>NC_060149.1:563879061-565129061 GCF_021461385.2 Schistocerca piceifrons
GGACGATATGTATAATAATGAGATCCGTAATGATAATCAGCACAGTTCCCAACAATAAAAAAAATATTTGTAATTATGTCAAATACATCGTTGGAGGAAATGGATGAACTGTCATAAACGTTCTTTTCTAAAACAAATACATGTCAATAATGACTCATCACTGCCATTAGCATATAATACCATATACGATATCCAACCCCTCCAGAGTCTAAGCCAATAATGTTACTGGTTCACAAATGAACACCAGTGTTTCTCTCGCAACCGTGAAGGAATTTCCTCCTTTATTTACGTTAAGAGATTGTCACATAACAGCTACATAAACTTACGCTGGCGAGACTTATGTGAACTCCATGTATTCTCATGACAGTTCGTTTCAATCCCAGATGTATGTTGTGACGGGAAATTTTCAGGAAATCTCCACAAGAAATAATTTAGATTATACAAATGGTGTCCACATTCTTCATACGTGCATTTTAAGTCTTAAGAAATCTTTGTAAGAGCGACAGCAAAAGCTCAACTAACAAAAGCCACAACGTAAGATAACAGTTCGGCTAATCGTATCTCGGGATTAAAGAAGCTGTCTCAAAATTTTGTGTGCAGTTTGCTGGAACGTAATTAAAGTAGGTCTGTGATCCTTGAGATTTATAATTATAGAAAAAATTATGCAGTCGTGAAGTATACATATATGTTGGATTTTATTGCATGACTATAAAAATAAAGTGCTTCACTGCGCATGCATCTGGTAACAGCTGTTCATTGTTATGCCAGACAAAGAGTCGCAGAGTATGATGTAATTTTTATCAGAGTACCTATATCACAATAGAATCGTCAGCATACTGTATAATTTTGGCATCTAATAATAAGATGCTTCTTCGATTGAATCGTAGAGTACCATATTACTCAAAAGTTTCAACCATATAAACATTTACATGAAACACGTACGCCTTCAATGTGGTGATGTGCTATGGTGAAGAACTGTACCCCACATTATGCGCTACTATATTCGTAAAAAAAAAATAATCTTCCATGTACGCAGTTAGCTTTCTTAAACTTACTCGTTTACCGCTGTTTTTCTTTCTGTTAGTTTCGTTTGCAATTTTTTTTTTATTTAACACACAACCTTCTTCTCATAACAGGAACCTGAGTTTTCACAATTTTCATTGACGGAGGTGGAAGGGGAAGAAGAAAAGATGGACGTAGTGTAATACCGTAGTAAGGGACATGAAAATAGTTATGACTCGATGTAGGTTTTTTAGTGTACATCTTCAGTATCAATATTGTCACTTCCAAAACTGTGAACTATAAATGATATTAATAAAGACGTTCCGTTTGTAATATATGCAGCTGATCTTCATTTCACAATTCATTCACGAAGTTCCACCACTAGTGAACGTAAAGCACTTCCATAAGCTTTCCGGAAGATCGAATGTCTTATTTTATTACACACTACAAAAAACTTGTCATATGTCACCAAATTGTGAAACAAAGTCACCGATAATGAACAAGTAGGTTGACACGACTGTAGCCACATCACTTGATCTAATGTATTAGGTACGCACCCTTGAAAATATGTCAATGGAACTACTTCGCAGTAGACTATGAGCACGCAGAGAGATAGTCTGACTAAGGAATGGGCAGACTCATCAGCTACACACCACTGAAACATTTTCTATGGTGACAGTGTCTAAGACACGCGCTTCTGTCAGTTGAGCTGGACATACCTTCGGTAATTACAGTGTTTTGTAACGTTAACGGAGACACACGTTCTTAAGAGCTTTTTACGGAAATACTTCCCACGTCCTATGTCAAACAGCAAGTGACTGCACCATCATGTAAGAATGCTGTTTGAAACATAACTGCTAAAGGATTTATTGTTCCTCAGCGTTTCGTCTTTACAATCTTCAGACCGACATTTCCGTGTGCACGGTCTATTATGAGAATACGTAATTTTTCTTCTTATTTTGTGGTTATCTATGCTAATGGTAACTCACACTTCGATAAATTATAGATATTCTCCCATTATTATTACTGTTTAGTAACATATTATCCACTGGAATACTGTAATGAAATTCAAATGAATTGCTAAGGACTACAAATGTTATAAACCAGAGATTATGATAGGAGAATCCTATTAGGTGTACTGTCCTTTACATAGCATAGGAATTATCTTTCGTCTCTTCAGTACTGCAAACTTTCAGAGTCACCAGTGAACCAAAGATGGAATCTTAAAAAGTAAGGTGCTTTTTTACTTTGTATATTTTATTGCAGATCACTGTCACGTCGTTTTATTAGTAGAATTTATGCTACATAATTTAATACCATTGTGCTCTAAATTGTATATTCAACTGAATCTTAGTGTGTATGTTGGCTACGGTAGTCTGTTAGTTAAAGTAATTTGAACTGACGTATTACAGGTTACCCAGAAGACAAGTCTTATTTAGTCCGTAAAAATGAAAATAATAGAATATTACTTACAAATTTACTCTGAATACCGAAGAGGAAGTTTTCCAGGACTTGGAAACTTTAGGAAGGAAGTCTCCAATACTTTCTTACAGTTACGAGTATATTGTCAAAGTTTTTGAAGCCCTGCTTGCCAAAGATGAGCGATGTTGATCCATCACAAGGTGCTGTGGCGACCGCTTACAACGTAATGATCCCTGACGACAGTATCAGTGGAAACCAGACATGAGTCCCTATGGCGTAATTACTCAAGTACAAGATAGCATTGGCAGCAGCTCCAATATTTACACCTGATGCCATTATCGTTTTCTCGAAAACAACATGTCAATTTTCGAATGTCATTACTTGCGAGCACCATTATTCTGGTTTATCCGTCTCGATAACATCAAAGTGGAATGACGGAACATCAAGCCACGGTATTTTAAGAACTAAATTCATATCAACCGTGTACATAAGCAACATTAACTCACAAAATCTTGGTATTCTATTGGGCTCATTTTACAGTAACAACAAACCACAGATGTGAAATGTAGCTTTAAAAGCTAAATTTGTGGAGTTTGGTTATACTGGGTATAAATTCGTCAGTTGGATATTTTTGGACTCCGAGTTGCAGCAAGACAATGACGACATTTAACACATCAGTCTGCTGGTAGCGGTAACTTACCGAGTGGTTCATCGGTTATAATTCCAGCTACTTCGTTTCGTTAAACAGAAATAGTCTTATTGGAGAGTTCTATAATCACGTCGAGTAACACTTACATTGAGGTGACAAAAGCCATGAGACAGCGATATGCACATATACAGATGGCGGTACTATCACGTACACAAAATCAGTGCACTGGCGGAGCTTTCATTTGGACTCAAGTGGTTCATGTGAAAAGGTGTGCGACGTGCTGTGGTGACACGGTGGGAATGAACCAACTGTGAACGCGGAATAGTAGTTGGGGCTAGAAAAATGGGACATTCTATTTCAGAAATCGTTACCAAATTCAATATTCCGGGACCCACAGTGTCAGGAGTGAGCTAAGAGTGCTAAATGTGCGTCAGTACCTCTCACCACGGACAATGCAATGGCCGACGGTCTTCATTTAACGACCGAGAGCAGCGACGTTTGTCTAGGGATGTCAGTACTAACAGACAAGCAACACTGCGTGAAATCAATGTGAGACGTACGACAAACGTATCCATTGGGACAGTGCGGCAAAATTTGACGATAATAAGCTATGGCAGCATACGATCGAAGCAAGTGTCTTTGCTAACAGCACGTCATCGCCTGCAGTACCTCTCCTGGCCTCGTGAGCGTATCAGATGGAAAACCGTGGCCTGCTCAGACGACTCCCGATTTCAGTTCGTAGGAGCTGATGGTAGGGTTCGAGTGTGACGCAGACCCCTCAAAGCCATGGACGTAAGTTGTCAACAAGGCACTGCGCAAGCTGGTGGTGTCTCCATAATGAAGTGTTCGGTGTTTCCATGGAGTGGACTTGGACCTCTGGATGTTCGGCAATTTGGAGACCATTTTGAGCCGTTCATGGACATCATGTTCCCAAACAACGACGGAGCTTTTATGGATGACAATGCGCCATATCACCAGACCACAGTAGTTTTTAGAACATTCTGAACAGCTCAAGAGAATGGTTTGGCCACGCTGATCACCCGACATAAATACTCTGGAAAATTTATAGCACGTAATCGTGAGGTCAGTACGTGCCCTGAGTCCTGCACCTGCACCACTTTCACAATTATGGATGGCTGGAGATTCAGCGTGGCTCACTACTTCTGCAGGGAATTTCCAGTGACTTGTTGAGTCTATACCACGTCGAGTTGCTGGACTACGCCGGGCAAAGGAGGTCCGACACGACATTAGAAGATATCCCATGACTCGTCACCGCAATGTATATCACTTTTATAACTCGCTCTTAAATCAGAAACTGATGTTTCTCCAGTTCACAGTGACAATAAAAAGACATTGGCTGACACTTTGTCCGTATGGCTCTGTCGTTGTTGCGAAGACTACTGCCGTCTTTTCTGTGACATAAAACTATGCCATTTACCACAACTTAACCATAACAGATAAATGGGAGCTTTTTTACTCTACATGTTGTTGGCAGGGGAAGAAAACGAGATAAAATCACAAGGTGGTATAGTCTAACAGTATCCAAACAATGCCACTAAAAAGTTCTCAAATTGATGGTTCACATAAAAAAAGCTTATAAACATTCCCGCAGCCACAAAAAATTAGTAGACGTATGACTACACCTGGTACTTTCATGTCATTGGCTGAGAAGCGGGACGCATACGCTTGACGAGGTTGTTTTTGAGCTCTGATGCTGGTAGATTCCCGGATCTACAACAGTCCTGATAGCGGCTTTATTCTCCACAGTATTACTGAGATACGTTCGATACGATTAGGTTCCGGAAACTCCGCAGTCCATGCTTTGGATATCTCCAATTACGAGAAATTCATCCACTAGGGCATCACGATGCGGACGGGCATTGTCATCAACTGAGGGGAAGTCTGCTCCTCTGAAAGGTCGCACATGTGGCTATAGTATCGCATCCACGTATCCGTCTACGCCCACAACATTGCTCGGACCACCAGCGATGATGCGAAGTGTCGCACGCCCCTCCAAAGTGATGCCCTCCTCCCCAGACACAAAATAGCGGTTTCCACGAGTTCCTCTGACTGGACGGACTACATTTCGTTGAAAACCAACATAAAGCTAGAATAATTCGTTAGTCCCGACTAGTATGCAAAAACCCACATAGGAAATTCCTTCCTCTCCAGTCTCCATAATGCTGATGACACAGGAAACTCATCAAACTTCGCAATTTCGTGAGAAAATCACACACTTTGGATCTTGTTCATACATAAATAGCGCAATTTCGCTGTATGAATAAATCATCTCTGTAATTTACTGCGGTTGCTTACTCGTTCTCGTTCCGGGAGGAGCAGGAGGAGATCAGTGTTTAACGTCCCGTAGACAGTGTTCTCATTCCAGTCTTCTGTGTTACCCATTACGATAATTTTTTAGAAATCTCAAGGTACCTTGTTACAAAATTAACTTTTTTCTATCCTACTCCACTAGTATATGGAGAGAGAGAAGACCAGAGTGCACATGACGTTCTGCAAGAACTCTAGGCCAGTTCTCGTGATGCAATGCCGAGATATTTGGTGGAAACAACAGATTATCGTCCTTGAACACCTATTATTGAGATTTCCCAGTAAGTTACATGAGAACAACATCACTGTTGTTCCAAACATTTCGTTCAAGTTACCTGAGCACCCCTGTGACGTTATTACACACTGAAAGCCAAAAAAACTTGTATACCTGCCTAATATCGTGTAGGGCCCCTGCGAACACGCAGAAGGGCCGCAACACGAAGTAGCATAGACTCGAAAATGTCTGAAGTAATGTTGGAGGGAACTGACACCATGAATCCTGCAGGGCTCTTCGTAAATCCGTAAGAGTACGAGGGGGTGGAGACCTCTTCTGAACAGCACGTTGTAAAGCATTCCACATATGCTCAATACTGTTCATGTCTGGAGAATTTGGTGGCCGACCGAAGTGATTAAACTCAAAAGAGTGCTCCTGCAGCACTCTGGAACAATTCTGGACTTTCGTTGTGCCACATTGTCCTGCAGTAATTGCCCACGTCTGTCGGAATGTACAATGGTGATGAACGGATGCAGGTGATCAGGCAAGATGCTTACATACGTGTCACCTGTCAAAGTCGTATCTAGACGTATCAGGGGTCCCATATAACTCCAACTGCACACGCCCCCTCACCATTACAGAGCCTCCATCAGATTGAACAGTCCCCTGCTGATATGCAGGGTCTTTGGATTCATGAGGTTATCTCCGTACCCGTACACGTCAATCCTCTCTATACAATTTGAAACGAGACTCGTCCGGCCAGGCAACATGTTTCCAGGCATCAACGGTTCAATGTCCGTGTTGACTGGCCCAGGGGAATCGTAAAGCTTTGTGTCATGCTGTCACCAAGGGTACATGAGTGGGCCTTCGGCTCCGAAACCCCATGTCAATGATGTTTCGTTGAATGGTCCACACGCTGACACTTGTTGATGGCCCAGCATTTAAATCTGAAGCAATTTGCGGAAGGGTTGCACTTCTCTCACGATGAACTATTCTCTTCAGTCGTCGTTGGTTCCGGTCTTGTAGGATCTTTTTCTGGCCGCAGCGATGATGGAGAATTGATTTTTTACCGAATTCCTGTTATTCACGGTACACTCCTGAAATGATCCTACTAGAAAATCCCCACTTCATCGTTACCTCAGAGATGCTGTGTCCCATCGCCCGTGCGATGACTATAACACCACGTTTAAACTTACTTAAACCTCCTTGATGACCCGCCATTGTAATGGTAGTAACCGACTGAACAACTGCGCCAGGTACTTGATGTCTTATATAGGCGTTGCAGATGACAGCGCCGTGTTATGCCTGTTTACTTATCTCTTTATTTGAATATGCATACCTATACCGGTTTCTTTGGCGCTTCAGTGTATGAACGATTGTGATTATACCAGTGTGACTCTGAATTTGTCTCAAGTTTCTGAATAGCGCATAAAGCCTCGAAACGATCAGACACTACTGTAGAACTTGCCACCTAGCATCTTGATTGCGTATTCATTTTGTAGCGCGACTCTGGTCTGACGTTTCATACACTTTTTCCCTGTGTCATTTTGCTGTCTGTGGAACGACACGTCTTGGTTGTGACATTTGCGTGTTACTCGTGAAGTATGCTGATAGACGATATACATCACCCTCAATTAAAATATAAAAAAAATGGTTCAAATGGCTCTGAGCACTATGGGACTTAATTTCTGAGGTCATCAGTCCCCTAGAACTTAGAACTACTTAAACCTAACTAACCCAATGAGATTACACACATCCATGCCCGAGGCAGGATACGAACCTGCGACCGTAGCTGTCTCGCGGTTCCAGACTGTAGCGCCTAGAACCGCACGTCCACTCTGGCCGGCTAAAACGTAAAGTTACTGGCAATATATCTTTCAGTTATTACAAGTTCATCTTGCAAAGACCTAATAAGCGCTTTAATAAAACATACCGGTCGCTTTGGAACGGTGTAGACAGTACAGAGCTGGTACCACATGGTTGTGTGGTCCTGCACTACTGATGTAAGTCAAAGCAATGAAGAGGTGGGTATACGCCAGTCACTTGTATGGAATCAGCGCAGTCCATGTGGAGACGTAACTGAATGACAGACACATTCCCTGTACGAAGTTGCCCCTATTTGTTGATGTACCAAAGCATACTGTCCAAAGTATCTACAGCTATTGTCGTACCACTCGCAGGCAGCAGCCATATAAAACGGCGTAAGAACAATGGTCGTAAAAAATTCTGACACACTGAAACAGGAGACCAGTGTCATGCCTTGTAAATAACAATGTTTATAACAATAATGATAATAATTCCGTCTAGCTCAAAGGCCTGGCGAGAGATTTTCAATTGGACACCACTTTGGTGACGGCGACATGCGTGCTTGTAACCGAAACCAGTAATATTACCGGGAAAGGCAAGCTCCCTACAGTCGCGCCTTGCGGTCTCCAAATTCGCCTTGTGGCTTTGGAGTACTTTATTCCGTATTCTTTTGCCCTCTACCATTCTCTTCGTCGCCTATGAGAGTATATCTCTTTTCCACTAATCTTCTTATAATCCTCAGATTAGGAATAAAAATATAATAAGTGACGCATAAATTGAAGTCTTATGTTAACTTTTTGAGGTACACCGTACCAAATGAATGGAACTGCATTTTTTCGTATGTTGCCAACATTTTCCTTTTTCTGTTGTCGTTTTGTTTTTGTGTAATGTAATACTAAATTTAATCACTTATGTTCTGTTATTATTAACTTGTGTTTGTTCTTTCTGAGCCGGCCGCTCTGGCCGAGCGGTTCTAGGCGCTTCAGGCTGGAACCGCGCGACCAATAAGGTCACAGGTTCGAATTCTGCCTCGGGCATGGATGTGCGTGATGTCTTTAGGTTAGATAGGTTTAAGTATTTCTACGTTGTAGGGGACTGATGACCTCAGATGTTAAGTCCCATAGTACTCAGAGCCATTTGAACCATTTTGTTCTTTCTGGACATTATAATGTTTCTAATATAACGATCGAAAATAAATAAAGCACACTGTTTAGTAGTGCAACACTAACGGTGATTCATCCTTTGTCATAAGCCTGTTACACAACTAGATATATATTTTTTTAAATAGCATAACGTTTGTCAGGGATAGGTTGTGGAGCTGCTTAGTAAGAGATAGCCAAAAATCTTTCTTGCATCTGGTACTTGCCGGAAAGGTGTAATGAATCGTGTGTCCCTTGAGCTAAGGGACAACACCTCCTTTCAAGTTTGGCATGCATCCGCATTCGGATGCTAAATATTTGCTGTTGTGGTGCTGTTTGGTGCCGTCCTACATATATATATTAACTTCTGCCTAATGTTTTTGTAGATGTACTTTGCTTTTGGACATACAAACCTATGTTAGCATTCTTTAAGCTGCATTAAGCACTCAGTGGCGACTCTGTTAAGTGGATTGATTAACTAGTTGGTATTTTTATATTCACGACTTTGCACGACGTCACTTTAACAACCGAAGGTAAGTTCCGGTGGGTATTTCTGTTCTATCATATTTTATTCTCATATTCTATTAATTTCTGATAGGTATCTTTTACTTTTGTCGTATTTTTAGCAAGAAGTTTAGTATGGATGTAGCCAAACTCTATTAGAAATTACTTAATATAATAAAAATTGTTTGAAATTTGCCCCACATTTATTTGTGGGTTCAGATTAACAGGAGCGGTCTATGGGCTGTTAAACCATTGGGCTGCTTTGTCTACAGCTGGAAGGTATTACACAAGTTTAAAGCCTGCGATTTCCAACCGACATCAGTGAGGTTTAGTCCACCATTTTCTGCTGGGAGAGACTGTCAAGTTTAACTCGAAAATATTGTCACGACCTACGTCCTTTCCTAAGTGCGACATTATTCTCATGGCTATATCCTTGTGTGTTGCTAGAACGTGGGCCTTATATTCCAATGTAGATGTTATGTGTGCATTTGTAAGTCCTACTCTCTGAACCTCTTCCGGGTTCCTCATGCTGTGCGCTTGAGCTGCAGCACGTATGTTCGATAAGATTTTGCTGTAGGTGTCAGAAATGATGTGTTTTATACTGCACCTATATTGAACACCTAAAGTGTACTTACC
This sequence comes from Schistocerca piceifrons, assembly GCF_021461385.2. Taxonomy (NCBI): domain Eukaryota; kingdom Metazoa; phylum Arthropoda; class Insecta; order Orthoptera; family Acrididae; genus Schistocerca; species Schistocerca piceifrons. The sequence goes on from NC_060149.1 coordinate 563,888,762, forward strand.
TCGTCCTACTTTCAGTTTGTTTCATTTTGTCTCGTTCATATTATACCTGACACCAGCTCGTATCTGCACATAATTTGTAGTGCAGTCTGCATGTCATTTGCATTTTTACAATAAGACTTACGCCGTCTGTGTATGAGTTGCAGACAATGTTCTGGCCATGCATGTATAGTATTCGAATTTTTTGCTGCATAGTGGCAAGCAGAAGATCAATAGCAGTGAAGAACGAGGCCATCGACATTGGGCAGCCCTGCAACACCGAACTACTGGATTCGAACTCCTCCACAGTTGACCGTTGATCATAATTATTGATGACCCGTCTTTTAGTATTTATGTATCATGTTGATAAAGCGTATAGGGGAGCCGACTGCGCTTGTCGTCTCTAAAAGGTACTGAAGAATGACTACGTCAAAAACTGTTTCAAAATCTAATGACGTTATTGCACACCGAAGGGAAGAATGTCTACTGTGGCTAAAATGCCTTCATAATCACACGCTATGTGGAGAGCTGACTTATCTACACTAGTTGGACAGGGTCTGGTGACCTCGTGTATTACCATTTTGAGACATTGTGCAAGTATAAAGACCATTATTTTCTTGTCATTGTGAAGCAGTGTAATGGGTGGTTGCGTTCCGTGAGACAAAATCTGTGGATATTCCGGGACGAGTGGAACCGCAGCTTCCAATAAATCTTCAGGGATTTCGAAGTCAGATTTCATACGTTCGTTACATACTTGTAATAATGTAGGTATCAGTTGCACCTCAGAGGCCTGGTTAAACTCTGCCGGGATGCCATTTGGCTCAGACGGTTTGTCTTACGGACAATGTGATATTGTGGCATGTAGATCCTCTTTATTAATCTTCTATTTGAGATTGTAGATACTATAAAACTAAGTTTGTCTTGCAGATTTCGTAATAGTTCGGTTCACGCGTTGTTTTCTACAGCACTTCGTGACGTAGGTAGTGGAAAATTTCTGTACATTCCTTCTTTAATTTAACTTAGGGTCATTAAAACGGTTCTGTCACACATTTTAAGTTTAGCAAATATTTTCCTCTGACCCTCGTCTTTTCACGTGCAACATACGAAACTGATGTTTCTTAGAAAGAAAAAGTGTCCTGTCTTCTCGGCCGAAGTTGTGTCCAAATTTTTTTCGCTTCTGAATAAAAATTTTCGGTTTTATAATTTTGATCTGATATACCTATCCCTATATACCTATCCCTATCGCTGATGCATCTAGTTTATGGAGATCACGCAGACATTGGTAACAAACGTGAAACTTTTTAGCGCTAACAATCCATTAATATTTTTCGTAATTTCGGTTTCACGTATGGAAGCCACTATGTCAAAGGAGAGTTATAAAATGTTAACTTCCGCTCACATTCCTACCACGAGTTGCTAAAACACTCGCGGCATGTGGCATCTTGCAAATGCGCGACATTTAATATGTAATATCCTCGTGCTCCAGATTATTTTGTCGTACCAGTATTCAATGTCGTTATATAAGGGACATTGTCGGAAGAGCGTGTCGCCTACGTTTAGGTATGCGGCATCCTGTCCTTCAAGTTAATGGAGCCGTACATGCTGTCTAATCCACTCACTGCGATAATCCGAACAAAAGTGAATCTAGGCGCAACGCCCTTTTTATGTTACAGTATCAGAGAGATTAAACTCATTCACTATGTATGAGAACTCTATGGACGCGTTAAAACTGGGGGCTTGACCTTTGGGGTTATAACACAGTAAATGTCTCGTGCAATTACGATATTGTTATGGCGCGCACTAAACAGGAGAACACTTATATGTTTGAAAACACTGCTCTATCGCGTCGATCGCTACTTCCGTGACGTCACGTATATGTTAATGATCATAGTGGTATAGAATGTGCTACCAATACCTCTACCGTTAGGGACAGTTTCAACGTCTTCAATGATAATTTCCTTTTTCAGTGGTACCGCTGTACCCAGTACAATCGTATGTCCCGAGTTAAAAGTAGAACTGTATCCCTTTATGTCATTTAATTCAATGTCTTATTTCTCGAATTAAGTCAAAGTCAGTATCTGTGGCATATAAGGCGCCTCAGACCTTTTGGGTCAGATTGAAACTGGTAACACAAAGTCCAAAATCGATTATATTGAGATAGGGAACCAATGGTCGTAAATGCATGTTTCCCATGTTATCGAAGTACACAGCGAACACCACATAACAATAACGTAGCTCATAGTAACTGTGGAATGTGAAGACCGCCAGTCTCAATGCATGCTTGGTAACAGCGTATGCAGCTCTGCCGCACACTCGCAAATATCCTGGCTGTCTGTTGTGCTCTAGAACAAGCAGTGGGTGATAAGCAACGAACACCCCTGACCACCAATCCGACATACTGTACACAAAATAGGTCATAGCACGAGACTCATATGACGTCCACACGCGTCGCACCGGTCCATTAACTTTGGCTACACACACACCTCAGTCCATGATATCAGTTGTCCCTTGCATCAGACAATTTGGGATGTGTCCACGATGATGTGTGGTACTGCGTACAGAGCATGACGCGTAGTTAAAAATGGAACGTTACTCGTCACGAGAAGTGGCGGACATGAATTTAACGTATAGCTCGGCAGGATGTAGTGCCCGTAAAACAGCACGAATGTAGAGAGTGCACTTTCCCAACAAGTGTCATCCTAAGAGGAAGAAGTTTCTCTCCGCGGGTACCAACTTACAGGCGACAGGGTCGTTCACACCATAGAGAGCTGGCCAAGATTCCCGCCAAAGACATGTCGGAACACCAAACTTGGCGGAGATGGTGATGGATCGTGTGACCGACTCCCAGCAATTAGCATCAGTCATCTTGCTCGTGAAGCGCACACCTCGAAGGATGCAGCATGGAGAGTCCTGGCGGATCAGGTATTACAGTTCTATAATGAAATACATGTGCAAGTACTGGGACTAACGGATGTTGAGCCCCACGTTCACTTCTCTTAATGGATTATCCACTGCAGTGCTGTAGTGCTAAACTTCGTACTGATTGTATTGAGCACGGATGAGACCTGATTCACCCGTGATGTTCTCAACAGCCGCAGCAGCCATGTCTGGGATGAGGACAATCCCCACCCCTCCCACATCGGTGTCCACCAGTAACGATTCTCTGTCAACGTATGGGCTGGCGTTGTCCAGGAACACCTAACACGATCACGTTTGCTGCCTCCCCATTTGACTGGTCGACGTTACCTGGTATTCTTACGAGATATTCTACCACATTTCTTGGAGACTGTCCCCCTTTTCTGCGAAAGGATGTGATTTCAACACGACTGCGCACCAGTTCACACGGTGTTAATGTACGCAAGCTCCTAAACAACACGTAGCCTCATCGTTGGATTAAATGGGGAGGTCCTGTCCCATTGCAAACGTGAGACACGTATCAGGCGCCTCCGGGCTTCTTCCTCTGAGGTCACGTCAAGACACTGGCGTATGAAACCGCCATACAAACGCAAGAAGACATTCAAGGTGCCTGTCTCCCGCTACAACAGACACCAGGGATGTTTGAAAGATTGTGGCAGGCCTTTATGTGCCGTTGCCATGCATGCATTGAGACTGGAGGTCGTCATTTTGAACAATTGCTATGAGCTACGTTGTTGTGTTGCGGTGTGGACTGAGTGTGTTCGGAACACAATAAATATGCATTTCCGACTATAAGTTCCCCATCTCATTATAACAAGTTGTGGACCCAGTATCACCTGTTTCAGTTTATGCCAAAGGATTTGAGACACGGTGTATAAAACGTCTTTCGGGCTATTTAACTTCAATGAACTTCGTCGAGTGGAAGATTTGTTTACATTTCTTCCAAATTTGCGATGTGTCTGCTCTGTATCATTGTTATTGACGGCGCTTGCAGTTTGGCATTATTTAGCAGGAATGGAGGCATTTTTTGTGGCTCACAGTGGTGAATATAGGACAGAGTTTCCCACAGGTAGTCCACTGATCTTACTGACTATCTGTTTATCCTTTGCATGCATTAACGGAGCGGTTTTCTTAGTGCCGTAATGCGCCAGCCTTCGCTTTTTGATGTTTTCTTCGGGAACAGCATTTTTTGGGGTCCCTGAAGTATCCGCTGCAGTTCGCTGTTCCTGATCAGAAATGTTACAGTCAGCAGATGCTTCCTCTGAAAAGTTAGAGTTATCTGGGATGTTGCTGATTGGAGATGTCGCCACAGGTTCTGTCGTTTGTGCATTGGCCAAGGACGCCCTTACTATGTCGGTACTCTCCATCGGACTGTCTCTTTCACGTTCATTGTCGTTTGTGGTTGTTGCCGAAATCAGGGTTAATGGTTCTTGCCCAGTGACAGCGGCTACATTAATGTGCTCTACGTCGATAGTGATTGGAGCTTTCTTCACAGGTTCTGTCAGTCGCGATCTGGTAAAGGACAACTCCACGTTATCGGTGGTCCTCATTGGAAAGTCTATTTCACTAACTTTGTCATTCGGGATCGTTGCAGAAATCGGGGTAGGTGGTTACTGTCCAGTGCCATCTTCTGCAGAAGACAGAGGTATTATGGACACAGCCACAGATCTCACTTCTTCGCTGCCTGGCGGTTCGACCATGCGCCTCTGTAGACACTGGACACACACGTGACCCATTCGATGGCACTGGCACATGTACGAGGTAGCACAATGCTCATGCCTATTACTCGATATCCACACACATTAATACGTAGGACGGAATGTGTCACTGTGGGAATCAACTTTTTAATGTCTCGCACCAGTCAACACAGGGCACCTGTGAGCAGGGCAATATTACTTACAACTATTCCATAAGACAAGACTACTGCGCTTTTGGAAGCACTTCAACGGTACGTCATAAACTGGGACTGCTCTGATATCAAATGCGGCGTATGAAACGCTAATATCACCGATATTACCATCATAATGTTTAAATTTTAATGTGCCTCCACAATCTACTCTTTTATTACAAAGTTCTGCATTCTTCAGTTTAACAAACAAAACGTTATTTAAAATCACATATGGATTCCAATTATACCATAAAAACTCAGTTTCAAGTTTTCCTCAAGGAAATTTTCAACCTCAAAGAAAGTCGCTGTAATAAAGTTTCTGTCGAAAGTGAACTTCAGAGAGTTTTTCCTACCTGGCTGAGACATCACGATTTCTTGTACTGTTCAAACGGTTTCAAACACTACAGCTGTAGGCAGCAAAGCACATAAAATCACCGAGCTGTGAGTCTGGTCGGCCACAGTACACTGTCGCCAACCACACACCGTAGCTGTCGCTGGTGGTTTTCCTCCACTGTAAAAATAGGCCCATCGCCTTGCCAGCGATATGCGATTTATAATCTGATAGGAACTGCTGTTAGCAGTAAATGAACATTTATCTCAACCAGTTCTAGAGCGGACATTACGAAAGGAACTGCTCGCAATGAACATTTGGTATTGCATACCTAGCAAGACGTAATCGCTTACATAAAGCTGGACATCTTCATTGTGTCAAACAGATTTTGGGATGTAGCTGACTCGAAGCATATGGTTTGATCCGATGAGTCCCGATTTTCATGCTAACCCACGGCATATTCTGACTGGAGACAGTTGTGTGACGATCTTGGGGGGTTTTTCATACCTTGGCTTGAGTCTAATCAGTTACATTAATGTGAATATGGTCCAGGATGTTTATCTTAATGTGTTTGGTGACCAAGTGTTTACCTTTTTCTGCAGATTCATGTTGAACATGTTTTAGACATTCTCGTCTTCCAGTATCAGAACGTCCCTATTCACATGACTGCACACAAACAATCCTGCTTTGACGAAGTTCGTCTTATTTATGTTACCGGCAACCGGAGACAGCAAACCGATATCCTATGCAACTAGCGGAACATCGTGGAAAGTGTGGTCGGTGAAGCAACTGTCAAATTTACAGCGGTGTATGACATAACGAGCTCCGGCTGGGATCAAAGGCCAAACGCAGCGGTAGTCTAGCTTGTGACGAATGCTTAAACGAAAGACGTGTTATAAAGTCCACTTGCTGTTAAGGAAAATCTTTGTAAGACAGTAACTGAAACTTTAGGCAGAGATAAATTGTGTGTTAGAGTGACAGCAGTGCATTTACTGACTAGGTTACGGGATTACCTCAGTCTGTGTATACCTGTGCCTTGGATCAAGTACACAGGTAGTCGGTCGCCCAAGTGTTTGTCAGTATGATTACTGAAGTAGCAATACTTTCTCGGTCACTATGTATTGCAAGGTTACATTCTAAATCACGTCTGTATTGCGAATAGTAATTTTCTGATACCTTCTTTTCTAGACAAAGCTGGAGTAGATTCTGTGGCCAAGGTAACATTAGTTCAGTGCTGCTTACAATATGATGAACTGTCATTTTTTTCAATATATTTTTCTAAAGTTATACCCGAATGCTACAAGAGATATGTTTGGGACGATATTCTGAAAAATACATTTTCTGTGGAAAGAGTATAATATGATGAAACGTAATTACGTCTGTGTTTTGCTATAAAACCTACCAAAATCGGCGATGGGCTTTGTATTTCTGTAGAAACGGATTGTGTGTGTATAATTCCTTTCCTTGTAGTTATCACATGCTCATCTTTGGGTATTGTGAGCAGCATGAATGAGTTTGGTGAATCACGCCACTTCTTTAAAAAAGTCTTATTCTAAAACCATTAAATTTATTGTATTAATATACTTAAATGTCAATTGTTTGTCACAGAAACAAGTATTAAGGAATGTAAGAGTTTAACGCGATGATGTTAAGCTGTAAACACTCTAGAGGGCTACTACAACAGCAGATCCACACTACAGTGCTACCCCTCTAACACGATTTTATATTGACTGTGATCGTGTATGCTAATGAGAAGTGAACAGACTAAATTTAGTCTTCAAATTAAATACCGTCGCCAGCCTAATCAGGCAAAATTTATTTCAAGTAAATGTACGAGAAAGAAACTAAAGTAACTGCTGTATCAAACTTTACTTCAGTTAGATATCTGTTTATTAAATGGACACGAAAACAACGTTACCTCTAGCGTGTATTACCAATATAACTAGTCATGATCCCAACTGATATGTTAATGGTAACAAAATAATTAACACTAACGCACACTGCTTGCTTTGGTGTATAAAGAGTAATGATACATTATAATGCACCACTCAACAGGGAAAAGTACTGATAATTTGAACATGATGCGACCCTAAATCTTCTCTACCGAAAAATAGGAATTTTAATATAGTTAGCAAGCTATTATTTTAACAACGTGATCAATAGTAGTTTTCATATGCTGTCTTTAAATTATGCATAGCACTAAAATGATTTTATAGTAGGGGCCACGAATCTCTTATAGTTTAAGTAATAGTTAAAGTAAGATATTACAACTCGTAATTTTAATAGCACAACTATTTCAGCAATAATTAATTCATTTTAGCATGAAATTTCACTGTACATTACTGGTTAACTGACTTTAACGGGGAGGGAGGGGGCCCTAAATTATTCTCTGTGACAAAACATAGCTCTTTCATGAACAAATATAACTATGAAAATATACAAAAGATATATGCACTCAAATTACTACTTACAAACATGTTATACAAATACGAGTGTAAATGTTGTAGGCCTTCAAAATGCTATAGCCCAGACTCTGTTTCTGCAATTACAGCTTTCGAGCAAATATTATATTCTGAGAAATGATTTTAGTATTCTTGAAAGTTGCACGTCAGAATGAAATTCTTGTGAAACAATGATAGTCTTAAGAACTTATTATTTCAACACATCAGAAAAAAAAATTACATGCATGCATCAAAATATTAAATATTACTTGCGCTGAAGGTGGATGCCTTGGCGATCTTCTGTGACGGTAGAACAAAGCCACGTAATGGAATAATGACTACTACTGCAATATACTCTGTATAACTGGCGTCTTAATTACAGATTTTACAGCGGCCCAAGAAATGTCTTGTTGTTGTTGTTGTTGTGGTCTCCAGTCCTGAGACTGGTTTGATGCAGCTCTCCATGCTACTCTATCCTGTGCAAGCTTCTTCATCTCCCAGTACGTACTGCAACCTACATCCTTCTGAATCTGCTTAGTGTATTCATCTCTTGGTCTCCCTCTACGATTTTTACCCTCCACGCTGCCCTCCAATACTAAATTGGTGATCCCTTGATGCCTCAGAACATGTCCTACCAACCGATCCCTTCTTCTGGTCAAGTTGTGCCACGAACTTCTCTTCTCCCCAATCCTATTCAATACTTCCTCATTAGTTATCTGATCTACCCATCTAATCTTCAGCATTCTTCTGTAGCACCACATTTCGAAAGCTTCTATTCTCTTCTTGTCCAAACTATTTATCGTCCATGTTTCACTTCCATACATGGCTACACTCCATACAAATACTTTCAGAAATGACTTCCTGACACTTAAATCTATATTCGATGTTAACAATTTTCTCTTCTTCAGAAACGCTTTTCTTGCCATTGCCAGTCTACATTTTATATCCTCTCTACTTCGACCATCATCAGTTATTTTGCTCCCCAAATAGCAAAACTCCTTTACTACTTTAAGTGTCTCATTTCCTAATCTAATTCCGTCAGCATCACTCGACTTAATTTGATTACATTCCATTATCCTCGTTTTGCTTTTGTTGATGTTCACCTTATATCCTCCATCCAAGACACTGTCCATTCCATTCAACTGCTCTTCCAAGTCCATTGCTGTCTCTGACAGAATTACAATGTCATCGGCGAATCTCAAAGTTTTTATTTCTTCTCCATGGATTTTAATACCTACTCCGAAATTTTCTTTTGTTTCCTTTGCTGCTTGCTCAATATAGAGATTGAGTAACATCGGGGAGAGGCTACAATCCTGTCTTACTCCATTCCCAACCACTGCTTCCCTTTCATGTCCCTCGACTCTTATAACTGCCATCTGGTTTCTGTACAAATTGTAAATAGCCTTTCGCTCCCTGTATTTTACCCCTGCCACCTTTAGAATTTGAAAGAGAGTATTCCAGTGAACATTGTCAAAATCTTTCTCTAAGTCTACAAATGCTCGAAACGTAGGTTTGCCTTTCCTTAATCTTTCTTCTAAGATAAGTCATAAGGTCAGTATAGCCTCACGTGTTCCAGTATTTCTACGGATTCCCAACTGAACTTCTCCGAGGTCGGCTTCTACTAGTTTTTCCATTCGTCTGTAAAGAATTCGTGTTATTCATCTGCTAATAACAGTCCACATCCGAGGCATCATTACTCTACTTCTCCATAAATCTTTGTCTGATTGATCATTCGGGATGCTGACTCGTAGAGATCTAGCCACAGGCTATCTTGCCACATATACTTTTCACGTCAATTTGCGCCCTTCCACCTTTCGCATTCCCACATAAGACCTTTCGTTGCCGAGGGACTTCTCTCAAACTTTTCTATCTTATACAATTATACATTTCCTAAGCATAAACCAATTATATACTACAATTTAGTACATGAAATGGCATACCTTCAGGAAGGACATTTACACATTATTTCCATTTCACATCATATTACAAGCTGAGAAAACTTATTTTCGTATATCTCAAGAAAAGGAAGTTGCATAATACAGATGTTACAGTGTCGATATTCGAAATACGTGTTACAGGCAGTTTAAAAGCACACATTACTCTGTGGTGACGAAAGCCATAGGATACCTCCTAATACCGTGTCACAACCCCACTGGCCTGGTGTAGTGCAGTTATTCGACGTGCATGGACTCAACAAGACGTCGGAAGCTCCCTGCAGAAATATTGAGCCATGCTGCCTCTACAACCGCTCGTAATTGCGAAAGAGTTCCCGGTGCAGGATTGTGTGCACAATTCAACTCTCGATTATGTCCCATAAACGTTCGTGGGGATTCATGTCGAGGGATCTGGGTGGCCAAATAATTTGCTGGAACTGTCCAGAATGTTCTTCAAACGAATCATGAACAATGTGGTACGATGATATGGCCCATTGTCATCAAAAAATTCCATCGTTGTTTGGGAACATGATATCGATGAATGGCTGCAAATGGTGACTGATCGGTTCAGCTGGACCAGAGGACCCATTCCATTCCATGTAAACAGAGCCATGGTTTCATGGTGTCTGCGCCACTCTCGAATTCTACTGTCAGACTCATCTGACGAGGCCACGATCTTTCAGTCGTCTAGGGTCCAACTGATATGGTCACGAGCCCAGGAGAGGCGCTGCAGTCGATGTCGTGCTGTTAGCAGTGGAAATCGCGTTAGGTCGTCTGCTGCCATAGCTCATTAACGCCAAATTTTGACGCACTGTCCCAACTGGTACGTTCGTTGGACGTCTCCCATTGATTTCTGTAGTTATTCCAAGCAGTGTTGCTTGTCTGTGAGCACTGTCATCTCTGTGCAAACGCCGTTGCTCTTACTCGTTAACTGAAGGCCGTCGGCTTCTGCCTCGTCCATAGTGAGAGGTAATGCCTGAAATTTCGTATTCGCGGCACTTTCTTGACACTATAGATTTCGGAATTTTAAATTCCCAAACGATTTCCGAAGTGGACTGCCCTATGGTTCTAGCTCCAGCTACCATTCCGCGTCCGAAGTCTGTTAATTCTCGTCGTGCTGCCTTAATCACGTCGGAAACCTTTCCACACGAATCACCTAAGTCCAAATGATAGCTCCGCCAATGCAGTGCCCTTTTATACGTTGCGTACGCGATATTACTGCCATCGGAGAATTATTAGAGTCGTCCTATATCCCGACTAGGGTCGTTATATCAGAATGTTATGTATCACGCAACCAGTGACAAAGCTATTCAGTTGCTTACAGTAGTGGAGAACTAGAATTTTACAGACATTTGCTATATCTTAAAACCATTTCAAAAATTGTACGTTTCCAATTGTCCTCACCACTACAGGTTTTACAGATTCCGTTCATTATCGTTTCTTAGTATTACACCTAGAAATTCACACTATGTGACCAAAAAACCAATCAGATTCTCATAAATTCTTAAATCGAGTTTTGTTCGATTCTTTGTCACTCTCACAGGCACTATTTTGCAATTTCGTTCAAATGTGTGTGACACCTTATGGGACTTAACAGCTAAGGTCATCAGTCCCTAAGCTTACACCCTACTTAACCTGAATTATCCTAAAGACAAACACACACACCCATGCCCAATGGAGGACTCGAACCTCCGCCGGGACCAGCAGCACAGTCCATGACTGCAGCGCCTAAGACCGCTCGGCTAATCATGCGCGGCTTGCAATTTCGTAATAAATAGTTGTATACTGAAGAGATTTGCGGCGCAACAGATGTTTCAGTCGAACAATTCACATTCAGATTAAGGTATTGGGCCATATTACTCAAAATATCACCGAATCAATTTCATATTTGAAAATCAAAATATGCACGGGTGTACTGCCGGTCTGCAGTGTCCAACGGGCACAATATTTCGGCGAGCATACATGTCGCCATCATCAGGTGAACTGACGGATTGAGCTCCTGTGAACGTGCCGGTACGGAGATCCGTACGCTATGGCTCCTCAGGAGGAACTGGCTTCGGTCGCGGCGGCGGTCGATTTAAATACCCTCCGCCCGCGGCGCACTCCCTCCGCTGTCCGCGCCCCGCGCCACGGTCACGCGGTGGAACAGATTGCGACGGCGTCTGAGATGACGTCGGTGTGATGGCTCTGTCCGCCGTGGTCGTCACAACTATACGTTTGAAAAGTTACGTCATACGATCATATCTTATTTATTATTGATGTAGAACTCTGACTATCGCCTTTCGGAAATATACGATGTCAAAATGTATCTGTTGACCTTCATCTACTATTAGCAGGGTTTCTAGCTGTGAATGAGACTGAAGGGAGTGGTACAACACCGTGTCCGGCTGCGTGAAGATGATTGTCTTCTGCAAATCCTCGTCCGGCATGAATCTTCGATCCGTCCATTTTAACCCAAGGCGTGATAATCACATTCGAAGAGATCTGAGCTAGAGGGCGGGGGAACGCGTATCTCATCCTTTAGTTGGAGTAGCTTTAGCTTTACGACAGCGATTTTGGGACGTGCGTTATCATGAAGCATCAGCAGCCTTTATTCTGGTTCACGACAGAAATTCTGTTGTTCATTATCTGGTGGACGCCTACCGGTGTTTGTCCTTTGGCAGCAAAGAAAATAGTATCCGCACGTTGGTCCTGTTTGGACGCATTTCGTAATAACGGCGCTATGGTTCTGCATTTACCGCACACACGTCGGAAAGATACAGATGTCACACTAATCCCGTGCCTTATATACTCGCATTGCAGTAGCATTACGTTGCGTAAAAGCTCCAGCAACGCCCTCAGTCGGAAAATCTTTTTTGACTCATACCTAGTGAGTATGTGGTTGGCGACCACGGGGCCCCGAGCTGAGTCCTGACATTGCTTCCTCTTACTTATGCCATACTCCTCACTTTTATCTTTCCTAACTGGCCACCCTCGGCCAACTCTTGTTGTTTTCAGACCATGATGCTATTAGATTTCGAGGGCTAGGGGTCTTTCATTTTCCAAGCTATACTTCTCATGCATAGTCGGCGTCTGTATTCCAGAGGAGCGGCCTGCCAAAGGCGTCTGTACCCCATATTAGGGGCGGCGTGGAAAGTTATATCGCCAATCAGTTCCGAAGATAGTGTGGAGATCATGCTTCTCACCTTTGAATCATGATGTGTGACAGGAAGGTAAAATTTTCCGGAGTTAAAATAGCCCCACCTTCTGATCTCCAGGTGGGAGCTGCTGTAGTGTCACAAAACCCTAAGTCTACAAAACGAGAGAAGCAATGGTTTGAAATATGTACGTACAGTTGTCAATTGGAGTTCGTTAGTTAGAGATGACAGGTTAACAGAAATAGAAGAGGAACTAGAGAAAATTAACTGGGACATTGTTAGTTTAAGTGAAGTGCGCCGTAGAGGCGAATACTGCCTTCGCTTGAATTCAGGGAATCACCCAAATGGAAAATTAAATGGAGTCAGATGTTTAGTAAACAAAACCATTGTCGACAAGATAAGAGTATTAGAAGGAATTTCAAGCAGAACTGCACGCTTCACCCTAAAAATATCAGACAAGTATACGATCTAAATAGGGCAAGCATATGCACCTACGTCTACTACCTCAGATAAAGAGATAGAACTTTTCTACGAATGTCTGAAGGAAACCTTTGAGAAAGGCAAAGACTGGTTTTATAAATTCGTAACGGGAGACTTTAATGCCAAAGTTGGAACATACAAAGAAGATGATTTAGTTGCAGGCAAATATGGAATAGACGAAGAAAATGATAGAGGTTAGAGATTGGTACCATTTGCAGAATACATGAAAACATCTATTATGAAGACGTTTTTCAAGGAGCATCGCCGACCGGAGTGGCCGTGCGGTTCTGGCGCTACAGTCTGGAACAGAGCGACCGCTACGGTCGCAGGTTCGAATCCTGCCTCGGGCATGGATGTGTGTGATGTCCTTAGGTTAGTTAGGTTTAATTAGTTCTAAGTTCTAGGCGACTGATGACCTGACAAGCTAAGTCACATAGTGCTCAGAGCCATTTGAACCATGTTTCAAGAAGCATCCACGTCGCAAATGGACTTGGAGGAGTACTAACTTTGAAGTGAAAAACAAGACAGACATCATTCTCACCAACAGAACTCAAAACAATATACACTACGTGATCAAAAGTATCCGGACACCCCCAAAAATATATGTGTATCATATTGTGTGCATTGTGCTGCCACCTACTGCCAGGTACTCCGTATCAGCGACCTCAGTAGTCATTAGACATGCTGAGAGAGCAGAATGGGGCCCTCCGCGGAACTCACGGACTTCGAACGTGCTCAGGTGATTGGGTGTCACTTGTGTCATACGTCTGTACACGAGATATCCACTCTCCTAAATATCTCTAGGTCCACTGTTTCCGATGTCATAGTGAAGTGGAAACGTGAAAGGACACGTACAGCACAAAAACGTACAGGCCAACCTCATCTGTTTACTGACAGAGATCGCCGACAGTTGAAGAGGGTCTTAATGTGTAATAGGCAGACAGCTATGCAGACCATCACACAGAAATTCCAAACTGCAACAGGATCCACTGCAAGTACTATGACAGTTGGGTGGGAGGTGAGAAAACTTGGATTTCATTGTCGAGCGGCTGCTCATAAGCCACACACCACGCCGATAAATGCTAAGCGACACGTCGCTTCGTGTAAGGAGAGTAAACATTGGACGATTGAACAGTGGAAAATCGTGGTGTGGAGTGACGAATCACGGTTCACAACGTGGCGGTCCGATGGCAGGGTGTGCGTATGACGAACGTCCGATGAACGTCATCTGCCAGCGTGTGTAGTCCAACAGTAAAATTAATTCGGAAGCGGTGATGTTATGGTGTGGTCTTGTTTTTCATCGAGGGGTCTTGCACCCCTTCTTTGTGTGGCACTATCACAGCACAGGTCTACATTGATGTTTTAACCATCTTCTTGCTTCCCACTGTTGAAGAGCAATTCGGGGATGGCGATTGCATCTTTTAATACGATGGAGCACCTGTTCATAATACACGGCCTGTGGCAGAGTGGTTACACGACAATAACATCCCTGTAATGGACTAGCGTGCACGGAGTCCTGACCTGAAACCTATAGAACACCTTTGGGATGATTTGGAACGCCGACTTAGTGCCAGGCCTCACCGACAGACATCGATACCTCTCCTCAGTGCAGAAATCCGTAAAGAATGGGCTGCCATTCCCCAAGACATCTTCCAGCACCTAACTGAACGTATGCCTGAGAGAGTGGAAGCTGTCATCAAGGCTAAGAGTAGGCCAACACCATATTGAATTCCAACATTATCGATGGAGGGCGTCACGAACTTGTACGTAATTTTCAGCCAGGTGTCTGGATACTTTTGATCACATAGTGTAGATGTCACTGTGTTAAACAGGTTCAAGACAAGCAGGGATCATCGATTAGTAGGAGAAAGATATGAATTTAGTACAAAATATGAAAGATTAAAGCTAATTAAACGAAAAAGTAAAATTTTAAATGTCAAAAGCCTTGAAGAACGGAAAGAGGATTTTCAAGAAAGAATTCAGATAAAATTAAAATATAGTGAAGCAGAAGAAGTATCGCAGGTACCAATTACGACAGCTGAAGAAGTGGGTGGCTTATGTAAATCTCAAAACCAACCCAAGAAACTGACAAATAAAACAACAGGTTTGATGGACAAGAGGAGAAGAATGAAAGTTGGTACAGACAAAGATACGATGGAATATGCAGCCCGCCGTGGTGACCGAGCGCTTCTAGGCGCTTCAGTCCGGAACCGCGCGACCGCTACGGTCGCAGGTTCGATTCCTGCCTCCGACATGGATGTGTGTGATGTTCTTAGGTTAGTTAGGTTTAAGTAGTTCTAAGTTCTAGGGGACTGATGACCTCAGATGTTAAGTCCCATAGTGTTCAGAGCCATTTGAACCATTTTAGAATATGCAGAGCTGCGCAAAGCTCAGAGAAAGAGCATGAAAGACGACATCAAGAAGTTTGAAGAAGACACGCTAAAAGCCAGTCTTGAGAATAAATCTAGTTTAAAGAAAGCCAAGTGAATGCTTACGATTGGAAGGAATCAGCTAATAGCATTAGACACAGATCAAGCCCGAATTACAGACAAGGAAAAAAGTACTTGAGTATATTGGAAATTTCTATACTAACCCTTACATTAAAATCAATGATGATACCGTGATCCTAGACGAATTGGATGCTTCTGTCTCCCAAATTCCATTAATACTCCCATCAGAAGTCAAACATGCAATAGAAAATATGAAAAAAGAGGCTGCTTCAGGTAGTGATGACCTTCCAGTCGATGTTCTAAAGCTGATGGATGAGGAATCCATAAAGCATTTAGCTAAAATATTTTCAGGTGTTTGCACCGTGGAACATTACCAAGAGGCTGGAATAAAGCCAAGATAGTTCTAATATGTAAGAAAGTTAGTACCAAAGATATAAAGAATAATCACCCTATCAGCTTACTCTCCATAGTGTATAATGTTTTCTTTAGGATCTTGACTACCAGATTGAACACTACACTCGACCAGGCTCAACCCAGTGAGCAAGCCGATTATCGATAAGGATTTAGCACAGTTGACCATATCTTCACGCTACGGGAAATAATTAGCAGAACAAACGAGTAGCATCTACGCCTTTGTCTTCCTTTTATAGACTTTGAAAAGGCCTTTGATTCGATCAGTCACCCAAAAGAACAAGCAGTGGAACAGGCCTATATCAAAATCCTATGTAACGGTCACAAAACCTCCACAGCCTTTGTGAGCGTTGCTGAAGATATTGATAAATTTCCCATTGAAAAGGGTGTAAAGCAAGGTGATTCATAATCTCCCTTCAAGTTCTCGGAGAAAGAATGAACAACTTGAGGCGTGCGGATGATATTGTCCTATTTGAAAATGACATAGAAGAACTTCAAGTATTAGTCAACGAACTTGTATTAGTGTGCTCTGAAGTTGGACTAAAAATTAACATTGATAAAACCAACCTAATGATCAATGAATGGCCACCTGAGGGAAGTATATCAGATGGAAGTACACAAATCCAAAGAGTCACAGAATAAATCTATCTTGCTCAACTGATAAACATGAAAGGAGATATAAAACCAGAAATATTACGACGAATTAAATTGGGCTGGCAAGCGTATGGGAGGTAGTCTTCAATTTTGAAATCTAAGATATCAGTTGAACTGAAGAAATCTATTTTTGACCTATGTATATTGCCAGTAGTAAGTTAAGGCTGCGAAACATGGACATTAAATGAGTTAATTGTTAGAAAGAGGGATGGAAAGATCAATTTCGGGTCACACAAAAAAAGACGGGAAGAGAGCAGTTGAAATAAGGCGAACTATGAAGGCCATGAACATAATGGAAAGAGTGAATATAGTGAAATGACAGTGGGCTGGTCATGTTGCTCGAACAAAGGTGGTAGATGGTCTAAACAAGTCCTAGACTGGAGCTCAATTTACCAAAAACGATCTAGAGGAAGACCTCCAGACTGATGGGGCAGAGATATAACGAAGAATGTGGAATTCAACTGGCAACGGGAAGCTCAGGATCGGAAGAAATGGAAAGATCTTACTGGGATACTTTTTTACACGTCGACTCAATCGTCGTTTCTTCTCGTTAGAGTATCCTGCAGAAAGAAGAATTCAGCCTGGCTTAACCTTCACACGGTGCCGGCATGCAGCTCGCGGGGCAGGCCGGGCATTGTCGTCGCGATGCCCACCAGATAAACTGCGACCCGCACGCCTGCTTTCTTGTTTATAAATATTTGTTCCGCTAGTGCAGCGCCTATAGTCTTCATAAGCGATCTCCCTCTCATCTTACATCCTTTCCCCATACCCTCCACATTGTCGTCGTTACAGCGATGGCGTTTGATGGTTCACCTGTGACCTAGAAAAACGCGCAATCGTATTCTGATTGATCTACAGGCTGTCCCACTCACCTCAGACGCCCGTAGTATTCTATTTACAGTTCCATTAATAGAAACAGTTTATGACAAGTAGAAAGAAGAGGGTACAAATACTTGCTCAGAAATGAGCCCTTTTAGCTGCGTCAAGAACAGTCAGTCTTCCTGTTGCCGATTTCTTAAAGATTTCTAACTGTGCTTTGTGATCTGACTGTTATGCTGTTACCAGACATAGGCGTTATCACTGTCCCCTGCATCAGCTATTCTGCACGTATAGTTTTCAGGTTGTTGTAGCATCACAACAAGATATGTGATTTTGTGGAGTGTCAATAAGGACATAAGAAATTAGCCACGCTCCTGCAGAACTTACTCTTTGCAGAAATACAACATATGTGATTTATTCCTGACAGGGCAATAGGCCATTATCTTCACCTCGTACGATAGTACGCAACAATAACTTTTAATGAGCGATGGACTGGTCGAGATGGTACAGTAACATGGCCTATCCGTTCTCTTGATCTTAATCCCTTAGATTTCTGGCTATTAGAACATGTAAAAGTTTTTGCGAATTTCACAACCCTATACGCTGTGCTCACGTTACAAGATCGTGTATCTATGCATGTGTGCAAATGTGGGAGCAGGAATGTTTATAGGCAAGAGTTTGCGATTCATTTAGAAAAGGGCTTGACGTAATGTCAGTTAGATGTTACATTGAATGTGCTGTGAACTTAGAATTTTTCCTAGTTGCTATTTATCGAGATTCCTTTGCACAGATAATATTCGAACGTGACGTGACTGGAGAAGAGTACAGGTCACTCCTGTCTACAAAATGGGTAACGGCGTAAATGTACCACCACAATTACGTACCGGTATCGCAAACGTCCATCTTTTGCAGTGTGTCAGAGCATGTAAGAAGCTCAAATACTGCGAAGTTTATGGAGGAAAGCAAGCTTTTCTCTTACATACACTGCAAGGCAAAGAAAAGCACCTCAATGGAATTATTCAAATGGGACCGGAATATGTACATATGATGTACATGTACAGACAAACAAACAATTAAAATTTCAGAAAAAAATGCATGTTTTATTCTGGAGCAAGAGGTTCACAAATTGAGCAAGTCAACAATGCTTTGGTCCACCTCCGGTCCTTATAGAGGCAGTTATTCTACTTGACAGTGACTGATAGCTTCATTAGATGTCCTCCTGAGGGATGTCGAGCCAAATTCGACTATGTTCTACACCCCGTTTTGTTGCCCTTCATGGGAAGCCATCCGGGACTGACATGTCACCAAGGCGCACGGCAAGGGTTTCTACTGCTTGTTTTTGTGTTTGCCAAACCGAAAAAGCTCGGGATTTTTACTCTCTAACGAGCCAGTTGGACAGAACTAGACAATACATCCCTCTGGAGGACATTCAACAACTCTGTTAATCAATGTCAGGCCGAATAACTGTTGCATAACGGCGAGAAGTGGACCAGCGCATTATCGACTTGCTCACTCTGTGAAGCTTTTCCTCTTGAATAAATCATCAATTTTTTCTGAAATTTTAATCATTTGTTGTTTTGCGCGTGACCATCATATCTACAGCTTTCCGTCCCTTCTAATAACCTCTTCTTAGTGTGGTTCTTATTTATTTATTTATTTTTCCTATGAGATTGCAAATAGCAATGTTACAAAAGGAGTAAGCGATGGAAAATACAGTTTACGGTACTCATACACATTATGTTGCAAACATTAGAGGCAAGTGAACACCTAGGTAAGACCTTCTATACTTTAGTACAACGTGACTACTAGCCGTTGCCGGTGTGTGAATCATGTTATAAATATTTGACTAGTTGAACTCAGTACTCTATACTGGACATGAATATTGAATAGGATCCATAATGTTCTCAGAATACATAGGCGGTTTCGTAGATAGAATCAGATAATTGTTTGTCGACGATTTTGTTGTCTAAAGGAAAAGTATCTTCGTTCGCCGAAGGTAAAGCAGTGCAGAACCACTTCGAAAAACTTTTCTACAGTATGTAACAAACGCCAGCTCTCTTGAAATGTAGCTAAATGTGAGGTAATGCCTATAACACAATGGAAGAAGCAGAAAGTATCGGACAACAATCTAAGTGGTGAACATCTCGAGCACATCACGTCTTACAGGTGTTTAGGTGTCATGTTAAGAAGCGATATGAAACATGGCGATCAGGTAAAATTTGTATCAGTAAAGTCGAATTAAAGACTTAAGATTATTGGAGGAACTGTAGGGTACAGCGCATCTATCAAGGAAATTGCATGCAAGACGCTAGTGTCAGATTATCTGGTAAATAGTTCCAGCCCTTGGCGTCCTTATCCAGTAGGCATGACAACAGACATCTAACGAATTTAGAGACTCGCTGTTACTCCCTTAACAGGACGGGGTAGCTATTATGAAAGTCTAACAGATATTCTCGGGAATTCGAATTGCCATCCTTGGAAGAAAGGCATCGTAGTTTTTGCGAAAACGTTTGAAACATAGAGAACATGTATTCGCGGAAAGCTGTACGATCACTCTGCTGACACCAACATTTGTCTTGAGCAGGTATCGGTTGACTGAGATAAGAGAGGTTACGGAGTGTACAGAGTCAAAGATACTCAGTTGGATAGGACAGAATGTACATAATATGGATACGAAACACCCCCCAGTCATGCACAGTACAGTAGCGTATAAAGTGTATATGCATATAGGGATGCACGTGTAAATGTTTAAGGAGTCGTAACCACACTGAGGCCATCCTGAGTCGAAGACAGATCACCATCATAGGACTGAATGAATCATATTAATCACTTCTCAACAAGTAGTTGTTTATCTAACATTCCTTAGTAGGGCTTCTCTCTTCTAGTTTTGATCAGTACTTTCTGCTGTAAGTTGTTTTAACTGCCTGTAGAGGGATAAATGGGTACTTAGGTGTAAAACCGCGAAAGACACAGGATAGAGGTAATGCGACTGAGCCCGATAGCGTATCCGCAAGATGATCAGTAGTATTTGCTAATGAACTGGCCCCTCTTCGTGTAACAGCCTAACGTAGGCCATTAGAACATCGGAATATCCTGTGACATTTCAAAACGCACAAGTTTTTTGAATCATTAAGAAGAGTTTCGTGGCAGATTCGCAGAGCTACATACCCTCTCCACGTAGGTGAATTTGATACTGAACTGACGATCATATTTTTTCTTCCCAAATGGTGACTTTTTCTAGAAGGCTGTTCCTCTGTGGAAACCAACAGTGATGATACATATTTCGATTGTATAAACACAACTTCCTCCCACGGTTCACAACGCTTTAAACATAATACCATGTTGGTGTCGCTTCTTTGACTTCCAGAAACTCTTCGATACAATTCCTTTCGGTCGCGCGGTGAAGAAGCATCGAGTTCCTTAAGTAATAAAGCAGCAGTTACGCGATTATACCTACCAAACTGTTTCAACAGAAGCCTGTAAGTTGCGTCAACTAGTCTTTTCAGAAATGTACTGGCACCAGTTACTACGACCGTAAAAGAATCAATGTCTAATGCGACTAGTGTTTTAAGACTGATTTTCAAGATACCGTTATTTACACTTACAAGCTACTAAAAATATGTTATTGTGATAGCATGGAAAAATTTTTGAAAATCATGAGTCAACAACTGAATGATCGACATTTAAATATATTGTAGTGTTAATAAACCACGTTCTGCCATTGACATTTGGTTTGTACGTGGTTTCCCTAAGTCACTGACGTCTAGTCCCAGGATGATTGCTTTGAAAATGACACGGCAGGTTTCCTTCCTAGTCCTTTCAATACAAATTCTAGCCCCGCCTCTAAAGATCTCATTGCTGACGGGAAGTTAAACCAAGACTTTCCTCCCACCTTTGAAGTGGTAGACCCATTATGAATGAAATGGAAATGAAATAGTGATGGTGATGGCCGGAACACGTAGCCAAGAGATTTGATTGTAGGTAGTACTAAGGAGTTCTTCAGTGAATTCCAAGGGATACGAGAAATCAGAGACGACGAGCTAGAGGATGATAAAATCAGAATACAAGCACCGGAATTTGGATGTTTGTAACTGAAGGCAGTAATGCATAGAAAAGTCTACAGAAGACTTTTATCCATCACGGATTTTCAAATGGCTGATGACGTTCGTCTCTACGGAACGTCGGCAGGTATGACCTCCACCTAACAGTTTTTTGAACGCATGAATTATGCTGAAGCAGAAAACAGCGTCATTTATGTTAATTAATAGAGAGAAAGCCATGGGGCATGCAGAATAGTACATATATCATGAAGAGATATGCAGATTTTACATAAAACATATTCAGGCTGGCGTCTTCAGAATATGACTCACACTGACGGCACGTATCACGTGGAACACTGTGAGTCTCCAAGCATACAGGGAAAGTCGAGCATTTAAGGCGTGCGATTAAACCTGTCGACTAGAAAGGATGTAAAACAGCCCGACGCCCATTGTCCGAGCCGCGTATCTCGCTGCGATGAGGCACCATTGTATCAGAAAACAATTTTCTGATTTAAGTCGTTCAGAAAGACGGTAGAACTTCTCTGAGAGACGTTTTGTTGTAGTCCGTTGTGGAACGCATTTTCTCATTAAACGGTTCACGGCCCCTGGATGGAAGCCTCAGCTATAATGGTATTTTAATTAAAATGTAAGGGACTGTGTGTGAGTTTAGAGGCAGGCGGCTTTTGGTATGCAACTCGGCAGAGCCTTTATGGTTGGTCATCGCAACCTTGATCCTGTATAGCCTTTATTCTGCCTTCTCAGAAAATGAGATTACTGCTTAGTATGCACGGGTAGCAATATCGTCCGACTGCCCTAGGTGACTCCGCTCTTGGCAAGGTCACCCGTGTTTTATGAGTGTACAGTCCCAACAGCTAACACTGCCACACTTCATGCGCCGCGCGGTGCTGGCAGCGCAACACAGCGCACCGACCTGATCATCTTTATCACTGCTCGTCTTGGTGGATACTTCGTTCTTAATGTAGCTATTGACATTCCCTTCTGAATTATCCGTAGGATCCTCATTGCAAATATAGTTGTTTATTTGTTCAGGTCTAACTCCAGACAACAGCGCAGTGGCGTTACAGAGCACGAGGACAGGAAGGGGAGAGATGACGAAATGAAGATACGGTGCTAGTGTGTAACATCCCACTGACATCGACCTTTTTTGAACAGAAGTACTGACTAAGTTGGGCAAGTAAGCAATAAAAGAAGGACATTTTCCAACTACGAGAACCAACCCACATAATAGGTGACGTAATTTCCCAAAACCAAGGAACATGTAAATAAAGAGGAGAGGCTCAGAATTAGAACTTCGTTTGCTCCATATCTTAATGCAGTGTCTTAAGCACTGTACCGCTCACCTGGGTATAATGAATTCACATTCAGCTAGTACATACCTGAAATTGTAGTCGTTTTCCATCCGTCCATTTCAGTAGCTGAACTGCAGTATTAACAGCTTTAAGTCAATAGTTAAAACGGCTGTGTGGTTTTTATACAACTTATCGATTAAGCTATGTTCAGCTATAACAAGAAAAACTTGGGGTTTTTTTTACAGTTCATTACTATGGGCTTAACAGTGTCCCAATATCCCTTTCCGTTCTGATTAGCTGTTTTAAAACGAAAATTATATATCTACTAAGGTTGCTGATTTACTCCTCGCATATTACATTCATTGGAATTACAAACGTACGCGCTTCGCCATGAAGCTCCACAGCTCTAAACTTAACTGTCCTGAAAATATCCCGTTCTCAGGAAATTCAGTATCAGGTGAATGGCAACGTTTTCAGTCTAGTTTTTGCAAAAACCTTTAAATGTGTCTTAAAATTTTAACGATATACATTTTTAGTGGAGGTGAAATTCCGTGACTGTTACGAAATTGTAATTTTTCAGGATACCAGCTACCAATGACACGTTTGAGTTGCACTTTACTGTTATTAGAGTCCTTCGAGATTAGAACCGCAGTGAGACAGGACGATAATATTTCACCGCTTCTGTTCGTTAAACTATTGAAAAAGTAGTCAAGGAATGGCAAAAAGAATTTAAGATATAGACAGCGACTTAATAAATTAATCAGTCTAGACTAGCAAAGAAACCAAAAGATAATATATTGGCTGTCTGACATTCTACGGTGATCTCGGAATACTTACAGATACCATAAATAATACAGGAAAGCAAATAAAGGTCCTGAAAGAAACGCCTGATTAGGAAGGATTGTATATCTCTTTCGAGAAAATGGAATAAATTTCCAACCAAAAGGAAATACCAAAAAAGATTACGACAGTATATGGTGAGGTGAAGAGAGTTCACAAGGGTTGGCCACTGCCGCCGAGCGGTTCTAGACGCTTCAGTCTGGAACCGCAAGATCGCTACGGTCGCAGGTTCGAATCCTGCCTCAGGCATGGATGTTTGTGATGTCCTTAGGTTAGTTAGGTTTAAGTAGCTCTAAGTTCTAGGGGACTGATGACCTCAGATGTTACGTCCCATAGTGCTCAGAGCCATTTGAACCATTTGAAGAGTTCACAAGATCAAGTACGTTGGAAGGAGAGCGGGTGAGAACATCGGCAAATGGGAAGAAACTTACTAACAGAGAACCGAAATAGGCATTTTAGAAGACTGGAAACATGTGCAATATAGTGTACCTATCACGTAATGAGAAAGTGAAACATTGCAGCACTGTCATCAAACCAGAACCCTTACACGCATTAGAAACTTTGCTAAAGGCTGGAAAGGTACTTCAGACAATATCAAGAAAATACATAGAAGAATCACCAGAAAAAATGTTACGGCCCACAAGACAGAAGAATGTTACACATTGCAAAATAGACAAGAGACCAAACAGACACGTAACATTCCACATGAAATGAGCAAACTTAGAGTCAAATTTTCCGGCTATATTAAGAGTAGGTGAGACACCAGTCCAAGCAATCGAATTTCGGAATACACCGAAAACATTAAGAACATGAGGTGAATCAGTGAAATCATAAAAGACTTGAAGGATACTGACAAGATTGAAAATAGTACATTCACGACAGGAGCAACTTGATAGGAAGAAAGAAAAAAAGAAAAAACGAAAATGCGTGGTGAGAAGATGAAGGAAGTGGGCTGCCCGAGAAAATCTCACATCAACTGCAGGCTTCGCATGGTCCTTTAGCGGGGTTCAAATGGCTCTGAGCACTATGGGACTTAACATCTGAGGTCATCAGTCCCATAGATCTTATAACTACTTAAACCTAACTAACCTAAGGACATCACACACATCCATGCCCGAGGCAGGATTCGAACCTGCGACCGTAGCGGTCGCACGGTTCCAGACTGAAGCGCCTAGAACCGCTAGCCCACTCCGGCCGGCCTCCTTTAGCGGGATATACGTGTATAGTAGTAAAAATAATAATAATTGAAACTAAGCAGTTTAAGTTTAAACTTATCCTCGGAGATGAGCGGTTATCTTCGAAACGTTGTAGGTGTACCATTTACGTCAACTGTAAATACACTGAAGCGCCAAAGAAACTGTTATGGGCATGCGTATTCTAATTCCCAAGGTAAGTAAACGGGCATAATACGGCGCTGCGGTCGGCAACGTCCATGTAAGATAAGCGTCTGGCGCAGTTGTTAGGTCGGTTTCTGAGGTTACAATGGCAGGTTATCAAGATTTAAGTGAGTTTGGACATGGTGTTGTCGTCGGCGCATGAGAGATGGGACACAGCATCTCCAAGGTAGCGATGAAGTGGGGGTTTCCCCGTACGATCATTTCACGGGTGTACTGCGAATATCAGAAATCCGGTAAAATATCAGAGGTGTAACATCGCTGCGGCCGAAAGATCTGGCAAGAACGGGTCAACGACAACTGAAGAGAATCGTTCAACGTGACAGAAATGCAACTCTTCCGCAAATTGCTGCAGATTTCAACGATGGGCCATCAACAAGTGTCAGCGTGCGAACCATTCAACGAAGCATCATCGATATGAGGTTTCGGAGCTGAAGGCCCACTCGTGTACCTTGATGACTGCATGACACAAAGCTTTACCCCTCACCTGGGCCCGTCAACACCAACATTGGACTGTTGATGACGGGCAACATCTTGCCTGGTCGGAGGAGTCTCGATTCAAATTTTATCGAGCGGGTGGATGTGTAAGAGTATCGAGACAACCTCAAGCTGGTGGGGGATCTGTAATTGTGTGCGGCGCGCACAGTTGAACTAATATGGGACGTCCAGATACGACTCTGACAGGTGACACGTACGTAAGCATCCCGTCTGATCACCTACATTCATGTACATTGTGCATTCCGGCGGACTTGTGCAATTCCAGCAGGACAATGCGACACCCCACACGTCCAGAATGGCTACAGAGTTGCTCCAGGAACACTCTTCTGAGTTTAAACACTTCCACTGGCCACAAAAGCACATTAATCGAGCCCACGTAACGTGTTGTTGCGGCACTTCTGCGTGCTCGCGTGGGCGCTACACGATGTTAGGCAGGTGTACCAGTTACTTTTGCTCTTCAGTGTGTATCTGCTTGTAAAACTATTATTATCATATTGTTCCAAATGTGCAAGCCTTAGTGATCCTCGAACCACACTCGAACTTCTGGGTGGCCGATTACATCCCGTACAACTAATCATCTAATTTTAGTTTACAATACATAAAATTTCAGTTATAGTTATAGTCTTTTCACTGTGGTATTATCTTACACATCTGAGTTAGTTCTTTGAACGTATTGTTTGGTTGGTATTCTGAATATTCGCTTGTTCTGAAAAAATAGCTGCATCTTTCATAGTCATTTCGCGAAAATGTTAATTTCATTCTGTATATTTAGTTTTACAAATTTTCTCAAAGAAACATCAAAATATCTCTACACTATAAGAGTAATGTTCGATCACATAAGTTAACTTTTTCATCTACTAAAAATCTGTAAAACTACATGCAAATGAATTTAGTACAAACGCAGTAGGAAATGACGAATGAGAGAACCTGGAATGTGTAAAAGAATGTGGAGATATATCTACGCACATTTCATACACCCTACATGTAATTACACAACAATTACTACGTGCATTGATTTTGATCAGTGATATTTTCCACTGCTTGGATTACTGTATGATATTATGAATCCTATGTGCGAAATAAAATATTAAATTACAAAATATTACATATTTACTCTACGCCTGAAAGCTAGGGTAATACTTATTATTTGAAAGGGATGCACACATTTGCTAACAACGCAAATTTATTCTAAAGGGTATTCTTACCTTTTATCATTTTGATACTGACAATACGCTACTAATTTAGTACAGTTGTGATACAAAATTACGAATATGTTACTACAAAATGTGAATTTGAGAAACCACACCCAAATACGGTACACGCTGCCGTTGCTGCACTCCTCATAGCAAGACCAAATTCATGCCAACTGTGATGGTGTGATATTGATAGCTGCCTTCTTTTACACAGATGAAACGTGAACACCAACTATTACTGTGAGACTCTTCGGAAGTCGAAAGGGTCTATTGATAACAGAACGAGGGAAACGCTCAGAGAAGGTGTGTTGATCGTCAAGAGCAAGGTCTAGAGTAGTTGCACCTGAAGCTGCTTATCTAATCATGTAGTCCTGACGTGTGCTCTTACCGCCTACCAAGTTTTCATAAACTTAAGGTGATACCAGTCCACTCACCTTATCCACAGAGAAGAAGAGAAGCGGGTGGCTGACCATTTTATACAGGCACTCTAACCAAATTCTTGGTGAGGTGGTTGATGGAAGTACTTGAATCGACAGGAACTGACAGATTTTTGCTTGATGGATGTGGGAACTGGCAGACAGCCCTGTGTTTAGTGTGACTTTATCTACGAAAGCAGAAGAGACATGCTGAGATCTCAATGGCTCAGATGTTACGTTGAACTGATTCTGAAGTCATCTTACTCATTGTCACATAAGACCTGCTAAGCACATTGTTCTCTGCTAGCAAAAATATGGCAGCAATTAGAGGAGTCAATACTGCTCAGTGAGGTTCGATTTCTATCGTTTCAGCTATTCCCATCACTCATCTTGTCGGTAATCTTCATAGCGAACACATACAGGGTACAGTACTGTATCCAAGTTATGGTGGCGGGCTTGCACTGCACAGGAATATATTACTTCATATCGCAGTATAATACGTGTGTATTGTAGGGTTATGAATATGTTGCGTGTAGCCGAGCAACTGTTGAGTATGTTCCAACTAACGGATTTTTAACGTGTTTCCTTTCAGTCCAAGATGTTGAGCAAACTGCATTCCTGCAATGCTATTACACATGATACAACGGTCTTGATTAAATTTAACGGTAAAATATAAGTCACAGTAAATTTTCATGTACGAAGGACAATATGTATAGGAGAAAATCATCGTCACATCAAGTTGAAACAGAATATTTACTATTCGCCAGGATCACAAACTACAAATTTAGTTGGTGATTATAGGTTTCGGATAGTTAACTGGTTAACTGGTTTAATTAATCTTATCATCTGGCATGCTACGTCAAACTGCTGTGGTACTGCTAGTGTAGACCATTTAGGCATCGAAGGCATAATTTCTTATTCAGAAAATAGAATAGTAAAAATCAGGAAATATCCTCCAAACCTCTTACAGGAACATAAGAATAGAGAGATATAAGTATTTTCTTACTGTGTGAAGAAGAGAAGAAAATACTGAAAACTGTGATCTCGTCAGCATCTAGCTTACAGATTAAATTAGTTAGAAAACGAGAACTATTCGGCCCATTGTTAGTGATAATAACTGTCACATCTACTAATATATTAAGGAGTTTAAGACGAAACTGAAATCTATGTATACTTCCGGTGTAGTTGTAGAAGAGATAAGAACATAGAAGGATACGTCAGCTAATTCTCTCAGTATTCAAAATTTGTACATAATTACATCAACTATTCAGATTAATGACCACAATTTTGAAAGAGAGAAGAAAGACAAAATAGTAGATTTAATTTACTTGAAGACTGGAAGCGTGAATTGCCGCTGCAGGTGATCATGTTGAACACAACCTGTGATGGTGAATTGTCTCGTTACTGGTCATAATCCTCATAACAAGAGGATGCTGTTGCGTTCTTCTTTAGTGTGTGATACCACAGGTATTCAACAAGTGATGGTGTGTGAACTTTTCAAAATACAGTACCTCGTAAAGATTCAAAATAGTATTCTAAAAAAAAAAAAAATTAACCGCGACTGATATTGTAGCTTAACTTACTTTTTCCCTCCTCTGACTTCCACTTGTTTGGACCACTGAAGGATGCCATTCGTGGAAGACATTTTGAGGACGATGAGGAGGTGATTCACACTGTGAAGCACAGGCTCCGCCACCAGGACAAGGACTGGTACCGATAGGGCATGCACGCCCTTGCTTCGCGCTGGAGGAAGGCAATAGAATAGGATGGAGATTACGTGGAAAAGTAGGGTGTGTAATCCTTATTTCGTTCAATACAGAATTGTAGAAGAAAAAAATGCGGTGTATTACGTTCTGGCAACCCTCATATTTATAATGTGAACTATGTAAACATGTAATATCGCTGATCCACTGTCATCCCAGCTGCCAGAAAAGTAGCATACATAGAAACCAACTAAAATCAGATCCAATGTGCACCTAGGGGAAACTAATGATTCTAAAGAAGACAGGGCATGACAGCAACGACATTACATGTAAGTTGAAAACACCTAACGATTTATTATAGCTTTTCTGATCGTAGTTTCAGACCATTATGTAAATACCTTATATTACTTATATGTTTACAGAGCACCTGATGATGGCAATATGCCGATATTTGCTCATCGTCAATGGTAAAAGGTAAAAGCATTTTACAGAGCAGTGTATCCTATTACTCATAATAATCACAAGATTACTGTGTGTTATCTGTTGTACATTTTGGTTATTGAATAGGACAGGCTTCTTCACCCTTGTGAAGCTATTGTCACAGAAACGGGGGGGAGGGGTTGACTGCCGTAAGAAACCGAGTGAATCACAATTACATTACTCTGTAACTAACCGCTTGGGGCTCTGGGTCCCATATAACAGAATCAGAACAGAGTAAAATGAATAAAAAGTTTTAAAGTTGAGTTGATAAAGAGACCATTAGAGAAAAATTTATTGGAGTTTATGAAACCATGAGTATTTAGTTGAACAATTGAACTTATATCAGTACTGAGGTCTTCGTTATTTAGAGTATAATTATTTGACGCACTTGTGAATATGAATAACACATTATGGTTCTTACATTCAAAAAACAATTTAAGTTTTAATTTGCTTCAGATAACGTCGTAATATAGCGAAACTAGAAATCTACACACCGTTCCCCATACCATGTGAGTACACGCTATATAGCTAATACAGGATTGGCAAACTACTAGCGTGAAAGTAAATGCGATTACAATGGCGGTAAAATGACATAGATGAACACATGCAAAGACTGTGAGCCTCAGAGTACAAATATAAATTCACTGAGTCTACATCTGTTGATTTGTGGAATGTATACCCACAAAGGCTAATCATATATGTTGAATGGAAAAGGAATTAACAACTAAAACCAAGATGTAAATTAAAGGAAGGTTACAATGAGACGAAGAAGTTCATATGGTTCAAATGGCTCTGAGCATTATGGGTCTTAACTTCTGAAGTCATCACTCTCCTAGAACTTAGAACTACTTAAACCTGACTAACCTAAGGACATCACACACATTCATGCCCGAGGCAGGATTCGAACCTGCGACCGTAGCGGTCACCCGGTTCCAGACTGTAGAGCCTAGAACCGCTCGGCCACTCCAGCCGGCTGGTGAAGAGGTCGTGGGATATCTCTTAACATTGTGTCAGACCACCGTTTACTTGGCGTTGTGTAGAAACTCGACGATGCAAGTCTTTCGAAGTCAGCTGCAGAAATATTAACTCATTCTGCCTCAACACCCGTCTGCAATTGTAAAGTGTTACTGGTACAAGATTTTATGCGCGAGTTGACTTCTCGATTATGTCTGATAAATGTTCAGTGGGGTTCATATCGGGCGATCATGATGGCCAAGTAACTCGCCGGAATTGTTCAGAATTTTCTTCCAACCAATTGCAAATAACTGTTGCTCCGTGCACAATGTCATCCAAAAATTCCCATTCTTTTTCGGAAATGACTGCTGATGGCATCCAAGTAGCCGAACATAACCATTCCCTGTCAGTTATCGGTTCAGTTTGACTAAAAGACGCACCCCACACCATTATGGAGCCACCACCTCCTTGCACAGTTGCTTGTTGCCAACACTGGTCTTTGGCTTCGTGCTGTCTGCGTCACACTCGAAATCTACCATCAGCTCTTATCAACTGAAATCGGGTCTCATCTGACCACACCACGGTTTTCCAGTCGTCTAGGGTCCAACCGAAATGATTACGAGACCAAGAGAGACACTGCAGGCGATGTCATGCTGTTAGCAAAGGCACTAATTTCTTTCGTGTGATGCCATACCCCATGAACGCCAGATTTCACGCTACCCGGCACTACGTTCTCTTGTCCCTGCTGTTTCAGCTTATTCGGCGAATTGCGCGACCGAGAGAAAGGACTATACAAACCGCTGTTATAAGCAGTTCTTCGTGAGCAAAAATTGGTAACTTAAACACTTTTTTAAATCCCTGCAGTGGGATCTATCAGCAAAAGTTGTGACGGTGCATGTGTTTCGGTGAACTCTTCCTGAGTCAAAAAATTCATGATAGGTTTAGACATGGCGGATTGGATCATTACCTTGTTGTTTTGGCATATCTTAAATGGTAGGAAAACTTCGAAGTCTGTTTTCCGTGTATTTCTGAGAGTTAATAGAACCGTTGTTGGACAAGTAATTTGGGTTTTCTGTTTCACATACTATAAATTTAAACAAGTACAAGAATCCGGCTGCAACGTGGTCCCCTTGTTAGCCACTGCGTAGGCTGCCGGCAGCCAGGTTTTCTTGTCAAGGCTAATGTTTCGCAAGCTTTCACAGTGGTATTCTTTAGAGACGAAATTTAGACACACGGAGTGATTCGGTCTACATTTCTCTGGCTATTGTATATGTTTAAGAAAAGGTATGACATCACAGACCATATCATACCATTTGGTAAAACAACTGTCCAAGACTGGTGGAATGGCGTAGTGCTTAATTCGTTAACTCAAGAGAACACAAATTGATATGATGGCTTCTTCTTGACGCAAAAATCTGAATGTCTACAATTTAATGCAATACTCGGCATGATGAAACACACAATATGATAAAAAATTATTGTCAAGTTGGTCTTGGACTTCTTGATCAATGGTCGTAAAATAAATCTGAAGGATTAAAAAGAGTGAAATAGAGTGACTGATTTATACGCATGCGCTGCTACCCTTCTTTAAATTAAATAACGTAGCCGTTGTTTCTCTAACAAATGTGATTTAGTTATACCTTTATTAAAAAAAAGATTCAGAGAAACACATTTTCCACTTGTTCTAATTAACGTAAATGCTCAAGAAAAATAATCGAATGGAGAAGAAATGTTCATTTTCCACAAAACGAAACTTTCTCCTCAGTAAGAAAATACATTCAGTACGGTCACCAGTTTCCATCCTCCTCTACAGCAGAATTTAGCCTCAAGGGTACAGAGGCAACAAATTTCAGGAAGAATTCTGCGACATTTCATCCCACACGCTATAAACTGCTTCGGATAATGCTGGCTTGATCGCTGGTGCAGGTCTTCTACTCCTCATATTTTTCTCGACCTCTGCCCTCACGTGCTCCGAAGTACTAGGGTATGCACCTGTGGGACGAAAGTCCAACAAATCAAAATTTCTGTTCACTTGAACCTGTGTTTTTCTCAATTCGTTGTATAAGCTTTTGAACAATCATGTTAGAAGATTATCTTACCTCCGAAAATCTCTGAGGAACAGAAAAAAGACATTATGTTTTCCCGTATTTATCAGTATCAGTGACAGGAAATTATGTAGTTAATACAAAATGCCTCAACAATTTGCTGACATCCATCCTCTAGCTGCTACAGAAATTATACTACACTTTTTTCTCTGGTGGGCACGTTTTGTACCGAATCTGCCTGCATTTGCACTATATGCATGAAAGAAGTGTTTGGTGCACTACAAAAAGATCTTCTCATCTGTATACAGAACTTCCTCCCAGTATGGAAACGGCTTCCTTCTCTACGCCAGAGAATAATTTAATCTGGGAGCCTTATGTTGCTCTTTCATAATTTCCTTAACCGACGATTTTCCCCCATACCTTCCTATGTCGTTGAGACGACAACGTATGTCCGACCTGAGCACGCTTAACTGAACGACTTTCCTTGTATCTGAGCTGGTCCTGAAAGGCCTTTCATCATTACAGTGGATTATACGATTTTCTTAATCTTTCGTGTACGACCAGGGCGACGAAGATGGTTGACTTGGCCTTCATGGGCCACACTCTTTACGCAGAGATGAATCGTATATTTGCTGTTCTTCAGAGCACAGGAATTGGCCCTGACACATCTTCATAAAGCGTAAGAACGTAACCTTTATCTAATTCACTGCGTTGTGTGTAACGTTACGCGTGTTTAGGGAAGCCAATTGGCAGCCCAGTATTGGCAAGATGTAAGATATATTTGCTGTACTGTTGAACACAAGCGCACCCGGGCCTCAAGGAACAGCACTGCAGTTCTGACTTCGACCTAGGCAACCGGTACGAACGAGTTCAGACGCAAAGGCTAGCAGCGTCGCCGGAAATGAGAAAAATCCCGAAACTTGGAATATGGACAGCTGTCCCTCGCGTGACCTTTGTGCAGGAGATGCTCCAAGAAATGGCGGAGTCGCAGAGAATCTTAAAGATGACTAACTTATAGCTCTTTCATATTCGACGGTAGCTCACGGTCAAATATTAGTGTAATTCTAAATACAGCTGCGATCTTAGAAAAATGAGGCACATCCAATTACACACCAGTATTTCAGTATCTTTAAAACAACAAAGTTAATATTTCAAAATGAATAAACATTTACACAATGAAACTCTGAATTAACAACTTTTAAATCGCTTTATGCGATTTTAATAAACGGTATCTCAGATGAAATCTATCATCCCTGAAAGCAAAGTATCAGTATCTATTCCATTTATTCCTTTACAACGTCTTTTGTATCTATTTCATTACCAAATGTTAGTCAGAACAACGTATCTGCCACAATTACACAGTAAATGAACACAGCATAACTACCTTATATTCTCATTGTTGTGTAGTTATTTAATGAACAGTTTAATATATTTTCAATAAGTTTATCTAAATGCCGATTGCAAATGCTATTAAAAAACTGCTTATTTAATAGTAGTCAATCACATTTTCCAGTGGAGACCGCAACTGAAAAGAAAACGAAAAGCCGTAAGTGTCAAGAAGTAATAAATAACTCTTTAAACAATATTTACTGACGTTGTATTGTCATTTATCATGAGCACACTTGCAGAAGACTCCTGGCTTATTTATTTATGAACCAACTATTACTTATATTTATTGTAAATGATCTGAGTGTAACCAAATGTTTATGACATTTCTTTGTTTAGATATTGTAGTAATATATTAGTTTGGTACAGGAAGTGGCCAGCTTGAGTCATTTAATGTCAGTAGAGCTTAATGACGATGTATAGTTGGTGAGGATGACCTTCAGCCAATGGAAAAGCAGATAGTAGCAGAACAAGACGGAAATTAAGTGGAGCCTGGGACTGAAGGGAGCGATTGATTCTGGGTTGTGAATGGCCGCTACAATGCTTCTGAAGGGGCTTTATGTTTCGAGAGATCTGTATATGTTGCAGAGTAGGACTCTTAACTTTCCCTGCTTGTATTTCGGAGCTGAGGTTAGGCAGAACATGAGTTACTGTTCTTTATATCACGTATATTAATTTTTGAATCATCTTGTCAAACTCTTAACTGTTTTGTGCTGGTGACGCTTTCGCGTACTGTGACCATGAAACGGACTTAGATTCCGTGAGTCTTTGACGACTATTTAGATTAGTGTTTTGCTACCATTCTCGTATCGTTCTCAACGAAACTTTACTGCATTTGAAAAGGTTTGTTTCTGTCTGCATTTAACTGAATATCGTAGGACAACTTCCCATTTATTTGAGATGCCCTTTCTTAAATAGACATTATTCAACATAAATCTCAGTCCTCTATATCAATTACTGACGTTAGAACCGGATGCCCGTCTTTAAATTAGTCTTTTAATTTTTACTTTATAACTCGGTGTATTTAATTAATTTTAGCCATTGAATAGATTATTAGACTGAAGGATAACAGCTACAGGTTATTACCTGCAGCGAATTAGTTGCGGGGCGTGAAAGCAGACTTGCGTGGCTACACCCTATGGCCGCATGAAGCTACTCCTCTTAAACAGAGTAGCGCATAGCCCAAGTATCTAGAGTACGAGAAGCCACATGTAAGATAGCAGCTGGTTTGCTCGAATGCGATGCTCTTTAGTAGCAGTAACCATTAGGTACCGTCGTATGTGTGATATCGCGAATAAGAACCTTCTGACAAGGCAAGAGGAAACGAAGTCCCACACACAGTACAGAGCAGTTCCTATTCCTCAGAAGTCTAATTCGTTCAAGACTACATCCTCTGAAAAAGATTTCGTAAGTAAGTTACTCTTATCATTTCGAATATCGTGGCGTTGTCTCCCTAAACATCATACATAGTTCCAATGACAGCGTTTTCGGAGGTTAAAAGTAAGTCGTGTAATTTGTGAACCAGGCCCATGATCATTTACGACATAATCCTTAGCGTGCCTGGTGGAGGATAAAGTGGTTCACTGTGTTGATGCTAGTTTGATAGGTGCAAGGTATGGGTTATTATCCCACATCAGTCGTCCATTTTGAACACGCATCAACAGGTCTATTTGACTATTTGAGCTCTGATAACGCCGAGTGAAGAACGTCAGGCTGCACCGTAGCTCAGAATCCGCATTAAACATAATATCTCTTCGCTACCAATGGGGCAGAGCCTGTCTACGTTAGACCACAACACAGGCGGAAGTTGCAGCAAAGACAAACTCCGTCGCCGGTAAGCATTCTTACACTGCAAACTTTTATGTTATTTAATGAATCCATGGTCATTCAAAGTCACAGGGCTCTAATTTTATATTAACTTAAGACTTGGGAGATATCGGTTCTGAACTGGGGATCCAAATTCAGATTTCCTGTTTCACAATATTTGACCCACTCGGAACGATGTAGTTAGATCTTTTCGTTGTTTTCCCCAAGTCTGTAAACTCTTATAGGTCTGCACGAGTGGAAGATATGTGCGTTCGAACCCTGGCCCAGCCAGGAGATACTCATAATTTCATTTAGAGCTCTAGCATTTGCATACCGAACTATTAGTGAAAAATAAATTTCGTTCTCATTGTCTCTTGATGAGCTAGCAACAACAACTGCGCGTGCCGTTATTTCAAGTAAAACATTCAAACGTTTCACTACCGGTATGCAGACAACTGACACTTAACGTCTATTCACACATAGGAAACACCGCCGGTAGGTGACAGGTGCGATTCCCAGTAAGCCAAAAGAGCTTTACCGTCAAATCTCATTTCAGATTCAAACATTTCATTGGTATACAGACAACTGATACTAAACGTCTATTCGTACATAGAAAACACCGAGCGTAGTTGTCGGGTGCGATTCCCGGTAAGCCCAAGGGAGTTGTATCCTCATTTCAGATCCAAACATCTCGCTGATGGTGAAAAAATACTATATCTAACATCTGAATTAACTTAGTTAACAGTCCGATTAAGTGCTCTGTACTAATCCCCGGTACCTGTGAATCAAAATATGTTAAATTTCTATCTTGGTTAACTAACAGGGAGAGAGCGTCTTGATAGGATACCTCGTTCAATACAGAAATTTTTATCATTTATTTTCGGTTTCAGATTTGCTGACTAATACTTGTGAATACTTTTCACTTCCCTTTACGGTTATTCAGCAAATAACGATCATTGCCATGATCGAGACTCGGTCAGGCATGACATGAAAATTTTGTTTAGTTATCGAGGCGAAATGGTTATAGGTACTGGGGTTCACCCCAGATCCTGAATTAACATATCCGTCGTGTCGTTTAAAGTCCAAACATACGCAGAAATAATCTGGTAGTGTTCAGGTTGCCATAGAGAGCTTGCCGCGCTGATTCGCGCTGTTTTTTAAGTTTTTAATTTTTTAACTGGTTAGTTCAATAACGTTAAATGACCAAATTTTTCAAAACTGCTCGCCACAAGAAGGACGTTAGCAACTGTGACAAAGCCTTTTAGAGAGCAACAATACTTCGAATTGTCATAAAAATCTCTTGTGCATAAAAGTACTTCATTTTGCCTATAGGTAACAGAATAATTTACGTGACAGACTCTGTTGTCTCAGATTATAATATGTGCGGTAATACTTTCCAGTTGTCACATACCGTAAAAAAGTTGAGTTTAAAAGCGATAAGAACTGTCGCATCTCTAATAACATGAATCCTAGTATTTGTTGTATCGTGGTGTTATTTCAAATCTTGATTGATTGCAACAAAGAACAGCGTTCTTTAGTAGTCATTTTGTACAGACACAAAAATTTAATTTAAAAATTTAGAAAATCTTAAAAACTTCTAAAAAGTTAAAAAATATATCTATTGCACCTTTAAATTTTATATAAGTAGTAATATTTTGATCCAAGTGTCGTCGTATTTGGGGACCGCTAAACAAAATATAAAAAGTTAACAGCAGCTTATTAAATTTAAAGGGCGGAACAGACGTTCAGAGAACGTAGCTAAGAACCATCTAGATTGAAACACAAAAAAAAGAATAAAACTGCAGTAAAATCGGACCTTCCGTTTGGGAGATAGGATGCCACGTTAAACTCATTACACCCTTCAGTTTGAGTCGGGGATTAAGGCGATTGTCACACGACAAGATTATACTGTCTACGAGACAGCTACGTTACATTGGCTGCATGCGAATCAGGCGACACGGAGTTACGATCGATCTGATATTTTTGAGCATGACAGTAGATGTAAGCGTAATATACACGTCAAATGGTAAACGTAACTGACTATCCTAGTCACGGGATACAGTATCTTAATACACAATGGTACAATAGTGAAGAATATTAAAAGTAAATATAGAGGTTGAAATGTACCCAGCTATCAAAATATTATTACAGAAAATATCTGATTATGGTATTTAAGATTTGTTAACATCGGTTTAGCACTTCTAATTGGTTTGGAGTGGAGTCGATACTTAACTTCGTCATCGTTGGCTCTAGTTTCATTTCTTCTGTTAACCTGGTGTTAATAATAGTCCGGGGTTTTTATCAGTTTCTTGAATCAAACATCAACGTCCTTTTGCTTGTTTATTCAAACCTAGAAAAACCTGTACTTTTGACACAGACGATACTTTTCATTCACGTTATAATATCAGTGAAATCAAACTTCCTTTTATAGTACCCAAGAACTGTACACAACCGAAAATCAGAAAGTCCCTTGTTACAAGTACGCTAAGACATCGATACAAAATAAAGAACTTTTATGCTTCCGAAACGAAAGTCATACGGGTGCCAAGGGCAGGCTTCTAAGAAGTTAAATTGGCGTAAAAGTATAAAGTGGGACATTAATTTTGTACATTATAAAAACCAAGTTTCCTGTATTATTGTAAAATATAACTTCTGTTGACAGTAATAATTACTATTATCAGCTTATTTCAGGTTGACTAGTTTATTTTAAATGCACATAATTTGATGCAAAAAATGGAATATTATGATAATAATCCAGTAGGATATTGGAACTGATATAATGTATAAACAGGATGTGTTCACAATACACACTTCTAGACGCTGAAGATGGCACTTAGTATATCAAGTCTTACATTGGAGCCCATGTCCGGAAACGTTGTCTAGCGACGCTTCAGTGCGTCAAAGTCATAGGCGTTGGTGCCTGTAAATGTATTTAAATACAGGGTGATTCCGTGATGGTGTTTCAAACTGTCTAGGATGGTGAGAAGGGTAAATTTATTGGTCTGAGCTAAGGGACCCTGCAACTGAAACGAACGAGTCGGAAGTTGTAAACTAAAAGAAAACCCTGACAGTGGAATTCATGTACTGGTACTGTTGTTGCCAAGACTGCAGGGTAGACAACTTTCATAGTGGTAGTGTCGCTAGGAACAAGAAAAAATGGCTGCTAAACATGGACTCTAAAGTCCATACATAAAGAGCTATGAGTAATAGTTCAACAGAGGAGATGTGTTTCGCAGTAGCGATGATGAACAAGTGCTCATAGCTCCACAGAAGTATCCATTTTAGAGTCCCTGTTTACTGGATATTTTTATCTTGTTTAGGTTCGTACTACCACCACTAATCCACTGTCAGAGGTATCAGACCGGTTTTCGCTTATAACGTTACACTCGTTCGTTTCCTGTACAGGAACCCTTACCCCTAGTTGATACATACATCCTTTTCCATCATTCTAGAAAGTCTGTAAAATGAGAGCGGAATCAGTCTGTACACACATACATTTACAGGCGCTGGGGTCTATAACCTTGACAATCTGTAGAGTCGTTGGATGAAATTACCGGGTATGGACTAACATGTAAAACTTGATCTACTAAGCCCCTCCTACACCATCTCCTAGAAGCGTGTAACATGAATTGTGAAACGCCCTGAATTCAGTAAAAAGCATCATCCCCAGCAAAAGTCGAGAATTACGCGAATATCACCAACATCTGGTAACGAACTAATCATTAGCAGTGAGACCGGCATCAGTGGAGTCAATTTGGAACAGAGAAAATTACTGTAGGGCTGTTACAGGCTCCACATACGTAAAGCATGTATAGTCAGAAAGACTTAATGTGCAATAACAGGCATGTGATGTGCTAATGTGAACGTTCTCATAGTAAACGATAGCTGTATCCACAAGTATCGCAGTTGATAGCTTACATGGTAAAAATGAAGGGACTGCTTTGTCAAGCTAAAGAACACCTGTAAGATGTGAGTATACCAAAATTTAAATTTAAAAATACCCTGAAACAAAAAACTGCTTAAAACTAAACAAAAAATAGGTATTGACCCTTTACCTTTAATATACGTAGTAACATTTTTATCCAATTGTCGTCGTGGCGGAGGACTACTAAGCAATTTTTAAAAAATAAGTTAAACAGCAGCTATCGTTTCTAGAAAGACATACTTCCATTATTGCTGAGTATAAGTCTGTTTCGTTTGGCGTCATCTCTTCCGGTCCTGCGCGTCCCCGGCCGGCCGCGGTTGCCGTGCGGTTCTAGGCGTTCCAGTCCGGAACCGCGCTGCTGCTACAGTCGCAGGTTCGAATCCTGCCTCGGGCATGGATGTGGGTGATGTCCTTAGGTTTAAATAGTTATAAGTCTAGGGGACTTATGACATCAGATGTTGAGTCCCATAGTGCTCAGAGCCATTTGAACCTGCGCATCCCACATCCACACCTCATTATAGCTAGTAAAGTTATAATTACCTATTATATAAAACATGGAAACCAATTCCGTCTTAATAAGCCTCACATTGTTAAAAAGTAAAATTACCTATTTATTTTATATGACATTTTTACACAGTTACGTACGACGTTATTTCCGTGCATTAATTTATGAGGCCTATGACCGGCAGTGGTTCGATGGCAGCGTAATAACTCACGCTTCACTAAACTGCGAGGGCGAGGCATGGTCGTGCGGTACGTGGAGCGCGCGACTTTACCAAGGGCGGTGACCCGAACGGGAAGTCACTTGAGGGCAGGCGTCGTCGACGGTTGTGTCTATATTGCGAATTTTTCGGAGTAAATTAATCACGACTTAGATTCAACTGTCTCATATTGTTGTCTTAATACTTATCAACGTTGCCTAGGTAGCTGACCTGTTTTGAAATTTCATACTTTATCATTTTTAGATGTATTCTGGTTTTATTTCGTGCAATTTGCTGTCCCCAGACGCTTAAATCAAAATATTACTACATATATCAAATTTCTATTGGCTACACATGTTATTCTTTTTACTTTTTAGAAGTTTCTTTGTCTCGGTTTTATTAAATTTTTTATTTATGTTTTATTTCATGCTTTTTAAACTTGATATTTTACTAGTAGACACAGAACGTTGGACACACTATCCCACATTCTCACAAATACTTTCCCCGACGAAACACAGAAATGCATAGCGAGAACTTTTTCACTTATGTGATTTACGTGTTTCTTTCTTTAATTTATACATACATTCATTGAATATGTTTTAGTATATATTTTGCTAATTTAGGTAAAATAAGCAATAAGCAATAGCAATAATACTATATCAAGACGGAGGAAAGTATGCTGGCATTGAGTTCTCTTGCAATAGTTTGCCTGATCTATTAGAGCAAAATCATTTGATTTAGTAATGAATTATAGACCTCAAAAAGAAATGATAATATTTTACAATTGAGTCACAATCTCCCTTGTTATGCTTTGTACGTGCTGAAACGGGCGACTGCAAAATACAAAAATAATCATTGTTGGTCAACCGTAAAAGCTAAACATACGTTCTTGTGGACTTTTATATAGATCTTTTTGAGTTCTACCGTATGCTACGATGAAACTGGATGTAGCTCGTAAGCATTACTTAGTGTATACCGAGAGAGCGTGCTGGCAGAAAACATTGCTGCTTAATTTAGATGATGGAATTTAAACGGCTGAACAGACTTTCATGGAACATACCTAAGAACTATTTGCGTCGTGGGTTAAGAAGAGGGGGACTAACACGTGGATGTATAATAAAGGTAGCGGTGCACATAGGTGAAGCAGAAGCATACGATTGCACAAGAGTGTGCTACAATGTAAGCGATACAGAAATGTGAACATACTTATGGAAGACAAAACAGGTACTAATTATAGCATTTTCTCTAATTCCTGATGAGACAACCCGTGCTCAAAATGCAACGATATCTAAAAACGCTGCACTCTGAAATGTTCCTTAAACAATCTAAGAATCTCCTTTTTTAAGGTAAGTCTGATCATTCAACATATATTCTGGCCGTTCTCCAAACTCCCAATTGATTTCGCTCTCTTAGAAACAATCAACCTGTCTTCCTTTCCCGCTTCTATGAAGAATATATAAGCGGTTGTCCACGTCATTGAATTTGTGTTTGATCGTGTGAAGGAGGTTCCCAAACAACGGTCTAAAATTGTCAAGGTGTTAACTTGTCTACTAGCAAAAACTCTACCTGTTTGTCCTATATAAAAGTTTTTGCATTCTCTACAAGTAATTTAGAAGTGACAGACTGTATGTACAATTTGTTAGGTTGTATGCTCTGTCGTATGGATTTTCGTAACATGTCCGAATAGGCTTCCGTGTTAACAACACGTTAGGTGACCCTCTTTTACCTCATAATTTGTCGGTGTTTCTAGAATGACTGAACAGTCACGTCTTTTTTATCATACATTCTGGTAGCTGTAACTTGATGTACGTGTTCTTATGAATATAGTTGTCTCTCACTTTAAATGAGAACGTTCATATCAATACATCATATCAGTTGTATGACTCGTCATGTCTGTCTCTATGCGCATGCTTTTCGCATGTGGATCTCTATACTTACATTTATGATTCTTGGCTATGTTGCCCTTATGCTTTAAGATGTTGTATCCTGTTATTGGGAAAGTACCTGCAGTTTTACGACTTGATGCATCCGTTGATGCACACAAGTGTTCTACTTCGGTGTATACGACTATAGTATTTTTTTTTACATGCTAGCTGTTTGCCGTTGTTGTATTAATTACATGGCGTGAGCTCAAATGGTACGTGGAACAGCAGGTATTTTTATACTACCTCACGCATTTAGTTTGAAACTGACGGCAACGATGTTCCAGCATGTCTCAACTTGATCTTGTGCAGTAGGTATTAATGGGAACGTAAGGATCCTTACGATTATATTTTTAATCCTCTGTTACTGAATTATCTAATCCCTGCGCATTTTATTGCCGAAACTGCACTCCTAATAAAAAATATATTT
Organism: Schistocerca piceifrons; assembly: GCF_021461385.2. Classification (NCBI taxonomy): domain Eukaryota; kingdom Metazoa; phylum Arthropoda; class Insecta; order Orthoptera; family Acrididae; genus Schistocerca; species Schistocerca piceifrons. The sequence goes on from NC_060149.1 coordinate 563,931,242, forward strand.
AACACTTAAATGCGAAATGACTTCATTTTATTACTGAAGTTCAAGTATGTACACAAAATACACATACGTAGACGTAGTTTACATGGCTTGTGAAAATAGGTTACGCCGCACAGTAGTCAGCCAACAAATGAAATATCAGCTTCATTGTAGGTATTAAAATTTGTCTTACGTTGTTTAAAAGCTATAGGACGTTACACACTAACAACGTCTGTATCGAACACAGATATTACTTTCTCCGTCCTGTTTTCGTTTCCTGGAATTATCGGCTGCTCGAATTAATATTTTTGGAACATGAATACACGAATATAGACATATAACATCATAAATTTCAATGTTAAATCATCTCTATGACAATGCGTACATTCACACTAATATAACAGTAGCAACTCTCGAAAAGGACAATTCCTTTTAGGTTGCTTTAGAGCATGTATCTTCGTCTCATGTCCGAGGAGGATCTTTCTTCGAAATTACCACGAAAGTGTGAACGCATGAGGGAAGTATACACCAACTCATTTGCGTCGTGAGACGTTTCAGAATAATGAAGTAAGTTAAGTTGGTTGCTTAACTTGGGGGAGGGGCCCAAACAGCAAGGTCATCGGATTAGAGAACGATGAGGAACAATGTCGGCCGTGCCCTTTCAAAGTAACCATCCCGGCATTTGCCTGGAGTGATTTAGATAAAACACTGAACATCTAAATCAGGATAGCAGGAGGTGAGTTCGATCCGTCGGCCTCCAGAAAGCGAGTCCAGTGTGCTAACCACTGCGCCACATAGCTCTGTGAGATAAGTTACATTGTAGTAGTATCGTATAACACCGATAATAAAGGTAATCATCTCGAGTATCGCAGTCTTAACCACTGCCGCTTAAACTGTCGCGTTGAAATGGTCAAGAGAGCTGGCAAATATGAATGTTTTTACGTGAACAAAGTTGAGAGACGCGTTGTATCATGAAATTGCTTTGCGTTCGTCGGTCGGGAAACCACAGTGCGATACTGTGCACTAATAGCGTCATGAGTGAGAGAAATATTCGAAGAAATATTCACGCACGTAGTAGTATTTGTACTCCGTTGGCATGAAAAAAAGAAATACAGCTTTTATGCTTCAGCGAGCAGACATCAAGATCCCTCAAACCTAGTCCGCCTGCCTGGGAGGAGCTTGCGTACGTCACTTGCAAGATGAAGGTTTTGTGCGCTACGGAGAGAGCGAACATTAATTATGGCCGTCACGACACACGCTATTATGAAATATGCCTGCCACCATTTATGTATATGTGGCAACTACCTGTATAACGTTTACTTCGGTGAAAACTTATGAGTAGTTCTGAGTAGCTTTTAAATGTCAGCGCCATTATGAACTGCGAACAGTAAATCAAATCTGTGGTTACAACCACTTTCCAGTCAAGCTTTAAAGGAGAAACCGTGTTCACACAAGACGGAGAACGTGGGCGAACACACGCACCCGCAAACATATAAAGTTTACTGCCTGTTACCGGAATTCTGTGGCTACTTAATACTGCCGATGCCGCTTCAGATCGAGTCAGACGAGTTTTATTGGTGCCCAGCATACGTGAGGCTCCTGTTCAGACAAGTATCAATAACAAAATTATTACTTCGCTTCTGCTGTGTTAGCTCAGCGATCGCTCGCATCTCTCTGCCGGATTTACTGCTCACGGGATCTGACTGAATACTAAACGTTAATTACCAATCTTTGCCTTGAAAATTACTAATCAGGATCAGTTTAACTACAGCATATGATACATAGCTTACTTAATTTATTACGGTCGCCTGGACACCGTGTGAACATCACAAAGGCGCTGGCGTTGGCTTTACTTGCTACAATCATTCCACGTAAACCCAATATAATTATTACATTCGTATGCGTTTACTGGAACCTGTAGTTATTCTACTAGACCTTTGCACATGAGCTGAGGGAACTTTCAGGTTAGTAGCCATTAGACTGTAACGAAACCTTTAAGGTATACCCTTCAACAAAAGTGTAGAAACGAGAAACTAGCATGGAATTACAAATAAGCCTACAGTGACACATCGGTTTGTTTGACTGTTCAGTGGCAGACTTGGTTATAAGAATTATTTTAATAGATGGACAAGCAAGATAGAGAATCTGTGTTGTTAGTAGAAACGCAGTTCACTTTGAGGACACCAAATATAAGAGAAAGTAATTATGATTTTAGTTGTGATGTAGAATTTTCTGTTTGAATCACTATTTTTTCTACTTTAATCCTCTTTAAGAGATCTGACCACTGGAAAATTCTAATAAGTGGAATATGCAAGTAAAGATCAGTTTATCAACAGATGAAACAATAACTTGAATTGTTATGTTTACATTATTAATAAGTCTACCCACCAAGGCAGGCCAGGTCGCTAACGCTCTTCTATGCGATGGCACTGGGTACCCTGCTATCCTATCCAAATGCTAGTGACTGGAGAAATTTTGACAGCCGGTCTTCGGCTCGTAATTGGAGGAGAGGTGGTGCCGTAATGTTCCTGATCAACAGACTTTGAGCCAATACACTGGACTAAATTCCAGACCTCTCCGCAGTGGCTCATGGAGCGAGGGCATATGACTCTGTCAATTGTGATCCGTCCGTCAGCTGGGGACAGTAAACTTGGAGGCCCCCTAGGTTTTATGCAAGACGTGTAAGTTATGTGCCAACACGAGATTTCACGCTCTCTCTCTTCCGTCATTGTCATACAATCCTAACATGACGTCACACTGTAGACATATCCATTGTCACCTACATCCAATAAACTTCGGACAGAACACTCCGCACTTCAAAAGAATATGACCGTTTTCGATCCGACGGCTGAAACTCGGCTCATGGTCTCTCAGTCGACAGTGCCAAAAGACTGTTTCTTGTTGCATGACTTCAAACTTATTACTTTATACACTGAGGTGCCAAATATTATGGAAAAACGATATGCACAAACACAGATGGTGGTAGTATCGCGTCCACAAGATACAAAACGTCAGTGCATTGGTGGAGCTGTCATTTGCGCTCTGGTGATTCATGTAAATAGGCTTCCGGCGTAGTTACGGCTGCACGACGGGAATTAACAGACTCTGAACACGGAATAGTAGATGGAACTAAACGCATGGGACATATAGTTTCGAAAATCGTTAGCGGATTAAAATTTCGAGGTCCACAGTGTTAAGAGTGTGCCGAGAATATCAATTTCCAGGCGTTACCTCTCACCGCGGCCAACGCAGTGACCGACTGCATTCCATTAACGACCGAGAGTTGCGGTGTTTGCGTTGAGTTGGCAGTGCTAACAAACAAGCAACACTGCGTAAAATAACTGCAGAAATTAATGTGGGACGTACTACAAACGTATTCGTTAAGACAGTACGACGAAATTTTTCGTTAATGGGCTATGGTAGCAGGCGACTTACATGTGTGGCTTGGCTAACAGTGCGACATCGTCTGCAGCGCCTCTCCTGGGCTCGTTATCATACCGGTTGTGCCCTAAACGGCTAGAAATTGTGGCCTGGTCAGATGAGGTCCGGTTTCAGTTGGTGAGAGCTGACGGTAAGGTTCGAAGGTGGCACAGGACTGTATGAAGCCACTGACCCAAGTTATCAACAAGGCACTGTGCAAGGTGTTGGTGGCTGCTTAATGGTGTGGGCTGTGTTTACATATAATGGGCAGGCTCCTCTGGTCCAACTGAACCTACCATTGACTGGAAATGGTTGTGTTCGGTTACTCGGAGGCCAGCTTCAGCCATTCAGGGACTTCATGTTCCTAAACGACTATGTGACTTTTATGGATGACAGTGCGCCATATCACTTGGCCACAATGGTACGCGATTGGTTTGAGGAACTTTCTGGACAACTGGAATAAAAATTTGGCCACCCAGATCTCCGACATGAAGCACATCGAACATTTATGGGACCAAATCGAGAGGTCATTTCGTGCTCAAAATATTGCACCAGCAATTATGGACGGCAGTATTGGTAGCAGGGCTTTTTCTGCAGGGGACTTCCAACGACTTATTGAGTCCCTGCCACGTCGGAGAGCTTCACTGTGCCCGAGGCTCAAAACGATATTAGGAGATAACCCATGACTTGTCATCTCAGTGTATGCCCTTTCCCCACCCCTAACCCCCCTCCCCACTCCCAATCTCGTTTCCATAATCCTATATCCCAACACCACTTCTTGTTGATCATACAAAGACTGCAATATCGAGTCTAGAAATGCAATCTATGCGACACATTTCCTCTTCCGCAACTCATATCCGCTCCCATGAAAACGCCCAACCATGGTCTGAAACGTTTTGTGTTATCATGTTCCTATTGCTTTTAAAATATCAATTAAAATATAGGAAGCGATTTTATGTGAAGAGAATGAATCTAACATGTATGTGTGATGTTGTGTACTTCCCCTATTTTATGGAAAGGAGCCAAACTTGGTTTTTATTACGTGGAATGAGACAGTTGATCGAAAATATACGAATATACAGGATGTCGGACAATTACTGTTACACGGTTCTAGGGGCGGTGGAGGGAACTTAGTAGATAAAGTTTTGATAAGAAATTCATGCACGAAAATGTTCCTTTTTGATCTAAAATGAGTTTGAAGATCGTATTGCTTTCAAGTCTCCCACTTCACTGCACACATACTGTATAAACAACGAGTTCTGACATGTGTGACTGCGGGAATCATTGGCATGGGAAATATATTCAGTACTCGCCGTCAGGTTCTGTTTAAAGTCGATAGTGCGGCGCTTCATGGAGCACAACTTTCAACCCTCCTAATGGTACACGTACCAATTTCTCAGAGTTACTATAGTCAGACGAATATGGAATGTGTTGTCATAAAAACAACATAGACTGAGGATGGTGGACTGAGGATGGTGGTTTTTCAGTCGTAGTTAGTGTTAATTAAGGGAATGTTTTAAATTATTAGCACAACAACAAATTGAGAGCTAGCACGCCACTCTCTCTCTTTAACAACATTTTCAGTTAGATTAACGTTCATATTTTAGGTCGTAATCTCAGGGTTATCCAGTACTACATTTGGTATGTGTGGTTTATGACTTTTTTACGTGTGGAAACTGTGGGCAGAATGATCTTATAACTGCATGTGTAACCTTCAGAGAGCGTGCATGGGAGTCCCAGTAGTGGAGGCGAGGGAGAACAGGAAGAGAGTTGGATAGGAGGCCAGCCAATGTGAGTGGTTCTGGGAAGCAGCAGTCAGTGGATCGTACTTGCAGTGGGACTTCTGGTCGCAGCGCCCTCCTCCTTCGGCTTAGGGTCAGATGGGAGCGTGCCACTTCACAAAACATTTTACCTGGGTCAGGCCACAGTCCGTCGCGAAGGAGTCAGTTGGTGTAAAGTGGCTGGAGGAACCCATTAAAGAGACTGCTGTAAGCTGAGTCTTTGTACAAACGGTAGAAAGGTCCTAAAACTCCATGCAGTCTCCATGTTAAGTGCTGGGATGATATGGACAGAGCGACTGTTGCTCGTGTTTAAAGGAGGCAAGACTATAACTCTCCTGACACTAGCAATTTTCCAGGTTCTTTTAGCGAGCAACAAAAACATACATATATCATGGGCATAGCTGTCTGGGAAGCTTAACAGTCATCGTTCAGAAATTGGAAATGGCTGACCAGGAAAAATTAGATCTCTCCGTAAATGAGTGATTGTAGTCCTGTCTGGGTAAAATCTTTTTTCAGACGAGACAGATTTGGAATCGCTGATTTTCTCCTCGCGTGATATGCAAAGTGGAGGCTTGCTCCTCCACTGTGGGAACCCCGATGCTGTGTCTGGATTGGCTACCAGGCCAACTAAACATTCTAGAGGGGATATTCAATTGGTAGAGGGTAGTACGGTAGGTTTCTGTAATGTGGAGACGGTTTCGTTTTTGCTAATTCGGCTCCCATATCGAGGCTTGATGGAAAGTGGTGGTGATTCTTTGCCTGCTTCATCTTTTGGTTCTCCCCTGGAGGAGAACTTCAGAACTTTCCATTCCAGCATGCATCATTGTATCTGTGAGTCAAATTGGTTTGGCCAGACCAGCGAACAGATGCACCTCACACTGATATGTGCCGGGATTTCACAGCTCTGATAGGGAAGTTTCTCTTGTTCCGATAATCAGAATGCCAGACCGAATACTTAGCATTATTCGTGGATACGTCAGAACATTACAGCTGCTGCAGCACGTCTCTCCTCGCCCACATCGCACCGTTTTCTGCTGTCGCCTGAATGAAGGCGAAAATGTAAAATATTGCTACACCGGCATGGGGTTGTTAAATGATATTCACAGCTCCCTATTCTCTGGTGAACCAGTTTGTGACATACTTGGTTGTAGCTGGTTCCATTTAAATAGAGTTGGGTCTCACAGTGGATTGATGTAAATCAAGTCAGATTGCGTTATAAAAGGGATTAATTCAATGGAGAATTTTTATAGCTCCTACACCAATATATGTTTTGCCAATCAGATACATCCATTTTCTGATTTCTATTTGTGATTTTTTGTGCAATATTTATCAGCTCGTTGTAGTTATAAAGGGATTAATAAAACTTCTAACTATTTTGTAAACTCCCTCAACTATTTACTGTTTTCATTTTGTTGTGGTGGTAAATGGGTACAATAGCAATTCAAGGTTCTGTCTTGTTAAATTAATCAATTTCATTATTAATTTGAGCCCTGAAAGTGACCGCAGGCATAGTCAACAAAAGTGCCACGAGTAAATGCACTAATTGTATACATACATGTTAAGGGTGCAGCTCACGATTTGAAGGTTATTGAGAAGATAATACTTTCCTTCACGTAAAGATAATAACATTTAGCATCACTCAGACACATATTTACAATTAAAGCAAGAGACGACTTGCGAAGTTACGTAGTGAAACTTCTTGTCGGATTAAGACTGTGAGCCGTTTAGGACCCTGGGACATTCACCTTTTGTAGGCAAGTGACGTACCGATTGAGTTATTCAAGCATGGCTCGTAACCCATCCTACGGCTCTACTCCTGCCAGTACTACATCTTCAAGCTTCCAAACATCATTCTCTTGCTTACCTTGCAGGACTACCATTTCTGGAAGAAAGTATACTGCTGAGACGTGGTTTAGACACAGCCTGGGAGTTTGTTACCGGAATGAATTTACACCACTCTGCAGCTGAATTTACGCTCATTTGAAACTTCCTGACATACTGGAACTGTGTCCTGGACCAGGACGCATATCTGGGACTTTTGGCGTTTGTGTTCAAGTGCCGCCATGGTAGTTCAACACTTCAGTCATGGGGTTGGAAAACCTTTGATATAAAAATCTGAGTGAACTCATCATTGATAGAATTGGAGAGATATGATGCGACATCCACACAGAACTGCTGCATAATAACGACGAAGAAACCGAGAGATGAAAGAAAATATTGGTAAAGAACTTGACCGCAGAATACGGAGGTTCGAGTTCCGGTCTGGTACACAGTTTTAATCTACCAAGAAACTTGAATTCAGAGCACACACTCCTGTATGGTGAGGAATCATTGTAGAAGCTATGTAGAGTTTATCATCACTGGCAGCTTATTGTATCTGCTGTTATGAATATAATGAAAACTAGAAATTATTCTTTTTTCACTTTCACAGCTTCAAATATTTTAAATCTTTTCCTACACTCTTGGAACCAAAGGTCAGGTGTTACACCTCTTTTCGTCTTCAAAATAACGCTTGGTTCTCTTGGATGTCATAGCTGATCTCTGAGGTAGGAAACCGATTGTGGACATGAGCTTCATCCATAAAGTGTTTGTCGTCTGCATGTCAACAGGTACCTACTTCCGACGGTTACACATGTTGAAACGGTTCTAGCACAAATTTCTGAGAAAGCGTGCTGAGAAGTAAAGCCTCTAAATTTTTCATGTAAAAACTTTCAAGGCTTATCAAATGAAATTTACGTTATTCCCATTCTACTTCTTTATTCTTCAAGTCCACATATTCATTTCACAATGTAGTCACTCTGGCGACGTACACATTTCTCCCAGCGGAAGACCAGTTCGTCATTGTAGAATGTTAACAACTTTCGTTTTACTTAAAATATTTAAGAGTTTTCACAAGTAAACTTCGGAGGCATTTCTTCTCCTATTGTTCCTATTAAAACGAGAGAAAAACGGCAGCACTAGGTTTATCCTATCTGGGTTACTGAAGTTACTTGGTCATCGTATTGTAACTGCGTGTTATGTGCATTTAGCTCTCAATCTTCGAGTCATTGGGAAGAAAGATAGTAGAGTTGCCAGTCAGGGTGAAGAAATTCAATGGTCACATGTACCAGGATTCCCACAAGCTGAAGTTTAACACCAAGATCGTTATCCTACTGCAAGTGCTCAAGCATATCCACCCAGCAGATACTACTGCTACAGTTATTGTCGCAGAGCACGCAAGAGGTGACCTTTCATGAAAGGTATCTTAAAGTTAAATTTACGGATGGTGTGTGATGAACAGTAACTTACATGTCTCTCATTCTAGATGCAATTAGGCTGTCCACCATGGCAATCTCTAAGGGAGCAATATTAAGGGTCCTGACGAACATTCATACATTCCACCCAGGAAACATAGAACGTTATAGCTACCATAAATGTATGTTATAATGATAAATCTATAACTCATAGATGTGACTTGCATCGACTATATACAAAATATTTGGTGGATGACAGTCCACGAATAATTACAACTGCAGAACCATATATGACCTCTGACTTGGAGAACTCAGTATAGTGGGAAGACCGAACTTACTGCAATCATATCATCGTAAGGTCGTGACATGAAATTGAAAAGAGCCTCTCTGGTTTAATCTGTGATTTATATTCAGGTTTACAAACCACCAACCGTGGCTGTAGACAGGACCTTGACTTAACAATGGCGACCAACTATACACTAGGAATGTCAGAAGAGGGCGCAGATCAAGCAAGCTGATATATACAGAAGCGCCAAAGAAATTCGTGTAGCCATGTATATTCAAATACAGACATATGTAAACAGTCAGAATACGATGTTGCGTCAGTAACTATATAAGACAAAAAGTGTCTGGCGCAGTTGTTAGATCCGCTACTGCTGTTGCAATGGCAGGTTATAAAGATTTAAGTTAGTTAAAACGAGGTGCTCTAGTTGTTCTCGTACGGATTTATTAACAGCCCTGCCGGATTCATGGTATCAAATTCCTAGAGCACTACTTCAGACATTAGTCGAGTCCATGGCACGTCGTGTTGCAACACTTCCGCGTGTCCACTTGGGCCCTAGACGATATAAAGATGTGTACCATTTTCTTTGGCTCTTCAGTGTACATATACACTCCTGGAAATGGAAAAAAGAACACATTGACACCGGTGTGTCAGACCCACCATACTTGCTCCGGACTCTGCGAGAGGGCTGTACAAGCAATGATCACACGCACGGCACAGCGGACACACCAGGAACCGCGGTGTTGGCCGTCGAATGGCGCTAGCTGCGCAGCATTTGTGCACCGCCGCCATCAGTGTCAGCCAGTTTGCCGTGGCATACGGAGCTCCATGGCAGTCTTTAACACTGGTAGCATGCCGCGACAGCGTGGACGTGAACCGTATGTGCAGTTGACGGACTTTGAGCGAGGGCGTATAGTGGGCATGCGGGAGGCCGGGTGGACGTACCGCCGAATTGCTCAACACGTGGGGCGTGTTGTCGCCAGTGGTCGGCGGAAGGTGAACGTGCCCGTCGACCTGGGACCGGACCGCAGCGACGCACGGATGCACGCCAAGACCATAGGATCCTACGCAGTGCCGTAGGGGACCGCACCGCCACTTCCCAGCAAATTAGGGACACTGTTGCTCCTGGGGTATAGGCGAGGACCATTCGCAACCGTCTCCATGAAGCTGGGCTACGGTCCCGCACACCGTTAGGCCGTCTTCCGCTCACGCCCCAACATCATGCAGCCCGCCTCCAGTGGTGTCGCGACAGGCGTGAATGGAGGGACGAATGGAGACGTGTCGTCTTCAGCGATGAGAGTCGCTTCTGCCTTGGTGCCAATGATGGTCGTATGCGTGTTTGGCGCCGTGCAGGTGAGCGCCACAATCAGGACTGCATACGACCGAGGCACACAGTGCCAACACCCGGCATCATGGTGTGGGGAGCGATCTCCTACACTGGCCGTACACCACTGGTGATCGTCGAGGGGACACTGAATAGTGCACGGTACATCCAAACCGTCATCGAACCCATCGTTCTACCATTCCTAGACCGGCAAGGGAACTTGCTGTTCCAACAGGACAATGCACGTCCGCAAGTATCCCGTGCCACCCAACGTGCTCTAGAAGGTGTAAGTCAACTACCCTGGCCAGCAAGATCTCCGGATCTGTCCCCCATTGAGCATGTTTGGGACTGGATGAAACGTCGTCTCACGCGGTCTGCACGTCCAGCACGAACGCTGGTCCAACTGAGGCGCCAGGTGGAAATGGCATGGCAAGCCGTTCCACAGGACTACATCCAGCATCTCTACGATCGTCTCCATGGGAGAATAGCAGCCTGCATTGCTGTGAAAGGTGGATATACACTGTACTAGTGCCGACATTGTGCATGCTCTGTTGCCTGTGTCTATGTGCCTGTGGTTCTGTCAGTGTGATCATGTGATGTATCTGACCCCAGGAATGTGTCAATAAAGTTTCCCCTTCTTGGGACAGTGAATTCACGGTGTTCTTATTTCAATTTCCAGGAGTGTAGTTCCTCGAAGAAGGCTTACACATTCGCCTCTTCATGTGTCTGGGCACTTTCTTCGCCAAACACGGCATTTATATATGTCTAAAATAAGGTGTGGGTGGCAGTCCTTAGACGTCGAAGTCCTTCCTCATGTACCCGTTGATTACAGGATTATACTCCACACTCAGTAAACGACAACGCTTGGCGTTGGTCCAGTATTTCGTTTAGCAAAGCCTACTGGCAGAGTGTGTCACCTAGGTAGTGTCTACCTACCACAGATGCGGGTATTACTCAAAGACAGACCGAAGCGGTACGCGTCAAAAATGCGTCATTTAGACCCTCATTATATCAGCGACGGCCTTCACGTGCCTTTGATACCGTCGACGTAGACTGTTGTCTATCGCCCAGCAAACCCTGTTGGCGAAATGGCACGGTTCATCACGGTCATGTGGATAAGAAAGTGATCATCTGTGCTGTAGTGGCACTGTGTTTACCAACACACGCTTGTCGCAGCCACGGACTCCACACGTGCATCAGTATCGTAGTAGCATGGTCGGTACGACCCAACATGTCACAGTATACCGAACCCATTTACCAGACGCCTGTCGTTTCCACCCGTTCGAACTTTCTCATATGCTGTTACTACACCACCTGTCTTCAACGTGTGTAACTGGCACTATATTTAACTATTTAATTTCCTTTGATGATTTCACTTAGCTGGGAGTAGTATTGCTCCTGTACTAACAAAAAATAGTGCGCTTATATATAATGTAGGCTCCACATTTACGCGAACTTAACCAATATTTGCTTACGAACCGTCCAGAACACTCTCTGAGTTTGGATTCGTTAGGGCAGTTCTTTCATAGGGTATCAATTTTCTTGAACACTACTGTAAGTTTACGCGAAATATTGCGCATGTTTTCTCAAGTGTCTGCAGCTGAAATTTTTTAGTGTTCGTATCACACTCTCACGAGACGCAATTGATCTACCCTTTTTCATGTGTTCAATGTACCCACTACTCTAAACTGATAATAAGACTAAAAAAGCATTGTTGATAGATTTTTCTCTAGCCTCGACACGACTTAATTGCTGCAGTGTTTTTTTTTTCTATGGGTTTGGATACCAATATTTGCTTTCAATTCTGCAGATTACCACTTACGTGCGACTATAACTGAAAGTAGGATACTCGGCTGCTAAGACCTTGATCACTCAGGACCGATTTTTGTTCCTTACTAATCTTAATCATTCTTTGTAGACTAATTTATGGATACCTGCGTGTATTACTATTACAAGAAACCACGCCTTAGAATCAGCGCTCCATTAACCTCTCTCTGTAGAAAGTGTGACTTACTTTTCATTTTGCCTCACCTATGTCCAGTCGATTATAATACATATTCCGAAGATTGGGTATGTCAGATAAACTGCCTAGAATAATTCACGACAGTGACAGCGCTATTTTCATCTAACAATACTCAGAAGTATATGATAAGGCGCAGAGAGAATTCCGGGACAATGAATTGGTACTAGGATGATCTCCCACTTGTGGAACTCGATTAAATTTATGCACTATAAGACTCAAAACAACTACGTAATCGTATATTCAAGGTGTGGCTGTAGTATGTTTCGAATTGTTAGCATCTAGAAGATGAGGATAAGATAGCACTAACCAAACCGGACTGTCGCAACACATATCTTCATCATTTACTTTCTATTCGTAGACTGAACAGAAAGAAAGGCAGATATTCGTATCTCTTCTAGTGCAAGTGGCTCAAATGGCTCTGACTACTTCTAGTGCAGTTAATAGTTATTATCACTAATGAAATGGGGTTGTATCTGTTAGGCTCTCCGCTATTTCGTGGTGCAACACTTATTGATGTCATAAGCTTTTGTTGGAGCTCACGGATACAACTTGCCGTAGGTAAAAGTTCCCTACAATATTTTATGAAGTATGACTCTATCATGTATAAAACATAGCACTGGCTAATTTACAATGAAACTGTTTTTAAAATATTGTGTCCCTCAGCGCAAGGAATATGTAAGAAACAAGTAACCTTTCAACGAAACACCTGTAGTACGGTAACCAAAGGCTTCATACTTCTAAACACCAACAGACAAAGTCCTGAATAAATAAATCCAGTACCACTCAAAACCATAGAAACCACATTAATACTATATGGTCCACTGACATAAATTTGACCACTGTCAATGTGCAATAAACAGGTGGCAGCACCAGCAGTGGAGGATATATGAAACAAGTCATGGTAACGCGGGACAAAGTGCAGTCTCCGTCGTGATGCGGAAACGGAGCGATTTATCTGACGTCGAAAGGAGCATAATAATTAGCTTTGAGACCAAAGGTGGAAGCATTTCCGAAACGGCTAAGTTTGTAAACTGTTCGCTTGCCGCCGTGGCTACGGTATACGATACATGGCAAAATGATGTTATCCAAAACCGACAACGAGGCAGTTGTGGTGTACCAAAGGCCATCTATGACAGAGCTGAAACGCGGCTGCGGAAATATGCACGGCCTAATAGATGTGCAATAGTTGAGCAACTGACCGCCCAAATGAACCTAGGGGCTGCCAACAGTGTCTCCGTAACGAACTCTCAGAAAACGTTGCTGCTTATGAGGCTCTGCAGCAGCCGCCTAGCTCACGCTCCCATGCTGACTGCTATTAATCAGCGACGAAGGCTATACAATTTGCACGCCAGTGCCGCACTGGACGTCCAATGAGTGGTGACAGATTCCATCAGACAAATGGCCGTTGGCGCGTATGGCGGGAACATCTGAAAGCGAACACCCAGCAACAATGCTAAGAAGTGTGCAGGACAAAGAGGGAGCGTTATGGTCTGGGAAATATTTTCTTGGTGGCCCCTGGATGATCTCTCTATTATAGAAAGCACAATGTATCAACAGAAGTATGCATCCATCATTCGGGACAACGTCTACTGATACATGCAGTTTGTGATTGCTCCGTACGATAGCATCTATTAGCAGGATACTGCAACGTGTCACACATCTACCGAATTACGTGTGTGATTGTAAGAGCATCATGATGAGTTTACAATACTCCCTTGCCCCCAGACTCTCCAAACTTAAACCGAATTAAGAATCTGGGGGACCACCTGAATCGGGCTCTATAAACCATCGGTTCTCAACAGAAGAACCTAGCGTAGGTGACAACGGCGCTGGAGTTGGAGTGGTTCCACATCCCTGTCGGTGTCTTTCAGATCCTCGCTCACTCTCTTCCTGCTCGTCTCGCAGCCGGCAGCGCTGCAGATTTTGGTTATTTGGGGTTTTGAGTGGTGGTCACATTAACGTGACTGGACAGAGTATAAATTGGCAGACAAGTATGTGCTCCTTTAGGGTAACGTGATTTCTGAAGAGTCACTATGTTAACTGATTTCTTGCTCCAAAAATCTTAAACAGAATCTTTCGGATTATAGTACAAAATTTTCAGAATGCTAGAGAAAAACATACATGCCGTCATTGTCATTTTAGTGCTGAAGAATGTAGTCGGGTTTATTGAAAATACAGCTAAAGGTAGGGTAGTCCTTGAGCTTTATGTACGTACTTACAAAACATCCGGTTGGTGCTGTCTCTGACCACGATGCAATACAATTCACAACAAATACTCTCTTTCTCTCTCTCTGTCTTTGTCCCTCTTAACCATGGTATCTACACTACCTACTTCCAAACCGACAGAAGACGGAAGATTTCAGGCCGGGAGCGTTGATGTTGAGTCAATAGTAACCTTAATATTAACAAATCATGAAGTATAATTACTGAAGATGCTAATAAGTACACTTCAGTGTCGCTGTCAGTTACACATCAAATTTAAGCATCTGCTATTTTTATTTATTACTTCAGCTTGTAGACGTAAGCTTTGAGGCACGAAGCGAGGGTGTGGTATCCGCACTGCTTGAAGGAACCAATGCTTCCTTCCTTTGCAACAGTGCTATCCCCGTAACAGACGATGTGTGAGGCGATATTTGCTTCCTCTGCTTCACCACAAGTCAGAGTGCGCGCATAAATCTACATGTAGTTACACTTTTTGCTGTTACTAATAACCCTCACTGGCTAATTTCAATCTTGGCAGCACTCTAACCTGTCCTTTCACAGCAAGAATATCGTAAATTAGAAATAATTACTTCCTTTTGTAAGAAATTCAGTAGTGAAGTATGATTCGTTAAGCTGAGTTCCTTTAACTTTATTTTAATAGCCCCGGAGCTATCTGCAAGGCTTCGGTTATTACTGATCATTTGACAAATGCGTTTTCAGCAACATAATTCATAACTTTTGATATAAAGGTAGATTTAATGAAGGCCAGTACGAAAGATGTATCTTCTCGCTGTCATATCTGTAAACATTGCAACTACTTTCAAACAATTCTTAGGTATTTATCACAAATTACTGAGCTTTCAAAAGGCAAATGGCAGAAATTAAATTTCTATCATGGAGAAGTGAGCAGGGATGACCTACTTACTAAAGGTAATTTATACGTAATGATTTAATTACACAGGTTTTGCAGAGCACTTGTAAGTAGGCTGTTTATGTTTTCTTATTGGTAACGCCACGTAGCGCTCTATATGAAAAACCACTGGCTGTGCTGTGTGCAGTCTGTGGCTAGTTTGCATTGTTGTCTGCCATTGTAGTGTTGGGCAGCGGCAGCTGGATGTGAACAGCGCGTAGCGTTGCGCAGTTGGAGGTGAGCCGCCAGCAGTGGTGGATGTGGGGAGAGAGATGGCGGAGTTTTGAAGTTTGTCATGAACTGCTATATTTATATATGATGATATCAAGGTAAATACATTGTTTCTTCTCTATTAATATCTTTCATTTGCTAACTATCCCTATCAGTAGTTAGTGCCTTCCATAGTTTGAATCTTTTATTTAGCTGGCAGTAGTGGCGCTCGCTGTATTGCAGTAGCTTGAGCAGCGAAGATTTTTGTGAGGTAAGTGATTTGTGAAAGGTATAGTTTAATGTTAGTCAGGGCCATTCTTTAGTAGGGAATTTTGAAAGTCAGATTGCGTTGCGCTAACAAAATATTGTGTGTCAGTTTAAGCACAGTCATGTATAAATTGTTCAAAGGGGAAGTTTCATATGTCGACCCTTAGCCGAGGATACCTCACTGGAATCTTCTGATCTTTTGTTGTAGTTTGTGTAATTAGTGTAGATTTTGTTTATTGCTAGCACGTAATTGTAGAGAAAATCTCCTTTGTAGTTGCAGACTTTCATTGTTGTACAGTAAAACAGTTGTGGCATGCATGTAGATTTGCACCAAGTATTTCGCAGCTGCAATTAACTACATATTATTTTCAGTGCTATGTTAATGTGTTCTCTTATTTTTGATCTTCAAATTGTGTTTTTCTGTGTTGTCGTGTGAAATACTGTGACAATAATGGCGTGTGAAAAACGTAATACTAGGCTCCAAAGTAAACTGAGAAATGACAGTGAAAATGAAAGCAGTGTGTTAGCGCCACCGAGTAATGAATTAACTGATGTTCAAAGTAGTAATTTGGTAATTGTGCATAGGGAAATGGAGCGGGCGGCAAACAATGGCGTGGACAGTGAAACAATTAGTGAAGAGGGAAGCATTATCGATCGATCGGTCGGCAACAGCTCGCCTCAGGAATCCGAAATGACAGGACACAATTTTGCAAATACTGTAGATTCAGGTTTTGCGTCCTCACCGTTTTCCGAAATGAGTCATGACACGTTTTCCGCTTGTCAAAATGTGAATGTTGCCGGTGCAAATTCACTGCCGAAAAGAACTGAGGAACATGTTTCAGACACCAGTGCATTGTTATTACAGTTAATGCAACAAATGGGACAAAAGCTACAAAAGTTAGACACAACACTTGAACAAAATCAGAAACAAATGGGACAAAATCTTCAAAAGTTAGACACAATGGAACAAAATCAGAGACAAACACAGCAAAAGCTTCAAAAGTTAGACACCACACTTGAAAAAACACGTGAAGATTTAACTACTGAGTTACATAACATTGAATCGAAATGTCAAAAAGTCTGTAATGACGTAAAAACACAAATTTGTGAGCATTTTCAACCTATTTTTTCGCGGCATGAAAATGTATTACAGAATCACGAAGCAGCCATAAAAGAACTGCAAACCATTGTTCATGAAAATCACGACACCTTGCAAGCTAAAATTGACTCAGTTGCATCTACCGATTCGGTTACGCAACTTGCAAAAACTCAGGAAAACTTAAAGGACACAGAAGGTACTCTCAAACTTGGTTCAGAAAAACATACAGAGGAAATAATTTCACTATCGGATAAAGTAGCCGAACTTTCAGATCAGTTCACTAACTTATCTACAAAGGTAGATGATGATCTGAATAACACAACACCTGTAGCCTTCACTGACACTGAAGAGTATGTAGAAATTTAAAAAATTCAAACAAAACCAAAATCAAATCAATACACAGTACAAAAGAGAAATCCGGGAAGTGCAAGATCAGTTGGCACAGGTAATACAAGAATTACGTATTTCAGAGGACACTCGCGCTCCAATACGGGAAGAGGGACATAGAAATACGGAACAACCACAAAATAATAACACAGGACACTTTGGAAATTATGAAAGAAATTGGCAAGGCGCATTGGATTTTGAGATGGAACCGCCGAAACGAAGTAACAATGACCGACATGCGACTCGCCGACATGACGATTTTGACTATAAGCTGTTCATTACTACACGTAAATTCAAAACATTTAAGAATTCTGGCAACGACATTCATCCACAAGCATGGCTCCATCAATTCTCTCTTTGTTTTCCTCCCAACTGGTCGTTAGAACACAGATTAGAATTTATGTGTGGCTACTTGGAGAATGAACCAGCTGTAAGAATGCGATCGGTCATTCACGATTGTCACAGTGAAGGAGAATTTTATCATGCCTTCCTCTCAGCATATTGGTCTCAAGCCACACAAGACCGAGTAAAACATAGCATCATAATGATGAAACATTTCGAACAATCTGAATTTTCCAGTCTTGTCAAATATTTTGAAGACATGTTACATAAGAATCAGTATCTTTCAAACCCATACAGCCCCTCAGAACTCATCCGCATTTGCTTACTCAAACTGCCTGAACATTTATGACATATGATTTTAGCAGGACGTTGCAAAGACGACATTGAAGCTTTTCAGGGACTGTTACAAGAACTGGAAATTGACACAGACAGTCGCGGGATGCGAAAACAGGAAAACAATCACTACAGGTCACTTCCGTCACAGTTCCGTGACGACAGAAACAATAACTTGACACGACAGGTCTATTCTTACAACGCAAATCGTGACCAAAATAGACACCACCCGTACGACAACCGTTGGCAGAGTAGTAATAATTACAGGGAAAGATCACCTCTCCGCGGTAGTGACTATCACAGAGACAATCAGAGAAACAGACAATATGGGAACGAAAATAATTATTATTACGGGAGACAGAATAACTTTAGACGCAACGGTCCAGCGCACAGTTACGATTCAGGGAGAAATTCTCCACCACTTAACCGACAAGAAAGAAACTACAGGAACTACCGACAAAACGACAGACCTGAATTCCATCAGAACTGGCGAGCTTTAAACAGAGCTGGGCCCTCTCGGCAAGGCGAATTTGTGGAAGTTAGGCCTCCTAATCCCAGTAACGACGCGCGGCAACAAAGAGACAGACAATGACTCGCACCGCAGGCATACACGTGCGCCAGCTGGCTCCGAGAAAAATAACATTATATCTGGTACTGCTAATGAGATTTTAATGCAACATTTTGGTTTACTTGAATATATATTCTGGATTTAAAGTACTTTCTGTGAGATACCAGACGACAGAGTGATTAGTTTATGTGACAGATACACGATTTTATCACGACGCTACTAATGAGTGAAAATTTACAATGTTGCTTTTGCAGTGTTTCTGTTTTATATCTGCACAGTTTTCTGTTTTATTCTGGAAAGTAAAACAGGTTTTAGTAGTAACTTTTGTAGTATAGCTACAATGAGACTGCCTTTTCCGTAGCACAACAATACGTTACAGTACAGTACTTTCTTCATCACGGCAATAAGCGTAATAACTAAGACATTTATACGCAACGCATTTCACTTTTGTGTATTATGAGGTAAGTACATTGACTTCTGCAGAACTTAGCTTTCGGTGGACGATAACTACGACACTTCCACACAGATTATGTTGCAACAAGACGCACATTTAGCGCTACAGTACACGTATTTGAGTGACTAATTTTGTACTTAAAACATTTATTTTTAAAGATTTTTTGAATTACAAAGAAAGTTTTCTGTGATACATTTCATTCCATTGCTGTAATTTGTAACACCTGGGAGTATAATTACATTTACCCTCAGGGGGGTACACGCTTACTTTGTGTACCATGTGTGTGGCAACCACAAGGAACCCTAGCTAATATGGTATTTGTTTATACAACTTTACACATCGGTACCATATTTCTCTAACACACAAGTTACACAGCTATCTGATCATTTAACTGAGAGATAAACATTTTTTTACTACATCAGTGACACATGTTTACGCAATACACAGTTGGGTAACTTCACACTTATGAAACTGTATTTTGTCTGTACTTTGTAAACTGTTCATATTTTTTCGGAACCATTGTGATACTATGAGAGCTTTGAATGATATATTTGGTAAGGGAGCATGATTTTAAAGTACGTTTGAGGTAGATGACACTATTGAAATGAGCAGAGAATTTTTTTTAGGTGTTTAAATTATTGGAGGAAGCTACGACGATTTTGAGAATTGACTGAGATGTTACGATATTTTTACGACGACGATGTGTATTATGCTGTAAGATTTTGTTTCTACACATTTGCAACGCTAATTCTTGGCCTGTGAAATATTTTTATATGAGACTGTCACTGTAGCGGAAACTGCTGTCGTAAATATTTCCGTAAGAAAGTTAAGTGACCACCTGCACGTAATGCATCGCGGGCACCCACCTGGGCGACAGCCGCCCGAAAAAAAGCCATTAGCCTTTCAGCGGCACAGGTAAAAAAAAAAGGGAGGCCATTATCCTGGCTATTGACGTTCCTTTGTAGAAAGCATCGCAAATATTACACGCTCATTACCTGAAAACATATGGTTACTCGTACTTTGTGCTAATTACTGAAATGCTTATGAATTGATGGGAAATATTCGTACATCTGCACACCTGATTATGACAAGTGTCTTTCTACGAGAGTTGAGAGAATTTCTACTAACTTATGAAATGTCACATGACTATTGAATGATATTTTTATGCTTTGCTTTTCATAGTTGCTTATTTCATTTGATATCTGGTTTCCAGCTGTGTTGCAGCATTGCTTTTATAAAATGAAATGCATTTGCTAATGTGAACACTTTCTGTCAACAGATCTATTAAATAATTATTTTATGATCCACATTCTTTAAAAAAGGAGCACTTGGAAAGGAAAGAACAATAAGAAGGAACTAGTAACAGTAACACATAATTTTCTTTACAAGTACATGGTAATATTTTTTTTTACAATAAGTTGTTGTGGTGCACCACTTTAATTACTTAGACATTAAGATGTGATTATACATTTCCCTTATCTGCATTGTTATCTTTAGTGTACTATTTTTTCTGCTTGAGCTATGTCATGTTTAGATATAAGCTGCTGTTTGCCAGGCATAGTGCTACTGAACTTTAATTTGTGTTACTCTGCTAAGCCAGATTTATTTTTTTGTTTGCTGCGCATTGCCTCATATTAGTTGTAATGTTGAATTGCTTGGTAATTTAGATTTACTGTAGCTTGCTTTGCGATTTTCCATTTTTTTTCATTGCTGTTTATATTAATTGTTTTATGTGCTGCTGCATTGCCTCGTCCCTTAGTTTAGCATCTGAGCACAGTAGATTTAAGTTAGCTTAAGAGGGGGTAGACTATATAAGAGAATGAGTTGCGATGAATTGGAAGAAATGCATTGAGAAGTTAAAGAAAAAAGAATACAGAAAGCAGGCTTAGATAGGACTTTTTGGGAATAATGATGAACAAAGGGAGATCTCCATGCAAAATACTGCAGTAAAACAAACCCTGTCCTTTCCCTTTTGTGTTATCCCACTATATGTTTGTGTACCCTTGTGTATTTGTTTTCTTCCTGTCTCTGTGTACTGTTTCATTGAACTTTTTTCTCTTCTAATACTAAGTTACATTCACTATGATGAGGAATACTGTTATCCTCAAATACAATTGGCATTAATAATGTGTTATTTACTTTGTAAAGATGTTTAGACATTATTTATTCTGTTTTGTGTTAATGTTCACGTGTGAAGTTGATGTTTCAAAAGTTATTGTGATCTTTTATGTATGTACTCATGTCATAATTCCACTGATGTATATGTTAGTTCGATTCTTTTGTAAAGCCTGTACTACAAATGTTATCTGTATTATTATGTTTTTAATGATGCTTTCTGTATCTTTGTAATTGTATTCTTGTGTTACAAAATTGTAATTGACACCAGTTCATCTTATTATTAACTTGTAAGTTACATTTCACTGCACAAGTTTCTGTTGGTCATAGTACATGGACAATATGTGAGAAGTAGGGACTGATAGTGTTTGCACATGTGTTAATAATTTAGCAAGGGACTGGACAACAGCATTGCTGGTTCTAAGGACAATTTCAAAAACTTTGTGAGTGCACGAGTGGTGGTTTATGGACTTGGTATATTGTCCGCAAGACTCTTCGATGGTGATTGTGCACCTGCACATTTGCAACAGATGGCTGCTGGCGTCTCTACAAGGACTTCAGTGGGTCTACATCTTTGATGATCCATCAATACCATTATTTCTACAAGGACTGCAGTGGGTCTGCACCTCTGGTGGCCCACCAATACCGTAATCTCTACCAGAACTTACAGTGGATCTGCTCTGTGATGACCTACCAATACTCTTCAAAACTTCGATTGACTCTGCTGTGGGTTTGCTCTGTTGTGGCCCATTACCTGTCTGCATGTCAAGAGTCAGCACTGTCTTTCCGTTGGAAGGACAACACTACTTCTTCAAGACGGCATGGAAATCCACTACTTCCGTGTGCATTGTCTTTTACTACTCAGACTTTGAGAAAAGAAACGGCAGTTTCACTGTGATGAATGATCAGGACTGTCTTTATAGACTGTGAGAAAATTTGAGCTTTTGACCAACATAATATCAATAAGTGTGTGCATTTGATTTCTGTGTTATTGTAATTATGAAAAAAATTTTAACAAATATGTATTGGCCAGTGCCCAAAAAAATTTGTAAAATTTTTTGTGGGGAGCATGGGGGCTATGTAAGTAGGCTGTTTATGTTTTCTTATTGGTAACGCCACGTAGCGCTCTATATGAAAAATCACTGGCTGTACTGTGTGCAGTCTGTGGCTAGTTTGCATTGTTGTCTGCCATTGTAGTGTTGGGCAGCGGCAGCTGGATGTGAACAGCGCGTAGCGTTGCGCAGTTGGAGGTGAGCCGCCAGCAGTGGTGGATGTGGGGAGAGAGATGGCGGAGTTTTGTAATTTGTCATGAACTGCTATATATATTATGACTATTAAGGTAAATACATTGTTTGTTCTCTATTAAAATCTTTCATTTGCTAACTATGCCTATCAGTAGATAGTGCCTTCCATAGTTTGAATCTTTTATTTAGCTGGCAGTAGTGGCGCTTGCTGTATTGCAGTAGTTCGAGTAACCAAGATTTTTGTGAGGTAAGTGATTTGTGAAAGGTATAGTTTAATGTTAGTCAGGGCTATTCTTTAGTAGGGAATTTTGAAAGTCAGATTGCGTTGCGCTAACAAAATATTGTGTGTCAGTTTAAGCACAGTCATGTAGAATTGTTCAAAAGGGACGTTTCACACTGAAGAGAGAGAACCAAAATCTCATTTACAAAAATTTTCGTATGCCTCACAAGAGGTTTGCCCGATACTGAACAACGTTTTTTTTTTCACGAGAGATCGCGTCCTAAATGGTCCCATACAGAATCTGTTGAAGGAAAATCGAATGATCAGGTTAAAGAAGTGCTGCTGCCACTTTCGCATAATAAGATGTCATGTATTTTTCAAGCTGTAAAGTAACTTCTAGAAGCCTAGCAGAGGAAAACAATTAATACGGCCGCAATGTCACAGTGTGTTATACGTAGCTGTCATCCACATCACGACAATCGTTGTGGAAAATAAGAAATACAGCACAGAAAACGGAGGATCTAGTAGATCTTATTAAGAGGCTCCAACCCCCCCCCTCCCCCCCCCCAAAAAAAGCAACACGCACGCTTACTCTGCCAGAAAAGAGCTTGGACTCCTCGAATAAGATCAACTAATTCATTAGAAGGCATTGTTCCCAGCTATGGAACTCCTCCTTACAGTGTACCAATTATGGCAATGACCAAGATGGTTAGACTTGAAATAATTCACAGACGGGCATCGTGCTTCCTCTTTACCACTCAGGGTCGCCATTAGAAGACTTCAAATGAGTATTCATACAAGAAATAAGTTTGAGCCAAGCACTGAGGGTAGTAACTGCACATGTAGCTGTGCATAAATACGGGATAATGTGGCAATTAAATGATCTTTAGTGAGTCTGTAGGTAAACTTGTCCACGCTTAATGTGGGTTTAGGCGTTTATTTGTACAAAAAAAAAGACCTGAAAATATTGTTCCGAACATCATAAATGATGGGCAACATTGCGTGGCGTTACTAGCTTTACTTGCAGTAAAAGCGCACCCCGTCACCATTACAGTAGTGACTGGGAAAACTACCGATGACTTCATCTGTCTATAGCTGTCTCTCTCTCTCTTTCTCTCCTGCTATCTCCCCCGCCCCCTCCTCTCTCTCTCTCTCTCTCTCTCTCTCTCTCTCTCTCCTTTGCTTCTCTCTCATTCTGTCGTCTCTCTCTCTCTCTCTCTCTCTCTCTCTCTGTCTAACGCACACACACATCACGCCTTTAATAAAAATATCCCTAACGTTACACGTAGACGTGATACTAATAGTTTAAATTTTGCCTTGTTTCTGTATCTTAAACCGCGTGTGAAGTGTTTGCATTATTCACGTTACATGGGGCAAACTTAAGCCTATAGTGGACCTCACACACAGCCCAGTTAAAACACGTCTACCGTGTTCATTTACTCTGTCAAGAGAAGCAAATGATTCGGAGGACAATGTATGCCTTAGGTTACTTCACAGTACATGGTTTTTCTTTCCAGATTTGGCGCTGACATTTCTTAAAGATAATTTTGTGGAGATTTCAGTACAACTTTTCTAACTTATTTTCCAGAAAAAGAAATATTAATGGATTTATTTGTATTTTATAACCAGGTACAGACAGTATACATACCTACTAGAGTTCAGGGAAATAGCAGCACTATCGTAGACGGTATTTTCATAGATAGTTCTGTAGTTGACGAGCACAATGTCAGATAAATTGGCAGAGGCCAGTCACATCGTGATAAACAGACACAAATACTGAAAGGAATCATGCCAATATTATATTCCAAAGTAGTGAACAAATAACATAGAAATTCGAGTCCACTTGCACTGCTCTCATATGAGGCCAGTTTCGAAGCGCTAACTTGATAAGAAGTCTACAACACACACAACGTGGGGAACTAGTGTAAGACATTTCTCAAACCTTTATTACTTTCTTTGGTGATGCTTACTCATTAAAAAATGAAGACAAATGTGCAGTTCAAGCACTTACCCGATCCAGACAACTAATGACATTAGACTCTCACGTAAGAGGAAATGGGAGCCGTATCACGATAAAGGATAGTCGGAAACCTATAATAGAATGACACAACAGACAATATTGCAAAGTGCCAAGGAGTCTCAAGAGACATGATAAAACTATTTATTACACCTAGAGAATAGAATGCTCCCAGATCAAAATTAACACTACATGGTCAGTTGTGAAAGAGTCATCGCGGTGAAATGTGGTTTCTTCACATATTAGCCCTTTCTTGTTTGAGAATGAAACTGTTGGTGATCCACCAGAATTGTGTAAAACAATCACTTCTTTTTAACATTCGGCGTGTTAAATCTAAATTTTCTTGCTACAGGTAAAAATGCAGAACTCATGAAAGCTGGTTTTCCCAAGAAACAATGTTACCTGCAGCTACTTGAAACAAACAAATATGAAATTCAATCAATTATAATATCATTGGGGCGTAAACGCTCCAATGAGTATGATGAAATTTTAAGTAGGGTTATGAAGATCAGAGCACCACAGTTTAATAAATTTTCTCATTTCCTTTACTGCCATTAATATAAGGGGAGTTTCAAAATTAC
Organism: Schistocerca piceifrons; assembly: GCF_021461385.2. Lineage (NCBI taxonomy): Eukaryota > Metazoa > Arthropoda > Insecta > Orthoptera > Acrididae > Schistocerca > Schistocerca piceifrons. The sequence continues at coordinate 563,956,231 of NC_060149.1, forward strand.
ACCGACAAACTTCGACGGGATGTATAATGTGTCTTGAGGAACGAAATGAAGATAGGAGCCCATGTTCGGAATCATCATGCAATGACGCTAACGGGCGTCTAAGTAATAGGCACCGGTGCTTGACGCCAGGCCACATCCCTGGTAGGAGGCATGAATGTACGCAAACAGATCGAGGGCAGGACGTCTCCCAATATATCGACAGCTGACTGTACATTAGATGGTTGAAAATGACCACATCTGTCACATCAACACTGTAGAGACCGCTAACAGCAGAGGGGAACGACAAACATATGCAGTAGAAACGCAGCGCTCAGTTGTTATTTGTCTCGCGCTGGTATGCCGCATCATGGAGACGGTCAGCTGGGCCCTGTAACACGACGTGCATATCACATTTGGTGAGGCGAGAGGCGATGCGCACGCTGCGTTACGCATCTGTGAGTAACGATGTTCCAATAAGCATCAGCCGCACTCACCCTCGTTTTCTGCCATCCATCGGTGTCTGAGATGGACGGTGATTTCACGGGGCGTCGACCCAATAGAGGTCACGCGCGAAGCGGAGACATGGTCCGATTTTGCGGAGGACAAAGTGAAGGAGCTCGACGCACACCCATCCGCAAGCACCCGCGCTGTGGCACACACAATTCAAAGCTCCCGCTCAACGGTTCGGCGGGTGCTTTATAAGGAGGGAAGGCATTCATTCCATTTTAAGATTGTTCTCCATGTGTGGAGTTCAGGCAGTGGTTCCTGCAGCGTTGCACCAGGCAGCCGTATTTTTTTTTTTTTTTTGGTCATCAGTCTACTGACTGGTTTGATGCGGCCCGCCACAAATTTCTTTCCTGTGCTAACCTCTTCATCTCAGAGTAGCACTTGCAACCTACGTCCTCAATTATTTGCTTGACGTATTCCAACCTCTGTCTTCCTCTACAGTTTTTGCCCTCTACAGCTCCCTCTAGTACCATCGAAGTCATTCCCTCATGTCTTAGCAGATGTCCTATCATCCTGTCCCTTCTCCTTATCAGTGTTTTCCACATATTCCTTTCCTCTCCGATTCTGCATAGAACCTCCTCATTCCTTACCTTATCAGTCCACCTAATTTTCAACATTCGTCTATAGCACCACATCTCAAATGCTACGATTCTCTTCTGTTCCGGTTTTCCCACGGCCCATGTTTCACTACCATACAATGCTGTACTCCAGATGTACATCCTCAGAAATTTCTTCCTCAAATTAAGGCCGGTATTTGATATTAGTAGACTTCACTTGGCCAGAAATGCATTTTTTGCCATAGCGAGTCTACTTTTGATGTCCTCCTTGCTCCGTCCGTCATTGGTTATTTTACTGCCTAGGTAGCAAAATTCCTTAACTTCATTGACTTCGTGACCATCAATCCTGATGTTAAGTTTCTCGTTATTCTCATTTCTACTACTTGTCATTACCTTCGTCTTTCTCCGATTTACTCTCAAACTATACTGTGTACTCATTAGACTGTTCATTCCGTTCAGCAGATCATTTAATTCTTCTTCACTTTCACTCAGGATAGCAATGTCATCAGCGAATCGTACCATTCATATCCTTTCACCTTGTATTTTAATTCCACTCCTGAAGCATTCTTTTATTTCCAACATTGCTTCCTCGATGTACAGATTGAAGAGTAGGGGCGAAAGGCTACAGCCTTGTCTTACACCCTTCTTAATACGAGCACTTCTTTCTTGATAGTCCACTCTTATTATTCCTTCTTGGTTGTTGTACATATTGTACATGACACGTCTCTCCCTATGGCTTACCCCTACTTTTTTCAGAATCTCGAACAGCTTGCACCAATTTATATTGTCCAACGCTTTTTCCAGGTCGACAAATCCTATGAAAGTGTCTTGATTTTTCTTTAGCCTTGCTTCCATTATTAACCGTAACGTCAGAATTGCCTCTCTCGTCCCTATACTTTTCCTAAAGCCAAACTGATCGTCACCTAGCGAATTCTCAATTTTCTTTTCCATTCTTCTGTATATTATTCTTGTAAGCAGCTTCGATGCATGAGCTGTTGAGCTGATTGTGCGATATTTCTCGCACTTGTCAGCTCTTGCCGTCTTCGGAATTGTGTGGATGATGCTTTTCCGAAAGTCAGATGGTATATCGCCAGATTCATATATTCTACACACCAACGTGAATAGTCGTTTTGTTGCCACTTCCCCAATGATTTTAGAAATTCTGATGAAATGTTATCCATCCCTTCTGCCTTATTTGACCGTAAGTCCTCCAAAGCTCTTTTAAATTCCGATTCTAATACTGGATCCCCTATCTCTTCTAAATCGACTCCTGTTTCTTCTTCTATCACATCAGACAAATCTTCACCCTCATAGAGGCTTTCAATGTATTCTTTCCACCAATCTGCTCTCTCCTCTGCATTTAACAGTGGAATTCCCGTTGCACTCTTAATGTTACCACCGTTGCTTTTAATGTCACCAAAGGTTGATTTGACTTTCCTGTATGCTGAGTCTGTCTTTCCGACTATCATATCTTTTTCGATGTCTTCACATTTTTCCTGCAACCATTTCGTCTTAGCTTCCCTGCACTTCCTATTTATTTCATTCCTCAGCGACTTGTATTTCTGTATTCCTGATTTTCCCGGAACATGTTTGTACTTCCTCCTTTCATCAATCAACTGAAGTATTTCTTCTGTTACCCATGGTTTCTTCGCAGCTACCTTCTTTGTACCTATGTTTTCCTTCCCAACATCTGTGATGGCCCTTTTTAGAGATGTCCATTCCTCTTCAACTGTACTGCCTACTGCGCTATTCCTTATTGCTGTATCTATAGCGTTAGAGAACTTCAAAGGTATCTCGTCATTCCTTAGTACTTCCGTATCCCACTTCTTTGCGTATTGATTCTTCCTGACTAATGTCTTGAACTTCAGCCTACTCTTCATCACAGCTATATTGTGCCGAGCGAGGTGGCGCAGTGGTTAGCACACTGGACTCGCATTCGGGAGGACGACGGTTCAATCCCGTCTCCGGCCATCCTGATTTAGGTTTTCCGTGATTTCCCTAAATCGTTTCAGGCAAATGCCGGGATGGTTCCTTTGAAAGGGCACGGCCGATTTCCTTCCCTAACCCGAGCTTGTGCTCCGTCTCTAATGACCTCGTTGTCGACAGGACGTTAAACACTACCCACCACCACCACCACTACTATATTGTGATCTGAGTCTATATCTGCTCCTGGGTACGCCTTACAATCCATTATCTGATTTCGGAATCTCTGTCTGACCACTGCCGTATTACACTGTGTATATGTTGTTTACAGGTGAGGCGTCCTTCACCCGTGAGGGTGAGTTCAACACAAAAAATTGTCCTGTTTAGGTGGAGTTGCAGACATGCAGTTTGAAAAAGTGAACACATTTAAGTATCTAGGCATGGACATCACTTCGAGAAATGAGATTGAATACGAACTGAAGAAGAGATTACGGGCGGGAAATGCGTGCTACTTCTCACTGAATAGATTACTTTCATCACAGATATTGTCTAGGAATTTAAAGATTAGAATATACAAAACTATTATTCTACCAGTTATGCTGTATGGGTGTGAGACTTGGTCTCTCACTGTGCAAAACGAAAAGCCGTTTCGAGTACTTGAAAACAAAATTTTAAGGAAAATTTTCGGAGCAAATATGGATGACATTAGCGGAGGGTGGCGAAAACTGCATAACGAAGAGGTTCGCGAACTCTATTCAAGCCCTGACATAACCAGTATTATTAAATCACGTAGGCTGCAATGGGCGGGTATGGCCAGTGAGTAAGTAAGTAAGTAACGTGGAGGCTAACCTCCACGCCACCAACGAATGAGGTCATCACGAAATGTTCACCATAAATGCATGGACTGGGGCGGTCCAGGGTTACTGATTGGCCCGCTCATGATTCGCCCTCGATTTACAGGCGACAGTTATACAACGTTTATCCGCGTAAAGCTGCCGAAAGTACCAGAGGAAGTGTCACTTGCAGTAAGTCGAAGTATGTGGTTCCAGAACGATGGGGCACTTACACACTTCAGTCGAGCTGCCAGAGCGCAGATAGGACGGATGTTTGGGGATCACTGGATTGATCGGGTTTGCCCTGTAACGTGGCCACCTCGGTCGCCCGACTTAACCTGCAGGACTTCTTCCTGTGGGGCCATCTGAAGAGTATGGTGTATGAAACCCCGGTGGAGCACGAGAAAAACCTAATGGCGACACTACATACTGTCTCATATTATTCGCAACGTGCCCAATGTCTTTGAGTGAGTGTGGCAGTCAGTGATACACAGATCTCAGACATACTGTCACGCTGGAATCAGGCATCCTGAGTACCTACTATAGTCATATTTAATTCGTAAATGGTGAAAGCATTGTTGTACGGAGCCCCAGCGATCCAATAAATTAATTTAAAGAAATGAAGAAAACAGTTTCGATCCCAATGGAACATTTAATTTTTGACGTTTGTTTCACATGTTGTTCACTTAGTACAATGTATTTAATTTCCTGTACCAACGGAATAAATGGCGATCTACAGTCTCTGGATCCTACTGTCCGATGCCTGCAACAGCGACTACGCATATGGTTCCTCGCAGTTTAATTTATGGCGCCTCTCGTTTAAACTGAATAAAGGTACTGTCATCTCGGAACGTCTGCCGTTATTCACGTAATGCGGCCGATGGCCGCACACTCCACAGAAGTATACGGCAATGACTGCTGCCTAGGTCAACGTTAGCCCCCGTAATTTCGACGCTGTCGTTCTCTCTCTGTTACATCCAGTATACTGCACGAGAAAATGTCAGAGATTGTGTAAAGGATCCCGGGAGACAATATAATGCGGACAGTAGCCCGTGTGAGAGACCGTCAGCCACCACGAGAACAAAGCATCGCGTTCATAGGAGAGCAGACCTGTGCAAGCAGCAGCTAGTTCCATTTGCTCCAGTCGTGATAATCAGTCACGATCGTCGAACAGGAAAAAACAGAGGTCTCCACCTGCGCGATGTCTATTCGCGTATGTCACGTACTATTGTTGGATGACATTATCGGACACTGATTCCTGTTCTTATTATATTCTCGAGGTACCGTCTACACCCTCTAGAAAATTGTCAGTGAAATTTTGAGCACCCTGTGAGAAGTCTGAAGCAATTCCGACATATGGCAAAACCGTAGTGAGCCATCAAAAAGGCGTCTACGCAAGTCGCTATTTACAATCTGCTTTAACAGAATTCTTCGATACGAAAAAATTAACAGTGGTTAACATCCTTAAACTTTTCTTTGCAGTGTACGATAACACTGCTGTCGATAGCAGTACAATTGGGCTATGGGCAAAGATAGTTAAAGAATCCGGAAAAGCAGAAACTGAGCTGCATGATGAGCCACGTTAGTGGCGTCCCGTCACAACCACTGCTCATGACGTAGTAAATAGCACGGATTCCATTATTCGTGCAGAGCGGCGCATCATAATTCGACAACTGACCCTACAGTTATCGGCCGGCATTGTTAAGTGTGTGTGCTGTGACAGAGATCCTTGACTATTGGAAAGTGTGTTAGAGATAGTTTCTACGAATGCTCACGACAAACTAAAAGAAGTTTATGTCTAACGGTGAGTCCATTCTGTCACGGATCACTACAGGTGACGAAACATGGGAACATCGTTTTCTGCCGGAAAGAAAAAGGCAGTCCCTGGAGTGAAAGCACTCACAGTCACCGAAAAAGAAGAAATTCGTAGCAACTCCCTTTACTGGCAGCGTCACTGTGACAGTCTTTTAGGATAACGACGTTGTCATTCTCGTTGGTGGGTTGCCAAAAGGGTCAGTCAGTGTTGCAGAGGCACATACGAAGATTCCTAACTAAAGAACCAATTCCTACGTGTTCGGCTCGACAATAATCTAAAACATATTTTGGTCCAACACGAATATATAGTCCCACACAAAAGTGTCAGAACCCGGAAACACATCGCCAAATTAATTTAGAGATCATTGCCTCATCCACCCTACAGTCGAGACATGGCTCCGTCAGACTTAGATGTGTTTGGTCTCGTGAGGAGTCTCTAGGACGACGCAGAATACATGCTCTGACACAATGCTTGCGTAAGGCCATAGTACATGATACAGGCTGGGTAGACAAGTAGTACATGTAAAAGAAATGCTGACTAATATTATCACAAAATTATAACAATGAGAAATGAAAACGTCACCATAAAATTTGTTTGACATTATTTATTGAAGAATTTTCGTATTAGCTCTACGCTCAGTCTCCTGCTCAATGTTTTATTTAGGTATGGTCCATTTCGTTTCAGAGAAAGTGTATACTGCTACCGGCCAGTTTCTTTACTGCTAGTGAGTTCATTACCTTTTGAGAAATCAATGTACAGGAGAGTAGTAGCACATCTCAGTAGACATCATTTGCCGTCTACATCTACATCTTCTCTCCGAAAGCCACCTTTGGGGGTACTGCTGAGGTTATGGTACCTCTGTCTGATCCCTCTTCCCCTTTTCTATTCGTGAATGGCGTATGGTAACAATTGTTGTCTTTAAATTCAATATTATCTCTAATGTCTCTAATTTCTCACGTGGTCATTTCACGAGACATATGTGGCTGGAGGTAATATGTTGCCAAACTCTTACCGGAAAATGCTCTCTAGCAGATTCAATAGTATTCTTCTCCGTGATGCTGAAGGCCTCTCTTGTGCCGTCTGTCACTATAGTTCGTCGAGTATCTCAATAACGCTCTCATGTCGGCTAAAAGATTACGTTGTGAAATTCGCCGCTCTTCGTAGGATCTTGTCTAATATCTCTTCTGTTAATTCAGCCTGGTAAGGGTCCCAGTCCAATAAGCAATACACAAAAATCGGCAGCAAGTCTTTTTTGAGCCACTTCTTTGGTGTATGAACTATAATTCCATAAGATTCTTCCTATGAATATCAGCGTGGCGTCTGCTGCTCCTACTACTTGTTTTATGTGGTCATTCCGCTTTAGATCCCTCCGATACTGACAGATATTTTACGAGGTTATGATTTCCTGCGATTTCTCACAACGGGTTTGGATGCTCTCGTCACCGCTGATTACTCATGAAGTCTTGATGCAGCTGACATCCACAGTCCCTTCCAATTCTTTTCCCGTCTCCCCTCCACCATCAGTTTACATAATAAATGTAAGAGATGCCTAGTGAAAGAACGATGTTACAAAACTATGGCTCATATATCTCTTAAGACTAACTTGAAGCTCTGGTTAGACCAAACATGACGATTTTTCATAAGCTTAATGGAAGTGCACCCTGCAAGCTATGCCATATGAGAGGAATTGCAGACTTCGAAAAGAAAGAAGAATACCAGTAAGGAACAATGTAGCATCAAGCGTGTTTTTGATTTGGAGCCAGTAAGTTGTTTGTCTTAGAAAGAATAATGTGGAGAGGAGTGTATAGATGGTCTGTACAAGAGAGATGTAGTTGCGGGCAATATTATGGAAATCGAAGGAGACGTAGATGAAGATGAGATGGGAGATACGATACTGCGTAAAGAATTTGACAGAGCATTGAAAAACCTATGTCGAAACAAGGTCCCGGGAGTAGACAACGCTCAGTTATAATTACTGATAGCCTTTGGAGAGCCAGCCATGTCAAAACTATTCCATCTGGTGAGCAAGATGTATGAGACAGGCGAAATTCTATCAGACTTCAAAGAATATAATGATTCCAATTCCGAAGAAAGCATGTTAGATGGCCTTGGGCAAGTACAGAAAGGGCAACAGCCTCAACGGGTGCGGGGCAAAGTCAGGACATGCGGGGAACAAGCAGCAATCGGTATTCTAATTGTCAACTGTCGAAGCTGCGTTGGTAAAGTACCGGAACTTCAAGCGCTGATAGAAAGCACCGAAGCTGAAATCGTTATAGGTACAGAAAGCTGGCTTAAGCCAGAGATAAATTCTGCCGAAATTTTTACAAAGGTACAGACGGTGTTTAGAAAGGATAGATTGCATGCAACCGGTGGTGGAGTGTTCATCGCTGTTAGTAGTAGTTTATCCTGTAGTGAAGTAGAAGTGGATAGTTCCTGTGAATTATTATGGGTGGAGGTTACACTAAACAACCGAACTAGGTTTATAATTGGCTCCTTTTACCGACCTCCCGACTCAGCAGCATTAGTGGCAGAACAACTGAGAGAAAATTTGGAATACATTTCACATAAATTTTCTCAGCATGTTATAGTCTTAGGTGGAGATTTCAATTTACCAGATATAGACTGGGACACTCAGATGTTTAGGACGGGTGGTAGGGACAGAGCATCGAGTGACATTATACTGAGTGCACTATCCGAAAATTACCTCGAGCAATTAAACAGAGAACCGACTCGTGGAGATAACATATTGGACCTACTGATAACAAACAGACCCGAACTTTTCGAATCTGTATGTACAGAGCAGGGAATCAGTGATCATAAGGCCGTTGCAGCATCCCTGAATATGGAAGTTAATAGGAATATAAAAAAAGGGAGGAAGGTTTATCTGTTTAGCAAGAGTAATAGAAGGCAGATTTCAGACTACCTAACAGATCAAAACGAAAATTTCTGTTCCGACACTGACAATGTTGAGTGTTTATGGAAAAAGTTCAAGGCAATCGTAAAATGCGTTTTAGACAGGTACGTGCCGAGTAAAACTGTGAGGGACGGGAAAAACCCACCGTGGTACAACAACAAAGTTAGGAAACTACTGCGAAAGCAAAGAGAGCTCCACTCCAAGTTTAAACGCAGCCAAAACCTCTCAGACAAACAGAAGCTAAACGATGTCAAAGTTAGTGTAAGGAGGGCGCTGCGTGAAGCGTTCATTGAATTCGAAAGTAAAATTCTATGTACCGACTTGACAGAAAATCCTAGGAAGTTCTGGTCTTACGTTAAATCAGTAAGTGGCTCGAAACAGCATATCCAGACACTACGGGATGATGATGGCATTGAAACAGAGGATGACTCGCGTAAAGCTGAAATACTAAACACCTTTTTCCAAAGCTGTTTCACAGAGGAAGACCGCACTGCAGTTCCTTCTCTAAATCCTCGCACAAACGAAAAAATGGCTGACATCGAAATAAGTGTCCAAGGAATAGAAAAGCAACTGGAATCACTCAATAGAGGAAAGTCCACTGGACCTGACGGGATACCAATTCGATTCTACACAGAGTACGCGAAAGAACTAGCCCCCCTTCTAACAGCCGTGTACCGCAAGTCTCTAGAGGAACGGAGGGTTCCAAATGATTGGAAAAGAGCACAGATAGTCCCAGTCTTCAAGAAGGGTCGTCGAGCAGATGCGCAAAACTATAGACCTATATCTCTTACGTCGATCTCTTGTAGAATTTTAGAACATGTTTTTTGCTCGCGTATCATGTCATTTCTGGAAACCCAGAATCTACTATGTAGGAATCAACATGGATTCCGGAAACAGCGATCGTGTGAGACCCAACTCGCCTTATTTGTTCATGAGACCCAGAAAATATTAGATACAGGCTCCCAGGTAGATGCTATTTTTCTTGACTTCCGGAAGGCGTTCGATACAGTTCCGCACTGTCGCCTGATAAACAAAGTAAGAGCCTACGGAATATCAGACCAGCTGTGTGGCTGGATTGAAGAGTTTTTAGCAAACAGAACACAGCATGTTGTTATCAATGGAGAGACGTCTACAGACGTTAAAGTAACCTCTGGCGTGCCACAGGGGAGTGTTATGGGACCATTGCTTTTCACAATATATATAAATGACTTAGTAGATAGTGTCGGAAGTCCCATGCGGCTTTTCGCGGATGATGCTGTAGTATACAGAGAAGTTGCTGCATTAGAAAATTGTAGCGAAATACAGGAAGATCTGCAGCGGATAGGCACTTGGTGCAGGGAGTGGCAACTGACCCTTAACATAGACAAATGTAATGTATTGCGAATACATAGAAAGAAGGATCCTTTATTGTATGATTATGTGATAGCGGAACAAACACTGGTAGCAGTTACTTCTGTAAAATATCTGGGAGTATGCGTACGGAACGATTTGAAGTGGAATGATCATATAAAATTAATTGTTGGTAAGGCGGGTACCAGGATGAGATTCATTGGGAGAGTGCTTAGAAAATGTAGTCCATCAACAAAGGAGGTGGCTTACAAAACACTCGTTCGACCTATACTTGAGTATTGCTCATCAGTATGGATCCGTACCAGGTCGGGTTGACGGAGGAGATAGAGAAGATCCAAAGAAGAGCGGCGCGTTTCGTCACTGGGTTATTTGGTAACCGTGATAGCGTTACGGAGATGTTTAATAAACTCAAGTGGCAGACTCTGCAAGAGAGGCGCTCTGCATCGCGGTGTAGCTTGCTCGCCAGGTTTCGAGAGGGTGCGTTTCTGGATGAGGTATCGAATATATTGCTTCCCCCTACTTATACTTCCCGAGGAGATCACGAATGTAAAATTAGAGAGATTAGAGCGCGCACGGAGGCTTTCAGACAGTCGTTCTTCCCGCGAACCATACGCGACTGGAACAGGAAAGGGAGGTAATGACAGTGGCACGTAAAGTGCCCTCCGCCACACACCGTTGGGTGGCTTGCGGAGTATCAATGTAGATGTAGATGTGGTGGCTGGTGTGGAAATTACCGAATAATCAGTTTAATACGTCACAGTTGCCAAAGAGTAACACGAATTACTTATAGCCGGAATGGACATTGTCTTCATAGGAGGATATAAGATGGACATCAACACAAGCAAAACTTGGATAATGGAATACAGCTGAATTAAATTAGGTGATGCTGAGGGAATTAGATTATGAAATAAGACACTTAAAGTAGTAGAAAAGTTTTGCTATTTGGGCAGCAAAATATCCAATGATGGTCGGAGTAGAGAGGATATAAATTGTAGACTGGCAATGGCAAGAAAAGCGTTTTTGAAGAAGAGAAATTTTTTGACATCGATTATAGATTTAAGTGTTTGGAAGACTTAGCTGGAATTATTGTCCCGAGTGTAGCCATGTATGGAAGTGAAATATGGACGACAGACAGTTCCGACAAGAAGAGAATACAAGCTTTTGAAATGTGGCGCTGCAGATCAATGCTGAAGATTAGATGGGCACGTCACTTGTAATGAGGAGTTACAGAATACAACTGGGAAGAAGAGAAATTTGTGGCACAACTTGACTAGAAGAAGGGATAGGTTGGTAGGACAAATTCTGAGACATCATGGGATTACCAATTTAGTACTGGTGGGAAGCGTGGAAAGGGGGGGGGGAGTAAAAATAGTAGAGGGAGACCAAGAGATGAATACAGTAAGCAGATTCAGAAGGATGAAGGTTGCAGGAAATCGATAGATTGCATTGAGAAACCCGAAGTATCAGAAAATTGAGAGGACATATAAGAGGAATGGGAAAAAAGATTAATGTCACTGGAGTTTTGCGCCTAAAAATGAGGTTACCAGGTTTGGAATACACTGAGAGAGATGTGGGCGCTGCGGGAGACCGTTAGTGAGAATACTATATCGAATGCAGAGGAGAAGAGGGAGAGGGAAACTTTTCTGTGGGGACACAGCCAAATAATGTCATCTCCGTCAGACAGCATCCCACACATCTGAAGATATCGAGTACTGTTCGCGAGTGAAAGATTAGAATAATATTATACCTAATACCCACTAAGTCAGCTGGAAGTGTAGAGAGGCACGATGGAAGAAAATAGCTTACATTATAGGTGGTTTCTGAATGTGCCAGTTAACAGAAAATTGTACCAAAGAACTGTTCGATATTGTTTAGATGTTCGGTAACTAAAAAAAGTGGTTTCATGTGACTTTTCAGTTATGTAGATTTTGTATTGTATACCTGTGTTGTCTGTCATGTGTTGTCTGTCAAATGTCATTTGGGAAGAGATACTTGAGAGTAAATGTGACGGATAAAAGCCGGCCGTGGTGGTCTAGCGGTTCTAGAAGCTCAGTCCGCAGCCGCGCGACTGCTACGGTCGCAGGTTCGAATCCTGCCTCGGGCATGGACGTGTGTGATGTCCTTAGGTTAGTTAGGTTTAAGTAGTTCTAAGTTCTAGGAGACTGATGACCATAGATGTTAAGTCCCATAGTGCTCAGAGCCATTTGAACCATTTGATGGATAAAACATAGGAACGCGTTACGACAAGCATAGGTTTGGGGTTCGGGAACATACGGCTGCTGTCGTTTTCAGTAGCGTCTACTAACGTAACTTTGGGTTGCATCACTGCCGTTTTATGTAGGTAAAGCTCACACACTAAGAAACAGAAAATCATGTGTGATTGTCATGTACAGAGTGAGTCCGTAATCCACCCAGATAATGTTAGAGGGTCTTCAGCAACATTTTCCGAGTATTTTGGTACAATGAGGTCGTAACCAGCGGTGACCCACAACAGAATAATAGCACTTCGTCTAGTATCTCCCCGTCCCTCCCCTATCCTTTTTTTTTTTTTTTTTACTGCACTGAATATATCTGCACAACAGTGCAAATGTCGAAGGTATTTGCCGTTTGCCTTGTTTGGAAATGTATTTATTCAATTCGATCACGGTACGTGCTATTGACAGCAGCAGTGCTCAAAAATGTTCACATGTGTGTGAGGGACCAAACTGCTGAGGTCACACTACTTAAATTAACTTTAACTTACACTAACAACAACACACACACCCATGCCCGAGGGAGGACTCGAACCTCCAGCAGTGTTCACTTGACTCTTCTTCCTCAAGCTTGCATTCAGTACTCCTCGGATTTCGTTTCGTCAGTGTTGGTGGTATGTTAACAGTGATACACAGCAGTATGGGTTGGTATCATTATGGAAAGCGTATGGCTCGCTGAATGGAATGGAAGAGTGGAACAACGACGGAACCCTGAGCAGTTGTCGGAGCGACGGTCACTACACCACAGTACTTTCGTGTTGTACGTTTTGGTGATCTCATAATGCGGGATTTTTCATTTTTGGCGATGTATTTTCAAGGAACTAAAGGTAGTTGGCGTAACAATCCGAATAAATCACAATTACATTATTACCTTCTAACGAATCACGGAAGACCAAGGGTCCATGATATCAAAATTGAAAATAAACCTGAACAAGTTTCGAAGCTTTGTCGGTGGAGTTAGACTCATTCTGTATGCTAGGAGCGACATGAGACCCAAGCAAGAACCCTGTGGTACACTATGCCCGATTGCTACAAATTCAGGATACCTCTTACTTCGTGATACTGCGTGGAACTGTTAAAATACTGCTCTCTATTATTCAGATAAAACAGAATACAGGAAGACGCTACATTACCCATTCCACAGTATTAGAACCTTTGGGTACTGTTATCATCGTTCACACATTTAGAAACCTCCGATAAGTAATATAATGTCTTTAAATATATTGTTTATTAATGAACTGATTCTAATCTTTCGTCATTGTAAATATACGATGCTAATATAACAATATTTTCGAAATTATTAGTATTTGCCTCAAAATATTTCCCTTCTAGTAAATCTTTATAAATTACGTTGTATAAGTTCTCCAATTCGTTTAGAAAATTCTGGGAAAAATAATACGAGGCAATAATTCAATGTTATTATTCTCCACATTTCCTTGAAATGGAACGACACCAAAATCTTTAAGTTAGTTGGGAAAATCCCGCAACAAAGAGCTTCATTAGATGTTTAACGTACCCAACAACAAATCTCAGTTGAATAGTTTTTGATTTTACTAATATTATAACACTATATTTTTTTGATAAAATCTAATTTTGTTGATGTTAGAAGCTGCCAACACGTTTTACAATATCTTTTCTGCTCCTCGCAGAAACTGTAGCTATATTCTAACAAACTGATGAAATCTTAATTGTCAGCAACTGACGAAGTTGGTGGATCGGAATGGAAAGTGTCTTGAGTTCGGTACCTACCTGTGATTAGCTGCTGATTTACGTTCAAAGCAAGTACCTTATTTCCTGGTTTGTGTTTCCTGTTTCATTTACTGACTTAACACCAAAAGATCTTAACTTGTTTCCAGATTATCGATTTTGAAAGTATGTTGAGTTGTCTGGCGATTTTAATTAGAGTTTTACAAAACAGTTCCTTATAGACGCAGCTCACATTTCTTGGACATGATATTCTGCTGCAATTTGAAACCTCGGATATAGCAGCTTTCAACCACCTGACAATGACTAATTTTATAGGACAACTGTTATCAGAATGCATATGACATTGTTCAGGATCGCTTAACATTTCCAGTTCAGCAAAAATTCTGTGACACCCTACATTTCCAGCGGGTAATTTACTTAGCAAATAATTCTCAAATTCTTCCATAGGTTTTTCAGTTATTGATCCTTTGGCTTTCCACTAGTTTTTATTACACACGTCAAGAACCCAATTTTAAAATTTTCTTGGATGTGTCATAGAGCAGGTAATTGTACATAACCACGATAGAAACCCCCATATTAATGGAAGATGGTAAATTATTCGGAATAATAGCTGGTGTAAAACGTGAACAGAGATCGTTATCGATTCCCATCTATTCAGTGGTAATATTAAAATGATCAAGGTCTAGGAAGAAGCCTCATGACATACAGCAGTCATTGCACTTGGTAAACTAGATGCAAACGTGAAATTCATGGTTTTGAGGCATACTGAGCACTGGTATTTTGATGCTACATACAATCAAGGAAAGTAGTAGATTATATCTAATGCTAACTAGTGAAATGTTGAGGTGTACTTCAGAGAAAATAGTGAGGTGGTGATCCATTCTAGAGATTTCTCTGAATGATTTCGCTTATAACATACGCACGTAATTATTGAGGAATTGTAAGCGTAGCACGATCTAAATAATACTACAATCAGCAACATGCACTGTAAGCTACATATAATGACGAATTCAACAACTCTGGTACTCTGTGTGCACATGATTCCGTCTCGTATAACATGGCAGTTGGAGCGCTAATCACAGAAACAGGAAGCCTAGTGACAACCGTAACGAGTTCACGGGCCTACTTATAAACTGGCCGTCTAGTACACCATCTAGATTTTGGATACACTTTACTAAGTAATCCAGGCTGTTTACTGAACTTATGATCTGAACTTAAATTTTCCTCTCTGATAATCGTGTAAAATGATTACAATACCAAGAAATACTCAACAGATTTAATTATATACACTGAGAGATGATTTAGAAGAGTTACAATCGTTCCCTTTGTGTCGTTGAAGGTTTACCTATAGATAAAAAAAAAGGAAATCAAGCGGAAGAAGTAATTTACAGTTCTGTAAGAAAATGCTTTTGAATACAGCAATCCACAAATGTGCAAGAATTGAATTAATATGACAATGAGCTCTTGATTTTAAATGCATTTAATTTTTTAGTTGTTCACCTACGTTTCACATAAAATAAACAGCATTTATGTTGATAAGTGATTTTCCATTTCCGTTACTTTATATCGGGTACTGTTAAAAAATAATTAATATCTATGATTGCCATCGTGTTATTTTTATAAGTTCAGTAGTTTCATTCCGTCAGATATTGTCAGTTGCTTCTCAACCCCAGTGATTGTTTTTTCTTCGTTATCAGTTTTCTTCTGGTTTCAGATATTCTATGCCTGCCGTAGGACACTGCTTAATCTATTTAGTTACCTTTTGGATGCCATGGAATGTTGTCACATGTATACAGTTTTTCTGTTTCTTTGATTTTTTGGCTTATGAATCTCCTTCTTCTCATCCCTCTATTTTATCTTGTATAGACATGGAATCGATTTATTAATTATTGGATTTTGCAGTGTTAGTGGTCGATTTTGGGTGGGTGTCCTTTCCGCCCCCCCCCCCCTTCCCACTCCTCCCTCCACGACACCCCAGGGAACGGAATTTGTGCACCCCATCCTCCTGCGTCTAGTGGTATCCCATGTGAAAGCGCTTGAATGTTTTATAAATGTTTTGAACTGGAGTAAATGTGTGGCGGGACGTGGGTACCGACTCGATATTCACTCAGCAGGATTTGGAAAGTGGCGTAAAAACCACATTCAGGTTGGCCGGAAAACCGGCATTCATCGTTAATCTGTCTGGCGGATTCGATACGGGGCCGACGCACCTCCTCGAATCCCTGAAGCGTCTTGGTAACGGACACGAAGATGTGTGCGGGTCATACACCTACTCCTCTGTTCTTTCTAAATAATTTTAACTTTTGAAACTCGTGATTAATCAGATCCGAAGATGATCGCTGAATGTGATCAAAACTAGTTATCAAGTGAGACTTATTGCAACTGAGACAGTTCCAATATTTTCATAACATTGTTTAATAGGTAGGTTGTTCACTTGGAAAGCTGTGTTTCGTGGACGAAGTTTCGGCCGAGTGTGCAGAGGCTGAAGGATCATTTTCTCCATCATGAGAGTGAAAAGATGCTCCTTTGATAGAACATGTCTTCGACCGCCCGCAATGCATTCTACACGACCGCAGCGCTCTGCAGCCCAGTTTCGCTCAATTGTCCGTGATTGGCGATACTTTCAGTTTCTAAATCTGCGTTGACACTAGACAGCAAGCACAGCATCTGACATTAAATTTCATTGTTTAAATTCTACTATGAAACCATATTTTGACAAGATATTACGCGTAAAAAGACATTTTGTCGTACTCATTTCGGATTTAATCTTCGTTACATGCGAAAACCTTAGTGGAGTTAATTATAAGTTGCGTCACATGCGTTCTAAGTAAATTGTTTTGTGTCGTATTGCTATATCTCATAGGGTATTATAGCAATAGTGTTTAGTACCTTTTACTTTCAGAAATTTTACGTTTGTAGTGAATACATGAACATTTAACACTTGTCCAATAACACAAGAAGGCACAGAGAATTGCGATAACTTCAAATAAATAGCGAAATGAAGAAAGATTACAAAGCTTCACCTGAGGTTCCAAATACGTTGTGCATAATGAGAAAATGCGTTAGGCATCACTTCTTAGAAGTGACAATAGTAAAATGTGATGCTATTTGCAGTACATATTCAGTATATCGTTGTTGTAGATTTTGTAATCACATCACAATGTAGTACCTAGGATATGGGCGTGTTCCTCTTAAATCTGTGTTTTGACCTGGGCTGGGAATTATGAGAACAGTTACGAGTTAACAGTTTTCATTCAATTACAATCAGTAGTTTAATATATGGTCATAGATATATTTTACGTGGCAGTAGGTCGGTGTAAGCACCTTCTGTATTAGGCGGATGTGGCGTCACGCATCGGTTGGGGGGTTGTAGTCGGAAGAGCAAATAGCACGTGTGTTCTATTTATACCGGCCGTTAGGGCAGCTTGTTTTTACAGCGTAGTAGCCATTTTATCTTAACAAATGCGTTCATTGTGAATGGGATTCTATTTAACCTTTCATAACAAATTGTTTTAAAAATGTGGTAGAACATCGTGATATGGGCGCCTGTTTGTAGGCGTGGATCATGAGTTCAGTTCTTGGGTAGGTCACAATGTGTGCGTGATTTAGCGTGATTTTAAAAATACATTTGATCTTCCTTTGGGTGAAGGAATACGAGAGTACGGCAATAATCTCTAGAGTTTATAGTTATTTTTCACTGTGTAGGCTGATTTAATTGTAGACTATTGACGTCCACAGTGTTTAACTGACCCCCAACCCCAATTACCCCAATTTTAACATGTTACATATGCCTAGGGTTTCAAAAATTATAATTAATGCATTAATATTTGGATAGAATAAAAATTAATAATTTATTTACATCAGTAGCTAGCCCAGCGTTGCAGCGTAACACACATTTGAGAAATATATCATTGTAACATTTAAGAAACATGTGTCATGTAATGGTTTAAGGACCGTGATAGTAAAAAATCTGGACAATTCTGTAATTTACAGTAAGTACATCATATCAGTGTGTGCATTCACCATTGTTAGGTTATGAACACAGGTCTGCAGACTGTGTCTGTTTAGTGGTTTAACTACATCACCTAATTTTTCTCACTCGTTCCTCCTTGTTTTTGGAAATGGCTCTGATTTTCTTTTTCGTAGCGAAAATTGTTTCCGTTTCTATTTCCTCTTACCCAACTTTCCAGGATTCATAAACATGTCGGATTTCGGATTTGTCGTTAGCAGCGGGTGTGCTCAGATGTGATAGGGAAGCTTTAGCGGCCTCGAACCTTTCACTCAGCTAATGGGGGTGAAAGCCCATCTAAGGAAACTACTACCACCCATATAAGTTAGTAACAAATGCAGTTCATTGGCATTTTACTGTCCCTTAGTTTTTCTAAAATTGGGAAAAGAGTTTGGAAACAGATACATGTAAAAATGCAACTGGTTTTAGTAAATTGATCCCCGGACGATGTCAGGAACCATGTGACAATTCCCCTTGGAACCGAGCCTGGACCTGTCCGCTGTTTGTCTGACTGAAACACAAGCAGTTATTTTTTTAATGAGCGAAGTCAGGACATTATGCAGACGACGGGATATTGGGGAGGGGTGTTGTGAATACTAAATGACATTGGCAGCAACATCGTAGAAGTACGGGTTGGGCGAGGATAAACCACCACCGAGTCACAGCCGCTAAGCAAAAGCATGGCAGCCAAGACAAGGGCAGCTACGACACCGACGCCAAAGGCCACAGCAGAGCAATTGCTTCGTAAGTTTCGTGGAAACCACACCGACGCCGAAAGATATGGCATCCCTGGCGTGGAGAAACAGTTGAAAGCTTTGAAACCAAGTAAATCACCAAGTGTGAACCGAACCCCAATTCGGTTTTACAAAGAGTACTCAAAGGTAACGGCCCACTACCTAGCTTGCATTTATCGTGAATCCCTCGATCACCCCTCTGCCACACGCCATTAGGTGGCTTACGGAGTATGATGTAGATGTATATGAAAGTTCCAAGTGACTGGGAAAAACACAGGTGACTACTATACATAAGAAGGGTAAAAGAACGGAACCGTAAAATTGCAGACAGATGTCCCTAACTTCTGTATGCTGCAGATTCCTTGAAAATATTCTCAGTTCGAATATTACAAATTTCCTTGAGATTGAGACACTTTTGTCCTCGTATCAGCATGGTTTTAGATAGCATCTCTCGTACAAAGCTCAGTTTCCCCTTTACTCACATGATATACTGAGAACTAGGGATGAAGGCCAACAGGCTGATTACATATTTGTAGATTTCCGGAAAGCATTTGACACAGTGCCCCGTTGCAGGCTGTTAATGAAGATACGAGCGTATGGAATAAGTTCGTAGATATGTGGGTGCCTTGAAGACTTCTTAAATAATAGAACGCAGTATGTTGTCTTCGATGGCAAGTTTTTATCAGAGAGAAGGGTATCGGCAGTAGTGCCCCAGAGAAGTGTGAAAGAACCGTAGTTGTTCTCTACATGCATAATGATTTGGTGGACAGGGTGGGCAGCAATATACTGTTGTTTGCTGATAACGCTGTGGTGTACGGTAAGATGTCGAATTTCAGTGACTGTAGGAAGATACAAAAGGACTTAGACAAAATTTATATTTGGTGTGATGAATGGCAGCTAGCTCTAAATGTAGAAAATGTAAGTTAATGCGGATGAGTTGGAATAATAAACCTGTAAAGTTTGGATACAGCAGTAGTAGTGTACTGCTTGACATAGTCACGGCGTTTAGATATCTGGGTGTAACGCTGCAAAGCGAAATGAAATGGAACGAGCATGTGAGAACTGTGATAGGGAAGACGAATGGTCGGCTTCGGTTTAATGGGAAAAGTTTAGGAAAGTGTCGTTCACATGTAAATAAGACGGCAAATATGACGCTGGTGCTACCTGTTCTTGAGTACTGCTCGATTGTTTAATAGGTATCAGGTCGGACTGAGGGGGGACATCGAGACAGTTCAGAGGTAAGCTGCTAGTTTCATTACCGGTAGGTTCCAACAACATGTAAGTGTTACGGAGATGCTTCGAGAACTCAAATGGTAATATCTGGACGGAAGGCGACGTTTTCTTCGAGGAACACTACCGAGAAAATTTAGAGAACCGGTATTCGAAGCTGACTGCCGAACGATTCTTCAGCCGCCAATGTACATTGCCCGTAAGGACAGGGAAGGCAAGATACGAGAAATTAGGGCTCATACAAAAGCATATAGATAGTCGTTTTTTCTTCGCGCTATTTGCGAGTGTAACAGGGGAGGGAATGGCGAGTTGTGGTACAAGGTACCCTCCGCCATGCACCGTAAGGTGGGTTGCGAAGTGTCTGTGTAGATGCAGATGTCGATGTAGCGCTGTGGTTTTTAAATTAGAGTTCGGCTTATTAAGAGAGTGAAAATTAATAGCTCAGATGGTATTAGTGGTAACAGAGTCGCCAGTGATGAGGGTGATATCAGTACAGGCTCAATGAATAGCTGTGAAATGAAATTAGATGGTGCCAATTTTATATTTGGTGCCTATTGTTTGAAACTAATGTGAGTGCTGACATGCCAGGTGCTGCGATTAACACGTTCACGCCGGCGTAGAGAATAGCGTTTCTCATCGTGGAGTGGCGAGCGTATCCATGCTTCCCTGCATATGGTGGCTTTGCTTTTACTGTTTCTTACCGTGGAGTGGCGGTCGTATTCGGATACCCTGGGCTACTTACTTTAACCTTTTACTTTGAAAGTGGCGTAATTCCATTCTTTTAAAACAACGATAGCTACATATAATGCACTTTTACAATAATATTAAACATAAATTATGCAATATCTGATTTACTCAAAATGATCATAGTATGAAGGCTTTCACGACCGGATGACATATCTTCTGGTAAACCTTCCGGGATGTAAGGTCGTGGTTGCGAGCTGAAGAGTTTCATGGACCACGACCTTACATCCCGGAAGGTTTACCAGAAGTTACTCAAAATGCTCTCACACTGAAGAATTACACAAAATTGAACTCACAGCTGTTAGCTGCATATTATTGTGTACTGCTGGTACCATAAGTGCTAGAATGGAATATGAGCCACCGGTTGGACACACTGCCGATGGTAGGAACTTGCATATGCCAGTGGTTTTACACGCCGGCGTGAACGTATTAAGAGCGGCGTTGATTCAGTTTACAAAAGATATTGTGTAAGGCATTAAATGATGCGGAAAACAAGTTCATAGTGAAGATATAATGTAACTCAATGTTACGTAACTGGTTTGATGGTGAGATTATTCACGATATCGACGGAACACAGCCCAAGATAGGAGCTGGACGTTCCATACTGGAAAGAAAGTAAGATGCGTGAATGTTTGCAGCAGGTAGTCACTAAAGTGCTGGTTTACTAGGATCGAAATTCGATGGTTTCATAGGTAAAATTATTTGCTGGAGCTGATTTTTATGTTGAAGATCTCGATGATTTTACCTCTTTTCATGATGCAGCTAATATTGTCGGATGTGTAGTGATGCACACAATGAAGTAGTTGTTAATGGTATAGCTGTTATTTTTGGGTATGTATAAAAGCATTTATTCTAGTGAAATTAGATAGGAAAACTGAATTCAGTACAACGAAACCAAAGAGATTAATATCAAATATGAGTGCATTAATGGAATTTTTTGAAGAAGGTCAAGTAGATAATGCAGTACAGGCTGATGAAGTAACTGAAACTGGTGATTTATTTGGAGTCATTAAGAAATTTCAGAGAAGAGTTGACATTAAGTGAGTGAAAACAAGAGTATCAGAGATTACAATCACAGAGGCTTCCTAGAATTTTCTTATTTGTCATAACTGATAAATGTGATTTAATGGAATTCTAATTAATTTAAGCTTCCCTGAGAGCACTGTGAAATGTAAAACAGAATAGTTCATTACTGGAGACTTATAAGAAGTTTCATTATAGTGAATGTTAAATAGACCAACCTCAGAAGGAACCTAGTATTGCAAACATGCTGCCTGTGACTTACTAAGATATGTTTCAAGAAATTTAACGTCATTCGTTACTAGAGAGAAATGGGTGGTAGGAAAGAACAAGAAACGTAATAAGAAGGTAAAAAAGACGAAGTTTGATACTGAGACTAAGTTTTGGCTAGAATAAAGAAAATTCTAAGGTTTGTAAAAGTCAAGGAAGAGCGAATAAGATATAATATTTCTGTGTGGTCACTGATACAATATGGGGACGCTATTTGCTCTGATTATGTAGAGTTATGGGGAGTGTAGTTTTATCACGTGAACAGTACTAGGTACATTGGTGAATTCACTGTGCTTATTTATAGTTACTTTGTTAGACAGCAATAGATTTCTTTGTGTGTAACAAGAATGTAAAATGAAATAATTTCATCTATTCCCACATTTATTATTCTGGGGGTCATATGCTGAACTAAGGAATAGAACTGAGCATTCAGTTTAATGACTTAAGTTAATTTGTATTGTGTGTGTAGCTATCAATATCATTTACCCATCAACAATTTCTTTGAATTTCACAGCTTGTTTTCGGTTTCATTGTTAGACTGGATGTGATGAGTTGATGAGCTGTTAACTAGTCGCTGATTTGGGCTCATTTGTATGTGAAGATAAAACTAAAGTAGTTTTGAACAAGACCAGTTTAGATCACTGCCCACGGTTAGTAGGGGTGTCGTGTATCAGCAAATTACCGTGTGCTATGACAGTGCACTAACGAGCTGAGGAATATCTTAAGTGAGTGTGGTGTAAGTACTTCTTGTCTGACATGAATCTTTGTTTCTACCACGAATATTTTTAATTCCAGTCTCTGTTCCCCCGAATATACTGTTTGTGCTTCAGTTGGAACCATTATTCTGTTAATTTTTGTTTGTTTGAAGAGATTCCTTGCTACTGTAAAAGCTCTGTTGAACATAAAAAGTAGTACCAGTTATTATTATCTTCAGTTACAGATGCTTGAATGGCATACATGAATGTAGAATAGAATTTACGGGATATGTTGAAAAACTCATGTGCATTCTCTTGTTTAAAATATGATTTGAGGTGCCATTTTTGTTTGCCAGAGTAGTTACGTTTATGTCTTGTTGGACAGTACATCTCATAAAGCTCACAAACTAGAACTTTTGGTAAGAAACTACCATAAGCCAGGTGTAGTATCTACATCTACATCTACATCTGTATGGATACTCTGCAAATCACATTTAAGTGCCTGGCAGAGGGTTCATCGAACCACCTTCACAATTCTCTATTATTCCGATCTCGCATAGCGCGCGGGAGGAATGAACAAATATATATTTCCGTACGAGCTCTGATTTCCCTTATTTTATGGTGGTGATCGTTTCTCGCTGTATAGGTCGGTGTCAAGAAAATATTTTCACATTCGTAGGAGAAAGTTGGTGATTGAAATTTCGTGAGAAGATTCCGTCGCAACGAAGAACGCCTTTCTTTTAACGATTTCCAGCCCAAATCCTGTATCATTTCTGTGACACTCTCTCCAATATTTCGTGATAATACAAAACGTGCTGCCTTTTTTGAATGTTTTCGATGTGTTCCGTCACTCCTATCCGGTAAAGATCCCACACCGCACAGGAGTATTCTAAAAGAGGACGGACAAGCGTAGTGTAGGCAGTCTCCTTAGTAGATCTGTTACATTTTCAGTGTGTCCTGCCAATAAAACACAATGTTTGGTTAGCCTTCCCCACAACATTTTCTGTGTGTTCCTTCCAATATATGTTCTTCGTAATTGTAATACCTAGGCATTTAGTTCAATTTACGGCTTTTAGATTAGACTGATTTATCGTGTAACCGAAGTTTAACGAGTTTCTTTCAGCACTCATGTGGATCACCTCACACTTTTCGTTATTCAGGGTCAACTGCCACTGTTCGCACCATTTAGATATTTTTTCTAAATCGTTTTGCAGTTTGTTTTGATCTTCTGATGACTTTATTAGTCGATAAACGACAGCATCATCTGCAAACAACCTAAGACGGCTGCTCAGATTGTCCCTCAAATTGTTTATATAGATAAGGAACAACGAAGAGCCTATAACACTACCTTGGGGAACGCCAGAAATCACTTCTGTTTTACTCGATGACTTTCCGTCAGTTACTACGAACTGTGACATCTCTGACAGGAAATCACAAATCCAATCACATAACTGAGACCATATTCCATAAGCACACAATTTCACTACGAGCCGCTTGTGTGGTACAGTGTCAAAAGTCTTCCGGAAATCCAGAAATACGGAATCGTTCTGAAATCCCTTATCAATAGCACTCAACACTCTATGTGAATAAAGAGCTAGTTGTGTTTCACAGGAACCATGTTCTCTATACCCATGTCGACTGTGTGTCAATAGACCGTTTTCTTCGAGATGATTCATAATGTTCGAACACAATATATGTTCTAAAATCCTGCTACATATCAACGTTAACGATATGGGTCTGTAATTTAGTGGATTTCTCCTACCACCTTTCTTGAATATTGGCGTTACCTGTGCAACTTTCACGTTCCATGAATGTTTCGTAAAAAGTTAAAAATGAAATTTAATCGAATAATCATATATTTGTAGATACTTACATCAGACTGATTGTTATTTATAAGCGTCCACTTGTTGCAGCTGAACGCTTGTGAAAATTTCTACTTAAGCTTTAGAGTCAATACTACTTACCTCTCGTGTAGCAACCATTCAAATATTTCTCCTCGTTTTTATTCAGATCAAAATAGTGAGGGAATGGAGAGTGGACATTGGTGCAACACGCATCACTGTCCTCTTTGAAATATAATCAGTAATTTCAAATATGTTCATAGATATACGGGGTGTGAAAAGCTTGTAAGGATGTTTCAGGGTAGATTGTGCGAGAAATAACTGTTAGGAAAAAAATTCGGTACGTTGCGCTGTTTCCGAGTTAAATAGCATTGAAGTTAGCCAATCTGGCCTTTGGCCGCGCAAATTCAAGCGCCCCGCCAGGGACAGTGTCGCGAAATGTGATCTCCTTTTGACTCCCTAAAACTGAATGAGTGCGATAGAAGAGTTGAACATAGGACGGTAGAAAGGATCAAACCCGACCCTTACCCAGGGCCATCTCATACGCTATCATCTACGTTATGAGAACAACTGACACTAATTGTATGTGTCCGGCTGCTTGAATCTGCGCGCGTAACGGTTTCATTGACTAACTTCAGTGCTAACTGACTCGGAAACGAGCAACGAATCGAATTTTTTTCTTAACAGTTGTTTCTCTGGATAATGTACCGGAAAAGACAGTTACAAGCTTTTCAGACTGTTTCTAACTGCCCTGTGTATTAAGCTGCCGTGGTTAAGTGAATGCATCGTCTATAGTAGGCGGATGTGACTTTATACAGCGCATTCGCGGAGGGATCGGTAAAGAGTGTAGCCAGTTTACTCAGTTTTTGGTTGCAGTAAGGCAATGTGTTTGAGTATTGCAGCAGCAAATGTGTATAATATGAGTGGAATTTTACGTAACAAATCACGACCTACAATCCAACAATTTGAAAACATTTACCAGTTAAGATGACGAGGCAATATTTCTCAACTAATGACAATGACGAGGATTCTTCTCAATGGCAACTTGCATGGCCTCAGTGTTTCCAGGATATGTAAGTACCGTGCGACTTCAAAAGCAGTTTTCTTCAGATATGAACCAGTGCTTTTCAAATTCCGAACCCATGTTGTAACTGTACCCTGTGACAGACGATGGCAACGAATCTTACTTCATGAAGCTGTCTAATTGTTCCATGTAGGGAACGGTTCATCGGAAGTAAATGTTACCATTGTTTGATACTTCCTTCCTCTCCTCTCCGTCCCTAACATCCCACATTTCTGCTAAGCTGTAGGGCTACCAAAATCATATTCGAAGATTCCCGTTTCTCTACGTGAATCTGTAATTTTCTGTCATTAGAGTACACAAAAGTTTCGATGCTGTCGTTTCTAAGGAGCACATTAGTGCAAGAGATTCAATAGGAGTTAATGAATCTGTTCGTGTAATTCAAACTGCAACGAGCTGGCGGACTGTCAGATGAGGTATCGCTCTAGCTGAACCACACCCCGTATCGACAAGGCAAACTGGATGATCTATCAGTGGCCTAGAAGATGGCCCCACTCAGTTTTCACTACTTGTCTTTCTCAAGAACAGAACGCACATGCAGTTTAAATGTGAATATAGGTGGAGCAAAGTTTTACACGTTTTACAGATAGACGGGGCAGACTGACCTCAATTAGATTAATTGAAATTTGTGACAATGGGGAAGCCATCCAGACAAAGAAATCGACAACAGCATCATCAGTGGCAAGACATACCTTTCTTTCTCTAGAAGACTTTGTAGAAGATTACTGCATTCTTTTCCGTTTAGTACCAAGTCCTCCAATCCAGAACTCCAGTTATCCGTATGTCTTCTCAAATCCATTCTTCCTTCCTTAGCTTTGGTATTGTAACCCTCCTATTTCCTCAAGGTACTGCGATGAATATGTTGCTAATCAATCTGTCATTAAAAAGGGTTTTGGTGGCAATGAGCCAAAGTCATGCAATACTTTTCAAAGGAGTAAACCGCCATCTGACTTTGTATTAGTTTATTTATCTTTTGTACCCTCTAGGTTTCCCTTTCTGTGCCATGATCAGGTACAGTGCTGAAGATTGTTAGACCATTATTCAGCTGTATTTGTTAAGGCTTTCCAAAGCAGGTAAGCAAGGCTACACATGTCTTTAAGATGTAAGTTACACCTTAAGGACACGTGTTAGCCTTGCTTACCTGCTTTGGACTGCCTTAATAAATGTGACTTCATAATTGTCTAACATCCTTTAGCATTGTACTTGATAACAGCATAAAAGCCGTTATGTGGGTAGTACAAAAGGTAGATATACTAATACATAGTCAAATCGCGGTCTGTTCTTTTAAAAAGAATTCTGACCTTATCTCTCATTACATGTCTTTTTAATCTTAATGTGATTTATTGTAAACATTACATAATCTAAAATTAAATCAATAATCTATCAATAGATTTCATTGTAGGTTTCTTAAAAGATTCGGACAGGAAAAGTGAACTGGAATCATTATTTAAGTGTTTCAATCTACTTTCATTATTCATTTTTACAGCTTATGTACTACAAGACAGTACGGCACTGATAACATTTTAAAAGACAGTTCTCAGGCTGAAAAAGTCAATGCATACCCTACGTTAATGGAGTTTCTGACAACGATGCATAGTTAATGGAAACAAACAATATAGCATTTTACATCCCTGAGGCACGTTCATACAAGACAGTGAGGCGCATGTATGGTAACAAAATAAAATATTTTAAGAGTAAGTAAAAGATGAGTAGGGCATGAAGTATGTACATAAGGGACGATCATGAAGCTTCCGTTCGAAGCCCGTACAGCCCATAATCTTTATGCCATTCATGCAGGATCGTAGTCAGCGTTGAGGCAATCACTACACCGACTTACCGGGCCATGTCTCGTTGCGTGAAGAAGTCCTTAACTGCATGCCGCACTTCAGCGTCTTACAGGGATCGTCGACCATTCAAGGCCTTTTTTAAGGGATCGAATGTGTAATAATCGCATAGGGAGAGATCGGGACTACAGGGAGGGTGTCTGAGAATCTTCCACGAGAGTTGGCGTACCTTCTGCGTTACAACATTTGCAATAAAGCGACGTGCGTTATCACGAAGCTGTAGTACGCCCTGGTGCACGTTTCCCCAACGGTGGTTGTCGACTGACATGCTGCCCCATACACATTCTTCATTTTCCCATGGATGTATGTCGGTGTTTTTGCTTTTAGCAGCCAGGAAAAGAATAATAGCATGTAAATCCTGTTTGGACCATTTGGTAATAACGTCACCATAGTTCATTTTTCCGCAATCATGGACGCATGTTGGAAAAACACCAATACCACATCGGAGTCGCACTATATTGCATATACGCAGCAGCTAAACCCTCAAATGGAAATATTTTCATCGTCGATTATAGAAAGAGATCACAATGTCAAATTCTATTTATCTCATGGTAAATTTGATCAATATTTGAAAGTAGCTTCCCTCACAACACAGAAAAGCCATTAAACCACAATCAAGTTAGACATAACTACGCGAATTAAAATCTCATATAAGAGGATGAAAGATATTTACATAAAAGCCAAATAAGTCAAAAAATTAAATTACTTTCATACTACAAAAAATACTGTAACATTTTGAGGAATGTTGTTAAAATGTGGAGACGCATCTATGATCTCACAGAAATTAATAATAAAGATAATAAAGTTAAAATTGTACGGGATATTTCCAATCAGGAGATAATAAAACACTGTCTCTTTAAAGATACCATAACAGTGAAACTAAATGACAATGTTGTGGCTGATAATTCACCAGTTGTGGGTGCCTTTAAGAATCATTTTATAAGTGTAGCAAGGAAAATAGAGTTATATGATTCAGAGGAAGCAAGCGAATATATCAAAAACGGAATTTCACAAAACTTTTCTCAACTAAATGTAGCCCTAACGTCTTTCACTGAAATTAATAGAATGCTACAACTTCTGAAAAACAAAAGCCCATACGTTATTGATGAAATTTCAAAGGAATTCTGAAAATGTGTTCTAATGTAATACGTACCGTGAACAGTGACACGTAATGCATCACTTGTCCAAGGAATTTATCCAGACGGATTAAAATATGCAACTGTTAAAGATCTTCATAAGAAAAGTGACAATGAGTACAATAGTAATTATCGTCCATTTTCTTAACTGACATTTCTTCCTCAATATTCGAAAATTTATTGTACTCAAGAGAACTCTGAAATGTATGTAAAACCAATATACTTAACATAACAGTATGGAATACAGAAGTAATGCTCGATTGTGAACGGTATTTATACATTTACTAGTGAAATATTACAACCCTTAAATAACAAATTATCGCCAGTTGGTGTATTTCACGATCTCTCCAGAGCGTTTGAGAGTTTAGATCATGATACCCGCTTAGAAAAACTCAAGTTTAATGGTATGGAAGGCCTTGCACACAACTGAGTTCAATCGCACTTTGCAAACAGAACCCCAGATGTTGTGGTGAATAATTCAAATAGTTTTGGAAAGACAGAAAATTTTAGAGTCCGCAGAAAGAAAAAATCAAAAAAGAAATTCCACAGGATCCCACTTCTACTCCTTGCATATGTATATGATCTTCTATTTAACATTCAACAAGGAGAAATCGTACTTTTGCAGACGATACTAGTGTTATAGTAAATCCCATCAGAGAGAAAGCAGCAGAATATTATTTTTCAAACCATCAGTCAGCGGTTCTCTGAGAATGGACTCTCCCTGAATTTTTGGTAAACACTCTATATTCAGTTCTGAACAACAAAGAGTGTCATACCAACAAGTGATGTAGCACATGAATGTGAGACAGTAAATAGGGTAGAATGCTCCAAATTCTTGGGTATACATATTAATGAAAACTTGAACTGCAAGAAGCATATTGCTGCGCATCTCAGACAATTAAGTTCAGCTACTCTTGCTCTTTGTATAATTGCTAGTCTTGGAAAGAAACGAATTGATCTCCTGATATATTGTACATACTTTCACTCAATAATGTCTTAGAATATAATTTTCCCGGATAATTCACAACTAAAAAAGAAACTACTGATTCCACAATAGCCTGTAGTAAGAGCAATGTGTGGTGTTCTCCTGCAGTCGTCATGTCAATGTCTCTTCTGTCCTCTCAAGGAAAAGGCACTTTAACTACACCATTAATATATAGGGTGAGTCACCTAACATTACCGCTGGATATATTTCGTAAACCACATCAAATACTGACGAATCGATTCCACAGACCGAACGTGAGGAGAGGGGCTAGTGTAATTGGTTAATACAAACCATAAAAAAATGCACGGAGGTATGTTTTTTAACACAAACCTACGTTTTTTTAAATGGAACCTCGTTAGTTTTGTTAGCACATCTGAACATATAAACAAATACGTAATCAGTGCCGTTTGTTGCATTGTAAAATGTTAATTACATCCGGAGATATTGTAACCTAAAGTTGACGCTTGAGTACCACTCTTCCGCTGTTCGATCGTGTGTATCGGAGAGCACCGAATTACGTAGGGATCCAAAGGGAACGGTGATGGACCTTAGGTACAGAAGAGTCTGGAACAGCACATTACGTCCACATGCTAACACCTTTTTATTGGTCTTTTTCACTGACGCACAGGTACATTACCATGAGGGGTGAGGTACACGTACACACGTGGTTTCCGTTTTCAATTACGGATTGGAATAGAGTGTGTCCCGAATTGTCAGGCCAATAGATGTTCAATGTGGTGGCCATCATTTGCTGCACACAATTGCAATCGCTGGCGTAATGAATGTCGTACACGCCGCAGTACATCTGGTGTAATGCAAACGCAGGCTGCCACAATACGTTGTTTCACATCCTCTGGGGTTGTAGGCACATCACGGTACACATTCTCCTTTAACGTACCCCACAGAAAGAAGTCCAGAGGTGTAAGATCAGGAGAACGGGCTGGCCAATTCATGCGCCCTCCACGTCCTATGAAACGCCCGTCGAACTTCCTGTCAAGGGTCAGCCCAGTGTTAATTGCGGAATGTGCAGGTGCACGATCATGCTGATACCACATACGTCGACGCTTTTCCAGTGGGACATTTTCGAGCAACGTTGGCAGATCATTGTGTAGAAACGCGACGTATGTTGCAGCTGTTTGGGCCCCTGCAATGAATTGAGGACCAATGAGGTGGTCGCCAATGATACCGCACCATACATTTACAGTAAATGGTCGCTGTCGCTCTACCTGTCTGAGCCAGCGAGGATTTTCCACGGACCAGTAATGCATGTTTCGTAGATTCACTGCCCCGTGGTTTGTGAAACACGCTTCGTCGGTAAACAGGTAGAACTACAACGCATTCTCTGCTAATGCCCATTGACAGAATTGCACTCGATGATTAAAGTCATCACCATGTAATTGCTGATGTAGCGACACATGAAACGGGTGAAAGCGATGACGATGCGGTATGCGCATGACACTACTTTGACTCAGTCCACCGGCTCTCGCAGTGTCCCGTGTACTCATGTGAGGGTTCATGGCAACATACACTAACACACCAACTGCACCCTCTTATCCTGTGACGGGCCTGTTACGGACCCGTTTGCGTGCTACGACCATACCTGTTGCATACAGTTGGCGGTAGATGTTTTGCAATGTGCGGCACGTTGGATGCTCTCTGTCCGGGTACCGTTCTGCATACACCCTGCAGGCTTCAGCTGCATTTCGTCGACACTCGCCATAGATGAGTATCATCTCCGCCTTTTCAGAGTTCCATTTACAAAAAACGTAGGTTTGTGTTAAAAAACATACTTCCGTGCATTTTTGTATGGTTTGTATTAAAGAATTACACTAGCCCCTCTCCTCACGTTCGGTCTGTGGAATCGGTTCTTCAGTATTTGATGTGGTATACGAAATATATCCAGCAATAACGTTAGGTGACTCACCCTATATACACTCCTGGAAATTGAAATAAGAACACCGTGTATTCATTGTCCCAGGAAGGGGAAACTTTATTGATACATTCCTGGGGTCAGATACATCACATGATCACACTGACAGAACCACAGGCACCTAGACACAGGCAACAGAGCATGCACAATGTCGGCACTAGTACAGTGTATATCCACCTTTCGCAGCAATGCAGGTTGCTATTCTCCCATGGAGACGATCGTAGAGATGCTGGATGTAGTCCTGTGGAACGGCTTGCCATGCCATTTCCACCTGGCGCCTCAGTTGGACCAGCGTTCGTGCTGGACGTGCAGACCGCGTGAGACGACGCTTCATCCAGTCCCAAACATGCTCAATGGGGGACAGATCCGGAGATCTTGCTGGCCAGGGTAGTTGACTTACACCTTCTAGGGCACGTTGGGTGGCACGGGATACATGCGGACGCGCATTGTCCTGTTGGAACAGCAAGTTCCCTTGCCGGTCTAGGAATGGTAGAACGATGGGTTCGATGACGGTTTGGATGTACCGTGCACTATTCAGTGTCCCCTCGACGATCACCAGTGGTGTACGGCCAGTGTAGGAGATCGCTCCCCACACCATGATGCCGGGTGTTGGCCCTGTGTGCCTCGGTCGTATGCGGTCCTGATTGTGGCGCTCACCTGCACGGCGCCAAACACGCATACGAGCATCATTGGCACCAAGGCAGAAGCGACTCTCATCGCTGAAGACGACACGTCTCCATTCGTCCCTACATTCACGCCTGTCGCGACACCACTGGAGGCGGGCTGCACGATGTTGGGGCGTGAGCGGAAGACGGCCTAACGGTGTGCGGGACCGTAGCCCAGCTTCATGGAGACGGTTGCGAATGGTCCTCGCCGATACCCCAGGAGCAACAGTGTCCCTAATTTGCTGGGAAGTGGCGGTGCGGTCCCCTACGGCACTGCGTAGGATCCTGCGGTCTTGGCGTGCATCCGTGCGTCGCTGCGGTCCGGTCCCAGGTCGACGGGCACGTGCACCTTCCGCCGACCACTGGCGACAACATCGATGTACTGTGGAGACCTCACGCCCCACGTGTTGAGCAATTCGGCGGTACGTCCACCCGGCCTCCCGCATGCCCACTATACGCCCTCGCTCAAAGTCCGTCAACTGCACATACGGTTCACGTCCACGCTGTCGCGGCATGCTACCAGTGTTAAAGACTGCGATGGAGCTCCGTATGCCACGGCAAACTGGCTGACACTGACGGCGGCGGTGCACAAATGCTGCGCAGCTAGCGCCATTCGACGGCCAACACCGCGGTTCCTGGTGTGTCCGCTGTGCCGTGCGTGTGATCATTGCTTGTACAGCCCTCTCGCAGTGTCCGGAGTAAGTATGGTGGGTCTGACACACCGGTGTTAATGTGTTCTTTTTTCCATTTCCAGGAGTGTGTATATATATATATATATATATATATATATATATATATATATATATATATATATATATATATATATATATATATTTATATATTTGGTCACTTCAGCAACAACATGCCTTGTTCTTACAGATTACTTCTGACCGTAGGTCTATTAAATTGCACATAATATCGTACTGATACGAACAAATGTCGTCGGTTTTTGAAATAGTTGAGGCAAAAGAGAAACAAACACGTCAAAAGACAAGGATCACTAGAAAGCCCGGTAAAATATACGGGACACTGAATTTCTTTAACGAAAAGAAAGAATATAAATATTAAATAAATGAAGAGGGCAAAACGGATTACAGACGTCTCAAAAATCGGATAGCCCTAAAGTGCAGAATGAAAAGCAGTAATGATCAGTTGAAAAATGGAAAGCTGTAGGACCATGTACACTTATGAGAAAACCCATGCCTACCGTAGAATAATGAAAGAGACCTTTGGAGAAAAGGTAAGCGCCTGTATGCGTTTAAAGAGCGCGGACGGGAAACCAGTACTACTCGCCTTGATATTCCGATTGTGGCTCGGCTAAAACATAAGGACAGCGAGTTGATCTGTTACTTGTATAGGAACATGACCGATGTCACAGAAAATTACGGAACTGTCAGGAAACGTGTAGTTGAGAAGGGAGTGAGGCAGGGTTGTAATGTTTTCAACCAATTTACCATACTTTTCAGTGATCAAGTGCTAAAGAATTCCTTGCATTATTATAAACTAGAGCTTAGGTTCAGGGAGAAAAAATGAAGACAATGAGGTTGCCGATGACGTTTTAATTCCGTCAAAGGTGGCAAAGGACTTGAATGAACGGTTGTAAAAGAGTCTAGGAGAGACACCAACGAAACGAAGTTAGGTTAGTGTAGAGCAATGGAATTAGATCATGTGTTTTCTGAGGGAGTTGGAAGAAGGAACTGGACAGTCGTTATGGCCCAACGCATGTCTTTCAACTGGATGCCACTTCTCCAACTTGCGAATGAGACACTAAATGAATTATGTCAGGTTTGATATTTTCTGAGCAAATCAAGCCGAGGGAGGGAGTATGTGATATATGAAGTGGCAATTGCTGGAAAAGCACCTGCATAGAAGAGAAACATTTTAACATCAAATATAAATTTAAGTGTAATGAAGCCTTTTATGAGAGCATTTGTCTGGAGTATAGCCTTGTACGAAGTGTGACGTGCAGGCGAGATAACGATAGGAGAATTTAAAATGTGGTGGTACAGAAGTATTCTGAAGATTCGGTGGAGAGACAGAATTGTTACTGACGCGAGTTGAAGAAGACTGGGGAGGAAATACATTTAATGAGGCATGTCGACAAAAAATATGGATCGGTTGGTGAGACTCAAACTGAGACATTAAGAAATAGTTGGAGATGAAGAGTCTTACACAAGATATACTAGCCTGGGGACCTGAAGATTTAAACTAGCGTCTGCTATTGAAAGTATCAGCAAATAGTTGCAACTACGACCATACATGATATCAAGTGACGCCTCAAACAGTCACATCAGCTGTTGATTCAGTGTAATGTTCCATAATAATGGACTTCAGGAGACTGAATTTATCTCTTTATCATGCCACTCGTATTCCGCTATAGTCGTTATTCAGTTTCGTTGTCTGCTCGTCAGAAGAAACTCTCGTTATTTATAACTCCGTAGTTTGCTTTCAGTGGTACCTTGCGGATAGGAAATGAGCACAAAATATATGGTGAGGTAGGAATTGGGCCAATGAAAAGCTTGTGGCAACGTTTCTGCTTTATGGCAGCACAATGATGAAGCTCTACTTCCCCTTCGTTTCATGTGGACAAGATATATTATGCCATGCTCGGATTAGTGACCGTGTAAACGATTTGACTGGTTAACTTCTGCCGAAGAGATCCATGCGAAGGTAACCAGAGTAGAATTAGACACATTTGTAATCCTTTCCATACAAGCCCTTATATGAACAGAATATAAGTCTTTCATTGATTACCAACTTCCTTCGCTGTGTTCTAAATTTCATAGACATCAATATAGTTTTGGAACACCGTCAATATAAACAGGTATCAAAACATATCAGCTTTTACAATTCTATCTTTGTGCGTTTAGAATGACAATCAGTAAAAGTACTCATTTCGAAAACTCGTAAAAACAGTGAAAAATTTTAACTGTGTGCACCGTATAGGAATCGTATAGCACATTAAATGAAACAGCCACAACGAAAACACATTCTCATTACCCTAGTGATAGAAGAATATAGATATCTGTATCTGTCACATTGTCACTTTGGTTTCCTGTAAGGAGAACAAGTAAATGGCTGGTAAATAATTGGCTATATAAGCATGGTATTGGAAAAGCTGTCATCAACTCGAAGTTTGGTTTCAGTTTCACAGTAGTGTGCAACGCATGGTACCGTTGCGGGTGGTATACCCTTGCCTTCCTCCGACGCCTGAACTATCTTATCCAGAAAGATAAAGGGAGAACTAAAATCAAATTTGGGCTTTCAAACACTGTGCATCTCGGCCCATTTCACGTCAATGTTAAAAAAAGTCATAAGTGCAGATAAAATTACTAATACTGGCCTCGGATCTAATGTTCCGGAGTTTACTCCTCTTTGTGTTGCATCAGTCTTACCTCCAAGTGCAGGTACTGGCCAGGAACTAATTATTTTATATTTCATATTACATGTGTAGTTCCGCAAGACTAAATTGAGGAGCAAATAACCATTATCATAGGAAGAGTCAGTACATGAAATTAAAAGAATAAAAACTAACAACAGATGAAATAAAAACTGGCACGAATTCTATGCAGACGACAAACTGGTGATTATATACTAACATCAACAATATAACACTGGAAATAGATTAATATTTTCGAGGAAGTCCGCAACATAGTGGAAGGAGTGAAACATGAGAAAATTATTAAGTTTTGACATAAGAATGCGTGGATTATTCCTAATTTTTTTTAAAATTTTTGTGATAGCGAAATATAAATGGATGCAGCAGAACACTGCATTTTTTCTGCACAAGAATGAAGGAGCTGCATTCAAAATACAGCCTGGATTTATGCCTGAGTGTTTACTGAGTGAAAGCTCTTAATTCCTTGTTTCAAGTAAATATTGTTAATAACGGAAGACATTGAAAAATATGTATTGGGAGACCAATACCAGAATTCCCAGATTCCTGAACGGGAGTCCACAAGAGTTCGCCCACTTACACCATGTATTACTGAAAATGCACGTTTCTGAGCCAAATGCTCTTCGTGAATGGGAAGAGTTACACCACAATATAGTGCCGTGTCATTAGGGATTGAAAGTAACCGAAAATAGTAATTTTTGTGTTGGGCTGTAACTGACTGCGATACTGTTATAATAGTAAATGTATCTGGATCCTGTTTTTCAACAAGCTCCATAACACGGGCTTTCTGTGATAGCCTACCTTCTATTTGAACACCTACAAATTTCGACTGTTCAGACTCACTACTTATATGCCAATTCTCTGCCATCAGTATGTCAGTTTTAATTGAACTGTGTATTAAAAACTGTAAAAACTATGTCTTATGTGATTTAGCACAATTTGTTTCCTACAAGCCATGAACTTCGTCTTGAACTGCACTATATTGTACCCATCATTCTTTGCTCCTGAGGTAGTGTCAACAGCAAACAGAAATATTTTAGTATCACCTGCCATAATCCATAATACTGAGGTGCCATTCGTTTGACAATCTTGCAGAACCATTTTTTGAGGGAATTACATTATTTCATATAGAAAATAAATCACCTGCTGTATTCAGAAAGTGAATGTTAAATATTGCACAAATATCTGACATAGAACAACAGAGAAAATTTTACTACCTATTTAGTTTATATCCACGAACTTATACTGTTGGCCAGACACTTCTTTCATGACTGATCATATGGTTTTAATTTTATCGTGAGGGTTTGCTCGTCTGTTTGCATACATCATGGTTTTGGTCTCCTTGATTACATTTTAATGCACCTTACAGTACAGTATGTACGGGGACACTGCAGTTCTATTGTGACTGTTTCTAACGATTTGATATAATTCTCACTTCTTTCCCTATAATATCCTTATCTCACAAGTCAGCCATGCAGGATGCCTGTTAGATCTTGAACCCTGTTTAAAACCCTTCAGTGGAAAGCAGCTTTCATAGAGCATGAGAAATGTGTGGAGGAAAGCATTATTTTATCGACTGTATTATCAATTCTATAAACGTCCTGCAGCTCTTGTCTTTAAGAAGGTTAAAGTCTCTGTTGGCACTAGATTAACATTTTCAAATAGTTTGTAATAATAATTAACGTGTGTGTGAGTGTGCACAAATTCCTTTTAGTGTTAAAATTCGTGGCCCATCATCTGGAAGGCCACCTGTCCCTTTTACCAACGGAATGCCCCTCTCGCAATGAAGAGAACATAAATGTAGTCTATAGTTGAGCTACTGATACCCTGCACTTTAGGTGGAAACAATACAGTCTCCATAAGACGATATGAATATAAATCTTTCTACATCCTTTTTCTGGCAAAGACACTCGTAAGTTAATACTGAAGTCAAAAAATACAATTAACTGCTATTTTCTGTAAAATGAAACCAGAACTCCCTGTAGCTTGAAAAAAAATGTTCTGGTACCAGACTTAGTGGACCTAGAGATAACTATAACTAAAAATTTAGTTTCACTTAATTCAACTGCTCCTTCATAACATTCAGTGACCTGTTCTTTGCAGTGCTTTGGGACGTCAGTAGACTGAAATCGGATACCATTCTGCACGTACAAGGTCACTTACCCACTTCCCAAAGAGCGCCTCAAAAAACAGCCAGGTGACATGTATCCCGGTATAGGAGGTCTTTGAACTGTCATATTATTTAAATGGTTATGTGATATACAAGTCATATCACAGTCAACAGCTGTAAGCAGTTCACGAACCTTATCTCTCATACCTCTTATATGATGAAGGAATATGCTACGTCCTTTATTCCTTAGATACCTGATCGTTTTTGTAGGCAGATCCTTTGCTCGAGAGAATTCCGTTAAGCAGGGATACCTATCAGCCGACTTCAGTCTAAAAAAAAAAAGTGCAGCTCCTACTCCAACTAGTGCAGGTATTTTCCCATGAGTGATTCCACCGCCCCACACTATACCTTTAGCTGTAAGCTTCGCCAGCCTCCATTTCTAATACCTACTAAGGTACAGGGCGTGCCTAGTGAAACCCAATCTATTCACAGACTCAGCTGGTACCATTGCAGTGTATGCCGTATCCTCTGTCATCAGCACCTTCTCAAGTTCCATGGTGATACACCTAAGAACTGCATTAAGGTGAGGCAGGTCATGATTTGAAACAGCTGTATGATGGCTACATTTGTGCCACAATTATGAGTTGGCATCTTTCCCAGGTCACCACCCATGTCAAACTCTCAGGACTACACACAATCGCTATCTTATCCTTTTTAGTAAAATTCCTACGTAAGTCCCCTGTGCTATCAGTCACCTGAACCAACATTGCACTGGGCTGTATAATGCTGGTGACCTGGTACGTACTCCAGATACTTCCTGTATGTAGTGGCCTAAGCATCTGCCATGAGGAATATCAGCGAGCAGAACCTTTTTCTTTATAATTGACTTTACAACTGGATTTGACTTATAACTTTGGAGGACTGCTGCATGTTTTCTACAGTTACACATGCAAGATAATCCTCTCCACTATTTATTCATGATACACCAAGTACAACAGTCTGAACATATCCCCCTCCTCGCAAATATCCTACCATCTGGCACTTCCCATTCCCCAGGGCCCTTCTTCCTCCTCATTCTCTCTAGTTCATCCCTTGCGTTTCCTAATTACACCTGAAGGGCACAGATCTTTCGCTCCATCAATCTTGACTGGATATAGATTATTTTCCCTAAGCATGGTAATATGGTATGTAAAATATACACGAAATTCGAAACAAATTTCTGCGTATATCAAACTTGTTTAACTAGGAATTTTTGAATGAATTTTTGTGTTGTCATGTAGTTTAAAACTGTGTCGCGCTAATTTCGATACTTCTATAATTTGAGCAAAAGGTCATCTTGTTTTTATGAATTCACTGCATGAATTGCCGATAGTTTCCTTTTATGTAATGGTCGTTAGGGGGAAAATGATCGGTCTGCAAGTCTCCGGTAAAACATAAGCTTTTATCCATAAGCTGTTGATATGAGTTTAATGAAATTTCGGTGCATGGCAGGAACTCATAAAATATACGAATTACTCCGGAAAACAATAACTTACCTGAGCGCATTCGGAGATGCAAATGAGTGATTTGTTAATTTTTGCATTGAGATTAGATCAATTTACACTTAGAAGATTTTGTTCCTCAGTTAATGGTTTTAAAAATTTTCCACTTTACGCATCTGTCAATTTCCTGCTTTTTTGTGGTAGTAAATTTTTGGTAGTATATTTAAGACGTTAGTACGTGTGCCTCGTATCGTAGCAGATAAAGCCCTTTCGAATTTTTGGTAGGAACTTTAATTATTTTAACTCATAAACTATAGCAACGAAACTACTAAATGAAAGTGAACTCGGAACTGGTACAAACGACCGTACGTGAGGAGACACTGTGACGATCATTCTTTACAGTGTAATAAGTTTAGAGTCAGGAAACAAGAAGAAATTTATAGCTGGTCCAATTTAAACCTCCTCATACAGCAGCCAAGAATGCAATTAAGGTGCTCGAGATGGGAAGGACAGGAAGCCGATGTCTTCTCTGCAACTCCTCGCTATTAAGGAGCTGGATTATGAGATACTTCTCAATGCTTTTCTCAGTTATTGGAGACGATATTTATGTCTTTAGCCGGTTAGAGGCAGAACGAAGCCGCCACGACGTGATGTAACTCAGTTACACCTAGGATTCTTTATTTAATTTTAGACATTTCTACTGTCGGGCTCAACAGTGAAGCAAGCGTTCAGGTTCTTAGCACGTATGTGCGTAGCACCAAGTGGTACTTCTGAGAACATGGATAACGACTACCATAAAATGTAAATTCAATCAAAATTTATGTGATCGCTGATTATCTCTAGCGATCATAATTCGTAATGTGAACTGAACTAATTTTTCATTGCATATATCACAGTTCATAATTTCTAGCACGTAACTCAATCAAATAATGCACTATAAACGCTAAGTACAAAAGAAAATTCATCCTAAATATCAAATTTCATATTTAAACACACATTTCCGAGGAATAAATTATTGTAGCATTCCTCAACAACGACAAGTCGTGAACAGTACCCAGTACCACCTACCTTCATTTGACCGAAAATTTCAGGTGCTGTTCTCTCACGAATCTGTCAGATTTTCTTCTACTTACTATCAAATTTATAAAAGTAAAAGTCTGCATTATTTAATACTGAAGCGAAAACTTTCAAACTTTTTTTAACTTATTCCATTCGAACAATGATGTTGAACAGATTTATTTATTCACACGCACCTTTCTGATTAAAATAATCATATTCCCATCTTCAGGTGTTTATCTGTTACTAGACTATTCGCAGTGGAACTATAAATACATAATATTAAAACACACCACAAGAGGAGTGAAGAGTATTTGACGGTGTATAAAATATTCTTCAGTTATTTGGAACACACTTTGCTTAAAAGTGAGACGAAAGACAAAAACCTTCCTTTCTAACTTTCTTTGTTACTTTTTGTTACTGGCGTCGTACGAGCTATAACTGCATGACAGTGAGTTCAGAGGAATTATCATATAAACTATGGCGGAGCAGCATAGTGAAACATTATCACAGACATTTGTTTCACAAAACTGTAGAATGAAATACACTCGTCTCTCATTCCCTCAACGTCGAAGGAAGTTAAATGCATGGTTTTAAATGTATATTGGGACTTAACCACGTAGGAATTGCTTGCACCGAACAATTATTCGTTAATTGACAGTAATGGAGGCCTAATTATGATTGGGAATTAATTCTGTCAATGAAAGAAACGAATCACAAAGGAAATTCGTAATTTACGTACAAAAATGTCAACTGTGAGGCGTTAATGGAACTATGTTCTCCACGTTTCTTAGAGCA
The DNA here is from genome assembly GCF_021461385.2 of Schistocerca piceifrons. Classification (NCBI taxonomy): domain Eukaryota; kingdom Metazoa; phylum Arthropoda; class Insecta; order Orthoptera; family Acrididae; genus Schistocerca; species Schistocerca piceifrons. The sequence continues at coordinate 563,997,095 of NC_060149.1, forward strand.
TCCAGTAAGCGCATGGTGCTGAGCGACATGCTTAAGCATCCACAGTAATTGACGAAGAACAGTTCAAGATGATTCCTGTATCATGCATAGTGCAACGTGCTGAAGGACTTCCTAATTAAAAAAATATTTTTTACAAGAAAAGAAGATTCTATAACGGAGCTTGTCTATTGCGGTCTCAAAACTGTTGCTCTTCGACCTTCATAAAACGACATGTATGCCATTTTCGAATTAACTACCAAAACTGCTCGGAGACGTCTTTTTTAATCTAAAAAATTACTACCCTGCGCACCCTCAGAGTGTAGCATCCCATAATGTAAACAAGCAAACTGGAAATGCTTCATGTGTAGTTTACACTAATAAATGATATTAACATTGTGCCGTGTTTAGCTTCTTTGTCTTTAAGAGGAAACAGACTATCACCAGCAGCTTAGTTAAGCATCAGAGGTTATGTAGACTGTGTTTCTAAGTATAAATTTCTCTTCTCTGAGCTAGATGATGATGCTGCTCATTATTAAAGTTTCACAATATGTGAAAGTAAATTTGCGTTCATACGTATTCCAACAACCAACATAAAATAAGTTGAATAAGTTTTTGTAAGAATTGGTTTTGTAAACAAGATAACAATATTGACCTATCAGGGTTCCTGTCAGAAGCTTTGGCCTAAGCCTAAAGCGACGGTGAAATGTCACGTTATTCTGCTCATTGGCTATCATTGTAATTACTTTTAAATAATTCTGAACTTCTATCTCACCTACTGCCAGAGTATGTCACCGTTTAAACAATGGAAAATCTTGAAAAAATTTCAAATTAACTCTGCAGAGTTTCTGGTTAAGGGCAACGAATGAAAGGCAAAATTCACATTAAAAAATGTAAAGCGTTGAACGTCCTCCCGGCTAGTGTTTCTCAGTTTCTGTCAGGAAACTGGCTATTTTGATGTACTAATAACTTTTTGAGCATTACTTTTTTAAACGTCTTGCTCTCGTGCAAGATATGAGTATAGATTTTACGTACTGATCTCAAAACTTGTTAGTTGAATATAGTGCCACAATGTTTGTCACGCAGACGTTTATGAAACCATTTATATTTTAGCAGCTCCACATGGAGCCCTGTGCCTCAATTGTTTCATTTTCACGTTACTTGTTTCCTGTTCTTAAGATGCAACCTGTTGTGTACTGGCCACCGAAACTGGACAACGAGCCGCACTGGTACGCCGTGTGATTTTCTCCAGGGGTCTTCCTAACTTCTAGAATTCTCAGTGCCCGCCTGATTCACGTCGTACGTTCTGCATGACATTTCGGCTGAAAGACTTGTTGCCATCCTTATGACTGCTCCTGTGGTCGGATCGACGACATGTATATGTTGGCCGTTACCTCTTCCGTCACTTCGTTCCTGTCGCTGTCCGTGCTGTCGCCGCGATCGTTGATATCAGTGAGGGCGACGCACGTCTCTGCGAAGAAAGGTACTCACCCTCCGTGGTGTCGTCGCGAGAGGTTTTCATGTTGTGATGTCAGTGTACGCAATTCCTTTGCTTTCTCTCGGATGACTGCAGGGACTCACGCCTGACCGAGCTGAAGGTCGCTATCTTTGTCAATCACACAGGCTTGGACTTTAATTTTAATGGCTTCTTTATTCACGTAATCGCAGAAGGGTGTAAATTGTCTTTTGTAACCTGTAGTACGGCCTTTTTTTCCTTTTTTTTATTTTGGTCGACCACAAATGATTTCGTGGTCTGGCGTAATTCATTGTGGCGCCATCCTCTTTGACTTATGTGGTGAACTATGGATCCTGTATTGGGGTGAAGCGAAATGAAGTGATAGAGAAGTTTCTCGAAGATGCCCATTCATGTGGTCAAACATCGTATTTGTAATCCATGCAACGGAGTAGATAGATTTATTTTATTTGCTCTTGCTCCAGGATTTTCACCTCGAAATACTACATGAATAAATGTACCACAAACGTCGACAGAGGACGCGTCATACCGACGCCATCAGTTTTTTCATAATAATTTCCATCGAACATAAAATAGTTTTCGGCGTGGTCAAACTCGAAGAGTTTCATCAGATCAGTCTCATATGTCGTGCTTACGGATTTCTATGGTGGTACCATGGTGCAGAAAGGCACTTCTCTATTACCCGCAAATCTCAATCAGCGAAGAAATTCTTGTAGATGTTGTACAAAATGGATGGAATTACGGACGTGGTGTTGACATTTCCCCAAAGAGAGCAGAAAGGTATTTGGTCAAGTTGTGTGTTGCAGCTCCTAAATTGCTGAATATGGTCGTCGTTGGATGCCCTCTTCCTGGACTGTTGGTAGCCCATACAATCATGGCGGATTAGCAGCTCATGGTGGAAGCTTCATGACCGTTTTCGCATCGACGGAACTGCAAAGAATTTCGATGGTATTTCTCTGGAGGTGACTTGTCGAATCTCCTTCTGCAGAGTGTTTGGAAATTCGTTGTGCGCTGGTCTACGGACTATGGTCGTAGATTACGTTGAAAGTTCGAAACAATGTTGGCAGAACTCTTTTTTCATAGTTATGTTCTACTGTTGATTAACATCTGCCTTTCCGGTTCAGCTGATGAAAGCAGCAGAATGCATTGTGGAATGATTAGATGGTCAATTTGTATTTAAATTATTATGGCTTCTAGTGAGGAACATAGTTTTCTTGTTGCACATACGTCCCTACAATGCAATAAACATACAGTTTTAGCGCAGGAGGCAATTGCTGATAATTTTCTGCAAACAGCTATCGTTGATTGTAATCCGATTCGTCGGCTTACCGATAAATTTCGCGAGACAGACTCAGTGTTGGATGGCGGATGAACTGGAAGACCACGTAAAGGAGACGAACAAAAGCTGTTCGATATTTATGACTCTGCCCAGCAGAGTCCAACAAAATCATTAAACAAGTTGGCACAAGGAAAAGAAAAAGTATCGGGCTTACAAGCGCGCATAAAGCGGTTCGGCAAAAATTGAAACTGTTGCTGTCTACAGAGGCAGTAGTGTATCAATTGATAAATGTGGATCATGAAAAGCGAATCCAGTACCGCAAATGGTTTCCATCATTTATGGAGAAGAATACCACTGATATTCTTGATGTCACATTCTACAGAGATGAGGCCTCGTTCCACACAAGAGAATCGTCATGTTGTGCTCGAAACACAATTGCATGACCAGAGAACTCGAGTACGGGTAGGAACATCCAGATGACGGAATATTGGAGATTTATTTTCGGCAGAGAACGTGGCCATCTAATGGAAGACAAAATTAGCTACTCATGGTTAGAACAAGAATTGGCTACTGTGCACACAGGTAACAACTCTACGCGTCTTCTGGACGAATCCTTTGGGAATCTGTCATCTCAAAAAACCTATGGCCTCATTATTCGCCGGAACTTATTCCATCGGACTTTTTCCTTTGAGGAGCAACAAAATCTGTAGAGTATCGCAATTTCCTACATGCGCTTTGTGACCTTCAAAAGTGAAATAAATGCGTACGTGAAAAGAACATTACAATAGGACGTGCGTAAATTGATTTCCAATAGGAGGATTGACAGTAGTATACCCACCCATGGGCGTCATTTCCCACATAAGATGTAACTGCACATCAACTCTCCGAACAACCTGTACAGTGAGGTGACAAAAAGTCACGGGATGGCAGTATGCACATACACTGATTGCGGTAGTATCGCGTACACGAGGTACAAAATATCAGTAAATTAGCGGAGCCGTTACATCCACACAGGTAATTCATGTGAAAAGGTTTCTGGCGCGATTATAGCCGCACTTGTGAAATGACCGCGGTAATCAATGGGGGTGTACGACAAACGTATCCGTTAGGACCGTGCGGCGAAATTTGGCGTTGATAGCCTTTGGCAGCAGACGACGGACGTGAGAACCTCTGCTAACAACACGACATCGCCTGCAAACGCCTCTCCTGAGATCGTGACCATATCGGCTGGACTCAAGACCGTTGGAAAACAGTGGTATGGTCAGAGGAGGCCCGATTTCAGTTGGTAAGTGCTGATGGTAGGATTATAGTGAGGCGCAGCCTGCACGAAACCATGAACCCAAGTAATCAATAAACGAAAAAAAAAACCATGGCAGATTAAAACAGACGTAAAATCTCCAAGATTGGTGATCTTTTACAAAAGCTCCAAATTTATAGGGAGTCTGGTGCGTCGTATGGTACACCCCAGGTGTTACATGCTTCACCCACTGTCCCTGCTGTCGAGACATCTTCGCGGGTACTGGGCGCGGTTGGGCCACCCTCTCCCCAAGGGGAGTGGCGGGTTCAGCGACGTTCGCGGCGCACGAGGAGGAGAGTCAATGTGGAGGCTGGCCATGTGGCATCGCCCGCTCTGCCTGTGAGTGGACATGTGGCCGCTCCTTCAGCAAGGTCCGAGCAGGCACATGGGGGGGGGGGGGGGGTTATTAGTTATTGGGAGCTCAAGCGTTCGGCGGGTGGTGGAGCCCCTTAGGGAAATAGCGGAAAGGTCGGGGAAGAAGGCCAGTGTTCACTCTGTCTGCTAGCCGGGCGGTCTCATGCGAGATGCGGAGGAGGCCCTGCCGGCGGCGATAGAGAGCACTGGGTGCACCCGACTGCAAATTGTTGCTCATGTCGGCACCAATGACTCCTGCCGTCTGGGTTCAGAGGTCATCCTCAGTTCGTACGGGCGGTTGGCGGAATTGGTGAAGGCGGAAAGCCTCGCTCGCGGGGTGGAATCAGAGCTAACTATTTGTTGTATCGTTCCCGGAACCGATCGCGGTCCTCTTGTTTGGAGCAGAGTGGAAGGCTTAAACCAGAGGCTCAGACGATTCTGCGGAGGTCTGGGGTGCAAATTTCTCGACCTCCACTATCGGGTGGAGAAATGTAGGGTTCCCCTGAATAGGTCAGGTGTGCACTACACGCCGGAAGCGGCAACAAGGGTAGCGGAGTACGTGTGGAGTGCACATGTGGGTTTTTTAGGTTAGAGAATTCCCTCCCTAGGCCCAAAAAGACGCCTCCTGAGACGCGGCAAGGTAGGAGTAGGTAAAATGCAATAGGGAACAACAATATTAATGTGCTAATAGTAAACTGCAGGAGCGTCTATAGAAAGGTCTCAGAACTGCTCTCATTAATAATCGGTCACAACGCCCATGTAGTACTAGTGAGAGAATGTTGGCTGAAACCAGATTTAAACAGTAATGAAATCCTAAACTCAGATTGGAATGTATACCGCAGAGACAGGCTGGACAGAGAACGGGGAGGCGTGTTTATAGCGATAAGAAGTGCAATAGTATCGAAGGAAATTGACGGAGATCCGAAATGTGAAATAATTTGGGTGAAGGTCGCGGTTAAAGCAGGCTCAGATTTGGTAATTGGATGTCTCTATAGGCCCCCTGGCTCCGCAGCTGTTGTGGCTGAGCACCTGAAGGATGACAAACAGACCAGAACTATTTGAAACACTTAACGCAGAACAGGTAATCAGCGATCATAAAGCGGTTACTGCATCGATGATTTCAGCCGTAAATAGAAAAATTAAAAAAGGTAGGAAGATTTTTCTGTTTAGCAAAAGTGACAGACAAAAAGCAGATTATAGAGTACCTGACGGCTCAACACAAAAGTTTTGTCTCAAGTACAGTTAGTGTTGGAGATCAGTGGACAAAGTTCAAAACCATCGTACAATATGCGTTAGATGAGTACGTGCCAAGCAAGATCGTAACAGATGGAAAAGAGCCACCGTGGTACAACAACCGAATTATAAAACTGCTGCGGAAGCAAAGGGAACTTCACAGCAAACATAAACATAGCCAAAGCCTTGCAGACAAACAAAAATTAAGCGAAGCGGAATGTAGTGTGAGGAGGGCTATGCAAGAGGCGTTCGATGAATTCGAAAGTAAAGTTCTATGTACTGACTTAGCAGAAAATCCTAAGAAATTTTGGTCTGATGTCAAAGCAGTAGGTGGATCAAAACAAAATGTCCAGACACTCTGAGATCAAAATGGTACTGAAACAGAGGACGACAGACTAAAGGCCGAAATACTAAATGTCTTTTTCCAAAGCTTTTTCACAGAGGAAGACTGCACTGTAGTTCCTTCTCTAGATTGTCGCAGAGATGACAAAATGGTGGATATCGAAATAGATGACCGAGGGATAGAGAAACAATTAAAATCGCTCAAAAGAGGAAAGGCCGCTGGACCTGATGGGATACCAGTTCGATTTTACACAGAGTACGCGAAGAAAATTGCCACCCATCTTGCAGCGGTGTACCGTTGGTCTCTAGAAGAGCGTAGCGTTCCAAAGAATTGGAAAAGGGCACGGGTCATCCCCGTTTTCAAGAAGGGACGTCGAACAGATGTGCTGAACTATAGACCTATATTTCTAACGTCGATCATTTGTAGAATTTTGGAACACGTATTATGTTCGAATATAATGACTTTTCTGGAGACTATAAATCTACTCTGTAGGAATCAGCATGGGTTTCGAAAAAGACGGTCGTGTGAAAACCAGCTCGCGCTATTCGTCCACGAGACTCACAGGGCCATAGACACGGGTTCACAGGTAGATGCCGTGTTTCTTGACTTCCGCAAGGCGTTCGATACAGTTCCCCACAGTCGTTTAATGAACAAAGTAAGAGCCTATGGACTATCAGACCAATTGTGAGATTGAATTGTAGGGTTCCTAGATAACAGAACGCAGCATGTCATTCTCAATGGAGAGAAGTCTTCCGAAGTAAGAGTGATTTCAGGTGTGCCGCAGGGAAGTGTCATAGGACCGTTGCTATTCACAATATACATAAATGACCTTGTGGATGACATCGGAAGTTCACTGAGGCTTTTTGTAGATGATGCTGTGGTATACCGAGAGATTGTAACAATAGAAAATTGTACTGAAGTGCAGGAGGATCTGCAGCGAATTGACGCATGGTGCAGGGAATGGCAATTGAATCTCAATGTAGACAAGTGTAATGTGCTGCGAATACATAGAAAGAAAGATCCCTTATCATTTAGCTACAAAATAGCAGGTCAGCAACTGGGAGCAGTTAATTCCATAAATTATCTGGGAGTACGCATTAGGAGTGAATTAAAATGGAATGATCATATAAAGCTGATCGTCGGTAAAGCAGATGCCAGACTGAGATTCATTGGAAGAATCCTAAGGAAATGCAATCCAAAAACAAAGGAAGTAGGCTACAGTACGCTTGTTCGCCCACTGCTTCAATACTGCTCAGCAGTGTGGGATCCGTACCAGATGGGGTTGATAGAAGAGATAGAGAAGATCCAACGGAGAGCAGCGCGCTTCGTTACAGGATCATTTAGTAATCGCGAAAGCGTTACGGAGATGATAGATAAACTCCAGTGGAGGACTCTGCAGGAGAGACGCTAAGTAGCTCGGTACGGGATTTTGTTAAAGTTTCGAGAACATACCTTCACCGAGGTGTCAAGCAGTATATTGCTCCCTCCTACGTATATCTCGTGAAGAGACCATGAGGATAAAATCAGAGAGATTAGAGCCCACACAGACAATACGAGACTGGAATAGTAGGGAGAACTGATAGAGGTACTCAGGGTACCCTCCGCCACACGCCTTCAGGTGGCTTGCGGAGTATGGATGTAGATGTAGATGTAGAAAATCCAAAGGTATTCTGGTCGTATATGAAGTATGCTAGCGGCACGAAAAAATCAATACCTCATCTGCGCGATAGCAGTGGAGATACTATCGAAGGCAGTGTTGCCAAAGGATTGGTACTAAACACAGCCTTCCGAAACGCCTTCGCAAAAGAAGACGAAGTAAATATTCCAAAATTCGAATCAAGAACAGCTGCCAACATAATTAACATAGAAGTAGATATTCTCGGGATAGTGAAACAGCTTATATCACTTAATAAAAGCAAGTCATCTTGTCCAGACAGTATACCAATTAGGTTCGTTTCAGAGTATCCTGATGCAGTAGCTCCGTACTTAACAATCGTATACAACAATTCGGTCGACAAAAGATCCATACCCAAAGCCTGGAAAGTTTCACAGGTCACACCATTATTCAAGAAAGGTAGTAGCAGTAATCCACTAAATTACAGCCCCATTTTATTAATGTCGATATGAAGCTGGATTTTGAAATATATATTGGGCTCGAACATTATGAATAGCCTCGAAGACAACGATCTACTGACACGCAGACAACTCGGATATAGAAAACATTGTTCTAGTGAAACGCAACTAGTTCTTTACTCGATTGAGGTGTTGAGTACTATTGACAAGGGTTTTCAAATTGATTCCTTATTTCTGGATTTCCGGAAGGGTTTTGACACTGTATCACACAAGCGGCTTGAAGTGAAATTGTCTGCTTATGGAATATCGTCTGAGTCATGTGACTGGGTTCGTGATTTCCTGTCAGAGGGGTCACAGTTCGTAGTAACTGACGGAAAGTCATCGAGTGAAACAGAAGTGATTTCTGGCGTTCCCCAAGGTGGTGTTATAGGCCCTTTGCTGTTCGTTATCTATATAATCGATTTGGGAGACAGCCTGAGCAGCGGTCCTAAGTTGTTTGTAGATGACGCTGTCGTTTATCGACTGTTGGAGTCACCATAAGATCGAAACAAACTACAAAACGACTTAGAAAATATATCTGTATGGTGCAGAAATTGACAATGGACCCTAAATAACGAAAAGTATGAGGTCATCCTCATGAGTGCTAAAAGGAATCCGTTAAACTTTGGTTACACGATAAATCAGTCAAATCTAAAGGCCGTGAATGCACTAAATAGCTAGGAATTACGATTACGAAAAACATAAATTGGAAGAAACACATCGAAAATGTTGTGGGGAAGGCTAACCAAAGTCTGCGTTTTATTGGCGGAACACTTAGGAAATGTAACAGATCTGGTAAGGAGATTGCCTACACTACGCTTGTCCGTCCTCTTTTAGAATACTGCTACGTTGCCAGATAGGATTGACGGAGTACATCGAAAAATTTCGAAGAAGGGCAGTACGTTTTGTGTTATCGCATAATAGGGGAGAGATTATTACTGGAATGGTACAGGATATGGGGTGGATATCGTTGGGGAGGAACCTTCTCACGAAATTCCAATCACCAACTTTCTTCTCCGAATGCGAAAATATTTTGTTTACGCTCAACTACGTAGGGAGAAACGAACACCATGATAAAATAAGGGAAATCAGAGCTCGTACGTAACGATATAGGTGTTCGTTCTTGCCTCGCTCTATATGAGATTGGAATAATAGAGAATTGTGTAGGCGGCTCGATGATCTCTCTGCCAGGCACTTAAATGCTATGTGAAGAGTTAAAAACAAAAAAGAACGCACTGTGAAAGCTGATAGTGATTCCACAATCGTGTGGGCTTTGTTTATGTGGAATGGACTGGGTCTTCTGGTCCAAGTGATCAGCTCACTGACTGGAAATGTTTATGTTCGGCTACTGGGAGACCTCGTCCAGCCATTCATGGGCTTCATGTTCCCAAATTACAATGGGATTTTTGTGGATGCAAATGCGTCTTCTCACCAGGCCACAACTGTTGGTGATTGGTGTGAATAGCATTCCGGACAATTCGAGGGAATCATTTGGCCACCCAGATCGACCGACATGAATCCCACCGAATCGAGAGGTCCGTTCGTGCACAAAATTCAACACCCTCAACACAGTTGCAACTATGGATGACTATAGGGGCAGCATGTGTTTCAATTTTTCTTCTGGGGACTCCAAAGTCTTTTTGAATCCATGCCAAGTCGTGTTTCTGCCCTACGCTTAGAAAAAGGAGGTCCGACACGATGTTAGTAGGTATCGAAAGACTTTCGTCATCTCAGTAAATTTTCCTGGAAGCTGTTTCATCGAAAATCCAATAAATTTTCTGTTCACATTCTGAGTGCAGGAGATACACCGTAACATTCTCTTTGTCGGCTAGCAGGCTAACTGAATCTGGATCTTCAGGTAACTAGCTAACGGACGCTCTTTCGGTCTTCGAAATGTCGCTCTTCGTTGGTACGGCCTTGGTGAACGCCCGGCACGTTTCACGACTGATCTCTTCGGCGTTGTCGACTGATAGAGCGTAGGTGGCCTCTTTCACACTAACTATTATGTCCAAGATCAACAATGACGTTAGAGTCGGCGAGAAATTCAGTCCTTTACCGAGCACCGACAATGCAGCATCGTCGATCGTTCCCGCTGCTGTACATGAAGCGACGAACATAGCGAATTGTCTCTCTTAACAGCACTAACCTGCCTGTTCGTGAGATTCGAAAGGCCACTGCAGTCCATAGGTGGTGTGATATCTTGATCAAAAATCGTATCACAGTACCATCAGGACTTCAAAGCAGGAATCTACATCTTGGTTTACATAAATATAGATACTCCGCAAGTCACAGTACAGCGCGTGGTGGAGAGTACCTTGTACCACTACTAGTCATTTCCCTTACTATTCCACTCGCAAATATAGAGACGGAAAAACGACTATTTGTATGCCTCCGCATGAGCCCTAATATCTACAATCTTGCTTTCGTGGTCCTTATGTGCAATCTATGTTGGCAGCAGTAGAATCGTTCGGCAGTCAGCTTCACATGCCGGTTCTGTAAAATTTCTCAGTATAGTTTCTCGAAAAGAACATCGTCTCTCGTCCAGAGAATCCCATTAGAGTTCCCGAAGCATTACCGTAACATTTACGTATTGTTCGAATCTACCGGTAACAAATATAGCAGCACGCCTCTGAACTGTTTCGATGTTTTCCTTCAATCAGATCTGGTACGGATTCCAAATACTCGAGCAGTATTCAAAATTTGGTCACACCAGCGTCCTATACGTGGTCTGCTTTGCAGGTGACCCACTCTTTCCTAAAATTCTCCCAATAAACCGAAGTCGACCATTCACCTTCGCTACCACAGTTCTCATATGCTCGTTTCATTTCATATCGATTTTGCAAAGTTACGCCCAGATATTTAAACGACTTGACTATGTCAAGCAGGACGCAATTAATACTGTACCCGAACATTACAGTTTTTTTTTCTTTCTACTCATCCACATTAACTTACATTTTTTCACATTCGGAGCTAGGTGGCATTCATCACAACAACTAGAAATTTTCTCTAAGTCCTCTAGTATCTCCCTACACTCACTCAACTTCGACACCTTACCGTACACAACAGCACCATTAGCAAACAACCCCATATTGCTGCCCACCCAGTCCACCAATTCAAGTATGTATATAGAGAACTACAACGGTTGTGTCACACTTCCCTGGGGGCTACTGACGGTACCCTTCTTTCTGATGAACATTTGCCGACGAAGGCAACATACTGGGTTCTGTTACTGAAGAAGTCTTCGAGTCACTCACATAGCTGTGAACTTATTCCACATGCTTGTACCTACTTTAAGAGCCAGCAGTGGGGCACTGTATCAAATGCTTTCCGGGATTCTACAAATATAGAATGAGCCCGTTGCCCTGCATCCGTAGTCCTCAGTATATCATGTGAAAGAAGGCCAAGGTGAGTTCGCAAAGAGCGATGCTTTCTAGGCCGTGTTGATTTGTGAACATAAATTTCTCAGTATCATGGAAGTTTATTATGTTCGAACTGACAATACGTTCATGGACGCAGCAGCGAACCGAGGTAAGGGCATTTAGTATGTAATTTTGCGCGTCCGTTATTTTACCCTTGTTATATACAGAAGACACCTGCGCTTTTTTCCAGTCGCTTTGGACTTCGTGCTGGGCGTAATATTCAAAACAGATTCCAGCTAGGTAACCCGCCAATGCCATAGTGTACTCTTTGTAAAACCGAGATGGGTTTCAATCCAGTCCTGGTGATTTATTTGCTTCCAAATCTTTCAGTTGTTTCTCTACTTCAGGGATGCTTATTACTAAGTCGTCGACACGGGAGTCTGTCCGATGGTCGAATGACGGTATGTTTGTGCGTGAATAGTTTGTACGTGAACGGTTTCTTGAACGTGAAGTTTAAAACTATGACTTCCGTTTTGCTATCTTTACCGGCCACACCATACTGGGCAACAAGAGGCTGAATGGGGGGCTTAGACCCGCTTAGCGATTTTACAGAGGATCGGAATTTCCTCGGGTTTACTGCCAAATCTTTTGCTAAGGTGTGACGGTGGTACTTGTTGTATGATTCGCGCATAGATATTTGCACAGATGCACTAAGCTTTGCTTACCGTGCTTCCTCAGCATCTTCCGAATTTCGTCGTTAAACCATGGTGGATCTTTTCCGTCCTTTATCCACGTAATAGGCACGTAACTCTCTAGACCAAGATTTACGGTCTGTTCAAACTTTGCCCATAATTCCTTTACGTCCATCTTACTGGAAGTAAGTGATGTCAATTCATTGTCTAAGTGAGATGCTAACAACTGCCTATCTGCTCTATCTAGCAGAAACGCCCTCCTAGTCACGTTGGCTGAGTTATTAACTTTCGTTACAATAGTTGCTCTAACGATGTCATCATCGCTAATCCCCGTTTTTATACTTCGATAAGGTCCGGTCTATCTGTAGCTAAAAGATCTACGGTATTTCAATTACGTGTGGGCTGCTGAGGTAGCTGCTCAAGACATTTTCCAGAAATCGTGTTCAAAAGTATTTCGCATGGCTGTCTGTCCGTTCCCCCCGAAATGAATCCATAGACATCTCAGTCTATACTCGGTAGGTTAAAGTCGCCTCAAACTAATACTGAAAAATATGAGTGAGCAGAACAGCCGTTTCTTCTCGTCCCATAGCTCCGCCAGCATCTTCATTTGTTAAAACATTTCCTCCCCGGAAAGGCAAATGATATGCGATGTTTTTCCGACGAATTTGTAACTTATAATATTCCCATGAGCCCACCCAGATCACGTCGAAAGTTCTCTACGATATATCGGCAAACAGACTTATTTCCTTTTTCAGGTGGTTCCTGATGATTACTGTTCTTCTCAGGTAGGCGTCCCATATTCGTTGGCCGTTATCCCCTCCATAAGTCCACTCCTTTTTCTGCCCTATCAGCTGCCAAGGTGGATGGTGGAGATGCTGTGGCTTTCGGGGTGCCGCTTCGATCTGGGACACGCAGCTTTCGAGCTATCAGCGCTGGGTCTGGGCCTCTCTGTATGCAAACGCTTTCTTTTATTTCATCTCAATCACAATTACCAAGGGGCGTAAACACACTGCTCTCTATCTACAAGTCTCAAGTAGTCATTACAACCTACAGCGTGAACTTATTTTAAGGACACTTGTTTAGAGGGCGTAATGAACGTTCAACAAAGTCAGTCTTCGAACTGAGTTGAAGTACATGCAGACAATTTTTCGAAGACATGAGTACTGCAGCAAGCAGATAAGGCGAGCGTCTAGACAGAGTGTACCTACACGGCGCAACACGTAAATAGGAGCACAAAGCACTAGCTCTTATCTTTTTGGTGGGCAATACTTCCAGATAACTCACCAGAATCTTGAAGCGGCAGGACGTTAGACGTGTTTTCCAGCTAATCCATATGACCTTGAAAGTTCTAGACTAAGTAACAGATAATCTAGACATCCGCAACAAGGCATCTACCAAATTCCTTGGCAATGTGACAAGGCATGCATTGGGGAAAATGTTGTAACGATACAAGAGAGGCATCATAAACGTAGGCACCACACTGAATATCGCCAGCGCACCAAATAAGACGTGGCCAGCCATAGCGTAAAAATTGGCCAACTACATATTACAACAAACGAAGTTGCTTAGGCAGTCTTTCTCCTTCTGGGACTACATGATTAAAGAAGCCACTAAAATTAAAGTACAAGACGGTCTAATTAACAGAGAGAACGGCCTACAACTGAGTCAAGCGTGGAACCCTGTACTCATCCGAGGAAATGTAATGTCCTCCCATACAGTGAGGTCCGCATCCGGCGATTGTAGGCCGAAGAATGAGAATTGAAGTTTACAGCTGGGCACGGACGTCAATATCACTGTCATATAAGACACCAACCTGAGCATTGCAGCAGTCATTTTTAACCAGTAAAGATCTCAACAAGTCTGTTTGCTGTAATATCGTGGGGAATTGATGGCGGGCGGACACAGGAGATCTCTGGAAGCCGCACTGTTATTGAATCTATACTCGGAATTACACGGAATTTGTAATAAACTGGCTGTTCAGGACGTGACGAGTGAGATGTCTCCTGCAGGCATTTTCGAAGTATGACAGAATGTTTCAGCCTGACGTATTATTTAAAAAAAAGGTAAGATGAAGAAATAAACATATGAGACTGAGCGTATACACATCTGATCTGCTGAAATGAATTATACTTCAAATGGTTCAAATGGCTCTGAGCACTATGGGACTTAACTGCTGAGGTCATCAGTCCCCTAGAACTTAGAAGTACTTAAACCTAACTAACCGAAGGACATCACACACATCCAAGCCCGAGGCAGGATTCGAACCTGCGACCGTAGCGGTCGCGCGGTTCCAGACTGTAGCGCCTAGAACCGCTCGGCCACTCCGGCCGGCAATTATACTTCGCAAAACCCAGTATGTATATCTGGACGATGAACGATCATTGCTAGGACGGTTAAGACCGGGTGTACAAAAAAAGTACTCATTTTCTGTATTGACAATTTTTCAGAAAGTTAGAAAAGTCCTCAGAGTCGAAAATGCACCTTTCACTGTGCAGCGGCCTGTGGTCTGTCATTAATCTTCGGGACAGATTAAAACTGTGCTTGAGACTGTGACTCGAAACCGGTTAAGTGTCTTTCGCTGGCAAAATCCATTTTAAACAAGATTAAGACTGGCCTCAAGAGCTTCTGTTATGACTGTATCTCTGTCCAAATCTAAGGGACGGAGTTACCGTTCTGGTGTGGCTACATCTGTCAGTATGTTTCACATGCAGTCATACTGAGACATAGGCAGAGGAACTGAAATTCTGATGGCGGAAAGATACCAGAGCACTTGCAAGAGCGTGCCCAGTCTGTGTGGTGTTCACTCGGTTGTTTTGTGTGTGTGTGTGTGTGTGTGTGTGTGTGTGTTTGTGTTTGTGTGTGAGTGAGAGAGAGAGAGGGGGGGGGGGGTAGAGAGAAGGACGGAAGGAAGGACAGAGGGCGAATGAAGTCCTCACAGCTTGGTCGAAAGTGACCGACTTTACTTCGCCTAATGTCACAGTTGCACTATATTTCTTCAGTCATGTGGAAGGGTTACGTGCCTCCTGTCACCTTTAGCGCGTGTTCTCTCACGAGAGAGCAAATGCGACCAAACCCCATGGATAGCTAGTGACAGAGAACGACTCCAGTTAGTTCAGTCCCGTGGCACGGGTGCTGTGCTGCTCACCAGCTACTTCTGGGGCTTTATGGCTATCATGTACAATTAACTTTTCGAAATTTAGATTCAATATAACTGAGTTTGAAGTCTACTTTCATAATAAGTGCAGTTAGATTTCCTCTTCGGTATTGAAAGTTATCAACACTCAAGACATAGAGCTTGATGGTACCAGCAAAATGAGACTGATTCATGTATGTTCCCTTAACATGTATTGCTTCTTAGTATTCACAGTTAAAAGGATCTGGAAATAACCTCTAAAACTGCTAAGAATCTCCTTGCCTCACTCCTCCCTAAGACATTTGAATGCCCACTATGGATTTTATGGCAGTTCATTACTATCACAAATTTAAACACATAAAACACTCAAAAGGATTTTAATTTCGAACGCTGCGTATCACTGAGGTATGACAGTTCATGATTGACAACATTTTACCATATTAAGACATACGTTCTTGCCCCAGTATGGCAAGTCCTTTATGCTGCCCACTCTGTATTCAAGGCAGTCCTTTGTTATTTTCATCATCAACACTTTACCTGCCTATGGACACTTTTGGCAGTCCATCTGATCGTACTACAACATTCCGTTATTGCAGTTCTTGTACGCATCATAGACTGGAGTTTACATATAATGTATATCCCATTATGTTATATCGAAACTGAGACTTACAGACATGAATCAGTAAGCTGATAATAGAAAAGTTTTTTCCAACATAATAACACTTGGCAATACAATATCAAGAACAAGAACATACAAGGTAAACTACATATGCAAGGTTTTACTTTTGCCCCTTGTTACTGACATCTGTGGACATAAGGTTTTAAATTTACAATATTAGAACACCCAATGGCTTCTTTGACTTAGGACAAACAAGATAATAGGCAGTGGTGTGCAGAATTCCTTGCCCTTCAAAGGAACCATTATAGATATATTTGAATTTAGAAATTGCTTGGTTTATTTCACTACATTTTTCGTGAGTTTTCACGAGAACAAAATCGCCAGTTTTGAATTTGGTCACTTTAAGGCCCTTATTGTGCCTTTTAGATCTGTCTTCCATTTTTTCTTTCATTCTTTTTCTTACCAAGTCTTTTTTCTCTATGAGATTTAGTTCTACACAGGGTGGAAATTGTAACGTTTCTTCAATTATACTTTTGCTCTCATAATTAAATAGAATTTCCTCGGGTGTAAATCCTGTAGTTTCATGGTAGAGGGTATTCATTACACTTTCAAAGTCTACAATAAACCTGCCGCCAGCCTTATGATTATGGTGGTAGTAAGTTGTTATTTATTGACCGATCACTTATGTATGGAAGTATCTTTGGTTTTACGATTTCAACATCTTTCACGACCCTTTTTAACTCTTGCCACCGTATCATATCATCAGGAGGGTCTTTCGGTTTTCTGATTTCGAAGTTTTTCACGACTCTGATCAAATCTTGCCCCGATATCGTATCGTCAGGTAGCTCTTCTTTTTCGGTTCAGTATCTACCGCCAGATTTTGTTTAGAAAAATCTTTATTTCCTTTTCAAATATATTTTTCGTTATGCTTTTTCTCTTTCTTCTATTTCTACGTTTTCTTTGTCTGAACTATTACTCATTTCACATCCATTGTCTGATTCAGCATGGACGCTACTCTATGACAACGAGCCAGATCTTTTGATCTTTTGTTAGTTTCATTATTTTCAAGTTTCTGATTCTTTCCTAAAATCTCTATTTCATTTTCGGTCTCAGGCGTTCCTTCAATATCACGTTGGATGACGTCAACTTTAACTTCATATTTCGTATAACCGTCTTGGATTTCAGCGGCTCGCATATATTCATCAGAATCTATATCTTCATGACCATCAGTAATCTTTGCTTGTACGAATTTTTCGTCAGCCAGGATCGCTGCATCCGCAGTATTGAGTATTTCATCTTCCTCCAGATCCCTATTTATAACGACCATGTTTCTATTTTCAGCACCAATTTTCCTAACACTGGCAGCTTGTATGCTTTGCGTGGCGCCTTCCCTTCTCTTACCAACACTTTCCTCTAAAATTGCTGCTCCTGCACCTTGTGCAGCGCTAAATACTTCCACCTCCTTTCCATTTTTGGACAACATCCTCTCTCCAACATTTCCACTTTCGTTTCTCTCTTTTATTAAATCTCAGGCCGTATAACTCTTTTCAAAATTTTCGTGCTCATATTGCTTTGAACTGTATAACAAACCGTCAAGACTTTCCATGTTTCCTGATTACTCCCTTTCGCACAAATTGTCTGTCTTTTCACTTTATCTTAATAACATATCTGATTCTCTTTTCATATCGGTGATGTTCTCCACTGGAACAGGTCCACTGGATTCCTTTGCGACGTCATCTCTTCTTACTGGCGCTACTGCAACCTCACAGTGGCCCAGTGATAGCTCTACCAAGCTCATTGCACACTGTGGCCTAGTTCGCATGCTACCACCTGCCGTATATTCTCCCATACGTGACTCATACATGCCAGCACCTGTCATTCTGCGCACACTGTCTTGTGATGCAGCTCTGCCATTTGCTCTTATCTTAAATTCATTTTGCTTTATCCGGTATGGCTTCTTTAGTTTGGGCCCGTAATATTTGTCCATGCGAATCTGGCCCATAAAACACGCAGGTCTTAGTTTTCTGTGTAACTTCGGTTGTGAAAGTTTCGTAGTACAAACCCCCTACCGTGAAATGACATGTTACTGCAACCTCTGCCTCTACCTCTTTGCATCATAGTTACGTGGTAACATTCATTCACAGATGTTTCATTATGTTCGTGATTTTCGCTCGTCTGGTTGTTACTGTTTCGGTGATATTCACAGTTTCCTCTCCAGTGATATTTGTCTTCTACTCTTTCCAAAAATTACGAGAAGCATTTGTGGTTACTTCCCACGTAAGGTTTTGAATCCTCCTGGAGCTTTTTCCATAGTTCCCACAGTATTTCGGCTTCCGTTCGTCTTCTCAACTGTGTCAGTTTTCCATACCACATTTCACAAAATTCTTTCATTGAGTTTCTGCCTCGGTTGTCATACAACTCCTGCCACAGGCAATCCTGATTTTGCTCTGAGCAGTATTCCACTATAAATTCTCGTTTAATTTCTTCGAATGTCATTTGTTCTGTATCGAAATTCAATCCCCATCTTTTCGCATCACCAGCTAAGGCGCTAATGACCATATTCATCTTTTCCTGATCTGTTACATAATCAGGAAAATTCCTTTCACAGTTTTGCAAAAAATCTAATGGGTGCCATCCATTATGATTTTCAGCCAGATCGAAAAGTTCTTCACCCTCCAGCAATTTGCTACACATCATTCTGTCAGTTACACAATTTGGTTCTTCTCTCATTTTCTGTTCAAGGTCGCTCACTTTACCTTGGTTCAAATGGTTCAAATGGCTCTGAGCACTATGGGACTCAACTGCTGAGGTCATTAGTCCCCTAGAACTTAGAACTAGTTAAACCTAACTAACCTAAGGACATCACACACATCCATGCCCGAGGCAGGATTCGAACCTGCGACCGTAGCGGTCTCGCGGTTCCAGACTGCAGCGCCAGAACCGCGCGGCCACTTCGGCGGCACACTTTACCTTGAGTCTGGGAAGTGTTCCGTTCACACTTCTTTTCTCAAGTTGCCACTTGCTTACTCTGCTCTTTTCCGTAATCATTCACCGTTTCTCTCAACTGAGAAATTTCGGTGTTACATCTGCTTATTAATTTGGTTTTGAGGCCAAAAGCTTTTTCATCAACTTTTGTTACCACCAAAGGTTCTACAGTGTCTCGTATTTTCATTATTTTGGTATCGAATCCTTCATTGATGTCATTTATATGTTTCTGCATATTGTCAACATTGTTATTGATAGTGTCTATTTCAGTTTTTAAGTCCCTGATTGCATTGCTCACAATACCAACTTCTGAGTTTACTTCTTCTATCTGTTTACTGATTTTAACCCCTTGCATTTCAATTTGCTGAACTTGTGCTTTAATTACATCTGCCTGTATTTTCAGTTGGTTGTTAATACAACTACTTTGTGCTGTAATTTGTTTGTTAAATTTACTATTTTGTGTTGCAATTTGTTTCTTAACATTATTACTTTGTGCTGCAATTTGTTGACCCTGTGCTGTAATTTCTTCAGCCAACATTTTTAACAATTCGGTCATATCCAGTGGTTTTTTGCTTTCTTGTTCTAAGGTGTTCTCATATTTAGATTCTACTTCTGGTGTTTCGCTCAGTTCACTTTTGACTTTCGGTGAATTGAACATATCCATCGAGTCATTAACATAACCACTGTCTTCAGTGGTGACGTCTTTCCTACCTTGATTTATTTGTGACGAGCTCATCATCTGAATTTGATAGTTAACATGTATATGGTACTCCACGTAAGCCTGTTGTCGCCCAGTGGTATCATCTGTATCCCCGTCTAGTGAACTACTTCCACCTAGTACAATCGGTACTTCTCGTCTCGCTTATTCTGACCTACAGTCGTCTTAGTATTCATTTTAATTTAGTCAATATTTTTAATTTTATCTTTTAAAGGCCTGTGAAATTATATATATATATATATATATATATATATATATATATATATATATATATATATATATTTTTTCTTTTTTTTTTTTGATCTACTGCAAGTTCGCGCCGCCGGACATTCAGTACTCGTCATAGAATTGTTTTATGCCCAATATTTACATTCTGAACTATATTTTAATATATAAAACTGATGAATGTCCTGTCATGCGGCGTCATATATTACACTCGCCTGCCGTGACCCTCTGGGAGGATTTGAGTTTTGACCGCGCTTGTGTCTAATGGATGAAGGTATCGCACGGTAATTTTGAATATGATGAATTTAACAGAAAAACTAAACAGGCTTTAAAATTTGGGGTTTAATGGAAGTAGCAAATGGCGCATACGAATGAAAAAATGAACGGTCTCCAGCTCAATCAGGCACGTGAATTTCGAAATATATGTTTAAGAAAATTAAATATTAGTTATTGAAGTTACTTTCATTAATATTTCCTTTTGAAAAGTACACAGGATACAAATGGACACAGGGCTCTCTGAACTGTGGGTAGCAGTAGTTACTAATAATGCACACATCAGTAATCACAGAAAGTAAAATTGTACCAAAATCACACTAATAAGGGCTACACTCAAGGTTATTACTTGAAATAGTACTGAAATGTTATTGCAAGAATTGCAGAACTAAATATAGACCTGAGGGGCCCCTGTCTTAACTGGCATGTATAAACCAAAAATAAAGATAAATCATATAATGATTACACTGTTCATATCCTTCTGCTTATATTTATTTCCCTTAGTATCTTTAACATTCCAATTATCTTTCTAATATGAGAAGAATATAGTGGGGACCCATGAACAGGTATTGTATAACTTGTCACACTCTATGATTATTTCAGTAGGAAGCTTCAATTATGAGCTTCAGTTCTTAGCCTCATTTGGAATAGTTGATGTTTTCATCCTCCAAAGCAAATTATCCAACATTGAGCTCGATTGACCCCAATAAATCCAAGTCACTTCCGTTGCGGAGGGACTTCCTTCCACCTTTTACATTATACAATACAAGTGTCCTAAGCATGAACCAGCTTCCAATATGCGACGATTTCTTTATAGCGTAACATATATTATAAAATTTCATTATTTTAAACATTATTTATTTTTTCCATTCAATCATTACAAACTTTACATTTCCTGTCACAAATCAATAACCTTAAGTAACAAGAAACAAACACTTCATACCCAGAGATACATTGTTGCATAGTATAAACCTGCTATTGATCGATATAGGTGTTAGAAGGAGAGCGCCATTTTTCGGTGTAATTCGTCTTACCAAAGCCAGTAACAAGGCTATCCTCACTGTTTAATAATTACTTTATACCAAAATGTTCACTGACTGGTCTCGTCTTCCAACCTGACATCGCACTTTCTATGTAACAGAATTCGAGAACATACATTCTTAGTTCTTGTCAAATTACTGGAGAGAGAAAGAAAGGCAAGATATAGATTTCAATTATGAATTAGAAAACAAGCTGGATGTTATTAAAAGTACAACAAACAAAAATAAAAAAAGAGTTGCTTCCATTGTTAAAATGTATAGGCAAATATTAATAAATATTCGGTCCCTTCTTCGTAACCCTCGAAAAAATCCTAAAAACACTTGTTTTCGTATGTGTTATGTGGGTAATTGGGTGACCTAGAAAAGGAGTTGAAATTAGGTAGTGAAACTATAGTAACTCTTGATTCTTATCCATATGAATCACAAAGGTGTGTGTGTATGTCTCTCTCTATCTCTCTCTCTCTCCGTGTGTGTGTGTGTGTGTGTGTGTGTGTGTGTGTGTGTGTGTGTGTGTGTGTGTCTGAGCGCACGTGCGCGCAGGCAAATTTTTTTGAACATAACACCGTATTAAGCAAATATCTTTCAACGTGGAACCTATTCACGTGAAGATTACGTAATTTGAAAGCTACATCCTCACTGGTTGCCACATTTTAATAACCATTAAAATGCTACACTGTGATTGGCTGCCCCATTTTAGTGGTATACTGAGACTGAGTGGGGAGGTACAGGAGGAGGGGGAAAGCGATGGGGAAGGAGAAGCACTACCGGTCTAGCTCCAGCTTCTTGCATTTTCAAAATTTCCCCCCAACTCCCCACATGCTTTTTTTAATTCCCCCTCCCACCATCCCCACAACCACCACCATCGTGGACTTTTTTTTAAATTTCCCAAAACCGTTATCTTTTACTTTTGTATCTCCTGCCATTCACCGTCTAACATTTTAGGATTTCCTTCCGGCACTATCTTAGATTTTTCAGCGACTGCAGCGCTTGCTAACCGTAGAGACTTGAATTGTGGTTCATCTTTCCGATAGGTATGCCATTACTCTGTGATTCAATGCTCAAGACTAGATACTGCATGTTGCACATTCTTGGACTAACATATCTCTTGGAGTTAGATTAGATCATACCAAAATAGGACAGTTGCTCAAATAAAAAGTTAAATTTACGGTTGGAGGATCATAAACATTAGTAGATATTTCTTTACTACAGAATGAATATTCAAAACTGATATAAATAATTAACTACACAAGAATTATAGTAACAGCTACACATCCCAGAACTGTACTCGTAGGATAAGTTCTTGGTATCTTAAACACATCTAATTGCCGTCATGTGGTCACATTAGTTCACATCTTCCACAAGGATCAAATTTTAATCAACACATTCCACAGGCATGGAAATAGTGGAGTATCAGTTTGGTGGGTGATCAGTGGGTTCAGAATGTAACACCGTAAATTTTTCTAGCTGCCTGTGTCTATTTGTCATATCATTACGCTGAAAAGCGTCAATATGGCTGCTGCCATCTCGGTTCTGAATGTAGTGTGAATGAGGTCACTTATAAAAATGAAGTGTTGCTATCAGTTCGGAGACACTTATCGACTAAGTCTGATCTGAAAATAGCGAGCAGGTAGACCGCTGACATACTATGTTGCTTTGATTTTCGGACTCAATAGAAAACACATGTAAGCTACGTACTAAAAACACAAAGACTTGTAAGAAAAAATAACACTGGCTGACATGTATATTTTTTCTGAAAGCTAAATGTTGTTTCAGGACTATGTTTTTCTGAAGATTTCTGGTTCAGTACTTAGAACGCTCAATCATATGCGGTTTTTACCCAAATTGAGAATTTTTGTGACATACGCAAAATGATCCCAGCTAACTATATATTTTTTAATACTGTGATGTCGAGTCCAATACGATTATTTTACATACTGTATTAAACCAGAAGTTCAGCGACTGGTTATAAAACAACAGCTGAGTTTGCTAATTTCACGGCTTGTTTCTCATGATCGCTTCCACTACCTCCGTTACAAGTTTATGGTAAAAATACATGTCGTTTGACTAGGGCCTCCCGTCGGGTAGACCGTTCACCGGGTGCAAGTCTTTCGATTTGACGCCACTTCGGCGACCTGCGCGTCGATGGGGTTTAAATAGGATGATTAGGACAACACCACATCCAGTCCCTGAGCGAAGAAAATCTCCGACCTAACCGGGAATCGAACCCGGGCCCTTTGGATTGACATCCTGTCGCGCTGACCACCCAGATACCGGGAGCTTATAAGTTTATACTGAAGAAGCAGCAGAGGAAAATTTCAGACTTTGTCAAAAGAAGTGTACTTTTAGTACTTTTCCATGGCACTGATATAGGCAGCGTATCGAAATCGCTGTGAATTCTGTTACTTTTGCTCATGTAACATACTATGACACATCTGTAAAACCAAAAAGGAAACTTTTACTTTTTCCGCCTGATAATGCCCACAGTGTGCTTGCATGTTCAGGGAACGAAATGCAGGACAGCTCTGAAGAAGACTGTGAAGTCAAGGACTGCCGTGAACCGCGACTGTTTTCACGATCCGAACTCAGCGATCCGACCAGAGATCTGTCTCTCCTATAAAATGCTGCCCGTCTGTTGGACTTTAAGTGCAGGAAAAGAGCTTGTTGGCCTCATGAATTCTTTTGTCTTCATTCACAAGAAGAAAAAAATATCCTTCCGTACTTTCCTCTTGACCATCACCTCATGTACGTCCTCATTGTTCCTGGTTTAATAGAAATACTTGGAATGAAGGAGGACCATCAGCGATCTCTTTTAAACCAATTATCAATAAGTTTCTTGGCAACTGCTAAGACTTTGATTACGGTAAAAATGTAAGAAACTCGCTGGAAAACATCAAAGTTTAGACACCTCAATGAACTTGAAACTACACTTTCTGCACACTTGCGTCAACTATTTTCTGGAAGATCTACCCGCTGTGATTGAAGAATAGCGAGAAAGGAAGAAAGGATCTTTCAAAACACTGAACAAACTGAACGGAAGTACGAGAACCAATTGGATGTCGGTATAGTAGCTGGCTATTGGTGCATGTTGCACAGAGTTTGTTCTCTGGCAGTGCACAGAAGAAAACGCAACGGAGATGGGACGAAAAAAATGCTTTACATATTTATGATCTTATATCAGTTCCGAAGAACATTACAGTTCATTATATTGTTATGAGTGCCTTACATTACACTGTTTTACAGTAACATTTTTGATTGTACGTGTTTCCTATGTCTTTTCTAGATCTTCATCATTACTTTGTAAAAAACCATTATAAGATACAGAGTGTAAAGCCTTTAGTATCTCTGACCTTAGTAAATAATCAAAAATAGGATCAACTAAAATGATTAAGAAAAAAGTGGCGAAGTATAAATTTGTAAACCTGTGTAATAATCTGTAGGCATGTTTGAGGCGGATAGCTCAAGCAAATATCCAATTTTTCTGGAGTCCTCTGTCCTCTCCTAGCATGATGCAATATATTGGCTACCGGAGAAATTGAGGGAAATGACAAGCATATTTCTTATTTTTCTCAGCTTAATGGACTGAAACAGCATCAGCATGCACTACCCTATTATATAAAAGGGTAAAGACCGGCTTTGCACCGAGCGAGGTGGCGCAGTGGTTAAGCACTGGACTCGCATTCGGGAGGACGACGGTTCAATCCCGCGTCCGGCCATCCTGATTTAGGTTTTCCGTGATTTCCCTAAATCGCTCCAGGCAAATGCCGGGATGGTTCCTTTCAAAGGGCACGGCCGACTTCCTTCCCCGTCCTTCCCTAATCCGATGAGACCGATGACCTCGCTGTCTGGTCTCCTTCCCCAAAACAACCCAACCCGGCTTTGCAAGAAGTTCAGTGTAGAATCTTAATGATAGCGCGTAATCACTCACTGTGTCATCTGTTATGAATCTCTTACTAACTGAACTGGTAATGAGATATCATGCTTAATTTTTGCAACGGTTATTGTTTGTAAACGACGTTAACAAACGAATTAAATAACATACAACAACATACAAGGTAATCAATACTACTACAGGCACAAATTTAACTCCATAAGTGTGGCAATTTTGTCGAGCAAATGATTTATAATTTAAGCTTCTCATACCAAAAAAAGGGATGCGATAAATTTCACAGTTGTTATTTTGAATATACGTTGTATCATTGGTAAAGTGTGTTACTGTTACTGAGGGCGATTTTTTGAAAAATTGTACAAAAAAAGAATAACTGATTTGAAGATACAATTTGATTGTCGTTTAACTTCAAAACAGTGTTGCTTCAAATACTTTGTGCATTTCATATTATCTCTTGCAGAATTCGATGCGGAAAACGAATTTTTCAGTGCTCAAGAGTAAAGCAATATCCACGAAATCTCGTCATAAACCTAATTATGCGGACCACAGTAGCCACTGTGGGATGATCGTGGATTGCCAGATACCATCAACCATTCGCCGAAGCCATTATACCGCCGATAATAACGAAGCTGGAAAAGTGCCGTTGGAGGTAAGCCACAATTTTTGTTGCTGAGGTATCGATTTATGAGTACGTTGTAGGCATTAACGATGTTTACATTTTTGGATGAGGCAAAGTTGTGCGACATGTTTATTTGAAACGAAGCTAATAACCGCTTGGGATTGCGAGATGTCTCGCCACAAATTATTATCGGCGGCGGCGGCAGCGGCGGCGGCGGGACCGCGGCACGCTGACGTGCGCATTTACAGTCCTGTCTCGTCAGCGCTTGTTGCATGCATGCAGCATTCTTACGCACGGTCGAGTGCCGCGTTCAGGCAAAATATGGTACTTCTCGTGTTGCGTAGGTACAACGAGATATTGTGAACGACTTAGCTTAAGTGCTATAAAAATTTTGCCTACGTCTCTCTTTAACAGCTGAAGGTGTGAAGTGCTTGGTTTTTACATGTGGTAATGAAGCATTCAAAACAAGAAGTGTTACACATAATAGTTCTCGGTTAAGTTATTCAACACTTTTAGGTGGTTTTCTACAAACAATTAGTTCCACAAGAAGGGTAAAAATCTCAGAACCTCAATAACTGCATGAAGCAACTGATATTTAATTTCGGTACCTTATTGCTACAATAGGTGATATAGAAGTAGGATTTCACTGCCATCAAAAATGTTTCGCAAAACTGTCATAGAAGTAGTGTGAGTAAGTGCTCTTACACTATCTTTGTCTTCTCTTCAACTGGAAAGTGTCTGAAAAAATGTTGCGTTACCATATTCACATGCCTAACAGTAGTTATTATTTGGTTGAAAAAATCGGCCTAATAGTTGTTGTAGCACTAATTCCAGGCCACGCACCTACTTTAACATGCTCATGGTCTTGATGTAACCGATAATGATTTACAGAACTCCAGCGTCGTGTGTTCTGCTAATTCATGGGTCCCCTAAACGTACTCGTGGTCCATTAGAAAAAGAGCGTTTCAGGATCAACGTACCTACCACGCACAGACTGCAGTATCCAGTTTCAGTACTGAAATCAACCTGGTGTATCTAAACTGATTATTAGGATCATTACCGTCACATTGTAAGATACCTGTTTCAGTGTAAGTACAGATCTGTGAGCAGAAGGTACTAACGATACCGTCTGAAGTGCGAAATAGAGCAACATCTTTCACGGACGTCTTCACAGAGCCTCTCCTAGCACGTCTACTTTATCTCGCCTAAATATAATGTTCCACTGTTCACGCAACGGGTGAAATGAAATGACTGACATGTGCAAATTCTTGTAATGGTGCTGAGATACGGTGTAAGCTGCGATGATGTGCCATTTTTCAGAGTGAATGCAGATGACCTGCGAGGTAGCGATTTGCTTCAATGTCAGTTTGTTCTGACATTCGTCGAGTGAGACTTCTACTTCTAGAAACTGATTCAGCATCCAAAAGCTTCCACTTAGGACAACCAATAGCTAACAATCAATGATCACGTTCTGGAAGCACCATTATCAAACATTTCCAAAATACTACTTGGCAAGCCGAATGAGAATAAAAATGATTCTGGCTGGCTTCTTTGTGAAAACTATGCTTTCATCGCTTTCAGGATATTTCAGAAAAAATTTTGACAGAGAAACTGTGTAGATCCCTTAAAGTGTGCGGGACAAGTAATAGATGAAGGATATATTTTCTAAAATGCATGCTATTCATAGTGTATAACACATTGCTCATTAGATCCCAGCGTACGACATGCTGTCACGAAACCTACGGAGTCCGATGGGCCTTTACGTACAGGCAGCGAAAGAGTTTGTTAAACTCGTCCAAACGCACCAGCTGGTATCAGAATTATGTTATACGCAGCAGGCATATGTAACTTTGTACATACGAAACCCCTGACGTGAGCCCGTAGGTTCGAGACCAGATCGTCGACGTACAAATGGCTCTGAACACTATGGGACTTAACATCTATGGTCATCAGTCCCCTAGAACTTAGAACTACTTAAACCTAACTAACCTAAGGACATCACACAACACCCAGTCTTCATGAGGCAGAGAAAATCCCCGACCCCGCCGGGAATCGAACCCGCACGACCACGAGCTGCGGACGTCGACGTACAGGAACTGGGCGGATTATGTGAACTGCTGATACGTGGACAAGGGAAGTCGTCCCTCCGAATGTGGAATTGAAATAAAGCAACATCGCATGACAGCCACGTAACATTGCTTCCTGCAGTTGAGTTCAGTGTCGCGCAGAAGTGCATACGCCTCGCTTTTGGTGCAAATGGTCCCACGCGTCAGCCACCAAAAATAATAGCCAACTGAGTAAGGATGAACCGGTACTGGTAGCTAAGATCCACCGTACACGTTTCCATTGGAATTCTCGGCAGCGCACATATGAGGACAGTGAATGTTGACGATACCATCCGTCGTAGGAGTAGCTGTACAAGCCAACATGATGAATAATAGCCATTCTGGAATGTTGGTGACGTGGTGAACTCATTCATGACATCTATTACTTTTCGTGGAGGATGTCGGACACATTCGACTACTTTACTCATATCCGAGAGCTATTTGCCGAATGGTAATACGGGTTTCGCTCTATACAATGTTCATCATACGCTGGAACTTAGGCGGTATATACAGCCAACACATCTACATTCCGGGCGCCGAAATCAAGCATTTCGTTGGCTTGAGGACTCACCACAATCAACCACCAAGGTAAGAGAAAATGACGTTACCATAAAGTAGCTTATGTGCCAGGACTGTCAATGTCTAGCCATATTACTTGTGCTGTACACTCATATTTGCTACAGTCAACATTTCAACGTCAGTTTCAACTGGTAGAACACAAAGGTTTATATTTACGTCACAAATGAAATGCAGAATCAAATACGTCGTTTCTTAATTGCAAAAAGAGGTACACTTGATATCTGTGGATTACAGCACCATCTTCCACGAATGGAAAAATTACATCTGACTCTGCAATAAAGATGGCGGTTTCCCATTTGAAAATACGCAGTTGGCCCCGCCCACTCAGTTAGGGAGAGCTAGGGGGCGGCTAGTTGTAGCGCAGACAGATGTCCCTTTTACTAACAACAACTTTCAGCTAAAAGATTTTTCTCGTGATCTGCCATTTACGACACATTTAGTTGTCTCAAGCACACTGGATATCAGGGGAGGCACATACTTCAAAGTTGGAGAAAATCTGATGAGAGTTTGTGTAGATAAACCGTTTCAGTTGGTAGTAACAAAGTTTGATGCCTATAAGAGGTTAAACATTTTATTATACGTTTACTGCTCCCCTAGTGGTAATGCGGATACTTTCTTCAACATATTAATTGAAGCCCTGGAGAGAGGAGAGAGTCTCAGACCTCAAACTAACCCAATAATATGCGGAGACATGAAAATTAATACAAGAGTTGAGGGTGAAATTAGTAGTGTAATGGGACAAAACTATAGAGAAAGTTGGAGCAGAACTTTGAGCCCAGAACTGCAACCAGGCAGCAACCAGACAACAGGTGCTAGTCACTGAACTGCGCGATCTGATGCAGTGTCGTCGGACCGCGAGCGCCGAAATGAGGCCACAAGTCACGGACGTCTGCCGCAGTCGGCCGTCACTCCTTCTGGATCAGCATCCCTCAGCAGCAGCAAGGCTTCCGTGACACCGTCCCAGCTGTCAGTGCCTTGGGGCCAGCCTTCGACATGTCATTCCATGTTGACTTCAGCTTCGTAGACGATAACACCAGACCCCAGTCATTGCCTTGCTCTATATGGTTCACAGTGGCCCAGAAAGGCAGACTTTTCGCGAAATCAGAGTCGGGAACTAGCATTTAAACGCTGGCCCAGCTTAGTACGTGTCGTTCGGGAACGGCATGGCCACACCCGGCGCGTGTCGTGTGTCACCTGGCAATCCTCACTGTGACTTCCGCCGCCACTGCGACGCAAAGGAGGGGCGTCTGCCTGTCTACCCAGCCCGAGCAGGCAACACCGCACCATCGACCCGCTCCTGCTCCTCGCAGTCGGTCCAGACTTCGACTCCGTGTAACGCCATCGACTTGGCAATGGAACGACGCCATCTTCTGCAATAGAGGAGACCTATTAGCCGCCCATGACCGCAGCGCAGCCGCATCCTTCCATCTCAGCTCGCCTCGCATACCGAAGACAGTAGCGCAGCGCTGTCACCTGAGCAGCGTGGCACGTCTCGCGCCATACGTCAAGGACTGCAGCTACGACGCCGTGATATTACGAGGGAGCTCCGGACTGGGTCAGAAAAAGGGAGCACCACCAGAAGAATGTCTCAATTGTATGAATTAGTAAAGAACAAATAATGAATTGTTGTACCTTCACCAGGAACTGCCTCAGCTGCTGTCCACCTCCCATCTTTGAGAAAGTACCCATCCCACGCCCAGAAAGCCTACTTCTCTTACCTTCACAGTATTAACTTCCCAGACAATTTGAGCTCTTTTGGAGTGACGCTAAAGGTAAAAACTGCTACGAGGGTTCCAAAAATCTCAGATTCAGTTCTATATCGTGTATTTACGGATGCTGAAACAGAAAATTGTAACTATTCACAAGAGATCGTAGCATTTCGGATCTTTCTTGTCTGATAATGAATTTAAATACACACAGGCTCAATGAAACATTCAAAACTACAGGTCTAAAACAGAATTTTTTGAGATCAGAAGATACAGGGTCTTGGCAAATCAAACCTGGCGTGATATGTATACAGAAAGCAATTCAGATGGTAAGTTAACTAAATTCTGCACATTGTTTAAACTGATGTTTCAAGAAGAAATTTTCCAAAATCAATCATTTCTACTGCAGTAGTTAATGAAAATACGCAGCGCGACACAATTAGAGGATCACCTTGTCTCCCAGTGCAATGAAATGAAGCTCAAAGCTGCCTACAACCTTTCTCTGCAACGGTGCAAACGCGTGGCGCCCTGCGCCGTCACCCACGGGCTCAGCGACGCTTCAAACAGCAAGATGTCGACACTTGCGAAAGAAAGTCATAGCTCAAAAGTTCATGTCAGCTGTAACCTGGGTTGATGATGCGACATTGGTACCAAATTTCACCACAATTCTGTCCAACGCTACCGAGCACCTGTCAGACCCAGTCATACTCACTTTTGACCCCTTCTCTCGACCCTTCCGCAATATAGGTTACAACCGCAAGGCACAGCCTCGAAATCAAGCGGTTTTCTTACAGGTGACTGTGGAAAAAGTTTCAGACACATCGCCACTCAGAAGCAACATGAAGCGGTCTCAGGAAGTGGCTGAAAATCCGTCAATGAAACCATCGCATTCCTGGGGTCAATGGTTCCGACGCATGTCGAGGTCGAATAGGACAGTTTGCAGTGCGGTGGGAAACGGGAAGATATTCTTGACCACCTTTGACTCTGCTGATATCCACCTGGAGCTTCAAACATTTTCTAATATAACTGTGGTCCTGCAACACTGTTAAACATGATCACAGTCATTTGGAGAGTAGCGTGACAACAGTTTTTGCTCTACTGTACAGGTTGGAATCGCTAGGCACCATTCAAAACCATTCAAAAAAATTTTAACGTTATTCGAAGCGGCAAAGGTTGCTGATACCTTTCACAGCCTCCCGTTTAATTCACTCCTTTTGGGTGATCATTGAGGGTTTCGACATTGGCACACATATGATTGAAACGTCAAACATCCCCTTTAAGAGGCCCCTGTTCGGCAAAACTTTTGGTGTTACCCACCCACCTTTGATGTGCACTTTAAGAATGTATCTGCACAAAGCCAACAAGTGCTGGTGTTCTATGCACCTGCAGATAGGCAACCCCCTGACCTCTTTCTGATTCCAAATGCCCACTTGCTGGGGCTAGACATCGTAGGTTGCATAGCTTTGGCACCGTTGTAGTGGGAGGTTGTAGGCACATCTGAGACAAATTTAAAACTTTTACATCGCAACAACAACGGGAAACAATCATCTGGTTTCGAAGCTATGGCCGTTTAACTGTGTTGCCCATTAGCGATGGATAACTGCAGATACTTGCAAGTCTTCCTAGACATTTGAATTTCCCAGTTGTTTGGAAAAGCATTGCACTAATCCACATGCCCTTGAGCACTGTGACTTATATAAAATATATAGTAGGGTGCTGCTTGCTGCATAAAAATGACTCAATGACGAAATAAAGTAAGTGTATACCAGAGATCGTACTGATCCCCATGGTACACGAAACAGGTCAGAACACTACCGTAGAAGCAACGAAAAAACATGCCAAATTTAAAAGAACGCAAAATCCCCAAAATTGGCGAAGTTTTACAGAAGCCTGAAATTTAGCGCGACCTTCAGTGTCAGATGTTTTAATAGTTTCCACAATGAAACTCTGTCTCGACATCTAGCAGAAAACCC
This sequence comes from Schistocerca piceifrons, assembly GCF_021461385.2. Taxonomy (NCBI): domain Eukaryota; kingdom Metazoa; phylum Arthropoda; class Insecta; order Orthoptera; family Acrididae; genus Schistocerca; species Schistocerca piceifrons. The sequence goes on from NC_060149.1 coordinate 564,029,075, forward strand.
AAAGAGATTCTGGTCGTACGTAAAGTACACCAGCGGCGAGACGCAATCAGTACTTTCACTACGCAGTAATAATGGTGATGCTATTGACGACAGCGTCACTAAAGCAGAGTTACTAAACATGATTTCCCGAAACTACTTCACAAAACAAGACGAAGTAAATACTCCACAATTCAAATCAAGAAACACTACTAACATGAGTAACTTATGAGTAGATATCCTCGGTGTTGCGAAGCAGCTTAAAACACTTAAGAAAGACAAGGCTTTCGGTCCAGACTGTATTCCAGTCAAGTTCCTTTCAGAGTATGGATATACAATAGCTCCACACTTAGCAGTCATATTAAACCACTCACTCGTGGAAAGATCCGTACCCAGAGACTGACCAGTCACACCAGTACCCAAGAAAGGAAATAGGAGTAGTCCGCTGAATCACAGACCCATGTTACTAACGTAGATTTGCAGAAGGGTTTTGGAACATATATTGTACTCGAACATTATATATCACTTCGAAGAAAACGATTTATTGACACACAGCCAACATGGATTCAGAAAACACAGCTAGGTCTTTATTATGACGAATTTATGACTGACATCGGCCATGGGCGTCAAAGTTATTCAATAGTTTTAGGTTTCCATAAGGCTTTTGTTATCATTCCTCGGGAGCGGCTTCTAAATAGATTGCGTCCCTGTGGAGTGTGAAATCATCCTCATGAGCATTAAGAAGAATCCTCTAAATTTCAGTTACACGATAATTCACGATGAACCCCCTATCAGCCACTTAATTGTGAATTGCAAAGTAATCACATAGACATATATGTAATATACAGGATGAGGCACGTACGACGTAACGCCCCTTTTATTTTGTGAACTGCTTCAGGTACCGAAACGAGGTTTACGGAAAATAGTACGCTTTGATACATCTAAATCTACATGTACATGGTTACAATGCAATTCACACTTAAGTGTCTGGCAGAGGGTTCATCGGACCATCTTCATACTACTTCTGTACCATTCCACTCACGAATGACGCTTGGGAAAAAGGAACACGTAAACCTTTCCCTTCGAGCTCTGATTTTTCTTATTTTATTATGATGGTCATTTCTCCCTAAGTAGGTGGGTAACAACAAAATATTTTCGCATTCGGAAGAGAAAGTAGGGTATTGAAACTTCGTAAATAGATCTCGCCGCAAAGAAAACCGCCTTTGTTTCAGTGATCATGTATCATATCAGTGACACTCTCACCCCTATTGCGCGATAACACGAAACGAGCTGCCCTTCTTTGCGCTTTTTGATGTCCTCCGTCAATCCTACCTGGTAAGGATCCCACAACGCGCAGAAATATTCCAGCAGAGGACGGACAAGTGCAATGTAGGCTGTCTCTTTAGCGGGTTTGTCGCATGTTCTAAGTGTTCTGCCAACAAAGCGCGGTGTTTGTTGCGCCTTCCCCACAATATTACCTATGTGGTCTTTCCAATTTAAGTTGCTTGTAATTGTAATTCCTAGGTATTTAGTCGAATTGACAGCCCTTAGATTTGTACGATTTATCATATACCTAAAATTTATCGGATTTCTTTTAGTAGCTATGTGGATGACCTCGCACTTTTCTTTGTTTAGTGCCAATTGTCACTTTTCGCACCATACAGAAATTCTCTCTAGATGATTTTGTAATTGAAATTGATGATTTTACTAGACGGTAAATTACAACATCATCTGCAAACAATCTAAGGGGACTGCTGAGATTATCACATAGATCATTGATGTAAATCAAGAACAGCAGAGGGCCTGTGACACTACCTTGTGGAACGCCAGATATCACTTCTGTTATACTCGATGATTTAACGCCTATCACTACGAACTGTGACCTCTCTGAGAGGAAATCAGGAATCCCGTCACACAACTGAGACGATACTCCATATGCGTGCAATCTGATTAATAGTCGCTTTTGAGGAACAGTATCCAAAGCCTTCTAGAAATCTAGGAATATGGAATCGATCTGAGATCCCTTGTCGACAGCACTCATTAATTCACGGGAGTAAAGAACTAGCTGCGTTGCACAAGAACGATAGTTTCTGAATCCTTGTTTGTTAAGTATCAGTAAGTCATTCTCTTCAGGGTGATTCATAATTTTCGAGTACAGTATACGCCCCAAAATCCTACTGCAAATTGAGGTCAGTGATATGGATTTGTAATTCAATGGGTTACTCTTATTTCCTTTCTTGTATATTGATGTGACCTGTGCTACTTTCCAGTCTTTAATAAAGGACCTTTCGTCAAGTGAATGGTTGTATATGATTGCTAAGAAAGCCGCTATTGTGTCTGCCTACTCTGAAAGGAACCTGATTGGTATACCATTTGGACCGGAAGACTTGCCTTTCTTAAGTGATTTGAGTTGTTTAGCAACACCTAAGATATATACTTTTATGTCACTCATGCTAACAGCTGTTTTGGTTCAGAAGGCTCTGAGTACTATGGGACTTAACATCTGAGGTCATCAGTCCTCTAGAACTTAGAACTACTTAAACCTATCTAACCTAAGGACATCACATACATCGATGCCCGAGGCAATATTCGAACCTGCGACCGTAGCGGTCGCGCGGTTCCGCGCCTAAGAGCTGTTGTGGTTTCGAATTCTGGAATATTTACTTCGTCTTCTTTCGAGAAGGAATTACGGAAAACTGTATTTAGTAGCTCGGCTTTAGTAACACCGTCATCGGTAACATTTCCATCCCTATCGCGCAGTGACGGTATTGACTGTTTTTTGCCACTTGTTTCTTTACATACGACCAGAATCTATTTGGGTTTTCTACCGTATTATGAGACAATGTTTCATTGTGGAAACTATTAAAAGCATCTCGTATTGACGCCCCACTAAATTTCGAGCTTCCGTGGAGCTTAGCCAGTCTCGGGGAATTTGCGCTCTTCTGAATGTGATAAAGCATCATAACTCTTGTATTGATCGAGATACTGAAGCAAGTATTATTTTATAACTACAACGATTCACTTTTTTAACGGAATCAGTGCCAAAGTACGTGCCCCTTAGAGTACTATCATTTGCGGGAAACATCCTTTCGATATCCGAAACCGTTCACGAAATAAAAGGGGTGTTACGACTTATGTGAGTCACTCTGTGTAATGCAGAAAATAAAGTCATAGTGGTTCTGGATGTTATAAAACAAGAAACTGGGAAACATAGACAAAATATAATAATATATAAATCAAAGGTGTGAATAGAATAGTAGAATGTCCTCAGAGAATAGCGAATTTTGTAAATGATTATTCTCCCGTACTGCGGAGAAGCTGCAGCAAAATCTTCCAAAACACATGTAGAACTCGCAATGGCTTACAGAACAAGCACAGTGATGTTGCTTCCTAAAACAGAGCTTGAAGTTAGGAAGACACTGCAACAATTAAGCAATAAGAAGTCAGGAGGCCTAGATGAATTTCCTGTCTCTCTTCTGAAGGCGTACATAGATAGCATACAACCCCCATTAACAAAGATAATAAATAAGTCCTTTAGTTCTGGTACCTAATGAATGCACGAATCGTGCTCTTACACAAGCAAGGTAATACGGAAAGCATTGAAAACTACGGGCCAGTTTTGCTGATATCGTCGTTGTCAGACATAAATGAAGCACTCATGCAAGAAAGAGTGATAAGTTACATGAGTAAATACAACCTCCTTAACGGAGCACAATTTGGTTTCCCAAGTGCAAGAATTAAAAGACAAAGATCGTCCATTGCAGAGTTCACAAAAGCGGTACTCGTAGCTCTTAATAGTGATTATTGTGTTACAGGCATCTTCTTAGACATGTGCAACTTTTGACACTGCTTACCTTAAAATAATACTGAGCAAGCTAGAAGCGGTAGGCAAAATAGAAACAGGGATTGAGTGGTTTCCTACTTCTTCGAATACCTGAAAGGTAGAGATAGTTCACATGTCTACTGATGACAAATCCATTAGTAAAACAATTTTCAGACAAGAAACATACATACACAGGTGTTCCTTAGAGTACTGTTCTTAATATACAGTGTGACTATAATTACAGTTCAAGGTCCAAACTCCTGTAAAAAGAGTACCACTACCCAGAATGACGTCGAATTTGAACGGAATGTAATCAAAGCAGCGGGAAAACAGTGTTGAAAAAACAAACGAAAATTTTACTGCTACATGGCGTTGAAGACGGCGGCAAGGTACGCCAAAAAGAAGGGGAAGAAAGCCTGAGTATACACGGTTGGTCCTCAATTTGTGTTGCATGACTGTCTCAACGCAGGGTCGCGTTCTGCTGGTAAAGCTTTTTTGCAAGGTCAGTACTGGGATCAGGTAAATATGATTAGAAAATTCTAAAAGACAGGTTGTTTTGAAAGGCAGTGTGGCAGAGCAAGGAAAGCAATTGTTTCGATGTCTGTCGAAGATGGGCACAGCATTGCAGGAGGGGCTGAGCGTTGGTGTGCAGACGTGCAGTGCACAAACAATTGTCCAAACTCTGCAGATGCCTGTCAACACAGTACATAAAATTCTACGAAACATCCTGCATTGCTATCCATACAAAATAAGCCATCTGCCGTTGTTTGTTGCTGGCCTCTCAGTAAGAAAAACGTTTGATCTACAGTTTATTACTCGCACGTAGATGGACAATGAATTGCCATGGAACATTATATGGACAGAGAAAGCCCATTTCCATCTCCAAGGACATATCAACACAGAATTTCAGACTATTGGCAGTGCAAAATTCGCTCACACATCAGTCGGTACCACTTCCTTCTGGAAAGGTAACTGTGTGGTGCCGACTTACCGCATCGTTTATATTGTTTCTCGAGGAGGTGTGTCCTGAGGGTCACGTTACCTGTACCGTCACTGGTGAACCTTATGGGAGTCTTTTGTGCACCAACAACATTCTTACACTCCATCAACGTGGATATGTGGGTAGGATCATTTTTATGCAAGATGGCTCTCTTCCACACACTACACAGCCATTGAAGCGGCTGCTGCTGAGGCAGTTTGGAAATGCTGGAATTACCAGCAGTCATTTCCCTATAGCCTGGTCGTCCAGGTGACCTAATCTTAACCCGTGTGACTCATGGTTGTGGAGTTATCTAAAAACTTCTGTGGTCAGTGTTCTGACAACAAATGTAGCTGAACTGAAGGCACGCAATGTACAACGCATGAGCATGAGCCCTGATACACACCGATCTGTTATGAATACACCTGCACTCTGTCATTACTATGGTTCAGTAGTTTTGGTACACTACATAAATGACGTAGTAAATGGTAGAATTACCGGCTGTAACTGTAAAACGTGACCACGATGTAATGACCTTTAATATAATCCGTCCACTTGCATAAAGTATGTGATTAGGACCACATGACAGGCATCGAACTATACTGTGATCTTGAATGTAAGATTGGTTTCAATAAACACTCTGTTATATACACCTATTATCTTAAGATAATCAGACAGTGATTAGCAGTACAGATTACGTTTCCTTGCAGAATTTCCTCTACCCGTTCCATGACGTTTTCTTAACTGCAATATTTCTTGCAGTAACAACGTAATACTACTAACGTTTTTCAAAGTATCGTAAATCCGTGAAAGAAATAGTGGTTTACTTGAAACAGTTCTTCCACGCACTTTCGTTTTTCGTTTCGAATGGAGAAAGAAATGTCAAGCGTATAGCTTAAATTTGGCGGGATTAATGGCTAACAATGAAACGGATGGAAACTTTTTCGCTGTGAGTCATATAGCTGTACGTCAGTTTTCATCATCCTCAATCCGATAAGGATCGACTGCAGCTCACCAGCGTTGGGCGTAAGATACGGTGCAGTCGTTACTGACATTTATATCCCCACTGAAAAGCTATGTGCATAAAACACACATGTGGTTCAGCGAAAATTGTGGGTTGTTGTCGCGGAAAACGTTATGAGTGCTGGCTATCGCACTGATGGCACGTATTTTATCCAAGGTAGGAACAAAGCTAGCGGTCAGAGAGCACGTAGGTTATAAAACGGCGTTAACCATTAATTTCCCAATTTTATACACTCTCTGTGACACGTGCCAGTGATGCAAACTTCGGCCTCCTCTACGTTTTTCGAATATCACGAAACTGAATACCACTTCACAAGGAAACTCTTCTTAAAAGTAATACAATAACTAACGTAAAAGTAATAGCTATTATATCACTTCTGTATTTTAGGCAGCTATATCTTCTGTCCACTCTGCTTTATACTTTGCAGGTCTGCCAGTGTTTCGACAAATGGACTTTAATTTACGAAAAATATGATCCCGAAAAATCAATTCATCTACAGCTGGATTACTACTAGAGCAATTTTCCTCTTAATATCTACTTCTTAAATAGTGTAACTCAAAAAATGGGAAGCAGTGAGCTGCAGTGGTGTCTGTTTTCTGCTGCTATTAAGCTTTCGTCTCACTGTTTGCTTATGTAACAGAACATCGTTAACATGTTTTGACATTTGGCGTTATAGACGGATGTACATATTTCGACTTGCTACTAGTGTCGTCAAACTACGCGAAAAAATGACAGGCAATGTACTTAATTTAACCTTTTGGTTTATTTAATCGTGTCCAAGCCATAGACAACCCACATATTACATATACACACAAATACAAATACAATACACATATGTATAAGTAAAACAAACCCAAAATGGGGAGTCACATTACGATATAAAGACAAACATAGTATGTATATCATAGCACGTCCCGCCAGAATTCAGCGCATTTAACTGCCACTGCCGTAGCGTTTGCCAGATCTTCTTTCCTGCACACTTCCCACATGTTGCTGCATTCCAGAAGGTGGTCCATTGTTTGGGTCTGTCCGCACTGGCACGTTTCCGTCCCGTCTCGATATCCCCATTTACACATGTTTACGTTGCGTCTGCCCACCCCAGTTCGTAGGCGGTTGAGGGTTCTCCATAACCGTCATTTTAGTTCATTTCCAGAGGCCAATTGTTCGCTGGGTGAGATTAGAGGTGCCTGGTCTCCCGTAGGCAGTGTTGCTTTCCATTTTGACAATCTGGCCTTTTGTTTTGAGGTTTCGATCGGTTGAACTGAAGTAAGGAAACTCCGTCATGATTTTGGACGTGTGTGTGGAGGGTTTTGTCCGAAGAGAGGATGGCGCTGGTCGCGCAGCTGCTTGAGGCGCTCTGCTTCGCTTGCTATCGCTCGTCTGATGTTGGGTGGAGCTATGCCACTAAGCAAATAGAGTTGGCTAACCGGGGTGGGTCTTAGGCATCCCGTGATTACGCGACAGGCATCGTTCAGGAGAGGATTCACTCGTTTCGCATGCGCTGATCTGTCCCAAACTGGGGCAGCGAATTCAGCAACCGAGTAGCAGAGTGCAAGTGCCGACGTACGTAAAGTATGTGGGTCGGCACCCCATTTTGTGGAGATGAACTTACTCAGAAGGTTGTTTCTTGTTGATAGTTTGCCCCTGACCTTGTCTACATGATGTCTGTAAGTAAGTGTGCGATCAAGGGTGACGCCTAAATAACAAGGAGCGCTGCTGAACGTAATCCTTTGGTTGTTCCACGTGATGTTTAGGGTATGTTTGGCGTCTCGGTTTCGAAGATGGAATAGGCAGGATAATGTTTTTGCTGCGTTCAGACGTGGGCAGTTGACTTCGTAGTATGGCGTTAGACCGTTGAGGGCATTCGTAAGGCTAATTTCTATGTCGTTAAAGTTCCGACCCTGCACGGCTATTGCAAGATCATCCGCGTAAGCAAAGCTCCTAGTCCCTGGTGCAACTGGTTGATCATTCACATATATATTGAAAAGAGTTGATGCGAGGACACTGCCTTGGGGTAGTCCATTTTTCTGGATACGCCATCGGCTTCGCTTCCCTCCTAGGTTTACGATGAACCGTCTGTTGCTGAGAAGAGTTGATATAATTTGTATCAGCCCGAAATCATTAGTCATAGCGTATATTTTAGTGAGCAGCAGTTTGTGATTTACAGTGTCGAATGCGGATGAGAGGTCGACAAGTACGGCTTCAGTTATTAGACGGTTCTCGTACCCATGCTCTATAAACTGGGTAGGATTCAAGACCTGTCCAGTGCAAGTTTTCCCAGGGCGAAACCCCGCCTGTTCCGGAATTATCTGATGATCAATATTAGGCACAAGTCGATTCAGCAGCATGCGCTCGAACACCTTGTACAAGCAGCAAAGTAATGTTACCGGTCTGAAATTTTTTGGCTCGTCCAATGGTTTGCCGGGTTTTGGAATGGCTATGACCTTGCCCTTTCTCCAGATTTTCGGGATGTTGTTTAGCCGGATACAGGTATTGAAAAGTAGGAGCAGCCAGTTTTTCGTGTACTCGCCAAATTTAAGGATCTGTTCATTCCTAAGGTCGTCTAGCCCTGCTGCTTTGCCAGGTTTCAGAGATTTAAGTGCGGACTCTAGCTCTTCGATGGTAAATGGACGGCTGTAGTAGTTCGTGTCACTTTCCCCACTTCTTATTGCGATGGTTTTTGCTGGAGTCTTCGTTTTCCCATTAAGAACGAGTTGGTGCGCTATTTGGTTGGCTGTTACTCTTGGTGCTTCCGTTTGCTGCTTAGGGTCATTATTTAGCTTCTTAATTGTCTTCCAGGCAATCCGGCTAGAATGTTTCATGTCTACACTTTCAATTAGATGTTGCCATTCTTCTCGGCCCTTCTCGATTAGCTGGTCGGTAAGTGCATTTGCAAGTTTAAGAGTTTCTTCAGAGATTGGGTTCTCCTCATACTTTTCCTTATATGCATCATATAGCTGCCGGCTGTCTTTCGTTAGGCCCGGTACAAACTCCGTTCTGCAGCCCCTAGGGATAGACTTTCTTGATACATTCTGGACAATTTCTATGAACTTATCGTAGTTGCTGGGTGTTGGTTCTAGAGTTTGCAGCTTTTCGTTGATTCCAATTGCGAAACCTTTCCAGTTTGCCCTCTTGAAATTAAATCTTCGTCGAAATGGAATCCGCACTGGCACCACTGCTGAAGTAACTGTGGGTTTGATGGGTCCATGTTGGGAGTGTGGAATAGGACCCAGGACATCTTTCACGCACTCAGTTACCAAGTTCTGGCTGACGAAGACGAGGTCAGGGTTGTATCCCCTTTGCCATTTGCCGCTGTTAAAAGATGGGGGGAGTTTGGCGTCCTGTATGAGACAGAGTGATTCAGCATCTGCCCATGTGTCCACCTTGAGTCCGTCTTCATTAGATTCATTGTATCCCCAGCGTGTATGGTGACTATTGAAGTCACCCATTACAATACTGCCCGTGGGAAGGGGAATATTGCGCGGCAGGTCATATTCGAATGGCGTATTTGCAGGCTTATATATTGATGTTATTGTCATATGATTAGTCTCAACTCTGAGAAGTTCAATGTTGTTTTTGTCTGAAAGTTGAAACCCGTCGTAGGCTACTCCCTCTCGTATGAAAATTGCACTTCCGTATTGATCGTCAGGCCGTTCGATAGCCAGTTTCATGCCCGCAATTTTAGGTCTATTGCTGTTTGGGCCTCGGTGCGTTTCCTGTAGGCATAGGACGTGACATTCAGCCAGTATATCCTGTTTGGCAGGTGATAATCCCTCCACATTTGTGGAGATGATAGTCAAACGTGGTCTTAAGAAGGATCGATGATGAGAGTCGTCATGCATTTTGTTCCTCCTTGTAATGGCTTGGTGGTAGCAGAATCAGCAGGACTACAAGTAGTCCTCCCAGGGCCGCGACGTGGGCGCTTCTGCTGTGGCCCCAACCTTTTGGTGGAAATGTAGGCTTCATTATTTGGGATGACACAAGAAGAAACTTTCCTACAAGAAGCATTTGAAGGAGACCTTTGCAAACAGTGAGACACTAAGAAAAAAGTTTTCTAACTGATAGTAGATGCTTATCGTAGCCTCCGGCCAAAAAACCTCCGGGTCTGCGTGACGATCTGTTCACGCCATGGACCGTAAACCATGAAACATAACGCAGATGGTCACTGTGGTGGAGACGGCTTGGCTGCACATCTCTGTCGGCACCTTCCAGAACCTCATTCACTCTCTTCTTGAATATTCGCTTGCGAGAGGTGATTATTCCGAATATTACAGGACTGTTTTCCCCTTTTCTCCAGACACAGAACAAGCTGCCATTAATCAAAGCAAACAGAAAATCTAACCATGACATTCTGAATCCTACAGGTACTTTAGTCACATAAAGACGACCTTTTATCGTTCACTAAAGCGTCAACAGCAAACAATCGCAGGTTGCTGCTGACTCTATGCGTCAGATTGTTAATGTATAGAGCGGTCGTATCACGCTTACCTTACACACTCCTGACAATACCGTTGTCCATGGCGAACGTTTGCCGTTATGGAAAACGTAGTGTGTTCTTTTACTTAAGAACTCGTCGAACTACTCACATATTAGAGAACTAATTCTGTTTTTCGGACTTTCTTAACAGACTGCTGTGTGGCACTGTGTCAAACGCTCTCCAAAAATCCACAAACATTGAATTGCCTGCTGCCCTCCATCTATTGTTGGCCGGATAACGTGCAAGAAAAGGGGAAGAGGAGTTTCGCATGAGTGAAGCTTTTTAAATTTGTTTTTCTTTGTGGGTAGAAGCTTTTCTGTCTGAAGCTAATTTCCTATATTTGAGTTCTTCAGTAGATTAACGTAAAGAGTGTTGCTCTGTAAATTCTTAGGTTCGTTTTCATGCCTTTCTTATATGTATGTATTGAACTAGGGACATAGAAACGACGGAGAGGCTTCGTCCGCCGCAGCCCTCAGTAATTCACAACCCCACAACAGGCCCAAGCAGTCCACCCACCCCACCGCCGCCCCACACCGAACCGAGGGTTATTGTGCGGTTCGGCCCCCAGTGGACCCTCCAGGAACGTCTCATACCAGACGAGTGTAACACCAAATGTTTGCGTGGTAGAGAAATTATGGTGTACGCGTACGTGGAGACACTATTTGCGCAGCAATCGCTGACACAGTGTAACTGAGGTGTAATAAAGGAAACCAGCCCGCAGTCGTCGAGGTAGACGGCAAACCGCCTTAAAAACATCTGCAGGCTGGCCGGCACACCGGACCTTGACACTAATCCGCCAGGCGGATTCGTGCCGGGGACCGGCACGCATTCCCGCTCGGGAAGCAGCGCGTTAGGCAGAGCGGCTAGCCCAGAGGGCTACCTTTCTTATGCACGGGATTCATCTGAGCTTTTTTTCCAGCCGCTTGGGACTTTGTGCTGGTGAGATATCAGAGATAATTTACGGTGCCTGTGACCAGGAGTAGTCTATGTAAAACCGAGCAGGGACTCCTTCTGTTTCAACTCTTTCTGCTGCTTTTCAACGAAATTTCTACATACTCCGTACAGGAATTAGATTAGTGATCAAACGATACCATGTGTGTACAGCCTCCTGCGGGAATGCTTTTTAATGGTGAAATTTAGAAGTTCAGACTACCTTTTGCCTCACGAAAGTGATCTATGAGTAGCTGAATATAAGCTTTCGACTCATTTAGTCATTTTACGTAGAACAAGAATTTCTATGACTCCCTACAAGGTAATGGAATCATCTTGCAGGTTAACTGTCCGTGTGACCACGGCCTCACACGTGCTACCTTCATTTGAGAAACGTAATGGTGAACTGATATTGATGTGTTGGCCACCAAACTGACCGAATCTGGACCTAACTGTCTACATCCGGGACGCTATCGGGTGTCACCTCTGAGTTGACGAACCACGAAGAACTGTTGTAGTATTGAATTCCAAATGTGGAGCAATACGCTATGCCATTCTGGCTGTTCAGTGTAGGGCTAGTAGGATGAAACATCTGAAGAACGTTATCCCGTCTACTATCAGTTTCCCAACTCTTTGTTAATGTCTTACAATTTGGAAAGATCTCATTCATATTCTTCTTGTAGGAACATTTCTTCTTGTATCACATCATGCACTGAAGTCCCACATTTCCACCAAAAGGTTACACTAAGTACGTTGCCTCTCACATAAATCTGCAATAACGTGTTGTTTTAAAGTGAAATTACGGTTGAGGCCTATGCGCATATAATTTTTGAGAGTAAAAATATTATAGTAATTGAACAAAAAGCTCAGTTACTAATTAACAGCCTGTATTAACTGTTTCACGAGAAAGCTATTGCATCAACTCTTACACGTAATATTGGTTATAAACATTACTATGACACACTAAGTAACCGGCAAATCACTCACTCTCATTAACGGCTACGAAAATATTATGTATGATTCTAAGATAGCATATACCTAAAGTGATCAAGGAAATGCTTCACATAGGTGTCCCATTAACAAAAAACATTTACACAATGTCACAATAATGCGTCCACCTAACAAAGGCCTGAATAATCAGCGCGTACTGCGGATGTTCAAGAGAGTGAATGAGGTTCTCGAAGGAACTGACAGGAACGTGGCGCCACGCCGTCTCCACCACCGTGGCAAACTGTGCTATGTTTCCGGAGGTTTGGTGGTCAGGGGAGTACTGCAGACGGTTTCTGGTGCTCTTCTAATCATGCACGTACACTGCGAGTTGTCACACGTTGCATTGTCCTGCTGACGGATGCTATGGTGCCGAGGGAAAACGAACTGCAAGTAAGGGTGCACATGTTCCACAATGAGAGATGTGTATTGGTGTTGATCCACTGTGGCTTCCAGACTGATGAGGTCTCCCAGGGATTGCCAAGAAAACATCACCCGGACTGTAAAGCTCCCTCGTCCGGCCTGGGCCCTTCCGATAGTTGTAGCAAGACAGTACACGCCAAAGGCCATCTGTCCTATGGAGCGTAAATCGTGATTCATCTGAAAAGGCCAACTTTCACCACTCAGTGGACGTTCACTTGTCGTACTGGGATTTAAATTGCAGCCTTCGTCAACGATGAACAGCACTCAGCGTGGGCGCATGAACCAGGTGCCTGGTGAGGAGGCCCATAGGCATCAAAGTCCTCTGAACAGTCGTTGAGAAGACACTGTTGTTAGCCCCTTGGTTCATCAAGGCAGTCATCTGCTCAACAGTTGCTCGTCTATTCATCTTTACACATCTCTGCAGTTGTCGTTCAACACTGTCTGCTATGATCCGTTTTCGCAACTGTTGCCTCGGTGCCTGTTTTGGATAGCGCCGTTTTGTTATGCACGGCGTACTTGAACCACGGTGGCACACGAACAGTTTACAGACTTAGCCATTTCAGATATGCTTCCACCATTGGCCCTCAAGCCAATCCTTTTCGGGCGACAGATAAATAGTTCCGTACCCATATTACGACAACGACTGCTCTGTTCTCCACGTCTCCCGACACGTTTTATATACCCTCCACTGCTAGTGCTGCCACCTGTCGACTGTGAGCGGTCATTGCACGTTGATGTCGAACATAATCGGTGGTCACAATAATGTGATTGGACGTTGTAAATGGACGTATACTCGGCAAACAATGAAATCCGAAGAATGACAACAAATATTTAAGTAATTTCACTCAAATATTTGTTGAATAATATCGTCAGAATTAGTCTCTTTTTAGATTACTGCTTGACTTTTCATGAAAATCTGACTTTATTACGACTTTACTAAACAGGAATATCATTAAGCTGTTTTTCAAGATAACATGAAATTCAGGTACACCTTTTGAAATTATGACGCTAATGTAACATCCAGAATCTGAGCCAGGAAACTACCAGAGGCAATATGACTTGGGTCAATAACAATCAGTAGATACTCGTAAATTAGATCATGTTGATAAAATAAGACACAGAAAGTACCGGCTCATGTGATTTGCCGTTCTACAAGAAACAGTACCTTCATAGCCTGTAAGCGACAGTGCAGAGTACTACGTCTGCCTAGCCGAACTGTGCGCAATTTTAATTTCAGCGTTTACGAGACTTCTGCACAGTTCTTCCGCTAATTAACAACTGCCATGGAGCGCTGTTCACACACTCCAAATCTTGCTATTAGACCTGACGACCTTCGTAGGCGGTATTTTCATGTATACTGTATATTTTAGCCCTACATGCAACCCCATGATGGCTGACTAACGACCGGTCCTGTGGCCCGCTCTCAGAGCACCCTCCACCTTTTCCACTGCCACGCCTCTGCCTCCTTAAAACAAAGGGACTATCCATCATCTTATCCTAACCTATTGTTACCATTGTGCAGTTTCTGTATATGTAGCACAAACCATATAATATTTTCATAGGTTACGTTACACGTACAGAAAGTGTTCATATTTGGTAGAAAATCAGAAATAAACTTAAATTGTGACAGAACTGACATTAAATACAGACATCGCAATGTTTATAAATACCTAAACGTTACGAAAGACATAAAATGTTAGTGTTACATTGTGCTGCTTGAGAAAGCACGTTGATTAAATATGTAGCTGTAAAGTTACAAAACAACGTGAAATGTAACGGGCAAGAAAATTTAGTAGCAGTAAAGGCGACGGATTGTTGTAAAAATACTAGGAATGTTTAGCTCATCTGTAAAGTAGATCACATACTGAACGCATGTGCGACACATTCTTGACCATTGTTTGCGTGTTCGGGGTCTTAGAGAGGTCGGATTGAAAGCATACATCGAGGCCATTCGTAAGAGTGTTGTTAGATTTGTTACCGGTAGCTATAATGAACATGCTAGTATTTTGGAAATGCTCCAAAAACTCCAATTTGGAAACCGTAGAGGGAAGAAGGCAATGTTTTCTCAAACACTATGAAGAATTCATAGACAAGGGACATCTACTACAGATTGGCTGGCGAACGCACTGCAACCAATAAATATGTTGCGCAAGGATCGAGAAGACAAGATAAGAGATATCAGAGCACTTATGGATTCATATACACAGTATTTTTTCCCTAACCGCATTTACGACCCGGTGACATACTATCTCGCGGTACGTCAGAACAGTAATAACTGAAATATGCAACATAATTTTCGATGATTACGTCATTTTCACTTGTATAGCAGAACTTTTTTCCACTTGTTTCGCATCTATTCAATGACTCCTGCTCAGTTTTGACCCAGAATACCCTACTCTAGTGTCTACTTGAAGTAGTACCTTATGCTCGATTAGTCTGAACAAATTTCAGTCAGCTAATTGAGAGGTTGACGAACAATTAATTCAAACAAAATTTAAATGAAATCTTGCAATATTACCGCTCTGATTAGCATTTGAACTAGATCAGGATTTAGATTACTGTACTGGCCATATAAAACAAAACATTAGAAATCATAAATTTTAGGTGAGGAGCTGAGAATCAGATGGATTTGAAGAAACCCAGGCTGAAAATTTGGGTTGGACTGCATGAAGTAACAGTAGGATCACAATTAAGAAGTAACTGAACATTTACTTTCGGTTAGATTATTTATACCAGAAAGGACGTCAAATGAAAATCGTAAGCTCGGGAGAATGTTGGTGCCTGATACTCATTACACAATACAGCACACACTTCATGAATAACACTTCAGTACGTGGGAAGTGTGTAGCATTAGTGAAAGTAAGGATTCATCAAAGCACACCCTTACATGCACAAGTACTAACAGACCACACAGAGAGATGAATAGAATTTATAACGATATTTCCATACACTACACTGACTTTCGTTGGACCAGAGAGTAACCAGTTAACCGATAAACAGCATGATCAGTAAATTGTATAGAAACCCTCAACTTCGGAAACACAATGCATGCAGAAACATTTGGGACAGAAGTAATTTGGCACACGATAACTTGGACTAAAACCGAACCTGAATACACCAACCACTTCACAATTCAGCATTGAACAATGTCCTACTTTAATATACACTCGTAAAAACCACTGATCCCTTGTTAGACACTGCAGAAACACACACATTTGCGAAGAAAATGAATTTAATATCCAGAGGAAGTAAGAAATTATTATAATGTTTCGAAAGCTCATCACGGTTCGAGATCGTACGTGGTCTAAACCAGTCAATATGCTCTATGACAAACACTGAACTCGCGAAAAATATTCATACTAAATGAAATCACGCTTGGTCGGCAGATTATTACAAAGGGTGCAGCACAAGAAGATGGATTACCCGAGCAGAAGGCTCAGAACACCACGTGAGATAACACGTGGGTGCGATCACACAATCTTGCACGCTACAAGAAACTTGGAAGTCCGGAAACGAAACGCAGTCGGTACGACAGAAAACGAACCCTAGCTGGAACACGTACAAAATGCACAACCCATTTACGCACAAGAGACGCAAAGTAACTGAATTTAGACTAGGTTGGCCAAAACACTCTCCCATCGCTTAAATGCCGTAGGAAAAAAGATCAAGCTAAAGAAACTGAATATTAATAAACATGTTACCACTCCTTAATCGAAAAGAATTATCTCTATACATGAACTGTAGTTGCCTCGTGGCGTTCGCTATTTGTGCAGGCTTTTCTCAGGAATTTCAGTAGGTAATTTGATCCGGTTTTGTCTAATAGATACACTGATTCACGGGGAAGGATTTTATGTGTAGTTAACAAATAATTCGTTCAAATTTTCTGAACTGTGAAGAACTGAACGACTGTGGGATGGAATCCCAGCCGTGTCAAATTCTTTCCCTCTACCTTTTAACTAAAATTAACCTCTCAGTGATGTGAAGGTTTACCTGAAACTGAACGTAACTCGGGTTCAAATGCGTCTCTCTTTTTCCCGGTTTGATAACTTGTTCGGGACATGGAAGTCGCCTTAGTGACACCTAATTGGTTCCAATCGTTTCAGAACAACTGCCCAGAATATCTGTTTTTGAGTTATTTATGCACAGAATAAAATGTAGCATGGGATGGAACTTTGGTTTGTTTATGTAAAGGAAGTACTGCAGCAGCGCAGCACATGAAGCAGCTTTTGTCTTCCTGCCTTCCTTGGGTAAAACATAGATGCGAAACAATTCTCTGTGTGGTTGGACGAAAGGCATTATATGTTTGGACCTTTTCAAATTTTGTAGTAGACTGTTAAGGAATCGCAACTGGTGAGTGAGTTAGGCATTTTAAAGATCATAAAGGCATTGGCACGATATTCTTGATTGGAATTCTGAAATTTCTTGCGTATGAATACACACGATATCGAAATACTTCTAGAGATGGTTCAGGGGAGCATTTTAAAAAAAGACCACAATTTCTGACTGCCAGTTTCTGCTTGCGTGATATTACCAGTCGAAATTTGCACTCTTAATTCACCGCAAATTCCTCCAACAATGTTCAGTGAGTTACTCAACTTCGAAGTATAGTAACAAATATAACCAATAACGAAAAAATTACCACTTCATAGCCAGGCTGTTATGTAGACTTACAATTTGAAATAATCCAATACATTGAACCAAAAGTTTCCCTGAAATCATTTGAGAACAGTTGCAAGGCGAAAAATCATGTCAATCCCAAATTTGTGGTGTTTCATTTTTTTGTTTCAAGCAAAACACTTTCCCAAAAAGCCACTTTGCCTCATTTACACACGATACGTCCTTTCAGTAGTGCAGTAGGTGCCTCAGCTTTCAGTTTTCTACATTCCTCGAATGAAACCTAAATGACGACACGATTCTTCCGGTGGCACGGAGAAGAAGTTTGTCATAATGGGTCCAAGACAAAGAAGAGCGGAAATGAATCTCAGCGGTGCATTAGCGGGTACTAACTTTCAGAAGAGGAGTGTTGCAACAAAAGCTAAACATGTAGACCATGTGTGCTTTTCATATTGTTTTTTTTATTTGTGACACGCCAACCGGCTTTCGATACATCATTAAAACACACAGACAAACACCCATGACTTGAATACGATACTTTCATTGGTTCCACACTTATTACTTAAATCATGATCATTGCAACATATCATTGCCATGAGATGTCACTCCAAGAGCCAATTCAATGTAGAACACCTTAAATTTATGCCTCAAGACAACTTTCCTGGCATGCGCTGCCTACATGACGGATTTAAACGGAAGTGATGCTATTCACTTACTTAAGGTTGTTCGCTGAATTTTATTCGTGGCCCCTAACTAAGTGCACTACGCCAATCATATTGTCTGGCTGTAGATACTTTATGCTACCCTGACGGAATCGCTAGTACTGTTTGATTTGTAATGGTTACACCTGAAAGAAATGATTTGGAGCCTCAAACTTAACTAAGTCTCACACATTCTAACTTCCTCGCTTACATTACTACATACCGACATCCCAAAGTACAGTGAGGATCCACGCTACCGGACTGGAGTCCACAGGTAGCGCTGGGAATGGTCAGAGGAAATACATCCCAGTTTGCTGTACTAATCTACACAATAGCTGTTGATTAGTGACCACTAATGTCTCTTTGACCCAGCATAGCACCACTAGCAACCAAAGAACCTTCAAAATATCGTCGGCCTCTCATTTACTCTAAGACACAGAACCAATCATTCAGTGGCACTAACGTGAAATTTATATGCAACGGATCTGAAACTTGGGTGACGAGATATGTGACCCTGTGTAGTGAAACTGAGAACGATAACGTGTATTTTTATAAACCCACACGGAGCTTTTGGTGGACTCGGATGTAGCGTGTGGAAGCAACGATTTGATTGCGAACCGTGAAGGAACACAGTCGAGTCCATTTTGGAGAAGTGATTTGGTTTTTGACTCAGATCCTGGGCATGAGGGTGTATCAGGATGAAAGGAGAAGAGGGAGGTCTGCCGCTAAACCCAACGCTCAGGCGCACTGGGCCTCACATCTCGAGATTTCTACAAAAAAAATGGCTCTGAGCACTATGGGACTGAACTGCTGAGGTCGTTAGTCCCCTAGAACTTAGAACTAGTTAAACCTAACTAACCTAAGGACATCACAAACATCCATGCCCGAGACAGGATTGGAACCTGCGACCGTAGCGGTCTTGCGGTTCCAGACTGCAGCGCCTTTAACCGCACAGCCACTTCGGCCGGCGAGATTTCTACATGCGCGTAGTGAGCTTCTGCGCATGACCGCCACTTGGAATCGTTAAATACAATATCTCTTACTCCATTGAGTGTTCACTGTGGCAGCAGTCACTATGCGATTCAAGTGAACTGTGGCAGTTTCTTTCAAGATATAATTCCAAATCACTGACATTCATATTAATCGCAGGGAGATCGCGGTATTCCTTTTTAAAGCCAGAGTTCCGGTCAATTCACCACCTATTGTTCGAACTTTTCAGCTGTCAATCAGAACAGTTCACTTAATGAGCATGAGAAATTATTTAATCGATGTGTTATGTTGACCAGCTGTTGAGTATGGTCCGCACTAGTGCAGCCCAGGGACGAGTTCACTGAATGTCCCTCATCACAGTAAATGGGCAAGGAGGTGGGTTCTTTTCGATGAGAATTAATCGTCAGCACCGACATTCCGAGTCATCTGGAGACAGGATGGATCAAGCAGCATCATATGATTCGGTAGGCCAAAAATAAGGATCTTATAAACGACACCAAGAATGACAGGAATTTCCATCTTTGTGTGCTGATGATCGGAGGAGACATGAACACACCATATTACAATTTTGCGTTCATGGTAATTTGTATCACGCCAGTAACGTACAAACACCTGCTAATCGAAACCAAACCCATTGTCCTTGGTGTGATCTAGCTCTAAGAAAGACATAAGTATCTAGGATTAAAGCTTCTGAAAAGAGTTTTAGCCAATAACAATACTTTGGTGTGAATATATACCACACGGCATTTGCTTGTGTCAGCTTGATATTAGATTAAATTTAGCTATAACTTTTTTTACTGGTTTATGAGGACGTCCACGGGTTGTGTTGCAGTTATCAACAGCGTACGCCATTCCAATGAAGGTTCTAATTAGTTTATAAAATATATCCGTGAGGAGTCTGCACAGACGTACCATAGTGTCACATTTGTAGTTTCAGATCTGTTGTTAAGTCAATCTTAGATTAAGAGCAATGTAACAATGGTTAAGAGAATATTTAAACATAATCTTAAGAAGCAATTGGTTGTAGAGATGCACAATACTGGAGCCTGCATGCCCTGCCGAAAGATAAATTGCGTGATGTATTAGTTTTCACAACAAATGCTGCACTATGGACAGTCACACACAGTACACGCTATTTCCTCATATTAACCACATTTTTTTCATTTGTGACACATCATTTGTATATTACTATAAGTAGTCATGAAGCAAGTATGAGATTCATTTTTATTACTAGATATTAGGGAATTTACTTCTTTGTATTTACATCATCAGTACCCTTCTTTTACCTGCAAACTGTTCTGGTAAATAACCTTTTGCTTGCCTCAAATGGCTCTGAGCGCTACGGGACTCAGCATCTAAGGTCATCAGTCCCCTAGACTTAGAACTACTTAAACGTAACTAAGCTAAGGACATCACACACATCCATGCCCGAGGCAGGATTCGAAACTGCGACCGCAGCAGCAGCGCGGTTCCGGACTGAAGCGCCTAGAAACGCTCGCCCCCAACGGCCGGTTTAAACTGTTGCCAGTTGGTTATTGGCAGCATGTATTATATGAGTGCAGGGTTGCGCCTGGCATGTGACGGCCCCTATATGCGATGCGCTGTGTCAACATAGTGCAGCTGGAGAGCCAACTGGACAGTGGAGGCTGGAGAACACCGAGGTGGTGGCGAACATCTCACTGGGGTTCTGAGCACATGACAGCAGCTCTTAAAATAGTGGAATTTCTGAGCACGTGGCCTTGCCTCCCTGCGCGGCTACAGCAAAACGAAACAAGAGTACCAGTTGGCATCCCAGGAGCTCGAAACCGATGTGGATGAACTCCAGAGGTAGCAGACAACGTGGCACCTCTGGTGGTGCAGTAACGACGCGCTTCCAATGGCCACGAATTGCCTTGAGGATTCCCGGAAGGGATAACACTTACTTAGCAGACCGTCTATCACGACGCAAACGCATCCCTGTGCCATGAGATTGTCTGTAACACGAATTTAAATTTTGTTCTCTTAGCAAATATAGACGGCTGATATCGGCCGTGGGAACTGAATCGATCAGGACTAGTTCATAATAGTTGACATATGGATAGTGAGACCATACTTGTGCTATTCCTTACTTCTTTACGAACATATATCGTTCACCACGTAGCCCCATTTAACGAACTATCAACTTTGTGAGCCTCTCACAAGCAAGAAGGCTAACTGCGAGAGGTACATAACAGATGGATTATATAGGAAAACAGTTTGTGAAGCTAATATGACTGAACAAACTGTCATTACTGCCAGTCAATCTTCCTGGGCTTCCTAATACTGCGAGGAGGTCCTTGACACTGCCCGCTGAGCCCAGAACGATATGCCTACCCAACAACTCCAGCAACGATTACCCACCCAACGCTAAGTGATAGTGTTAAATGAAGTGTAATGAAAGGTCATTGTGAAGTCGTTTGACCCTTATAGTGCTACGATTACGAGTCTCTGAGGCTGTCATTTCTTACCTGACTCAAATGCCATCATAAAACCTTCTACTAAATTTGTGAACAATAATATCTAATTACTTTATTTCTCTGTAATACCTTACTCTTATTTTTTAATGTTTTAACACTTTAAACTGACCTATCCCTTGCACCACATGAGCACATTTGACACATATTCTCTATGTATTCATTAGTTCACTTTGTCTCCATTGATATAACTCATTTATTGTTTTTGTTGACATGTGACATGTGACATGTGACTTTAAGATCTGTATTTAACTGACAGGCCATTGATTAAGTTTATCACAACGAAGATAACATGTTTCTGTTTTTTATGATATCATGTTCAGTGATTTAAATCTAACACAAATATTTTGTTTGCATGTTTTTGTAACTTTCAACTCCATCTAATGGTCTCATTAACCGTAGAGCCTGTAACTGTTTGTTCAGTTGAATAAATAAAATGGACGAATGGCGGGTGGACTGGACCTACTGTCTCCCATAATCCACAATTCGCAATAACTTTTTTGTGCTTCCACTTAAATTAGGATACTTGAGTATATATAGGTAAGACATTGAGCCACAAACATTTGGTCACATTTCAGTTGTCTCAACAAAACTAACAAGGGAAAAGGGACAACTATGCCAACTATAAAATGATAAAACAAGGTTATCTAATGACCAACAAACATACATTCTCAGGTATCCCGACAGATATCGATATCTGTAATTAATTGCTGAATGCGGGGCTGAAAGATGAGCTGGCTGTTGCTGTCATTTGATAGGACTGTATCATCTCTACAACCATTCCAGTCACACAGCCGGCCGCTGTGGACGAGTAGGTTCTAGGTGCTTCCGTCTGGAACCGCGCGACCGCCACAGTCGCAGGTTTGAATCCTGCCTCGGGCATGGATGTGTGTGATGTCCTTAGGTTAGTTAGGTGTACATAGTTCTAAGTTCTAGGGGACTGATGACCTCAGATGTTAAGTCCCATAGTGCTCAGAGCCATTTGAACCACTTGAACCAGTCACACAGTTAGGCAATTAAAATAAATAAAACTTAAATGAAACTTACTTGGCAAAAGAAAACCTAGCTCATTTACTGATGCCACGGAAGGAATGATCAAACCAATTATTTTAAACAGTAAAGACTTTCTGTACGTCCACAAAAATATGGTTTCCCTGAATGAAATTACAATAAACCTGTCTTTTAATTGACATAGTGTCCAGCATTCAGTAGCCTCCTCTCAGCAACACTTAGCCATTCATGACAAACGCCGTAACTGATGAGACAAGTGATGTGCGATACGTGCACGTAATACCAATATGCGGAAATGTGTAATTGCACATGACAAATCATGGTGAATATGGACACAGAATTTTACTAATAAACATGAATGTAAAACGAGATACGACACGTGTCGATTGTAACATGTGATATTAATACATTCATGTGGATAACTGTGTAGGAACCTATTGAGAATTATAGTGTGTCAACAAAAAAGGAAACATGAAAGTTATAAATAAATGCAAACAAAATATTTTTGTTAGATTTAAATCACTGAACGTGATATCATGAAAAACGGAAACATGTTATCTTCGTTGTGATAAACTTAATCAATGATCTGTAAGTTAAATACAGATCTTAAAGATACATGTCAACAAAAACAATAAATGCGTTATATCAAAGGAGACAAAGTGAAAAAATGAATACATAGAGAATATGTGTCCAATGTGGTCATCAGGTGCAAAGGTTAGAACAGTATAAAGTCTTAAAACATTAAAAAATAAGAATAAGTTATTACAGAGAAACAAATTAATTAGATACACTACTGGCCATTAAAATTCCTACACCATGAAGATGACGTGCTACAGACACGAAATTTAACCGACAGGAAGAAGATGCTGTGATATGCAAATGATTAGCTTTCCAGAGCATTCACACAAGGTTGGCGCCTGTAGCGACACCTACAACGTGCTCACATGAGGAAAGTTTCCAAGCGATTTCTCATACACAAACAGCAGTTAACCGGCGTTGCCTGGTGAAACGTTGTTGTAATATCTCTTGTAATGAGGAGAAATGCGTACCATCACGTTTCCGACTTTCTACATCTACATCTACATCCATACTCCGCAAGCCACCAGACGGTGTGTGGCGGAGGGTATCTCGAGTACCTCTATCTTCTTCCTTCTATTCCAGTCTCGTACTGTTCGTGGAAAGTAGGATTGTCGGTATGCCTCTGTGTGGGCTCTAATCTCTCTGTTTTTATCCTCATCGTCTCTTCACGAGATATACGTAGGAGGGAGCAATATACTGCTTGACTCCTCGGTGAAGGTATGTTCTCGAAACTTTAGCAAAAGTCCGTACCGAGCTACTGAGTGTCTCTCCTGCAGAGTCCTCCACTGGAGTTTATCTATCATCTCCGTAACGCTTTCGCGATTACTAAATGATCCTGTAACGAAGCGCGCTGCTCTCCGTTGGATCTTCTCTATCTCTTCTATCAACCCTATTTGGTACGGATCCCATACTGCTGAGCAGTATTGAAGCAGTGGGCGAACAAGCGTACTGTAACCTACTTCCTTTGTTTTCGGATTGCATTTCCTTAGGATTCTTCCAATTAATCTCAGTCTGGCATCTGCTTTACCGACGATCAACTTCATATGATCATTCCATTTTAAATCACTCCTAATGCCTCCTCCCAGATAATTTATGGAATTAGCTGCTTCCAGTTGCTGACCTGCTATATTGTAGCTAAATAATAAGGGATCTTTCTTTCTATGTATTCGCAGCACATTGCACTAGTCTACATTGAGATTCAATTGCCATTCCCCGCACCAAGCGTCAATTCGCTGCAGATCCTCCCGCATTTCAGTACAGTTTTCCATTGTTACAACCTCTCGATATACCACAGCATCATCCGCAAAAAGCCTCAGTGAACTTCCGATGTCACCCACAAGGTCATTTATGTATATTGTGCATAGCAACTGTCCTACGACACTCCCCTGCGGCACACCTCAAATCACTGTTGCCTCGGAAGACTTCTCTCCATTGAGAACGACATGTTGCGTTCTGTTATCTAGGAACTCTTCAATCCAGTCACACAATTGGTCTGATAGTCCATAGGCTCTTACTTTTTTTCTTAGACGACTGTGGGGTACTGTATCGAGAAATTTGCACCCCAGATCTCCGCAGAATCGTCTGAACCTCTGATTTAAGCCTTCCACTCGGCTCCAAACCAGAGGACCGGGATCGGTTCTGGGAACGATACTACAAATAGTTAGCTCAGATTCCACCCGGCGAGCGAGGCTTTCCGCCTTCACCAACTCCGCCAACCACCTGTATGAACTGAGGATGACCTCTGAACCCAGACGGCTGGAGTCATTGGTGCTGACATGAGCAACAATTTGCAGTCGGGTGCACCCAGTGTTCTCTATCGCCGCCGGCAGGGCCTCTTCCACATCTCGGATGAGACCCCCTCGGCAAGCAGACAGAGTGAACACTGGCCTTCTACCCCGACCTTTCCGCTATTTACCTAAGGGGTTCCATCACCCGCCTAACGTTGGAGCTCCCAATCACAAATAACCCCTCCCCCCGTGTGCCTGCTCGTAACTTGCTGAAGGAGCGGCCACATGTCCACTCACAGGCAAAGCGGGCGATGCCACACGGCTAGCCTCCACATTGATCCTCCGCCTAGTGAGCCGCGAACGCCGCTGAACCCGCCACTCCCCTTGGGGAGAGGGTGGCTCAGCCGCGCCCGGTAACTGCGAAGATGTCTCGAAAGCAGGGACAGTGGGTGAAGCATGTAACACATGGGGTGTACCATGCGACGCACCAGACTCCCCACTGCCGCTACACTCCGAGGCAGCAGCCTGAAGACGGCTGACCGCGGCCATCAACACATTCAGCTGTTAACGAATAGTGGCCAGCTCCTCCTGCGTCCGTACACAGCAGTCACACATCATACCCATCCTAAGAAATCAATTTACAGTAGATAAAGGTTGAATTGTAGCCTGTTGCGGTTTATCATATCGCGGCATTGCTGCACGCGTTGGTCGAGATCTAATGACTGTTAGTAGAATATGGAATCGGAACGCCATGCTGAATCCCAACAGCCTCGTATCACTAGCAGTCGAGATGAAAGGCATCTTATCCGCATGGCTGTAACGGTTCGTGCAGCCACGTCTCGATCCCTGAGTCAACAGACGGGGACGTTTGCAAGACAACAACCATCTGAACGAACAGTTCGACGACGTTTTCAGCAGCATGGACTATCAGCTCGGAGAACATGGCTGCGGTTACCCTTGACGCTGCATCCCGACAGGAGCGCCTGCGATGGTGTACTCAACGACGAACCTGGGTGCACGAATGGCAAAACGTCAATTTTTCGTCCACGTACTGTTTACAGCATTATGATGGTCGCATCTGTGTTTGGCGACATCGCGGTGAACGCACATTGGAAGCGTGTAACACCCGGCGTGATGGTATGGGGTGCAATTTGTTACACGTCTCGGTCAACTCTTGTTCGCACGAACGACACTTTGAACAGTGGAAGTTACATCCAAAGTCTGTTTTGACTCAATGCCCAGGCGTATCAAGACCGTTATTACGGCCAGAGGTGGTTGTTCTGGGTGCTGATTTCTCAGGATCTATGCACCCAAATTACGTGAAAATGTAATCAAATGTCAGTTATAGTATAATATATTTGTCCAACGAATACCCGGTTTTCATCTGCATTTCTTCTTGGTGTAGCAATTTTTATGGCCAGTAGTGTATTAATGGTCACAAATTTCGTCGAAGGTTTTATGATGGCATTTGAGTCAGGTGAGAAATGACAGTCTCAGAGACTCGTAATCGTAGCACTATAAGTGTTAAACGACTTCACAATGACCGTTCATTACACTTCATTTAACACTATCATTGCTGGAGTTGTCGGGTAGGCATATCGTTCTGCGTGCTGTAGGCAGTGGCAAGGACCTCCTCGCAGTATTTGTACCTCGGAGTGGGGCAGCTGTGGGCAGTACTGGACATCCTTCCCTCTTGCCAATAGCAGCATGGGAAAGTATGGTAGACCCTCGTTGACATGTTGGTAGTTCCTGAAGATTGATTTGCAGTAATGGCAGTTTGTTCAGTCATATTTGCTTCACCTAACTGTTTTCCGATATAATCCATCTATTATGTAGCCTTCTTGCTTGTGAGAGGCTCACAAAGTTGATAGTGCGGTAAATGTAGATACGTGGTGAGCGATATACGTTGGAAAAGACGTAAGGAGTAGCACGAAAAGTATGGTCTCGCTATCCATATGTCAACTAATATGAATTAGTTCTGATCGATACAGTTTCCGCGGCCGATATCAGCAGGCTATTGTTGTTAAGAGAACCAAATTTAAATCCGTGTTACAGACAATCTCATGGCACAGGGATGCGTTTGCGTCATGATAGACGGTCTGCTAAGTAGGTGTTATCCCTTCCGGGAATCCTCAAGGCATTTTCGTGGCCATTGGAAGCGCGTCGTTACTGCACCACCAGAGGTGCCACGTTGTCTGCTACCTCTGGAATTCATCAACATCGGGTTCGAACTCCTGGGATGCCAGCTGCTACTCTTGCTTTCTTTTGCTGTAGCCGCGCAGGCAGGCAAGGCCACGTGCTCAGAAATTCCACTATTTTAAGAGCTGCTGTCATCTGCTCAGAATCCCAGTCACATGTTCGCCACCACCTGGGTGTTCTCCAGTCTCCACTGTCCAGTTGGCTCTCCAGCTGCACTATACTAACGCAGCGCATCGCGTATATGGGAGGTCACGTTCCAAGGGCAACCTGCATTCATTTCATACATGCTGCCAATAACCGACTAGCAACAGGTTATTTACTATAACAGTTTACAAGTAAAAGAAAGGTACTGATGATATAAACACAAAAAAGGGAATTTCAAAACATCTAGTATTTAAAATGAATCTCATACTTGCTTCATGACTACTTATAGTAATATACAAATGATGTGTCACAAACATAAAAAATGTGGTTAATGTGAGAGAATAGCGTGTACTGTGTGTGACTGTCCACGGTGCAGGATTTGTTGTGAAAACTAATACATCACGCTGTTTATCTTCCGGCAGGTCATGCAGGTTCCAGTATTGTGCATCTTTACAACCAATTGCTTCTTAAGATTATTTTTAAATATTTTCTTAACCGTTGTCACATTGTTCTTAATCTAAGATTCACTTAACAGCAGATCTGAAACTACAAATGTGACACTATGGGGAGTCTGTGCAGACTCAGATCGACTGATTGATTTAGTCATTCCCTCCGAAACACATGTTTGTACGTTAATGGCATGATACAAATTACCTTGAACGCAAAATTGTAATACGGTGTCTACATGTCTCCTCCGATCATCAGCACACAGAGATGTAAATTCCTGTCATTCTTGGTGTCGTTTGTAAGAGCCTTACTTTTGACTTACCCAGTCATTTGATGCTACTTGATGCATCCCTTCTCCAGGTGACTCGGAATGCCGGTGCTGCCAATTAATTCTCCTCAAAAAGAATCCACCACCTCGCCCATGTTCCGTGATGAGGGGCGTTCACAAGAAACATTCAGTGAACTCGTCCCTACGCTACACTAGCGCGGACCAAACTCAACAGCTGGTCAACATTAACACATCGATTATATAATTTCTCATACTCATTAAGTGAACTGTTTAGATTGACAGCTGAAAAGTTTGAACAATGGGTGGTGAATTGACTGGAACTCTGACTTTAAAAAGCGATACCGCGATTACCATGAATGTCAGTGATTTTGAATTATATCCTGGAAGAAACTGCCACAGTTCACGTGAATCGGATAGTGACTGCTGCTACTGTGAGCACTCAATGCAGTTATAGATATGCTCTTTATAGATTCTAAGTGGAGGCCATCTGGTAAAGCATGACTGCGCCAGTCGCACATCACTTTCGGTACCATTCAGCCTCTCTACATAAGATGGGAACAAACTATTCCTCCAGTCCAACTCATCTCAAGTCATCAAACAGGCGTCTATTGTGACGTCTTCTGAGGTCAATGTCTTCATCCCAATAGACACACTGTTATTCTGCACAGCTCGTGCATCTACATGAACTCTAGAAAATCTCACAGCTCTCTTGGTCCCCCAGTGTTTGGCCTCCTACAGTGTTGCCTCATTTCGCCGGTTTGGACGAAATATTTTTATCAGCCCACCTCATACCTATCTTACAGCAAACTACTCCGAAAGCAATACAAGTGCCTCCGGGATAAAACGTCGTGGCCCCGCTCTGCGCTCTCCGCTTCCTATGGCCAGTGACCCCATGGCACAGGCTGAGTCCTCTGCAGCAGATTCCACTTTGCGAAGGCGCCGGCTTGGGTCACCCTTCGCTCTGCATGCTGTTTTCTCCGAACTGGCACCATTCTGTCTCACGTGCCAGAGATGTGATCGTCCAATACAATAAGCGCTCAGGTCATCCATCTCTAACAGCTTCATGCTTCTGGCTACTATGAAATTCAGCGTCACAAGCACTGTCAACGTACTCTCATAGTCTAAGTAACAACAGAGCATGTAATTATGTGTTAGACTCGCTAAACAAAGTGAAAGAAACGCGGGTAAAAGCTTTATGAAGCATCACACACATATACTCACACACTCTCAGACAGAATGGAGAAATAGCGGGGAAAGGATTACAGAAACTGAGCATACACACATATTATAGAAATTTGTGTATGTACGTTTGTAAGTATTGTATTTACATTCCACATCTCCTCCTAATCAAATAGACCAATGTCAACTTGGTACACATATCACTTACTGTCTACAAAGAATCGTTGTGTGATTGAGAACCACCTACCTATGAAAAGGGTGGGGTAGGATGTGAGAAAGGAGTGTTGCCCATGACGAGAGAATACGCAGAATTTACTCACCCAGTATTTGAGAATGAGAGTACTCGGTGACTTCCAACCATCTTCACACATAATTTCAAACATTTACAAATTTTTGTTGCAGAAAACCGCAAAAAATGATGAAAGGAAAAAAGTTTATCGTTTATTACATATTCGCAGTTCATGTAGTAAAACAGCTGCATCAGGCATGACGTTTTAGTTGATTACTGCTTTACTACTACCTGTATTCGCGACACATTTTGCAGAGAGTATTCAAATATCCACTGACTGTACTTGCAAAATTGTTTTATTCGACGACATTTGGTTCAGGAGATAAAACGTCACAGACATTGAAATGCGTGAAAACGAAATTGCAGGGCGGAATTCATTAGAGTTATAGGTGAAATATGTGAACAAAGATGAACGAAATATGTTACATAATGTATGTGAGAAACACATATATGGGCAAAGCCACAGATAAAGAGCTCTTCCTACACTACTGAATCGATTTCAGCAAAACTTGGCAAAGATATTACTTGCTATCTTGAAAGAAATACTAGAGGGGTAATCACAAGCGGTGATAATATAGACAGAGAAGGGGAGACGAGTAATGGGGCAGAAAGAGTGGGGATGGTAGAGATCGACATGGATTGGAGGTAGTCAGAGATGGACAGAGAGGGGGAGGGTGAAATAGACAGAGAAAGGGAACAGATGGAGGTAGACACACAAAGGGGGAGGAAGAGAGGGACAGAAGAAGGGGGGAAATCTTGTGGACAGACAGAGGAGGAGGAGGAAACGCATAGAGATCTGTGGATGAAGAGATGCTAAGCCAGAGGTAGACGAGGATGACAGAGAAACGGTGGAGGAGGATATGAATTTAGAAGGAGTGAGAAAGAGATAGAGGGGATCAGGAGGAGATAGAGTGGGAAGGAGTAGATATGAGGGAAAGGATGAGATGGACAGAGGGGGAAGGAGCATGTGGACAATGGGGGTGGGGAGGAAGTAGGTGGTCAGAGAGAGGAGAGATGATGATGAGATGGACAAAAAGAGGGAGCGTAGGAGATAGACTAATAGACGTTTGGAACAACATACGCGGGAAGCGCCGGGTACTCGGATAGTAGGTGCATATCAAATATACTTACAGGAGCACATAAACACTTGATAGACATACAGATGAAAATCACAACACTTAAATACTGAAATGCCACTGTGGCTATCAGAACAAATCATTGTGCCCTTCATCTTTCTCCCAGGTTTGAAGCACAGATGCACCGAAGTTGAGAGGGGCAATGAAATATTGGAAAACCGAAGTGTGCGCAACAGAACCAATGAAATACATCATATGGAGACGTTCCACAGTTATTTCTTTTTTTCTCCCACGTATAGTCTCTTCACAAATCAAGTAACCTAATTTTTCATGTACACTTAAGTTTCACAAAGAGGAATGCTATTGCAAGTAAGAGTAAATCTATTTAGGGAAGATGCAGTAATTGGCCATATTTATCACAGTTACGGGCTGGCGGGACCTTTCGTTCATTGTGGAAATGCTGTAGTGTTGTGAGGCTATATTCATGCTGCTAAACGTAGTTTTGCTGTTTGTTAGAAATGAGTTACTCTAAGTGTTTGAATAACCCTAAAGTATTTTGTTATGTTTGTGGTAGCTACGTAACTGCAAAGCAATTGATAGTATCGTAAAAAATGTCTACTCTGCATACTTCGGTATAAGGCTTGTCTTGTGGGACTGAGAATTTGGAAATACGGGAAGAGAAATTCAGTGTCTTTAGCAAATTTCCGTGGTTTGGAGGAAGCTGGAAACCATGTATACGATTATTAAGTATGTACGGTTAACGCAGAAGGTCATAACCCAAAAAGCAAGAAGGATGAAGGTATCCAAACATATCTTCGGCCTTAGGAGTTGTTACGTATAGCTAATCTATCCACATTCAATTTCCACCAATCATCCTTGAATATTTGCAACAGGATAGCAGCTGGGAAAATGAATGCGGTGTTGGTGATGACTCCTAGTCGGAAGAAGGTTGTGGATCAGAATTATTATGTCAAAACGAACTAAATGATTCAGCTCGTGACTTGTATCTGACAAAACATGGCGCCAAATAGCTTGCGTCAAGACTGAAAGAAAAACACTTTCTGCTACCCGGAGTATCATTCTCTTGGTACAAAAAACCATAAAGGGAGTTAATAAAATTTTTTAACGAAAGGCAATATGACTTTTTCTTGTGATTCTTAGGGTTTTATGAACATCTTTAACGTGAATTACGACTCAAGAAAGTTAACTTTGTTTATAGACTCATCGTAACGAATCCTAAAACGTATTGTTCAAATAATGGAAATTTGTTTGGGTCAATACCTGTTGCTTATGTAGCATGTAATAAAGAGAAGTATGAGAATTGGAAAGTTGAGTTGAAATTTGTAAACTATGAAAAACTTACTTAAACAATAGGTGTAGATCTGAAAATGGTTGGACATGGTCATCAATCCGATGTAGCAAAATTACCCTGTTTCATTTGTGAGTGGGACAGCCGAGTCAAAGACTCGGAAGACACTGGAAGGTAAGTACCTGGCCCCGAAACAAAACCATCCAACGCGGTACACAGCATTTAATAAATTAACCAGTTGTTCAGTCACGCGATACACTATTATCTCCTCTTTATATCAAGCTTGGATTAATGAAACAGTTCTCTAAAGTACTTCAAAAAGATGGCGGCCGTCTCCTCTACTTGGTCGCAGGATTTCCAAAATTTTCTCGTGAGACGTTTAAAGAAGAGATATTTATGGGGTCGCAGATCATGAATATAATTAAGGAAAATTTGTTTGAAATTTCTGTGAATCTAGTGAAAAACAGAGCTTGGGTTTCGTCTAGAGAAGTAGTAGTGGTCAACTTTTCGGGTAAAAACGAACACTCAAATAGTAAAACCATGTTTATAACAATGTTGCCTAGTTTTATGAACTTCGTACGTACCATGAGTGGTGAAACGTACCAGGGGAGACGAAATACGAACAGGATGAGTTACTACTGTGTTATGCTAAAGAAGATGAAGTGAGGCAATCAAGGAAGAGAAGTTTCGCCCCACGTTAGAGAGAACTTGAGGCAGTGAAATCAGCGAAGGTAAATCAAATTGTCGTGCTTGTATTGTATTTTTTAAAATAATTATTATGATTTTTATGTGAATATGTTCCACGTTTTACTCTTACGTAAAGTATAGCGGTTCTAAACACGGTTAAAAATAAATAATTTACTTTCAATGAAATTTAAAAAATCCAGTCTGAATAAAATGTGATTTTAGTTAAATCCTCAGACATAAATGATACGAATATATGACGTCATATAGAAAAACGGAAATCAGGTTTCCCGTCAGAATGAAAAATGATTTGAATATTACCTTACAGTCGTGAAACATCGTTCTAAAAGTTTGAAGAGGTAGCTTTGTGAATTATTTAACGACGTCTGTAAGTTATCACCTGTTTATCTGATGTAATGTGACCACTTCTTTGTTATAGAAATACAGGAACAAAAATAAGGTTGGTCCCTACTTATTTGTAAAATCCCTGTTAATTATAGTAATGAAACTCATAAGTAACTCGCAACTAATGTTTGTGATTAAAATGTCGTTTAGTCGACATTTTACACTATCTAATCACAATATACGGAGACCTAATAGTAGATAATGGGGTGTGTTCACACCTCGCCTCTATGACGACTTGGACTCTGCCAGAGACAAATTCAGTGAGGTGTCTGAATGTCTGTGGAAGAATGGCAGTCCATTAGTCCCCAACAGCCAAAGCCAGAGAGGAATGTTCAGTACTGGTGTTTGGAGGGATGTCGACGTAGCAACTCATCCCAAAGGTATGCCATTGGGATCAGATCGGAACTGGGCAAGCTAGTCAATTTCGAGAATGTTATTGTCCACAAATTATTGTCTCATAGATGCTTGTTTGTAACACGGTGGATTGGCATGCCGATGCAGTCACCCTGTCTGTACAGTCCCTGTGTTATAGGCAATAAAGAATGCTATGTAATGTGTTCATATTGTTACGAATTTAGTTTTCTTGAGCACAATAAGGGAACCAATCCTTAACTGCAGAAACTCCCCCTTACCTTACTGTTATATAATCCTTAACTGCAGAAACGACCCCTTACCTTACTATTATATGCTGCGTATTTAACTGTTGGATGATAGGTAACATTATCCAGGCATCCGCCAAACCCGAACAATTCCATTGCCTTACTACATGTTATAGCGTCTTGCATCATTGTAAAGTGACTTTCCTGTCATCCCCTTCCATTTCGCTCTTTACACCATCTTATGCATCGTTTAGCATATTCTATGGAAATGTGAAGCTCATGAGGAGCTGCTCGACCACTGTCCCCCACTGTTTTAACTCCCTAAGCACAGTCGTTTTGCTAGTTGGACGACCCCTGTTCGTCGGTACATGATGGGTGCTTTTTAGTGGTTTGGCTGTGGTTTGTTATTCGCTTTTCGACCTCACATACCCATCATCAAAAGTAAACTTGAGCTTTAGAGGCAATTAAAAGTTCCTGATGGGTTTCTTAATCTTGTGATATCCAATAAGGAGCCCGCTGACTGACCCATTGTCTATCACTACTTCTCTACTGAAAACACAGCCTCCTTTCACAAAGGCAGTAGGCCTCTCGTGATATCTAGTGGTCAGTTACAAATTACATTGGGGCGTCCTCATAACTTTCATTAGATAGTGTACATAAAGCAATTACATTAAGATGGTTTACGAAAATATACTGTCCGGAAGTTTTTAAAATTGTGGGAACTGACAGTGTTTTTAATTTAATACTTGACCTTGATATACGTTTTCTATTTGTTGTTCTTTTCCTTTGTTACGCGTGTGGGATAATACATAGAGAGTCAACATGTAACAACTAAACTAGCGACGTGTAACGGCCATCTTGAGAATGTTTGTGCTGTGGTTTGCTTAATATGGAGCTGTAGCGTCATATGGGACGTAAGTATTGTTTTGACTTCAGGGTATGTAATGATTGCTACTTTCAGTCAGTTATGAGGCGCTTCACTTATGTAGTTATATTAATGGATGATCTTTTGTGTCATATTTTTAAATATATTTTACTTTGTATACGGTGCCTTCCTATGGATGTGTGATGAAACACCTAACGTAATTGTAATCTAGATAGAATTCATTGTAGAGAATGTATAAGAAATTTGGAAATTTTTGGTAAGGACTATGGGACCAAATTGCTGAGGTCATCGGTCCCTAGTTTACGCACTACTTAATATAATTTAAACTAACTTACGCTAAGGACAACACATACACTCATGTCCAAGGAAGGACTCGCCTCTGACCGCACGACTACCCCACGCAGCAATGAATAGGGAAAAATATAGGGGAGGGAAGGGATCCACCTTGGTTCAACACACATGTTAGGAAGTAGCTGAGAAAATAGAGAATTTTGCACAGTCGTTTTAAACGTCACTGCCCCGCTGACAAACAGAAGTTACGCGAAATGAAAGCACCTGTCAAACGGTCAATGAGAGATTCTTTTAACGAATTTGAAAGCAATATTTTATTTGCAGATTCTAAAAATAATGCCCAAAAATTTTGGTCTTATGTAAAATTTATGAACGCTGCAAAAAATTCAATAATTTCTCTTGCTGACAGTACGGGTAATGTAACGGATGATGATAAACAGAAGGCCGAAATTCTAAACCTAGCTCTCTAAATCTCGTTTACTTTAGAGGACTGCAGCACCAGTCCCTCTTTCAATTATCGAACAAACGCAAGGATGGCTGATATAATGTTTAGTGTATCTGGGATTGTAAAACAGTTAAGGTCCTTTGACGCCAGGAAGGCATCTGGTCCAGACGGTATCCCCATAAGGTTTTATGTTGACTATGCTACAAATATAGCACCATTCTTATCCATCATCTATCAGAGATCATTGGAACTATGGGAGGTTCCACGAGACTGGAAGAAGGCCGAGGTCATAGGAAGGGTAGAATTAATAATTACCGGCCAATTTCACTGACATCAATTTGTTGTAGAATCATGGAACATATTTTGTGTTCAGACATAATGACCTTTCTCAACTCTGAAACCACGTCTAGAATTTGATACTGAAGAGGTTAGTAGTAGGGCAAGGCTGGCGTCACCGCATTTTCTTAGTACATATTGTCTACATCAGGAGCAGGTATGCACTCAAGGGGATATCCTGTTGTTCTCCTTTGATTGCCAGGTACTTAACCTATTGTTCTCCTTTGATTTACAGGTACTTAACCTATTGTTCTGTTAAGTGATTTTCCATGTCACCCCCATTTCCATTTTGACTGACAGGCCCTTACCCTACTTCCCCCCCACCCCCCCACACCCTCGCTGCTACAGGTACACTATCAGGTCTGTGTTATTAGAATAGACCCCCTCTCACTCTTATAAATTTGGTTGACTACTTAATAAAACTGATCAATTAATTAACCTCTCTGGTGGGAAAGTGCCACGTGCCCCCTGCCACGCCCCCCTGGTAGGAAGTTCAAATTCCATCAAGACAATGCAACCTCTACTAACCTAGAAAATGGTGGGAAGATAGATCATTCGGCTACCTCCACTAACCTAAGTCATCTGACTGCCACCTCTTCCTGGGATATGGTGGGAAGAGGACTGAACCTGTGTAGCACATAAGTCTTTATTTCACATGCACTATTTACTTAAACAATTAGAGGCACCACCACAATCCAGTGTGTTAACCATAAGGTCTGGGGTCCAACTGACCTAGCAAACAGCACTGCCACCAGATTGCACTGTTGTCCATTCCGTGACATAATCCAAGATGGCGGGGAAAATGGGGGAATCAGTGTGGTTCCCATGGACTCCAGAGTCCAATTGACCTAGTATACAGCACTGGCACCAGATGGCGCTGTCGTCCCTTCCATGATATAATCCAAGGTGAAGGTCAGGTGGTGGAGAGGAATGGTCTCATAACAGGAAATTCAAGGATATATATTGTTTATTTATAAAAAATTCAGTTTGTGGGGTTGGATTTCTCTTGCTTATCATTTTCTGCTGTTTGGAAACATCTAGGTCTTGTAAGAAGTAATTACATGGAGCAAACATGTTGCATAACCTAATGTTCAGCACTGTACTCTGGGTTACTTAAATTAATGTTTGGCCCTTTGAGGCCTATTGCTTTGTTAAGTGGTTTTCCATGTCACCCCCATGTCCTTAAACTATTCTACCGCCATGGATACCCAATTAAGTAATTAGTAATGTCCAACCATTTTCTGGTACACTTTTCGAATTTCACATGCTTTTAAACGCCATTTTCGGCACATTCTTCTTTGTCACCCACCCCCTTAAACATAAAAATAAAGCAAATTAACTTAGTGTTATGCACTTAACTTGCTGTTCTGCTCCATGTCACCCACTCACACACATCCTCCCCTTAACTATTGTATCGCTATCAACATGTTGATATAAAAAATTAATGCAAATTAATTAAATCGATAGTTTTCTCTTGTATGAGGTAAATTTATTAATTCACAGAATCCTATTGGTCGGAGAAATCGATGGAATACAGTTTAAACAAAAGATTGCTAATAAAAAAACACATCACGCCACTCGATGCCCGATGCCACCACCACACCAGCCGTAGATGCCCCCACCACTGCTGCTCCCAGCCCTGACCCAACCCCGGCCGCAGCCACCAAAGAAACACTTTGGCGTTCATGGGCCACCCTCCCTCAGGCTAGCACTTTAGGGCTGCAGCAACCAGGCTGCTCGCAGTTGCCCAATTCCGCAGCATGTCCTCCTCTGCCATCACATTCTCGCCGCTCATGTTAGGTACAGTACACACTCCTGTCCACCTCGGCACAGAACTCCAAGGCACACTCACACCTATCCCATACATGGAGCGCCTCCAGCCAGCACATGTCTTTACTGTTGCTGACACTATACCTATGGATACTGATGTCACAGACAGCGCTATAGAAATCTGTTTCAGAATAGCACAAACGGCTTTCTCCCAACCAGTCCTAATGGAACATATGATCTGCATCCAGTCGTGTGTACCTGCCCCAGGATGACCGACATCTAGCCGTGAAACGTCAGAGTGGCGACTAACCATCTAAAGGGTTCTCAATGTTATTTTGACGTCTTACAGCTATGTAAAATAAGAGCATGGTCGACCTCTCGGATATTGTGTAGTGTCACAGAAATAGTTAACACTCGGTTTCTTGATGCCTCAACTTGTGTGCCATTTTCCTAGTTAAGGAGAGATATTTGAATTGACCTATCTTCTCTCCAAAATTCAACCTTTCCGCCAGTTCATTGGAAGAGGTGGCAGTCAGATGACTTAGGTTAGTGGAGGTAACCCGAGTGACCTATCTTCCCGTCATTTTCTTAGGTTAGTAAATGTTGCATTGTCCTGATGGAATTTGAACTTCCCACCTGGGGGGTGTGGCACTTTCCCACCAGAGAGGTTAATTAATTGATCAAATTAATTAAGTAGTCAACCAATTTGATAATAGTGAGAGGGGGCCTATTCAAGTAACTCAAACCTGAAAGTGTACCTGTAGCAGTGAGGGGGGAGGAGGTTGGGGGAGGGGGAAGGTGTGGGGGAACTACAGGTTAAGTGCCTGTCAATCAAAAGGAAATGGGAGTGACATGGAAAAGCACTTAACAGAACAGTAAGTTAAGTACATGTCAATCAAAGGAGAACAATAGGTTAAGTTGCTGTCAATCAAAGGAGACCAATAGGTTAAGTACCTGTCAATCAAAGGAGAGCAATAGGTTTGCCCCCGAGTGCATACCTGCCCCTGATGTAGGCAATCCACAGTAACAAAACGCGCTGACGCTGGTCTAGCCCTACTACTGAGATTAAGCCCTAACAGACAAAAATAAAGAATATAAATAAATAGTAATAAATTCAAAGTGTGTGAAAGTCTAGAGAAAACTTCGAGGTTGAACTCGAGAGTAACGGAGAACGAGAGCAGCAAGTACCAGATTTACACATTATTGGTTTCATTAGAAAGTAAAGACTTGAAACCGAATGTCAAGTCAGCATAGATACTAGGAGAGGACCTGTTTCTCATTACTTACCAGACGCTGCGATGAATGTCATGGACGTGAATGCCAGAGCTCTGCAGTAAGATGTATCAGTAAATCATATGACTGTCTGTATTACCCGCTTATATAGCAGTGCACGTTGAAGAGTGACTTCATCGATCGGATCTGGATTCAAACCACCCGTCGGATTAACTATCGGTGTACCGGCCAGCTTGTATTTGGTGTTCAGGCGGTTTTCCACATCCCACTAGGTTCCTACTGGGTTGGTACCCAAGCTCCACCTCAGTTATAGAAAAAAAAAAAACATTCGGTCACTTTGACATGAATAACTTTACATGCCTATAGTTTGGGTAGATACCTTCACCACTAGTAACGGTGTGGTGACAGGACAGGCATCCGGTAACCGCTTAAATTAACCATGACTAGTCCATAAATAACCATGGCGAACCTGTGCTCATGCGGGACAGATGCACGTGAGAAGAAAACATGACGGTCTGCATTCTGGAACATGGTTGGGCTAAGGTACTTCATGTATTTCTGTTTCATGTAAAATAGCCATAGATTTCATTTCAGAGACCCTTCCAACAGTGAGTGAAATTATCTGAATCCTTCAAAAACTTTTTTGCGGCATTCGTATACAGCTTTTCAACATTTTCTTTTCTCGTGAGACTACAACAGCGGATATATGGTGAGAGAAAGTATGAAAAAGGTAAATACTTCTTAATCAATTCGAGAAATCGTTTTCAACAAAGAACTTACAAGCTGTTTAGGTGCACAGAATGAATCAGAATTTCTCTTAAGAAACTCGGGGGGGGGGGGGGGGGGGGGGAAGGGAGGTTAGGAGAATGCATAAAGCTGCAACTAGAGAAGCGCTCCACACAAGAGTCAGAAATTTGTAAAACGTTATGTTCCTCTATTTTGCTTCTACAGACTCATGCGCTAGTTGGGTAACGATAGATCAGAAAAAGTTTGATAACTCTAATGTCTTCTGTGCGGAAAGGTGTTATTATGCAGCTGTGAAATCTCACTATTCGAGCAGACGTACACGTAAATAATGTTTGCCTACTTGCAAATGAAATATTCTGCCACGGTTACAGAATTTAAAAAAATAACAAATACCTTACTTCTGCTACATATTTAAACGCTAAGGACAGCTTAGTGCCAATTGCACACGTTTGTGAAACGCACGTATTTCTCCACGTCAGCATTCCATTGAGGAAGCAATGAGCAGATTCACTCGTATCGAGTATCATAAATATTACTCGGTTGTCTAGGGAATCTATTTTCACTAGGCAGGCGGAAAACGTAAACCAACATTGGCAAATGAAAAAGAAGTAATTTCGAGTATACGATTTACGGACTTTTCTATTTCGGTGCCACGAATCCTCCCCCAAAGTTAACAAAAATATTTCTCACACACTCCGTACGTTTTCCTAGCCCTTTATATCAATGATTCGAAGACTGGCAACAATGTTTTCATATATCTGATAGCCGGAAACATCAATATGAACTGAATAAAAATAGCCAGGTTTGCTTATACAAATCTTTGGACAACACAAAATTTCTTTCTGTGCGATGAATTCGCTTTCTCTTTCACGGACAAATAGAGCGCGCAGGTATTCACGATTTCCCTTTTGTGACTACCATTAACTGATGAGCTCACAAAGAGAGAGTATCTCACTCCTTCCACACGTATTCCAAGTGTGTGCGTATTCCAGCATTATTCCTACAGATGCTGTTCACATACGTCATCTGTATTTCATACTTATTTCACCTCATCCGTAACAATACTGAAGTAGAACAGAAGTTAACTCTATATGTTAAGTATAGCGAGAATTATATACACGCAATACCAAGGAGTATATTTTCAAACAAATGTATAATGGGCGTACAGAATCCTCATAAAGTTGATATAAGGTTGGAAAATTAAATTCCTTCTGGGGTTGTTACGGAGCAACGCAATTAGTTGTTTCAAATCTAGAGTCTTTGCTATGAATATCCCGTAAACTCTCAAAAGCAGTACATTTGCAGATTATAACTATATCCAGTTCACAGTTCTAACAGGTACACCTATGAAAACGGAACGAGAAGTATAGGATAAAAATAGTACAATGGAGAAGTTAATGTTAAAAAAACTGCTTTAAATAAATATATTACGTGGATTGACGGAGTGAAATTCAACTCTGCGCTGCCAATACTAGTTTAGGATCTTATACCACAACCAAATATCCGGAATACTGGAAATATATGCCCAAAAATCTTAATCTTAATTAGAACGAAAGACATATTATCAAGTTGGAAATAGATATACACAGGAATGAGACGAGACTGCTGTTTAACCCCCATCATTTTCA
Source organism: Schistocerca piceifrons (assembly GCF_021461385.2). Taxonomy (NCBI): domain Eukaryota; kingdom Metazoa; phylum Arthropoda; class Insecta; order Orthoptera; family Acrididae; genus Schistocerca; species Schistocerca piceifrons. The sequence goes on from NC_060149.1 coordinate 564,069,764, forward strand.
ACGTATATGTTAGCGGTGTGTTCAGAAATGCAGATCAGTAAAACACAAATGCATTCATACCAGTCGAAATCTGTATCTAGTAGCACGGACGTTTGCAGAGAATTCAGCTTTCATTGTAACTACAGAAGATGATTTGTAAATATTTCTCCATTACGTTAAAAATACTATAACATGCAAATACTTTATGGAAACATCAGCTGCTAAAAGCTAAAAAACAACCTTCTCTGACAAAGATAGTGATCATTGAAAGATTTTTAACAATTACAAAATTTAGAAATAGTGATATAGTTTCCTTTCCAGTTAACGTTACTGGGAGATTTAGATATCTCAGAAACAAAGCGAAAAATTTAGCAGTCTTTAGGAACAAGATATTAGGTAATGAACTAAATTTGGCAAAATAAAAACTTGCGTGAGTCAGTACAAACTTTGGAATGATTTGGTGTAATAGTGGGCACAAATTTTTCACTGGTGGCATGAGAGCGGAATTGAAGCTAATGGTATGAAGGTATAGCTAATGGAATGAAGGTATACACTGAAACACATGCTACACCATTTGTAAAAAAAGGAAGAGAAGATGTTCTCCTAGAACGTGGACTTCCCTCAATATTGGAGCACATACCGTAGTACTGTGAAACGGAAAATCCGCACGCACGTCAACTGGCACCATTTTATTCCGCTAAAGTGACTGTGTGGTGCAGGTTGACGGTATAGTTCCCCGTAGGGCCGTATCTTTTCGAGGAGTTGAATCTTGCACGGCCTGCCGGCCGAAGTGGCCGTGCGGTTAAAGGCGCTGCAGTCTGGAACCGCAAGCCCGCTACGGTCGCAGGTTCGAATCCTGCCTCGGGCATGGATGTTTGTGATGTCCTTAGGTTAGTTAGGTTTAACTAGTTCTAAGTTCTAGGGGACTAATGACCTCAGCAGTTGAGTTCCATAGTGCTCAGAGCCATTTAATCTTGCACGGCCTGTTATCTGTACCGTCACTTGTAGATGCTACGAGTGTGAGAGTGCTTCACTGGGCATCATATACATGTTGTCTTCTCAGATGCAAAAGACAGAATTTAAACTGTACAACTTGGTAGGAGAGTCTTTCGAGCACCAACGTCACTCCAACCCACGAACAGCGTGGACGTACGGTCCTTTGCACATTGCTAAGTAAATGAAGCGGGTGCTGCAGAGGCATTTCGGAAATGTTAGGATTAACAGCCGCCATTTTGCCGTTGCCTGGGCCTCCAGATCAATTGATCTTAATCCGTGTGTCTTCTGGCTGTGGGGTTATCTGAAAGAGGTTGTATACTGTGCTCTAAGTACGAACGTAGCTGAACTGAAGACACGCATTGCTCATTGCATTCTGAACGTGAACTCCGAGACACTCCGATCTCATATGGGACATGCTGTTTTTCGATTTCAACTTATGGCAGGAAACAGTGAATGGCATATGAAAATATCTTGCGCCAGTCTCACAACTGATAGAAATCAAAGAGAGTTTGCTTTTTGCACTGTTTTTGGCCCCAGGAAAATTAAAAACAGTTTACTTTTTATGCATTATTTGGTCTCAGGACAATTATAAACCGGTTTTCCCCATCGGGTGCGGTACGATCTTCCGATGGTGGATGTGCTTACGTAACTAACAGTGCCACAACTTTTGACTAAGGAACTTGTGCAGTTATGCACGCAGAACAGTAAGGATGGTGTAATCTGCAACTCAAACTATAGCCGTCGTATTGAATTTCATCGGTCATTTGTAGCCGATCGCGTTTTCGTGAAGAAGCTTACAGTGCCATTCACTGAGCGATTTTTTGTTATTTTCTTTATTTCATGACGCTTCCCCCTGTGTCAATAGTATGCCATTCAAATCTGATGTCATTCTGAACAATGGGTCTTTAAGTATGGACGCCCGATGTGTAATAATTACCGATACGTCACTACAAAATGGTTCAAATGGCTCTGAGCACTATGGGACTCAACTGCTGAGGTCATTAGTCCCCTAGAACTTAGAACTAGTTAAACCTAACTAACCTAAGGACATCACACACATCCATGCCCGAGGCAGGATTCGAACCTGCGACCGTAGCGGTCCTGCGGTTCCAGACTGCAGCGCCAGAACCGCGCGGCCACTTCGGCCGGCTCGTCACTACATTATACTGTTTTTTATTGTCTTATTGTTAGGTGAGAAACGATTTTTTTGTAGATCAAATTTCATCAGGTTAAATTACTACACCGACGAGAGAAATATTATAACACCAACAAAGAGTTGTGGAACATAAACGATTGTTACTAGGAGTGGTTTTACGTATAAACGGTGGTATCTGTTCAAATTTCGTGCCTGTCGCATAACTGTGGCTCAGGTAGTGCTACTACAAAACAGGCATGCTTTAAATACACAATGGAACGGTCGTTGGCGTTAGTTGCCTTCGGGAGTTGACGTGATGAATTGATGTTAGACAAGAATGCCTCTGAGGCTACAAAGACGCTATTTCAGCACCTCACTGAGCTTCAACTGGGTCGTATAATAGAGCTACTAGAAGTTGGATGTTCCTTCTGTGATACTGCAAGAAGACGTCGAAGGGAAGTTGCCACTGTATTGGACTGCTGGTAGCGGTGTTCACCACAGCATACGGTCGCAAGAAGACCGTGCTCTGGACGGCCACGTGGCACCACCAAAAGGGAAGGCTATCGTGTTCGGCGTATGACCCTGGTGCATCGTACTGTATGTGCAGTAGTAATGTCAGCAGCTGTTGCGTCTCTGTAACACAAAGAACTGTTACAAACCAGTTACTTCAAGGACAGCTCCGAGCCATACGCCCTGTAGCGTTTTTCCATTAAACCCAAATCACCGACATTTGCGACTTCAGTGGTGTCAAGCGAGAGCTCATTGGATGGCGAGGTGGTGGCCTGTTGTGGTTTTTGACGAAAGCCGGTTTTGCTTTGATGCCAGTGATGACCGTGTGTCGATTAGAAGGATGGCTGGTGAGCTCCTGTTACCAATCAGCGTGCGTGCTAGTCAAATTAGGGCCTAGAACTGGAGTATTGTTTGTGGACCGATTTTGAATGACAGCAGGACCGTTCTCTCTGTCATTCCACGCTCCCTCACTGCAAATTTGTACGTTGATCTGGTGATTCGACCAACTGTGCTGCAATTCATGAACTGCATTCCAGGGGGATTTTCCGACAAAATATCGCTCATGCACACACTGATTTTGTAACCCAACATGCTCTCAAGTGTGTTGCCATGTTGCCTTCCCCTGCTCCGTCACCAAATCTGTCTCCAGTCGAGCACGTATAGGACATCAGCGTACGACGACTCCAACGTAACCCACAAACAGCACTAACCGTACCTCTATTGACCGACCAAGTGCAACAGGCACGGAACCCCAGCCCACCATCTGACATCTGGCAACTGTAAAACAAAATTCACACACGTTTTCATGCCTATATTCAACATCCTGGTGGTTACACCCGTTATTAATGTTCCAGTACTTCTCATTTGCAGTGGCTTATCTCGGGCTTTCATCACATCTTGCAATGTTAATCACTGAAATAGGTTACCTAGACCAACGTATTTGTCAAACTTCATAACTCTACATTAATTACTTTTTGGTGTTGCAGGTTTTTTCCGTCAGTGTATTTGGTTCCACTTCCTGCAGTCTTACTTGTCCATATGTGCCGTCCTAGTGTTGTATTTAGTTGGTCTGTGTATAGCAGTCTGTCCGATTTTCGGCGTTTTTCAGACACGTGTCTGCTGACCATCTCTTTCTCACTGCCCACTGTGTAATGGTTTGGTGTGTTGACTGTATGTAATGTTGCCAAATGTCACTATGTGTTCGTATTTTGTTTGTTTTGTGGTTTCTGTATCTCGTTTAATGTATTTTGTTCGTTTTGTGTGTGTGTGTGTGTGTGTGTGTGTGTGTGTGTTTGTGTGTGTGTGTGGCGCGCGCATGTGTACGTAGTTTTTTTATTTATTTTTTTATTGTTACTTCGTCAGGTTATTTCCTATATACGAGGGTTGTCCAGAAAGTAAGTTGCGATCGGTCACGAAATGGAAACCACAGTAAAAGCCAGAAACGCTTTATTTGCAACAGTTAGGTACACACTCCACCAACTTCTCTACATAGCCGCCGCTCTAACTTAGAGTTTTGTTGCAGTGTTGTATCAACTTTCCAATATCCTCGTAATAGAAAGCAGCCACCTGTGCTTTCGGCCAGTTTTCTGCACTGGTCTGCAGACCGTTTTCTATGGAAAAATTTTGTCTTCATAGCCAGCGGTTCTTGTGAGCAGAGATGAGACTCTGGGGGAGCCAATTACGGACTGTATTGTGGGCGATCAAACACTTCTCATTGGAAACGCTGCAGGAGGTCCTTCATTGCCCCTGCAGTGTGCAGCCGAGAACTGGCATGAAGAAGGAACTGTTCGACAGTTGTGTTATGTGGGCTGCATGACACAGAATAAATCTCTAACCAGGCCCTTATACTTGGCGGGAGACGCTATTCCCTACGCATCTTTAATGCTCAATGTTTACTCAAAACTGAAAAGAGCGACGCGACACGATCAACGGGCATACTAGAGACACTACCCAACACATCTGTACAAATATTTACTGGATTTTCCCAGTGCTTTCCATTTCGTTACCGATCGGAACTTACTTTCTAGACTACTCTTGTATCTATACGTTGTTGTTCTAGTAGATAACATGATCAGTGATTGATTTGGTCAGTTATTAGCTTTCGTTGCCGGCCGAAGTGGCCGAGCGGTTCTAGGCTCTTCAGCCTGGAAACGCGCAACCGCTACGTTCGCAGGTTCGAATCCTGCCTCGGGCATGGATGTGTGTGATGTCCTTAGGTTAGTTAGGTTTAAGTAGTTCTAAATTCTAGGGGACTGATGACCTCAGATGTTAAGTCCCATAGTGCTCAGAGCCATTTGAACCATTAGGTTTCGTTCATTGCAAGTCTCTTTGTATGCGAATGTTTTACTGTGTGTTATGAGTTCTTTGTTGTGACTGTTTATTCTAACAATTTTCATATCCTGGTCCCAGATAGGTTGCCGATGTTCATATTTATTAGGTGTTCAGCAAAGGTAGAATAGCTATTTTCGTATTTCCAGCTTCTTATGAGTTCTTCTCGTGTAGTGTAGAAATTTCTGCCTGTCATTTCTAGATACACTGGTTTACAGTCTTGACTTTCCAACTCCTTGGTATTCGTCTCTTTTTTCTATTGTTGTTTGTAAATATGACTGTGTTGTGATTCCTGTTCTGTGTGCTACGTGTAATTCTTGTTTCTTTGATGTATTTGCTTTGTGTCTGTATGCCTAAGTGCACAATTTCTTTTTGTTTGTCATGTCATGGGTCCTCCTTTTCTGTGTGTTTGAGTGTACTGCAGTTTCTTATTGTTATGGAATTTTGTGGAGCTCTAGTCCTATTCTTCTTTTCATTTTTCCTTAGTTGAACTTTCATTTTGTGATTGAGTCTTCGTATAATGTGTGTCTTATATCCTTTGTTTTTGGTTACTAACTGTATTTTTCCCAATTTTTCTACTTAGTTTTCTTTCCTGAGTGTGATTTTGTAGAGACTGTGTGTGATGTATTAGAAAACTGCTAGTTTGTCGTTTTGTAGGTTCATACATGACACACACAAAACAAACAAAATACTATTGAACTCCATATAGACACCACAATAGAAACATAAGACGATCACGTAGCGGCAGCACTATGTACAGTAAACACACTGTATACAGTAAACACACCAAACCAGAACACAGCGAACGGTGAAGGTGAGGTGTTAAATTGAAACGTGTCCGAATAACGCCGAAAATCAGACATGTTGGTGTACACAGCTCAATTATGTACAACTGCAGGACGGCACATATGAACTAACGGTAACATAAATTGGCAGTACAACAAAATAGTAATTTAACCTGAAGAATCTTGTGCTACAAGAAGTAGTTTCTCGTCTAACAATAAGAAAATGACATAATACTGTATTTTTATAACATCGGTAGTTATTAAAAAACACATTTGTCTTTGAGGATGCTTCACAAATAAAAAGAAGCGATGCACGTATGGTCGAACACAAATACCCTTTCATTTAATTGCATTAAACGAGTAGCATCTCTAAGAATTGTCACCTACTGTTTATCTAAATCGCCTCTGAATCCACTTTACCACTCTTGAGATATACCTAACTTTGGATACTAAAAGGCTTATAAAATAAATAGGGATACACTGGTGTTACAACAGTTAAGTACACTGTTTTAGCGTCGTATCTACACTCCTGGAAATGGAAAAAAGAACACATTGACATCGGTGTGTCAGACCCACCATACTTGCTCCGGACACTGCGAGAGGGCTGTACAAGCAATGATCACACGCACGGCACAGCGGACACACCAGGAACCGCGGTGTTGGCCGTCGAATGGCGCTAGCTGCGCAGCATTTGTGCACCGCCGCCGTCAGTGTCAGCCAGTTTGCCGTGGCATACGGAGCTCCATCGCAGTCTTTAACATTGGTAGCATGCCGCGACAGCGTGACGGACTTCGAGCGAGGGCGTATAGTGGGCATGCGGGAGGCCGGGTGGACGTACCGCCGAATTGCTCAACACGTGGGGCGTGAGGTCTCCACAGTACATCGATGTTGTCGCCAGTGGTCGGCGGAAGGTGCACGTGCCCGTCGACCTGGAACCGGACCGCAGCGACGCACGGATGCACGCCAAGACCGTAGGATCCTACGCAGTGCCATAGGGGACCGCACCGCCACTTCCCAGCAAATTAGGGACACTGTTGCTCCTGGGGTATCGGCGAGGACCATTCGCTACCGTCTCCATGAAGCTGGGCCTCGGTCCCGCACACCCTTAGGCCGTCTTCCGCTCACGCCCCAACATCGTGCAGCCCGTCTCCAGTGGTGTCGCGACAGGCGTGAATGGAGGGACGAATGGAGACGTGTCGTCTTCAGCGATGAGAGTCGCTTCTGCCTTGGTGCCAATGATGGTCGTATGCGTGTTTGGCGCCGTGCAGGTGAGCGCCACAATCAGGACTGCATACGACCGAGGCACACAGGGCCAACACCCGGCATCATGGTGTGGGGAGCGATCTCCTACACTGGCCATACACCACTGGTGATCGTCGAGGGGACACTGAATAGTGCACGGTACATCCAAACCGTCATCTTACCCATCGTTCTACCATTCCTAGACCGGCAAGGGAACTTGCTGTTCCAACAGGACAATGCACGTCCGCATGTATCCCGTGCCACCCAACGTGCTCTAGAAGGTGTAAGTCAACTACCCTGGCCAGCAAGATCTCCGGATCTGTCCCCCATTGAGCATGTTTGGGACTGGATGAAGCGTCGTCTCACGCGGTCTGCACGTCCAGCACGAACGCTGGTCCAACTGAGGCGCCAGGTGGAAATGGCATGGCAAGCCGTTCCACAGGACTACATCCAGCATCTCTACGATCGTCTCCATGGGAGAATAGCAGCCTGCATTGCTGCGAAAGGTGGATATACACTGTACTAGTGCCGACATTGTGCATGCTCTGTTGCCTGTGTCTATGTGCCTGTGGTTCTGTCAGTGTGATCATGTGATGTATCTGACCCCAGGAATGTGTCAATAAAGTTTCCCCTTCCTGGGACAATGAATTCACGGTGTTCTTATTTCAATTTCCAGGAGTGTATAAGCGCACGAGAAGATTAGTGTTTAGCGTCCAGTCGACAACGAGGTCATTAGAGACGGAGCACAAGCTCGGGTTAGGGTAGGATGGGAAAGCATATCGGCCGTGCCGTTTCAAAGTAACCATCCCGACATTTGCCTGAAACGATTTAGGGAAATCAAGGAAAACCTAAATTACGGTGGCCGGGCGGGGTTTGAACCGTCGTCTCGAACGCGAGTCCAGTGTGCTAACTACTGCGCCATCTCGCTCGGTTCGTATTTATAGACGAAGTTAACGACAATGCTTCCTTCGTTCTACGAAAACATGTTAAAACGCATCCTTGTACGTAATAACTTTTGTATGTTCACGTGAAGATCAAACAATACACTTGATGCTATTTACATGTAATTTACGCGTTTACCGTAAGTAAAGACGATGTTATTGTTCGTACCGCTCTATACGAAAAAAGTGTGCGAATGGTTTTCAATCAATAGAATGTATCAGAACAGCTTTTAAAAATTACTAAGGTGGAGATGAAATTTTCTAGACGAAAAAAGGAAATAAATATTAATATATACAAACTTACGAAAATGCTTAGTTTCTGAGTTATAGAAAACGATTATCTTACAAAGTTATCAAGTCAAAAACTCTTCCACAAAGTTCTCTCCTATTCATTACACATACATCTACATTTGTCAAATTGTAGAATGTTGCACACTTTCAAACATTCCAGTATGGTTTCGCAGATTTTGATGACACATTCGTGAACCATCTCTGCTTTGACGGTATTTGTAACATAAGCCTACTGTTTAAGTGGCACTCCTGATAATAATCCAGAAGGACTGACTTCAGAGGAACGTGCAGGCCATGGAACTGGTCCCCGTTTACATAACTATAACCACCGGTAGGTACCACCTAATGCTTTTAAATCACTGTAACTAAAATTATGCAGTAACTACACACTAATTGTTTGCACGCCTAAAGTTGTAAGAAGTTTGGACAAGCACTGCGAGTAAAGTAATTGTAGCCAACACTTCTCAGGCGTTCTGGGAGAACATAGGGTCACCAGAGAGTCACTTACAGTAGTAGCTCCAAGATTTATCTTGACATGCTACTGGCGTCTAGCTGGAGAATTTTTATCCACCTACAAATGTTGTGGAAGCTCACACTTATGCGGAAGTAAGCGCGCGATATGTTGACCATTTTTTTTTATATTCTGATTTGAGAACTTCACACAATGTTTCTTATTTAATAATCCAAACATAGGTAATTTGAAACTTATGTTTACCGGGATTTTTTGTGAAGAATCCGACTCGAAAGCCAGTAATGGATGTCAGTTACACTTTTTGTATCACATAAGCGACATTTAATTCAAAAGTAAACCTAAATGACGCATCGAGGGACTATCGAAACTGAAGCGGATTTTTGAATTACTCCATTTACTCCAACCAGGAACCATTCTTCAGTAGTAGACATTTTTTCTATAGCGTGTAGATTGTCCTATAGTGCTGACTGAATATATATCGCTATAAATCTTATATATATGGAGCAGAACTGTGAATAATAGTAATAATAATTATAATAGTAATAGTTATAACTAATTAACCCTCATGATTGTCTACAAATGACTGAATTGAAGCTTAAGAGACGTTACTTTCAAATATTACTTGCTCTTCATCCTGCATGTAAGTACACAGATTTCTACATCTCTGATACCTACACAATGATGTTCACTAAGTTTTAATACAGATCGTGTTAAAAAAGAAAGATAGACCCCCACCTGAATCAAATTTTAATTTTATTCTAACTAATACATTATATCATTGTTACAGTTCTTATACATACGTAATTACTGCGAACAGCATTCCTTCAGCAGGACGAGTATACTGTTAAAACTTGATTTAATAAAATAGTGAGTCTGCTGGTAAACTGCGATTCGTAGTAATTAGATATGGATCCAACAACGTCTTGTAACAAAGGTCGAAACCGACGATCCGAACGTACACATGAAGTGACTCAGGCGGTGCTTCTCTTTCTTTATTTTGTTAATAGTGGGCACAGTGCACCCATACGTCATGTCCATAAAATTTGAGTTAAAGCGGCAGTCTCAAGGCATGTTCAAAAGCTCATCATCTAAATATTTTAAGAAATTATAAAATTTTAGGTTCATAGTTATACGGATGGTAGACGATGCCCAACTGCGTGGTATGTAGAGCGGATAAAACTTTAGGGAAAGAAAATTTTTATCCCAATGATCAACTTGTACCTAGGGGCACAACTTCAACTTACAGCAGCTGCTTAAAGTGAGGTCCGCAAGTGTTAAGGCACGCTTGAGCTTTCTACAGAGTTAAAAATCCTCCAGTTAGTATGGCGCCCGTTAAAAAAGTTTCTCTTCTTGTTCGTACGACATTCTGTCCTCCAAAAGCTGCTGCACTATAGATTTCATATATGTCCGCAAGTTTCTGTTACGAATTCCTGTTTCCTACAACCAATCACTTATGGTAAACAGTGGTAAGCTTTGCACGCTGTTTTCGAAGGTAGTTTCACCGACGACAACGCTGCATAATTTGTTTCATATGAAACATAAGTTGCTTACAATTGCGTGCCTCATCCGTATCCCTCAGCCACGAACGAGTTATTGTAGTATCCACGTTACCCTAACTTGTGCAAGTATTTACGCAACTGCCGCAACCAGTATCCATTTCAATCTGCTTACTGTATTTATCACTTGGTGCCCCTCTACAACTGTAGTCACTCCTCCCCCCCCCCCCCCCCCACGCACCGCTCTTCGTTACCAAATTAGTTATCCTACGATACTTGACGATCTACCCATTCAGCCTATCCCTTCTCTTAGTCACACTTGTCATGAAGCTCTTTTCTCTCTGATTGACTCAGTACCTCTTAATTAGTCATCTTTTCTACCCATCTAATCTTCAGAAATCTTCTGAAGGACCACATTCGGAAAGTTTCTATTCTCTTCTTGTGTATCCTGTTTATCGTCTGCGACTCACTTCGATGTAACTTTATGCCTCAATTAAATACTTCCACAAAAGATATCCAAACAACGTGTTGACGTATTACCTGTTTCCTTCTGTCTCCAGGTCATGGGATAAGGTTAGATTACCGATTTGCTGATGTCTGGTCAGTTTCAAAGCCTGGCATTTTCAAAGGTTCATCTTCAGTTGTTGCTGACAGATTAGGGTCGATCAGGCGGCCGGAGAAAGTACACCGTTACGCTAAACTTAAGAATGAATGTAATTTGCACTTGATGTCTCACTATCAAGTAACATAACTCTATGGAACTTGGGCCAAACATACAAAAAATTGCTACCATATAGTACAGAGGGTAACTGGAAGACATATGTAATAAGACGAATAGAAATGACACTTTTATTCCAAGACAATAACTACGCAGAAGTCACCGCTACGTATGATGATCGGGTGGATGTAACAAATGATATGATATGGTTCTTACTTGGGTAAGTGATCACAACGGATAGCAATGAATTTTCTACAACATGCTTCCATGCTGATGACCAGGTTGGTAAAAGTTCTTGTGGTAGGGCGTTCCATTCCTCCACCGACGCAACTTGCAACTGCTGGATGGTCGTTGGTGTATGTGGACGTGCTTCAATACGTCTTCCCACCGGATTTCACACGTGCTCAATGGGATGTACACCGGGGGAACGGTGAGGCTAGTCCATTCGCTGAATATCCTCTCGTTCGAAGCGCTCCTCCATTTGAGCAATTAGATGCGGTCGGAATCATCCATTAAAATGAAGTCAGGGAGAATGAGTCGTTGAAAATACACACATGAGAAAGGAGTACAGTGTCACAATTATGTTGACTTCTGAGTGATCCCCGTTCAAAGATTTGGAGATCAGTAAACATTTCCAATATTGTACCACCTCACGCTACAACACTTGAACCACCAAAACGATGATGTTCGGCAATACCTTGTATTAGATATCCTCATGTGGTGAGAGATGGGAACACGTACCAAAAGACTGGACCTCAGTACTTCGAACACTAGGCCAGCCGGCCATCTGCATTACTGAAAATAAAGACAAAAACATCAAAAGTTCTCACCATCCGTTCGAATCACTTTCCGTTATCTTGACACTGCATTTTGACTCGAAAATGCTCATCTACCGTCGTCGTGAGGATTGTCACAAACAGAAATATTACTTTCACACACATACAATAGCGACTTTCTACACAACACGCTACTTTCGTGTAGCTAGAGTGAAATATTAACCTGTCACTATTCAGATGCTGTTTCGGACACTCAGAGTAGTACCCAAAAAGCTTCTGCATGTAGGAAACGGAGCGTTAAAGTATTGGACCTGCATCTAAGACAGACCAGTAGTAACTTGATGTTCCAAGCGTGCCAACACCGGAGCTGGTACAGCCTCCACTCGACATACGCTTACACTAGCTGAGTCACATTAGACATATTCTTTAGCAAAAGAGTGAAAGCATACTAAATCTAATTGACGAAACTAAGTCATTAGGGCCGGCCGAAGTGGCCGAGCGGTTCTCGGCGCTACAGTCGGGAACTTCGCTACCGCTACGGTCGCAGGTTCGAATCCCGCCTCGTGCATAGATGTGTGTGATGTCCTTAGGTTAGTTAGGTTTAAGTAGTTCTAAGTTCTAGGGGACTGATGACCACAGCAGTTAAGTCCCATAGTGCTCAGAGCCATTTGAATCATAAGTCATTCGGTTCTACCCTCTATTACTTCCTTTTTTCTGTTATTAATATAAATAGTTCCTACCTGAAGTATTACGGAGCTATAGGGAATATTTTACAACTGTCACGATTTATAGGCGGTTCCCCTTCGATATAGCTGTTCCACATGCTTTTTAGTTCACGAAAGATCTGTCTACGTGAAGATTGTTGTAGAACATTCTAGTGGCTCTCGGATTTAGCGCGAGAGTGACACACCCGTTTATCTCCCAGCCCTCTTAACCACAGGAGTTTTGCTGCCAGATTGACCCAGCGCGTTCTATATGTGACATTCGATCAATGTCTGCCCAACATCATTTCGTATGCCCCCTTTTATCTGAATTTAATCATAAAACAAACAGATCATTCATGTAACCTCACGTGTGGGGAGAACTCCTTACTTTCAATGTAGGTGAAGACTTTAAGTAATTACCGTCACCAAAAAAGTACTTCTGACTTTAAAATAGCAAATGAAAGATAGAGGGAGTAACATTTATACACACATAAATAATTATATTAAAAGTAACTAATTTGCTATTTTGGCGGCTTTTGAAAAATTACTCACTCAAATTCAGAATTAAACCTTTATACGTAACTCTACAAATGAGATACTGTAATTCCTCAGTAACAGATATTATGTAATCAAAATAATAATTTTTACTCATTTTTCCATAAACAGTTATCGAGCAGCTTGTGAAGCCTCTGACCGTATTAGGATATTGGGATGTAAATGGTAACATTGTAATATATACACTACCTTAATACCAGACAGTTAATGAAATACAACTTGAAATGAATCTTTTCAACAACAGAAAATGTTAAATTCTAATATACCTAACCTAGCCCTCCCTAGTTGTCTACAAACAATTAATACCCGAGTTCTAGTATAGCAGCTTTTAGGTTTCCCTAATAGGTAGACTTTTCCGTCCTCCGACACAACAGTTTTTCACTTACCCTTTTTCATGATCAGATATGTTTTCTAACCACTGCTTGAGTTCACACTCTTTTCAGTATGCCAAGAACTACACTTATTGGGTACAATCAGACTTTTTTAAAATTTGTGCCCCATGGTCTCATAACTGAGATGTTGGTCTTTTTCTCTCTCAAGTTATGCTACTTACCAATGTTGGAATGTCACATCTCTTTAGTCCATGACTAACTTTCATATTACCGTATCTGCCGGCCGGAGTGGCCGTGCGGTTCTGGGCGCTAGTCTGGAGCCGAGCGACCTCTACGGTCGCAGGTTCGAATCCTGCCTCGGGCATGGATGTGTGTGATGTCCTTAGGTTAGTTAGGTTTAATTAGTTCTAAGTTCTAGGCAACTGATGACCTCAGAAGTTAAGTCGCATAGTGCTCAGAGCCATTTGAACCATATTACCGTATCTATAAAGTGAGGAATTTTTCCATCTCCGCAGTACTTTTCCTAGGGCGCTAATACAAACCAAAAATTTTGAACTGTTTGTATAAATATCTACAAACCAAACTCATTTACAGATTTTTCAACGTACTTTGTTTTAGTTTGACACTAGTTACGACATAGATACCTTGGCAACCCTACCGAGCGAGGTGGCGCAGTGGTTAGCACACTGGACTCGCATTCGGGAGGACGACGGTTCAATCCCACGTCCGGCCATCCTGATTTAGGTTTTCCGTGATTTCCCTAAATCGCTCCAGGCAAATGCCGGGATGGTTCCTTTAAAAGGGCACGGCCGCCTTCCTTCCCCATCCTTCCCTAATCCGATGAGACCGATGACCTCGCTGTTTGGTCTCTTCCCCCAAAACAACCAACCAACCAACCTTGGCAACCACACATTCATGCAACTCCATGCTCTACTATTCCTTCCAGTTCTTACCATCTATGTCATGCAAGTCAAACAGTCCTGCAACAGTAGTATGACCAGTTCCTGGCTCAAACTTGTTAACTACTTTGAACATAATATTGAAGCAAATTTGGTCTTCAATTTTTCATTACACTGCGTGATCAACGCCTTTTTCTGCAACTCATTTGCCTTGAATTTACTTGATTCATCTGTGACGTACCTCGAATGTTTCTGGGTGCATTACGTACCCTCAAGTGATGAGAGGTAGGAACCCGAGACCACAGTTGAACTTCATCGTTTTGGTGGTCCAGATGTTACGGCGTGACAAAGCATTACTTTATACTCGTGTACTGACATTCAAATCTTTGAACACACTAAACTAATCAGTGAATGTTATTATGACATTGTACACTTTCCGCATATAATGTATGTTCAGGGGTACATTCGGCACTGGCTTCATTTTTATGGATGGCAACGTGCGACCGCATCCTACAGCGCAGACGGTGGAGCACCCGGAACTAGAGGTTATTTGGCGATTGAACTAGCTTGCCCTTTACGCCGAAGTAAAACCTGTTGAGCACTTGGTGAATGCGTTGGGAAGACATTTTACATCACGTCCAAATTCAACAACGGCGATCCAGCAGTTGTCATCCGTGCTGGTGTGGGAATGGAACGCCCTACCACAAAATCTTCTTAGCAACATTTTGCCCAGCACATGAGCACGCTGTAGAGTGCCCACTGCCGTCGTGGGTGATCACACATGCTATTAAGAGCTTTGAGTGGCCTCTTTTAATGTCCAGGGGACTTCACCGGAATTATTGTCTTTGATACAAGAGCCATCTCTGTTCGTCTCCTTGTGTATTTCTTTCAGTTATATTCCGTGCTGCACTATGCAGTCCTTTCTCTGTAGGGTCTAAGTTTCATCGCGCTATGTTACTGGACAGTGAGAGATCACGTGAAAATTACTTTCGTCCTTAAGTAGACTCTCCATACATCTTGTCATCAGTGGTGTGGAGAGTCCAAGTCGTCAGAGAGGTTTCAGAAATATACAGAAGCCAGATGAAATTAGTGATTCCTGTCGTAGCATATATGTTTAGATGACTACATGTGTAGGGTCCTGGTAGCGAAACAAAATAATTAATATAATCACGGCTGTCAGCATTCGTTTTTGTCAAGTCTCTCACGATTCGTCTTCAGAGCCGATGAACCTTATGTCGGCCTGGGACACTCATCTAGCCCTACGACCGAGCGGAAGGGCTGGGTGGAAGTTCTTCTCTCGTGATAAATGCCTCCTGTACTATAGAGGAACATTAATGGGTTCGGAACACTCGTAGAGGAACTGAAACTCTTAGCACAGGAACCCCCCCTCTGCTTGTGTTTGCAGAAAACGCATTTTAAAGGGTCTTATATTCTCGTACCATGGGGAGATACCTCCCGTTGCAAGGATGACCTGACTGGGGATAGTGCCAGTGGAAGGGTCGCTGTGTTTGTCCATAATACACACAAGTCCTCTACTCTCTCCCTGGCTACTACGTGCAAGCAGTTGGAGTAGAAATTCATCTGTGTCAGAGGATCCATGTTTGCTCGCTGTACTTATTTCCACAAGATGTGACAGACTCTGAGGCTCTCACGAATCTTATACAACAATTCCCCCCACCATTTCTCCTACTGTCAGACATCATTGTTCATCATGTATTGTGGGGCTCAACCTCTACTATCCATCAAAGTCGGGTTTTGGAGAGCCTCATGATACATCACGAGCTGTGTAACACTGCCAGTACCACTCCTTTCTGCATTGCAACTCGGTCATCCTCAGCCATCAACCTCTCTTTCTGCTCTCCATCCCTCACGGAGTTCGGTGGGCAGTCACTGATAACCTTCATTCCAGTGACCACTTTACTTTCTGGAGTCATGTACTGGATGTAGCTCTACCTCAAATGACGCTGCCACGATGAGTGATCAGTGGAGCCGAATGGACGCTGTTCAGCCAGCTGGTTGTGTTTGAACGCCACGATGGCACTCAGGGATGGGTGGACCTCTTCGTATGAGTAATCCAACATCCAGCTGAATGGTCCATCTCAAAGTCGTATTGACAAACTAGGCCACCTGTCTCTTGATGGTCTGTGATGAGTGCCATTCAGTAAACTGGGTCGGGCGTGCGGTTTTTTGACGGTTTAAGTGCGCCAAACGGGGTAAACCTTGCCACCTTTCGCTTACCAAGGTCCAAGGCTCGACGCATCATCAAGGAGAGCAAGGAAAGACTACAGCAAGCGTTCCTGGACTCTGTCAACCATTCCATTTGTTCTACTCCAGTATGGGAAGCCATCAGGAGGGCGGAAACAGTGGTGTCTCCTAACAACACTTGGAGATGTCGTGCACACAATGGGAAAGCATTTTAGTGGTGTCTCCTAACAACACCTGGAGACATCGAGCACACAATGGCAAAACATTTGGCTAAGAATACTGTCAGTGCCCGCCAGGATCCAAGATCCGTCGTTATGGTGCCACCACGAAAAGGGGTGAATTTGACTTCAGGACTAACACTTCGTAGTCCTACAACTACCCGTTCCCCGAGTGGGAGCTGGTCGTCACAATGTGTCCGATCACGACCACATACGATACAGTATGCAACGAAACTTGAAACCACCGTTAAAGGAGGTCCTCTTACAGTGTTTGTATTTGATATGGCTGGCAGACCACTTCCATAACGCGTGGAAGGAGGCAATTCAGATATTTCTCCTCAAGCTAGGAAAGGGCTGTTACATACAGGAGCGTCACATTCACGAGCTGTTTAGGAAAGCAGCATTGTGTAGGTATATTCTTTGACATCAGTAAAATGTGTGACACTACTTGGAGACACAGTATTCTAAGGCAATACCCAACACTGGGGCTACCTTGACTATCTCCCAAACTTCATTCTGTACTTCTTATCAAAGCACCTATTTTGGTACCAAGTTGGTGATGTGCAGCCGAATATTTTTGAGCAGGAGAATGGGCTTCCTAAGGACAGTATTTTAAGTTTTACCCTGCCAGCCATAGTCATAAAAAGTATCATGTCTACAGTAAGGAGTCCTGTACAGTGTTCCTTAATTGTGGAAGATTTGGCAGTTTCCTGTTCCTCCTGCTGTATTGCAACAACAACTCGTCAGTTACAGCTAGTAGTGGAGCAAGGAGAGAACGAGCACATTTTGTTAGTACAGGTTGCTGACATCAGGGGCAGGTATGCACTCAGGGGCAAACCTATTGTTCTCCTTAGGTTAACAGGTACTTAACCTATTGTTTTCCTTAGATTGACTGGTCTTTAACCTATTGTTCTGTTACACAGTTTTCCATTTCACTGCACGTGTCCCCCTACCCCCCCTAACTCACCTCCCCGCTCAGGAAACCTCCCCTCACAGCTACAGGTACACTTTCACATCTGAGTTATTGGAATACCCCCTGTCACTACTATTAGCTTCATTGACTACTTAATTAAGTTTATCAATTAATTAACCTCTTCCCCTTTGGTAAACCCCATCCACTCCCCCACTCTCCTCCCTCCTAGAAAATGGCAGGAAAAAGACTCAGTTGTCATTTAGAGGGAAATCGGTTGTTCTGTATGGAATATTGTTTAAACAATTTAGACAATGTATGGAATATATGGAGAACGTGTATTGTTTATTTATAAGAAATTCAATTTGTTGGGGGTAGGATTTCTCTTTTTCATCATTCTATGCTGTTTGGAAACATCAAGATCTTACAAGTTTCTAGTTACTCAGTGGTCTACAGCACTTGGGGTTTATGGAGAAATAGTTTCCAGTTTATATCTTGGGAATTATGTAGCACAAGCAGTCGTTAGGATGCTGTCATGTGCTTGATATCGAGAAGTACCGCAAAAATGGTGTAATATTATGGCAAACCATGCAAAAGTACATGTGTTCTTGTAATGCCCGAGTCTGGAGATGGGTGTAGAAAAGTGAACAAGCAAGCAGGTCCCGACCAGAAACAGTAACGCTGTTGTGCTGAGGGGAAGCGGGCCCAGTTTTGTAGAACATTTCTGAAAGTGGCTTCGGTTTGCTTAGGGTCCTCTGGTCACCCGTCAGGGGTTGTCGACCACCAACCTCGCATGGAAATATCTAGTGTCACGAGTATACATACGTGCTGTCTGTCTTCATGGTAAATGTACGAATTATGTAAAAGGGGAGGTTTTGTATGGCACAGGATACGGATTGTATGTGTACTACATCGACAAGGTACACAATGATATATTGATGGGTCAGATATCAGTTTAACATTGTAATATTCAACTCCTGTACTCGGTGGGAGAGTAGTGTAATTGAGTACGGGTCTTTTCATATTTGACAATATGCAGGGGCACTTTGTAGGGTTTCAATGTTGGTGCAATATGGCGATCTGTGTAGAAGAATTTTTTTTTTTTTTGCCACTGAAAGTCTCGTTTGCAGAAAGAAAGAAAAGGCGGATGGTGCTTCCACACTGGCTGCATCAGTAATTTGGAGGGTATATTTGATAAGAGCCAATCATAATGCTCGATTGATTCACATGACATCATTTGTGCTGGGATGTAGGAGTCTCTACATAGCAGTGAGAACATTTGCGTATGTTGAAAGCAGGAAGGGTAATACATGATGGATGGGGTGCCACATTAGGACCATCAGGAGGAATGGTTTCGAGGTTATTCTGTGCTATTTTCGTAAACAGGTTCTGTTGGCGCAATAATTTTCATGCATACAAGCCGAGACATCAAGAAAGCGAGTGTTAACTATATCTGGGACACTATAGAATTTCCGAGAATCTGACTTGGTTCTTATTTTTGCATAGCCATGTGATATAAGTATAAGATTAAGAATCTTTTAGATGGTGGTCTCCACACTGATGTGTCAGTTACGCTTGGCAGTTAAGAACAGCTGGATGCAGCTCGTATATTCCGTTAGGATCGCTAGGGAGAAAGGACCCTGTGCTATTCTGCGAGGTATTGCAACATCTCTCTCTCCAAGCTGAACCCTATGCGTCATCGCCCCATCAATGGTATCTAGGTGAATACGTATTTCTACAGAAAGTTCTCAGGTGTTAAGTATGAAAGAGATGCTAGGGGCTCATCATTACAGGACCCAAACAGTCCCGTCATAGCTTGGCGGGACTGCCAATGCACCCTGTCTCCAGCGTTGGCATTGTGTGCTGAGTGGTGGGACTAATTTTTTACTAACGATCTTTTGTTTAAACCATATTCCTTCTACTTGTACATCTACATATATACACTGGTAGCCACCAAGCAGTGTGTGGTGGAGGGCACTACTCATGCCAAAGTCACATTTCCCGCTCTCTGTTCTACTCATGGATCACGAGAGGGAAAAACGACTGTCTGAAGACCTCAGTACAAGCTCTAATTTCCCTTATCTTTGGATGGTGAGCATTGAGTGATATTGAAGATGGTGGTAATAATATACACTCCTCATCCTCGGCAAAAATAGGATTTTGGAATTTAGTGAGCAGCCCCTTCCGTTTAGCACGTCGTGTATCTGCAAGTGTATCCCACTTCAAACTTTTAATGAGATTTGTACTGCTCTTGCGATGGCTAAATGTACCAGTCACAAATCTTGTGGTTCTTCTTTGGACCTTTTCAATCACCTGAATCAGACCCAACTGGTAAGCTCCCCCCATAAAAACGAACAATACTCTAAGAACAATAGGAATTAAAAAAAAAACTACCCATACATGTGAAGAATATCGATTTAATTAATTTGCATACCTTTTTCATGTCAATGTGGTGTTAGTGGTACAACAGTTAATGGGGGGGGGGGGGGGGGGTTGTCTGTGTGTGAGTGGGAGACATGGAGCAGAACAGCAGGTTAAGTGCAGAACACAAAACTAATTTGAATATTTTTTATGTAAAACGCAGTACAGTAGTTTAAGGGGGTAGATCACAGAGAAGAATGCGCGAGAAATGGCGTTCAAAAGCATTTGAAATTCGAAAAGTGTACCAGACAATGGTGTGAGGAGATAGCTAATTACTTAATTTGGTATCAAAGACTGTAGAGTAGTTTAAGGAAATGGAGGTGACATGGAAAACCACTTAACAGAACTATAGGTAAAGTGCCAACAAAGGCACAAACATTAGGTTAAGACACCAAGAGTACAGTGCCCAACATTAGGTAATGCAACATGTTTGCTCCATGTAATTGCTTCTTGTAAGACCTATATGTATCCAAATTGCAGAGAATGATGAGCAAGAGAAATCCAACACTGACATACTGAATTTTTTATAAATAAACAATGTACCCTTTCTGTATATGCCATACATTGTCTCAATTGTTCAAACAATATTCCATACAGAGCTATCGATTTCCCTGTACATGACTGACCAACTGAGACTTTTTCCCACCAGGGTGGGAGGGAGGAGAGGGTGGTAGGGGAATGGGTTTACCAAAGGGGGAGGGGATAATTAATTGACCAACTTAATTAAGTTCAAATATGGCTCTGAGCACTATGGGACTTAACAGCTATGGTCATCAGTCCCCTAGAACTTAGAACTGCTTAAACCTAACTAACCTAAGGACATCACACAACACCCAGTCATCATGAGGCAGAGAAAACTTAATTAAGTAATCTATGAAACTGATAGCAGTGACACGGGGTATTCCAATAACTAAGACCTGAAAGTGTACCTGTAGCAGTGAGTGGTGGTTTCCTGAGGGGGGAGGGGAGTGGGTGGGGGTGGGAACTAATAGGTTAAGCATCTGTCAGTCAACAGAGAACAATAGGTTAAGTACCAGTCCATCAAAGGAGAACAATAGCTTTGCCCCTGAGTTCATACCTGCCCCTGATGTATGCAACCCAGACTAATGTAATGCACTCATTCTCTCCTAGCTCCACTACTACAGCTTACTTTAAACAGGCTGGAAGAGAGGGCTGCAGAGTATGGATTTGTGTTTTCTGCACAGAAGGTTGTGTGTGTTCATTTCAGTTGTCCTTGTAGTATTTTTAAATTACTTGAATTGCGTGTGTGGAACACCATTCTCCCTTTTAAAGACTCTATGCTGTTTTTGGTCCTCTATTTTGAATCCTGACTGTTTTGGTTAACACACGTGAATGACCTGAAGGCAAGGGCCCAGATGGCATGAATATTTTGAAGTAACCTAGCCACAGGTCTTGGGGAGCGGCCAGAGCGTGTCTGCTCCAGTTTTATAGGGCTTTCGTGTGATTGCGGCTGGACTATGGGTACACAGTGTATGGGTCAGAGAGGCCTTCGTACCCAAGGATAACTAACGCTATACGCATGAGGAGATGAGGCTGGTCACAGGCGTTTAAAGGACCCACCCCTTACCCAGTCGCTGTGCTGAGGCTGTTGAACCGCCACGTATCATCCGACGGTAACACCTCATGGTGCATCAGGCGTGTACATTCCTCGTTAGTCCCAATTCACCAGCATACTGTACTGTAGCTCCTCCAGTTATGCAGCGCCTCTTTAGTAATCGTCTGCAGGCTTTGAGGCCCTTAGGGATCCACGTGAAATATGTGGGATGTGTACAGGCTCAAATGTGGGGTTTAAACAGACTACCACCCTTGTTACTGCAGAGGCCCAGAGTAATTTTTGGCTTAATGCCGTACAGGAGACATCGCACTCCTGCTACTGTGTTTAATACGATGTTTTCCAACATTTTAATGAGCACTACAACTATCTAGCTGTATTTACACAGGCTCTAAACAGCGGCATTCCTCTGGTTGCTCTGTTGTTTTCCCTGATAGTGTCGTCGAGATTGGATTGCCTCCAGAGTTTAGTGTAGTCAATGCCGGATTAACAGCGATCTTGAGGGCGCTGAAGAAAGTGAGATGTGCCATACCTGGTAAATTTCTCGTCTGTTCCGACTCTTTGAGTGCCTTTTAGTTTCTGAAAAGGGAATGAAAGGGCGGGTGTAGCAATCAAGGAATCGTGTCGTGATCCTCAGTTAGTTCAGTCTACCATCCTCTGCATGCTACCGTCCCGCTGTTGGGGTACGGAGTCATGCATCGAAGTGAAGGTAAGTGGTTGGAAGTGAAAGACAATAAGCTCCGTCTGTAACGTACACAATGCTGTCGTGATGTACTTCCTTCCACCCACACAGACACGACGTCTTCCTCCTTACTCGTCTTTCCATAGGCCACAGCCCGATGACGCATGACTCCTTTTTCCCGCGGGAGGACCCATCAACGTGTGGTGCTCGCGACGTACAAATAACTGTGCGCCACGTATTAGTATAGTGTATTTTGTTTTCAGGCCAGAGGGCAGCGGTAGATATGTCTGCAAATCTACCTTCTGTTATATATAACGTTCAAACAACTGGTGTGAGTTTTAGCGTTTTGTGACAAGTCCAACCTGTTTCCCGAAATTTTAGCGAGTCTTTCTTAACGTCTTTAAAGGGTGACTGGCTAACCCATGTTTTTTGTAAGTGGTGAGATAGTTAAACTTCCTTGTGCCTCTTTTTAGGTCCTCTATCGGTTTACAATCTTTTAATCCCAGGCCTAGCAACTTTCACCCTTCCTCCGTTGTCTTAAGGCGTGTGAGATAGAGTTAGTGTGTAGGTCAACGAGGATGAGTTAGGAGTGAGTAAATGAAAGTCCTTTTATAAGTTTTCCCTCACTGCGTGACAACGATTTCAACTATTTTATCCACATTCGTTTCCTTTAGTGTCTGTAAGGGAGCTGAAAACATCGCCGTTGAGTGCCTACAAACTCCACACACACATACACACACGCACACACACACACACACACACACACCCAATATCGATATACAAACTAAATGTTTCACGTACATCTCGTGGTGTTAACAGGATGCCTTTTGACAAGTACTTACAAGCTGCGGAGCACCAAGCCTACAAGGTTTCTAGATACGAGTACTGTCGGAGCCGTCTGTTCTGTACGCATTCATCCACCGGAAACGTAAGAAGGGTGCACATGCCAGGGGGCCAGCTACCGGTTCGAGAGGGCTACGTGATCTGGATCCGCATCCACAAGGTAGGGGCGGCGTAGCTATGCGCCGCAGGTAGGCCGCACAACAGCCATAATCCAATTATTTCTGTGCGCGGCTCCCTCGCTGCGCGGCCCGCCCGCCCCCGCGCCCACCCACGCCCTCGCTGTGCCGCCTGATGAAACGCGCTGTGCGCCGCTCTGTCAACGCTCATCTTAGTTTGGCTGTAGGAACGCAGCTGCGACTTCCCGTCAGACTCATGTCAGAGACCGCCGTTTTCATTCCCGGCGGGGGTTTGATTATCTTCCTCAACCCAAGTGCAGTGTCGTGGGACTACTCGAAAAATAAAAGAAATCGTATCCTTGTTGCGTATTGGTCGTAATTCCTTTAAGTACGTCTACACAAGGGGCGACGAAGTAGTAGCGTCTTACATTAGACACCAATTGAGTTTTGGCAGTGTTAAACGCAAGCATGGGGGCACCATATGTACCCAAAACCGCCGCCACTAGTTAGTAGTCTTATAATTATCCTTTCAAAGCCTCACAGAACTATTCTTACTCTGAGGGACACATCCAGAAACCTGAGACAACCACATGCGAGAAGCTGGTGTGGAGGTTGATCCAGTTAACATTTTCTTCTCTGATCTTTTATAAATGGATTACGAAACTAAGGAGCAAGTATTATATAGCATGGTCAAAAGCTGTATCTTCTCTTTCAGTAGACAGAAATATGACTTTCTTAACAAAAAGGGTTATATAATTTCAACATTTGACAGATGTTTTAGGAACATTAGCCGTTTCATATCCACTGATAGATAAATGGACTCCAGAATTTTCTGTGTATTTCTCCCCTCAGCTAAGCGCAATCAGGTTGTTCCTTCTTGTTTTAAAATACATCTACATACCTTCCGTCAAGTCTTTCGTATTTCTTTTAATTCAGCTAAAATCTTTCCTAATTCATCTACGAATCCCACTTCCATTTCATTATCATTATATTTATAATTATGTCTTCAACCGCGGTCTGTTGCTGAGACAGTTTTTTGTTCACTGTTTATCTGCCATTGGAAGTTATTTCCATCATATTTCTTGCCACTACCCGCTCCGACTTTGAATGCTTCACACATTAAAGGCCTTCGTTTCTTAAAACTGGTAGTAAGCATAAACTATAATCTTTCGGTCCGAGATACATCGGAAGATTAGCTTACCAACGACTTTCTAGGCTCTCATCGTTGTCTCCAACAAACTCCCCCTCCCCCTCAAAAAAAAAGAAGAAGACTTGTAGGACTTCGTTAGTCCGTTGCAAAGACGCTGCTGTTTACTTTCCCCATCCTTCCACAATCTGAACTTGTGCTTCGTCTATAACTACCTCATCATCAATGGGACGCTACCCTCGGTTCATTATATTCTGTCTCTTTCCCATTCTCTTTTAAGTGAAATAATAATAGTCGCCTTAATACCTGACACTTTCTGTTTGAGATTTACTTTCTCCACACATGTAACATCTTTTGGACTGTGCCTAAGCTTCTGCGTAAAGTAACTAACCCTTTGTCTGTGTCGGAATAATATTAATTTTATAAGACAATGCAATTTCTTTTTAGACGAGGATTCGAATCAACTAAATCTAAGTCGAGAGCCAGCTCTGTAACATACATAAGTGATTAACCAACGGAGACAGGATTAGCAGTATTCATACCTTCTTTACATACAGGACTACAGTACAAGAAATCTTTGAAATAAAGTTTCATTTCAAACTAAGATTCATCTAAGAGCATTTGTACCCCGTGTACTGATTAAAAGTAGTGTCAGTCTGATTCATGAAGCATTAGTTTTTAATATGGTGTAGTTTCAAATCGACACCACTATCAAACAATTTGAGGTATTTATCAGTGAAACGTAATTACATTTCGCTATCGCTGATTGCCTGCTAAAGGTTCTCTCTGCAGCAAGCAGTTTGCTCCTTTTGCAAACGTACTGTACATTACGTTTCTACCCACCTTGAGGCACTGGAAGGAACATTTATCAAAAGAGCAGCATTTGCGCACTATGAAAACGTGTTACATAGTATGCAAAAGAACGTTACTCCGTTTCTCATGTCCGTGAAAATGCTGACAGGAGTCGAGGTAAATTTGTCTCAGTTTCCGCCACGGTCACGGTTGCTTCACAGAATTAGGTCCGTTAACGTTTGACGCAGGCAGTAAGAGCGGGCGAGGCGATTAGTCGCACGCCGCGGGCCTTTTACTGCTCTGCGGAATGGCCTTCCAGTTGTATAGCCAGTCTGAATGGAGGTAAAAAGCCTGTCTGGACGTTCCGCAGGAAAGTAAAGCTCTAAGTCTTCGCCAGCGCCAGCTAAGTGAATTCAGTTTCAAATGAACTGCTCTGTCCAGCGCACGCTGCAGTTACACAAAGTCGCTCTGCGGTCTTTGTGGGAGCAAGATAATATTTTTAATCTAGGATGGAATATAATCTGCCTTCTCCTTTCACCATGCCTGCGTCTTTCATCTGCGGCGGTGAGGCTTTGATGCTCTATTCGCATTTATTTTAATCGCATTTTCTTCAAACTGTTCTCTTCACTTCTATTGAGAAGTACTGGTCAGACGTACTATAGACCGGCAACTACTTAAAAAAAGAAAATATAAATAAATCTGCGGTTCTTCGCCAGGAGCGGCACAACCTCGCATCATGGGTCTTGTGGTGCATCAGCTCAGAGTTGGATAGAGAGCTAGAATTTTTCCTGGCTCCCGGTTTCTGGAGGCAAAGGTAGATGGAAAAAGTAAGACAAGTAATGAAGATACAGCTACATTAATGAAATCTCTACCACAGCCATACACGGAAATCCCTTGTAACACATATGACTGCCTGTCCAGAGGATTTCAGTCCAGTCGTCTGGTGCCATCAAACATGTGAAGTAAGGAAAGTTCTCCAAGAACGGTACATAGTACAGCTGAACCCGATACAAAAAGCATTCATCTCTCATTACATACTAGCACAGATACAATATCTTGTTGCCGTTTTCTCTGTGACAACGGCAACTGCATATCAAGTTATGCTGTTCGCGTTGAGGGCCAACTGGAAACTCCGTATTATTTTCGTTAGTTCCATGACTCCATATAATCAGGCAGGTCTAATCCTCGGAAGTATTTATATACCGTACAATGCTATGTATCTAAAACGGTTGTTTCTGACCGCTGAGAACGACAGTATCACTCAAAAATTATTTCAACGTTTCTGAACCGCAGGATACGCCGCCGCTGACTAATCTCAGCTGTAACACTCCACACACCAGATACACCGATTAGTTATATTGATGACATGGACCCATTACAATGGGCTGCGTAACAACGTGTTTCCAACTTTTGAGGGTACCAACTGGTAAATTACTCGTACATAAACTCAGGAGCACTCCAGTGAACTGTGGTGCTGCTCTTGTTTTGTACTAACACCATATTACTCAATATTAATAGTAATCTCAGATTTTTCGCAGGTATTTCTGTTATCCACTATGAAGTAATACCTAAAAAGAGCTGCACAAATATTAAGTGAACCCTCGATAAGATTTGAAAGCGGTGTAGACGTTGGTAACTCGCCTTAAATACTCAGAAATTTAAAATTATGCTCTTCAGAAAACGAAATAAATCTATTATCCGATGACTAGAATACCTATAAGTCACAATTTTACCAGTCAACTCAAACAAATACGATGGAACAATAATTTGTAAGGATTTGAAATGGAACAATGATATTGGCTCAGACGGACATAAAACAGGTGCCAAATTTCGATACATTGGTAGGCTACAGAGGAAATGTGATCAGTCTACAAATAAATTACGAAATGGATTCAGTTTCTGAGAACCCGGATTGACGTCAGTGGTTTGAGACACATTAAAATTTATGCCGGACCATGACTCGAACCCGGATATCCCACTTATAGCGAGCACTCGCCTTAATCACACTTTTTACAGCTTCTCTTTTACAGCTGGATACAAGGTTGGCATTGCAGGTCTGGTCTGTGTGCTTCGCTACTGCGAGGCAACTGCAGTATAACTTGACATGTTTTTCGTGTCTCGTTAGTGCCTCTCGTCCCCTTCGTTTCAGCTGATTAGGTTGAGATGAAGTTGATGTTTCAGATGAATCTGCACATGTTCTATCAGGGACAGATCTAGGGATATTGCTGGTCATGAGAGTATTTCAACATCACGCTGACAGTTCTACAGATGCTGAGGCTGTGACCACTCCTGTTGTGGATTGCATTGGTGCAGTGTGGAATCTGTTGATGCCTGTTGGATGCCTCGAATGTGCCAGCAAACATCATTAAGAGAGTTAACATTTGGCACTCAAACATTTTCTTGACTCTTAGGCAGGTAGCAGTATTGGAGTGGCGTGCATCACACCAGAAAGGTGCTGACGCCGGCTCACGGCACGTGGTCTCGTCCCACGGCAGGAACGGAACAGCAGGGTTATCACCCAGTGACATCATGGAGCCAGTGGCCATACTGCGTGGGCAGCATACCTAGCTCTGGCCACGGCTGTGAACAGCTCTAGAAAGTGGGCGACCAGGGCATGCCTTATTTGTCATAGTAAGCGTGCAGGAGAGGCACCATCAGCTCCACATGGAGTGTGTGCTGTCGGGTGAGTCACGCTGCATCAAGCTGATAGGAGAATGGTTAGCAGCATCGAAGTCTGTTAGCAGGAATGCAAGGCGAGTAGCAGCAGGAACTGCAGGTTCCCACGAGGATGGATAAGCATCTGCTCCCTGATTCCACCGGTTATGTCATTAGAGGGACAACTGGATGATGATGTACACAACTTCCCTTCAGTCTTGACTCAGACAGCAGCCTGCCATTCACTGCAGCTGTGTCCCTGTGGGACTTGGTGCTCCATCAAAGACAGTAGACCGCTAGGTGAACAGGACATAGGTGAAGATTCCAGGCTGGATAGCTGTGAACAGAGTAGGTCCCTCACCAACGCAGGAGTAAGGTTTACAAAAGTTTTATCTGTGTGTTTAGGTATTGGGAGGCAACCGAGCGAGGTGGCGCAGTGGTTAGACACTGGACTCGCATTCGGAAGGACGACGGTTCAATCCCGGGTCCGGCCATCCTGATTTAGGTTTTCCGTGATTTCCCTAAATCACTCCAGGCAAATGCCGGGATGGTTCCTCTGAAAGGGCACGGCCGACTTCCTTCCCCATCCTTCCCTAATCCGATGAGACCGATGACCACGCTGTCTGGTCTCCTTCCCCAAACCAACCAACCAACCAACTGGGAGGCAACTGTGACATCACGTGGCATTATTCTCTTGTCCAGGTAGCTCCTCTGGTCCCTCTATTTCCAGCTGAACGGTGTCTTAACGTCTCCTTTCAGGATCAGCTGTGGATGTGTTTTGTGGAATCAGTGCACTGAATAGCTATTCTTGCATCTGACTTATGCCTTCTTATTCGACTTTGCAAGGTCATATCTATCCTTTTCTTCCTGAGCCGTGATTCTCCTTCATTAGCGCCTTCGGCAGCCATTTCTTACAGCGTGTAGCTGTCTTGTAACTCTACAACGTGCCACATCAGTGGTCCCTCGTTTCTTGCATTCCAGCCGGCTCTCGTATACTGACCTTCCTGGTGTGCCTCTCGCATTACCATTCGAACATTTCCAATTTTACTTAAATATGCCAAACGTATTATGCTGTGGCTCCTTAGTTAATACGCAGCTTAGAACTGAAATAATATGTGATGTGTCCCCACATCAGGATTCCAAGAGTAACACTGATGCGCGTCTCTAAAACAGTTGGAAAAATCAGACCCTGTCCCAGGTCGTCGCCATACACACAGACGAAGGTCATCCTTGCTGCTACAGAAACACAATTCATCACAAAACACAATGTGATGCCATTCATCATCAGTCCATGCTGCCCAGTCACGCCACCATTCGAAACCCAGCCGTTTCTGTTGTGGTGTCAATGGCAGCCTACACATGGGATGGTAATTTTCTAGTCCGTCTGTTGCTAGTCTCTGACCAATGATGCAGGCTGACATAAAATGTCGCAAAAAGTCCATTGCTCGTTCTCAGATGGGGGACCCAGTTGTGAAGCAGTTACAGTGTGCTTGAGACACAATACTGTGACGCTCTCTCGTGATACTAGGACGTGGCCCACCGTAATCATGACGACTACTACAGCTTCCACATGTTCCGATGCAGTCCAACATTGGGCCAATGTACTGGAATGGCTGGAAACAATAGCTAAATACATGTCTACGTGTTTTTACAGACACAGTCACAGATGAATTTTAATTTGAGGCCATAGTACAAGGGGGAGTTCATAGCTATACTATCGATATGAATGTGCCACTTACTGCAGCTCACGTGCTGAAATTATTGTAGTTTGGGCCAAAAAGAATCGTCATTACACAGTCTAGTTAGAAATGAACGAGCCTCACGTAATGATATGGACAGCTATGACAATGAGAGAGATTATGGAAGAATTCCAGGAAATATTTAATAAAGCTCCACCGCGAAAAGCAATACTTCTGGATTTGCCTTTGGCAGTGTTAAAGACGAACCGCGAAGTGGAAGGAAGGGGACACGAGAAGAAACAACTGACAGAGTCTCTGCTTCGATTGAACAATCTCCTCTGAAGTCGACACATAAACGTGCTTCGAATCTCAACGATGTGAGAGCACACGGAAAATTACTTTAAGGTCAGAACTCTTCGACAGGTGTTCGTCAACGAGTTATCACATGCTATCCGGGATGAGTAAGTCTTAACAACCACTCAACTTGCAAATGCAGTGAACCCTGCCGAGGTTATGCTTCCAGATGAATGTGGCATTTACCGCAGCTCACGTGCTAAAAATGTTGTGGTTTGAGTCAAAGAGAATCGTCATTATACACTCTAGTTAGAAAGGGACCAGCTTCACATAATGGTACGGACAGCCATGACATTACACCACCGAGTCGGACGGTACTTTTTTTGGGGTTGTGAATGGCGCATATTATTCACACTTGTTATCGTCATGGTTAATACCTCAGTTTGAGGGAAAGGGACTCACAGAACTCATATGGTTGCAACAAGGAAGACTGCTTCCTCACTGTGATTTTACAGAGCGCGAGTTCCTAAACGAACACACTCCAGGACGGTGGATCGGTCGTGGTTCATCGGCAACACTAGCTGCCTTATAATGGCTGCCAAGAAGTCCTGACCACGTCACATCATACAGCTCGTCATCGGGAGCCATTAAGGCGCATGTATCTGCACGTTGTTATGCTACAAACGAAGAACTGCAAACTGCTGTCGAGGATGCATTTCACACTATAACAAAGGACAAGCTCAAAAATATGTTAGAAGAACAGGATGTCGTAAGAAAACTGTAATATTTCTGGCCTTATAGCCATCATATTCAGCTCCAAGAAGCACTTCGTAGAGAGCTGAGAAGGCAGCAGTGGGAAGATGAAGTAATGTGGTGTGACGTACCGATGACAGATGGTTTGTTCGGTAGCGGTATTGCCTAAATTGGCGTACTCATCCGTGACCGGCTGCTGTGTGCGAAAGTATCGCGCCAAAATGATAAGCTTCTGTTATTAGTATCAGAAAATCTAAACAGTGAGTTTACTTGTATTTTATGTAAAAGCATCTCTCAATAGCAGGCTACCATACGATTATTTCCAAAGTGTTAACTATCAGCACAACAGTAAACTATTTCTAAGCAAAAAGGCAGGCAAATACCTTCGGAAATCTTCGGGTCGCTCGTAAGTTGGATGGTGGGCGACGTGGTTCGGCTGTAAGATAAGAGCTGGTTCGGCACTTTCGGAGGACAGACATGTTGTCAGCCTTGGTCGGTATCAGTTAAGGACTCAATTAGAAATTTCGTATTATTTGGACAAGTAATTGAGAACAGTTTGATAGAAATTACACTAACAGCAGTTCATTATTTTGTTAATTTTCTATGGATGTGTGAAGAGTGGAAATTATTTGTGATCAATAACGTGGACTATAAGTGTGCTGTTCCTCGTACTCTGCTAATAAAAAACGAGCTTTATCCAGTTTCAAGAAAGCAGTTCAAAATTTAGTTATTGATACATACCAGTTCCTTGTTTATAGTTTGTTACAGCATCAAGATAACGGACTAACGACCTATGTGCTTTTTTCTGCGCAGGGGAATATAACAACAGAAGACTGCAGGTGTTGAACATTACTAGGAACTTAAGCATTCCACTTAAGGGAGTGAAAGCAACTAGGTCCCTCACGTGTACTGCAGTTTTAGTGCAAATGAGATCAGTGACACTTCATTTGTCGCAATACAGAGGAGGTATGAGGGAGGGAAAATTTCGAGGGAAAGGATTTATCGTACACAGGTAAATCCCTATCGCTATCTATGTATCTCGCTTTTTCACTTGCCGTAAACTGTGTTTATAGAATGATGGGAAACATAGCGATATAATGGACGCCTAATACGCAGTTAAGTGCTTGTGTTGAAACAAATCAAATCAATTAGCATCACATACTAGGGGCACAGGAACTTCCCATAGTACATCCAAATGTCGCACAAATAATAATTTTATATGAATACACCAGATAGCCAGACGAGGCCGCATTTAAACTCTGTCAAAAGGTGATCACGCTGTCTCAATAGAGTACCCTACATCTTTGTGTCCTTAGAGTGATAACTCTGTTCACGTTCCTTATATACGCTGCCACGACTGGCAACAACACTAAACACAATCAACACTAATGCACTCTGGAGACCATTATACTTGTCACACAGAAACGACTCTCTAATCAGTTACGTATCAGCCGATGATGTTTACGCCTAGAGTTACCTTAACCCCTTCAGACCTAATTTTTTTTCTGGAGGAAGAAAAATTTTTCTGTATGCTGTAACGCTCTTAGGTGATTTTTAAAATGATTTTTAAATGATTTTAGATGCAAGATTTATATACATAAATGTACCCGTGTTCAAAACTTCTTTTTATGTATTTTTTATAACAATAATGATATTGAGTTATAGGGTGGAATATACTCGTAACTAACCAACTACTTCCCTGTCTTCTGGCGGCCACAAGCTACAGCTCACTGCGTCGTTCACTTGTTGCTGTTTTTATAGTTATGCCCAACAGCGGCAGCACTTGTGCGTTGTGAAAAGACTGAACATTCACAAACGTGTACTTAGGTTTCCATTGAGGAAAAATGTTTCTGTTGCAATTAATACACAGTAAACATTAATGAACACAGTTGTAGCCAAGAGCTACGAAAGGATTAACATTCAGGCATTTCTTCCTCAGCTTCAGATACACTTCAGTAATAAATATCAGTGGGCTTTAATTAACATCGCTTTTATCAATGCACACGCCAAGTTGTATTCAGTAAAGAAAACAGAACATCGCATTGGAAAAAAGAGAAGTACTATTATATCCTGAAAACACGCAATGAAGTACTTTCTTCGGCACCTACAACATGCAGCTACATTTACTTTCAAGAAACAGGTTCACGCACATTCTTCTCTTTCTACAGCGTTGCGTTTACCGAGCAAGGGAAGTGAGGCTGTGACAGATGGGGTTCAAAGAAGAGTCGTGCTCATAGTCATACAGTCTATTAGTGAGTGGGCGTTGCATACTTCTCAGATCTACAAGAACGGCGCAGTGCACCACACAGAGCTTTGCTCTTAAAATTCTGGGTAACCGACACCATCTCCCTTCCCCTTTCCCAACATGCTTCTAGAAGAATATTACTTCAACCAACTTACATGGTCGTATGGTGACAACGACGCGTCAGTTATATATTTTATTTGTACACGGTAAGTACGATATGTTTATTCCCTAACACGTCAGAGGATGTGAAGAATTGAAAATGACATAATTTTAAACCAGAATGACGAGTCTCAGAACTGTAATAAGATACATTTAGGCACAAAACCTTTGGCCTGCATAAGCGGGTCACGTATTTTAGGAAGCTTACACGATCTGAGGATCTCGGCATAGCTGCGGAGGGCTGGCTGGGCGTGTGAGGGGATGCAGATTGTGGCGCGAGTAAATTACAGGTCCGTGACCGCGGACAGCGTGCCGAGGCGGGAAGATACCAGACAATGTCCCGCCATGGGTGTGCACGCACTGGGCAGGTCCTCCAAAACACTGCCGCATTAATATGTATGACTTGGACGCTTAATATGTCGGGTTAAAGGTTCGCGTCCTTTACTTCGGTAAAGAGGAAAAAAATGCCTGTTTACTTACGTAGACGCCTCTTACGCAATCTTGTGTCGAAGCGACACAGCAATGAGGCGGTATGTTACATAAATTGTACAGTGGAGAACACTACTACGCCCATGTTCAAACAACGTCTAACGTCCTCGTCAAAGTCACTGAAGCACAATGAAATAAGCGCTTCGCCGGAGCTAGAAAACCATTTACTTTTTTTCGATTTTGTCGTTGTGGTTTTATCTTAGACCGAATATCTACAGCGAACGTAATGACAGCTTTTGTCGTACAGTACGTCTGTAGATAATACAAAATAATTCAGTACTGTGTTCATATGGCTCCCGCGTTAAAAAGGCCGATAAAGAAGGGGCAGCTAAGGAATAACCTCATGTTTAGGATGCAACAACTTTCGCTTGTACTTAGATTTATCTCATTTATGCTTTCACGGTAAAATTATGCAAAATGTTTCAGTTCGTGTGGAACTTCTGTTCGATTGCGGTGACTTACTTCATACATTAATAGTATATGAGAAATAGTCATGTCATCTCTTGAAGTACATGAAGACGATTCAAATTTTGCATTTTTCTCTTATTTTCCTGCATAACTTCACAAGAAATTATTTCGTTGAGGAGGTATTGACAATGAGTTGTAAGTTGAAGCACAGAAGCGAATTTTGCTTGATCTTCCTTAGCGTCGTAGATAACACAATTTAGGCGGAATAAATTTCCGACACAGGTCGCAGAACCATTGCAGAGCATATTCTGAGTTCAAGTGTGCGTTTCTAGTGACAATTACGGAATGTACCAATTTCAGAACAAATGTCCTATCATATTTTTTTGCTCTTTATGGAATATTTAATACGATGTCTCGTATGTGGTAGACATGTGTTTAAGCGCCAACAATTTCTGCACAAGAATGATACTTTCCCCACTATACAGTGACGTCAAATTACTTAACGATATCATCCGAATAATACTATACGTTCGAGATACGTGAATAAACTGTCTTTTACTTACGGTGAATGGTGAAAGTAATGACCACTGATGACACATTCACAGCCGTATATGTTAATACCCAGTGTTCTCTTGCCTATTCTTCCCAAAGCCACGGGGTTGTAGAACGTCCAGTCATCATCGTGACTTAATACAAACGCAATGTCATCTACAACTTGGAAAACTTAATTTTTGTTGGAAAAAGTAATCGATTACGTATCTGTTTTTTTCCTCCGCAAGATGAACTCCATTTAACCAGGAAATTTTCATTTCGAAAGCGACAATTACGACGCGTAACATATTTGAATAATATGAAATATTTCTCATTGGTAGAAATAGAACCACTACGCGAGATGGATGCTGTAGTGAGTTAGTTCATTCAGATCGAATGTATTTTTCCATCATGGGTTGAAAGCTGCGAGTATTTCTCAAATGATGAAGCTTTAGAAACACCGAGAGAGGTGGCGCAGCAGTTAACTTGACTCGCCTTCTGGAAGACAGTGGTTCTGTTCCAACGTCCAGCTGTCCAGATATGTGTGTTCCGCAATTTCCTTAAATTTATTAAGGTAAATGCTGTGTTATTCTTTTGAGAAGAAAACGCTCGATTTCCTTGCCGAATCATAGATTGCGCTCTTTCCCTAAGGACTTTGTCCTCGACAGTTTGTTAAACCCTAATCGGCCTTTACGGCTGCATCAGTAACGTCGTGTATGAAAAGAATCGACGGATATT
Source organism: Schistocerca piceifrons (assembly GCF_021461385.2). Classification (NCBI taxonomy): domain Eukaryota; kingdom Metazoa; phylum Arthropoda; class Insecta; order Orthoptera; family Acrididae; genus Schistocerca; species Schistocerca piceifrons. The sequence goes on from NC_060149.1 coordinate 564,104,781, forward strand.
ACACAACATGTTCCCATAAATGAAAATACTGAAAAACTTTGGTCATTGCTATGGATTTAAAAAGAAATACAAATTCAACTATAAGCCTACAGCGCTGCCGGTATCCACTGTTATTGGGAAAGGGTTTTACGCCTGCATATAGAATATTACAACCAAACTGAAATGAGGAATGAAAACACTAAGAATTTCTAATGCAAAACCCTCAAGATGTGACAATGACGCTTAGTCGTTAATTGTATTAAGGAATATGAAACATTTTAAACTAAAAATCATTTCAGAAACTTGGGTTATTAATGAATGAGCAAATTTGCTTATCGGTTTTACGTGTAGTGCGATGACGACCGATAAATGGTAAATAGATTATGATGATACATAAGTATAAAGGTATTTTTCCTGATTTTTAACGCTTTCAAGAGCAGTGATAGATCTGCGAGGTGAAGCTGTTCGTTGGCAGAGCTCCGTGCTAGGAAACGTAGCGTCACAGAGTGGTTCTTCAGCACTGCTGCAGAAGTCACAATTAGTGTTCCTCGTACAAAGTAATGTGACTGTGGCCCATTGATTATTTTGTATGGAAGGAGAGATTTTAAATAGCACCTAAAGGAGCAGCAGTTCTCACTTTTTGGATCTACATCTACATTTATACTCCGCAAGCCACCCAACGGTGTGTGGCGGAGGGCACTTTACGTGCCACTGTCATTACCTCCCTTTCCTGTTCCTCTCCCGTATGGTTCGCGGGAAGCACAACTACCGGAAAGCCTCCGTGCGCACTCGAATCTCTCTAATTTTACATTCGTGATCACCTCGGGAGTTATAAGTAGGGGGAAGCAATATATTCGATAGCTCACCCAGAAACGCACCCTCTCGAAACCTGGACAGCAAGCTACACCGAGATTCAGAGCGCCTCTCTCAAAGAGTCTGCCACTTGAGTTTGCTAAACATTTCCGTAACACTATCTCGCTTACCAAATAACCCTGTGACGAAACGCGCCGCTCTTCTTTGGATCTTCTCAATCTCCTCTGTCACCCCGACCTGGTATGGATCCCACACTGATGAGCAATACTAAAGTATAGGCCGAACGAGCGTTTTGCAAGCCACCTCCTTTGTTGATGGACTACTTTTTCTAAGGACTCTCCCAATTAATCTCAACCTGGCACCCACCGTACCAACAATTCATTTTATATGATCATTCCACTTCAAATCGTTCAAATCGTTCCGTACGCACACTCCCAGATATTTTACAGAAGTAACTGCTACCAGTGTTTGTTCCGCTATCATATAATCATACAATAAAGGATCCTTCTTTCTATGTATTCGCAATACATTACATTTGCCTATGTTAAGGGTCAGTTGCCACTCCCTGCACCAAGTGCCTATCCGCTGCAGAACTTCCTGCATTTCGCTGTAATTTTCTAATGCTGCAACTTCTCTGTATACTACAGCATCATCCGCGAAAAGCCGCATGGAACTTCCGACACTATCTACTAGGTCATTTATATATATTGTGAAAAGCAATGTTCCCATAACACTCCCCTGTGGTACGCCAGAGGTTACTTTAACATCTGTAGACGTCTCTCAATTGATAACAACATGCTGTGATCTGTTTGCTAAAAACTCTTCAATCCAGCCACACAGCTGGTCTGATATTCCGTAGGCTCTTAATTTGTTTATCAGGCGACGGTGCGGAACTGTATCGAACGCGTTCCGGAAGTCAAGGAAAATGGCATCTACCTGGGAGCCTGTATCTAATATTTTCTGGGTCTCCTGAACAAATAAAGCGAGTTGGGTCTCACACGATCGCTGTTTCCGGAATCCATGTTGATTCCTACAGAGTAGATTCTGGGTATCCAGAAATGACATGATACGCGAGCAAAAGACATGTTCTAAAACTTTACAACAGATCGATGTCAGAGATATAGGCCTATAGTTTCGCGCATCTGCTCGACGACCCTTCTTGAAAACTGGAAATACCTGTGCTTTTTTCCAATCATTTGGAACCTTCCGTTCCTCTAGAGACTTGCGGTACACGGCTGTTAGAAGGGGGGCAGGTTTTTTCGCGTACTCTGTGTAGAATCGAATTGGTATCCCGTCAGGTCCAGTGGACTTCCCTCTGTTGAGTGATTTCAGTTGCTTTTCTATTCCTTGGACACTTATTTCGATGTCAGCCATTTTTTCGTTCGTGCGAGGATTTAGAGAAGGAAGCGCAGTGCGGTCCTCCTCTGTGAAACAGCTTTGGAAAAAGGTGTTTAGTATTTCAGCTTTACGCGTGTCATCCTCTGTTTCAATGCCATCATCCCAGACTGTTTGGATATGCTGTTTCGAGCCACTTACCGATTTAACGTAAGACCAGAACTTCCTAGGATTTTCTGTGAAGTCGATACATAGAATTTTACTTTCGAATTCACTGAACGCTTCACGCATAGCCCTCCTTACGCTAACTTCGACATCGTTTAGCTTCTGTTTGTCTGAGAGGTTTTGGCAGCGTTTAAACTTGCAGTGAAGCTCTCTTTGCTTTCGCAGTAGTTTCCTAACTTTGTTATTGAACCACGGTGGATTTTTCCCCTACCTCACAGTTTTACTCGGCACGTACCTCTCTAAAACGTGTTTTACGATTGCCTTGAACTTTTTCTATAAACACCCAACATTGTCAGTGTGTTAGGTAGTCTGAAATCTGCCTCCTATTACTCTTGCTAAACAGATAAACCTTCCTCCCTTTTTTATATTCCTATTTACTTCCATATTCAGGGATGCTGCAACGGCCTTATGATCACTGATTCCCTGTTCTGCACTTACAGAGTCGAAAAGTTCGGGTCTGTTTGTTATCAGTAGGTCCTAGATGTTATCACCATGTGTCGGTTCTCTGTTTAATTGCTCGAGGTAATTTTCGAATAGTGCACTCAGTATAATGTCACTCGATTCTCTGTCCCTACCACCCGTCCTAAACATCTGAGTGTCCCAGTCTATGGTAAATTGAAATCTCCACCTAAGACTACAACATGCTGAGGAAATTTATGTGAAATGTATTCCAGATTTTCTCTCAGTTGTCCTGCCACTAATGCTGCTGAGTCGGGAGGTCGCTAAATGGAGCCAGTTATTAACCTAGCTCAGTTGTTGAGTATAACCTCCACCCATAATAATTCACAGGAAGTATACACTTCTATTTCACTACAGGATAAACTACTACTAACAGCGACAAACACGCCACCACCAGTTGCATACAATCTACCCTTTCCAGACACCGTCTGTGCCTTTGTAAATATTTCGCCACAATTTATCTCTGGCTTCAGCCAGCTTTCCGTACCTATAACTATTTCAGCTTCAGTGCTCTCTATCAGCGCTTGAAGTTCCGGTACTTTACCAACGCAGCTTCGACAGTTTACAATTACAATATGGATTGCTGCTTGATCCCCGCATGTCCTAACTTTGCCCCGCACCCTTTGAGGCTGTTGCCCTTTCTGTACTTGCCCGAGGCCATCTAACCTAAAAACCGCCCAGTCCACGCCAAACAGCCCCTGCTACTCGTGTAGCCGACTGCTGGCTGTAGTGGACCCCTGACCTATCCAGTGGAACCCGAAACCCCACCACCCTACGGCGCAAGTCGAGGAATCTGCGGCCCACTCGGTCGCAGAACCGCCCCAGCCTCTGATTCAGACCCTCCACTCGGCTCTGTACCAAAGGTCCGCAGTTAGTCCTGTCGACGGTGCTGCAGATGGTGAACTCTGCTTTCATCACGCTAGCGAGACTGGCAGTCTTAGACAAATCAGATAGCCGCCGGAAGCCAGAGAAGATTTCCTCCGATCCATAGTGACACACATCATTGGTGCCAACATGAGAGACCACCTGCAGATGGGTGCACCCTGTACCCTTCATGGCATCCGGAAGGACCCTTTCCACATCTGGAATGACTCCCCCCGGTATGCACACGGAGTGCACATTGGTTTTCTTCCCCTGCCTTGCAGCCATATCCGTAAGGGGCCCCATTACGCACCTGACGTTGGAGCTCCCAACTACCAGTGAGCCCACCCTCTGCGACCGCCTGGATCTTGCAGACTAACGGGCAACCTTTGGGACAGGACAAGCAGCCATATCTGGCCGAAGATCAGTTCGTCAGACAAACTGGAGAGGCCTTCGGTCCAGCCCTCCAGAATGTCTTTCGCCCCCTGCCACACCTCGAGACGACCTCCCACTCTACCATGGGTGAGGGGTCAGCCTCAATGTGGGCAGTATCCCGGGCAGTCACAGCCGTAGTCCAATGAGGAGATGCATGGGACGAGCTGGCCGTCCCCGACAAACCCCCGTCCGGACCCCCACAGTGATGCCCATTGGCAACAGCCTCAAGCTGTGTGACCAAAGCCAACACTGCCTGAAGCTGGTAGCGAAGGGATGCCAACTCAGCCTGCATCCGAACACAGCAGTCGCAGTCCCTATCCATGCTAAATACTGTTGTGCAAAGTACATCTGAACTAATCTACAGAGAGCACAAACAATTCGACACAAAATTTAAACGGTTATTAAAATACAAGATTGCCTAGTAAATGCAGTAATGCTGCTACTTGCGCACTGCTGACACACTGCTCGGCGGCAGAAGGAGACTACACGATTTTACACTGTTCAGGCACTAAAACGCGATGCTACAACTCTCAAATACTATAATACGACCGAAATTTATGAATTAAACAACGCAAGTACCCAAAAAGACGCAAAGAAATTAAGAATTAAACTATGTAACAAATAAGTGAGCTAAGAGTATAAGACTTGCTGCTGGCAGCTGCTTATCCAACGGCGGCAGGGATCTCTGTGACGACGTCAACATGCCTTCACGCGGTAAGTACAACCACACTCCCGGCCATATGGACCAAGCAATACAGGCATCATGTTGCAGCAGTGTCATTGAGAGCTGACCGCTGAGAACCTCCCAGGTTTAGGGACGGCTTCCAGTTTTCAACATTTAAAGCATGTTGTTACTCGCTGGTTATGACAACTTGATTAGTAAATATTACGATAATAGCTCGAAAGTACGTCAGCCGCTGAGCCTCAGAGTCATTCATGTTGATACTAATGTAAAAAAATGTTTCAAATAACTCTGTACACTGTGGGTCTTAACTTCTGAGGTCATCAGTCCCCTAGTACGTGGAACTACTTTAACCTAACTAACCTAAGGACATCACACACATCCATGCCCGAGGCAGGATTCGAACCTGCGACGTAGCGGTCACGCGGTTCCAGACTGGAGCGCCTAGAACCGCTCGGCCACACTGGCCGGACCGTTTTGTCACATTAAATGATTAAGTGAGACTTTTGCACAAGTGTGGGACAGTTTCATTTAATATACCTGTTTGTTTGAGTCTCTCAACAAGTCTTATTAACTTTACCTTCATCTACCAGGTGATCAAAAAGTAAGTATAAATTTGAAAACTTAATAAACTACGGAATAATGTAGATAGAGAGGTAAAAATTGGCCCACTTGCTTGGAATGACATGGGGTATTATTAGAACAAAAAAAAATTTTCACAAAATGTGCGACAGATGGCGCTTTACAGCAAATAACTGCTACCGTGACGGGTGAGAGGTATGCCGATATGTTACAGAATGCCATCATCCCCATTCTGGCTGATAAACACCTGCTGGAACGTATGATGTTTATGCAGGATGGCGCTCCACCCCATATTGCTACACGGGTGAAAGATCTCTTGCGCGCGTCGTTTGGTGATGATCGTGTGCTCAGGCGTCACTTTCGTCATGTTTGGCCTCCCAGGTCCCCAGACCTCAGTCCGTGCGATTATTGGCTTTGGGGTTACCTGAAGTCGCAAGTGTATCGTGATCGACCGATATCTCTAGGGGTGCTGAAAGACAAGATCCGACGCCAATGCCTCACCATAAATCCGGACATGCTTTACAGTGCTGTTCACAACATTATTCCTCGACTACAGCTATTGTTGAGGAATGATGGTGGATATATTGAGCATTTCCTGTAAAGAACATCATCTTTGTTTTGTCTTACTTTGTTATGCTAATTATTGTTATTCTGATAAGATGAAGCGCCATCTGTCGGATATTTTTTGAACTTTTGTATTTTCTTGGTTCTAATAAAACCCCATGTCATTCCAAGCATGTGTGTCAATTTGTACCTCTCTATCTACATTATTCCGTCATTTATTCAGTTTTCAGATTTATACTGACTGTTTGATTACCCGGTTGATTAGAAGTTGAAGAAAAGCACAGTGGTCAAGTGAAAGGAAAGAGCTAGTTTTGTCTGCATCTACGAGAGGTGACTGATACCTCGGTCACGGTCAGAACAGAAAGTCGTGAAGTAAATGTTCATTTTGCCAAGAGCAGACAGAATCAAGGGAAAGTTCATTACACACTCACCGTGATACCTTAATCCTCAAATATATACTCTCGGCTTTTTCACACGTAATTGCCGACAAACTTCCGTTCTGCCCGGACAAATAACGAGCACACTGCGATACTGGACTCGCAACTCAACTCAATCAGTGAGGCTCACCACTGGACGCATCCGTTCGTTTATGGTGGCCACTCTGAGTGACTTCCTTCGAGAAAACTCTGTGCCAGACACTGTAGCGAAATGACTAAAATCCGGGAAAACATTTGAAATGGCCGATTCCGCATATAATACGAGTAAGATTCACTATCATACGTGAGCCATTCTGTACCACGTGTAATTTCCTGGACAGTACGCACAGCATCATCATTTAAAGTGGATTAAAAAAAAGCTTCCTGTGACTGTTCTGGGATAATGCTGTTGCTGCGTAATGGTAGAAAACTGTAACGAAATGCAGAAGACATGCTTAGGATCGACGGTTGGTACAGGAATTGGCCCCTGACCCTCATCGTAAACAAAGGTAACGTGTAGTGCATAATTACGTGAAAAGAACAGTGACTGTATGATCACGCAGGAAACAGACACATCTATTAAATAACAGGGAGTGTTCGTGCCGAACGATTTGAAGTTAAGCGAACACATAAAACTAGTCGCAAGAAAGACGGATACCAGACTGAGAATAGTTGGTAGAACCTTAGAGATAATTCAGAAAGGAGCGGCGTGTTTCGTCATCTTCAGTTGCAGATGCTACAAAAGAGGTGTTGTGCATCACAGTGTAGTTTACTGTTGAAATTCCGATGTCGTACATTCCTAGAAGAGACATCCAACATATTGTTTCCTCCAACGTATATCTCGCTAAAAGATAATGATGGGTAAAATCAGAGAGATTCAGTTTCACACGGAGGCCACGCCCATCATTCGCGACTGGGACGTGAAAGTTGGCACACAAATTACTCTACGCCACTCATCATACGGTGATTTGCCAAGTGTAGATATATATATATATATATATGGATTTAAAAAGATTTTTCAGCACTAATCCTAACGCGAAGGCGTCCTCGGCGGCGACCCGTGAAATCCCATTAACGCAAGTTCTTTGATCGGCAACAACATTCCATTAAAACTGTTTGGCAACTTGGGGTAACCTTGGTAATGCGTACGTCTGAGAAATTAGATCTATCAACAAAAACCGTATTCTAACTGCTTTCATTTTTAAATGTAGCCATAGTCTAGGGAATTTTTTCCAGAATGACTGCTCTCTAACAGTGCGTGTGCTGTTTTTAAACATCCTGGCTGTTTTAATCGGGGGTGAGTTTCGAGATTCGAACGTGGAAATGTTTCTTCCGCAAGCATCCCCATCAACGAGAAGAGAATCGTTTCGGAAAGATGGATATCCGACATAACACACAGTTTTAACATGCCAGGAAGTTTCAAAGTGCATTTAGTTTAACCATCATACGAACATCTGCACGGGATTTCTCTTTACTCGAGTCTTACTGATGTTAATGTGACTGACTAATCAAAGGAAGGTAAGTCTGTTTGGTAATAAAGGATTATTTTTTATATTGAAGACTTCTTAAGCAGTATAATACAAACAATCTAGAGCGCATCTAATATTTATTTATTCTGGAAAATGTTCCAATCAAACGTGACCCTCTTCAGACCACTTACTATTAAGTTAATGATATTGACTGAGTATGATGTAGTTAATCATCATAAAATTAATAAACATGAACATAGTTACAAAGTAAAATATTTATATAGCCTTGGTGAGTTTTGGAGCCGGTACACGGAGCTGCTGTACGTACCGAAAGGGATCAGTCAACAACTGATGCCATGTAGGGGTTGTGAGGGGAAGCTGCTCCCACCGTCCCACACGTGGCGGTAGAATAAACACCGTCATATTGTTTGTGCAGAGATAATAATACAACGTTAATTTTAACCCACAAGTATATCTAAAATATTTCAAAGGATACTAAAAACTTATAAGAACGATAGCAGCGACTAGGACATAAAGAAACAGCCTTCTGTGTGCATTAGACACTACTATTACATACTGCACACCTTATAAAAAGTATAACATAAGCGATACAAACAGCCAAGGAAAGATACAAAGAGTAGGGCACCAACGGTTACCGTAGAGATGGACGGTCGCTGTTCGTGTCGTACCAGTGATAACACGTTTCGCGGTAGACTAGCCTTACGATCAGCGTCGTGCATATTTAATCTCCAGACTTATGTATCCACTTAAATACAGTCAACTGGTTTCTAATCATGAAAGAAAATTGTAAATAATCTTAACTTTTTATAAATAAAAAGAGGAACTACCGTAGGCGAAGCTGTTGTTGATTAAGATACATTTGAAAGTGCTAAAAGCTAGCGTGAAAAGTATGTCAGTGTATCAGTACTAAGCCCTAGTATAGGCTGTTTGGTAACATTTTCGCTCATTGTTTAACTCTGCCGATCACGTGTGGAAGGGAGAGTACATATTTCCCCTTATAACCACTTGCATCTACACGACACTCAGCGGTTATTGAGTAATGCATGCAGTAGCTCCGTGCAAAAAATGGTTCAAATGGCTCTGAGCACTATGGGACTCAACTGCTGAGGTCATTAGTCCCCTAGAACTTAGAACTAGTTAAACCTAACTAACATAAGAACATCACAAACATCCATGCCCGAGGCAAGATTCGAACCTGCGCCCGTAGTGGTCTTGCGGTTCCAGACTGCAGCGCCTTTAACCGCACGGCCACTTCGGCCGGCTAGCTCCGTGCACCGGCTCCACATGTCACCAAGGATATATACGTATTTTTATCTTGTAACTATGTTGCTGAATGTTAGTCTGTATGGTGGTTAGCTGTGTCACACTTAGCCATTTTTGTTAATTTTAGATTTAGTCATCTGAAGTTGGTCATGTGTGACTGAAACCGGTTACTAGAATAAATAAATATAATTTGTATTGCAGACTGCCTGTTTGACGCTAGACCATGAAGTGTTTGCTATTGACGTGTTGAGTTGAAATTTTCTGGTTGCAACAACGTCTTGCGCTTCAGTAAATGTATTCAATGATAAACACAGATAACAGACGTACATACGTGTAATTAGGTCGTAAAACAAAAGTTGTTCGCCGTTCTCAAGCTAGTTCACAACCAGAAGCTGTGAAGCTCACTTATGGATAAATATTGAAGGAGAAAAAGTCATCGACTTACTTGCCTCAAAATAATACGGCTGTTGCACACACACGCACGCACACACACACACACACACACACACACACACACACACACACACACACACACACACACAAGAAAGGAAGTCAATGGGCATGGCCTCCAAAAGCATGGAGAACAAAGAGGTGTTTTCGTTACATTAGGTTTTACTTGATCACCACAAGACAGACCTTTTTGTCCATTAGTTAACAGATTCTTGTGTTATATAAGCGTTGGAAAATAAAAAGAAAACGAGTTAATCAGTTATTAATTTTAGTGTGTAATATTAATGGGTACGTACGCGGTGCCGATAATCTGCTCGAGAAAAGCGTCGAGACACGTTTCTTACTGCCGAAGAGGCATATTTTACAAATTGCGTACCTTTAATTCGTTAGAGGCCACCGCATTTTGTTGGAAGCCCGGTGGAAAGAAATTCAGCGCCTGGCTCTTCTTAAACGGGTCGGCAGGAGACCCGGAGCTATTACTCAGCGCAGCCCGCTCTATCTTATCGCTGCGTGTGACTGAGTGGAACCCCGAGCACGCCTCCGCAGCTGAATTTTTAATATAGTAAATAGGAGTCGGAAGGCGTTATTGCGAGGAACTGGCCCAGGTGAGCTCTAGATATTGCGGAGAAACTGAGAGAATCCAAACTTCGCGTGCCAGCCTCTTCGACGGTTTTCGGCACTGTGCAGTGTTTTACTTGTTTCCATTTTGCCTCACACAAATTACACAAATTAATTTTCAAATTTGGCAGATGTTCTGCAATTTTAAATCGTAATGGGTTATGTTATGTTGTTTTAACGACACCGTTGTAAACTACTCTAATTCATTCAGAAATACGATGGCCTTATTGTACTAGTTTGATCAGTACAGGAATTGTTGGTCTATTTTCACATTAACTCATTAATAGAGAAACCTCTTCATTTATATAATGATCAGAGCTCTAGGACATACTCAATAGTTCGGGAAATATACCACGAAATAAAAGGAAAGCGAAGGAGAAACTACCATCTACCTACCCACAGATAGCACTTTTTTTATATGGATTACCTTGAAATTATTAGAAAACTACAGCTTTAATACAATGAATGGCGTTAGGGTATAATCCACATTTTCTATAATGTTCCTCATTTATTTCCCCTTAAGACACTCATACGTTTTCATTAATTAGAAATGTTGTATCTATTAAGAAAACTGCCTGACTCCTACTATGTCCTATATGCGAAATGTTTTTATTTGCTAAGAAACATGGGCTATTCAGGGTTGCTGTTACATAATCAAAAAATGGTTGTTAGTCCCAGTCATTTCTCGAAATGGATCTCATAATACAATATAACTAAAATATACAATACTAAGGGAATTTTATTATGTATTCCTGTGTGCTTAGCAATGGTCTCATTTGACAGTAAGTAATACAATATAAACAAATCGCTATAATACAAATAAAGTCTGGTTACTATGACGCATGATACCGTATTGATGGTATATTAGAAAAAGATTGCAATACTTACGGGGCGATATGACAAAACGTTACTTATCTCCCAATTACCAGATAAGTGATTAGGATTTGAAACTAATGATAAATTACTGTCAAAATAAGGTCTGCGCGAAGAATGTGAGTTAAAATTACATAGTCTCTATTTCAAAATATTACCTGCAGGAAGCAACTCCAGTTGCTTTTTGATGTTCTTCATGAGTAATTTTCATCAACACTGAATTTTCCAAAGAATTCACGTAATATATGATTTTACTCAATGTGACGTCCGATCAAGAGTCAGGTCAGCTAAGAAGCGGTATCAGCTGCCATGTGAATGCCACACACTATCAGCACTTTTATACTCTCGATATCAGTTAGGAGATAGGATTCGTTGTGTGTCTTGCACTACTTATTTGCTGTGCTTTTAAATTACATTACCTTGACCACGAAACCGTAGGGAGACACCCATGCTGTTGTCAATAATCTTCGAACCATCAACTGCTAAAGTTACTAGGTTTTCCGTAAGTAAAACTATAATTGTCTACTCCGTGCAGTTACGTTGGTTGGTACCTGGACAGTGTTAAACTGTCTGTATTTTCGTAATAGACATGAGGCTGTACACACTCTTTAAGCGATTTTTAAAATGGTTTAGTTACTTCCGCAATTTAATTATCACAGATATATTTTAGAACTATAAACAGAAAATAACTGATGACCTCCTCGCAGTGTTATACAGGATCAAATGCACAATATGGTAGCATTTTACACAGTTGCCACCCTAAGATATGCTCCAATAGTTGAAAAGTCCTGCCGGGGTGGCCGAGCGGTTCTAGGCACTTCATTCTGGAACCGCGAGACCGCTACTGTAGCTGGTTCGAATCCTGCCTCGGGCATGGATGTGTGTGATGCCCTTAGGTTAGTTAGGTTTAAGTAGTTCTAAGTTCAAGGGGACTGATGACCTCAGCTGTTAAGCCCCATAGTGCTCAGAGCCATTTGAACCATTTTTTTTGTTAAAAAAGTGAGACCAATTTACTGTTTCAAGAAAAGTAACAAACCATCCATTACACGATATGCAGCCGGTTCATGCCTTTATGATTGCTACTTTTTCCATATATGAAAGCGTGCTGAAAAAATAGCACCGAATAATTTATGTGAAGACTCTTAAAGTTTCTTAGGTAACGCAAACGTTATTAACACTCTACATCTTTAGTCTTCATGTCTACGTATTGATTTCTCAACTTACTAACCCTGACGAGGAGCATATTTATCCCAACGAGAGACCAATTTGTTGACACCGTCACTGTAGAACGTTTGACTTTGTTGACGGAGCCATAACCTCACCTCCACTTACACCGCTTCATTACTACCAAAGTTAAGTGGGGACTGTATGGAGGATGATCTGTGAAAATGAAGCCAAGGCGTCGGATTGTTACAGATGTCGCAGCGTTCTTGTGGTCTGGCATTGTCATGTGTGGACGAACTCTTCGAAATCGAAACTCGATTACAACACGATTTTCTTACGCACCGACATAGTTACTACGCTATAGGCAGCCATGTTACGCGCTGATTCCATTCGGAGCCCTCTAGCGGCAGAGGGGTGTACATATGTAGACATAAAGAAAAAGGTGTAGACTGTTGATAACATTTGTTTTATTTTAAAAAACCTTAACAATTTTCACCTAAAAATGTCGGAGGCATTATTTTTCAGCACGACCTCCTACTAGAAACGTTATTTCTTAGGAAAATATAAACTCGATGAAATTTCTTGGAAATTTTCTCGAATTTACGCTTTAGTGGTCTTGCATTCTTCAATAGCTGTTCTCGGATATCTATTCAGGCACCTAACTTCTATGTTTGATGTCTGCATAAAGACAATGGACTCCTTCTTCGTTGACAGCGGAGAAGATGTTTCTTTGCCGGATTGTGTTCTGAAGATTGGCAGCATACGTTCTTTTCACACATAAACACGAAGAATATTGCATTCAGTGCAGCTACAGAATGATTAAATTAAAAATAGTGCGCAGTAGTGAGTGGTGGTGTCACATTATCAGCTTCTTTGATTTCGTCCATTCTGTTCAACCAGTAGTTGTGCTGGTTCAACATACAGTTGACCGTAACTGTACGAATATTGGGGAAAATGTCATTAAAATATACAGAAAACGTAACGGGAGAAACTACAATTATTGGTCATGCTATTGCGTTATGAAATGTAAAATATGTTTCGGGCACTCGGAACTTTAAGCGTAAAATTTGACCTTTCACAATACGAACTCGGCTCACCATTAAAGCTATGCAAGTGCAATACTCTGTTATCGGTGTCACGTGGTGGTGTGCCTTGTCACAGATGCTCAAAGAAGCTGGGATGTCTCCTCTGAGCTCAGTGTTCACGCTATGAAGCATAAAGCGGTGATATCCTATTTCGCGCTGTTTGTGGCAGTAAGTGCGAGAAATGTGAGAAGCAGAGGCAGAAACGGCTGGCTGTCCCTGCTGTGTGCTGCAAAGGGCACGGAGGCGGCCTGCCTCCGGCGTGGGCGGTCGCGTGGGCGCGCCGGCCGCTCGGCTGCCGCCGCTGACAAGAAATTTAGGCCCCTCTTTCCTTTCCTTTGGTCCAGATTTAAATGCGAGCCGCCAGCCTGGGGGCTATTACGCAACACAAAGCGATTTTTCCCGACCGAGAAATTGGTCGCGTGGTTGCGGGCACCACGCTCCCTTTGTGCTGTGCGCAATAGCACATCGCCGCACACCGATCATCCAATAACAGCTGATTTCACCGCACGCAATGCGCGTCAGCCGGCAAATTGTATCGCCGTTCATACCGGAAAGCCTGGCAGCGGCGGTTTGGCGCCCCGCCAGCGCCCCTTTCCCATGCATTCTTCACGATCGTTCCGCCTGTGGATAAAATTTCTGACTCTGGCGTTTGGACCTGTCATAGTTCGTCTTTCCGTACTGCTACAGAACTAATGTGATAACGTTTGCCATTCAGCTCTTCCCACATAAGTTTTCTGTGTTGCTCTGTTTTTCCTCGATAGCGAATAATAATCAGCTACCAACTATAGTTCCACTGGAAGAGTTTCTTATCAGTTTACAATCAGACGCAGCATCAGTTAGTTGTAACAACTTTTTTATCCATTACGGACTGTTTCGACTACGATCTCACCATTTTTCTGTATCGGTGGCTACATGTCCTTCATTGTCTTCATATGAGTATTCCATCCGTCTTTTGTCCATGATGTCCGGTTTACAGGACTGACGTCGCCTTAAATTACACTATTTCTTTGTTCTTTTTCTGTTTACAGTCGGTTCTGTCTAGTGTAAATTGTCGCCTTGATTAGCATTAACTGCTGAATCACTCATTTCTGATATCTGTTCTGACTTCAATAAATGGCAGCAAACTGACCAACGAGATTATATCTCCTGTGGAAACTAATACAATCTACGCAAAGTGGTAAGCAGGGCTACACAAACCTGCTTTGAGACACATTCTCAAAGTGATAGGATATGACACTGCAAGATCAGGTGTTTATAACAGTTAATTTACTTACGTTTTAACAAATACGACTTTTGCTAAACACAAAATGTGTTTGGTTAGCAAGACGCGTTTTGTCGTATTTCTCGTTACAGACGCAGTTAGCCTTACATGTGGGTGGCACTTGTGAGTGGATATTTTGAAATATTACATTTCTTGGTTTGAAAGCGTTACTTTGCAAACATTAATTTAAAATTATTTACTGACCATGCTCCTACTGAAGCTTGTGTGACACTGTCCTCCTTTGCTGTTTTAACTGTCTCACCCACCCAGTCGAGGGGAGGCCTACAGTTTTACGTGGATTTCGAACAATATTTCAGCTCTACATTTTCACAGTAATAAGCGTTGACGAACATGATGTAAGTCATACGCGACTGATAAAAATCCTGTAACTGACAGGAGACGCATGGCTAGATCCTGAGGGACGTAATTTGGCACTTGACCAATAAGCCACAGATTTGGAATAAGGAAGTACACTTTTCATCTCGTGTACCTGTCAAGCAGATTTTAGTAGACATCCATAGTAGGTCCATCAAATCAGTTGTAAACTTCATCCCCCTTATAGAGCAGTATGGGAGGATGAGTACAAAACTCATGACCACAGGCGTCTTGTGGGAGCGATCTTCCTGGAAGGTAATGTAAAATTCATTCTGGAAGGATTGAGAGAGATGTTTTAACTCACTGACAGCGTCATTCATAGAAGTATTCAGATGGTCCTTCTGTGGTTCAAACTCTCAGACTGTCATGCGAGGGCATGGTAAGTGATTTACATTCTGTTTCGCATAGAGCAATCTCATTCTGCTTTTTGATAAAAAATTTCAGTGTGTTTTCAAATCAGTTTTAAGATTCTGAATCTTATTTCTGCATTCATCCCATTTCTGTCCCCACTTTGTGGCATCCTCTGTTTGCATTCCGTATTAGATGGTGTTTCATGAGGTCAAATGTTCAGGTCCAGAAACATTCGTCTTCATTTCCATCATCTGATCTCCACGTCCACATCTAACTTGGACAATGTGTCTGCAGTCTAACTGCTCAAGACAACAGACTGTTGCTCCTCAGGCTAGGGCAATAGTGCTGCGTCGACCGCCCGGAAGCAATTTCACCTGCGCGGTAGCTAATAAGGAAGCGATGTCCGAGATTCGGGTTAAGCTGCATTTAGCATATCCTGTAAAGCCGCAGGTCACAGAGATAAAAGCTACTGGCTGTCAGTCAATGACCACGTGACTTAACGTCAGCTCGCCTGGAGATCGACATGTCGCGTTGACGTCATGCCAGCCGCCTACGCCTTCAAGCAAAATCAATTCCGTCATGGGATGATATTCGCACTCAAATCATCATTGAGAACGTTGTACTTATAATTTACGCTTAATAACAATAATTTTGGTTGCCAGTACCTCTTTTAATACCACCTTGAAGTTGCTACATTCTGTCGCCCAGCGTGGAGCCATACCATTCCACGTCCATTTTACTACGTTTTCGCGCCCAACGTGGGGTCTTCCATCCTACTTCCGTTTTACTACAATATAGTTATAAGAGTACTGGTATACTATGTTTCTTCAATCCATACATATTACACCCTCCAGTCACATTAAGGGCGACCACATGCCGAAAGCATGACGAACCACCTTTTGCAGTGCGAACCGTTGTGAGACGTGCATGAAGAGAGTCAGTGTCAGTCTGGAAAGATCGACAATGATTGGGAGCCATGTCGACTGTAGCGCCGTGGCTGGGCTTCTCGCTTGAGGATCCTGGCACGAACAGCCCGATCGAGGTGGTTCCACAGATTCTCGACTGGGCTTCTACCGTGGAAGTTTGGTGGCCATAGGAGTACTGTAAGCTCATCCTGATGCTTATCGAACCAGGCTCGGACACTGCAAGCTTGTGACACTTTGCATTCCCCTGGTGGTAGACTCCATCGAGCCGAGAAAAAAATAAACTACACGCAGGTGTGGAAATGCTCTCAATGGATATACGCATTTCTATTTTGATCCATTGCACCTTCCAGAATGACGAAATCACCCAGGGAATGCCACCAAAATATTCCCCAAACCATAATCATCCCTCCTCCGGCCTAGACAATTCGGAGGGTTGTAGCAGGTTGTTTGCTTTCAGACGTTTCGCTCTGCACAAGCCAACGGCCACTTGCCCGATGGAGCATAAAATAAGATTCAACTGGAAAGGTCTGCTGTCGCCACTCAGACCAAGTCCATTTGCGGTACTGGTGTGCAAATTCTAGCCTTCGTCGCCTATGAACAGCAGTCAGCGAGGGTGTATCAACCAGTCGCCTGCTGTGGGGCTCGCTTTTGCAGCAACGTTCGCTGAACGCTCGACGAGGAGACACGTTAGCCCCAATGTTCACCCGGGTGCTCAGCTGTTCAAAAGTGGCATGTGTGATCGCCCATACACATCTCCGCTGCCGTTGTTCACGCCTGTCATCCATGACCCGAGGTGAATCGCAGTTGCCTCTGCGCAGGTTTTGTATAGCGCCATTTCGCCATTCGCAGTGTACTTTCACCATGGAGGCACGCGAACAGTTTAAACTTTAGCCGTTTCAGAAATGCTTCCACCCTTGGCCTGAAAGTAAATCATCATGCCGTCACGGGAGTGAGGTAAATCGTTCCGTTTCCGAATTACGATAACTGCACTGTTTTCCGCCGCCGTCCTCTCCCCTCCCCCCCCCCCCCCCCCCCGAATCGCTATATATACCCTCCACTGACAGTGCTGCCACCTGCCATCTCTGAGTGGTTATTAGACCGCGACGTCAAACATAGGTGATGGTCACATTCATGTGAATGGATCGTGTATAAAAACTGTTGTACATATGTATGTATCTTCCATATCTTCGAAACCACTAGACCGATTTTACCTACACTCGTTACACGTATCAGTTACTGTCTGGAAAGAACCACTGTCGAGTTAAGAACCAGCAACATTGCCAAAGGCTGGGGATGAGGCTGAAAAAGTAGTGCAGCGCACGACGAGAAAATGCCCAAAATTTATTCATAAAGTATTTGAGAATGAGAGCACTTAGTGACTTGCAACAAACATTAAACATAATTTCAAACATTTCCGAAACTTTTGTCTCGCTGACAGCTCTCACAAAATGAAGAAATGAATGACTTTATCAGTTAGTTCGTTTTTGTTGTTCATGCAGTAAAACTGCCGCATCTGGTATCACATTTCAAAATGTTACTTCTTTACTACTAACTGCATTTATGACATGTTTTGCCGACAGTGTTCACACATACTACTGAAAGTACCAGAGACATCATATCGTGATACTACACATAGTTCAGGAAATACGACGTCATACTTAGATGCCTCAAAAACTGCGGCATCGTGTATGACATCTAAATTTATTACTTCTTTACTACTAATTCTAGTCGCAAGGTTCTCACAGTCAGTATCTACATATGCTGGTGAATGTACGACACATAGTTCACGAGATATGATGTCATTAACACTGAGATGCGTCAAAAACTACAACTTCATTCATGAAATTTAAATTAATTACTACATAGCTACTAACTTTATCTGCAACAACACATTTCGCAGACGGCATCCACTTATGACACTAAAAGTACCTGCAAAACTACACTACTGGCCATTAAATTTGCTACACCAAGAAGAAATGCAGATGATAAACGGGTTTTCGTTGGAAAGAAATATTATGCTACAACTTACATGTGATTACATTTTCACGCAATTTTGGTGCATAGATCCTGAGAAATCAGTACCCAGAACAACCACCTCCGGCCGTAATAACGACCTTGAGACGCCTGGGCATTGAGTCTAACAGAGCTTGGATGGCGTGTACTGGTATAGCTGCCCATGCAGCTTCAACACGATACCACAATTCATCAAGAGTAGTGACTGGCGTATTGTGAAGAGCCAGTTGCTCGGCCACCATTGACCAGACGTTTTCAATTGGTGAGAGATCTGGAGAATGTGCTGGACAGGGCAGCAGTAGAACATTTTCTGTATCCAGAAAGGCACGTACAGGACTTGTAACATGCGGTCGTGCATTATCCTGCTGAAATGTAGGGTTTCGCAGGGATCGAATGAAGAGTAGAGCCACGAGTGGTAACACACCTGAAATGTAACGTCCACTGTTCAAAGTGCCGTCAATGCGACCAAGAGGTGACCGAGACGTGTAAACAATGGCACGCCATACCATCACGCCGGGTGATACGCCTGTATGGCGATGACGAATACATGCTTCCAATGTGCGTTCACCGCGATGTCGCCAAACACGGATGCGACCATCGTGATGCTGTAAACAGGTCCTGGATTCATCCGAATAAGTGACGTTCTGCCATTCGTGCACCCAGGTACGTCGTTGAGTACACCATCGCAGGCGCTCGTGACTGTGATGCAGCGTCAAGGGTAACCGCAGCCATGGCCTCCGAACTGATAGTCCATTTGGCTGCAAACGTCGTCGAACTATTCGTGCATATGGGTAGATGTCCGCATCTGTTGACTCAGGGATCGAGACGTGGCTGCACGATCTGTTACAGCCATGCGGATATGATGCCTGTCATCTCGACTGCTAGTGATACGAGGCTGTTGGGATCCAGCACAGCGTTCCGTATTATCCTCCTGAACCCACCGATTCCATATTCAGCTAACAGTTATTGGATCTCGACCAATGCGAGCAGCAGTGTCGTGATACGATAAACCGCAATAGCGATGGGCTACAACCCGACCTCTATCAAAGTCGGAAGCGTGATGGTACACATTTCTCCTCCTTACACGAGGTATCACAACAACGTTTCACCAGATAACGCCGGTCAACTGCTGTTTGTGTATGAGAAATCGGTTGGAAACTTTCTTCATGTCAGCACGTGGTAGGTGTCACCACCAGCGCCCACCTTAGTGTAGCAGTTTTAATGGCTAGTAGTGTAAATCGTTTTACAACACACAGTTCAAGAGACATGACACCATAAAAAATGAGTTGCGTGAAAACGAAACTGCAGGGCAAAGTTCTTTAGAGAGACAGGCAAAATATATGCACGAATATGTTTGACATATATTAAATATATGTGAAATATCTGTAACATGTTTGTCTGTGGGCAAAGCGAAATGTAAAAAACTCTGATTTGATCCATTATAAATGGTTTTTGAAAGCCTGCGACTGTAGATACAATTGGTTTGTTTATAAATAAATAATAAATCTTCTGCTACCAATCACGATTTTCTTTATTTTACTATTCGCACGACGCGTTTCGAGAAATAATTCCCATTTTCAAGTGCGTTTTTATGATGTGTGTTAAGCCATTTCTTTTGATGTTGTCAGTGTGTGTGAGTCTGCTTCATTTTGTTGACTTCTACTGTAATACATAGGAAACACGATTTTTAGTTGGGTATCAATTCTTTCTGTGAGGTTAGTGGCTAAAGGTTGAGAACAATTTGTACTTACAATTTTATAATGGTCCATTTGTGCAGAGAGTCACACACACTTAACATCACACACAACTTGTACATTTTACACATCGAAAATATCTTATATAAACAAAACAGTTACAAAGATCTTCTTATAGGTAGTTCACAGAGATAACATTATAGGTCTTCCACAGATTATGATATGCTTTTGTACAGAGGTTAATTTATCTTTACAATTTGGCTCATGAATTACTTATATTGATTTTACAATTGTGCTTATTTCTATGTTTTACTAGTTTTATTTAAGTATATTATCGAAACATCTGAAGAAATTCACTGATTCACTTTCAAGTTTTTCATTTAATATTTTATCTTCATATTTTCTGTAATGTGAATATATCTCCAGTTCTTCATGCAAATCCATTTTATGTCCATTATCTAGTTGGTGGAGTACTTTGACATTTTGTTCTATTTTTCCAAATAGGTGTCCTGTATTATGTATGTGTGTTGCTATTGCTGATGTTGTGTGTTTGTTGTGTGTGTATGCTCTAATGTGCTCTGTGTACCTGGTGTTGATATTTCGGCCTGTTTGTCCTATGTAGAACTTGGAGCATTCCTGTCATGTTACCTTGTATATTCCAGAGTCTGAATATGGATCATGATTACACTTTATATTATGTATTAGTTTTTGGTGTAGTTTATTGGATGTAGAAAACCCAATTTTTACTCTGTGATTTTTGAAAATATTTGCCATCTTCTGTGATACATTGCCTATGTATGGAATGCTAGATATATATTTGTTTTTCTCTTTTTCTTCTGTGGTGCAGTTTGTACCTGGGTTTCTTTTCATTTTGTCTAAGATTGTGTCAACCATGGAAGCATTGTAACCATTGGCTACTGCAATCTTCTTCACTATGTTTATTTCTTGTTGCATATTTTCTTGGTTCAATGGTATTTTTGTTGCCCTATGCAGCATTGACCTGTAAGCTGCCTGTTTATGAATATTTGGGTGACATGAGGTTGCAGGGATTGTGGTGTCAGTCATTGTGTTTTTCCTATAAATTTTGAATGTGCATGTGTTGTTGTGTCTTGTAATATTTGGGTCCTGAAAGTTGATACTTTAATTTTGCTCATGTTCCACTGTAAATTTGATTTTCTCATTTAGATTATTGAAATGATTAAGAATGTCTGTGATGTCTTTGGTATCTCCTTTCCCTAACAGTAGTGTGTCATCTACATATCTCCTATAAAATTCTATTTTCCTTAGGCAAGGTTCTTGGCTGTCAAACAATTTTTATTCTAAGTGATTTATGTATATGTCAGCTATGGTACCGGATATACATGATCTCATTGCTAGGCCATCTGGTTGCTTATAAATGTTGTCATTAAAGGTAAAGTAGTTGTAACTTAGGGTTAGCTGAAGGAGTTCCATAAATTCGACAATCTCTGTGTATGAAAGTTTCTTGTGTTGCATAAGGTTCTTTTGTATTACTGTTAGAGCTTCATGTATGGGTATGTTTGAATAAAGGTTGGTGATGTCAAGTGATATAAACTGTGCATCTTGGGGGAGCTTTCTGGTTGTTAGTTCTTTGGCTAGAATCATGCTGTTTTTCATGGGATATGTTGTTTCATATGTATAATATTTCACCAGAATGTTATTCAGTTTTTGAGACAGTTTGTATGCTGGGCTGTTTATAGAGTTAACCACGGGGCGTATCGGGTATCCATTTTTGTGTATTTTTGGCTGTGCTCTTAGGCGTGGTGCTTTTGGATTCATACATGTAAGGTATTTCTTTTCAGTTTCTGTCAACAGGAAATGTGTGTTCTTTAATTGTTTCTTAATTTTACTTTGGAATTGTTTGGTTGGGTCTTTTTCAATGTGCTGAATGTTATTAGCAGCAAAAAATTCATTTGCTTTGTCTATGTATTCTTTTTCTTTCATCACAACTAATGTATTACTTTTGACTGACTTTACAACTATGGATTGGTTGTTTTTCAGTTTATTATTTATAGATTTTAAAGTTTTTGTATCATTTATTGTATATTTAGATCTAAACTTATCTTTATTCATTTCTTTCTCAAGAAGCTTGCTTACTTTGTGACCTATTGCTGCTTTTGTATTTGAATTTAATTTTGCAGCACCTGCTGCACTTTTCGTTGCAGCTATAACCTGTTTAAGTGTATGGTTGTTGAGGTTAGGTTTTACGTTGTATTTTAGTCCTTTTTGGAGCAGATCGTTTTCTCTTTGGTTGAACTTTATGTCAGTGTTGTTTACCACTCTACTGTAAAATGTGTGTTTGCTTTTGTCAGTTATCTCAAGGTTGGATCTCTTGTCTTGTTTGGATGTCAAGGTCTGTAGTTTCTTGTTATGTGTGTTGCAAATCGTCAAGTACTCCTTGTCGACTATTTCCTGGATATGCCTGTAAATGCTGTCATAAACTGTAGGTTCCGATGTTATTTGCTGCTTCTATCTGCATGTTGAGTAGCTTTCTGTTTAGTAAGTCCTTTTTCTAATGTAACTGCCTTATTTCGGTTTTCAGCCAGAGTTTTTCTGCTTTATGTTTTATAAGTTTTGCTATGTTGCTGCTAGAACATATTTTCACTTTTATATATTTCGGAATTATGCCTAGTTGTTGACAGTGCTTGTTGAATCTTATGTGTGCAACTGTTTTTAGTACTTTCATTTTGAGGTTTTTGTATTTATATATAGTATTCATTGCCTGGCTTGGCTCTAATAATCTGATTTGATCCATTATAAATGGTTTTTGAAAGCCTGCGACTGTAGATACAGTAGGTTTGTTTATAAATAAATAATAAATCTTCTGCTACCAGTCACGATTTTCTTTATTTTACTATTCGCACGACGCGTTTCGAGAAATAATTCCCATTTCCAAGTGCGTTTTTATGATGTGTGTTAAGCCATTTCTTTTGATGTTGTCAGTGTGTGTGAGTCTGCTCCATTTTGTTGACTTTTACTGTAATACTGTAATACAATGGTAGCAGAAGATTTATTATTTATTTATAAACTAACCTATTTTAAAAAACTCCTTAACACGTGGATCGATTTTAACCTAACGTGGCACCCATATTACTTCATGTCTGTAATGAAATATTGTGGGGGTAAGAACCAGCAATCTCCTGTGAGGGTGGGGCTGATAACGCAAAGGACAAAATTCCACTAGTCTGTTGCTACTTCAGATACGAGCAGTGAGATCGAATGAAGATATTATGGATTGCTGTAACAGCCATTTTATCCACCCATCTCTATCTTCAGTGGTTATGCATTAGTTCTGGGACAGGGTGATGAAGAGTGGGTAGCAAGTAAAACACTGGAAAATTATGCTAATACATTTATTATGTAGAATTCCAATATCCGATATATTCCCTTGCATGCATAAATAAATTGTTTCAGTCAATGAAACACGCTCACTAAACAGTCGCAAGCAACACTTCTTAGGCAATGGGTGTCACATCGTAAAAATCATGAAGAATAGCACACGTTCCAGATGAGTATGGAAAAATCGAAGTACCATGATCTCAGGAGTATCGCAATTGCCGGACGCCGGATGGATAAATTGCTCTCCTCGGTAATACATGGGAAAGGAGAGTGAGGTGGCTTCTACACACACAACAGCTTCATTGAATCAACGTAATGAAAGGCAATCAATCGCTAAATTCATAATAATTAACTACAGGGCGAGACCAGACTAAGCGATGTTGCCTCTAACTGCAAAGAACCGTCAAGCACATGACTTTACGTAGGAATAAGTAAGGTATAGCAACCGTACTTCCATAGGACACAGTGCACATGAGATAGGACAAACCCGCAATTTATTCGAGTACAAGATTTATAAGCAAAGTAGTATACCCCACATAGAGGGAAGAGAATACACAGTGAATGCATTTACTTGGTATGGAGAGCATTTTTCTAACGTGCCTACACAAGTGTCTCAAGGCTCACCGTAGATAAATAACTGCCATATTTTATCCACATTTAACCACAAAAGGTTTATACATAAGTTGTACACGTCAAGGAGAACACTTTTACAACGAACAGCCAAAGAAACTTTTACACTCACCTAATATCGTGTAGGGCCCCCGCGAGCACACAGAAGTGTCCCAACACGACGTGGCATGGACTCGACTAATGTCTGAAGTAGTGCTGGGGGAACTGACACCATAAGTCATGCAGGACTGTCCATAAACCCGTAAGAGTGCTAGAGGACAGAGATCTCTTCTGAACAGCACCTTGCAAGACATTCCAGATATGCTCAACAATGTTCATGTCAGAGAAGTTTGGTACCCACCAGAAGTGTTTAAACTCAGAAGACTGTCCCCGGAACCGCTCTGTAACAGTTCTGGACGTGTGGGGCGTCGCATTGTCCTGCTGGAATTGCCCAGATCTGTAGGAATACACAGTCGGCATGACTGGATGCAGGTGATCAGACAGGACTCTTACGTGGGTGTCACCTGTTAGAATCGTATCTAGACGTATCAGGGGTCCCATATCACTCCAACTACACACGCCCCACACGATTACTGAGCCTCCACCAGCTTGAAGGACCCAGGTGAGGCGTAAAGCTTTGTGTCGTTCTGTCATTCAGGATACAGGAGTGGGAATTCAGCCCCGAAAGCCCATATCACTGTTGTTTCGTTGAATGGTTGGCACACTGACACTTGTTGTAACCAGGCATTGAAATCTGCACAAATTTGCGGATGTGTTACACTTCTGTCACCCTGAACGATTCTCTTCAGTCGTCATTGGTCCCGTTCTTGCAAGATCTTTTTGCTGCCGCTGCGATGTTGGAGATTTGGTGTTTTATCGGATTCCTGATATTCATGGTACACTCGTGAAATGGTCGTACGGGAAAATCCCCACTTCATAGCTATCTGGGAAACGTTGTGTCCCATCGCTCGTGCGCTGACTATAATACCGAGTTGTAACTCACTTAAATCTTGATAAGCTGCCATTGTGGCAGCTGTAACAGATCTAACAATTGCGCCAGACAGTTGTCTTATATAGGAGTTGCTGACCGCAGCGCCGTATTCTGCCTGTTTACATATATCTGTATTTGAGTACGCATGCCAGTACCAGTTTCTTTGACGCTTCGGTGTATATCACTTATTACATGCAGAATCTATAACTTTTTGACCGAAAACCAGCAGATTGGACCCAAGTGGTCAGTGAGACAGTCATCTTTCAGCTGATGTGGGACAGACTGTTGATCTCATTCATTACGAACTCCTTGTAGCATAAAGCTTATTCCATTCCATGATGGGCTGATTGGTACAGCAACCGGTTTCCATAATCATGTGAAGAGACAGTCTCGGTAACTAAGTTATTATTTTTCTCTTTATACAGTCCTTGATAGCATACTACTTCCAATCTGCAGTCACTTGTAACGAAAGGAAAAATGACAAACGTGTTCCCCCTGCATAATAAGAGTGATTTCATTACTAGCAGTCTGAGCGACATATGTCAGTTCATGAGGATATTGTGACAGATTTAGCAATATTTTCAGTACAGCCTGTGTACTTTACGTAAAAAAATCTTGGCCAAATCCTTTCCTGTACCTACTGTCCGACATAGACGGGCGCACCAAACTTACTGTAATCATTACCCAACGTGAAACTCAGTGTCACCTGTTTCCGTTATGCTCACGTGACGTGGTAAGGGAAGTGTATAAGCGAAGCAGAGACGACTTGAGAGCCAATATATTGACGATTTTGGCCGCAAATGAGGAAATCCTGTGACACAACTGAAATTGGCAAAGGACAGTGTTTTATGGCCGGATACCTGCGAATAAGTATATCGCAAACATCGAAGCTATTCGGCTATTCTTGCGCTATTGTAATGAGAATCTAAGGAAGGGGCTGAAGGTTGGTGAAACTATGAGAAGCCACAAGATATTGTCCCCATCTCATCTCAGAACGTGGAGATTTGAGGCTCGTCCGCTCTGTAAAGCAGGACTGGCAGCAAGTAGTGGAAGACGTCATGACAGAGTATAATGCTGATGCTGAAACAAGTGTTTCATAGCACACCGTACAACGCACGAAGTCGAACGTGGGGCTTTGCAGTAGATGATATCAACGTGTTCCCACGTAGGCATAACATCTACAGCTACAAGTACAGTGAGCGTAACACCGTCTAGATTGGACTCTGGATCAATGGAAACGTATCATCTAGTCGACAAATCATGCCACTTGTTACACTAGGCCAATTGTGTTCCCACACGCCTATACCCAGGCTTTCTGGTGCTCGATACACGGGCCACGCCACGGACACGGGCCAGTGAGAGAGTATTATGCTATGCGCTGCCTTTTCGACGGACCATTTGTACTAGTCGAAGGAAAAATGACAACTGAGGACTATGAGAACATTATTGCGGATCACCTGCATATCTTCATGCTCCGTATTTACCCGACGGGGATGGCACCTTCCAGCAGGTTAATTGTGTAGATTACAAGGCCAGAATCGTGTTACAGCGGTTTCAGGAGCACGATAGATTAGTTAGTTAGTAGGATCTCACGCTGAAGTCATGGTCACTAAATTCGTTTGATCTTAACGTGACTGAACACATCTGAGACACCATAGGGAGTTAGCTCCGCGCTCTCATAAACCGGCTCGTAATTAACGGGGATCGTGCGATCTGTGCGCATACATGTGGAGCTACAAATCTCCAAAAATATATCAAGGACTTCCTGAATCTGTGGCACACAGAATCACTGCTCTATTACATTCCAAAAGCGGATCAGCATTAAAATAGTATCTCTCTTTTCTTAGGATGGGTTGTATGTAGTTCAATTTATGACACAATTAGTTTCAATTTCTGTGTTTATCTTGTTTCTGTAGATTTCAGACAAAAACAGTGAATTAGTGTTCGATATAGCTTGACTTTGTCGTTAGGTGCTGTGATTTTCGCATATGCTTTCCAGGATTAGGAAGTACCGTAACAGAATTCATCCTCTACGGTTCCCTGTAAGATATTTAAAAGTTACTCTCATTTATATAGAAAAAAATTGCTAGATATAAAAACCTATACTATCAAATGCAGCAATGGACAATTTTTATCACGTCAAATCGGTTACGGTATAACACATCTGACAGCGCAAAACAGCGAGTAAGATTGCTACTGAGAAGAAATTATGAATAAATGAGGGAATCGTTTACATATCCTCAAGGCACTATAAAAAGACGACAAGAAACCAAGCTTATAACTTTCGCAACATACTATTGGCAAAATAACTACTGCACTCTGCACACCCTCATGGTCTCACATAGAGTGAAAGTAGAAACCAGAAAGTGTACCTTTCAAGTTACCGGGTCTCAGTATTGGGAGTGTTGATAGTTGTGAAGTATTGACTGCGCGCACATCGCTGTCTACGCCACCTAACAACTGGTAGTGCACGCAGCAACATATTTTATACTAAGCAAACGACAGGCGAGTACTGATGCACAAAGGAACAGTTCTGAAGCGAGACACTAAGACAATGGTCATTGTGCGCCCGGCCCCGTGGGACGAAGGAGCGGCTGGTGCGCTCAAATGTCACAGGCGCCAGCCAACCTGCTGTGCGAGCCTTCCTGTTATGTGCCACGAAACACACTACACAAACCTCTTGTCCTCAGTTATATAAACGCTTAGCAGTTAAACGTTCGAAATAGGCGAAGTTTCATCAGATTATCAACACAGTGAAATCATTGCGCCATGAGGAGAACTAACAATTATGAAAACGACAGCAGGATGACCCATTCGTCTTGTGTGAATCACTTACTAGTAATCAGCATGGAATGGTAACAGCAGTTACATTCAGGAGAAATGTAAGGCAGCGTTCCTTACTGTTACCGTAGACACGTAATACGTATATTCAAGAGGCAATGAGAAAAGTAAGGAACTATCTCGACAAGGGAGCCGTTTGTCACGGACACAACTTTTATTTGATGAAATAGAAAACGTCACGAAAGGTGAAGAAAACATCTACATCTACATACATACTCCGCAATACACCATACGGTGCGTGGCGGAGGATACCTCGTACCACAACTAGCATCTTCTCTCCCTGTTCCGCTCCCAAACGAGGGAAAAATGACTACCTATATGCCTCTGTACGAGCCCTAATATCTGTTATCTTTGTGGTCTTTCCGCGAAATGTAAGTTGGCGGCAGTAAAATTGTACTGCAGTCTGCCTCAAATGCTGGTTCTCTAAATTTCCTCACTAGCGATTCACGAAAAGAATGCCTCCTTCCCTCTAGAGACTCCCACTCGAGTTCCTGAAGCATTTCCTTAACACTCGCGTGATGATCAAACCTACCAGTAACAAATCTAGCAGCCGACCTCTGAATTGCTTCTATGTCCTCCCTCAATACGACCTGAGGGATCCCAAACGCTCGAGCAGTACTCAAGAATAGGTTGCACCAGCGTTCTATAAGCGGTCTCCTTTACAGATGAACCACATCTTCCCAAAATTCTACCAATGAACCGAAGGCGACCATCCGCCTTCCCCACAACTGCCATTACATGCTTCTCCCACTTCATATCGCTCTGCAATGTTACGCCCAAATATTTAATCGACGTGACTGTGTCAAGCGCTACACTACTAATGGAGTATTCAAACATTACAGGATTCTTTTTCCTGTTCATTTGCATTAATTTACATTTATCTATATCTAGAGTTAGCTGCCATTCTTTACACCAATCACAAATCCTGTCCAAGTCATCTTGTATCCTCCTACAGTCACTCAACGACGACACCTTTCCGTATACCACAGCATCATTAGCTAACAACCGCACATTGCTGTCCACCCTGTCTAAAATATCATTTATGTAGATAGGAAACAACAGCGGACCTACCGCCCTGGGGCACTCCAGATGATACCCACACCTCCGATGAACGCTCACCATCGTGACAACGTACTGGGTTCTATTACTTAAGAAGTATTCGAGCCACTCACATACTTGGGAACCAATCCCATATGCTCGTACCTTAGTTAGGAGTCTGCAGTGGGGCACCGAGTCAAACGCTTTTCGGAAGTCAAGGAATATGGCATCCGCCTGATACTCTTCATCCATGGTTCGCAAGATATCATGTGAAAAAAGGGCGAGTGGCGTTTCACAGGAGCGATGGTTTCTAAAGCCGTGCTGATGCATGGACAGCAACTTCTCTGTCTCAAGGAAATTCATTATATTTGAATTGAGAATATGTTCGAGAATCCTTCAACAAATCTATGTTAATGATATTGGTCTGTAATTTTGAGGATCCGTCCTTCTACCCTTCTTATATACAGGCGTCACCTGTGCCTTTTTACAGTCGCCTCGGGACTTTACGTTGGGCAAGAGATTCGCGATAAATGCAAGCTAAGTAAGGAGCCAGTACAGTAGAGCACTCTCTGTAAAACCGAATTGGAATCCCATCAGGACCTGGCGATTTATTTTCAACCCATTCAGCTGCTTCACAACCCCAGGGATATCTATCACTATGCCATCCATACGGGAAGCTCTAAGAGACTCAAACGGCGGTATGTTTGTACGATCCTCCTGCGTGAAAGATTTCTCAAATGCTAAATTTAAAATTTCAGCTTTCGCTTCGCTGTCTTCCGTTGCCAGGCCAGACTGATCAGTGAGTGACAGGATGGAAGCCTTCGACCTGCTTACGGATTTTAGGTAAGACCAGAATTTCCTTGGGTTTTCAGAAAGATTTTCTGCTAAGGTATGACGGTGGTAGTGGTTGAATGCTTCGCGCATCGCTCTTTTTACAGCAGCACGAATCTCTAGTAACTTTTGCCTGTCCTCATTCTCCCGATCTTTCTTGTATCGCGAGTGCAACTGCCTTTGCTTCCTCAGCATTCTCCGAATTGCGCTGTTAAACCATGGTGGGTCTTTTCCGTCCGTAACCCACTTTTTCGGCACATACTTGTCCACTGCGTGATTTACAATGTGTTTAATATTTGCCCATAATTTTCAACGTCCATCGTACCGGAAGTAACCGAAGTCGATTCATTTACTAAGTGGGATGCTAACAACTGCTTATCTGCTCTTTCTAGTAAGAATACTCTCCTAGCCTTCTTGACCGTCTTTTTAGCTTTCGTAACCATAGTCGTAATGACTACATCATGATAACTAATCCCTGTCTCAACACAGACACCGTCGATGAGATCTGGTCTATTCGTGGCTACCAGATCTAAAATATTTCCATTACGCGCTGGCAGTCGATTTAGGTGCGTTCCTACCCTCACTAAATATTTCAGAACTTCCTATCTCACGGTTCAGCCAGGTCTCAGTCCCCGCTTCCTGGCGGGCAGTAAATTCAGGAACTTTATTCCGAAAACTCTGAAAATTTACTGCTAATATCTTGATAGCTGAAGTGTCTTTACACTGAGCGCGTCCTGCTTTCCCTGCCTGCACGTCGACTGGTGAGTGTTCATCAGGACACCTCGCACTACTGCCTAGCCTGAAAAACCCCCATGTGCACGCCACAAGTACTCTGCTACCCGAGTAGCCGCTTCCTTTGTGTAGTGCACCCCTGACCTATCTAGGGGCGTCCCACAATTCCCCACCCAATAGCACAAGTCTAGAAATCTACAGCCAAGACCGTCACAGAGTCGACGAAGCCTCTGGTTGAGACCCTCCACTCGGCTCCAAACCAAACGACCCCGATCCACTCTGTGAACGATGCTGTAAATAGAGAGCTCTGCTCGCATCCCGGGTGCCAGGCCAGCGGTC
Source organism: Schistocerca piceifrons (assembly GCF_021461385.2). NCBI lineage: Eukaryota > Metazoa > Arthropoda > Insecta > Orthoptera > Acrididae > Schistocerca > Schistocerca piceifrons. The sequence continues at coordinate 564,135,433 of NC_060149.1, forward strand.
TTCACCAAATCCGCCAGCCGCCTGTACGAACTGAGGATCACCTCAGAACCCAAGCGACAGGCATCATTGGTGCCAACGTGAGCAACTACTTACTGACGACTGCACCGCGTACGCTCGATAGCCGCTGGCAAGGCCGCCTCCACATCTTGGATGAGGCCCCCCCACAGACAAACCGAGTACACGTTGGATTTCTTTCCAGCCCTGTACGCTATTTCCCTAAAGGCCGGTTCCCACTAGGGCTGCCGCGCGTCAGAACCGCGCATCAGCGGCGTGGTTGCCATGGAAACGGCGTCAGCGGCACGGCGCGGCGGGCTCTGCGTCGTGGTTTGACCATGTCGAACCGCTTCCGCTGCCGCGTGCTGCGCTCCAGGTCTGCGCCGCCAATCACAGAAAGCGCTGCGCGCGACGTCAGGTACGGCACCCCGGGCCACACGAACTTTCGCCGAACCGCTGGCGCGGGCGATGCGGAAGCTAGGATTTACTTATCATCCGATTCCAAGGAAACTATTCGGTAGAAAAATTTGATTCTTGGGTATGTTATAGCCTGATATGTTCTCTCGATAAAGATCCTAATTTCTTTTCGTTATCCGTCGTGGTTACTTGCTGTACCGCATTTACGTAAACCTTTACACGAAATTTTAATGAGTGTGCAGAGGTAAAAACGCATTGCGTGGACTTTGCGTACAGTTCATTTTAGGTAATAGATTATTGCGTATGAAATTTAGTCAACATATCGAAATTGTTTTTAAAGCTGAGAGCAGAACGATAGCTGTCACCGTTCTCGAGATATTGAATGATATGTCGGCGGAAGGGCTGTGCTGTGACCCCGCACGGGTCGCTCGCGACGCGACCGATACTTTGTCCTGCTCATCATAAACCATGTGGTTGTATCAACCGCAAATTTCGTAAACGGTTCAAGAAATCGAAACGTGTTTTTTTGCAAACGATAACTTATAAAAAGTCATGTATTTCGTCGCATGATAAATATCCAATATCTAATTATCTACCGAGATATGAAAGTAACTACAGTTTTTCAGAAGGGATAGATGAATTTTTTTAAACAGTATTTAAGAGCATGTGGAATGAGAAGTTAAACCGAAACTAATTTGCTAGTATGTCATAAGATGTAATTTGCTATGTATCTACAGCTCTTGATTATTTCCTTTGGTATGTAACAAACGTTTTTTTCTTTATCTAGTGTACTTTATTGGTTCAAGACGCGTTTCGCCTTTTACTTTAAGGCATCTTCGGTGGATTCTAGAATGATTCAGTTTTGTTTTGATATGCGATACTTGCAGACTATAAAACAGTTGACATCTTTTTTTACGTGAATAACTGATTACTTACAGTGAATCGAGTTTTTGGCCGACATCTGCGTTTACCCTCACCTGGTCACATGCTGGAAGTTGAACTGAAACTTAGATTGTGGAACATAAGCACATTTTCATGTTCGCTCATTTTTCTCCTGTCACAAGCTGTAGACATTTCACCGAAAACACTGATCTGAAGTCGTAACTACAGTGTGTTCACTTCATGTCCCTTCCTGTTTGGTTTGTTTATATACATGTTGCCAACCTGAAGAATTATATGCCGAAAACTAATGTTTGTTTATTTCTGTTCTCCTTATATCTGTATGTGTGTGTGGCCAGCCAGTGATAGTTATAGAAAGTTGAAAGTGAATGCAGTAGTTGTCAGTGGTTGAAAGATTTGGTGTTCAGCTGATTTCAGTTTTGGTTTAAATGTTTTGTGGAGGAGTGCATGGAAGAGTAAATTCGCTGCTTACATTAATAGATAAAATAGTAGAATGGCATTTCAACAGATGATTATTATCAGAATACTATCACCCAACCCCTTTGTCCTCACTCTTTGACGCCTCATAATATGTCCTGTCGACTAACCCCTCTTGTAGTCAAAGTTGTGCCGTAATTTACTCTTCCTCCTCTATTTAATTCCGTACCTTCATGTTTTGAAAGCGTCCATTGCCTTCTTGACAGAACTGTTCGTCGTCCACGTTTAACTTACATACAAGGCTGCACTCCACACAAATACCGCACTCCACACAAATACCTTTGTAAAATAGTACTCAACCACTAGAATTTATATTCGATGCAAACAAATTTTCTTTTTCAGAACGCTTATCTTGCTATTGACAGTCTTCATTTTATATCCTCTCTACCTCTGCCTTCTCAATTACTGCTTCCCTTTCAAGTCACTGAAGTCTTAGAAATGCAGTTTGGTTTCTGTACGAGTTGTAGATAATCTTGTGGCCCTATGTTTTATCGATGGCATCTCCAGAGCTTCAAAGAATGTTTTAGTCAAGATTGTCAAAACCTTTCTCTAGTCTACTTAACTAAGTGGTAGGATCACTATTGCCCTGCGTGTTCAGACATCTCACAGGAATCTAACACAGTTCTTATGTAAGTTTGTACAACCCCTCCCCCTCTCCTCTCTACATATTTCTTCTGCTTTCTAGCCTTCCCTTATTTGCTTAGTTCTAGCTTGCCAGATGAGTTCTTGACAGTTGCTTCTCCTTTGAGCAAAGTTTTCTTTCTCATTTTCATACTCCGATGTTTTCCAAGTGCAAAATCGCGATGCAGTTTTGGGCTTCCTGTCACCGTCATGTTTAGACATTTCTATTTCCCATAGCCTACTTTATTTGCTGCATTTTTATATTTTTCCATCTTGTCAAATGTAATATATCACGTTTTATCTAACGATTTATACTGTACCTTTTCCCGTTCACATACTCTGCAGCATTCATCACTTCTTCTCTCAAAGATATCCATTCGTATTCTAGCGTATTCCTTCCTCTGTTTCAGTCAGTCGTTGCATTACGGTAACTTTAAGATTATCGAAAAACTGTGGGTCTTGACTTATTCAAGTTCCATTTCCATAATTTGCTACGGTTTACTATCCCTTTAGTTGTAAACTGCAGCTCGTAACCAATAAATTATTGTAGGTTTGTGTCTCCACCGGGAAATGTCTTATAATTTAACATATGGTTTCGAAAAACACTGTTCCAAATATACATTATTCTTTCGTGATTCTTAAGCAAGGTGCTGGCGATGATTACATTATGCTCTGTGGGAAATTCTATCAGATGGTTCCCACTTTCATCCCTTCCCCCTAGCCTTTGTGTTCTTACTGTTTTCCTGTACCTGCTACCGTATCACATTTTAAATTTTTTGTCGCTTAACTACCCGAATAATCTCTCTTATCGTACATTGCCTCAATGTGTTAGGAGATAGTGAACAATCATCGGTAGTCATGAAATCTGCTTATGATGAAATGAGAAAACATGAATAATGATATATGTGAAAAAGCACATTGGTACAGAAAATGAAAAATTGGTATGTCTTCACCCAACTTCGTCTTTCCTTCATGTAGGTGTAAGATAGTTAATCAAACGCACCGCGCTTTTCAGTGGGTCCCGCCCCGTACCTCAGTGGCTGTCCGTCATTGGCTACCGCTAGCGTCTGCCGATTCCAGATAGGAACGCCAATTCCGCGAGCCGCCGCGTCAAAGCGGAAAACGGTAACCGCTGCCGTTGCCGCACGACGCGCTGCCGCGCTCTAGTGGGAACCGGCCTTAAGGGGTTGCATCACTCGCCTAACGTTGGAGCTCCCAATAACCAGCAAGCCTTTGCCCCCGTGTGCCTGCTCGAGTCCTGCTGGAGGAGCGGTCACCTGCCCACTGACAGGATGAACGGGCGAGGCCAGCCGGCCAGCCTCCACATTGGCCCTCCGCCTCGAGCTACGCGAACGCGTTGCAGTCCGCCACTCACCCTGAGGTGAGGGCGGCCCCAACGCGCCGGGTACACTAGAAGGTGCCTCGGCGGCTGAGTCAGCAATTGACACCTGGGGTGTCTCAAGCGACGCGCCAGACTCTCCGCCGTCGCTGCACCACGAGCTGCACTGAGCTGAACGCTTCATGATATGGAGCCTGCGCTAAATAATGGCTCCAATTTGCATATAGACATAAACTAAGAAAATGGTGTGCTTTGTAGTTGGACTTGATGGATGGCTAAATGTTCGCCGTGGGCATGAGAATCCGAGTCTCTTGAAAATGGCAAAGGAATATGGTACTTAAGAAGTAAATATGATGCAGTAGCATGGTTCGCACAGGTCAAAGAACTGTACAGAAAAGAAACGGCTGTTAATATCCTAAGGTATAAAACTTTATACCACTTAAATATAATTGAAAAGCTACAATCGGAGCACATTTCGCTACGACTTCGAATATCGGACAAAAGGGAAGAGAGAAATGAAATAATTAGAAAGTTTTGAAATACGGTGTTGCAGAAGACTCTACAATATTTTCGTAGGTTGATCGAGAAATGAATAAAGTAGTATTTTAACAAGTCAGTGAGAAAAAAATGTCTAATAAATACCATAATGACTCGAGAAAATGATTGGGCACATATTATGGCGTAAGTGGACACTGAAAAGTGTAGCTAAAGTGGCGTGGAGGGAAAGGATCGCAGAGGAAGATCTAGATATGAGTATGTGTATAGATGAAGTTATTGATAATGTGCAGTAGAATAATTACGCTGAAAAGAAAGGCAAATCTGGGAAGTAATAGGAAGGAACTACATCAAACCAGCCTTAGCTTTTTTCACCGCAACAACAGTCTGAGTTTACGAAATTATACTGTCGTAGTGCATTAGTCTAATGCAGTGTTGTCAAAATTTTTCGCACAAGAGCCAATACTGACGTTGTTGTGCGGCATCCTGAGCTGAGTATGTACCAGTCATATTATTAATTTTTAATCATCGTACAATAGCTCCCAGTAGACTACCTATATAGTAAGGGCACGTTAGGTTTACCGCCGGCCCTGACTGTTAAAAGCATTTGGAAGACTTTGTGTCGACTGTTCTCTGTTTGAGATTGCTACCACCCCAGACACCAAAGTTATGATACTGTCAGTGTCTGTTGTTGTGTTGTCTGTGTAAGTCTTTGATTAATTCCAGTAATCGTACTTATGCTTAAATGTATTGTGAAATATGAGCAACAATAACCAGTGTTTACTAAATGGTTTGAATGTCATTTTTTCTTCTCATTGTGTTTTACTACAACAGCCTTCAATTATTTCATAGTCATGGCTAGAAATATATACCGTATTTGAATGCGACTGTCTCTGTAACGCAATTTCACGAAGCCATGCAACTTCCATTTGAAATTCATACCACAGTAGGTGATTGGTAGAGGGCACACACGCCCATGAGTTGTCAGCACCGGAAGACAAACTAAAAAATCTGCCCCGTACCACGCCCCCTCACTCAGCACTGACAAACGTATCTGCCCTTGCATCCAGAATCGGCCATGAGGTGAAAGACCACTGTTTTGCACGCATACTGCGATTCCTCCAAAATATTTCTGACTCGATGACAGAGTCAGGTATCGCCAGCAGTAGAAAATACGAATTATTTATGCTTTACTGGTAAAAGTGAGTATAAAAATTTTTAATTAATGTGTTTGTAATGTACTCTTTTGACTCTCTTTTCTATATTTGTAGCTATTCAGCTGCGTACAATCCTCATTGTGTCATCTAAATACAGAATGTTTGACCATCATGTGAGCCAGAATTCACATAACAACGTGATTAAAATTACTTTGCCCTTGACTGTCGACGAAAGGGGCACACAGCGTTGTCACTTGCAGCGGCAACGGACAGTGGCAACAGAGCGCATGTCGGACAGATGACAACTATGCAGAGATCGTAAGCTAGTCGGCAAGATATGATTGACCAAGTCAGATATCAGGCAACACTTGCACCTAACTGTTAAGTGGAAAGTAATTTTAGTCTCACTACAGTTGCAGTTAACATTTACTACATGTAGGGTAAACTTTTGCGTCCATTCGTAACCATTTACGCGGTGGTAAGTGCATCGAAAATATCTTAAGTAAGGCCACGACCCCACAGGTCCTTGTAATCTTAAGAACGCTCGCAAATTCCGATTTCATAATAACTTGAAAATGGCTCTAAGCACTATGGGACTTAACATCTGAGGTCATCAGCCCCTAGACTTACAACTACTTAAACCTAACTAACCTAAGGACATCACACACAATCATGCCCGAGGCAGGATTCGAACCTGCGACCGTAGCAGCCTCGTGGTTCCGGACTGAGGTGCCTAGATCCGCTCGACCACAGCGGCCAGCCCATAATAACTGGTCACTTTTGTTTTTCCTAGTGTTATTCTATGGTAGACACGCGAGCAGTTGTCCAACAGCCCCGAAGTACTAATCAACACCATTCGGAAAACTTCTTGTTCGTCGTGGTCTGTTTCAAACTGCTGAGAACCTCTGAAATCTAATAGTTGTGACACTATAGTTGCGTGGCCAAGTATTGTTGATTTTACTGTGCGTGCGAATGACTTTGATTAATAATAGCATTTGACCTTGGAAGGTTTCATAAATGATATAAGTGGCATTTACCTTTTGTTCACTGCGTTGCATTGCAACAGACTTAATTAACATAATATTTCTTGCTACAGATAACTAGCGCCGGCCACGGTGGCCGAGCGGTTCTAGGTGCTTCAGTCCGGAACCGCGTGACTGCTACGGTCGCAGGTTCTAATCCTGCCTCGGGCATGGATGTGTGTGATGTCCTTAGGTTGGATAGGTTTAAGTAGTTCTAAGTTCTAGGCGACTGATGACCTCAGCTGTTAAGTCCTATAGTGCTCAGAGCCGTTAGAACCATTAGATAACTACCGCATTTGAAGACGACCGTCTCTGTAATGTGCATTCACAAATCCATGTTTCATCCGAGTCTAAATTTATACCGCAGAAACTAATCGGTGGGATTCGGACACGCCAGTGAGTTCTCAGTACTGTAGGACAAACAATGATATTTCCTCTCTCACATCCTCGAACCCAGCGGTGACTGCGCTACTTAACCCAAATGTGTGTGAAATCTTATGGGACTTAACTGCTAAGGTCATCAGTCCCTAGGCTTACACACTACTTAACCTAAATTATCCTAAGGACAAACACATACATCCATGCCCGAGGGAGGACTCGAACCTCCGCCGGGACCACCCGCACAGTCCATGCCTGCAGCGCCTTAGACCGCTACTTAACCCTTTGCCCCTGAGGTAAAAGGTCAGCTTTACTTAGCCCACTGCCGAATTCACCAGCGTCAATTAAAATTAAGCACGTCTGAAAACATTAGTATATCTGTAAGTATTTTTGTTTCTTACAGAGCAGGAAAACTACACTCTTAAGAAGCTCGTAACGTCAGTTGACGTTTTGTCTTCTCCTTTTGATGTAGTGCTATAGAAATACAAGCAGATTATCTCACTGTCCAAAAAACGTTTCACTACTTTAATAATTCCTAAGTGACTCGATGAACAGAAGGAAGTGATACTACCGCAGATTAACATGAATGTTTCAGGGCTGTAAAGTATGTACGTCGTGTGACACAACTTGATTGCTGAACTTTTTTTGTTTTATGACAACCTGTTCCCAGCCACTAGCAACTCGTACTGGCGCACTCACTTCTGTAACTGCTGGGCTCTTGATGAAACACGGCTGTACCTATCACTATACAATTTGCAGAGTCTTTGATGGAAAACTACTCCAAGCAGCTTTCATCGAAGCAACTGTATTTGATATTAATTACTTCACATAACTATCCGGAATGAAAGTCCATTTGAAGTCCCTATATAAACATTGGTGAATTTACCTAGGTGTGATTCATTTATACTGATAAGCCAAAACATTATGACCACCTGCTTAATAGTTAGTTTGTCCGTCTCTGGAACAAAATACATCAATGATTCTGCATATCAGGGATCTGAAAGGTTGCTGGTAGATCTGTGGAGGTATGTGGAATTAAATGTCTACGCACAGATCATATAATTCGCACGAATAATTCGACGCTGATCTGCGTACGCGGTAATGGCGCCCGGTAGCGACAAAGATGGGCTCCATAGGATTTGCAGCAGGGGAATATGGTCACCGAGATGTCAACGTAAGTTCACTATAATGCTCCTCAAACCGCTGTAATACCGTGCTCGTTCCGAGAAAAGGACAATTATACTGCCGAACGATGACATCGCCATCGGGAAACACATCAAGCATGATGGGATGCAGGTGGTTCGCAGATTCAGAGTGTTTTCGATTACTACAACTCCCACGTAAGCGCGGGAGAATGTCTCCCTTAGCATAGTGCTGTTCCTAGCAGTCTGCATCCGTGGCGCGCTGCATGTTTCGAGTCGGCGTTCACCTCCATGACGACGTTTGTGGAAACGACTCTCGACCTAGTGAAGCAAAAATTTGGTTCACCTTAAAATCTGACGCATTTCCATTGATCCAAATGGTCACGTGCCGACTGAAATCGTAATTGACGATGTCATTGGGCCAACATGTGAACACGTAGGGATGGTCTGTTGCAGAGCTCCAACGTAAGATAAACGGTGTGCTGCGAAGCACTTGCGGGTGCACGATCATTATGCTCTTTCGGCAGAGATGCCACATTATAGAGCTGACGAACTTCCGAACCCCACGTTCTGTAAAGAGTCCTAGATGTCTCATCATTTAGCGCCTAGTGGTAGTTTCACTGTCCTTCTACCTCTTTCCGTAGATGCTCACTAGAGTATCACGTGAACATTCGACAAGCTTCGCCGTTTTCGAGATACTCGTTCACAGGCTCTGCTTAATAATAATCTACCCTTTGTCAATGTAACCTATCTCAATGGATTTCCGCACTTGCAGTCCATGTGTTCGCTAGGGTGATCCCCCGTCCGTGTCTGATCCGCTTACGTACTTCCGTTACCGTGTCACGTTCACGCAACGCCACCACGCGCCATCCAACGTCGCGCTGGACAGTGGTGATAACGGTTTGGCTTATCAGAGTATATTTGTTAATAGCTTTCAGTTTGTTTCTGTATGTGTAGTAGATGTGATTTCAAAAAGCGTGGTCACGTGGTGTAGACGTGCGGTCTCGGTCGCCTTGTCACGGTTCGTGCGGCTTCCCCCGGCGGAGGTTTGAGTCCTCCCTTGGGCATGGGTGTCTGTTTTGTTTTTAGCGTAAGTTAGTTTAAGTTAGATTAAATAGTGTGTAAGCTTAGGTACCGGTGACCTCAGCAGTTTGGTCCAATAGGACTTACCACAAATTTCCAATTTCCAAAAAGTTAGTGTGCTGCGATTGAGGCCGTGTTCTTGAAATGAAGCTACTGCCACCACGCGTGCAAAAATGGCAGACAGCTGCCACAGATTTTATATGAAGATACTGGGGATATTATGTCAGCAATAAATATAATAACTACTGGAACATAAACTTATCAGAAAATCACTGTTTCAGCAAGTGTTTTTGATGTAGCGGCACAGAATGTAGAAGCGATAAACGTAACTTCGGAAAACAGTTCTAAAACTGTGTAGCGAAACTTTCAGTTCTGAGTGTAAAAGTGTGTAGGATTCCGCGCAACAGGAAGGACCTTCCTAGTGAGTTAACAACTTTCTATTTTTTTCTTTACATATTTTTCTAACACTTGTTCACTACGATTCCATCGCTGTTCCGTGTTCTCTCATTGCGTCTCTCCTTTATTTAAAGGAGAGCCACAGCGAGAGAGCACGGAGTAACGACGGCACTGACGTTTCTACATGTGGAACTGCTTCTTCTTCTATTTTCACACAAATTCCCTCGGTTGGTTTAAAACTGGTGTAATAAACTGGTTATAAACAGTTTTCCTTTTTATTTACAAACAAGTCCGTGAATGAACTGTACCTTCCTTGTTGTACCACATCGACGTTTCTAGAAAGCTTTTACTTGTTTGTCAATACTATGTTCATAAGGTAAAAAACCGCCGCCTCATTGAATTGATATTTTTCCGCCAGAACATTTGTCATCGATGAATATTTTATGGTAGGATGTCTGATTTTCCCGATTATAGGTTTCGTTGGGTTAGTTCTGGATATGTATTTTTTATTATCTTTATTTCCTTGAAAAGTCTAAGCATCCATAAAAGAGCGAAAACAAGATTAACACAGGGATTTTCATGTTTCTTGTTGCTATTTCAGTTGTTGTTTGTTTTGGATGACGGCTATCTATCATAAGAGCTGATAATAAGGCAACTTTAGTATTTAATGGGAGTAATTTTCTTACACCTATCTGTTTGTTCTTTTGAGGCAGCCATTCCTTTTTTAGTTCTTCTTGGATTCAGGATTCTTTCAGACAAAGCTGGTTAGTTTCTTCGAAGGTTACGTTTGTAACTATATCATGAGGCCTCCCAAAAATAACACGTAACAGTGGTTGTAAAGAGAAACTGCGTTTAAAAGTAAATAAGTTCGTTTTGTCTTATAGCAATACTAACTTCGCTAAGGCAAATGTAACAGCAAAACATAGGGTCTCTGGTTCTACTTCTTTCTGTCTGTCACTCACTGGATGGCGAACAATCTTCAGCGATATTTCAAGCGTGTGAGGAATATTAGTTTCACGATATTACCTATTACACTTCTCGGAATAAAATACTTCAGGCACTACCCGAATGGTAAGCGGTATTTCAATAGTCTGAGACATATTTATTTACTGATATCACCTATTACCCTAATCTCGATAAAATGTTTCAGGTATCGTCTGGAGACGAGTTTCTGGTATCTTAATCGTACACAACTAAAGCCGGCCGGAGTGGCCGAGCGGTTCTAGGTTCTACAGTCTGGAACCGCGCGACCGCTACGGTCGCAGGTTCGAGTCCTGCCTCGGGCATGGATGTGTGTGACGTCGTTAGGTTAGTTAGGTTTAAGTAGTTCTAAGTTCTAGGGGACTGATGACCTCAGAAGTTAAGTCCCATAGTGCTCAGAACCATTTGAACCATTTTGAACAACTAAAAATATTACATTTTCATCCTCATTCATAAGGTTCTACAAGTAAATAAATGATTTATAATTACGTAGTAATGAGAAAACACGACAAACACCAAATTCGTATTTTAACTAACAGGAATTCACCACGATGTATGTGATCCAAGGTTTGAAAGCTTCTCTGGGTAATGAAACTTCAGACGACGTCTCTTCCTGGAAAAAGCACAGTTATGCAGGTTCTTATATGAGCGTTATGGATGCCTTATCTTTCCATGAAATTCTGGATATGCTCAGTTGATGCTAAACGTGTTTAGCAATTAGTCCAGGCTAGAAACTGCATTTTCGACCCAGATATAAAGTGACATATGGCCGAGCATATTTCTGTTGGAGCACAGTTCCAAAAATGTGTATAAGGAAACGTTCCTCATTCGTCACTTAAAAATCCATATTGCTTTTGAGAGCACTGGCAGCCTGCAGCACTTAAGATTATCTCTGATATCAATGAGAACATAAATTATCAAACCAGCTTCCACCTGACATGACGTTGAATAATACACCATCGGACGTAACTTTCATCACCACACCATCAGACGTGTATTTTTCCGTCACTGAAGTCACAAAAAAATAAAATATGATTATGACAGTCGACTAATTACTAGCTGGTAATATCTCCGCATGATGAAAAGTGCACTGGAGCAAGAGAAATCTTTGGTTTGACGTCGCAGATATAGTGCACAAGGGAATATATTGACGCAGTCCCCGACACAGTACGCACTGACGGAATTTAGGGACAGACCGTAGCATATGTGCAGTATTGTTCTGCAGTAATTGATCAAGTTGTTGGACCACCTCTTCCACGTAAGTGAGATGTCTAGCGTTCCATATTGTTGACATATTACTTGACCCACTGACAACTTTACAACTCCTGTTACTGCGTTCTACAGTTGCAACAATATAGCCCCGACATGCTGGTTATACGCAGCGACCAAACAATGGTTTAAATAACTGTAACGGTAGTAAACTCTTTTCTTCTAGAAGTTCTTTAACAAGGCCCTGTTATGCCCTATAGCACTGGTGAAATGGAATCGTTTCTCAATATTAGCTCCAAGCGCTACAATAAACCATTTCCGCCCCTCACTGCCTTTTTATTTCACGTTTAGCACAACAAATCGACGGGCATTTCTAACATGTTATTTTGTAGTTAAAATACGTTGGAGAAATTCGTATGCTTACATAATTCTCACAGATCGTCAGTTGTGGTACATTTATAAATGCTTTCTGTCATGAGATGAACCATTGACAACAAACGCCGAAACTGCCGGAAAATTTCATTTCAACACGCAAGCAAGAATGTCCAGATTTCCACAAATTAAATAGGTATTTTAGATCCAAGAGTCAGACTCTATTGAGTGTATAAACAACGTCTCGTAAATCAAGCTGTCAAAGCTTTGTCCTGTAATTTAATTTTGTCGATAACAACAAAGGCATCTTCAGTATCCCCAGTTTTCTGTATTAATAAACGGCAAAAACGGCCACTCTGTCACAAAAGGACAGTTAATGGTTGCCTACGTAATCGCCTCCAGGAACAACAAAATTTTGGTTTCAACATCTCATATAATTGTTGACCGAATTTAAAAGTTTTAAATGCTGTCATGATATACTCATTAAGAGGTATAATCGTATGTTACATGTTTGACATAATAACTTAAGTATCAAAAGTGGAAACTGAGTATATGTCTTCAGGGAGCGTAACCCACAGTGCACAAATTACCCAGACTATATTCACCCAGCAGGAGAGATTGAGAGCAATTAGCCACTTCCAACGAACTTTACATACAGTTTCAAACCCTTTCTAAGCCTTTTTCTCCCTGACGCACCCCACAAAATAATAAAAGAAAGAAAAAAAATGCTTTCTACATTGTAGCTGTTCATGGTGTAAGACCTCAGGACTAGGCATGGTGTATCCGTTTATTACTTCTTTGTTTCTTACTCCATTCGCAAAACATTCTACCGACACATATACCTGTGAATGTACCTGGAACATTGTGTTACTTTACTACACATAGGTCAGGAAACACATCATAAATATCCTTCCGTCATGACAGAGCTTTCACGTGGAAGTACAAGAATGCTTTTCGTAAGATTCTTCTAAAAACCGTCAGTATTTTCGTCGATCTCAGTCCAAATAAATCACACTGGTAATTCACACAAAACTGTCACTTACAAAGATGTATCTCATTACAATTACGAAGCTAGTTGTATTATTCAGCGGTACGCTAGATAAATTTTTATACAGAAAACGCGTATATCAACGCACATAACGATTATGTCTGGAGCGGCAAGGGCTTCCCTTGCTGCGGCAACTGAGACGGACGAGTTGACACTTCTGTGCCGAGCGACAACGGTAGACCCACGAGCAGCAGCACGTCATATTTTTACACGTGTCTCCGTTCAGTGCCGGCATCAAGATGGATGTACGCATATATGGAGGCTATGAGGGGAGTGAACGTTATCAGATTGTATTTTTATTGTCAAATGGCTCCTACAGCTTGCGTGATGCTATGGAGTACCACTGGGTACATAAAGTGATCTCCTCTGGTAATTTCGACAGCAGCCGTCATATTCCTGACGTGTTTAATCCAGTTGCTCTTTCCTGTCATTGGGCTTTCCGTGACAGTTGCTCCTTCTCCCCCGACCATCCTCGATACAGAGGATGTTCGACTGTTGCCCTAGCCAGCACGATCTCCTGATCTCTCACTCACTGAAAAAATCCTCTTGCCATGGGGTACCGAAATATATGTGTTCAGTTAGAACATTCGCTAATTCTCTGGACTTCCGACGTTTAGGATATAGCATCCATACATGCTAATGGCTCAAGAATTTTTTCTAATCCAAATGAGTGGTAAGACATGCACCTCCCAACAGAGTAACAATTAGGAGGCGAACATAGAAACCACTTATGGTTCAGAACTGTTTTCAGAATTACAAACGGGAGTAGGCTGCGGATTAATGTTCTTCGGCTCACATCGCTCCGTCTCTAATAATTTGTGCAAATCTAGATAAACAAGTTCTCACAGCTGTTAGCCTGTAACGATGCCAACGCAGTTCATTTTCAATGGCTGTTAGCAATTTATCATTTCTCCACCATATGTACAGGGTGTTAGTGGTACAGGTGATGATATTTCTGTCGATGACTGAGGACAGTGTAATGAATAACATTACATCAGAATTTACTTCATATACAGACTATTAATAAAAGCTGTTACGAGTAGTACGTTTTTAGGTTAGTTAGTACGTCCAAGTATGTGTGGCACAAACAAGCCATTAATAGTAATTTGCGCCTGCGCGGCAGGTCAGGTATTCAAGGGTGGACACGTGGGCGAAAAACTGATACTCTTTACTGACCGGCATAGTCCACTTCACGTTCGAGTTACGACCGTGCAGGAAACATCAGGTAGTAAATTATATGACGTCTTTGCGGGAAGACTGTTAGATGCAAAGAAGAAACATGTAACATATTAAGGTACTAATTATTACAATATTTGTATCTATACTCCTGACACTCCCTGTATAATGTATATCATTGACACAGGCGCGAAGCGCGATGAGGAGGTTTGTGTCCATCAGCGATACAGATAGCTGTATCATAGGTGCAGCCAAATTGAAAGGATATCTGTGGAGAGGTCATACTAACATACGGTTCGTTTTCAGTAGTTTCAGAGAAAGTAGCCTGTATGATAGACTGATATGGTGATGAAATATTAGCCAATATGGTCTTGCTATGTTGGTACAACGAACAGTGGAAAGCAAAGGGGAACTACAGCCGTTGCATTTCATGAAGATCTGCCGCTCTACTTTATTGCTTGATAATGATGGCACTGTCTTGGGTAATATTCTCCCTCCACCACCACCACAATCACGCCAGCTCTGATTTCTGGACTATTCTGCTTAGGGACAAGTTGTCATCAGAAAAGAAAAAACGGGCACACTCTGAGTCGGACTACGGAATGTTAGCTCGCTCAATCTCATAGCTACGTTAAAAATTCTGACCAGAGAATTGGCTTGGTACAATTTAGTTACAGTGGGAATTAACGAAGTGCAGTCGGCCGTGGTGTCCGAGCGGTTCTAGGCGCTTCGGTCCGGAACCGCGTGACTGCTACGGTCACAGGTTCGAATCCTGCCTCGGGCATGGATGTGTGTGATGTCCTTAGCATAGTTAGGTTTAAGTAGTTCTAAGTTCTAGGGGACTGATGACCTCAGATGTTAAGTCCCACAGTGTTCAGAGTCATTTGAAATATAACGAAGTGAGTTGGAAGGAAGAACATTAGTTCTGGTGAGATAGGTACATCGTTATTACCAGTCAACAGATAATCAAATGGGGGCAAATGCGGGAGTAGAAATGTAAGAATAAGAAACATGGAAGTGGTTGAGGAATTATGAACCACATAGAGAATGCTAAATCATAGCCGAGGTAAACGCGATGTCAACGTCAGCCACAGCAATACAAATTTATATGCCTACTACTCACTGAACCGTAGAAGAGAAATTAAGAACGTATGACGAAATAATTCACTGCTAAAATTTGGTTTATGAATCATGGAAGAACGTTGAATACGTGGTAGAGAACTGGCTACACCTATTTAAGGTATGTTATGCAAAGGTAAGATAGATGTTTCGGAACCATATGTTAAACTAAAGCATTTGCATGGTCATATTTAGGCTTTGATCATAAATTACTGCATATGAGCCGCAATTAGAATGTGAAGAAACTGTACAAAAACAGGAGATTAAGAAGATCGGATCCAGATAATGAAACATCTAGAAGTTTTTTCAGAGTTTCGAAGGGAGTATAGGGCAAAATTGGCTTAAACAAGGGAAAGAAATTCAATAAAAAGCGTAACTTTAAATGATGAACCGGTGAAGGCGGAAAACATCAAAGAGGCAAAAAACAAGGCCCATTAGAAAGCCTCCCATAATACATGAGAATCTGAATATAAATGACAGAAGAAGGATACATATTAATACATAAAATGAAGCATATAATAGACGATATATTCATCTAAGTAATGATATTGACATTAAGTACAAAATGGCAAATCAGGAAGGTTACAAGAGAAATGCAAGGCTATAGGAGCTTGAAAATCAATGGGAAAGATAAATTCCACCTATAGGCACATTATAAGAAACTTTGAGGAAAGAGAAGTAGCTGTATGGACATAAACAACTCAGACTGCAAGTTAGTACCATGCAAAACCAAGAAGGTTGAAAGGTGGAAGGAATATATAGAAGAGCTGTACACAACAAACAAGTTTATAAGCAATGTTATAGGAAGGGAAGCAGAAGAACATGGAAATGAGATGAGATACGTGACTCAGCAAGGCACTGAGAATTCTAAGTCAAGATGAGGCCTCTGGAGTAGGTAACACTCTTCAGAATTATCGGGCATCATGGGAGAATACATAACGATAAAACTATTCCGTCTAGTATGTCAGATGCATGAAAAGATCGACATACTCCCTGGTTTCAAGAAGGACGTTATAACTCCAGTTTCAGAAAATACAGGTATTACTATTACCGAACCATTAGTTAGTTAAGTTGTGACTGCAAAATGCTAACACGAATAACTTCCAGACGAAGAAAAAATCTGACAGCATCGGGCATCGGTGAAGATCAGCAATACATTCACGTAACCATTTCTACTGTAAGACAAATTTTTGGAAAGGAAACCTACATTTATTCGTAGCATTTGTAGATTTAGAGATAGCTGTTTAAAATGTCTTCCAGAACACACTCTCTGAAATCATAAAGGTTACAGCGATACCGAGCTGAAAGTTTATCTGTTAGTAGAAAAGAAACTGGACTGTAATTCTAAGAGTTGAAGAACAAGAAATGGAAGCAGCGGTGTGAAGGTTGCATGACATGTCTTTAGCTCATCCTCCATTCTATTCCGTCTGTCCACTGAGCAAGCAGCAAAGAAAATCAAAGACAAATTTGGAAAAGGATATAATATTTGTCGAAAAGTAATAAAGAGTTTTTGTTTTACCAATGACAATGTATTTCTTTCAGAGACGGCAAAGGACTAGGAATAGCTACTGGTAGATAAGAGTTTATAAGATGATCGTAAGTAAATATAAAACAAAGTTTATGGAATGTAGTCGAATTAAATCAGGCTATGCTAAGGGTATTAAATTAGGAAATGAGACTGAAAGTAGTGGATAAATTTTGTTATATGGCCAGAGTATTAAATGATGGTGGCCGAAGTAGCGAAGATATAAAATATAGACTGCTTGTAGTAAGAAAAGCATCTCTTGAAAAGTGAAGTAAGTTTAGACTAACACTATATACTCATTCAAAAACTTCCGTTTGTTCGATTAGATTTTTTATGACAACGATCCAAGCAATATCAAGAAGATAATTGTGGGCGATATCTTCCCTGGCAAACCCCATATCTACGACAGGCAAATACCCCTTCTCCGTAAGTAAATTGCTATAATCGAGAATAGTTAAACCTTTGAATTTAGATTACAGATTGTGCGTATCCATGCAAAAGTATACCAAACGCTGTGTCTTACAAAATACGCATTGTAATTGTCATTCCATATCAGAGCTTCTTCAGAACACCCGATTCATGAAACCAGGTGAGGCAGGCCATATGAGAAAGGGAGAGAGAGGGATAAGACAAGCTGTTGAGAGAGTGACAAGGAGCAGCCTTTCCGGTTAATAATGGCGGTTACAGAATATGGGCATTACTTTGTAGACAGTACTCTTTCCCTGCTGAGAGTGTATGTGTAACACACACACAACATCGTAACTGTCTCTAGCAGTCTTCTTATAGCCTCAAGATGTGTCGTTACTTTCGTGACGACATATAAGCACCGCTCAGTGAACATCTTAGCGGAAAAACAATGCTTCGAAATAAAGTTGCGAGTCTCTGCACATTACTAGAAGTATCTACTACTTAAGTACGGTTCATCCACCATAGCGAAAATTTGGATCCAGATCACGGGGTACTGATAATATGAGACCTTTCATTTTCCTGCAACATATGCAACGAATTAAAACTTCAGTAATACCACTGATATTGTAACAATACGCCACTCAACTGATAGCTCTATTTTTACTATCCCTTTCCTTTTACTTTGCCAATAAATAAGGCTACACATAGAAATATGAAGTTCTTTATAGAACTCAATTTACTTAAATTGAGTTCTATACAGAACTATGCTTTGTTCTTTGCATTTTAACTCCGAATCTTTGATATAACCAAATGAAAAGCTTTATAACTGAGCATCACAAAACTGCATGGGAATGGCTGATGCACTTGAGGCCGTTATTTGCTTCCCATACTGGCAGCCATCTTGTGATACCCTCCGTGTCTCGTTATCTTCTCAAGTATCCCCATGTGAGTTCTCCCTCGGTTCTTCTCCCGGTCCGGCCCTCTTCGAGAACTTTCTCAGGTGTCCTTCGCTCCAAATGACATGTCCTTCCAATTTCTTCCCCTCTTGCACTACAGCCCTCGTTCGACCAGATGGATTGAATTCACTTTCTGAATTTCAGTAATACGTACGATCAGCTTCTGTCTGTTGAAAAGTAACAATCTCCAAATATAATCCGAACAGACATAATCGATAACTGCGAGACAAGTGTTCAAAGCCCTAACTTTAAACAGTGCCAATCGAAACGTTAATATTGTTGGCAACAATTAACGACTGCTAAACAAACAAAACCTAACAACTCAGTGCACAGATATTAGGAAAACATAAATCAGTCGTATTTATCTGTCATATCAGGAAAACCAAACATGGGATGAGAAAAAAAAATACACTGTCTTAATTAGCAGTGCTTCAACTGGTGCCAGACATCACGTTAAATATAACTGTTGACAACACTGACGCTCACAATATAGCTGAGAATGATGATGTGTAAATTTTATATTCAACGCACAGTGCTTCGAAAACTCGTGACGTGATCTCACCTTTAGGATTTCGTGGTTTGCCTTATTCAATGATAATGATAACGGTTTTTTGTAAAAAGTAATGGGTGATTCCTCACTTACGTTACAGCTCATGAATATAAGTTTCATATTTGTTGGTTATTTATCTACGAGGTATATGGAGCTGTCACACATTTTTCTCCTATGCAGTGTGGAATCTGTACTAATTCAGAAATTCACATGCGAATTTTGATTGAAGTGCTTCATCTCATTCAGAGATAAATATCTATATTGTATCTATTACCCAAATGTTGAAATCGAATAAAACTTTATCTTGCTGCCGGGTAACGAGTTTTTTCAGCCATGCATTTCCTCGTACTTCTTGTTACAAATTTGTGCGAAGATGTACTCATCTTCAGGAAAGAATCGTAAGACAAATGTAAATTACAGCGTTTCCACTTCCTTGTTCCTCAACAACTTCTCTTCATTCTCTTCTCTGTTACATTCACTCTTGCTCTGTCCCTCCATCTTTCGTCTCTCTCTCTCTCTCTCTCTCTCTCTCTCTCTCTCTCTCTCTCTCTCTTCATATCTTTGTTACTGAGATTTACTGACAATGTTTCTTTTCTCTCTCATTTCTTTCAAGCTGTGTCTTTCAATCATGTACACAGGTTCAACTCACATTCGTTATGAAATCATCTTCACTAAACAGACAATTCTACATACAACTGGTTTTGCCGGCCGGTGTGGCCGAGCGGTTCTAGGCGCTTCACTCTGCAACCGCGCGACCGCTACGTTCGCAGGTTCGAATCCTGCCTCGGGCATGGATGTGTGTGATGTCCTTAGGTTAATTAGGTTTTAGTAGTTCTATATTCTAGGGAACTGGTGATCTCAGATGTTAAGTCCCATAGTGCTCAGAACCATTTGAACCACTTTACAACTGATTTTGGAGAATGTTGTTTGTAATAAGCATTAAATATTTGACGCTTTTGTGGCCACTTCTTAACGAATTACCTTTTGGCACTCATCTCGCGTTCTACTTCTAATGATGCTCCTGACATTTTACCAGCACGAGTGGCTAATATCGTCAAAGATTAACCGTCTATTATGGCGCCGGACTGAAGTCACCTGCAGTTGGAAGTTGTATATATTAGCCACGCCTACGTCTGAGGACCTCTTCCTGGTCATACGTACCCAGACTGACGAACAGTATGTTGCGCAAACCCCGCGTAAAGCCTTTATATATACTGACCAAGAGTATATGAGAATAGCTCAGACTGACGAAGGACAAATATGACCCCTTCGCAGTGTGTAGGGAGTATGACGCATACGTGTGAATCACTCTGTTTTCGAATGACTGAATCATCCAGAAATATTGGAGCATAAAGGGCATTGCAGGTTAAGACAAATAAAGATATCGGCTATGACTCGCACTGTGTGAGATCTACCATGTAATAAAATCCGATGACGCCCAGGTTCTTGGTGTGATAGCGAACTACCATGTAGATTTGTTCAGGGAAGCCACTGAAATTCACTATCGTGGCAACAGTTGGGGAAAGAAAGACGAAACTCTCAAGATAAAGGGAACGTGGAACACCAGCAGAAGCAAACAACCGTTGCAGGTAACGAAGCACTATAGCACTATAGGACTTAACATCTGAGGTCATCAGTCCCCTGGAACCTATAACTTCTTAAACTTAACTAACCTAAGGACATCACCTAAATCCATGCCCGAGGCAGGATTCGAACCTGCGACCGTAGTGGTCGCGCGGTTCCAGACTGAAGCGCCTAGAACCACTGGGGTCACAACGGCCGGCTCTTCTTTTGTGATCGTCTGCAAACATCACGATCGGAAGACATCATCAAGCTTGCTGGTTATGAACAGTAAGGTCCAAACCTTCAAAGTAAACTAACCAAGTATGCTAAATTTATTAAAGTCGCTTTAAATCCAATCCAGCAGTTATCAGTCTCACATCGTTTCCATTTTTCACCATAGATTTCCTTCACACAGTGGTGGAAATCAGAATAAATCTATACACGTGTGGTTCAGACACTGTACTACTACGTTCGTGGAGTCCTGCCTTTATACTGATTTCCACTACGGTGAAACAAATGGTCTTCTGGTGTTTCTCCAATATTACAGTTAGTTGGCTGTCGGATAAGTTCGAAGATAACTGACAAACAGCTTTCCCGAAATAATTCCTGCACATGTCACGGCACTTGGAGTCCGAGACTTTGACGCACAGAGTACGGCGGCTGTTTCACGTACACTTTTCTATTCAAACGATTGCTGTGAAAGTTGCGATGAACTTCCTGTCATTGACAGTCTTCCTTGTATTGCAAGTGTATTTTACAAAAGTATCGAGACAGAACTGATGTATCACAGGAATAAGATGTAACTAAATTTCAGATAATACTCATTTATGAACATATTGTGTATACGGAACAGCAGTGGTTCTCTTTACTGTGGACTGGAAGAAGAGATGAACGGCATTACATAGTGGGTGGATAGCAACTCATGCGGTACTGAACACAACGTCTACTTTAAAATAATGTTGATAAACCTTTTTTCCTTTTTGGATACTAACTGGAAACAGTTTGAAGTATTGTAGAATAACTAACTGCAGATTATAGGCACTGGATAAAAGAACTATGTCATTAAATGCTCACCTTAAATTTTTATTCAACAATACCAATCGGTTGCTCTTCCGATAAGTCCATAATTTTTAAGAAGTTTTAGAGTTATTGCCGTACACAAATGATGTGTGAATAGTTTTCATCTCTGCAGCAGAAGATGAAGTACTGATACGCTACACTAATATTCTACGCGAGTCATGTGAAGTAACACTACTTTCTTCGTGAATGTGGCTTTCCTGGCTGCTTCCATTACTGTTATTCAACAAAGTCAATGTACTTTAACTTCAAAACAGCATCTTCGAGGAAAGAAGTGACCACTAATAATGTTCTAATGCTTAACACGCTTTCGGCTCTACGCTTCTTCAAAAAAATGGTTCTGAGCACTATGGGACTCAACATCGGAGGTCATCAGTGCCCTAGAACTTAGACTACTTAAACCTAACTAACCTAAGGACATCACACACATCCATGCCCGAGGCAGGATTCGAACCTGCGACCGTAGCGGTCGCGCGGTTCCAGACTGAAGCGCCTAGATCCGCTCGGCCACGCCGGCCGGCTCTACGCTTCTTCCCTAAAATGTAAAACTTATTGTACTGCCTCGCTTTTGTAGCACCTGTATTGCATTGTTTCAGCTGTATAGCCATGTAAAACACATTTTTGTGTGTCATAACCCATAAAATAGACGTAGATGGGTTTCAGCCGAAGTATTCGTGAAACCGTGGAATGATATAAAGTGGAGAGGTTGGGTGGACTGTACTATTGCAGACATATCTCAAGAATGGCTCGAACAGTTATGTTTCAAGGCCGGCCGCTGTGGCCGAGCGGTTGTAGGCGTTCCAGTTCGGAACCTCGCTGCTGCTACGTTCGCGGCTACGAATCCTGCCTCGGACACGGATGTGTGAGATGTCCTTAGGTTAGTTAGGTTTATGCAGTTCTGACGCACGGAGTAGGCGCGCGGTTAGAGGCACCATGTCACTAATCGTGCGGCCCCTCCCGCTGTCCCGCCGAAGGTTCGAGTCCTCCCTCAGGCATGAGTGTGAGTGTTGTCCTTAGAGTTAAGTTAGTTTAAATAGTGTGTGAGTCTAGGGACCGATGACCTCAACAGTTTTGTTCCTTAGGAATTCGCACGCATTTGAACATTAAGTAGTTCCGAGTCTAGGGGACTGATGACCTCAGATGTTAAGTCTAAAGGTGCTTGGAGCCACTTGAAGCATTTTTTGTGTTTCAGGATATCACTTAAAACTCTAAAGTCGCGTTAATGGTATTCTGAAGCCTCAAGTGAAAGAAGGACGCAGCTTTTACGTGGGCAATGATTTGTAAGAGGGGAGTCACCACAATTAATCGGTTTTCCTTTCTCTGCTTTTTATTTACGTCTACATCTTCATATATACTTCACAAGCCACTGTATGGCACGTGGTTGCGTGGTGGAGGGTACCCTGTAGCATTGCCAGTCATTCCCTTTCCTCTTCCACTCGCAAGTAGAGGCAGGGGAAAACGACTTTTTATACGCCTCCATATGATCACTAATTTCTCACATCTTATCTTGGCCATTTTTACGCGAAAAGTACGTTGGCGGTAGTAGAACCGTTCTGCAGTCAACTTGAAATGTCGGTTCTCTAAATTTTCTCAATAGTGTTCCTCGAGAAAAACGTCGGCTTCAATCCGGGGATTCCCATTTGAGTTCACGAATCATCTCCGTAACAGCTGCGTGTAGTTCGAACCAACCGGTAACAAATCTAGCAGCCCGCCTCTGAACTGCATTGCTGCTTCCTTTTAATCTGAACTGACACTCGAGCGGTACCTATGAATAGGTCGCACTAGTGATATGTACGTGGTCACTGTTACGGATGAATCACACTTTCGCCGGCCGCGGTGGTCTAGCGGTTCTAGGTGCGCAGTCCGGAACCGCGCGACTGCTACGGTCGCAGGTTCGAATCCTGCCTCGGGCATGGATGTGTGTGATGTCCTTAGGTTAGTTAGGTTTAAGTAGTTCTAAGTTCTAGGGGACTGATGACCACAGATGTTGAGTCCCATAGTGCTCAGAGCCATTTGAACCATTTTTTTAATCACATTTTCCCAAGATCCTCTCACTAAACCGATGTCGATGATTCGCCTTCCCTACTATAATCCTTACATGCTCCTTCCATTGCACGTCACTTTGCAACGTTACACCTATGTATTTAATCGATGTGACTGTGTAAAACTACACAATAGTTATACTGTATTGGAACGTTATGTGTATGTTTTCCCTACTCATTTAAACTAATTATAATTTTGTTCATTTAGTGCTAGCTGCCATTCACCACATCAATTATAAATTTTACGTAAGTCATCTTTTATCCTCCTACTCAATGACGACACTTTTACTTTTATATTGTTACATAAACCAGCACGGTTGTAGATTATTTTGCGTTATATTACATTTTTGGCAGAGAAAACACGATACATCGACGAAAAAATTGAATGACCCTGGAATAAATGTCATCTTGGGCCCCTAACGAAATGGTGCAGTCGTGAAGACACTCGACTCATATTCGAAAGGCACTGGCTTCAAATCCCATCCACCCATCCCTTTTAGTGTGCCAGTGGTACACTTCATTCACTTATGGTGGCTGCTAAAAAGGTTGGACACAGTAGGCTACATTGGATCTTCCTCCTATTTCTCGTCCTGAATCTCGTACACCGTCTCTGATTACGCGGACGTCGAAGTATGCTAAACCGTAATACTCATTTCCTGTTTCTGTCTTAGCCTCCTCGTTGTCTACGTTACACTGGTAAGACAAAACATGGAAAATTGTTCTTTACTTAACGTTCATAGATGGAGTATTGTATTTGGAGAAAGCGATTGATGTAAGATATTTCGTTTCAAGTCTTGTCGCGCCACAGCGTGATAATTCTGCACAGCTGCCTAATGAGACAAGCTCTTTTTGCAGCCGGAAACAGAACTTTTACTTCAGTTAATGTTTGAAACCGTATTTGTGGCTGGCAAACGACGAGTGTTCGAAGCGTGACACTTAAACTGTGGCCCGCTGTACAGTCTTGAGTTAATCGTATGCTCTGGTGTTTCATATCAATAACGTCGATGTAAAGATCCACTCTCAATCACGTACGTCCACACAGCTTCACACACACACACACACACACACATACACACACAAACGACCGCTTTACTGCTGCTACACCAAAATTGCCGCCAGTGTAACAATTTAAAACGTGCGTCACGATAAGTGCGCGTGGAATCCTGAATGCTCATGCTGATAAATAACGTAGATAGGCCCGGAAACCGGTGTTTCATGAACTCCGCTTGCAAACGTATTCGATTCTAATATCCGAGATAAGGTGCCAATTTAAACCAATGTATAATCATAAATAATGGTAATGGAATCATCCGTGGCAATTTAAGTTTTAATTTTGATATCGTGATCTACGATTCACGGTTACAAGCCATTAAGGAAATCATTCTCGAGAGATTTTTATTAATAATTTCAGATTGGAGCGTTTTATTTAGCCGCGAGAATGAGCGCTTGCTGAAAACTGACGTTGAAACTGCATTTGACTACTCCAAATAAAGGAAAACATACGATACTTTCAATAAAATATTTCATATTAATGTCAATAGCTAAGATATAATCATGTGCTTTCGAAAATTGCCTATTTTCGAGAAACCGTAACTCCAAGTACAAACTGGTTTGTTGGCTGATATACAACTGCACTTTGTGTTAACAAAGGAATAAACATTGTTTGTCGTTACCATTTACGTTCCAGCCGCAGCATTTACGCTTCTAACATTCAAACAGTAATGGGATGTCTACTGCACAGTCATTGTAGTATTCTACTGCATTACGATTTTTCTTACATCCAACCTGCTGCTACAATAGTTCTTAAGTTCTAAAAGTAAAATTTTTGACTCGGAAGGTAGAGTTGTTACACTGTGTACACATTAAATGCATCTCACATTGCGGATTATGTACATCAGCGTACCAATTTTTATTTATGTGTTGGGTAACAATTCACTAAAAATTATTGGCAGGTTAAGCCATAAAATGATTCCTACCATTCGTCCTGTAAACAGTAATAATAATTTAATTAGAACATTATTATTTTATTCTTGTGCTAGTTTTATACCAGAGTCAGTCGAAAATTTTGTTATCACCAGTTCCACAATTTTCACCGCTATCTGCACGTTGTTTGATGTGTACCGTACTGATGACGAACGTGCTGAAAGTTGAAGGTAGTGAGAAGACCCTTCCAGAATAACCTCCTTTTATGTATGTGTTGCTGATAGTAGACTCTTCAGCCTTCTTATACAGTAGATAGAATTTTTGCAAAAATGAGTGAGATGTACCACCTTTGATACTATTTCTCTGTCAAAGATTCGTACCTGAAATACGCTTTACCTTGTGGATGAAACTTAGTACACTTGAGAAAAATAACAGAACCCAGTGGACCAATTATATTTGAAACTAAATGAAAGAGACGCCGTGGGACGTAAGAGCTGTAAGTTGCACCTCTGTGAAGCCTATGCACTGATGTGATGTAAATGTATTCAAGACAAATGCCCTAAAACTGGGTGGTATGGCATTACCAGAAGCCGCTTTGTAGCTTTTAAAAGTAATTAAGCTTCAACGCAGCGTGTTGTAAGGCTTGGACTGAGGCGCTGGGAGGGAGACGGCAAATGGATGTAGGGGGGCTCTCTACTGCGGAGTCCCTCGGCCAGGGCCCTAATGACTGAAGGGGCACAGCCGTTTCCGTCGGGTCAGTGCTTGACTCTTGCTACTGGCCGGACGTCAAATGACCTTACAACCTCTGGGCACTTTTTACGACACTGCACAGGGGGAGCCGAAGGAAAAGCGTTGCCTCCGCGACTACTATTCCACCTGCAATGCAAAAATAACTTCGGAGATTTCTCGTATGTAGCTCGAATCTCAGGGAGGTGAATAGAGCAACTGGAAATATAACAGGAAAAACTGCTTACTTTTGTGAACAATCATCTCACAGCAGTAGAAGAAAATAAGATTTAAGCTGTTTTCATGAACCCTTTTGTCCGTTTCGTAACAATGCTACATTTCCGATGCTAATTAACTCGTGCTTATGGGAACAGAAATGAGTCTCTTAGTCTCTTTTGTTTAGTACAGAGGATATACTACGTTTTGTTACTCTTGTTGTTTCCATCCTCGTCGAGTATATGTGGGTGCGCGCTTTTCACCATCCCAGCCTAATTCCACCTACACACACAGACACACACACACACACACACACACACACACAAACGCACACGCAGAGAACGACGTGGAAGAACTGTCAAACTAAGGTTTGTGTTGCTAATAGTACAATTTCACAACTGAGCTCTAAATTCTAATATGATTGAGTGGTTCAATTAAGATATCTTCCAGTGTAATTGAAATACACGCTTGTCAGGTATTGTTCAACTGTTCTTGCAAGACGTTGCCGTTATTAAACGCAGACATACTAATGAAGTGACTACATGCCCATCCATTACAGACTTTCTGAAACAAACAGTCAATAACAAATTTTGGTGATCTAAGGCTGAAATACCGCAAAATATTGTCACTGATATTTTATTCATATTATTGATTTCAAATAACTCTTGCTTGACAACGATTCATTCGTTCAGTTCAAAACAGCTACAAATAGCTTATGTACAGGAATAAACTGTAGAAAAGCATTCTTCTAGTGATCTGGAAAGAGGGGTTAGTGACTATTTAAGTTCCATAAAGACTCTTGACCTACACCTGTTAACTTTCATCAATATTGCTTGTCCCCTCTACAAGATGGAATATATTTTCTGGTTTCATGTTTCCTGTTAGAGTATCTGAAATAAATATTAATCTTACTTCATTTTTCACGGTCTTCAGTCAATGTTGTGCATAAATTCAATTAACGCATGACTGTTTCTCCGCTTATACGATTAAACAAATCTTTTCCAGTGTGCCCAGTAACGGGATAAGGATGATTTCTCTAAAGAAACAATTTTGTCTACAACATGTTAGTAGAAGAGGATCTAGGAGAGAAAAATTACTGAACTACTTTTACAGTTCTAATACGTTGTAATCTACATACAAATATTCCCCCTATTTAGCAGAGGTGCTTATGCTGTGGTGCTTGCTTCTGGGTAGCAGGTTAGACTCGTGTGGAGAGAAAAAATTTTCGACGGCCTTTAGACAGGAACAAGGAGAAGAGGGGGCATTTTTTATTTAATTCTCTACAATGTACACTGCCCTGGTTTAAGCTCTAAACATCTCCACAGTAAAAGGCTCTACATAATATCAGCCTGTTCGGTGTTGGCATTGCCTCGTGTAATTTTTCCTCTTCGACACTAAGGCACCACACAGCTTCGACTAGCGTCTTAGTACCCCAGCATTAATTATGCAGTGCTGTCGGACGAGATAAATTTTCCGTTTTACGAATATAGCCAGAAGGATACCAATATTTACTCCAGACTTTAGGAAGTTTGTCTTCTTCCCCCGAGTGCTTCCTCTATATCTGCTGCGCCAGTAATACGGAGCCGGACTCAGAGAGTTGCGTTGATGTTATCTGGATGTCATGTAGTTCCGCCTTCGGCGGCCACCAGCGCATCAGTCGCAAACAACATGTCACGTGAGGGTTGTCTGCTACACAGCGACACACCGGAACGCTACAATCACCCCCCCCCCCCCCCCCCCCACTAATCCGAATGCCGTTTGCTGACCTTGAGGCCGCTTCAAGCGGTAAAGAAAATACACGGTGAGGTGAAGTCAGAAATAGTCTGAAAGTTTGTAAGTGTGTTGCATAGTAAGCTGGGCTTAGAAATAACTATTGATATAAAAATATGACCGTTTCTGGATTAATTAGCGTTGAAGTTAGCCAGTCAGGTCGTTACTCGTGCAAGTTCAATACACCCAAAAGAGACGGTGTCACCAAACGTCTCATTCCTTTGGTTTCCTGAACTCGAGCAACAGAATGACAAATAAAATAGGACATAGGACGATAGTAAGGATCAGACCAGAGCCAAAGGCAGAGCAATCTAGTACACTGTCATCTACGTTGTGAGAACAATTGACACTAACTGTATCTGGCGGGCCGCTTGAACTTGCGAGCAATGGCCTGATTGACTAACTTTAATGCTAACTAACTCGGAACCGGTGCAACACATCAATTTTTTTTCATAACAATTGTATCCCAGTGCACCCTGTCGCAAAATATCCTTACAAGCTTTTCAGACTGTTTCTGACCACCCTGTATAAGCGCAAAGAAGATCAATGGGTAACCATTCTAGGGACGATACGGGCTGCAAACGGGGAACCCCTCTGATACAAGCGACTCTGACAAAGAGTAAGTTGTTAAAGCCCGGCCCATCGGAACAAGTGTCTCGGAAACAGCGAAGCTCTTCAGGTGTTCGCTTCATACTATCGTGAGAAAGTATGGATAGTAGTTGAAGGAAGGTGAAACTACGAGTAGGCAAAAGGTGTTAGACGTGCACATCTCGTCACACAACGTGGAGGTAGGAGGCCTGTTGTCTCTGTAAAGCAGGATAGTCTTGTGGGGACAACATTTTTTTATGGAAGAGGAGGGGATGGGGTATTCCCGTAGAATTCCTTGCGACCTGCAACAATCGAGGTCAGCAAGACAGCTTGGTGCGCTACTTTATAAATAAGGTGCTTAACTTCAAATGGGAAAATTCAAGCGCCCAGAATTCCACAGAAAGCTTATCAGTATGTTATTTCCCTTCAGGCGATAGAATAGAACATTCATAGCTATAATTTGCTTTATGCAGTCGGATGTATTCCTTGAGGTCACTGCGAAATCTCGTCTTACCTCGTACTACTGCCACTTCCGATCTCGCTCAGGGTGCCGCACATGTGCTTTTACTTATGTTTCATACTGTGAGAAGCGGGCAACTAATACATTTGCAAGCATTTACAATATATTACGATGCCGACGCATACAGGAGTGTCCTTATTACTAGACAGTTTAGTAGATTTCAATTTGTCTTAGTCTTCTCGCTTACTTGTGATCTTCCTCAATACATAATCACCAAAAAGAATGGCTCTGACCACTATGGGACTTAACATCTATGGTCATCAGTCCCCTAGAACTTAGAATTACTTGAACCTAACTAACCTAAGGACATCACACAACACCCAGTCATCACGAGGCAGAGAAAAGCCCTGATCCCGCCGGGAATCGAACCTGGGAGCCCGGGCGCAGGAAGCGAGAACGCTACCGCACGACCACGAGCTGCGGACACATAATCACCACCCTCTATCAATGCCATGATAGAATTCCTACTTTCTTTACTTCTTTGATATTACCACTGTACCTCTGAGAGCAGAATTTCTAAGAAAATCAACAGAAATTAAGAACTTCCACCCACAGACACTCGCATAGCAATTATACAAAACTGCGGAGACCTCAGCCAGTTTATAAGGGTATGCACCGGAATGTTCCAAGTTTGCAGTATTGGGGCAGGTGCGATTAGCAAAAATGTATAGTGGTCTGCCTACGATGTAATATTTGTAAGATGCACACTACATCTCAGGCATCCGCAACTATCTCAGGAACTGTTGCAATGTCTCGTTAGATTAGGACAGTTGACAAGCTTCCTGGTGTTCTGTCAGTCGGATGATCTATTTAATATTCGAATAAAGAATGCTTTTTTCCGTATTAGGTAGCACTGTACCTTGATGGACCTCCCAGCAAACAAAACAAAGAAACTCTGTCTGAAAATGCTAGGAAAGCCCAACGGTACCTTCCGCCCATAGGAGCTACTGGATGAGAATATGGAGGGGCACTTGGTCATACCGCACTCCCGACCGCAGTCAATTTTAGTGACCCTCCCAGGAAATGAATCCAAACGAATACCAATCTCCTAACTATAAGATTTAATAAATGCAGCGTGTATATATCTCTACGCTTACCACTTTTAAAGTACTGTCGAGACACACAGTTACAAAAAATATGGAATTCGAACCCCAAATAGGGGCATAATTGAGATACTTTGGCAAGAGATACATAAATGAAGTAAATGAGGTACCTAAAGACGATAGAGGTTTAGCAAAACTTTATTCTCGTAAATGCCGTGGCTGTATCACATTAGCCAAGTATAAAGGTCGTTAGCTCAGAGAAGGAAGTTAAACGCGCTATAAAACATGGTACACTACTTTTTCACTCACCTGAGCATTCCACAGGTAGTGCAGGACACTTCAGTGTCACGAATGAAGAGTAGTTACGCACGGATACGAGAACGCGTGTCAGCATTACGGTGGGAGGTGCCAGATTTAATAGCGGGGGCGACTCAGCCGAGCTGCGAAAGAGCTGAGGCGTGGCGGAGGCTTATTACGGAGCATAACTTGGCGCACGTAGCCGCCGCCACCGCCCACGACGCTGGCGACACTGCGATAAGACGCTGCAAATCCTTTTGACGTAGACTGTAGTGGAGGTCTCCCGTAAGCCGGGATAAACAAAGGGTAGTTTGTTTCTTAAGAGGAGTAGGAGGGTAGCCATGACAAATACCAGCCTGCTGCATAATTCATGGGCGAGGCAGCCAGCCAGGTCCTCATACGGGCGGGACCCGACGGACTTCCTGGCGCATTCCCGGCGATACACGAATTAGAGGGCTACCGTCAGACGGACCTTCTCCCATTTCTCTCTTTCTCTCTCTCTATCTCTTTCGTCTCCGGAGAGGCCTCGGACTTGGCAATGTTTTCCCCCGACCAACTGAATTGAAAAGAAAGTTTGCGATACGTGCAGATACATGGCACCAGCTTCCGTAACAGAACGAAACGGCGAAATAGCAGAAGTAAAAAATATCTTTCTGTCTTTAACGAGTGATCAGCTGCCAAAAGAGTTCAACGACTTGTAATTACCTGTAACACAGAGGTTCTTGAGAAGTGCAGTTATATGAATATATCAGCGGAAAAATCCTCCTATCGGAGAACAAAAAATGCGAATGTGTTCCTCGTTATTTAAAAGACTATGACTGGAAAGTGGGTTCGCAGCTGCCTAATTCTACCTTTCTCGGCACATTTAAAAATGTCCCTAAAATTTGGGCATGCGAACATATTCACGCTGTTTTTAACACGCAGCTGACCCCGAACTCCCACAAGCTCTGTGGCTCACTCATACCCGTCTACTCCCAGTTGCGCTTTCGTACTCACTCATTCAGCCTCGCTCATTGTCACTACCTCTTTGTGTCTCTCTGTTATTGCCTCGTGTCACAGCCATAATCCCCTTCGTTGTGTCCCACTACAAGACTCTCCTATCACTGTGACTGTCTCTGTCTTGCTCTCTCTTACTGCTAATATCATATTTCATCCTTCCAACTGCTGCCGCCTATCACAATCTTTCTCTTCCTCGTTGTCACTGCGATATACTTTCTCTCTCATTACCACTGGTCCTTACCCACTTCTACTTTCTCCCCCCCCCCCCCCTAGCGCTGTTTCCTTCACTCTTTTCCTACCTCCGTTCTGCCACTGCCAACTATGTTCCACTGTCACTGTGTCCCTGTCTTTCTCTCACAATGCCATTGTGTCCTTTGTCCTTTCTATAACACAACCACTCTCTACTATCTTCCAGCATTTGTTACTTTTGCGTCTCTTTGCCATTGCCACTGTTTTCTTATCTCTCAGCATAAAAAAGCGTGAACGTGTCTGCGTGCAATTTTTTTTTTTAATTTTACAGGTCCTGATGGCGATAGAACGAGGCACCTAGTACCTTACTTTTCAGACGGAGTCTTCTAATATACAGGAACGTGGTTTCATTTTTTGTGCTCCCATAGCTGAATTTTTCCGCTGGTTCCCTTCATTTGCTTGCTGCAGCACTGCTTTTAGCTCATATGAAAATAAAATTATTAGTAACTAAAATTTACAGAGTTTATTTATGTGCATCTGAAATAACCAAAACTGAATGTGCTTCAGTATTACAGCGTGGGATTCCCACATGATAACGGAGAAAGTTTACAACATATTTCTCCGTGCTATGTCACTGTATAAAGCACGTTTTAGCCTAACACCGTATTTAAGCGCGTATTTTACGTGTACATGCAGGGTAAGTCTGAATCTCTGTATCTCAGAATGGGAAAAAGATATGAAGAAAAGTATCAAGATTATTCGAGATACGGTTCATAGAAACATATAGTATAAATTTTAGCTATTTGTTTTGCAATGTCGTCTTGGAATCCTCGGCAGTGTTTTGGTCCGCTGGTGACAGCGAAAATATTGTAAAAAATACTTTTTTTTTCAGTTTTCCGAGGAACCATCCATGAGACAATTATACCACCGTAAGTCTCTGGAAGACCACCGTACGCCACATCAAATTAAAAAGAACCAGCCGATTGCTCCATTTGCTAGGCAGCAGGAAGTATGTAATATTCACACTTCGACCTTGTACTCTAGGATAGTATTTCTAAGACTATCCTTCCATTGGGTGTACAAATGATCCCTAGCCCAAAGGTTATCCAAAACACTTAACCCTACCTTTACATCACCAATAGAAAACGAGATATGAGCACCGGACAACCCTGTTTCTATGCATTGCGTTTTGGAACATACAGAGTATACATGCTGTCAAATGTATATTGATTAAAAATACAAATTTATGTCACGCTTCAAGATATGGCGGTATTTGGCCCGTTTCTTCGTAGAAGACCGTGATTACCAATGCCATAAGTTTTCTTTCGCATTACGACGAGGTGAGAGCGTCGTTCACGAACAGATGATGAACTATCTTCACAGTGCATACTGGAAACAAATATAATGCTTCTGGTGGACCTAAAAAACAGCAAGATGGAGGACACTACTGGTCACCAACATCATCATCATTTAACAGTTCCAGTTTCCCGGGTACTGGTAATGAACCTCTTCCACTTCGTCCTGTCCAAATACACCTCTTCACAAAGAACATCATCTGGTCACTACATCAGCCTTAATCAAGTCCATCCGTTGGGTTAGAGGTCTTCCTTGAGGTATTTTCCCCTCCACCTGTCTTTCCAAAATTATATTGGCTGTTCTAGTTGGCTCCATTCTACTCACATGCCCACACCATCAAAGTTTTGATGCCCCAATTCGATCCAGTAGGGATGTCTTTATTCCGGCTTCTTTCCTCACTTGCTCATTTCTTAACTTGTCCATATTGTTCTCTAGGCTGGTGGATCTAAGAAATTTCATCTCAGATGCTTGCAGCCTTGATGGTTCTCTTTTTGTGAGGGTACATGATTCAGTACCATAGGTCAATATCGGTATGAAATAGCTATTAAGCATCATCAGTTTGGCCGATTTTGGAATCAAGTCATCCCATAAAAGTGCTTTTACTTGTTTGTAGAATTCAGATCCTTTTACCACTCTGTTGGTGATTTCATTTCTGATCAAATTATCACTGGAGATTACACTTCTAAGGTAAGGAAAACTGTTCACACACTCTAGTTGATGGTCTCCTAGTTTTACACTTGCTGGTTGTCCAGACTGCCATCACCACTGTCTTGGTCTTGCTGATGTTGAGGTTATATTTCAGGAACTGAGATTTCCATCCATCGAGTCTTATCTGTACTTCCTCTTCAGTTTCACCCCATATCACGATGTTATCAGCAAAGGCAAATGTATTCTGTTCCATAACAGTGATGAATAATATGTGGATAGTGCACTTCCTTGCTGAACTCTACACCAACATATGACCCGAACATCCTTATGCTAGCACAGGGACCGAGTGCAGATGCTGTGGATAAGAAGGTATCAAGTGTGCCCATGCTTTTCAGTTCTACTTACAATTTGACTCCTAGTGGACCAAAAAATGTAAATGTGCATATAGAAGCCCATCATGACTGTGGGCTTGCATGCGAAATAGAAATTGAAAATGTATCTGAGTTCGAGTGGAATGAAATCCATCGTGCAGAGAGCTACATTATCCAACTTGTACCCCCCCCCCCCCCCTTGCTCCTCTCCCGACGACAGACATTCGTCCTATTAGTGTAACTCTGTCTATTACAACAGCGTATGATGACTCTGCACTACACGTGAAATCGGCTGACAAGAGTGTTTATCTGTGTCACGACTCAGTTATGAACTATACGATGTGAATACTGAGCTATGCTTTGTATTGGAGAGACTGAGTCATTGGTTGCCGAGCATAGACTCCACATATAATGACGTTGTAACTTTTCTACATGTGCATAGTGTACATGTTGATGATTTGGAACAGTACCTTTGTTTGCACTTCAATGCAGAGCCAAAAGAGTAACAGGTAAAATGTGTGTGTCAAAAACCAGAGTATTGTGAGGTACTCGCCGGTTTGAGTGAGATACTCGCGGAATTTATTGCATATTAAAAAGCTTTATTTGTGAAATACTGTACAGGAGCAAAGAAGAAGATGAAGAAAGAATCTAAGATTTTTTTAAAAAATACTGCATCCGATGTACGATATTTAAATAAATAATGAGTATATATAATCTCCAACTGTGTTTGTGTTTTATTTCATACCTCTCTAATTATAGTCGAAGTATTACACTTCTTAATATCATTATTTTTAATGCGACACCTATAATCATCCAGCAGCAGACAATTGCCTCAAATATCATCTCCTCACCTGTTATTGTCAAAATGAAAGATCAAGTTACTCTTCATGGGCCAATATATAGCTAAATTCTCTGTGTAGCCAATGTAGCTCAGTTCGTTAAGTGATGGTGCTATAGTGGCTACACATATTATTAGCATTCGTACAAGTTTATCTTTCTGTATATGCCCACTACTTGTCACTACCTGACGTAGTTGGTATCATGGCTGGCTGAATGAAACATCCTCATCACAAGGACTTTGTTGTTGGTGACTGATCCTGTGAAGATGCAAAAGAAGACGTCAAGAAGAAGAAGAATTGAATACTCCTTCCTGATAATATACGGGCAATTATTGTAGGTCCATCCAACTGTGGCAAGACTGTGTCCTCATGACGCTGCTAGCACAGGTATTACGGTTGTAACTTTAATAGTGCAACTATTTATTTACGGCTCGTGCAAAATAGATAAGTGTTTCAAAGTTTTACTGACCTTCAAAGTAGTCACCACCATAGTGTATAACCCGTTGCCAGCGATGTGGAAGTCGTAGCATGCTCTTAGCAGTGTCAGTTGTGTTGACAGTTGTAGCGGCGCGATCTATTGCCCGACGAATTTGTAGCAGTTCCGAAGCGAATGCGGTGAAGTTTTTCCTTCAGATTAGAAATCGAGTTGAACTCACGTGGGCTTAAGTCAGAGGACTGCAGTAGGTGGTACAGTCTGGAACCGCGCGACTGCTGCGGTCGCAGGTTCGAATCCTGCCTCGGGCATGGATGTGTGTGACGTTCTTAGGTTAGTTAGGTTTAAGTAGTTCTAAGTTCTAGGGGACTGATGACCTTAGAAGTTAAGTCCCATAGTGCTCAGAGCCATTTGAACCATTTTGCAGTAGGTGGTGTAACACGTAGCAGCCCCATCAGTCAAACAAATCAGTAACAGCTTGCACTGAACGTGCTTGAGCGTTGTCCTGCAAAATGATGGTCAGGTCCTGCAGAAAGTGTCATCACTTCTGTCTCTAAGCTGGTCGTAGGTTGTGTTCCAAAAATGAACAGCATAGAGACAGATATGATGACACTTTGTGCAGGACCTGACTATCATTTTGCCGCACAATGCTCAAGCACGTACAGTGCAAGCTGTTACTGATTTGTTTGACTGATGGAACTGCTAAGTGCTATACCACCTACTGCACTCGTGTCACTTAAGCCCTCGTGAGTTCAACTAGATTTCTAAACTGAAGGAAACACTTCACGGCATTCGCTTCAGAACTGCTACAAATTCGTCGGGCAATAGATCGCGCCGCTACAACTGTCAACACAACTGACACTGCTAAGAGTGTGCTACGACTTCCACATCGCTGGTAACGGGTTATACACAATACTTGAAGGTCAATAAAAATTTGAAACACGTATCTATTTTGTGCGAGCTGTAAATAAATAGTTGCCACTATTAAATTTCCAACCCTCGTAGATGGGGTCCTATTTGAACATATTTGTTTATTTTCAAAAACACTGTTTCAGCCCAAGTATGAGCTGTTACAGGAGATATTGCATGGTGTAAAAGCCATTACATACACGATATTTAGTGAAAGCGGAGATATCCCCCCACCCCCCACCTGAAAAAGTAAAGCCAGAAACTGTCTTGATATTTGACAATGATGCTGTGGAAAACCAAGACAAAATTCGAAAATATTTATGTTTCGGTCGTCATATGACTGCTGATGTATTTTATCTAAGCCAAATATAATCCACAATCCCGAAGAATTTGGGTAGGGGTAATGCAAACCTCATTACAGCCTTCAAACAAGACAGTCTGAATTTAAAACACATTTACCAACCACATGTAGGAACTGACATGGTGTTCAATGAATTTGTAAAGATATGTACCGATTGCTGGAACCATTCACAATATAGGTTTCTCGTTATTGATAAAACAATAGAACTGAATGATGGTGGATGCATGCGAAACATCCAAGGGTTTCTGTACGTGTAGCCTGGTAAGAGAGGTGAGTACATCAGTATACACTGCACCATAGACAAATTCGCGAGCGTGTCTAGCTGTCAACCCGAGTGATTCGGTGTACATAGATAGAACATTCGTGTGCACATGGATGCGACAATTCAGGCTATCGCGCATAAAGCTAGAGGAATGCGCAGGGAGGTAAGGACGTATTACCAGACTCTTCTGAGAATGATCAACACATTAAATGTGTAAGTAAGAAAGTCACCAACTTAACTGGAAGGGTCGAGGTTATTGAGGGGAAAATAGATATAGAGGCCCTTGTCGCTGAGAAGGGGCTAGCAGACACATAATAAGAGGAAGAAGAGAGGTCTGATTACTACACACCGATGTGTCAACGAACCAGATAGTCATTCAGGTGCGGAAAGCCGTCCGAGAGAAATTACGGTTGCTAAGGTTAGGGTCTATTGATCGACAGCGAACACTAAGAGAGACCCTTAAGGCGGTTACCGAATCTCTCAGGCAGCTCTCAACAAAAACAAAACGACACGATAACGATGGTGTTGCCACTGACGAATTCATTATCCGTCACACCCCTTGCCAGATAGATAGGACATTTGGTGCCAGTGGTGGAAGACCGTACATGTTGGGTACGCAGCATATAATTGTAACCGACGACACAATAGAGATACGCTGTTTGAGAGAACACCTGGCTTAAGGAATCTTATTTTCCTAAGACCCACGAAAAAACTCATAAATTATTCAGTTGATGAAGAGAAATGTACCATGAAATACTGAATTTGACTGATGTTCATAAGATCGCAAAAAGTAGAGCAACAAGAAACACAAAACATTATAAAACCAATACTTGATGATGAAGACAACAGCAACAACAGCAGCAGCAGCGGCAATGGTTTTGACACTGAGCACAAAGCAGTGCCCAATCGAATCTCGCATTATATATCTTATGACGACCACAACGAGCTAATAGACCGACTACGTCTGCTCATGGCATCACCTGCATCATGTAATACAGATCATTCGAATGTGGCCGTTTCAATGGTCTCTGAGCTTAGAGAGAGAGGTATCATCGAATAAGTATGCAGACAGTAGTTCAAGAACTGCACAAAGAAGCACGCTAAACATACCCTTGTAGATATGTTATGGTTAAGGTTTGTATAACTTATTGCAGGCTGACCTTGTAGATATGAGGGAATACTCACATGAGAATAATGGATTCAAATATATTTCAAAATGCCACGAGGGTCACGGTTCGCCCCGTCGGAGGTTCGAGTCCTCCCTCGAGCACGGTTCTGTGTGTTGTCCCTAGTGTAAGTTAGTTTAAGTTAGATTAAGAAGTGTGTAGGCCTAGGGACCGATGACCTCAGTAGTTTGGTCCCATAGGAAATCACAAAAAATTTAAATTTGTATATTTTTATGGTTACTGGTACATATTGCAGATTTGCTTGGGCATTGCCTGTTAAAACAAAAACGGGAAGAAATATTGCGAATGTGTTTGAGCGTTTGCTGCAGACATGAACTAAGACCGTGATGCAGCTGTGTGGAATGTATCACTACTCCACAATTACCCAGCTGAAGGCGAGTATCGTGGAACGTCGGAACAAAACAATAAAGGGTCAAATGTGGATGCATTTTAATCTTTGTGGCTCATACAAATGGACAGATTTCCTCCCAGAAATAAATGCTTACTATACTCGAACCAAACATAGCACAATAAAAATGAGACCGATCGATGTCCGAGGTAATGAACTGATGGATACAGTGTACTGTCGCATTAAAATAAACATACATTTCGTGTAGGTGATTTGGAATGTATCTCAAAACACAGGACACCATTTGAGAGATCATAAATACCGAACGGATCAACAGACATATTTACAGTTTCAAAGGTGCAAAGAAAGAATCCTGGAACTTAGGCCTTGAAAAATAGTAAATGTGAAGAAATTGCAGGTTGCTTCTGCACTGAGGAGTTGCAGGATACCTCAGAACCGGATGTGTTTCTCGTTGAGAGATTCATAAGACGTCGAGGACATACAGCGCTAGTCAAATGGTTTGGTTTTCGTGCAGCACAAAATACTTGGATTGATGCTAACGATTTGCTATGTGATGGGACGCACAGCCCACAACCACTGCAGTAACATAACCCGAGTGCTAGGAGACGCGTTATAGAGCGTGGTAGTATTTTAGACAAACTGCCAGTGGAACAACACGTTCCGGGATATAACTACTGAGGATATGGAACAAAGCTTCAGAAACGCTTGGCACGAGATGAAATTGGGGTTAATCTGCTCGACGAAGCGTGTATGGAACACCACATTATATACGCTGCTAATAAAGATCTCCGAAATCTTCATACTGGAGATAGGATTTTAGCTGATAAGACTTAGGTTATACGCAGACGAAAGGGTATTGGTATAGTTCAACGCACTGCAGCATTTGCAGTTGATAAAACCATGCCTGAAAAAATTAAGTTAGGTTTAGGAGTGATGAATTTCAAGCGAGTTATGAATCCTGCACGTTGTGAACTAAACAAGAAGAAGAAGGAAAAGAAGGGTGGGAAGCAGACGTGTTTGAAGAACTGTAACGTGACAGTGATGTATGCAACTGAAAACGTTCTGATGCAGAATGGTCCAGATTGGTTAAAACAGTTCGAGTTCTACCAGTACCCAAGACGTCTGGCGGTTGTCTTCCATTCCTCATCCCAGCCTTCTCCGCTCTCTCGAAGGTTGGGTCCCTCGCTGGTGCTGCTGCAACAATTGCTCGAACAGTCAAGAATGTGCAGAACTCCCACGGGCAGTTAGAAACAGCAAGAAGATATAACTTTAAGATGGAAGCGACAGCCGTCGGAAAAAGAATATACACGAAACAGAAAAGGGCTTGGTCTATTCACAAATAAAAAAAGCCCATTATCAGTCATAAAATATCGGTCACTCACAAATATGGA
Organism: Schistocerca piceifrons; assembly: GCF_021461385.2. NCBI lineage: Eukaryota > Metazoa > Arthropoda > Insecta > Orthoptera > Acrididae > Schistocerca > Schistocerca piceifrons. The sequence goes on from NC_060149.1 coordinate 564,175,257, forward strand.
TCTCATTAAGTTTGTTAGAAAAAAAAATTCAACATTCCAAGTCACCGTAGTGTGTTTATGCGGGATACATTACCGAGGACTATGTGGAAAACTCGTGAATGTGGTATTGTGAATTCAGATGTTGCTGGAGGTCCCAGCACCCACTGGGTGTCATATATTATGACAAATATCGTGCACTATTTCCACTCATTTGGTGACCTGGTACCGCCAGAAGAATTACAACGATATTTTACTTGCAGGAGACGTGTTTTCAACAATTCTTGACGCTGTCAGGACTTTAATACACATCTCTGTGGACATCTACGCTTCAGGTTTCTCTTGACATTTACAATGAACAAGAGGAATATATAAGCAGGAGCTTCAAACGTTCCTTCATCAGTTGAGGTTCAGATGCAAAGTCGTACACTTTGACATTAAAAGAAGGATTATCTGTATTACGTGCAAATTACTTCCCGCCAGTTGATTTGAGCTTTGGTGAATGCAGTATTGCTTTCATTGGACTGAAGACGTACAATAGTATCCGAGGCATCACAGAGGCTAACAGCAAACTGCACCTGGATATTAATGATGAAAAAGACATTGTGAAAATACAATTATATCATACGATATCGACGATTTAAACGAAGTCTTATAACAGGCTGGGAAAGGTATTGAGCATCAATACTTTTAAATCTGAAACAAGGAATGTGAGTGCAACGATTTACTTTAACCAGAAAGGTTCAATATTGCGCCTACTGAGTTTCACAAAAGAAGAGATTATGAAGAAGGATCCTAGTAAATTTTACAAGTCAGATAAGACTGTGGACATACTGCACGTCAGCGCAATCCGGGTCGAGTGCAACATTGCAACGAATTCCTATCTCAATGAGAGTCTGATTCATACTATTTACGGATTATTCCTCTGAGTTGCTACATGGTATCAGATTGTGGAGAGTCCCACCAACGCAATATATCTTATAGTGACAGTTTAGACACTGGACTATTTGGAGTTACATAATGTGGACCAGAATAATCAACTTGTTGACTTTTGTGGTGAGGAAATCATTATACGATTACATCTAAGGCAGGATGGGCGTATAAAACCAGAGCACTCAATCCACAGTACATCACTTCGCTGCCGAACCGCAAAGTGATGACACGTGCGAACTACGAGTTGCTTAAATCAGTTGACTTGAGACCTTGCAATGACGTTCTCACTTAATATAACCAGGTGAGCCGAGTATGATGAGCGAATTATACGTCAAGACTACTTCTCCCATAAACCTTATGCTTCAACCAAATTTAACAAGAATGATGAAATTAGGATTGTCATCCAGCACCAAGGCGAGCTGACACTTCCGTGCATAAGTTTCAGATATCTGGAAGGACCATTCAAGAAAACCGACGGCAAAGTTACAGTGGGATCCAAGTTTACAGGTAATTCTTTAGCGTTCCTGCTTCAAGAGATACGCTATCAACTCTGTGGTTCTGAGATCGGCCATACACGCAGTGTCGGCATAACATCAGCCCTTAAAAGATACGTCTTTGCATCACCCACGGATCCTAATGGTTTAGAAAATGCTGGTTAGTTTATAGACGATCAGGCGCCTAGAACAGTTGCAGAGTGCAAACGATTTACAGCATTCATTCCTCTAACAGTGCTTATGGGCCACTTTGAGAACATGAAGCAGGTTATTATGAATGCTAAACAGGAACTCATTCCGGTACGGAGTGTGACGGATAATAACTCATACATTCAAGGAGCTCAAGAGGAGAATGTGATCACAATCATCAAGATAATATGGAAGATGCCTCAAGTCAGTGTATCGTACGAGGAACGTTTGAAGCTTTTAAACGTTCTGGATTCCGGTACAGTCTACCTCAAAGATTACGCTTTTGGGAGGTGTTCGAATGCCTAGTGCTACCGACTGCAGTGAGACAAACATGGGCCATTCAAATCTCTTCTCACAGAGAGATGCCTAAATTCATCATACTTGCATTTCAGACTGATAGAAGAGTTATTATAGCAAATGATTCCACTGTATTTGACAGCTGCAAGTTGAGTAATGCCATAGTCTACCTGAATTCAGAGTCCTACCCACATGACAATTCACACCTGCATTGGGATGAAAATGTATAAAGTGTAGCATATGACATGTGTGCAAGGTTTCGTGCTTTTTACTATGAAAGTGCTGAAGAAGAAGGAGGAGGGTGTTTCCTCAGTCCACGAAAATTCAAGGAGCTATCAGCGATCATCGTAATAGGCTGCTCGAGACAGAATGAGGTAATTAAGTCTGAACTTATAGACGTACGAATTGAATTTGAATCATTAGCAAATTTCCCGAAACACACTGCTCTATCTCTAAATGACCGTGCGATTAACTACTGTCTGCTCACCGATGTTGTGCAACGAGCTGTATAAGTGAACAGGTGGTGCTCCATACCCAGAGCGTTCCACAAAGGCATCTCAAGGTGTGGACATCATTGCAAACGCTAAGGATTTCTGTGATGATGAGCGTACAAAGTTCATACTTAAAGATGTTGCATTCGTAGCGTACACAGAAGATGCTGGAATAATGGAGACATTCTCAGCAATCATTGCATCACTGAGGTCGTTCAAGGATGTGAAGTGCGGTAAAACAAGGAAGAGTGCAAAGTGGTTAACACATTTCGACCATGGAATTCACTGGGATGGTTTTATAAAAAATATAGTGACGTCGTTTCGATTATTCGACCACACGGATACCATCAGCTACGTCAGAGGTAAGGGAAAGATCTCATGGATGCGTCGAATCTTCAAGTTCGTTGCTATTCAACACCTGGAATTCGACTCAAGCAAAAGATGTAAAAAAATATTGTTGCTGTGTCCGCTTATGAAAATGTAGAATTACTTTTAAGTTTGATAAGAAATAAATGAATTTTTACCTTATAATACGTGTATGATTTCTCATCACCCTGTTCCCGCTTTGATAGTATGCAGTTTCGTCCAGGAGATATAGGTCTTCAGAAGTGGCCGCGGTCACGTGCCTGCTGCTCCCATACCACAATTAATGCTGCATGGTGGGTGTAACTCCATTCATCCATTCTATATATTTTGTTATTCTCGGTCTTAAACTTCACCTCCTTAATAACACTTATCTTCAGAAAAGAACTAATGTCATTTCTGACCAGCACAGCTTGTATATAATGCAATAGGGGGCAGGTATTTTGTAAATAACAACAACAAAAAAGACATAATGTAATGAACTTTTTTCGATTATCCAGTTCACACAGATAAAATTCAGTTCTTGAGGTACAGATCAGTTCATAAAATACAGTATAGTTCTTGAGATACAATTTGATTTTGATATTCCAACGCAGAGATAGTTTTAACTCACGTGCTGCAACAGTAACACTGGTTGAGAACACATTTTACAACTTCTTTTAATTTCCGGTAGCACTGGATATGAATGCTTACAATTTTTCGACATATATAAATGTATGCTAAAAGCTACTGTGGAGACAATTTTTTTATCTACTGCTACTAGGTGAGTTTTGTCATACTATCCACATACTCCTATTAGAATACCTCCCTCCTAGTCACAAGTTGAAACTTTTCCTCGTCGGGAAATGCGGCTCGAGTGATATGCATATAACCAGGAAGTAGAGTTTCAACGCATTCCTGGAGAAGTGCCCGCATAAAACATAGCGTGTCAAGGAAACAAAGCGTAACTCTTGGTGTGATTAGTTTGAAGAATGAAATATATTTCTCGACGCTCTCAGGTAAGACACTGACCTGATTTTTATCCAAAACGAAATAAGCCTAGTGGTCAATTAGAAAGTGAGTTTGATACCCACTTAAATTATGGAAGGAAACGGATATGTGCCTTGGTAGGTGGTACTTCAAATTGCACGTATTGTGAGCAGCGTAACGGAACATCCACGTAAGATGACAATAGTCGCTATGAGGAGTTTCTGCTTTTCTGTCTAACGGCAGCCCATAAATATCACACTAAACCGCGTTATTGTACAAATCTTCATTCTCCTTCAATTTGGTCATGGGAGCGTTGTCACTGTAAAGCTTATCAACCTCGCATGAAAGTTTTTCGAGCTCAGTGAACAGCCAAACCTCTGGACTATCCATGTCATTAGATTTGTAGCGGTTAAGACAGAGCATAGGACGATACAATTTGGCACACTTCCGCGTATGGTACGTGTTTTTCTGTGAAGGTGGTATGTCAGCAGGCATTAAAATTCGGCGTACCACTCCTCGTGGTAAGAATTTTTAAACTTTGTGAATTTGTCTTCCTCAGTAGGCATAATAACACGTACCGAGTCCTTGGAAGTGAAGTCTACTAAATGTACCGTTAATAACTTATCTGAGGAAAAATAATTCAGACACCTTAAGCAAATGTTTTGTTTATGTTTAATCATCTGGGAGGCGAGAAGGCAGGACTTGTCTTTGATCCGCAGGCCGTAAACATGAACCGATATTCCGATATTCTTCGCCTCAAATTTACGTTTGTCCTGGATCTTGACATGGAAATCGATACCATCAAAGTTATATCACCCAAGAGTCTTATTACCTACATGGTACATACTGGGACGCTGAGGATGATCCCTACGATCGTAATTTCTCTCGCAAGTCAGGACTGACCATGCAACACAAGCCTGATCCTTTCTATTTTCGACATTAATGCATACCCTCTTATCAGCTATATCCTGAGGGAGTTAGACCCCCCATTTACTGGATCACAGAAAAAAAATGGTTCAAATGGCTCTGAGCACTATGGGACTTAACTGCGGAGGTCATCAGTCCCCTAGAACGTAGAACTACTTAAACCTAACTAACCTAAGGACATCACACACATCCATGCCCGAGGCAGGATTCGAACCTACGACCGTAGTGTGGATCACAGACATGTGTATGAATTTCCAGGTGTAATATTCGGCTGAGTGATTATCTGACCTCTCACATCCATCTCAGAAAACAGATACCGTATAGCACTCAAGGCGGATTTACGAAACCACTCCGTGATTGATGTGCTCCGCTTATCACGCCATTTTCCCCAAAAGATAATGAAGACTTGTCTCTTTAATACCAGTGACAACTTGAAGGGGCGGGAGGGGAGGGGGGCTGCGATAGTTCGACGCATAGTCTCACACTGCATTTAATGGCGGTATACCGCGGATCATTGACTACTCTGAGGAGATCCGTTTCCACGACAGGAAGGCACGCCCGTAGAAACCCGACAGGGTCGCGATACCATCCTGCCGGATTCTCGATCCTTGTGAACGAGATTCGCTCCTCAAAGGCGTCTGCAATCAACGAGTATTCTAACTGAGGTCCTTCACTAAAAGGACGGGAGGGCGAACTGCCATTAGCCACAGGATCTTCTCTATTACTAATACTACTCCTACTACAGGCGGATGACGTCCATCCTGTCGACTATGGACTCGGCGAGGAGCTCAGGGGTATGCGCCAAGGCACAATACTTTGCGTTGCCGGCGAGGACGACCATTCAGAGTCGTAGTAGGATGAGGTGGCCACAGTGAGGGCCAGTGGGAAGACCCTGGTTGTGGCGACGGTGTCCAGCATGCTGCTGCTGCTGCATGCCGGGTCCTTCACCACCGCCATCCTGGGGAATGTGAGATTGTTGCTATTCTTCTTCTTCTTCTTCTTCTGACTAAATCACCCATGGACGCCAGGGGATACGCGATGGTGTGGGGCAGGCGCTGCAGCGGCCGCAGCTGATGCTGCTACCTCTCGTGCAGCCGCCAGTGGAGGTTTGCACGGCAGTGCATGCAGATTGGGCGCGTGTTTCATTCCTTCCCCCGCAACCGCCGCTCTAGACACTCGCTGTTGTGGTGCTGGTGGCGACTGTGGTGTCTGTGTAACAAATGAACAAAGACAAAAAAATTATGTATAATGCTGAGGATGTAGAAAAGCAAATAACAAAATTTCAGAATTATAATAATTACGTGCTGTAACGACGATGGTTGCACTGTAACCACCTTTCCCACTTTGGGTCCTAGGACTGAGCAGTTCAGTCAGGTTTTCCATTAGCTCTACTACCCCGTCTAGTATTTCCTCATCCTCCTTCAAGGGCAAGATGACAGTGACTTTCAGCTTCCTCTGCAGCTGCCGCCATCTTATGTACCCACTCTAGTATTTCGCCCTCGCCTTGGGGCCATTTATCTTGCTCACTGGCGCTACCTACAACAATAAAATACTGAACGAAATTATTTCTTGAAATGTGAGAGACATATACACACAAAATGGAACTCAGACATCGTTTCCGTTAGCTCATAGAAATACAAACAGAAAATCATATTCCGTAGTTCACTGAAATTACTTACATATGGGACGCACTGAATTTGAAAATCGTATTTTTCCACTTACAAAACCGAATCCATCGTTCCTGGTTCTCTACCTCGGCACATACCCCTGTGTCTCCTTTCCCTTCCACAGAAACACTTAGAAAAGCGAAGAATATGTCTCAGACAGCTGAATGCAATATGTTACGAAGAATAAATGTATACGCATTCACCTGGCCTTCATCATTGGAACCATAATGCTTTACTTAAACAAAACAAAATATTTTCTCTAACAGCCTCATGTTTAAAAAATTAATGCACTTACGTTCTTGCTGCACGACTCGGTTAACATTCCTGGAGGCTGTTGCTGCAATAGTCTCTGAGCCTCCAGCTGCCGACCTAGGTCAGCCAGCACCTCAGGGATGAAGGCCACAACAAGAAAAAGAAGAAAAAGAAGGTCTGTAATATCAGATACGGTATGAAAATTACTCACACACTAAAATTACAGCAACGAGTCCTTCAAGGTACTAAATTTATGCGGCATACATAGATACATTGAATGATCAGCACAATTAACTTACATGGTAGACTGTCCTGGCGAAGGGGTTTGCTGCCACCACTGCTAATACTGTCGCTGGCTAAACGTTCCATCTTGTAATGTAAATGACTAACACACAAGTAAACAATAGAAGACCAGGAATGCAGATAAGCGCACACTCAACCACACAGGTGAACTGACAAAGGCAGAACTACGACAAGGAACTTTATAACCTTCGCCCCCTCCAGCAGCCCATCAGCAGATGAATGCTGGTCTGAGCACGCAGGACAAGTTGGTAGTGGTCTGGCCGGCCGCGGATTTCGTGCGCTCGTGGATCCAGGAGGAAAATCCTGCTTCTGGTCAGCACTTTACTCGGTGGCTAGCTGCAGCCGCTGATGGTCGCGCCACCGCTTTGCGGGTCCCCAGTTACGTTCGTCCCTTACGTAGCAAACTACTGTGACAGTGTATTTAACAATATTTTTTTACGCGATGCAGAATTGTCTTCAGAGTTTCGAAGCGGTGTATTTGCGCTCATTTATTTTAGCTATGCATTTTTTCAAGTGTATTTTGCTGTAACGCATATCCTTTCCACTTCACGTGGAAAGACAGTGCACTGTTTGTGTGCGAGTGTATTTGAAACAAATATTGTTTAAAGTAACATTTGAAAATGTATTGAGGCGTAAAACACCTTACCTAATTTGTTTATGCACGCTGATATTCTAGAGTAGTGGAGGAGGACTGACAAGTTTAGCAAGCGTAACGTAATCTCTTGAGTGTCTGTGTTCAAGTGTGGCGGTATCCACTGCAAAATTGGCCCAACTACTGTGCAGCGATCTTTCTGAAAGTGTATTTATAGATATATTCAATTGGATTTAGCAACTCCTGAAGTAACCCATGCTCGCAGACATTGGTATTTTTCACAAAAGCGAGCCGAGTGTCTCTGGTGCGGCTTCAGAAGTGTGCGGAAATCTTTTTAGAGTCCATGTTCAAGCATGATTATGGTGGCATTCCTCGAAATAAAACGTGTAATTGTTTAAATATTCTCATGTCATCTGCAAAGCTCTCTCTTTCTCTGTTCGTGCAGTGGCACAGTTTCTTCCTGTGACATCTTCAAGTTATGTATGTGACAATACTCGGCGCATTGCTTAAACACCAGATGTAACTCTAGTAACCCATGAACCGTGGTTGGGAAGAAGGAAGGTTGCGGGTATTCCCAATATGACACGAATTATGCAGCCACACCTGCACCTACCGCGTGGCCGTGCCATAAGCCGGCGCGTGGCCTCTCTACCAGCAGAGCGCGCTCGCTCGACTGAACTTCTTGTCTCTTGCGCTTGGGAAGACTGACTGGACTTCTATCAAATGATCTACAGTTACAGCACACGCATTTGTCAGCATGACTTTCGAAGTGTAGCTTAGCCTCATCCTGCTGCATCACTATCATTTGATGAAGCATGTTCGCCTTCACCAAATATTAGTCCTCAGCTGCATGATTACAGCTAATATATAGCTCCTTCCCCAGCATAGACATCTCATACACTGAACACAGTAAACAATTACGTCTATATTCCCAGTGCAGCTGCTAGATTTAGACTGAGTCTTTTTCTGGCCATTTTTCCCCAGACCTCCATTTTGGATTATGTCATGGGAGGGAAGGCGGGAGGGCCAACAGCGCCCTCTGGTGGCGCTGTTGTGATCTAGGTCTTGTTGGATTCCGGACGTCATGGTGAGCACACTGGATGTAGCTACTGTGACAACTCAAGTTGTTTAAATAAACAAAACGCACCTACAGCCATCCTATGTGGCAGCCCAGCCCAGACTGAGTCCTTTTCCAGCCGATTTTCTGATTTTGGGGGTGGGGGTGGGGATGGGGAGGGACGGATTAAGGGAGGGGAGGGGTGTTAGGTTATTCGAGATAGCCCAATTGGCCTGTTTTCCTACCGAAATTTAAACTTCTCGCCATAATGCACTGCGACATTGCCACATCTGTGGCCGCATTCTTGGATCCGCCACCCTGAATAAATTTTAGAAACAATACAACGTGGGCCATGCCCGCTTTCCCCTACTACTTTCAGATTCTACAGTGACTTACTAATTATAAGCAGATAAGCTGTCAGTACAACATTCGTATTTTATGCTAATACCGACTACAAACCGAAAACAAAGCAGAAAGTAGTTGTACGCACATTATTTGTTTCAATTTATATATAAGGAGAAGGAATACATGCGGTAGACACGGTTTTTCTGACGGTTTAATTGCCCTCTTATTGTGATTAATACCGACAGCGAAAAGAAAACAAAACAGCATATTTTGACAGCACAGTGCAGCACATCATTTTCTTTTTCATAGTCAGTTTAACAGTAAACCGGTTCATCGTTGTTTAAAACAATGTATGGTCTATGTCTGTCTGAATGTTGATAGGAGTATCGTGTAAAAATTTCAATAGGTCAAGAACTTTTCGAAACCGTTGCCGCGTACAACAGCCTCTGAATGGAGGGCAGCCTGATAAAATGCAACTGTTTGAGCGTTGTGGCTGGTAGCAGTTGGAAATATGACGTCGTAGTAACGAAGACTGCCGACTCGTGCCGATATGTATCGAGCAGAACTAGGCAGTAAGGCGACACTCATACAGGGACGGACAGCAGCACCCATCATCATATCACATATTATGTGGTTTTATCGTTTTTATTATCATAAATTGTGTTTTAAGCCCCTGAATTTAAGGACAGATTTTGTAAAGTGATTTCTCTTAGTAAGTTTTATCACAAGTTTACATAAATCGAAACTTGTGGTCCTTATGGCTGGGCCTAGGCCTGTGGATTGGCGGGGGAGGGGGGGGGGGTTGTACTGCTGAAGGTGTGCGTTTCGACACCTAAAATTCTATAAATTAAGCAATACTCTGAGTAATGTATAAACAATACAACATTCTTTTGATTTTTTCTAAAGAATCGCCGGCCGCGGTGGTCTAGCGGTTCTGGCGCTGCAGTCCGGAACCGCGGGACTGCTACGGTCGCAGGCTCGAATCCTGCCTCGGGCATGGGTGTGTGTGATGTCCTTAGGTTAGTTAGGTTTAAGTAGTTCTAGGGGACTTATGACCTAAGATGTTGAGTCCCATAGTGCTCAGAGCCATTTGAACAATTTTTTTTTCTAAAGAATCAACTTTTAGTGATTTGTAGACGCACTCAGATTTACTTAGATCATCTAAATTGTTCTTACATTAGGTTAGACCTTTCACTAAACACAGTTCTACGATTCGCTTTTCACGTTTTTTTTCTATTTCGCCAGATGTTTCTCCAATGTTGAAGACTTCACTAATTCACCGCTATTTCTGTCGCGGGTTTCAGTTTTATGATTGCCTAATTTAATACTCACATTCATCACCGCCTCACATACACAGTTCTGCTTCACAAGCATTTAAGATTCACCAGGAATTGTGAAATATTTCTTACATGAAGCAGGCACAGGCGAAGGATGTTCTAATTCAGCACAAGCTTCACTAACATTACCAACGGAATAATCTTTCTCCGTAAAATAATACTAAGTCACTTTCTGTGGTTTCTTTCTGTGATTGTCTTTTCCTGGCACGACTGGCAAACTTTCTGACACGATGGGATTCCAGTTCTAGTGCCGAATACCAGAAATAAAGCTCAAATATGAGTAACACACTGACTGATTAGACAAAACAGTCACCCGTTATGCTACCCACAGCTGATTTGCAAGTATACTATTCATTACAACGAGGTAAACATTTCTGTTGCACGAATTCACAGACCTATTCTATGACAATAAAGAAGCGATAGGAACAGCGAACAAATGGAGGAAGAACTGAGGTGCGAGTGTATCTCACAGCGTACATATGTGCTTCATGTAAACAGCCTATTATCGTGGACAAAAAATCCTACTCGGCTCCACGCACACAAATTTTATAAACAGACGGAACCTGTTGATACGAAAGGAAAGTAAGCTGCTGTGCATCTAGGCAGTGACTCAGTTTTTCCGCTGTATTGGCACTGGGCATTCTGCCATTACAAGAGACTGCAGAATACTTCCATTCAAGGAGAAAATATGAATCACGATTCTTATGCACTAAATTCGATCCTCTGTTTTTAAACTGATTTATGCTAATTCCTTCAGACGGTGGTTCTAAGAAACGAAGAAATTTGTTTCAGGTTATTGGTCATCTTACGATGATGATTTTATCTTGTATGATTTATCTCAGACAACCAGTTGACATACTGTTCAGGCGCCCAGTCCACCTACAGACCCGGGACTACAGTCCCCCTAAGCGCCCTCCATGCTCCCCACCTCCCCCCGTCCGCCCCTGCCCCCTTCTGCTTAATCCAGCCCTGGACATTGCTACCAAAGAAAACACAGGTTGCTCCATACCATCCGATACAGTATGGCGCGGAACGTAGCCAGTTGGTACTACGGCAGTGGGCCACGTGATAATGCAGTCGACGATGAACGCAAAAGCAAACACTTCCCTCAAAGGAGGAAACAAATATTCTATGAATGGTGAAGAGCATCCTTCCGAAGTTAAAAAATCCTGGGGACCAAGAACTGTTTATGTTAGAATACTCAACCAATGTTCCTGAGGAAATTTCAACGTTTTGACGACAAATTCGTATCCCTATGATGGAGACACTGTTTTCGCTTCACACACAGCACATTGCGTCTGTTGGGACAGGTTATAATCTTCCTAAGGAAAATTTTAAACTCGATTAAAGTTTCTGTGACATCACAGAACGAAGAATAAGTTTACATTTCACATTTTGGAGATAGAGTCTACAATAAGTGTCATTACTGTAATTCGCCAGAAAATAAACGACGTCTCATTTTCTGCCTTATTCGCTTCCAGGTTTTATGCCAAACAAACTAGTTTTACAAACAGTTTACAGGATTGCAGCCGCTTGTCGTCGTCGACAACTGCCGGTATTTCGACAGGTGAACACCCCTATCATGTTCAACACACAAATAGAACGAGAGCGCTCTGAGCAAAGAAACGTAAACCTCCGGCAGGCCGGAAGACGTGAGCATATCCTAATATGGCTTATCTAGAAAGACGACACAAACCTACACACCCACCACCCACCCATCCACACACACACACACACACACACACACACACACACACACACACATAGATACTTTTGCTCTCCCAGTCACAGCCCATACATTGCTGGAAATTAAAAATAAAATAGCCAGTCAGTACTTACCCCCTTGACACAGCCATTTTGTTCTCTGTACGCCTACTTGATTCCTAAACACAATTCATTTTCAGTCTTTGCACTAACGTCCGTAGAAGTCAAATGGACTTTTAGATTAAGAACAATTATACTTTTTCCACGTCGAAGTGTTTGTATTACTGTTCTATAACAGTACAAAAGACATTTGGCTCTGTTTATTGAAACAACTGACATTTCCACATTACTCGAAAACATACACACACACACACACACACACACACACACACACACACTGTCGCTCATTGTCGCTCATTGCCTCCAAAAATGGAGAGATCTTCAATGTGGTGAATTACTTGAACTGTATATTTTTGTAATGCAAACTATATCTCCGAAAGCAGTAATGCTTCACCTCACTAAGCATCTTGTAAGAATGTTCAGTAAGATGGTCATCTTGAACGTTATTATTTATAAATATTCGAAGATACTTTGTCGTTTTTGCCACTGAGAAGTTGAATTGTACCAGTCTCATAGTTTTGTTGCTTGGCATTCTGTTTGTAGTGAATATCAATACGTCAGATTTTCTGGGAGGAATGAGTATTCAATGAACTGTGTATGAAACCCGACCAACAGGCATTACATGCATTGATGAAAAATGATAGTGCATTGAGAATGGCTAGTTTCTAGCTGAAATCTAGTACTGCCAATAATATTTCAAAAGGACAACTGATAGCTGAAATCTCTTATTTACTAGTTGCATTTTAGCTGCCCTGTGAACACGTATCCAGTATTCAGTAACATAGCATTTTGGCGATGAACGATTACGAAGACATTCCTGGACCATCGGGGTCGTGTACAGTTGAAACTTCCAGATGAGTTAGGAATAAAAAAACACTGTGTGATATGTGACAAGGAGTTAGAAGTTTAGTAAATGCTCTAAATGTCATTTGTCTTCTTCTCATTAAGTTGTATTACAAATGTATTTATTTAAGTTCATATTCACTATTAAAAATAAGCAACTTATTTGAACACGACCGGCCACATAACATATCTCCACGAAATGTTAATTCCGTGAGCCATTCGAATCATAGCAGTTTGTCGGTGTGTGGTGCATGAGTTTTTAGCAACGCCAGAGAAAAATATTCCCGGCACCTCTTCTCTCCTTACCTCGCTGCTGCAATGATCTTCCTCATCTCCTCTTCACCTCACGTGACACTTCTATGCGGACACTGCTATGTGGACAGACTGTACCAGTTGATTGTACGTAATACTCTCTAGTCAGATTTTGTTGTTCGTAGTTTCCATAAAACTGAGTAAAAGAGTAGTCATATATTTCGTGTATACGGGAAATAAATAAATAAGCTTATAATCGTAAAATGTAACTAATCAAATGCAAAGTATCTGTGACATATGTACCGACCACAATTTCGGAACGAAGCTCAACATATCTTGGGTATACTGTACACACACACACACACACACACACACACACACACACACACAATACCTGGCCCGAACGTTTCTCCCTACTACATCACGTAGGTCACCCTCCGCCATGCTCACTGGGGCCGGCGCTGTGGTAAATTATAGTTATGCTGCAATTTAATACAAGTGTACTATTTTAAATATCCCGTGCTGGCTTGTTCCAGTGAGAAAAAAAAAAAAATCCCTGCAACGTGCAGGAACACCGTTCCGCCACATTCCACATTGCGGCCGAAATTAAGCCCTGAATGACAGCGTGGGCATAGACAACATGCGGACTCCCCTTTCAGACTTTCGATTTTATGACTGGGAAAGAGGAAGAAAAAGTGACTTCTCACGTATACAACGTTTGCCATCGCAAAACGTCAGTGTGGACGATTAACGAGGGACGTATCGACCGTGAACTGCAGCATATCATTAAAACAGAGAAAAAGTTTCCCAAGAAGTGCTTTGGCGCGTGGTAAAAGTCGTTGAACATTTGGAAAAAAAGAGGCCCTGATTTTCATGGTAACTGCGAAATCTTTGTATCCCCAAGTAACGGTTTCTGTTTAGTTTCCCTTGAAGTAATTGCTCATTTTGATCCATTTTTGAAACGACTTTTCCAACAGCACGGCCCTAAAGATCGTCGGCATCCGTCTTATTAGGTCCAAGACTATTTGTGAAAAATCTTTGGCCCTATGGGAAGGAAGGTATTGAGTAAGGTAGTTGGTGAAATTCAAACAGCAAAACACTACGTACTAGATGTAGATTTAACGGTAGACACGGCATATGAAGATGAGCTAGCTGTTGTAGTATATTATTTTGAGGGAAGAGTTCACGAGAAATTTTTGTATTTTTTCCCATACACAGTCATACGGGAGAAAGTATTGGGAAAGTTAACCTAGATCTCATAATATTAGGATAGAACACTATCGTTCGCAGTCCTATGACAATGCCACTAACATGACTGGGAAATATTTAGATTTAAGTGCAGTAATAAAAGAAGCGAACTCATTAACATTTTATATGCCCAGTGTTGCACAATCATGAAACCTGGTGACTCAAAACAGTGAAGAGGGATCCATAGAATCAATCGAAGTTTTTAAGTTTTGAAACGATAACATGGTTTTTTGTGGCTTCTACCCATTGTTGGCACATTCTTGAGAAGAATAATGGGCCTTACTAGATATCAGCTGTTCGACACTTTTTTGATGCCGTTTACGTGTCACTTGAAGAAATAAAAGACCAACATACAGTAAGTCTTATTACTGGAATCATCTTCCCGACGACGGAAAGATCATTCATGAGAAGCGTTTAATGAGAAACGAACTGTAGGAAGGAACTGACCTTTCAAATTAAGGACACAGTATATCGGTGGTGTGACACTGCTTTTAGCAGTGGTTTGTCAAAGATTCTCACACCAGCAGACCAGGTTCTGGGCGTCCGCATGAAACACAAACCCGTCAAGATCGACTCACTGTGCGAGCGGCGGTTGCCGACCGAACATCATCCAGGGAAGGAATCCGGGCACGTGTTGCACCTGCTGTGTCATCGAGGACCTTTGGGAACTGCCAGCTGGCATCTGGACTGACATCACTTGTGCCTCTAGTCATGCTATCAATCACACTACGGTACTGCCAAGCCTGGCTTAATCTGGTGTCGTGAAAGTGTCAACCGGGGAGTGGAACGACGCTCTGTTGACTACACTGACGAGAGTAGGTTCTGGCTATATGTGATAGATGGAAGTACACGTGTACGGCGTATGCCTGGTGAGCGGGCTCTTCCAGAGTGCATATGCCCACGACACACAGGTTCCACCCCAGGCTCCTTGGTATTGGGGGACATCAGTTACAACTCATGGTCACATTTGGTCTTTCAACAGGGTAAAGTAAGCAATACCCGCTGCGTTCACAGGTTGTTGTCCTGGTGCCACTGCCATTTCTTAGACACGAAGGTGAGTACAACAAACGTCTAAGTACGGCTGCTGCGACACAACCTGCGCTTCCACACAATATGCTGCACTGGCCAGCAAAATCGGCAGACCTGCCGCCAGCCGAATATGGATGGGACATAGTGACGCGGGAAAGTACTCCTTCTCCAGCGTCTGCTAGAACCATTCCCGAATTGCAGCATAGGTGCAACACGCTTGGGACAATCTCCCGCAGGATCTCATTCGTCACCCTTATGACTGTTTGTGTGCAAAAATACACGCCTGCGTTGCCGCCAGAGGGAGTGCACTGTGCACTGATGCGACTGTTTGGGTACCTGACGTGTTTATTTCATTTGTTGTGGGTTTGTTACCATATAATCCTACAATGATCTGCCATGTCATGTCTCAATAAAATGACGCTGTTCTTGAGGATGTTGCATTTTTTCGGCATTTATATAAGAAGAACTATGAGCAATTTGCGAAATTTTATTGACTTGATATGTATCATATCTCGAGATTTACAAAACGCACATCCAGAAAGTAAGTTGGCAGAGGAAGGAGATTGACGAGTGTCACTTTTCTTTTCTGATACGAGTTCATAGAGCAGCTAATGCGACAAACTGGTGACGTGCGATAAAAAATACGGGGTGAGACTGCCAAGACCGACCACCCAAACTATACTCAGAGCGATTAAATATTCTGAGATGTCCTTTTTCCGAAGTTAGAGCGTATACTGTGGATAATTTTCTTGTGTATGCATTGGAAAATCTTTTTTGTTCCTCTTCTACTGACTGCGGGACATTGGTTTGTGGCGCTGTTGTCTTGTTTTGGCCACAATTCACACATGTCATGTGGTTGAAGTCACCTACGAAGGCTCTTTCCAGTACCACAGTGAAAGGGGGGGGGGGGGGGGGGTCCATCAAGATGACGTGATAGGTGCCAAAATTCGGCACATGTAAACGTTACAAATTACTTTCGTATGCCACATAAACCGCTACATAATCTCCACAAAACTGCACCTCGATCTATTTACTCGTTTCGGGTATATTTTGGGCGTCTTTTGTTGCTGCGTCGTTCTGTATATAAGACATTTTAGTATCCACAAATCTCAGTTAACGTTTCTAAAGTTCTAGAACGGAATATGAATGGACACTAACTGACACTTGCTTCTGATAAACAGATAACTTGGCAGTGCAGCGTCATGATGGGTATCATCCATCAGAATGACCGCTGCATATGCGGACTCATCCCTTCTCCAGATTTATTTGTTACGATATTGGTTTCATTGTGACATATTTTTCCTCACAGCAAACTTTACCCCACACTAACTGTGATGGGGAAATTCTGAAACACTCTTTACTGTAAATGGACATAATGTGACTCGTTAAGTAGATTATTAGAGATGTAAGCAAAATAAAAGACAAATTATGTACAACTGCATTTCATTCATTAAGCTGCAAACTATGAAATAAGCAAGTACTGCTCAGTTAAATGATATAATACCAGTATTACCAGCTGTGTCCCGAAGATTTGTGACGACTTTATGAGAGTGAGTTGGTAAAGGAATTTTACGATGATGGCTTCCTATAAATAGATTGCATTCCATACATACCGTTGTTAACATTCAGTGCGCTGTTTTTGTTGGTGGGATTACAAATAATTCAGTCTATTTTTTATTGGCCTAAAAAGGAAAGTACACACTGGCTGCCCCGTATGCGCCTCTCATTCCATCAAAAACAGATGCTGAAGGGCTTTAGCAAATAAGTGGCTTGTTAAAATTTAAACCTCTGTCTTGTCAAAGAAGCTGCAGATCACAGATTGAATCAGTGTTACGCCTCATGGGACACGCTTTACGACGGACAACAAGTCTGGGGAAATGGGTGCTCGTGTGATCCTTCCTACCACTATTTAACGCCTTAGGTCGCCGTGGCACTCGGCAGCGATAAATGTCCTACGCAGAAAGCTTGGAAATAAAATACAGTAGGATGTGGTTTTCCACAGGGACGATCGTTTACGGCGGCGACGAAAGCCTGGAATGTCATGAAACTAAATGAGGAATCCAACCACAAGGGTTGGGCTGCCTTTAAGTGAATACGTTCTCACGGGAGAAGCGGTGAGCTAATTTTCTTCTGTCAAACAGTCTGAGAGGGAAGAAGATGAACAACGTTAATTTTTTATCCTGGATGCTGCCCAACCGCAAAGAACAAATTTGCTGTGGGGAGTGGTCCTTGGCTTTCAAGGTCAGGTTTGAAATAAAAAACACTTAAAACCTTTGCTCACGTGTTTCCTTTCCTAGAATTGCCTCAAGCGAAAACAAAGGGAAATGCAATATCGTAACTGTATTTTCCTTATACCTGCATCTTAGTTGCGGCCACTGCGATTGCATATGATGAGCTTTTTCGTATTTATAGTTTATCAGGTGTTTTAAAGCTGTTAATATTATTTTACGGTTATCGCACTGCTCATCAGTAAAACCTTCTTGGTGCCGCAAGATGAGTACTGAGAATATGGGAATTAGTGTGTAGTCATCTTTTTCGCGTAGTATGTTGCACGAAAACTACATTCGCCAGCCGGCCGCTGTCACCGAGCGGTTCTAGGCGCTTCATTCCGGAACTACGCTGCTCCTACGGTCGCAGGATCGAATCCTGCCTCGGGCATGGATGTGTGATGTCCTTAGGTTAGTGATGTTTAAGTAGTTTTAATTCTAGGGGACTGATGACCTCAGATGTTTAGTCCCATAATGCTTTGAGCCATTTGAACCATTTTTTGCTTTCCCCAAATCTGCAACTTCTAAAAATAATACATCAGTGTTGCTTGGATGCTTTATTTCAATGTCATTCTAGAAATATAAGTTATTTATCGTCTTTAGAACCCAATACTTTCCTGGATAACTTTTACGAGGGTATCGTCTGTTGCTTAACGTAGGACAACAGGAACATATTTTAACCGGCAGAGTGGTGATTTTAACACAAACTGAACATTCATTATTAATGATGGATGATTGATATCAATTGAGGAGGGCTGAGAACTTTGACTAGCCACGTCAGCTGTAACTCTGTGGCACTCTGTAACAGTTCCCTATACCATATGACAATTTTAAAATTATCTCCAACGACTTAAATTAATATAGCTTCCTTATTGGATTTTTCATTCTGTTTTATATTTTAATAGTTTTATAGTTTAATAGTTAGTAGTTAAATACTTGTTGTACTAAATTATTTGTGAATCAGTCATTTATTAAAAAAAGAGCACTTTTTTAAATCTAAATATGCAGCATGTGTTCCTAAAATGAATACTTCGAGCTTTGCAGATGTGTTTGATTAGTCTTATCTGAAGACAGCTTGATTTTGATCTAGCCTAAACTCTGTCAATTTCTTTAATCTAGTGTTTATCGTTCATGAGTAATTTTAGTTGGCTGAGTGGAGCGAATTTATTCCTCGATATATTTCACATTTTTATCAGTTTCCTTCTATGAAAAAGAAGATGCTAAGCATTTTGACACGAGGATTGACTATCACGTAGCATATAACATTAGTTTACTAAATGAAAAAGTCGTAACTCCACGGAGGGGCTTCTTTTGTTGGTAGTTTTTTGTCATCTTATCTGCTCCACTAGTTTTCTCGTTTTTATGTTGCATTAGTGCAACTTTCACCTGTAGAAGCTTTATCGAATCTATGGGTTTACGACTTTTTTTCCTGTTTTTCTTCTCCAGTTGAAACCTTCCTTCGTTATAAATTCTCATGGTACTCCCTCAATTTCTCATCTTACATAGTATTCAGTTTGACTATTTCCTTTCTCAAAGTATTGTCTTTGGTCTTACAATAAATAAATAGTCCCAAACTCAGGGAATGAGAATGGGTGGGGGGAAGGGGGGTGGGCGGCAGATGTAGGAATCCAGCACAGCCGCTCATGGAAAGCCTTCAGTGGAGGTGGTTTACCGTTGCCTTACTCCGGATTGTTACGAAGTGTGAGGCGAGTATCTGTGTCGTGTGGACGATTGTGATGAGTTCTTGCACGGTGTAGTGCTGGGTTTGTGTTTTTATGGATGAGAAGGGAGCTAGTGAAACGTAGTGCGGGACATAGCTTAGTCCTCTCGAACAGCACGAAGGCGGCCACCGAGCTTAACGCCCCCATCTGACGAACAAATGACCATCAACAGTGTCACCTGTCCTCATTTCACGATACACTGCGGAGAGGTTTGGAATATAATCCAGGGCATTGGTATAAAGACTGCTTATCAGAAACCCTATGTCACCACCATTCCTCCCCTTGCCGGCCAAATATTAGCAATGAAAATATCATACATCACCAGCATTCAAACTGACTTACCTCATCCAGCGCCACCACACAACCTTACGTTAGCGACCTCGGCTACGGAGGTGAGCGTCTTAGACCTCACATGTAAGAAATATTAATCTTTTGATGTAATGTTCCACTAAATAGAGAACTGTCTCTGTTGCAAGTGATTTCTTAGTAATCAGGCGTTTCGCGCGGTTAGCCCATCTTCAGATTATCTTTAATTAGTAAAAGCACTTCTCATAAAACAGTTTTGTTCACGAACCTGTGTAGCACCGATAAATAGGAAAACTATGCTAAAGGTAAGAAGTGAAGTCATTTACTTGTGATAAACAACGGAGACAACATTATGCATATCAAAAAGCCACAGATATGGTGGCGTTAAAGCGAAAACCACAATCGTCAAAATATGGACATAGGAAAGCCTGAAATGTCGCATGAAATCCTATAAGTCAATGGCATAAAACTGCAACATTAATAACAAATTAAATTCTTGTAAGCGCAGGATTAAGAACCAAAAGAGAAACTCACCGAACTATGGAAGTATGCAGTGCAAAGATAGGTTAGCGATCACAGCCAAGCACATATAATCTGTAGATGCAATAACGCACGAAACGCGCCATTGTTAATATCACACTTGCAACAGAGACTGTTTTCTATTTCTGCAACGTTGAATCACTGTTGCAGCATCAAGCCTAAACGGAATGGAGTAATTTGTGCTTTAGATGTAACATAATTTTCTTTTCGGATGTAGAATTAAGTAAAATAAACAATTTTACTTACAAAAATAAGCGATTACAGAATTATTACATATTCCGGTTTTTATAGCTCTGAAAGAAATATTGCTGTGGAGATGTTTTTCTCTTATTTCAGGCGGGGTCAGGGATTTTCTCTGCCTCGTGATGACTGGGTGTTGTGTGATGTCCTTAGATTTGTTAGGTTTAAGTAGTTCTAAGTTCTAGTGGACTGATGACCATAGATGTTAAGTCACGTAGTGCTCAGAGCCATTTGAACCAATCTCTTCGGTCATTAGTCACAAAATAGTGTTATAAGTACAAATTGATTTAAATAACTGAAAACTTACATAACGAAAGGTGAAAGCTGTACGTGATTATACGTAAACAAAGAACTTTAGTTTAGACGACATGAACGAAACCTAAAATGACACGTGAGAAACTTTGTTTATGCTTCCAAAGGGAATTTACGTAAATATCTTTGATATTTCGTCTTAATACAAAGAGACAGAAAATTAAGACATCTGTTAATTCAAATACACAATTATTTCATTACAGATGTGTTTTATGAGAAAGAATATACAAGTAGTGCACAATGTTTCTGAAACAAGTTAACAAATAACGTCAAGAAACGCTAGTACACTGTGCGCTCATATTATTTAACGGGTCACTGTTTGTACTACACTACACACGTTACATGCGACACGCGAACTATATGGACACTGCAATGCACACAGTATACACACACTGACTTTGCAATCACGATGATGTTTCGGTCTTTATGTAAGTGCTCCATGTTTTTTCCATCTTTCTGCTAGAAATAGTCATCATCCCTTCACGTGGGAGATGTTGATATAGGAAGAATCGATGGAAGTTACTATATAATCCCTCACAAATCTTGGGTATAATTTTTTACAGTAAGATGCCCTGCTTTGTGACTGTATTGTGTAGAATTAGAGAAGTGTCTATTTCTACTTTATGTTAATTATCTTCCTCTGTTCTGTATTCTGTAAATAATATTTGAATGTGTAGCATGTATTATCTAAGAGATATACTTTGACTATTTAAATATTATAATTTTATTTATTTCTTTTGTTATTATTGGGAAATTTATTGTACCGCCGGCCGGAGTGGCCGTGCGGTTCTAGGCGCTACAGTCTGGAGCCGAGCGACCGCTACGGTCGCAGGTTCGAATCCTGCTTCGGGCATGGTTGTGTGTGATGTCCTTAGGTTAGTTAGGTTTAATTAGTTCTAGGCGACTGATGACCTCAGAAGTTAAGTCGCATAGTGCTCAGAGCCATTTGAACCATTTTATTGTACCACCCTTTTCCGTCGTATATAGTTTGTCGTTTTTTGTTTATTTTTCTTGGTAGATGTTCTTTTTTATGTGCATAACAGACGAGTAGATGTACTAACATGGTGCTGCTAAAATGTCGATTAGTTTAAACGTTTATTTACAGTGTGCCGTTTGAAATGATCATCTTTCCTTAATCACATGAAAAACTACTCTTACAGTTCTGTATCCAAATTACGTATGTGTTCTTCTAGAATCAAAATTTGTTAAAGTAGTACATTTTTAAATTTAATGGAAAGACAACTGGTCTACTAAAACGCTCGATGAATAATAATGCAAAGAAAGATGTACTTACCCTTTTATTTGTCCGTAACACAGTGATCGTCGTTATGCTAGGAGATCATATCAGGCCTCGGGGTTTTTACTGACAAAGTGACGACACTTCTCCTTGCTATTACAGCAAATGTATCATTTCATATTTCAGCTTATCACAACTGTGAAAATATACCATTCAGTGTTATAGCGCGAAACAAAGCTTTTCACTCGCGGCTTTATGAGACTATGGACGTACTGTACACTCTCTGAAACAAAGACTAATGCACATTATGATTGCAAACTACAATTTGGTGTACATTCAATTCTATATCGTAAAACACTGACTTCGAGTACATTATACAAGGTGTACTGTTCAAATTATTGGTTATAATGAGATACAGTTTTTGTGTTACTAAGAAACTTTTCTTCACACTTAAAAAAAACCTTACAAAATAATGGCAAGTTGTAAAATAAAAATTTTGTGATTATACACTATCCCACGTGTAAAGGAAAGTGTATATTTAGCTTTTACGAAAAAGTTAAATGTATTTTTAGAAAATAGTAAAAGTTTTCTGGTTAGAGAACATTAAATTTCCTTGAAACTTCGCGTGAATTTACATTTGTAAAAATATTCATATCCTGTGGCACTTTTTTATAACTCAGTTTCAGCGAAATCTATGGAATAACTAATCTTCATGACTAACAACTTTTGCATTCAAAGATACAATGTTTAAACACGTTGCGAAATAATTTGAAAATATATAGAATTATCGTAAATACTTTAGCATAATGTCGTAGTCCAGTAGGTTTGAATCCTGTACTTTATCACTGCAGTTGGAATGAACATCGCCGAAAAGGAGAGACGATGGCAATTTTCTGGTAAACTGACAGTGTTGTCGCAAACTATATTTTAATTAGTAATCCCATAATTTAGGACAGTAATACCGGATACTACTCTGTATTATTATCCTCATAACCTTTTTATACAGTCTGGAGATAGTTCCCTTGTCCCATGAATGAGAATCCAAAAAATGAGTTCATTGGTAATATTGAGTGCATGCAGGAATAGTACACAGTTACAGTGCACCACCTGTTACAAACTGATGACAGAACTAAGGATGTGACACAGCGGTTTTATTTTCGTCGCTGGTTTCTTCGTGTGGTGGTTCTATTTCAGGTGACACTCATTATTGGTCTTAAAACTATTTTGTTTGTTGTGCAATCTGTTCAGTCCGTATATTGAGCAAGCAGTAAAGGAAACGAAAGAAAAATTTTGAGTAGGAAGTAAGGTCCAGGAAGAAGAGATAAAAACTTTGAGGTTTGCCAATGATTCTGTAATTGTGTCAGAGGCAGCGAAGTACTTTGAAGAGCAATTGAACGGAATGTACACTGTCTCGAAAGGAAGATATAAGATGAACATCAACAAAAGCAAAACGAGGGTAATGGAATGTAGTCGAATTAAATCAGGTGCCGCAGACGGAATTAGATTAGGAAATGAGACACTTAAAGTAGTAGAAGAGTTTTGCTGTTTGGGAAGCAAAATAACCGATGATGGTCGAAGTAGGTAAGATTGTCGATGGCAAGAAAAGAAGAAGTTTGTTAACATCGAGTATAGATTCAAGTGTAAGGAAGTCCTTTCTGAAAGTATTTGCATGGAGTGTAGCCGTGCATGGAAGTGAAACATGGACGATAAACGGTTTAGACAAGAAAAGAACAGAAGATTTAGAAATGAGGTGCTACAGAAGAACGCTGAAGATTAGATGGGTTGATCACGTAACTAATGAGGGGGTACTGAACTTAACTGGGTAGAAGAGAAATTTGTGGTACAACCTGACAAAGAGAATGGATCGGTTGGTAGGACACATTCTGAGGCATCAAGAGATCACCAATTTGGTACTGGGGCGAATCGGTGGGAGGTGGGAGTGTAAGATTTGTAAGGGGACGCCAAGGGATGAATACAGAAAGTAGATTCAGAGGGA
Organism: Schistocerca piceifrons; assembly: GCF_021461385.2. NCBI lineage: Eukaryota > Metazoa > Arthropoda > Insecta > Orthoptera > Acrididae > Schistocerca > Schistocerca piceifrons. Next base: position 564,199,264 of record NC_060149.1, read on the forward strand.
TGTAGGTTGCAGTAGTTACTCGGAGATGAAGAGGCATGCGCAGGATAGAGTAGCATGGAGAGCTGCATGAAACCAGTCTCTGGACTGAAGACCACAGAAACAACAACAAGCAGTCTATGGAGTTATCATCTACTTTGAATGTTACAGAATTACTTTCCCTCTTTAAGCGTGAATTAATGTTGATTGGGTTATGTACCAAAGCTTTTGCCCTGTTACAATTTTTCCACTTGTAAACATTGTGCAGGATTTCATTTGCTGTATCTACCAGAAGTTACGGTATGTTATCCGTCATTAAAAATCCGCTGTCATAAGAAACGATTTTTCGTCTTGCCCAAAATGTCTGTTTTATCTTTGGAAGTGTTAACTGATTCCACGCATTGTAATAACAGCAAAAACGAATGACGCATCAAATTTATGAAGATAAGCCACTCTTCAGGAAAGCATGTTTTACCGTTCCATCTATTTTACACGGAAACAATGAACTACAAACATTCTTTCGCAAGTTGCTAGGGCTTTACGGCCAAATAATCACTTAACGCACGTCACGAACAATCATTCTGAAGGAACGTCAGTGGAAATTCTTAGTGTGAATTACAGTGCGTCTGAGGTTAAGTGAAAGGATTCACTTAAGGACAGGTTATTATTACAACATAGCTTCAATCACATGGCTCGAGCGAGTAAGACAGGGAAAGTGTGTGCGTTTGTATGTATGTGTGTGTGTGTGTGTGTGTGTGTGTGTGTGAGTGAGTGGGTGTGAGGGTGGCTGATAAACAGAGAGTGAGAGAGAGAGAGAGAGAGAGAGAGAGAGGGTGAGAGAGAGAGAGATGAGAAGAAAGGAAGCAGGTGTAGAAAACAACAGGCACGCTGAGCGTTTTGAAACAGGTAGGGCTGCGGCGGCGTGGCCGGCTGCGGTTCGTGACCGACCTACTTCCTGCTGCCTGAGCTCACGTAACCGCCGCCGCCACCGCCGGCATCAGCATCCACGCGCGCGGTCTTCCTCACGCGTCGGAACCGATTCCCGTCAATGAACTCTCCACTGCCACTATAGCAGCCAGCATTTGTTGCCATTTTACTGTTTCTCTGCTTAAGAGAAAAGATTTATGCGTGGCATTTAAGACACCCACAGTACAGTGATGAACATTAGGTTATGGAACATGTTTGCCACATGTAACTGCTTCTTGCTAGATCTAGATGTTTCCAAACAGCGGAGAATGATGAGCAAGAGAATTTAAGAACACAGAACCAGAGGCTATGTCATGACCGCATGGATAGATCTGACATAAAACCGATAGAATTGCTGAAAACGAGGAGCGAATAGGTATAAATTGACCGAATACACATCAAAATGCGGGGAAATTGAGGAAGTACTTGTGTATATTCTGGTTCGCGCCGAACGGTTGGTACATTGGAACAAGTATGCGGCAGCAAGGGGAATCCGAGAAAAAGCCGACATCGAAACGAAGGGAATCAGGGAGGCGGGCAATTACCCTCCATCGAGGCTTCATTATACTGTATGTCTATTGGAGCGCCAGTGATACATGCGAGTTTACTACTGTATTTGGTGCTTTTTCGGAAGACAGAGAACCGTCCGCGTCTAAACTTACTTCCATCTGCGTTAAAGGATAACAGAAAGTGGATGAGGTGATCGATTCAGATGGGGCTGTAATGAGGCACGATTTAAATGGTCGACTGACGATGCATTCTGGAGAAGGAGAAGTTGCTGCCGGTCAGTTTTTCCAAGGCATTGCATTCCCTATGTACACATTTGCCTGACAAGTGAGCTGTTTACAGAGTTAGTGATGGAATGACTGGTAATTTTCACATGTCGGACGCTGCTCTTATGCGTTTATCTGTTTCTCTATAAGAGGTATTGGCCGTTACTAACAATCATTTTATATAGGGCTGATGCAAGCATAGTATAATATCCGAACCGTGATTGGATGTTAACAGTGGGCGCTATACATCTCTGGAAAGCTATATTTCACCCGTACCACACAGAGCCAACGTTTTAAGGGAGTAGTTTTTTCGTTTTACGCTTCGATGACATAGTTTATCGTAGAGAAACTTGGAAGAAGGATGTATGTCGTGTGCTTGAAATATATGTCTTACATTGGAATATTAACAATGCTACTTTCCATACGATTGATAGGTTGGAAATGCAGTCAGTCTACAGTCTAAAATTATAGCCCGTTTTAAATGCGGAACATTGTAACCCTATGAGTGTGTGTGGTTATGTTCTCTCTTACCAATACCTTCCAGGTACGGATCCTAGACTCTAGAACAATACTTTAGAGTATGCTTGGTGACTCTCATACGCAGAGAGATAGACCGTAAGTTAAGCACAGTGCTCTAGGTGTTAGAAATATGTAGGTTCTGTCTCGTATACTTTGATGAGATATGTGTACGAGAATTAACTCTGAATGGACGTTCTGTGCAGTCATCTATCTAAATTCGCAATGATGCTCGTGAAGTAGACAAGGGGAAGTTTAGCAATGATACTGAAAATGGGGAAACATGATGTCACATCATTGGCCAGTGTTGAATTTACTGTAAAACAGCTAAAATTTTCGTGCCATCAACCGTGATGCTTATTATTACAGTACATCGGTGGCGTCTTTTCCATCCCATCCGTGCAGATGTGATAAGTAAGTTTCTAGTTAGTCAGTGGTTTACAGCACGCCTCCACCTAGCTAAAGTTTCGGGTTTTCTAGAGAAATAATTTCCAGTCTATATCTTAGGAATTATGCAGCGAGAGCGATCTGTAGCATACTGCTGTGTGCTTGATATCGAGAAGTACTGTGAAAATGGTACAATATTATGGCGAACCATGTGAAAATACGTCTGTTCTTGTAATCCCCAGCCGGCCGAAGTGGCCGTGCGGTTAAAGGCGCTGCAGTCTGGAACCGCAAGACCGCTACGGTCGCAGGTTCGAATCCTGCCTCGGGCATGGATGTTTGTGATGTCCTTGGGTTAGTTAGGTTTAGTTTAGTTCTAAGTTCTAGGGGACTAATGACCTCAGCAGTTGAGTCCCATAGTGCTCAGAGCCATTTGAGCAATTTTTGTAATCCCCGAGTCTGGAGATGTGTGTAGAAAAGCGAGCAAGCAAGCAGGTCCGGACTAGAAACAGTAACGCGTTTGTGCCGAGGGGAAAAGAGTCCAAACTTGTAGAACAGTTCTGAGAGTGACTTCGGTCCACTGAGAGCACTCTGGTCACTCATCAGGGGTCGATGGCATCTGACCTCACATGGAAGTATCCAGCACTACTAGGAGAGTAAATGGTGATGTCTGTCTTCGTGGTATATGTACGGATGATGTAAAATAGATGATTTTGTATGGCGCAGGATAGGAAAGGTATGTTTACTACATCGACACGGTATGTGGCGATATATTACTGGGTTGGAAATCTGGTTTCCCACCCCTATATTCAAGCTCATGTCCTCAGTGGGGGAGCACTGTAATTGAGTCTTTCCGTATTTTACTATATATAAGGTACCTTGCGGGGTTTAATTGTCGATGTAATATGGTGAGCTATACAAAATACAATCATAATGCTCTATTCATTCTCAAGACATCCATTGTGCTGGGGCATAGGAGCGTCTACAAACTGATTCTAACAAGATGGAGACAAGGTATGTATGGAAAGTTCTGAGAAAGCTATTGTTCAAAGACAAGTTGAAGCAGACCATCCATCTTTGGCGGGGATACCGTCACACATCCACCACTGTGGCATTAGGACATCTCCAGACATGTAGCTGTAGATACCGAAAACTCCGGCCATTTTTTTCTCTTCTGTAAGACAGTGCTTCGAATTCTGTTTGTGTAACTGTTCTGATTTCCCACGTTTATGCTCAGAGAGTGCTCTCTTTCCGAACAACAAGAATGCTTTTCTGATTAATGGTGTCTTCGTGAGTGTGCACAGGCTTTCAGGGGTGAGAACGTTCGAGTATGTTGAAAGCAGGAAAGGTAACACGTGATGGACGGGCTGCCACGTTATTTTGCGCTATTATCGTAAATAGGTTCTGTTAGGGCAAGAATTTCCGTGCATGCAAGACGAGACATCACAAAAACTACTACAAAAGCACACGTGAAGTATTTCAGGGACACTACGCAATTTACGAGAGTTCACTACAGATGGTTCAAATGGCTCTGTGCACTATGGGACTTAACATCTGTGGTCATCAGTCCCCAAGAACCTATAACTTCTTAAACCTAACTAACCTAAAGACATCACACACATCCATGCCCGAGGCAGGATTCGAAGCTGCGACTGTAGCGGTCACATGGTTCCAGACTGAAGCGCCTAGAACAGCACTGCCACACCGGCCGGCAATCACTATAGATACTGAGATTCCGTCCAGTACCACAGCCATCAAGAAGAGACATTACCTGTACATCGATCGGTGTCAGACTGTAGCAGCAATCGTAAGATTTAATTGCAGTTACACTTGTAAATATGTTCCTGGCTTTCAATATACTTGTGAGTCTTGTATGTTTTTGATGATCTGTAAATAACTTTTGCAGTGTTTAACTTTCAGTGCAATTTAGCGATCTGTGCAAAAACAGTTTTACCTCTGTGAGTGTCGTCTGCAGAAAGCAATGGGGAATGGATCGCAAGGAACAATGCACCCTGTGCTGATCTGGGAAGCGTTGGAACATCTCTCGGTGCTGGACCATGCCACAGCTATGCATCACGTGTACGGCACCATCCTTGGAGTTCTGTGACGTCAGTATAACACTTGAAGAATTCTAACTATACACGAAAATAGACCCAACTTTCACCAGCAGACAGTTAAGTGCCTGTCAATCAAAAGGAAATGTGGGTGACATGAGAAAGCACTTAACAGGACAATAGGTTAAGTACCTGTCAATCAAAGGAGAACAATAGGTTTGCACCTGAGTGCATACCAGCCCCTCATGTAGGCAACCCACACTAATTAATATGGCAAAACATAGCTAGTCCCCCTACTTGCCTTCAACCAGACAATCATCGGAGACGAGTTTGGAGGCAACCCGGTCAGGCCTTAGACACACTGTCCAGCTAGTGCAGCAAGGTGAAAGATCCCTGGAGTTTTGGGGTGGCATTATGCAGGGCCAACGAACGCCGCTGGTGTTCATGGAAGGCCCCGTGATGGCTGTACGATACGTGAATGCCATCCTCCAACAGATAGTGCAACCATATCGGCAGCATGTTGGCGAGGCATTCGTCTTCATGGACGACAATTCGTGCTCCCATCGTGCACATCTTCTGAATGACTTTCTTCAGGATAACTACATCGACCGACTAGAGTGGCCAGCATGTTCTCCAGACATGAACCCTATCAAACATGCCTGGGATAGATTGAAAAGGGCTGTTTATGGATGCCGTGACCCACCAACCACTCTGAGGGATCTACGCCGGATTGCTGTTGAGGAGTGGTACAATCTGTATCAACAGTGCCTTGATGAACTTGTAGATAGTATGCCACGACGAATACAGGCATGCATCAATGCAAGAGGACGTGCTCCAGGGTGTTAGAGGTACCGACGTGTACAGCAATCTGGACCACCACCTCTGGAGGTCGCGCATATGTTGGTACAACATGCGATGTGTGGTTTTCATGAGCAATAAAAAGGGCGGAAATGATGTTTATATTGATCTCTATTCCAATTTTCTCGGAACCGAGGTGATGCAAACCTTTTTTTGATGTGTAATATTTCAGTTTTAGGCTCATTCAGAACCTAGCCACGCTGCTAGCGTCCGTAGCCACGCAATGGTATAGCTCGATTTTTCTCCCCCATTGGGCAATCCTAGCAGCATCCGCCCACTGGACGACCAGAAATCTACTCGCTCTCTGATTTAGCTGACTGAGGCCCCTCTGTGAGACGGCTCTCACTTAGTGGTCCATCCCGTCCACTACGCTGCAGCTTGCCAGCCACATAGAGATAAGTTATACCGTATGCATGTAATGTCATAGCTTCCTCCTTTCCATCTTCCAGACGCCAAAGTTTCATGGGAAGAACGATTACTGGTAGTCCTCTGGGTGCGATGAAATCACTCTAAGTTTACCATCATGGTCATATAACGTTATTTACGTAGGAGACAGTAACGTGTTGATTGACTACACCATGAATGAACTCGTAAGTTCTTAAAACCACACCATGGTGTACAAAGCCTCTTCTGTAGCGTCTGCCTCGTTGCCTAAGCATGTCTGTGACACTTTCGCTCTCACTAAATGAAACAATAATGAACCATGCTGTTATTCTCTGGATATGCTCTATTACCTCTATCCATCATAAGCGGTATGGATCCCACCCTCACGAGAAATACAGTATTTATGTATTAGCCGAATAAGCGGTTTTCAAGATACCCCCTTTGTGGGTAAACTATATTTTCTGAGGATTATTCCTATGAATCTCTGTCTTTCGCATTACTTCCGATTAGTTTTATGTGGTCGGTCTACTTTAAAACGTTCTCCATGCATACTCCCAGATATTTTATGGATGTGTTTGCGTCCAGTGATTCTTCTGAAATTTAGCTATCGTACAGTAATGGGCCTTTTCTGTCTACTCATGTGCGATACGTTACACTTCTTTACGGTGTGTGTCAGTGGTTAATCTCTGCTGCAATCGTCGATTCTTTGTAGGTATTCATGTATTTTGCTACAATTTTGTAGCGTTGCTACTGAAAAACGCCCTCTGCTCGTACGGTAATCAAAATGTTTAAAAATTGGGAAATGGCTCATTGGTGGCACGTTCTTTCGCCATATAACATGGACTTTCTTAGCCGCGAGCTTCCTGGTGAACAAAGCAGTGCTTAACACCCTCTAGTTTCACTTGAATTCTTAAATCGTCGGAACTCCCAAAATAATAATTGACATTAACGTTAGGTTTTGTCACAAAGAAAAATCGAAACGAAAATCTAACTAACGACCAGTGACTGAACTTTACTAAATGCTTTCTAGAACTTCCTCTTTTACATGATGTCAGTGGTCACAGGAAGGGTAAAGCGTGATGGTATGCACATTGGGGAAAGGTGTAACGAAATAAATTGATGCTTAAAGAACATTTAATCACAAAGTGCAGCCTACTCATGAACTTCATTGGACGTGCAAAATATATAAAATCCTAGCACAATGTTTCCGTAAAGGTAAACTGTATTTATCATCATTATTCGGAAAGGAGTAGATTGGCGCAGAGATGCAACATGGACGTTCATGTGCTCACACGCAAAGACTGAAACATTCACTGAAATACAAAAGACAATATTCACCATTTTTTACACAACTGAGACTTCGTAGCTGGCTTGTGAATTGCACCGAAAAGAAACACGAAGCTCAATTGGCATCACGATGTACGACGTGCATCAGGACCGGATGAGAAGAAGTTAGTCACCATTTGAATCTACACTGAGCAACACAACTGAAGTGTCACTTTTTCGAAATTCACTTTTTGGGAAGCTTGAACTGTCTTATGCAGAAGCTTGAAATTGGGCTCAAAGGTGCCTGCAAACTCTCTGTAATGTTGCAAAATCGTCGCGTCATACGACTTCACCACTGGGCTCGGCGACGCTTCAAACAGCTGCGCGTCGACACATGCGAAGAAATGTCCAGAGCTTAGAAGCTTATGTGAAGTGTTGTCACATTGACACCATTTCAACGTAGTTCCGTCCAACGACACTGCATGTGTCACACGATGGGAAAGTCGTCACACCTTCCTTCACCCACATTTCAGCCCTTCTCTTAATGCCTCTGCTACGGAGGTTAGATCCGCAAGGCTCAGAGTCGAAATTACGCGGTTTTCTTATGTGCTGCAGAGGAAAACGTTACAGACACACTGCCGCTAAAAAAAAACACCTCAGTGAGTGGAGAAAGGGCGCCAATGCTACCACACTTTTAGTTAGGGCACTGATTCCCACATATTTCTCGGACGTAAACGACAGTTGGCAGTGCGATGAGAAGCAGGACGACATTCTTGACACCCTTTGACACTGCTGATACCATCCAGACAGTTAAACCCTTATCTAATGACATCGTTGCCCCGCAAATCCACTGAACTAAGCAGGCACGTTTGCAATGGTATACAGGTAGGAATCACTAGCGGCCGTGCAAAACCATCCGACGAAATTTGAAGGTTATCCGAAGAAAAAAGGATGTTTATTCTTATTCTACCTACTGTTTCGCGGCCTGCTGTGGCGCAATGACAGGGGTGGGGGAACGGAAGGTGCAAACATTCGGCGCTATCCACTAGGACAGGTACTGGCCCAATAACAGTGCACTGGGGTGCGCCCGAAATTACTCTTGGGTTTGTAGATTTCTATTCGTTTAGAATGACACGCTCTTTTCTGATTAAAAAGCTCTTCAGTACAATAACATAACTACGTAGTCTGATCGGTACTCTCGTATTTTGTGCCTCAGGCGGCAGTGCGGAACTGTATAGAACGCTTCACGGAAGTTAGGGAATGTAACATCAACGTAGACGCCGGTACCTGCTGATTTTTAGGTCTTGTGGACGAACATGGCGAGCTCACTTTGATACAGTCGATGTTTCCGGAATCCCTGTTGATTCCTACAGTGCCAATTTTTGGTCTCCAGGAACGTCATAATACGCGAGCATAAAACATGTTCCAAAATGCTTCTGCAGTCCGACGTCAGAGTTATAAGCCTATAGCTTTGTGCTACACTATACGTATTCGCAACTGCGAATAAGAACAACCTTCAGCTGTAGAATCGAATGACGACAATGAAGTTAGCCGGAGTGTCTATTTTTATTTATATATTATATTTTTTTGTATTTATTCATACTTTTTGTATTAATAAAAGATCCTACAGCTGCCATAGCGAGCGTCCGAGCAGTCTTCTCATCGGTTGGTAGGGGTTCCCCCTATTCCGTCCGTAGGGGATCAATATGCTCCACAACGCTTCTTCAGGTACAGCACCTCATACCCGGAACGCCCCCCCCCCCCCTTTAGCAGGAGGGTCCGCAAATAATGAACCTATATAATTAGAGAAATGGGTCCTTTAGTTCAGGTGGCTGCGAAAGCTACATGTGTTGTGATCAGTAAGGAGCAAAAGTAGAGTCTGCAATTGCATGCATCACGAAATGGATAGTCCAACAGATGACTGAAATGTAGACTCTGACGAGTACCAAACTTCCTGTTCACAACCACATATCACGTATCACAAGGGATGCACCGTCGTAGGTAGAAAAGACGTGTGTACTGCTCGCCACACCGTGTTCAATCCAACTTTGGGGCGCCGGTGTGCGATCGTATTGATAGGTTGCTGCTGTTGGTAAAGGCGATAATAGTCTTTCCTGCCTGGCATCCGTGTTGACGGAAGGTCCGATCGTAAGTAGTTGAGGTCAGTCAAGAATTCTCTGATGAGAGCGAGTGCGTATGAAATGTGTCCAACAAAAACCGGTGGTTGCAGAGAGCGTGGTTCAAAAATGGCTGTGAGCACCATGGGACTTAACTTCTGAGGTCATCAGTCCCCAAGAACTTAGAACTACTTAAACCTAACTAACCTAAGGACATCACACACATCCATGCCCGATGCAGGATTCGAACCTGCGACCGTAGCGGTCGCGCGGTTCCAGACTGTAGCGCCTAGAACCGCTCGGCCACCCCGGCCGGCAGAGAGAGTGGTGCCACTTCAGCTGTCAGGGTGCCCTCAGATCTGTGTGGGCAGAGGTCCACGTGCAACGCAGAGTGTTGAGATAGAGCGCTCGCGCACGGTCATAGACATGAATTAAACCGATACGGACCGCCCGCTGCGGCAGTGTCAGGGTGGCGTATCGGACTTCAAAAACAAGACCGGCGTTAACGAAATGTCCATGTGGTGCTTAAAATCTGTCGGCCATCGAAACCATGAAGGGAAGGACACGCGCAAAATAGTTCAGTTTGGGGACAGTGTATGTGTTAACATAACGTACTCGAAGGAGCACGTCCATTCGACGCAATTTGTTTTCCTGTATCAGGGTACATGTCTGATAGCAGGCGGTAAGAAGCTGTCGCCGTGAGGTGAACGTTGATATAGAACAGCATTCATAAACATTTGAGTACGGGTACCTCGTCAAAGGGCACCGTCGTTGCGTTGGAAAGCCCCCCCCCCCCCCCCCCCCGCCCGCCTCCGACATCGATGCATTTTGCCATCTTCATGTTGATTACGGGCGTAGCCACTGAAACGCCATTTGTATTTCGTCTCCTGATCTGGCCAGAAACACCACATCATCGACGAATGCACCACAACGAACGGTCACGTCCCACATTCAGATCCCTGCTAATCGCCGTCGTAGACCATGCGAAGCTAGTTCAAGCGCTGCTGCAAACGATATGCCCGACTAAGGGCATCCTTGTCGCACTGACCGTCAAACAACAGTGTGGTCATTCTGGTAATCGTTCACCATCATGCGGGAACGCGCCTCGTGGACTAATCGAAAGACCACCTATACAGACTCTGGAGAGAGGCCAATGCATTCCTAAACTGAGGGTAGGAATGCGTAGTCGACCCGGTCGAACGAGTGGTGACAAGGGCGCAGGCCGCCGTCAAAGCTATTACGTCGCGGTATGCTTCTAATGCTGCATGCATGTTGCTGACACCACCTAAACATGCCTGTTCGGTGTGAACGGCTTTCCCGAAAGCGGTGTGAAGACGCACGCGGAGGATGCTGGCGAAGATCTTGTAGTCGTTGTAGAGGAGTGTGAGTGAGCAAAAGTGGTGTCACCTACAACCACCATTTGGTTTCGGTACTGGGATCAGGATGCCGTCTGTGAATTTCGTGGGACCTGTTCTTTAAATATTTGTAGCCACTTGTCGTCCATAAGGTCATAAAAAGTGTGGTGGAATTCCAGGGGTAAACCGTCCGGCCCTGTTATTTGTTCGGTGCTCCACGTGCCACGGCCGATGTCAGCTCGTCTGATGTGACGGGCAACAGCAGTGTATCATCGGATGGCACGTCCCTATGGGTGACAAAACTGTGCAGCACCTCGTCATAATCACGTACGTTTCGCGGATCTTCCATGTATAAGGTCCCATGGTGCGGGGCGAACATGTGCGGCCGCTTTCCTCCGTGTTTATCGCCATGATGTGCCGACGTTTGCCGTGGCGCCTCTCGCGCACAATGTGATAGATTGATGCCACGTCGTTGGTGATTGCGGTCTTGTACTCTCAAATGGTTCAAATGGCTCTAAGCACTATGGGACTTAACATCTGAAGTCATCAGTCCCCTAGAACTTAGAACTACTTAAACCTAACTAACCTACGGACATCACACACATCCATGCCCGAGGCAGGATTCGAACCTGCGACCGTAGCGGTCACGCGGTTCCAGACTAAAGTGCCTAGAACAGCTCGGCCACCAACTGCCGGCTCTTGCACTCTCGCACGGATGAGGACACCTTCTAGGTGCTCTGACCTGATGCGTAGTAGATGGGCTTTGGTGCGTTGTACGGACATCTGACGTTCAGGAGGCGGTAGTTGTATCGCCAGTTCACGTAACGCTGTATAGTAAAATTCCGATGTCGGCCCTTGCCAACTCGATCTTTAACGTCCGTATGCCATCATGGTCTTTCTGAGTACAGGTCTGACACGCCCCAGTTACCACAGCACGTGAAAACGTACATGGGCAGGCGCCTGCTGCAACGGCGCCACGTGACAGTAACTTCTGCCGACGTGCTTCCTCTCGAAGGAGGGTGACGTTACGTGTCCATGGGCATCTGCTGCATCGGTTGTGTTGGCTTGGTACGGTGATAATGCTGATACATGCGAGATGATCCGAGAAGGCCGTCGGCCAGATTTCTACATCAGTGGTCGGTGCACCGTTTGGTTGCAGTAGTGTCGTCGTCAATGTCGGCGCCTACTCTCCAACGGAACTTCTAGCAGCTTGAGGAGGTATCAGGTGTTGAGCATCCGTCACGTCATGTAGTGCCGCCTCCGCATACGTTAGTGAGACAGAGGTCATAGTGGATGGCTGGTGAAGTTCAGTGCGGGGCACCTGGACGAAGCGACGCATTAGAGACTCAGTTCGAACATGGCTCTCCCGGCCGCAGCCCGAGCAGGTCCTCAGTGGCCACCATATGTAACAATTACGAGGCTGCTTATTAGGCGCGAGACATACATCCGGTACACTCGACTGGCAGAGAGGCCCAGTAAAGTGCGTATATCCTTGCAGGTTCCCATGGTGTACGAGCCATGTGTCGTGGAGGGCGAGGCCACGAACCAGTGCATGTACAGCTGGGCATGGGACGCAATGCGGTATCGGGACCTCGGGTCACAGAACACTTCAAAATCGCCGCCCACTGTGTGATGGTCCATGTTTCACTGCAAAATTGGGGCGAACTCCGCCGAATAGAAGACTTGCCTGTCACCACGATGTGAAGTACCGGGGAGCGCGTAGACTTTGACGAGGCGGACTGCGCCAAGTAAGAGTGCGATGCCTCGTGCATTCTGCAAGTATATCATGATCGTCGCTTCAATTTCTTCTCGGAGAAGCATAGCCGTTTCTTCTGCGCTATTAGCAGATGTAGCCTATATCTGCTGTAGCCTTAAAGGTCTAAACGCAGCTCTGGACGGAACTCCTGGAGAAGGGCAATGTCCAACTCTGCCGCTCTTATCATGTCTGGTAACATGTGGGTTTTGAAAGTGGAGTGGATACCATTGACATTGACTGTTCCCACACGATAGGTTTGAGACATTGCAAGTGGTGGAGGCAATGCATTGGCGCAATTCCATGGTGGGGTCGTACACCACACAGCCGCTGGCCGCATGACGTGCATTGCTGTTCTGTATGATCCCTGTCAGGCAGGGCCCTCCGGGCTAAGTTTCAGTCATGGGCGCCGGAGGAGTTATCGATATGTGCTGCACATCATCTGCCTCTACATCGTCTACCCAATCACAATGAGAAGATAGGGATGTCACTGGTGGCTGGCCACTTTCACTGGAGCCCACGATCTGGGAGTCTGTGCCTTGTTTTCCAGGCCACCAGGAGAAGGCGATTATTCCATACCGCCTGGCGCCTCATGGTGAATGAGGAAACCGTTGCAAGTGTAGACGGTGCAACAGAGTCGTTGTCTTCCACCAGTCTCACATTCTTGTCACATTCTTAGGATCACAATCGCCTCTTCTTAGCCCGCTTGGATGATTTTTGCTTGCGGCTCCGAGACTTGTCATCCACTGCAGGGCGGGACTCGACACTGTCTTCGGAAATCCCTGCTTCCGATCCCGACAGTGACGGCGGCCAGGTGCTCCCGACGCCGCAGTGGGCGGAGGCTGCCGGAACCTCTGCACCGTTCAGCTGCAGTGGCGACGTCGTCACCATCGGTGCCTACCCTCCAGCCAACCGCTGTGGTCGAGCAGTTCTAGGCGCTTCAGTGCGGAACCGCGCTGCCGCTTCGGTCGCAGGTTCGAATCCTGCCTCCGGTATGGATGTGTGTGGTGTCCTTAGGTTAGTTAGGTTTAAGTAGTCCTAAGTCTAGGTGACTGATGTCCTCAGATGTTAAGTCCCTTACTGCTTAGAGCCATTTGAACCTACCCTCCAACAGAACTTGTAGCGGCTTCAGGTAGTATCAGGTTTTGATCATTCGCCACATCATGTCGTGCCACCTCCGCATATGTTAGCAGGAGAGAGGTCATAGCGGATTGCTGATGAGTTTCAGTGCGGGGCACCTGGACGAGGCGGCGCACGACTCACGGCCAGATCCCAACTTCCATATTTTGTCTACCACGTATCTACAACCTGTACTCGCACATCAAATGGTTCAAATGGCTCTCAGCACTATGGGACGTAACTGCTGAGGTCATCAGTCCCCTAGAACTTAGAACTACTTAAACCTAACTAACCTAAGTACATCACACACATCCATGTCCGAGGCAGGATTCGAACCTGCAACCGTAGCGGTCGCGCGATTCTAGACTGTAGCGCCTAGAACCGCTCGGCCACTCCGTCCGGCTACTCGCACATTCATTATGTATATTCCCGTACAGGCGAGAGGTTTAACTTCAAAGTCGCATGCATGTCCAAAGGAAATTTTTATCCTAATTCAGAATAACGCAGGCATAGTAACATCGTATAGTATTGTGCATCTGGTCGACGACACTACTTCTTAAAAACAGGAATGATCTGGGCTATTTTCCAATCATTATGAATGCTTCGCTCCTCCAGTGCCTATAGTACACTGCTGTTAAAAGAGGAGCAAGGTCTTTTCCATACATAGTGCACTAACGCTTACTGAATTTTTTGTTCTGTGCTCAATATTGATTGAGGTATTGAAGGTCGTTTATTTACTCGTTTATATTCCCTCATCGCTCACGTGAGCTACAATCCTCTATTGCTAGAGGGCTCCGAACTATAGCGTGTAACAAGTAGGTATGTAACGTAACTATGTCGGTGCGTGAGGAAAAGTTTGCTGCAGTCGAGTTTTAATCAAAGACAACGGCCTTCACAAAAGAATTAAAGCTGTGTACTATGATGACTGTACTGACACTAGTTATGTGCTGGGTTCATCATTTCGTCCATGGTCAATAAAGAGCATCAATGGAGCTGCGCCACAAAGGATCACCGGCGCAAAAAACGTTCAATACCAAGTCAGCAGCAGGTGAAGTCATGCTCACATTGTTAAGGTATGTTTACAGTGTGGTCCATTTGGAATTCATGCCTAAAGACGCAACAATTAACTCTTCAACGTACTGAAAGACCCTCAGATATTGAAAGCATGAATTTAAACCGTTCTGTCACACATGGACCACCCTCTCTTTCAGCATGACAGTGTCGAACCACGTACGAGCGTTGCGACAACTACAGCAGTCCGAAGCCTTGGGTTCAGTGTCACCGATCATCCTCCACTCCATACAGTCCCGACTTGTCGCCATCCGATTTTCATCTGCTTCCAAAACTTAAAGAACACCTTCGAAGACTTCAAAATCAAACGGCTTTAGGCACTATGGTGCTTAACATCTCAGGCCATTAGTCACCTAGACTTAGAACTACTTAAACCTAACTAACCTAAGGACGTCACACACAGCCATGCCCGAGGCAGGATTCGAACCTGCGACAGTAGCAGTCGCGCGGTTCCGGGCTGAAGCGCCTAGAACCGCTCGGCCACCGCGGCCGGCTGAGGTACGTGTCTTGTCACTATTGCCAAGCAGAAATATCTTCCGGCATTTCTTTATATTCCTACGAATTTACCGCCGTATTCTGTGTTACTGTAGAGGTCTGATGGTTGCTGATACCTTTATCTCTGATGACTAGGTCGAAACGTTCGGTCTTTCGGAGAACAGGAGATCTAATATGTTATTCTGTTGACTCAGTTCTCTGATTAACTACTCTAGATAATTTAGGATCAGGATATATAACAGTTCACATGATTTCCTCTCCTTAGTACCTGCCTAGCGTCACAGAGAAGTTTACAACCATATTACCAAGTGAATACGTACTAAAAAGAAACAGGCTATATAGTACTTCCTCGCATGTACATTTACGATGATAGGAAAGTCAGGGAAATTGTAGACCGTACAAAAATTACCAACCTTTCGTCTTCCCAAGTGCAATTCACAATTACAACCAGAAAGTGGAAAATTCATAGCGGAGCCAGAGATACGCTCGGCAACGCACCGAAAGTAGATGCACATGGAGATACAGAACACCTCTGGAAGTCCTACAATCTCGTAAACTTGATCAGTAAAATGACTTCATTTACATGAGAACTTGGTCGCTGCTTCTGCTCTATCGACGCATAAATCTTCTCTACATCTCTACATGCTCCTCACCCTGTTCCAAGCTAACTGTAGCCAACTCCCACTTCTAGATCCTTCCTACCAGCTTCAGTCCCTTTCTTCTCCTCTGTATAAATCAAGGCTTGGTTATCGACCTCTCTAACCCCCACTCTGCATCTCCATCACTGCATATTATATCCATAACACACATCTGCAACATCATTCGTGACACAAATCCAAATCAGAGCACCTGATTTTCCTTACTTCGCTTTCCATGTATCTACTAATCCGCACACCTACAGTTACCAGAAACCACCACTCTGTTATATGTATCCCACATTTTGTATCCCGCATGGGAGGCGGCGCGTGGGAAGGAACGGGAAAAGGAAAATTACGTCGGTACTGCCAATACAGTTAAAGCACCTTTACTTGTGGATAAACATATGCAAACATAATTCATAACTTGCAAGGTGGTGCGAAGTTGAAGCGAAGTGTCCTGGCCGGCTGCACCTGATGAAAATGGGCAGAAGCAGTAGCGGGGCTCGTAAACCTCGACAACAGCGGATAGAGGGTGCTGTCGTCGGTGTCTCTTGTAGTGCCAACCTAGCAGAGCGCACTCGTGTTGTGGCATCGTAGGTATCAATTCCACACCACAGCCATCAAATTTTGAGCGTAATGATATTCATTAACACAGTTCCTTTATTTTAATCCGTTATCTTAACTACCTCTTAACATGATAGGTATTACTGTGAGTGGTTAAAGTCCTGTAGTCTGGAAGTACTGATGTTTTACTATGTAAAATGGTTTGACGAACAGACATGACATAATGGAAGATACGATCTCTCGTTCAGCCACATCACGAATAATGTTGTCGGTTAGCTGGCGTGTGTGTGTGTGTGTGTGTGTGTGTGTGTGTGTGTGTTTGAGGTTTACGGGCGCTAAACAGCGTGGTCAGCAGCGCCCAAACGCATAAAAACAGGAACAGATGCAGTGAAGGGACTAAGACGGACAGCGAACAAGGAGAACGGCTAAAAGATACAGACTTGACGCAGTTTCAAATCCTCACATACAGAGGCAAAACAAGAGGAGAAGAAACGCACTAAAAAAGGAAAGGAAACACAAGGAAAAGAGAACAGAAACCGAAGGGTAACAAGGAGGTAATCGTGACTGGCGAACCTCTCACCTAAAACCTGGGTGAGCCAGTCACCCAGCAGCACATTAAAACCCTCTCCCTAAAATCCAAGGCAACAAATTGGACAGGACACAAAACCGTAAGACCTTAACCACAGTCGTTGCGTCGTCTTGCAAAATAGAGGGCAAATCCGGTGGCAAAGAAACCACCGCCCTCTGGTCAGAGAATAAAAGACAGTCAAGTAAAATATGGCGGACAGTAATCTGGACGCCACAAGCACTGCAGATTGGGGGGGTCCTCCCGCCGGAGAAAAAAACCATGCGTTAAGGGACTGAGCCCGATGCGGAGGCGAGTGAGGAGAACCTCATCCCGCCTGCATGACTGGTAGGACGTACGCCATGGCCGCGTTGTGGCCTTGACCAGACGCAGCTTATTTTCACCGACTGCCAGCCACTCCTCTTCCCTCTGACGCATAACACGAAAACGCAGGAGGGAGGTAACAGCATGGCGGGGGACGGCACATTCAACAATGTGAGGGAGGTAACATGCATCTTTGGCAGCCACATCCGCCAGTTCGTTTCCCCTAATACCCACGTGCCCCGGCACCCAGCAGAAAGAAACCTCCTTCCCCTGCCGTTGCAGGTGGAGCAGGGCATCATGGATGTTCTGGACGACCGTATCCGCTGGGTACAAGTGTTGCATGGTCTGATGGGCACTCAGGGAGTCAGAACAGATGAGAAACTTAAGACTGGCAACACACCTCATCTGCTCCAACGCCCGCAAGATCGCAAACAATTCGGCATCAAAGATGGTAAACGCCGCAGGAAGCCATAACTTGACGACTCGATCAGGGAAAACAACAGCACAACCAACAGAGTCCCCCTGTTTAGAGCCATCCGTAAATAATGGTACATGGTCGGGATGCTGGTGTAAAATATCGTAAAATAAGGAGGTAAAAACAAACGCAGGAGTGCAGCTCCTCCGGTACTCCGACAAGTCTACAAGGACGCTGGGCCACTAGAGCAACCAGGGAGGCAGGCGGGTAAAACCTTGGAGTTCGGGGGCTACACGCTCCGCACTATGGGACTCAAGCAAATGCTTGGCACGAATCCCAAATGGTCTCGTTGCCCTGGGACGACTGGAAAAGAGACATTCCATAGGCGGTCGGGCAACGGTAGGGTACGCAGGGGAGTTAGGACAGGCAAGTTATTGACACACCCGTCGCACCATGAGGAGTTTCCGCCGGATGGCGAGCGGCGGTTCCCCTGCCTCAGCACACAGGCTGTGGATGGGACTGGTACAGAAGGCACCAGTGGCCAGCCTGATGCCCTCATGGTGTACTGCGTCAAGAATCTTCAGATACAAAGGCCTCACTGACCCATACACGGTGCAACCATAGTCAAGACGCGATCGGACGAAAGCCCTATAAAACTGCAGCAGACGCGGCCGATCTGCTCCCCAGGACCGATGGCTCAGACACTTCAAAATATTCAGTGCCTTCAGGGCCCGCACCTTGAGGTCTTTAAGGTGAGGCAACCACGACAACTTGGAATCAAAAGTGAGGCCCAGGAACCTCACAGTGTCGCTAAAAGGAAGAATGGTGTCCCTCAGACGCAATTCAGGGGAGGTAAAAAGACGTCGAGAACGATTAAAATGAACACACACACATTTGTCTGCAGAAAAGGTAAAACCCGTCTTCGCAGTCCATGCCTCTAATCGCTTTATCGTAAGCTGCAACTGCCGACTAGCAGTGACAAGACTGGAGGAAGAACAGAAAACAGCAAAATCGTCCACAAACAAGGAGCTTTGGGCAGGACTCCGGATAGTGGACGTGATACTGTTAATGGCGACGGCAAAGAGGGTGACACTTAAAACGCTTCCCTGAGGAACACCATTCTCCTGCACGTACAAATCAGATAGCACATTACCAACCCGATATCGAAAGAGGCGGTGGGAAAGAAAGGACCGAATGAAGATGGGGAGACGGCCACGAAAGCCCCACTGATGGAGTTGATTGAGGATAAGGCGGCGCCAAGTAGTGTCATAAGCCTTATTAATGTCAAAGAATACACCTAGACAATGCTGGTTACGTAGGAAGGCCTGCTGGATGGCCGGCTCAAGCAGGGTCAAGTTGTCTATAGTTGAACGACATCTCCGAAAGCCACACTGAGAGGGACTAAGGAGCTGCCTGGTCTCGAGCAGCCAAACCAGGCGACGGTTGACCATGCGTTCCAACGTCGTCCCGACACAGCTCGTCAAAGCAATACTTCGACAACTACTGGGATGCGTTCGGTCCTTCCCCGGTTTGAGGAAGGGGAATCCAAATCGCCTCCCTCTACGAGTCAGGGAACGTGCCGGATAACCATATCATATTAAAACAATTCAGGAGAACTTCCTGGGATGGCAGCAACAAGTGCTGCAGCATGCTGTACCGGATTTGATTATGACCAGGTGCAGTATCATGAGCCACAGACAGCGCCGAATCAAATTCCCACTTTGTGAAGGGGCAGTTGTGGGGCTCAGAATTTGGTGACCGGAAGTCCAAGTGACCCCTCTCGATGGCAGTGCGGTAGCGGCAGAAATCTGGATCACTGTTAATAGTGGCGGTAGATTCCGCGAACTGCATGCATGGCCAGTGTCTGGGCAATGTCTCTCGGCGCCGTGAAGAGACATCCCTGATGCAGCAATGCCGTGACAGGTAGTTGGTTGAGTTTCCCGGAAATCCTCCTGATGGCTTCCTACACTCTCGTAGAACTAGTGAAGCGGGAGATGGAGTTCAAGAACGATTGCCATGACCGTCGTTTGCTCTCTTTAATCACTCGCCGCGCCTTGGCCCTTGCCACCCGAAACGCCGCAAGATTGTCAGCTGAGGGACGGCACTTGAAGCGGCGCAGAGCTGCACCGCGGGCTCGGATGGCTGAGCGGCACTCAGTGGTCCACCAACGGACAGGACGCCTCTTGGGATGACCGGATGACAGTGGGATTGACAATTCAGCGGCATGGGAGATCACGGCTGTAACATGGTCGACCCATTCGTGGACTCTGGCACGGTGTTCCAAAACAGCCAGTTGGCTGAAAAGCGTCCAGTCAGCTCTGCAGAGGTGCCACCAGGGCGGCACTGGTAATGCCACAGTCTCATCCAGGAGGCGAATCCAAAGGGGAAAGTGGTCACTAGAATGGAGGTCAGCGGCAACCTCCCACAGAGCAGAATCCGAGAGAGCTGGAGAGCAAAAGGAAAGGTCAATAGCTGATGACGACCCAGGGGCAGTACAGAAATGAGTGGGAGCACCACAGTTGAGGATGCACAGTTCTTCAGACATCATGAGGCTTTCCCGATTGCGACCCCTGTGGCAAGTAGTCGGAGAGCCCCATAAGACATTATGAGCATTGAAGCCCCCCAGAAGAAGAAATGGGCGGGGGAGTTGGCTAATAAGGTCTGTGAGAGCCTCAGAGTCTATGGCATCCTGAGGCGGTAAGTAAACTGAACAGACTGTGAGCCTCGGACCCACAAGAAGGTCAGCTGCAACTGCTTGCAAGTCTGTAACGAGAGGGAGCTCAGATGAGTGGTGCATGTCACGCCCTTTCCCCTGTCAGATCTTATTTTCGATGTACGGTATAGCCCCGTAAAGAAGGAGCATCAGTGGCCCAAAAATGTGTCTCTTGAAGACATAAGCACAAAGGGCACTCTCGTACAAGGAGTTGTAATTCGGCCACATACGTCCTGAACCCATTCAGGTTCCACTCTAATATGGGAGCCAGTGATCAGGGTGGCTGAACTTTCACCCTGCCTCTGTGCTTTGTAGGAGAGCCCGTACTGGCCGGAGATTTATTCCTGGGGCGAGAAGATCGGCCCCGGTCGACATTAATGTCCATCAGCTCCGATGACGACCCACGGGACATGTCAGACAGTACGTTGGCCTCGTCATCGGACCGACCCTGACTAGTCTCCTCAGGAGGCAAAACCTTCACCTTCGGCGTCTTTGTCTTGGGGGGCTTAGAATGCAGAGCCTTGTCAACAGTTGGAGCTTTACTCGCCTGGGCAGAAGGCGCCATATAGGGAGAGGCAGGAAGTACACCAATGTCAGCAACCACGGCCTTGTCCGACGTTGCGGGGAGAGCTGCAGGTTTCAAAACAACCGCAGCAGCACAAGTGCACTGGCAAACTCAGGTATTAGTGCTAACACTAGCAACCTCCGTTTCCGTAGCAACAGTGGCGAACTGTACCGGTTTTTTCAGAGCGGAAGTGAAAGATGTTTTAAACACAGGAGGCTGCATGGCCTTAAAGAGCTTCTTGGCCTCACCATAGGGGATGCGCTTAGATGCTTTAACCTCCTGTATCTTCCGTTCTTCGAGATAGATGGGGCAGACCCGGCTCCACACAGGGTGACTCCCAGAGCAATTCACGCACTTCACAGGCGATGAACGATGGGCTCCTTCATGGGCAGGCTGACCACATTTACCGCAAGTGGCTATCCCATTGCACCCCAACTTAGTATGCCCAAAGCGCTGACATTTAAAACAGCGCATTGGGTTGGGGAAATATGGCCGTACTGGCAAACGTAAGAACCCCGCTTTAACATGCTCTGGCAGTCTCGGGCAACTGAACGTAAGAATAAACGAGTCGGATTTGACTAGGTCCCCATTGACTCATTTCATAATATGCTGCACGTCAACAATACCTTCGTCAGCCCACTCCGATTTTAACTCGTCTGTGGGGATGTCCACCAAGTCCCTACATATCACAACACCCTTACTATAGTTCAAAGTGGAGTGGAGCTCGGTCTCGATAGCGTACTCTCCGAGACAGGTTGCTTTCCGAAGAGAAGCGACTTGACGGGAACTAGAAGTCTCAACTAACAGAGTCCCATTGCGCAGTCGCTTCACAGATTTCAGTGTTCCGGCAATTCCCTCAAGACCCCTGTGGATGTAAAAGAGAGAAACCCTCTCAAAGCTACCCTCTTTCCGTTTAACAATCAAAAACACATTCTGATTATCAGCATGTGCTCTGTTACGACAGTCTGATAAAAATCTAGCAACACCAGGCGCTGGAGGACTCGTAGCACGAAGTCGCTTTTTCAATGGGGTGTGTTTTCCTACCAGTGGCCCACCCAATCCACTGGTAGGGGGAAATGTAGGGGTCTGTCCGCTCAGACAGAGCCCGCGTGCCTGAGTGGGCCTTATACAACTGGGGTGCGGCTGGTGCCCCAGAGGTTGCCCACTTGCGACTGTTCCACCCCAACAGACATGCATCTTATAGGCGCGGACCACACCGTAAGATTGAGGGGTTTTTATAGAGATTGGCCTTCCTCTCAATCCAGGCGGTCAAGCCAAGATTACCATTCCCCGTAGCACACAACATTTCACCGCCGCGCCATACGGTGGTCGCTGAATATGTCCGGGGGTTACGGTGCCAGGAGACTAGTGGCGCTGACCAGTCCCCAGCTCAGGACCCCGGGGTCGCCAAGTCTTAGTTGGCGTATGGACAAGTACTGTCAAGGGATTTTACATGGAAAGGTATACGAATCATAATCATCTAACGTGGCGCAACAATACTAGTCTTAAAATGATCCAAACGGAATGGAATCGGCGAAGAATGCCACGCCTTGTCATGGACAATTGGTTTTAAACCGGACAGGCATTATTGCCAGTTATGAGAGAACATCGTGAAGAGAACTGTGTTCGACAGACACTGGAGTCGTTTATCTCGCAAAACGTCACATTAAGCTTCATTTCTCCACTGGTGCAAAAACACAGAAACTGAACTCTACCTAACTGGAGGAGAGTAATATTGACCGACTAGCCTCAATCCATTCTCTTTTTAATTGATGGAAAGTGTGGAGGCGCTTAACACGCAGTACATGAATGGTGTAGTTCAGGTGGATCTGTGGTGTTTCAGGGATGAATCCCTACGATAAGTGGACCACACTCGTTTAACGAGAGTGTTTCTTTCATTATTCTGGGTGACTTAGTGTTGTCCTTTCTTCTACATCTTCATGAGGAGTACCCTGTGGAAGCTCCCATCTTCCAAGAAGACAACAACCATGTTCACAGGGTTGCTTGCAGACGTTCCTGGTATGACGAAGGCTCAGACATGCTATCGCACCTGAGTTATCCTGATAAATTACCCAATATTAATCCCACAAAAAATTCTGGAATTATTTGGAACAGCAGGTGAAACGTAGCTATCAACATCCCCGTAATTTGATGGGTGGACGGGATTTCCTCATCGAAGAGTAGCTTCAGCTGGATATGGCGTATCTGAATGTACTTGTGGACTCTCTTCCTCGCTGAAATGTGACCATAACATTACTTGAGACAGTGTTACACGGTATTAGCGTCATATCTCCTGGGAGCAACTGAACTGGTGAGTTTATTTGCATTGGTGTGTCACTCATAGTGGACAGTAAGTTCAGCGTTTGGGAACTCTTTGATTTAGAGGGCATACAGACCACAGAATCGCTGATCCTGTAACAAATGAACTTAACTACCAAAGATTGGTTCAAATGGCTCTGAGCGCTATGGGACTCAACTGCTGAGGTCAGAAGTCCCCTAGAACCTAGAACTACTTAAACTTAACTAACCTAAAGCCATCACACACATCCATGCCCGAGGCAGGATTCGAACCTGCGACCGTAGCGGTCACGCGGTTCCAGACTGCAGCGCCTAGAACCGCTCCGCCACCCCGGCCGGCCTAACTACCAAAGAGATGAACATTATCTCCTGATAATCCTTACGTATTAATAAATACACTCACGTAGTCACACACAACCAAGTAGTAGATGGCCTTGCCAGACTCAGCATCAGTAAAGAGAAGCCTTTATTTGCACATCTTACATATTGCGACTTTCTCTACATTTCGAAACACAAGAGTTGACATGCAATGGGAAAATTACTGCAAAAATCTCAGTAAGAAAAAGATTGACATCTGTGGCAGTCCAGTGCCCCATATCAACAAAGGATAGGTACTGAGAGACATGAGACGTCAAGTGTTCGCATTATGTTGGGGTAGGTTTTCCACGCTGTTCACCTGTATAGGACTGGTGTTTTAGATTCTTCAGGATGTAGCAAACATCCGGAAGTGAACGAACTTCAGCATTATGTTATCCTGGATACACATACACTGAACACGCTCCGAGCTTTAATAAACAGTAGGAAAAGATAGCAAGATAGCGGATTCTTTTGTCAACAATCACGAAACCCTAATGAGTGAGTGTACTATCGAAATTAACCACATAACAGCACGGTTACAGCGAGGAGTCGCCATATATCCCTGACACATCAAACATCACAATTTGGAAATTTATTCTTGTGCATAATAACTGTATGTTTTAGATTTCGTACTTAAAAGCTTTATTGCGCTATTTCCGAGTGTTAGAAAGATATAATAGAGGCGGAGAGCTAATTTTCTTTCTTTACAGGATGTCAAATCAAACACCATTCAGCCGTCTAGTTTCCAAAATTATTAATTATCTTTTGGCTACTAGTTTCGCCGATTTACTACGCCATCTGTATTCTGTATCGAACAGCCGAGTCCCACAACCATCTCTGAAAAGATGGACGCACAGAGACCTTTATACATCCTCTGTTGTAATACTGTCTACACCAGAAACTTACAATGTGCGTGAGGCGAAGGAATCGCGTGAAATGAATGTGGGATGATAAAGAGGGCAAAGAAAGCAGTGTCGTCAACAAAGAGCAAATACTTATTCATGGTTTATCTGGCTGAAACACTATCGCTTCTACTCATTTGACACAACCAATTCATTCAAAGTAGCATATACTGATTCCCAGTCTTAATGAAGCGTTTTGATTAAATTATTGCTACCTATCTTTGTGAAAATCCTTGACTCCATTTATATACTGGATTAACCACGAATAGGTTAATATAATAGAACGAGGGTAAGTGGGGCAGTCATAGCAAAGTTTAGAAACCAAGCTATTTAACATATATTTCTTATATATTGCAGATTATACAAGAATATGGGGCCACCTGCCGCCAACAAGACTACAAAAGGGTCAAGCAATACGCATAAAATAAATCAATCTTCATGTCAAAAAGAAGCAAAGTTTTCAAGAGGGTCTAGCCTAAGCTATAACAATAGTCGAAACAGAAATTGAGTTAACCCAAATCTTT
Source organism: Schistocerca piceifrons (assembly GCF_021461385.2). NCBI lineage: Eukaryota > Metazoa > Arthropoda > Insecta > Orthoptera > Acrididae > Schistocerca > Schistocerca piceifrons. The sequence goes on from NC_060149.1 coordinate 564,224,216, forward strand.
ATCCCTGTCTATACACTCTCTCTTCTTTTTGCACAAATGACCAACTGTTGATTCGATCAACATTACAAAGTAATATTTCGGAAATGTAAATAGAAAACGATCGTGATTCACTTGAGATATATAACCAGCGATTCACATCCTTGGTTATAGAGAGAAAACAAACGTAATACACGTCATACACCATACGCAAGTTCAACTTGTGTCATCCGAAGTAATATCCCAAGTGTTTCCCCATCCGAGTCACACCAAAAATTTATGTGTGGATGGTGAAGTGAAATGGCCTCCTTTCAGCAGTGCCCTTGTGTGAAATAAAGAAAAAGTTCCACTTGTCGCTTCCTAAGAAGTCTAAGAAAGTACACTCAAGAATTTTTTAAGAGCACATGATCACCATGGATCTACAACAAATATTTTCAAAGGCTGACAATATAAAAGGTGAGAAAAGTAAAACTAAGCGTAATTTTTTCTGGCTAGGAGGAAAATGTGAGGATAATAATAATGGTAATGATAGAATAATATCCTAGTGATGTTGGTTCACAATAAAACAGAGAAAAAATATAAATGTACTTATAATGTAAAGAACATTTCTGTCTGAAGAATCAGAAAATTAAACTGCACGAAAATAACCAATGTATTTTTCTCCATGAATTTTCAAGTACAGATACCGCATATTATTTCTCTAAAGCACTATGCGAAACTGTTGACTTATAACAATAAAGCGTAGAGTACAAAGCATTATACTCAACTCAGACGCAAACAGAGAGAGAGAAAGAGAGAGAGAAGGGTAGGGAAAAGTAAGCGAGCTACTGGATTTACTGAGCGTAATGGCACCATGAGGAGGCTTCGTGTTTGTAGCTGGTCTGCGAAGATTAGTACCGCAGGTGTCAGCTGTGTCTGAGGACGAAACGGTCAGGACAGTATTTGTAGATGCGGCATCCTTATTATGATCGACGTTGTTGGCAAGGTACGATGGCAGCCGTAACACACCAGTCGTTTGATCCCAGTACGGCACATGGCGCTGCAGTACGAAAGAATGATCCTGCTGGAGACGGTGTGGTTCCCGTGCTCATGAGCAGTCATCTGCCAAGCTGTGAAAGGCCTGATGAGGTTCCTTCCTTCCCTGTATGTTATTCTGACTGAGATCCTTACACCTGCTAGGAGTATGATACGCAGTATACTAGGTGGCGCATCATGGCTTCTGTCAACTGTGCACGGTGCATATTTAAATTGCTGAAGTTGCAAGTAGCTACATGTCTGGACCTGAAGCTATTAGGAAGACCTTATGGTGCCCAGTTTCTCCTTTGACTAGTGACCAGTCTTTGCTCTAAACAGTTGTGCCCGAATTTTCCACAGACTTGAGACCCTCTCTGCTCATAGCTTACACTGAAATGTATGACAGCTATGAGTGATTTTTTTCACATAGACTTCTTAAACAATCTGACTAAAATATTAAAACAAAATGAAATTCATAACAACAGTGATAATAACAAAAATGAGAATCACGAGAATATTAACTAATAGATACACTAGGCAACAAGAAAATCTGCGAGTTACTTGTAAGCTTGTTCACTTTAAAGACCGTAGCTTTGTAGCGAGCTCCTTTCATAAATCGCGGAACTGTGGTACGCTTAAGTCGCTTTCCACTCACAAATTATTATTCAATCCTCGTACTCCTTCGTGGTAATGGCTCATCTTTGCCAAAACGGGGAAATGCAAGGATCTCTTACCTGCAATGCTAAGGCTTTGGACAATATATAATCCATACGAAGAAAGGAAAAAAAAGTTCGTCCATACGACGTTCTACGTTTGAGTGAACAGTCTATTTTTATCTCCTTCTTACTTGATATGTTGCGTTCATATATTTTGAGGTTAATTAAACTTTTTTAATAGTAAGAGTACGACTTCCAAGGCCAGGCAAAAAACATTACGTGGAGGATACTCCTGAAAACTTCTGCCACCGATGAAGCTAATTTCTCGTTGTCTATCCTACCAAGATTCAGACTGGAATCTGTAAACCCCACCAGTCATAGCATCGTCAACAACAAAATTTGTATTTGACCTGTTTACTGAGACAGGGAATGTTCCAAACTCCATGGTGACCGACATTTCAGAGCTGCTCGACCTGCTCAACTAGGTTCCGTCGTAATGCCTCAAAGGAGTAACAAACACAGCATTTGTAATTTAATAACTTTAAGTTATTCCTTAGGATGTGGGTGAATGAATCCATATTTCTACAGAATTCCCGAGGTACTCTCGGCGTGGCTGACCAATGGAATATTTTCGAGTTTGCTGAGCCCACTTGATGCTTCCATGTTAAGCACGGTAATTCGACAACTTATCTAGGCCATCTCTTCAGTATTATGTGTTCTGGCTGCTTGGACCCTTATCAGAAGCTACAAGTTTTGAAGAAATATAATTGAAGACTGTGAGAGATTCTTCAGAAGTCAGTGGGATTTTAAAGGGACTATAAGTTTTGATCGGTAACTTTTAACATAGCCTTCGAAACCAAAACAGGACTGAAGGTATTAGAGACAGATGAAATGTTACATATGAATCTACGACGAAAGTCACAAAGGTCAGCATATGATATAACAATGATTATGAAACTTTACTGGCTGCGCTCCGCAAGCTAGAGTCATCAAATATGCACAAAAGTGGAGCTGCATTACTTTGTACGGTTATTTTCCCTCTGTTTTGAAACTGTCATTATAAAATTCTTTAGCAAATAATGGCCGTGTAACATGCCCTGTATTGAACGTTGACACACAAATATTAATTATGCTAGCCTTTTGTTCTAAGTTGAACGCACGCCTGTCGAGAGTTTAATCTGGAGTACTTACACTGTTTTTGTTTTTATTGCATTCACAGTTTCAATTTGAACAAAAGTATTTAGGTTATGACGTCCTTTACAACTACAGTTTGAGTAAAAGCGTTTCACTGTTTTCCAAAGTGTCAAAACTGAGCACTGTAATGATTATGTTTTTGGATCTAGTTGAATAAATGAAAACAAAATCAGAATTTATGTTTATCTTTGGCATTTCGTTCCACATGATTGCCGTATTTTACGTCACTTATACTGAACAAGACAAACACGCAAAACTGCACCATACGTAATATAAGTATATGATTAATTTACGTTGATTTTCATTGCGCACTTCTGCATGAACTGAAGTGAGAATCGTCACTTCCATTTATCTCTTTTCCGCATTTGTTGTGTATGATTAGATATTCTTTTTTCTGCAATGTCTGCTATTTTCACATGCCTAGGGCAGTGGTTTAATGACGTCCGATTGCCCTTCCAAAGAACAAACTTTTATTCCATGATTACTTTTGATTGAAGAAATACATTTTCGTTACTATCATCCTGGTGGACTGAAGGCGAAGAACAGGGACAGCCGAATATCATATCCATTACTGCGGAAACATTGCTTATAGTCAAAGATATCGTGTGTAGTATTGATAGCGTTCGACTTCTAATTTCTTATGTTTCAGTTGCAACGTTTCTTTCCTTACGGAGAAAGTGAAAATGTTTTTCAGTACCTTAAAGTCTTTTATCATCCTTCCCATGTCACTACTATGCCCACAAAGAACACCAAAAGCATACAAGCAGATCTGTGTATAGAGTACATCGTAATTCTGACACACTACATCCAAACAACGTAAGTTGACTCGTATTTCCGAAATCAAAACAAGCTGTCATTGTGGCGTCACTTCCTCACTGTGATTCGTATTATTTTTTTACAGTCAACGTAATAACTAAAAACGAAAGCGTCTCTTTCACTACAGACAGAATGTGTTTAGGCTGACATTTCCAAATATCAACAGACGACTCTTGCATTGACATAACGATTTCCTCTGCGCTCTCCCACGTCACGGACGGTTGCGGAAAGTGGGAGGATGAGGCCAGACGCCATCTTCCTGTTGACATTTTGCTACAGCCGGTCTCCTTCGATCTCATAAGCAGGATGTTACATGTTTCCTGAACACATTTATCGGACGTCCCTTGGCCGGTAACCGTCTGACCTTCTCCAAATACTTTTATCCTCTGACCTACCAACTGATTTCTGGCAGAGATCATCCTGCAATGGATGTTATGAATTCGTCCCTGCTGCCAACATGTCGGAGGACTCTAGTACATATTTAGTACGATACCTTATATTCGAATATGTAATTAAGTACTTAGTCGTTCCTAGTCAATTAGAAGTTGTCCGTTGCCAGGAGACACATCTCTTCAGATGAGAATAAAACATAGTTGTCCTACAATTCTAATCTTAGTACAAATATAACAGTACTATTACCTTCACAATCTTACATAGATATCTGCAGATTCCAGAACTTCCATATTACGGAAGACTCTTTAATGATTATTGTGGTTCTAATTATGAAGTTTCACGTCAAATACAATGCATATTGAAAAATGCATATTGGGACTACCTGGGTTTTGTAAAGATTTCTTCGTAAACGAAAAATAATGAATATATTTAGAGCAATAAGGACACGACAATGTACCTCTGTAGAATATTTTTTCTGTTTTAATAATTAACAGCCAGAATATACTATGTACGATACGCTCTGCCAGGGCTTTAACAAGTTCACTTACATTTGTCTCGGACTTTAATTTGTATCGAGAAATACGCGAAAATTGTTTTGTAGACGAACGGTCTCAGGTTTTACTACTGTCGCATGTTTTTAATTTTTATCAATTTCTCTCTGTGCCAAGTAGGTTTACTGTGAAAGACGTGTTTTATTGTTTTCCTCGTTGCCCCATTCTCTTTATCTGTTACGTCTCTCTTTCTCTTTTCTAATTTGCCGTGCGTGTAGCTCATCAGCTTTCCGATTAGTAGAAAGTGCTTCGAAATTCTCTCTGTACGTCCTGAACAAAACTCGATTTCCCTATTAGCGGGTCCTTTTAAAGCGATGAACAACTGGTTTGGTTGTTTATTACGCTCGCCTTCTCTTTCAGTCGCAGTAAACAGATTTCTGACGAGGAAATGAGTCGCGGACGGAAGCTCTTGTTTGAGTGATGTAGCGGCCCTCATTTATGGCTCCATTTTACATTGGTTTGTATACAACTAAATGGTTTTTGACAGGCAGTAATGGTTTCGTGCTAGCAAGCAGCCGTTGGCTATAATGATGTTTCTTATTTATTTGTAATTTTATGATTTAAATGAGGAGCAACTTAATTATTTAGCTGCATTTGAATTTCGTGCTTTATGTTGCAAAAAGTGTTCAGAAAGCCAAAAGTTATCTGTAATTTAAACCAACTTCATTGTATTCACTATTAAACCTACTCCTGCATTACCCTCAGTTGATTTTGTATTTATAACCCTGTATTCACCTGACCAAAAGTCTTGTTCCTCCTGCCACCGAACTTCACTAATTCCCACTATATCTAACTTTAACCTATCCATTTCCCGTTTTAAATTTTCTAACCTACCTGCCCGATTAAGGAATCTGACATTATGCGCTCCGATCCGTATAATGCCAGTTTTCTTTCTCCTCATAACGACGTCCTCTTGAGTAGTCCCGGCCCGGAGATCCGAATGGGGATCTATTTTACCTCCGGAATATTCTACCCTAGAGGAGGCCATCATCATTTAAAATTACAGTAAAGCTGCATGCCCTCGGGAAAAATTACGGCTGTAGTTTCCCCTTGCTTTCAGCCGTTTGCAGTACCAGCACAGCAAGGCCGTTTTTGTTAGTGTTATAGGGCCAGATCAGTCAGTCATCCCGACTGTTGCCCCTGGAACTACCGAAAAGGCTGCTGCCCCTCTTCAGGAACCACACGTTTGTCTGGCCTCTCAACAGATACCCCTCCGTTGTGGTTGCACCTACGGTACGGCTATCTGTATCGCTGAGGCACGCAAGTCTCCCCACCAACGCCAAGGGGCAAGATCCATGGTTCAGCGTGGGGGAGGGGGGGGGGGAATGGCAGTATGTGCAGTTATTGGGATTATCATTTAATGCACCTACAGCTCAATACTGTATATTGCTCACAACACGCGGCTATGTAAATGTTTTTCGTACACAGCTTACTTGACCTTTTTCAGTGCCTTTAACATTACTTCCGTGAATTTGACACCAGTGCTTCTTCTCTATTACCAGATCATCTCTTAGAAACCTTAAGTTCTGACAAAGAGTGGAAAACGTGATTGCAATAAAAGGAAAAGGTTCCGTGTTATTGGAGTAGCACTCTTTGTACCTCGTCAAGCAAAGGACACGGGTAAGAGTCCGCGTTAGACATGTGGCAGGTACGTTTGCTTACTCCATAGTAGGACGATGCGAACGTACAGTATGTGTGAGGATTAAAAATGAAGTGATGACGAAACTGTAGTCAGTCAGATGATTACATATACATGGAGAATCACCTAAGACTTGCCAATTTTTGTACCCTGAGCTCGTTGTGACATCGGAAAAAGATTTTCGGCAAATGATAGTAGAAAGAGGGCTGAAAGCATAATACTGTTAACTTTTGCGTCATCTGAGAGGTTTTAGAATTTTTTTAATGAGACTATTGAGAGACGAGTACAATGACATAATTACTGAGTAATTAATTTCGTCATTGAAACTTAAGTAATACACTGTAATTTTGCTCTTGCAGCTATTTTATACGAAATAGGTACACTTTAGTCGTCTTTCTAAGAGCTTTTAAATGCTGTTGAAAACGTAAATCGCTAAATAGAAAAGAAAAAGAAAATACTTGCTTCAGTATCTCGGGTAATGCAAATGCTAATAATACACTGTCTGACTAAAAATATGAAGCACCCAGAAAGAGAGGAGGAAACTTCACAGGTTCAACAGTATGCCGTACTATTTCAGAGATTTGAATTTGCACTCTTTCTGACCTGGATAGATTCAGTGTCTCAGTTGGGAAAATGGTCATAAGCTGTTCTATCCTCTCCTGAGACTGCTGACTCACAGCTTTTGTAACCGCTCCTTAAACTTCTAGATGCAGGCATTGGGATGCAGTTCGCGTCCGAGTTAGACCCACACATGTTCTATAGGAGCTGGGGCTTTTACTGGCCACAGAATTTCCACAACATCATGCAGGCAGTTCACAGAGACACGCCCACGTATGAACGAGCACTATCCTGTCACGAAATGGCAAGACTGTAACATGTCATGAAAGGTAACCATTTTGCTTTGCATTTTTGGCAGTAGAATAGTAACATTAATCTCTTTTATATTTACATTCTTAATTTGTCACAACTTTTTCGTCAAAATAAAAGGTAGCTCAGAGCTCTTGGATTTAACTGTTATTGTTACATACGTGTTTCCGAAATTGTAAAACCGCAGTTATTACAAAACTGTAAATAACTGAACTTAGGAATAAATTAAATTTCGTTTTCCAAAACAAATCACTATTTCAAGCAGCGGAACTTTCAGTATCATGTTGCAAAGTGTATTCTATTGGCAACTATAATATAGTACATGTAAGGAAAAAATATTTAAAGCACACTGCAAACTAAAAACTCATCAAAGGTGTGATGATGATTATGAATGTCTAACGTATGTGAGACTGGTTCTGATCTATCTTCCTATCACAGTTGTGCAAGGACGTTCTGTGACTGTTTTAGGAATTTAGTGTTGAACCTACGGCCTGCAAGCTACAAAGATACCTTCTCAAACATGCGAATGTCAGAAAAGTGCAGCAGTACGGGCAGTGATGTATTCAGACAATGACCTCAATGTTGGCTCCACTACACTCCCTGTAAAGGAAACGTTATCATTAACAGAGACATCGTTTCTTTTGTAAGGCAGAGTTTAACATCTGCTACGTAATACTGAGATAAACTGCTTTTTCTTTTATGTGAGTTTTTAACACACGTGGCTACAGTCAGTCACCAATGTTTTGAATTGGGCTTCTCCAGTCGTTTTATCTGGCATCTCTCACCGTGTTCCTGTAGAAAGGCTTTCCGAAGAGTAGTCGTTAAAAGCAGGGGCAAGGGGCAGCTTTTGGCGCCGGCGTACGCAGTGCCTGCAGCATCTCATTGTGTCCACTAGTTGCCCCACAGCGAAGGTTTTCGGCCAACATGGGATGGGCATTGCCATCGTAAAATTCTCTTTCCCTCAGAACTGCATCTCGTAGCCTGGGTCGAGGAAATTACTTGTGTGCAACCACAAGTGTAAGAGTTAGTGGTTTATTTTCACGGAATGCTGGCTTATTTATTAGACCTGCATATTAATAAAATTCGTACAGCTTCACATAACTATCTCATGTGACATATCGACTTAACCGGAACTGTTTCAGGAAGTCAATAAAAGGTGTATTAATTGATTGACACCTTACGTATCTCCATCTTTCGATGATAATTTTTGTACTGAAGTTAGACAATGGTTGAGGCGTTGTCTAAGTCAGTCAAAAATTATACTTTTTCTCAAGCATTGACTATTGGTCAGCCACTTGTTCTAGTCCTTATTTTATTGAAGGGGGCAGGATGTCAAACGGGCCAACTTGGAGCAGGAGAGGCACCAAACAACATTTTCATTCCCACTGTTTATACTTTTACATATGAATTCATGAAACTAGGTCAGCATGACTAGGAAGGAATCAGGATTCACACTCATAGCAGTGGCAGTTCAAGAACATAAGAAAATTATTTTTTTTTACTTGTGAAATTTCAACATATTTTCACTTACTCTTGGCTGCATGGCTGCTACTGGTACACTTTTCTTCATACGTAAGAGACATTCTTCGTTGCACAGCATACGAACGATACTTACAGGTGTGTGAAACTCTAATTTATTTAATTTATGAAAAGATGAATGAGCTGTTACATTTTAAACTTCATGTTTAGAAAAAACTCAAATTTTATAGTTAAATATCTTAATTTTTACCACAGGTTTCAATAGATTTGGAATATTGTAGCATTTTGCATTAAGAATTTTGTTCAAAACTGGTTCAAATGGCTCTGAGCACTATGGGACTTAACATCTATGGTCATCAGTCCCCTAGAACTTAGAACTACTTAAACCTAACTAACCTAAGGACATCACACAACACTCAGTCACCACGAGGCAGAGAAATAAGAATTTTCTGTTTAGTAAGAATATCAAGTTTGAAAGTAATAGGACATTTATGTTGGATGTTGTTCAAATGGTTCAAATGTCTCTAAGTACTATGGGACTTAACATCTGAGGTCATCAGTCCCCTAGAACTTAGAACTACTTAAACCTAACTAACCTACCCGAGGCAGGATTCGAACCTGCGACCGTAGCGGTCTCACGGTTCCAGACTGACGCGCCTAGAACCGCTCGGCCACACCGGCCGACCACGGATGTTGTATGTACCTAATTACATAAATTTGTGTTTTGTGGAAAATGGCTTTTGAAGTTTCTGCTTGTATATGGCGTTCTTTTAGAACTCTCTAGCACCATAAGCAGATTCTTTTTCATTTTCTAAATCAGTTTTCTTCCTTTTCACATTCATATGATGCACTCTTCTAGATTTTATCACCTCCAAAACTGATTTATCTGCTTTCACCACATGCTCTCTGTCTATTGAATACAAAGCTTTGATGCATTACACTCTGGGATTACTTCCCATATTTTCTAACACATATTTACTGCTTTGCACACTATCATTGAAAGATGAAACTGCATAATAAACACCAACATCAACTGCATTTCTTCCCTCAAATTTGGTGTTTGCCGATCTTTCCAAGACACTTTATTAAAACTTTCATTAGGGTTTTTGGTACCGCCATGAAGACATTTATTCATAAAGTTTTCATTTGCAAAGTCCCTCAATATAGGTTTGATGGCTTCCATTACAGCAATTGGTAGAGAAATCCTGTGATAATATTCTTCACCAGCAGCAATTAATCTTTGGTAGCCACACCGTGGTTCACTTCCTTTTGGGTACAATTTGTGGATAGGAGTATTGTCTATGGACATTTGTGGAAGTATAAGGCCCAAACTGCGTGCTACATATTTTTCAAGTCTCCTGTGTTGCTTCGTATTACCTTCAGACTTGAACCTTGTCTCTTCTGTGGGCAGGATATAGGAAATTATTGACTCCCAGTTGATTGGCAGTTTTACATTCATTAGTGTTTTAGTCCTTGATTAGGACATGTAGTTCAGCATTGATTGACTGATTTTCCTTCAGCGCTCTAGTTCAATATAATATCGCAATCTGGCGGCGACGGTGCCATTCTACACGTATTTTTTTGCCAAATTGTACCTTAGTCAAGCCGGGTTTTCGGCGAGGCGTTTTGTTTTTACTCCGCGCTGGCTGCTTTTTCGATTTTTGTAGCCCGTCATTCCCTGCAGCACTTCCGACTTGAGTCTCGGTCGAAAGTGAATTTTCGCAAGGCCTGGACCCAACGTCGATCATCTGCTGCTCATCCATCCTGCTTGTACTTTCTTTATCACGGCAAGGTTGCTACCGCTGTGTGGTACAAGGGTTGCCATGGTTACAAATCGCCATCAATCTCGTGCTCTTGCCGGGGCCTCCGCATCGTAGAAAATCGTTGATCTCGTCCATTCACGTCCCAGTACATTTTCAGTTACCGTCCGCCGCATTGTCGTAGGCACCTGAAGATTGTTTCTTGCAGGAGGTCGAGTACAAAAATCTTTTCTTATAATCTACCTTATCCCTAATGCATAACTGACGCCGCTTAATAAATTCTTTACCTAATTCGGTGTCATATCTCCGTGTTGAAATTCCAGTTTCTCTATCAGGTTCCAACTTGTTCCTGATATCTTAAGCTAATGAGACTCCTTACGGTCGTTATGTGTGGTGTCTTGGTGTTATATGTTAGTTTGTCACGGTATTAGATCATCACCTTTGCCAACTCTACATATCATGTTAATTGCTACATATTAAAATTTAAGGTATTTCACCGTTCTCTGTCTCTTCTTTTCCTCAGACTCATGGTCACGTCCTGTCAGAAACATACTTCATGGCTTCTTTGATATTATTTACTGATGCCTATAACTGATTATTTATCATACCATTTAATATGGCTTACATGATGAAGTCCTAAACTTTTACTTACATTGTTCTGTGTTCGGTTCATTCTGTCTATACCCTTTCGTTTGAGTGGTGGATCATCGTTTGGATGGTAGGAGACGAGGTAGTGGCAGAAGTAAAGCTGTGAGGACGGGGCGTGAGCCGTGCTTGGATAGCTCAGTTAGTAGAGCACTTGCCCGCGAAAAGCAAAGGTCGCGAGTTCGAGTCTCGGTCCGGCACACAGTTTTAATCTGCCACGATGTTTCATCGTTCCTTAGGTCTGGAAGTCTGTTGTTCGTCTACTTATGTTTGACACTCTGGCTCAATGAAAAGTGCAGTTCTTTCAAAAATGATGCTACCTTTTCCCATGTTTATCACAGCTTGTCATTGATTCAGAAAATCCGCACCTATTATTATGTCCACCATTAATTTCGGTATGATAATGAAATTTGCTTCGATCTTTTGACCCTGGCACGGAAGAGTTAACCTTGTTTGTTTATTGACATCCACAGCATGACTTTTGATGAGACCCTGCACTTTAATTTTCATTTTCAAGATCGGCAATTCTTCATTAGCTTTGCATTTCTTAAATAAGTTCTCCGAAATCGCTGTTAGCTCGCTTTCTCTGTCTATGACTACATTAATTGGTATTTTAGCTACCATGGCCTTCACAACTGGTTGAATCTCAGCCAGTTTGCTTTGTTCTCCCTCGCCTCCCTCCATTAAAGCATCCTCTGTGGAATCATTTGTGAGTTGTTTCAGGATTTTTACCTGTGAGTTTAAGCCTTCTGTCGGATATGACTTGACCGCTAACTCTCTCTCTCTTCTACAACTTCTTCTTCACATCTAACTTCGTCTTCCCTCAACTCAACTACATCTGCCTCTTCTTTCTTCGTGAAGACTCCCGAATAATCGCATCTAAATGCCCTTATTACACATCTGTAACTTCCATCATTGTATACATTTGAACCTGTGCCCAGTTGTAATTTATTTTCAACTTCCTTTCACTGAGCATTATCCTCCTTGAGTACGTTTCCCTGGTTTGAGCCTCAAAGAACTCTGCAGTTCTAATTACTTTGTCCCTATTCTCTTCTCTCATTGTGCCTTCCCTTGGTAGTTCGTTTTCTTCGTCGGTGTCCTCCCAATTAATTTCTCCCCAGCATGACGATGTTGTTTTCCTGCTTTTTTTTTTTAATCCCTGAGATCCTATTTCTTCATTTGTTACCTGTCGTGACAAAATGTTTATTTCTCTCGATGGTACGTTATCCTCTTGGAATCGGCTCTCCCTAGTTTCAGTATTAAATAACTCTGCAGTGCTAGTTACGTTACCTCTTACCTCGACTTCCGTTATACTTACTTCATTTTGTTCCGGTAGTCCGTTTTTTGCGAAATCCTCTCAACTAATTCCTGTCCAGCCTGCTGTTTGCGGCATATCGACTTCTTTCTGCCCCTACGGTTCTGTTCCTTCATCTTTCAACTCTCGTGATAAGGTGTATATTTCTCTTATTACGTTGCTACTGCTCGCTTGGCTAGGTGCGTTGTTCTCCTTGACGTGGGCGCTCTCTCATCTATTCGAACGTTTACGGGGGTTTCTTGGCCTTATCTCCACGTCTTATTTCGGTTCTTCCTGTCTTTGATCGACTTGGTGACACGGGTTTCGTTGCTGGTAATTTGTCGGTCTACTTGTACTTCCATACGATTTACGATTAGCGTCATTTCCCCTGTAGCTATTATTGCTATTGCCGCGTGGATAACCATTGCCATTTCTTGTTCCGTAACCGTACACATATCTCTGTTGAAATCGATTGTCATTTCTCGGCGCGGAGCTATCACGCGGTTTGTGATAGCTGACATTCCGTCGTACAGTCTCCGACAAATTTCGCGGTCTTTCATTCACGTTTTCACGCGGGTTTCGCTTTTTCTTTGCTTCATGTTCCAAGTCTATAAACTCTAGTTCACTTAAAATTCCTTTGAAGGCTTCCACGTCATTGCCTCCACGCCCTACGAATGACTGTTGGTATTATAGCGGCAGCTTCAGGGTACACAACTTAATCAACACTACATCGCTGCATGGCACATCCAAACATTGGTTTTTCTTTGCCATTGCTTCGAAACATTTTACAGGATCTTCTTCCGGGATTCTCGAAGTACGGATTTTGTATTAGTTCATACTTCACCCTATTTTGCGCTTCACTCGACCAGTAGCGTGAGAGAAACTTATCTCTGAAATCTTCATGTGATCAACATGTAGACGCTACGTTTTGCATCGTTTATACTACTGTTCCAGACATATGGGCACAAATAAAGTCTATTTTGTGTGATATTGTCCACTGTTCTGGTAGTAATACTCGGAATTGATCAATGAAGGTTTGTGGATGCGGTGGACTTCCTTCACAGAAATGCTGAAGCTTCCTTACAGTGAGGAAATGATCATTGTCTTACCTCGTCGTTGTACCGTACTAAATTCGCTTCTGCTTCCGATCATTTCATGTCTCAGTCCTTCACGTTGCGGTAAATCCACTGGATACTGCCCACTGTAACTTTCGCCTAGTTTTGCATGACATCGTTGTAATGGAACGCAATGACTTTTTTCCATCGGCTCTGCGCGAGTGTCGGTATGCTTTACGCAATAACCTTCGTGCCCTAGCACTTCCCTGTCACGTATTGGCTATATGTCTTGCCTGGCTAATCTTGCCTTTTCATCATGTGGTCCGAATTGTTCCGAAAAGTGTGCTTGTTGTATCCGTGGTCTTCGTGGTGCCGCCTGCTCTTCGTAAGTTTCGAAACGTGCCTGTGGCATCGCAAGTGGTCGGCAATTGTCTAATTTCTTCTCCGCCTGTGATTGGAGTTGTATTTTTATTAAATCATTTTTCGTTCCTTGTGGAACTTGTTGCTTTTCTGATAGCGTTATTGACTCGGAAGTTGTCCGGACTCAAAACTTGTATGATCTGGATCACCTCCTTGTCGTATATTTCGTGACAGTTCTTCTCTGTGTTTTTCGAACTGATTCTTCGTTTTCGCTTCTACTCTCACGATGCGAGTATCATACCTCTTGAGAACCGCTTTCGTGATGCGTTTTTGCGACACACTATCTTCAACTATTTATCGTGTTGTGCCCGCTGCTTGGCGTGTAATTGCATTAACCTATTTGGTTTTCTTGGCAATTTCACTCTGAGTATCATCACGTAATGTTTTAATTTCTGTCCTTGCGTCGTCACGCAATGTTTGCACATCATCCTAGAGTTTGTCAATATCTGTTCTTAATTGCGTGTGACGTATTATTAAATTTTAGGTCACATTTCAAGATTTTTTTTGCCTCTCCCCCAGTGTGACGTAATTGTTTATTTACCACCATTTTTTTTTAAATATAACGCAACTGTTTCGTTGCTTCTGCATTCCGCTCACGTATCTCTTGTTGCAGTTGTTTCACTGTTCCCGCAGTCTGCTCACTTGGCTCACATACCTGTTGTTGAAGTTGTTTCGTCTGTTGTTTGATCTATCTGTTTTGTATCGTTATGGTGTGCTTTAATTGCTGGAGAATTTCCGATAAATTAACGGGTCCTACTACGTTTTCTTCCAACCCACTTCGTTCTGCGTTTACATTCGCGTGTCTGTCCGAAAGTGACTGCAGTGAACCACGTGGTGACACATTTAGACTTGTACTGCCTGTACTAGGTTGTGATGGAGGTCTTATTACATATACTATGGGTTCTACGTATTCAAGACGTCCCCCATCTTCTTGCACCTCTGCAATATATTGGTCGCCGCTTACGGCTTCTTGTTGCTCGGTATTTACGTCCTGTTGCACTCCCTGATCTATTTCTCGCGGCATTGTGTCGTCTGTTAATCTGTCCTGTGGTTCCCATATATTATCTTGCTGGGCGTCAGTCTAAATTCGGTCAAGGTCTCGATCTGCCATTGCTAATCTCTCTGATTCCAGTCTTTGTAGTTTTACCTGACACGCCCTACTTCGCATAATCATGCGATCATACGATGTTACTCGCTTCATAAACTTACTACCTTCACCCTTTCTCTAGTGTTTCTAGTTCCCTTGATACATTGACAAGACTGTCCGACCATCACTTATCAGTTGGGACAGAACCAAATTATCAACGCTGTGTCAGCCACCTCTGAGCTTGCAAGAGAAACTTAAAGCTAACATGGCGTTACAACTATATTATGGGGATACTGCGTGCGTCTCTCAGTGCACTGCATGTCTCTGTCTCGCTGTTGGCTTCTCAGTAGCCACTAATATTTACCATTGGCTCTTGCAAACCAAAAATTTATTATGAAAAACTGTTAAGAGGATATTTTATTTTTTAGTCCTAGTAATTACATATGTTTGACCACATTACCATGTTATTTTACCACCCTGGAAGGGTCGCCATTATCTAACATATGTGAGACTGGTTCTGATCTGTATTCCTACCACAGTTGCGCAAGGACCATTTTTGAATGTTTTAGGAATTTGGTGTTGAACCTACGGCTGCATGGTAAGAAGGTACGATCTCACGTATGCAGAGTTCAAAAGAGTACACAGCATGGACAGTAATGTAATCAGAAGCTTTGGAAATATGTGGTAATTTCTATGGGACCAAACTGTTCAGGTCATCGGGCCTAAGCTTACGCACTACTTAATAAAACTTAAAGTAACTTACGATAATACAACACACACACACCCATGCCCGAGGACTCGAACCTCCGAAGGGGGCAGCATCGCAATCCGTGAAAAAGCGCCTGAGACTGCGCAGCTACCCCGGGCGGCGATGTAATCAGACAATGATCTGCCAGCCGGGGTGGCCGAGCGGTTAAAGGCGCTACAGTCTGGAACCGCATGACCGCTACGGTCGCAGGTTCGAATCCTGCCTCGGGCATGGATGTGTGTGATGTCCTTAGGTTAGTTAGGTTTAAGTAGTTCTAAGTTCTAGGGGACTTATGACCACAGCAGTTGAGTCCCATAGAGCTCAGATCCATTTGAACCATTTGAACCAGACAATGATCTCAATGTCGGTTCCACTACTCTCCCTATAAAGGAAACATTATCGCTAAGAGAAATCAGTGTACGGGTTCAGATATAACTATATATTACCAAAAATGAAAACCTAAGATTTTCGTTATTAAGTTTTACTTTTACTCTAAGTATGAGTTCATGTCATACCAATGTAAGCAAAATTATGTATAGGATGGTACAATATTGATACTGGGTGCTCACAACTGTAAAGCGAAATCCCTAACTATTATATGGTTCTTCAATGATAAGATGGTTGATGACCATATCTGGGGGGTCAATAAAAATACAAACAAGAGATATCAATTACGCTAAAACGCACAATGAAAATATCCAGAAGGAATTGGGATTTTTAAAGAGCGATCAAAAAGAAGTACACAATTAAAACAATTCACAACTCTACAATGGCTGATCAGTCCTTTTCATTAGATCGGACATCTCGCGTTTCTGCTTCACTTAAACTCAAAAATTGTGAATATGTTTAACTACATTTCATGGCTGAATGTATGAAAATTTGGAGAGACAGAGACGACTACAGTTCTGAGTGTCAATTGAATATCACATGCTGGCATCTCAAGAGTGCACGTGCGTTTACCTTGCGTCGGCGGTGGCAGTGGCGGCTATCAGCGTGAGCTGTGAACCTGAGAAATATTTATTCTGTATCTCTCTCTACTGTTAAACACCCGTCGGATACGTTTCCTATATCTTAAGTGAAGCCGAGAGCCCTAGTTATTCCCTAGCTAAGTTAATTGACATGGTACACGCTATTCGGCTGGAATAGCACATACGTCATTGGCCTCAAATCGCTCACAAGCGTTAAGTGTCAGTGCTCGGTGCGATTCTCCATATTAGGAGACTTTGCACTTTAACTCTGTAAGAGTTAAGACGTGCCTGTGAACAAGTTTTTACACAATGAGTGTCACATACTTCTCAGAGCAGCGCAAGTCGCTTTGCTCAAACTCGCGCCGATTTTCAGCATGAGAAGTGTGAATTACTCTGCCTGCCATTTGCCTATAACAAAGCTGGTGGCCACGCGTTTTCTTTCTGGCCAATCAGAGCGTT
Source organism: Schistocerca piceifrons (assembly GCF_021461385.2). Classification (NCBI taxonomy): domain Eukaryota; kingdom Metazoa; phylum Arthropoda; class Insecta; order Orthoptera; family Acrididae; genus Schistocerca; species Schistocerca piceifrons. The sequence continues at coordinate 564,241,237 of NC_060149.1, forward strand.
CTTACTTGTTATAACTCCACCAACTAGAGTTTTTGTAGCCTATTACAGGCGTCGTTTCTTTCGTAGGGCAGAGTTTATCTTCTGCTACGTAATACTGAGATAAAGATATTTTTCTTTCAAGCGAGTTTTTAACACAGGTGACTACATTGGGTCACCAAAGTTTTCAGTTGGGTTTCTCTGGACGTTTAATCTGGCATCTCCAACCATGTTCCTCTAGAAAGGCTCTCCAAATGGTCGTCGTTAAAGCAGGGACAAGGAGCAGTATTTACCAATGGCCTACACAGGGGCTGCGTCATCTCATTGTGTCTGCTAGGTGCCCCACGGCGAAGGTGTCGGCCTACATGGGATGGGCAGTGCCGCCGTAAAATTCTCTATCCCTCAGAACAGCATCTCCTAGCTCAGGTTGGGGAAATTACTTGCATACAATTATTAGTGTAAGAGTTAGTTCTTTATATTCATGAAATGATGGGCTATTTATCAGATCTGTATATTAATGAAATTTCTACAATTTCACATAACTATGTCTTGTTACATACTGAGTTAACGGGAACTGTTTCAGGAATTCATTATGAGCCTTGTTATTAGTTTGACACCTTACAACAGAACTGGTTAGGTGCAGGATGTAGGGGTCTTTATCTTCCATTTTGAAATGTTACATGATGAATGTAGTTATATTGCTCGAAAACTAAAAGAGAGGACCTCAATTAATGTGAAACTAGTATCTTTAACGATAATTTGTGTGGATTTACGCACACAAAGTAATAAATCTGTGTATGGTAGGTCTTAAAAACATAGCTGAGTATGGCGCCAGTTGAATTAAGGAAGTGATTAAGGTTCAAAAATGGCTCTGAGCACTATGGGACTTAACTTCAGAGGTCATCAGTTCCCTAGAACTTAGAACTACCTAAACCTAACTAACCTAAGGACATCACACACATCCATTCCCGAGGCAGGATTCGAACCAGCGACCGTAGCGGTCACGCGGCTCCAGACTGTAGCGCCTAGAACCGCTCGGCCACTCCGTCCGCCGAAGTGATTAAGGGATTGTGTCTGATATGTGAGGCCGGTTGACCACTATACATAACTAAAAATGAGCCAGACGATCAGTGACTCTATAAAACCGACAACAGATGAGCTCTGGTTGTAGACAAGACAGTTCAAAAACTTTAAATGCTTTTTGGTACTCGTATCACCGCTAGCTAAAACAGAGTGCAGGTCGCCATTTACAAAAGCCACCGCCCTCTGGGTCAACTACAAAATGCACTGATACTTCCTGGCCTCTCGTAAGTAGTACACAACAGCCAGTATGGTCTGAGAGCTCTTCCTGCAGGAGCAGGGGTTATGCGTTAATGGCCAGTGCACTTTTCAAGCTGGGACACAGTGGCTACAGCCTGTTAAATAGACTGGTATGATGTACACCACAGCCGGATGGCTGGCCTCAACGATGGAAGTATGTTGTCAGCAATATATTGTCTCTCTTCGTGCCCCAGTTCCATTAGTGTTTGATTCAACAGCTTGTTGATTGCACTCAGAAGAATGGTATGTAGAGTGACACTGATTTCCTTGCAGGCCTCCTTGTCTGCTAGATCCACAAGCTGCTTTCCCCAAATTCCAACATGCCACAGGTTTTCTATCCTACTTGGCGTAAGTAGAACACAGTTTATAATCACTCACTGTGGTTGTGATGCTGAAACCAAACCGCCATTTTCCATGGCTCTTGATGGTGGGGTTCGAGAAGTAAACCGTTACCAACAAACCAGTTCCAGAGCGTAGCGACTTATGGGTCAGAGAGTAGGTGATCCCCATGGAATTGCAGGCCGATGGACCGTGTCTGAGGCGCTGCTTTGTCTTGCCTTCAGGGGTATATCCAGTCGGCTGCTGAGGAGAAGGGAAGCGTTATATCTTTTTTCGGCCAGAGCTGATTGTGAAGCCTAAGTGCTAGTGGTTGGCTGCAGCTTCAAGTGTATGCCAGCCCCCTATTACTGACAACGACACATTGGGTTCTCACAGGGTTCCGTTTGAAATAGCGAGCCCATACATGGGAAACCATAATAATAATATGCCTGTGTGCGATGATGGCGGATCTGTCATGTGATGCGCAGCGGGCCAGACTACTTCCATTTCAGGGGATGGACCGGTATATTGCAAGGAAGCCAGTGAGCGCTTCCGACGGCGCCTGTCGACTGTAGTCATTATCTTGCGCATCTGAGTTTTGGAGGTCCTCACTATATGCTCGATTTCGAAATAAGAGCCGGCCGCGGTGGCCGAGCGGTTCTAGGCGCTTCTGTGCGGAACCGCGGATGAGCAAGTCGTTCTCTAACAGACTAAAAGCTTCCTCCTGAGAGCTTAGGAAGTAGCGATGATAAAACGCAAATTCCGAAAACACGTGCCACATTCAGCTCAGTAGCACATAAAACTGAGGGCCGGTCTGTCGGTAACACATCTTGAATCCCCTCGTCATTATATAATATACTGTTGATTAAAATGTGACAAACCGTAATCAGCTCATCACATGCATGACAAACAGGTGGTTCTTCAAGTCTGAGAAGGAAGATATGGGTCAGGAGGCTGTGTCCCATTCAAAGTCGCGTTAAACAGACTTCATCAATTCTAGCTGGACGGAAGGAGGTGCGCCATCGCCTCACAGCCTCTTTTATTGACTACAACTTATTTTCCGACACTTACAGCCAATCTTCCTCCCAAAGACGCCTGACAGACCTTCGAAGCAATCACAGCGCAGGCCGCAGAGGGATAAGGCAGTCAGTTACGTTGGGAAGGGTACATGCCTCCTTGGTCGTGGTATCAGGCAACTCATTGCCACGGATAGCCACGTGTCCTGGTACCCAGCAGAATGAGACCTCCTTTCCTTGTCTTTTCAAGTGCAGGATGACGTCGTGGATGTTCTGGACAGTTCTCTATCTGCTGGGTACATAGACTGGATTGTCCGCAGCGCAAAAATGGTTCAAATGGCTCTGAGCACTATGCGACTTAACTTCTTAGGTCATCAGTCGCCTACAACTTAAAACTAATTAAACCTAACTAACCTAAGGACATCACACACATCCATACCCGAGGCAGGATTCGAACCTGCGACCGTAGCGGTAGCCCGGTTCCATACTGTAGCGCCTAGAACCGCACGGTCACTCCGGCCGGCTTCCGCAGCGCACTAAGCGAGTCAGAGCACGTGAAGAATTTGGATCCTCATTCATATTTCAGCGAATCCATAGCTTTAAAACTCGCATCGAATTCGATGTCAGAGATAGCAAACGCCCTAGGCAGACGGAATCTAAAGACAGAGGCAGGAAAAATGTCTGAAAAACTGACATCATCCCCCTCTTGGGATCCATCTGTGTGTACCACTTTAGAGTCCTGGTAATCATATAAAATGTCAAATCCAAAATTATTCTAGGTTTCAATAACAACCAGGGTGGAGCTTCGCACCAACCTTCCCTCTTTATGTCTGGTGAAGGCACTCCCAGTTCCAATAAAAGTTGCTTTGCCCGTATACCGAACGGTTTCGTCCCTCATGGACAAGTTCGATAGAGTCGTTCTAAGGATTCGCGGATATTAATTGCTGCAGGGAAAGCCAGCGAAGTCGGAAACGACTGGAGCGTAAGCGCCTGTTTAGCCACACGCAACCGCCACCGAGCACATAATGGCGGCTCCACTGTCTCTGCACACAAGTTCGGTATAGGTTTCGTCTTATAGGCTTCTCTGGCCAATCGGATGCCCTCGTGGTGTACGGAGTCCAGTATCTTTAAATATGTCGGTCGCAATGAGCCATAGGTTGATCAACCGTAATCAAGACGTGATCCCATCAAACCCTTATAGAACTGTAGCAAGCAGGATTCATCTGAAACCCCACTTCTTCCCATTCAAGCACTTCATGATACCCAGGGCTTTAAGGGCTCTTGTTTAGAGCTCCTTGAGATGTGGCAATTAAGTAAGTTTGCTGTCAAATAAGAGACCTAAAAGCCACACCGTCTCCTTAAAATGTAAAACAGTATCCCACAACCTTAGTTCCAGAGGTGAAAGAAGAGAACGATAGCGATTAAAATCAGTAAATACTGTTTTCTCTGCCCGAGCAGACCATTCTTCCAATCGCTTAAGTGTCAACTGTAACTGACGAGAGGAGGATATGGGACTAGAAGTGGAACAGAAAATAGGAAAAGAATCCATAAACTGTGAGCACTGCAAAGGACACCTCAATGCAGACGATATGCGATCGATTCCAACTGCGAGCAAAGTCACGATTAAAATGCTACCCTATGGGGTTTCATGAACTTGAGAAAACCCATCGGGAAGAGTATTCCTCATTCTGTACCGAAAAAACCGTTCAGCAAGAAAGGACCCCGGGAAAATAGGGAGGTGGCCACGAAAACCCTATTTATGTAGTTGTCAAGGTATATTGTGTATCCACGTACTGTCGTATGCCTTTCCAGTGCCCAAAAAGATGGATATTAATTGCTATTTCCCTAGGAATGCCTCCTGGATAGCTGTCTCCAGTAGGGCGGGGTTATCAGGAGCGGAATGATATCTTCTAAATCCTCACTAGAAACGACTGAGGAGATTCTGAGATTCCTGAGTCTAGACTAGGCGGGAGTCAAATGAATGGCGGAGTGTCCGTTTTGCTGTCCAAAAACGTGTTACGGAGACTGTATTCAAGATACACGTCGTGTCAGATCGTAATACACTTTCAACTACTCGTCCCATTGGGCAGGTGGAGAGACTACCCCAAAGAATATTACTAACATTAAAGATCCCCTTAGATCACAAACGGTGGCAGAAGCTGGTCGATCTGCTCGAAATGTGCCTCACATTCAGCGGTGCCTGTGGCGGAAGGTAGGGCGAACAGAATGTTACCAGAAAGAGCAAAAAATGGACAGTCAGAGCAACATCCTGTAGTTTGGTGACTAGGGTTACGGGAGAAGAGTAAACCGTGTCATCGAAGAACGCGACCAGTCCTGTCTGAGCTCTGTCGCCATGAAGGTCATCTTTTCTACAATTCCTAAACACAAGGGTATCGGATTCTTGAAATGTGTTTCCTGAAGACACACACACTTGTCTGATCTATGGGAGACATTTAAATTCCACTACCCGATTCTTGTGATCTATTTTGAAAGTTTTTCTTCCCTTTCTCTTTGTACCTGGGCGCTAAATGCGAGGTTATTGGTGGTGAACTGGTCGGACTAGGTAGGTCACCGATTGGAACCACATCCATTTGCCAAAGCGTCGATAGTAGACGTAGCAGGCGGTTTCACTGCCAGTGCCTTAGGTATTGTTCCACTGGAGTTTGACTTGGTCTTTGTGGCGGCTTTCCCTTGTTGGGCTGAATCCCGGAAAGGTCTCTCAATGAGTGTACCAGTCAGTGCCCGTCAGACAGTCGCTGTTGGCAGCAATGGTTCCACTATGTCAGTCCAAGAAGTCTGTACAACTGAGTCTCTGGCAGGCGCCGTGTTACGAGAACCTGGCTCTTGGTATGTGCAGCCACAGGAGTACGTGTTGGAAGCGGCAGTTGCCACATCTGTTTGTGTCGTCACACTAACTTTAACTGTGGGCTGTTTTACAGCCGATGCAAATGAGGTGGCAAACGATGGGGGCTGTATGAATTTAAACAGATTCTTTGCTTCTGCATATGACACACGATGTGTAGCATTAAGTTATTGAATTTTGTTTTGGTCGCAACAGATGGGACACCCTCTACTCCAGACTGAATGTGAGTTAGAGTGATTAACACACACCTGTGGGGATGAACATTTCACACCTGGTTCGTCAGCTGCTTGACCACAAAAATCCCACAAGCAGCAGAACCATTGCATTCAACAATAGAGCGGTAGTATGACAAAGTCTTTGGCAGTTGAAACACAGCAAGGGATTTTGGAAAAAAGGACCAACAGGTAAGTGTAAGAAATCTGCCTTAATGTAGGTCGTGCATATTGAAAGTTAGAATGAATGTAGGTGTTGTTTCAAGCAGCCCATTCACTCTCTTCTTCACATTTTGAACTTCCGTAACACCTTTGTGTGCCCATTTCCGTTGTAAGACACTGATGTCCTCATCCATGAGGTCTTCACATGTTCCCACCGTACGGTTAGAATTTAAGGTTTTATGATGTTCAATGGTAATATGGTACTCACCCAATGCAGTTGCTTTCAGAAGTCTCTGTACTTGCCTTGATGTGGCCGTTTCAATCAGCAATGTATCATTACGAAGTGTTTTTACTGTCTTCAGGCCAGTTGTAATACCATCTAAACCTTTCTGGATGTAAAATGGGGACACCTCAGTGAAGGTGCCCTCGGCTCGTTTAACCCTCACTAAATATTTTCACCCACCTATGCCCTATTACTATAATCAATTCAGTATTTCTGAGGAGTATGCTCAGGAGAGGTACCCTCACGGCTTCCTTTGTTGGTATGGGTAAGAGTGCTCACCAGTGGCCCACCCGATCCACTGGGAGCAATTTTTGAAGAATTAGGAGGCTGCGTGGTCAGCCCACGAACAACTAGGGAGCGGATGTCCAACAAGAGCCCCGCCTACCATGGTAAGCCTTGTACAACGAAAGTGCAGCAGGTTCCCCAGATGTCGCCCGCTTACGACTGTTCCGCCTCAACAGCCATGCATCCCATCAGCGTGCAGCACACCTTATGATTGAGGCGTTTTTAAAGAGGTTTTTACCATCCTCACCCATTCCCTGCCACACACAACGTTCCACCACCGTGCCACGCGGTGGTCGCTGAAGCCTTCCCAAAGCTTGTGGTGACAGAGAACTGGCGGCGATCAGAAGTCCCCAGCTCGGGAAACCCGGATTCGCCAACCCCTTACTCAGCAAATAAATGCTGAGCCCCTGAGGGGTATGTAGGCAGTGCTAAGCGATAATTGAGGCAGTGTAAAAAGCGATGGCTGTGTCCAGTTGATGACTGGAAACGAGCGATCTGGAGTGGTCGGCCGCTGTGGCCGTGCGGTTCTAGGCGCTTCAGTCTGGAGCCGCGTGGCCGCTCCAGTCCCAGGTTCTAATCCTGCCTCGGGCATGGATATGTGTGATGTCCTTAGGTCAGTTAGGTTTAAGTAGTTCTAAGTTCTATGGGGCTGATGACCTCAGATTATAAGTCCCAAAGTGCTCAGAGCCATTTGAACCATTTTTTGATCTGGAGTGTGAACGTTACATACCATCAGTAGAGTACAGAGAAAGAGCAAGTAATGGCGTTTGGCTATGGGGTGTCCCTTGTGCTTAGCCCGTGTTCCACTGATTGCACTTACGTAAAAGCTAAATGCCCAACGATATGAACACACTTTACAGCACAGCGTGCTGCAGGCAACAGATGAACAGTTCGGAGATGATGACTGTTTGTGTCAGCACGACAGTGTACTGTGTCATAAAGCAGCATTTGTGAGGCTGTGGTATCTGGGGTGAATTGAACTGGCCTGCACAAATCCTCAACCTGAACGCAACAGAATACCTTTGAGATGATTTAAAATGTCATCTTCGTTCCAGATCTCAGCATTCTTCCCTACTTTGTCTGGTTTCGGCTGTAAAGGAATAACGGGCTGCCATTCCTCCTCAGTCATTCAGATACCTCACTGAAAATCTTGATATCTGTTTTTAAGCCATCATGAAGGTGAATGGCGGACTCATCCCTATAAATTTAACCATGTGACAATTTGCTGTAACATAGAGAGCAATTCATTGCAGTTTTGCTGTAACATAATAAAAATGGCAACTTATGATACGATTTCGGTTGATGGGTGTCTGTAACTACGGAAGCAAAGAGAACAAAAATGCACTTGATCTTCTTGACTGGAATAAAGTAAATGAACTGGTACAATGATTTGTTTTCTTGCTAGCTTCGAAAGGAGCCGAAAATAATTCATATGATACTAAAATAAGTAAAATAAGTAAAAATCGCAACTGCAGTTGTGTATAACAACATTCCATTAGTTGGAAGATTTCCGCGAAAACTGCGTTTGACAAATTTGCAAAAAAGTTCATATAATGGTTGCATGGGATTTTGTTGCACGCTTTGGATTTTGGGACCGGATTACGCGCAATCATATCCGATTTCACAGGAAAATTGGAAATATAGGTCGTATTATACCTTCAGTATTGCGTGCCTCATCTCGATGTTTAACAGGGTGAAGCACGTAATCTAGGGCTCAGCCAGACATATATTTTACCTCGCCCTCTACTCAGAATGGGTTGACTACTGTTTTCGACTGTGAGCTGTGCCGGTTCGGATTATCACCCATTCCTTGTACAGCAGTTGTCAAATAACTCTTTTACCGCGAATTGTGCTCAACCAACTTAATGCACCCACTACAGCGATGCAGAAAGGGATCTGAGTTCCTTGAAAATAGATATCTGCTACATCTTGTTTTGTAATATAGAAACATAACACGCACATTTAAGACTGAGTTTCGTTGATTGTGTTTATCTCTAAGGTAACATAGTTCAGAGATAATGTTATTCCGCAAGTGGAAAACCGAAATACAATGCTGGCATAGGAAAGGAGATAGGACTTGAAGATTAATGTTAATTTCGTTTTTTTCCTGTCGGAATTTGCTGACTCTGTGTGATGTTGTGTTGCAAAAGCTGGCCGCTCATTGCAAATAACTTTTCTTTGTTTCTGCATAGTAGAGACGTTACCTTCAGCAAAGTCTTTGTCGTTGTCGATTTTCGTTCTACGTTTATGACACGATATGTGAGTATAACATACATTACATACTACTTCTATTAACTGAATTCATGTATTTTGCTTATCAACTATTTGATATAATATAAAACATCAGAGGTTATTCTGCTTGCCTGTTACAGAGCCCAAAGCATCTGTACGTGGGTATAAGCCCAGAACACCTTGAAAGGCTATTAGCATCAGAAGGGACGAGAAGGGATAGCACCATCCAATATTTAGTGTGAGATAAGTCAACACCTCATCTCGAGTGGCACTGCCGGTTTATCTGAAAGTCTGCGAAATGGAGCCTTCGTCAAGACCCTTGATCCTGATTGAAAGTGAACTTGACATTCTCAGCAGCATCACTGTGTGTATAAATTATTGAGGACACAGTTCATTTCAAAAATAATGATACAAACTATGCAAAGTAGAAAACTGTGTACACAAAAATGTCAGTGCCTATTTGTAAAGTATCATACAGTGTAACTATAAGAGAGATTAATTTCTCCTCTCTAACAAAACTGTGTGTAATTTGCAAAACTATTTTGTTCTCACAAACAAAATTAGTGATTTTACAAATGTAATGACACAAATTCAGAGTCTTTGCTAGTCTCATACACATATGATTTTTCGTATATGGACTGAAGTGGAGCGTGAAAATTTGTACCGAGGCTGGGAGTCGAACCCATGTGTTCTGCTTACCAGGCAGGAGCGTTAGCCACTTTCGCACTGCGGTTCACATGACTGCACGTACTGACCTGGACGCTACCTCCTCGCTTGCCTAGTAAGCACGAGACCTTGGTTCTATTCCCGTCCTTGGTACAAATTTTCACTTGCGGATTTAGTCTATATACATAAAATCATACGTGTATGAGGCCAGTAATGTCTCTTAAATTGTGTCATTTCATTTGTATAAGTGCTTGCACCGTCTTTCCAGGCTGGATTCCCCAATTGCGTTCGATGCTGAGGTTCCATTCCAGAACATGGAGGGACTTGGCAATTCTGTTCGTGTGTAGGTGGGACTTCAACGTAGAGTGGGGCGGCAGTGAGAATTTAGATCGAGGAAGGAGGATTGTCAACATAGTCCGAGGAGTTGTCTGAACTGCCGTGCCAAGGTGGCGTAGCGGCTACCACACCTGCACAGTAATCAGGAAACGTGGGTTCGATTCCCAGCCTTGGTATAAATTTTCATTCGCCGCTTCAGTCTCTATACATGAAATTATTTCCCTTGTATACTCTCAGAATCGAACCAACACTGTCTTGGAAGGAGAGCTTTCTTATTCATTCCAAATAAAATCGAGTATTGCAGATAACACTATCACTAAACGAATAAGAAACCATATAGACCATAAAAAATATGGAGACAGTGAGACGTGAACTTGCCATCTTTATCTACAGGCCCACAAGCCCATCAATTACTCTACAAGATCAACGTGGCAGCAGAGTCCAAGTTCCAATACACAATGCGTGCAAATGTCTAAAAGGCTGTTACAACAGATGTCAATGTTTGATATATAACTGGAAAAAATGGTACCAAAAACGTTGCACTTTTGTTAAATAATCAATGCGCCGAAGCATTCAAACCGCTCACCTCCATAGGTCACAAGTTATATTCGAAAAACTTAAGATACAAGAAGCCTTTAACTACTGTTAAGTCGTTTCCTTCCATTTTATCACAAAACAGCACCGAAACGAATAGTGTGCTTTGAAGCAGCTTATATTCATAGCACCTATGCTGTAACATGAAAAGGACCAATAACAGAGATAGTTCAACTCTACACGAATTAATCCAGTATGGCGCCGCTAAGTTCTGTTTGGGACGGAAAATCGTTATTCCACCTAATTGTCCTTGTTCTTCTCCACGAGGTGACAGTCTCAGTAGGTAGATTCTACCTTTTACGCTTTGCATCTTACATAAAACTTCTGATTTTCGAATTTGTTCCAAAAATGAACTTGATTCTTAGGGGCATATTGTTTTTCTAGTTTGGTTCTTGCCTTGTACTGACCCAGTTTCGTTTCTTTGCACAGAAAAAGAATTGTTCGTGACTTACGCTCAGGAGGAAAATGGGAAAGAGTGTCCTTCTATTTGAAAAATCATAGAATCACATAAAATCATATTTACTTTTTATCTCAAAAAATATTTTTCACAAGTACCTTTTTAGAGAAAAACTTCATTACTTCCAACTTAATTATTAACAATGTATTGTTGCAATAACTTTAATAATACAAGCCATAAACTTTCTGTTTACTAAGATTGCGAGGGAAATATGACAAGAAAACATATATTCTTTTAAACATACTTATTCGTTTATGATGTGTCTTTCTTTGCCCTGGAACCCTCAGGCGTACTGCGACACAAAATGAAGCATATGCTTGTAACACTCGTATAATTTACAACGTTTGGTTTAGTAACTAGTTTTGAGCGTTGACCTCTTCATTTACAGGTCACTTTGAAGAATCTGTCCTAAGGAAATTGTCACACAAAACGCGTTGTGTAAATATACTCTTATTTTATAAGAAAGGAGCAGTTCAAACCCATTAGTCATATTGTTTTGGCTGTGATTGATTCCAAATTGAAGTATTATGTATTTTCGTAGGTTGATCCCACTTCCCTTTTCAGTGTACTGACTGTTTTAATTTTTTTTATCTAGAAGATGTAAGGATACAAACCAAGGGCATGAGCTATAAATGATATATCACTATCGAGAACCTGATACACACGTATGAAGGTTTGAAAGAATTCTGAAATCCGAATACGGAATTTTTCACCATCTGAAGCCGCACGGGAAGCATATAATTTTCTATGTATAAAATGGTTTTCGAAATCACCCTTCCGTGATGGATCCATTTCGAAAACGGGAAACACTCCATGAGATGGGTCTTTGAGAAGAGAATCCGTATTTAATACAAAAAACTATCAATATAGTCTTCTGGTATATCTTATGTCTGCAAACTAAATACAAGAAACTTTTTTCCAAAATGTTTTCAATAAAAACACACGTACCTCTAAAAGGCGTCGTATTTTGTACCTTTGTGACAACGAGTAACGATGTAGCAGAACAATCATATAGTGCAGGTTCCGCGGGTAACTTTTCCTACCCTTTGTAGTAGTAAGTTAAGCAACCGAAATATGCATAAAATTAGCAGCATTGAACTAGTACTGAATTTTTCGTTTCTTTTATTTTCAGGCACATTTGTGTGTAAAATTTATCTTTTAGGTACAATAAAACGTAATTTACTGATTTGTTCGTTTTCATATTCGTTTCATTCGCTTTTATGTCTGCCTGTGCTCGCTCAACAGTTCTCTTTCTCAAATAAATGATGATTGATTCCATGCATCTACATTGGGCGCTTTTCAACTCCTGACTGACGAAAAACTGGTTATCGTTTACGATTGTAAGGACTTACAAAGCAATGACGTGCGGTAATTCATCAACGTTTTGAAAAATTTTGTTCCCTGTCACTTGCTAAATTTCGATCATTTCCCAGCACGTTTCCGTTGTCGGTGGCGTTACTAATACGAACCTTCTAAGCTTACTATGCAGTTTCTCAGCTCCTGTCTCAGAAGTCGTTAATATTCCAAATAAATCGTCACTTCCCACACAGTTTGATATTTTCATACGTAGTTAATTTACACGTCGGCAAATTGTGAAAGAAAAATATTAATGTTGGTTTGACAGCTGATAGTTTACTTTCAATCATTTCGTACTAGTTAAGCCCACACAAATATAGATATAACTAGCTGCTACCCGCGGCTGCACTCTCATAGCAATAAAATGAGATGACATGTGCGTGTGGCTTTACTGGCAGGCCGACCCGGGTAGGGATAATTCGGGTGCGTGTTGGAAGTCTTTTTATTTTGTGCCACTTATGCGAGTTCCGCGTCGATGATGATAAAATGATGATGAAGTTAGCATACACAACACACCTAGTCGCGAGCGGAAAGAATCTGACACTGCAGGGAATCGAAGCTTTTTTTTTTTTAGCCATCGTTCTTTTTTTAATCATAATAAATAAAACAAATAGCCGCTTTTTTAAGAAATTTTTCACTCGTTTCATGTTCTTCCTTTTAACATTTCCTCCCTTACTGCATTTTTATTGAATATTTTTTTGGTTTTATCATTTTTTTCTTACATTTGACGGTCAATGTTAGCAGATAACTAATTTTATGTTACTGGTATACAACATTTTATATGAGATAATAATATGAGAATAGGCTGACAGTCTGCTAGTTTGCAGTGGAATCTTTATCATATTTCGACTTTGGAAGGCTTCGTTTAATAGTTTAGAGGGTGGCACCGAAAGTTATCATAAGGGCAATGCGTATAAGAAACACTTTATGGTTATAATAAAGATTCCGGTTTTAATAATATTAAAAATTTGAAGGAATACTACGACACATAGTAAGATATAAATGAGTGGAGTAAACGTCAACACATAGAAAGGGGTGGTTTAAATCAGTAGCCTCATATTTGCGGTTTTTAAGCATAAGATTTCAGAATAAAATTTAGATTTTTGATTGAAAGTTTTAGTAAGGTAATATTTTTAACACAGATTCAGTTTAGTGTTGTGTAAATTAATAAAGCACAAAATTTTCGGTGAAAATATGGCGGAGCGTAGCCACTTTTCAGGCGGAGACGGAATATTTATCCCAGGACCCCATGATCGAAAGCCAGCAACGCTAACCATATTAACACGAACTGCTGATGCGAATCGTACGCGTCTCAATAGCTGTATGAGACGCATGACGCTGAGCAGCTAAAATGCAACGGTTTTTTGAGTGATATTAGTACGGAAGTATGAATTAAACATAGTATTGTATAAGCAATGTATACATTAAATTGAATCGTATTGTGTAGAACATATCAAACAAAACAGCGTTTCACAAAACTGATAAAATTCCAAAGTCAAAAAGCTTTCCCAAACAGTAATTATTGTTCTATATTTCGTATTATATGCTTCATATAAATACATACACCGTACTAGACGATTTCCATAGTAGCCTGTGTTCTCCGTTAGCGTTCAAGCTATTTCCTAACAAAATTCTATCAGCATCGGTTCTATGGTTAAGCCATGAAAGTGTAACAGGTGGTGCTACTTCCACCTTTATAATTCAGTATGGGAATGTGGATTTTCTGTCAGCGAACTGGATACCAAGACACTGTACTTCCTAAGACTACAACCTTCCCTCGAAAGTGAATAATTATTGGGGCTTTCCGTCTTGGGTCGCAAACAGCTTCCGTAACTCGTACTTTCGCTCAGTTTGTTCTGGGCTCTCTCTGCCTGGCTTTCGGTCACTGTCCCTTCACATCAACCGAGTAACGTGATGCTTTCTGAGAACACATTCAGCTAAGAAAATCGAAGTAAACAACCTGTCTACATTAGATAATCAATTACCATACCAGGTTGTTATAACTGAGGTGGAGCGACTCATGGAGGTCCAGTGGGGCTGTAATTACCGAACGGCAGAACAACTTGGTAGATGTGTTGACGTATTAATGGGAAACCGATCTACACTGGAAAACAAATAAGCACTGATTATTACCTGGAGGTGAAAATCTGGCGCTGTGCACTGGTTTTGTGATGATATGACATCCCCACTGTCATTTTACAAGACGTAACGTGAGTGAACATTATGGCTATCGTCATGGGAGACCGTGCGTTGTTTGTGAAATTGTTTTGTGTGAACGGCAGCTATTAAAGAGCTTCATTGAGGGAAGCGTCTTACCCTGGTGGAAGTTACTGACGCAGTTGCTGTTGCTGGAACTGACCATGTAGCACGTGCCCCGGGGAGTGCTAGGGCTCGTGCAATGTCACGAGAATTTTTCATCCCATGGTAAGCTGTACGGACAGTTTTGCGGTCTATTTTCAGTGCTACCCATACGGCGCTGGAATTGAAACTTCATGATCCGCAGCAACGTTCTGAATTTGCTCTTCGGTTTCTGTCACAAATGGGAGTTGATGTCATGTGACCAGGCAGTATTCTATGGAGTGACGTGGCATATTTTACACTACAGGGTGCAATGAACACACAGAATTGACGTATATGGACTACTGTAAACCGCATGTTATGAACGAGGGGGCATTGCATTCGTCTTATGTGAATGTCTGGTGTAGATTCATAAACACTTTTATTCTAGGTCCGCTCTTCTCTGAAGGGGATACAATCAAAAGGACAGTCAGGTTTGTATGCACGTTATCGAGACCTCCTTGTAATGCATGTTATTCCCGCATTGCAAAAGCTCTACTGCGTGGAAATCACTCAAGATGGGACAACACCTCGTGCCGTTCGCCCAGTGAAAGATCTGCTAAATACAACTTTCTACGAATTTGTTATATCCAGAGATTTTCCAGATGCATGGCCTGGAAGATCACCTGTTTCTGAATAGAAGTAACTTTTGGGTCTGGACATAGCTACAAGAACGCGTTTACGGGAGTCACGTTCGGTGCCTATCTCATCTTATGGTCAGTATACAGGAACACGTTGCTCAGATTCCAACGGAACTTCTTCGAGCAACTTTTGATCACATACTTTTACGGATGCAGCATCTCGTCGACATCTCCGGTGCTCATACTGAACGAATTGTGTAGGTGGCAGTTAATAGTAAAATCAGCATTATGCCTTTCTCACTTAATTGACCTTTTCTGCCCACGATCCGTTCCTAATCCTTCACATACGGAAACATTTCTATACGCCTTTCCTGCATTCACAGCGCCAGATTTGCAACTGCCTGTAAAAATGTCATCTAATATTTTTCCGGCTTAAATCTGTTCCGCATTAACGCATTAGAATATCTATCCCTTTCGCTACCGTACGATAATTACAGCCCACATGGGACTTGTGTGAGTACACGCATTTTAATTATAACCTCCCAGTATTTTGCAGCATTATACTTATGAGTACTTGATATTTATTCGGAAAATGTATCTAAAACCCATATAACTAAAAATTAGGTAAAAAAGGGACGGTGAACGAGTGCAAGTGAACGGCTCACAAAAAGGAACGATCACCAATGAACTTGTTCCCAAAGACAAACGATTCTGCCCATGTTTAAACAGGCTGTCTTCAAAGATTGATTGAAGACTGCGGTGTGATGGTTCGTCTCTGTGAAGTGATCCTTAGAAGCTTTCATGACTTTCAAAAACATAAAGTTTACTTTATAGAGCCCAGTTCACCTTACTGTACGTGTATCGTGACGATTTACTTTTGGACAATGCTCTGCCTGTCAGGCGAATCCAGATGGGGAATTGGTTGCTAGAAAGCAATTGGTAAACAATTTCCCAATAAGGTGTTTGTGTGATGCAGAAGAACATATAGACTGGCCTGTGGGAGAGAAAGACCAAATGCTTCAAATGGCTCTAAGCACTACGGGGCTTAACATCTGAGGTCATCAGTCCCCTAAACTTAGAACTATTTCAACCTAACTAACCTAAGGACATCACGCACATCCATGTCCAAGGCAGGAGTCGAACCTGAGACCATAGCAGCAGCGTGGTTCCGGACTGAAGCGCCTAGAAACTCTCGCCCACAGCGGCCGGCTCTGTCGCCCCGTCAGAAGACAAAGGTCCTCTGTGAACTAAAGGTTCTCAACAGCTCTTCCCCGAAGATAGGTGAGAATGGAGCCACAGAGCACAATGTGTGTATTAAAAATCTTCACATAGTGACTATATTGGTGGGTGTCTCCTGATCGACACTTTGACGAGGGACAGGTGAAGAGAACATATAGGCCTGCTATGTCAATGTCGTACGTACGTTGTGGCAGTAGCTGCTTTTACGTTGGTGGTAAAAGTGAGAGAATATGAGTGGAATGCAGTATCTAAACAACTGGGCTCTCCAGCTTTATCTCTCTCCCCACCGAGCTTCTCATTTCTCTGGGGTCTATACCGACCAACTGCAATTGTGTCCAGAGCTTAAAAATGAGTCTCTTCTACACTCAAGCACTATGGTCCTCCATATACTGAAAGTTTCAGATCCTCCCCATGAGCCCTGAAAACATTCCATTGTTCAACTTAGGTACAGGAGGCGTTTCCTGGCGAGGTAGTTCTTTCCACATGTGTTTCAGCTTTTATGAGGATTCGGTGATATTTATGAGTTTAGTAGAGCGGTGGATGATTGTCTCAGACTTACTTCATTTTCCTCTGTCTCTGCAGCTGAATCACTAGAACCAATAAACAGGATTAAATCTGCATGATCTGACAGTTTAGGATCCATTATCTTGTGTTTGGCCAATTCTTCTCAATTTCTTTCTTGCTATTGCCACTCTGCATTTTATAATGTGTCTGCTTCACCCATTATCAGCTACTTTTATGCGCAAATAAAAAACTCGTGTTCTACTTTTGGTGCCTCTTCTCTTAATCACCCTCATCATCGCCTGATTGGATTCGACTACATTACATTATCATTGTCTTACTTTTGTGCAAATTCGCTTTATGACTTCTTTTCAGTACACCACCTATTCGGTTCAACTGAATTTCAAAAAGTCGTATGTCGTCTCTGACAGAATTACAATGCCATAGGCAGAATTCAAAGTTTTATAGATTATTCCTGAGCTTTGAATCTCTTTAAAAAGTTAATTTCTGTTTCCCTTACAGCACGCTCAGTGTAAAGGTTGAACAACATGGAGGTTAGGCTGCAATCCTCTCTCCATCCCTTCTCAACTGCCGTTTCCCTTTCACAGCCTTCGACTCCTTGTCGGCCGTCTGATTTCTGTATAAGATGTAGATAACGTTTCGCTTTCTCCACCGAATTACAGTGCCTCATCACATTTAAATATTCGTCTCATTTAATGATCTGAATAACTTCTTTCAGTTCATGACATATTCTTTCAGTTCCTTCACCATCTGCGACCGTATAAAAAGAATATTTAGAAAGTGCCATAGTTGCTATCATCAACGCATTCTGAAACGAGATATCGTTGAACAGCACAAAAATATTTTTGTAGCCTTTATGTCTACAAAGAAAGATAAAATGATATAAAAATGGGCAGCAGGGATAGATATGAAGAGGAGTAGAACTATGAAATGAAGAGTATCGACTGAAGCAGGCCTTTGTTGCTTGAAGACCATCTCCAGTCAACAACTGAATTACAACACGAAATTTAAGATGCTTACGAAAGAATATGGTTTCGTTAATTCGGGAATTTTAAATAACGAATATGTACTTTGCAGGCATGTAATTGTTCTTTGAGTACACAGAGGAGCGGAAAATGTCTTTCGATTTTAATTGAGGCTCTGATGCCCAGGCGTTGGCGCCCGGAAGTGCGCATGTGGGTTCAGTAGATAACTCTGCCGGGCAGGGCAGTCATTGATCAGAGCCGGCGGCACCGCAATCCCAGTACATCAGCCACCAGGTAATGACGCTTTAAATCACGTGACTAACGAACTCCGAGCGACCGCTCCCGGCTCCGATTGAGCGGCAACCTGCGGCTTTGCGCCTGCACGGGTGTGGGTTCAATCCACTCTGGTCTACATTTTTGGAATTAATTGCAGTTAGGCCTCTTTCAAATGACACTAACGGAATCTGTTTGCTCGGCATTTTCTTACCATATCTTTAGTTACGATTTTACGGTTAGCCCATGGAAACAGCAGCAGCAGGAAAAATGTGGAAAAATGCGTACATAAATGCAAAGATAAGACGTAATACAGCGTATGGTACATGTTGATGACGATACAGGATGAATTAGTCGCGAAAATCAATTTAAATTTATCAATTGCAACAATATAATGCTATAAAATTCCCTTTCAGTTACGTCACGCTGTGCCGTATTACTCCAAGATAGGTCCGAAATAAGTAAGCACTGGTTTTTGTAGATATCTGACTGTCTGTTACCAGACAAAATCATTCTTCCTTTGTTTCTGTTGAAAATTTATGAGGACGAAATGTTACTTGCTCATCTGAAAAGGAACCCTGGTGCCTTACACATTACCATGGAAAGACTGAAGCACACAGTACCACAACGCTATGCACAATGCAGTACGATCCGCAGGCTTCTTCCAGTACTGATGTCACGTTGGCCACTCGTATATACACACAACTTCCACACATGCATCTAAGCTCCTGAAGTGTGCCTTGTACAATTCGAATTGCCACGATATGGCAACGACGACGAGACTGACTAACTTTTGTTTTATAGTTTCCTCTTACCTTACCGAATCTACACTTTCTGAGCTTTACGTACCATTAACATGTAAAATTTGGCGTTATCTGGTTCCACCGAAAACACACTGTGACCAAACGTAAACCTACAAATGACAGCACCGACTTCAGCACGTGAGAAGCATTCGTATTCACCTGTCTCAAATTACAGTTACTACTTCTCAGCTCTTGTGTGCTCTCCCGCAGACCTGACTATGTCAGCCATAGACATACTGCTCACAAATACGAAATCTTCAGCCTGTTTGAATACATAAAATTATTCCATCTGTCAGCTGTTCTCTTTGTTTCAACATCATTTATTCTGGATAATGTTCTTAAAAGGTTAATTATCTTCGAGAACACAAACATAATAGCCTAACTGTACACGAGTATTAGAGTGCATAGTATTTGTTAATAAGCAGCAATTGGGACTCCACTGTTATTCTGAAACTAAAACACGCCTCATTCAACCCAAAACGTCGTCCATTGCCGTGATTCATATCTAGGTTATTTGTGATTTATTTTACGTACTTTCGTTAAATTATTACACTTGAGCAACTGAATAAAAAATACTTTCCTGTTGAAGTTTCTTTACTGTCCAAACCAGTCACCATCCACCCCCATTGTTGATACTTCTACGACTCCATGTTTGTAACTCAGAACCGAATTGTAACAAAAATCACCAGAGCATCACTTGATAACCAATGTAATACATACCTGCTTACAACTTTTTATTCAACTTCTACTAACTATGGTGTCAGCAGTTGTTGATAAACGACGGTTCCAGCGTTAGATAATTTTATGTAACTTGTTCGAAATGCGCTGATTCATAAATGAATTTTATAACATGCTTTTAAATAGGAACGTATGGTTTCACGGCTGTTGTCTTCTACAATAAAGCATATCCTGGTATGTGAGTGTGGTGACGTATTATTTTGTAGAATAAATACATTCCCTGATAAATGCCACTTGCAACATTAGCTTTAGTGTATAAAAGAATGTGAATTTATGGGAAGTCATTAAATGTTGCTACAAAGTATAACTGCGTAGGCGCAAGGATTGCAGTGCATGTAACATAATGCAGTACACCTTTTGAAAGTGGCGTACGAGTTGCAGGATTTTTATTTAGCAGAATGTTGCCTATTTAGGTGGCAGTTTACTAGCTATGAATCGTGCGTAGACGTGTTCATTCTTACCATTATGGCCAGGAAAAATGGTCTCATATAACAAGATAAGTGCTATTACCATCGCTTCCTCTGAGGCTGTGTAATCAGTGTGAAAGTAACACCACTCCTGAACTTAACATTAAAACTTGGGCTGGAAGATAATTTCTAAAAGAAGGACAACACGTTGTCATTAAAGTAGAGATTCTCGTAATGGTATGATGATCTGATGTTGTCAACATTATGAACGACAGTACAAAACTTTTATCGTAATTAGGAACCATGTAGCTAACGAAACCGATACGAAAAAGCTTGGTCAGACATCTAAAAATACTGAAAAATTCACCTGAAGATGGCTGAATAGTTGTCAGGAGAAATATTGTGGCAAGATGTTGACGACGTCCAGCTTCAAGCCCCAAACCTCATCGTACAAACTTCCTATTCCTTATTTAACCCAATCCTTCGAATATGTTTGAAAAACAATAAAAACAGGATACACAGGAAAAATTTCGTTGTGAATTTTATTCTCTACCTGAAACTAGTGATGCAGGTACAGTATGTCACGTATTCCTAATGAAACAGATGCCTGTTTTGATCTTTTCCCTAATCTCATGTGTAGAAAGTACGGATTTTTTGTAACCTTTGGGTTTTGTTCTGTAAAGAAATTTTGGCTCCCTGACCAACAACAGAGAGTGTATTTTTACTGTTGGAAAATAATTAATGAATATGTGAGTAGCCCCGTAACACTACGAGCGGCTCTCGAGCATCCCTCAATAAGCTACGGAATGTGGAGCCCCGGGCAGCGTGAAATGGCTATTTTGCTGCTCTGTTGTCTGGACATGCCTCCGCCTTTCACGCGGGCCTCTCTACATTCCTGCCTTCTTGTGCTTTTGCGTAAAATGACCCGGTGTAACGGAAACGCACGCCGAGTAACATTTATTCCTCATGTGCAGCCTGACCCATTCGCCTTTCGGCTGATACCGAGAAAATGCATTTCGCTTCTCATGTAGCTGAATAATTTTTTATCCTTATTTTTTCCAGCATATTTTTTCCATATTGTAGTCTACGATCTCTCGTGTGAATATGGTGAGAAAATGTAAATGTGTTTCTTGCTCAGCGAGCATTCACACAATCAGGAGAGGAAATTCGATGAAAAATTATTGTATTGTAAGCGTAACTTTCGACGAAAATTGCTTAACCTCATTTTTTTCGAAGTTTATATTTCTTAAATTCAGTTCTGATAAAATATTTCAGGTACTGATATGTAAAACATATACAGATTATTTCAAGCATTGAAGTGCACAATGATAACAGATAGGAATCCATGGTACATGCTCTTGTCTACCATTTTAGAAGTAATGTTAATGACACATGAACTTTTATGATGAGTTAAGACTAAGTACCTGGCTAAAATTTTAACTTGTCTAGTTGATTTATTCAGATAGACCTATCTGAACTAGGTAGCACTAAATGTGGGGACAAAGATCTGTATAGCCTACGGGTCCTACAGTAGAGTATAGGAAGTTGCATTTTAGTTCATACAGTATTGTAGAACAAGAAATATTATTACCGATTTCAGCTCCTACATCACAACTATTTGCAAAGAGTTAAAACATTTTAAATTACTGTATATTTATAATATGGGAACTGAAATTTCTGAATCCGTGAAAATATAGTACTCGTACTAAGTTTACCAACTTGAAAGCTTAAACTGTATTATATAATCTTCTAACAACGGCGTGAAAGTAACAGATTTTGTCAGTCAGCGTATTATATAGCTTTTGTAACAATTTAACAGCTTGCTTAACATCGCAGATTCTTTGAACCAGTGCCTTACGAGAAGATAATAATGTATCTCAGTGGCAATCCACTAGCCTACAGGCAATAGAAGAAACAGGAAATATATTTTTTCCCCTTGTGCTGCTGTCGATTGCTATAATTCTTCATTCTTTGTTTAGAAGACAGTGGTTGGTTCGGTGATAGTTCTTTCCTATGCATGCATTGTACAACATTCTGACATGAACAAGATTGTATGCGTCAATCGATTACATCATCTAATAAATGAATGATGTGCTGCGTTTCTTGCACTTACGCGATTGTTCGTATCAATTTAAAAGATACAGCAGTTTCTGACTCCAATCACAGTTTTCTGGAAGGCCATTAAGCACAAATTTTGCTTTCCGTAATGACGGGTTAAGTGCAAGCGTAAGTAAATAAAGTTTAAGTATACTAAAAACTAATTGCGAAAGACAGAAGCAGCCAAAATATGACCAGATAGTTATGATATATAATGTTAACAACATTAGAAATGCAGAATAGAATCTATGAGAAGAGTTGTCTTCGCTATATGTGAATGGATTACCATTTCCCTTCATTTTAACTGCAAATTTAGCGCGGCATGGAGCTACAATCTTGTATTACAAGCACTCTTAAAGATTTTAAATATTTTTTTAGATTTTACTTTTCATTTATTTGATGCTTCTACAATAACTCCACCATGCCGTAATTCTAAGGCATTTCATTACATTCTGTACATTGTATATTGAGCTTGTGGTACCAGACATCTACAGCTCTATCCAAAGCTATATTAACAGAAAAAACATAGAAATAAATAAAGTAAAAAGACTGAAGTAGAAGTTTAAAAAAATCTTCCACCCGAGGACCCTCTGTCCTTATTCTGTTGCAGTGGTAGACAGCAATCTCGAAATAGTTCAAGACTGCTGATTATGTTGTTCTCTACATATATGTTTATAGCTACTATTGGCGTAAAGCAAAATACCAGCCCCCACACTTTCAGTTCTCCTTTCAGAAGTGGAGGGAAAATGTGATAATTACGAGTTCCTTAACTTGATAGAATTCAGACTCACACTGACGTCACTTTAGATAACAACTATAGTTCACAATGAACAAAAAACTCATCAGGATTAAATCTCCCGCAACCCTTTTGCTTTGGTAATAATAATGATGAGGTAAGAATTTTGATTACAATTATGAGTAGCACTTCCCTACACCTGCAAGGCACATTTATGAAGAATGATGGAAGTGCTCCAGCAGAAACGTCGAAAGTTGCATGTAACGCGTTTCCCTTTCCGTATCTAGAGTAATGACATGAACTTAATCAAGTCACAGCTGACCACACAAGAAATACTGGAATCATATCAACTCTCAAAAGTTACATATCTGTATCATATTTTAACCCGAATATTCTAAAGAAAGCAGGATGATTCACTGACTAACGATAAATAATCACTTTGATATCTGCACTCCATCTGAAAATGTTTGTGGGGCTCTTTTAAGATAAATGCACCATTATGAAAGCCAGACAGGAACTGACTCTCATATGAAGTTCTACAGATCGTAACGCATATATTTATGAAACACAAGCAGTATAAAATGTTTTGTTTCGTTATACTGGCGTGGGAAGTACTGCACATATCTGTATCATATGAGGACCATCTGGGACCTTCACATATGCAAAATTTTGTGGTTCAACTGGCATTTACTTCCATTCATGGGAATTCAATGAATATTTGGTACAACCTACGAGATTAGAACATAGCCAGTCGATTAAAACATCTGTTCAACTAGAAATTACTCGAGTCATTATTGTGGGACTGCAGCGAGGCAGGGGAGAGAATCTGACTAAGGATTCTACTATATTCAACAAGTGTAAGGTAGCGAATGCAAATGTGTTTCTGATTTTTATGTATTACTCGTAAGATAATTTACAACTTAACAGGAACGGTGACAATATTCGTCTGCTGCACAATACGTAGTTCAGGTTTCGCTCTTCTTACTATAAGTGTGATGAATATTCATGTACGCTCAGTCCACAAAGTTTAAGGAATTAGCAACAGTCATTGTGACTGATTGCTCGAACCAAAACAAGAGTATTAACGCTTGTCGTATAGACACGCATATTGAATCCGATTCATCTAATAATTGCTCTCCAAGGAACATGGCGTATGCATTATTACATGATTGTGTTATTAATTACTCAACTATATTAGTAATTGTACAGTGATTGCTACAACGATGGCGGTGTTTCCTCAAAGTAGCGACATTCAGCAATGGCACCTCAAAGTGCAAATATCGCTGCGGATGTGCACGGCTTTTAGGATAGGAGTGGTCAATTTGAGCTGAAAAGACGCTGCATTCCTTCCACTCAACAATGCTGGATGGGTATTTATGACATTCTCCACTATTGTTGCTTCACCTAAATCATATAGTACAGTACAGAGTGCCAAGACTTGACAGACAGCTACTCGGTTGATCTGCAGTTACCAGAGAATGTGACAGTATTATACCAGTGGCAGTATGAAGAAATGGAAACATCGCTCTGAATGTACGATCATAACGACAGCATAATTTATGCCAAAGGCTACGACAAAGTGTTGTGGCTTCATGAGATTTTCAGGAGTGCATCAACAAAGAACCTTGAAGATTACATCTGACAGCCTAATTTGAGACTCACGAGAAAGTGTGACGGGAACATAAGTGATTATATATTTGCCTCAGAAAATGTGCAGCTAATTTCATGTTACGTTATCGATGAATGATATTTTCTTTTTTTAAAAAAAACAGCGGCTTTTTATTCATTGAAATTGTGATATACGTATTCCAAGGTTCAGGTAAGCATTCATTATATGTACGCTGCCTTCGCAGGTCCTAATTTTTGGAGTTATAATTCTAAAAACCTTCTCAACACATATCTGGAAGCATCACCAGTCAAATGTTGACTGCATCCAAGGGCCTACATGGGCCCCTCTGTACACAGCAAGTGGCCAATCGTTTAAAACGTGAACTGACTATGTCACAACCCTTTCCTATAAACAGCCCTATGTAACTACAGTGCATTGTCATGACCATATGCAGTAAGGAGCCTCCATGACCTGCACACAGCAACAGCAGTAGCTGTGTAGCAGCAGTAGCGTGGGTAGTGCTCTCTTGCGCACATGGTTTAATCTTCTACCACGATGTGGTGCCCCAGCAAAACGTCAGAAGAATTTTCATCTTCACTGGATGCCTTACAGCCCATGTATGATTTCTGAAATGATGTAGCACACACGAGCACACAAATACAAGAACACAGGCGTGATAGCAACGCTGTTAACTAGGATACACAAGGCTTTGAAGAAAATACCTGCTTTTTAATAAAGGATGTGCTTGAATTCAACCCCTACGCATGTGATAGTCCAGTGCGATGATGGGAAGGCCCTGACTTCCCTGAGCCAATGCATGCTGCATCCATCCTATCTAAGGACGATAAGTGTCCTCCATTCCTTTTGGATGAAATAAGGAACCGAATGCAGCTCCTGCTTATAAAAATGGTAGCTTCAGTGCATATGGCCATTCTGGTCTCATCAGTGACAGCAGTCACCTCCCTAATAGGTTTTTGGTTAGAGTAGCCTGATTCACATTTTGGTGTTCTCGAGAGCTATACATCCATTCCCTTCATTTTCTATTGAGTAGGCTGGCTGGAGCAACCCTCTACTGGTTCTCAATAGCCATTACACCTGTATTCCCTTCAATACCACCTACTAGAGTGATTACATTGTCGCAGAGGAAGCTCAGTAGCACCGTGGTGTGCTAGTTATGATACTAAACTGTTGAATGGCGGGTCTTGAGTCCAAAACTCACCTCGATTGTACTATTTTAATTTCTGTATTCGGTTCCAGAATATTCTCGAAGTATCCAAAAAACACAAGAAACATTGTACTGGAAATTTCTGTAGCTGTATATATACTATATGGGTTCTGGCCGGAGGCAGTTCACTCTGCGCTCTTGTATGTGCAAGTGATGAATAAACCTTCGTTAAATAAAATTAGTGTTCGTCATTCATCTAATTACACCTTCTGGTAGAGACGCTGAGTATTGGAACTTGTGATAGCTCACATTATCGACGACACAGTGGCTCCCATCAGGCCACGACAGAGCAGCCATTTACGTGGCGAGAAACCCGAGTTCGAGCCATATTCAACAGATAGCAATCTTTCAGAGACAGAAGAAGAAGAGGGCAGTACCATGCAGCAACTGTGTCCCACCACAAGAGACATCCTTCCGGGTTCTCTGGTGACGGTAGCCAAGATCCAAACAAGTAACTGAAGGTGTATGAGGGTATAGCCAAATGTAAAGAGTGGGATGACACGGTGTGTTTGGCTAACGTATTTTTCTACTTGGAGGGCACTGCCAAGCAATGGTATGAGAACAACGAGGAGAAGTTCATAACCTGGGATGTATTCCAGGCGGAACTGCGCAAGTATTTAGGCGACACACAACGGCAGAAGTCCAAGGCTGAAGGTAAAATAAAGTGCAGGGCACAGCGTCCAGGAGAAACTACAGTTTCCTACACTCAAGACGTCTTGGAACTGTGTAAAATAGTGGATTCTCGAATGAAGGAGGAAGATAAAGTTGCACATCTCATGAAGGGTGTTGCTGAGGACATGTATCAAGCCCTACGCCCGAAGGAGGTTTAGACAGCAAACGACTTAATAAAATGATGCCAGTATATCGAGACAATGCACTAAAAAAGAATTACACGCAAGAAACTTGAACGGCTTCTTAACGTCGTATCGATGTCTGCGATAGAGAAAGAAACTGATTTCACAAGTGTTCTTCGTCAGGTAGTGAGAGAGGAAATTCAGAAGGCACTTGGATTGCACGGCGAGCAAAAAACCGAGACGAGCGGTGAAAACAGCCGAAGCATCCAAGGTAGCCAAATTCATCGTGTAAGACATTGTATTAATACACGGTGCCCCAAGGGCGTTAATTACGGATCGAGGCAAAGTTTTCAATCGAATCTTGTGACAGAGATAAACCGTCGGTGCAAGAGATTACTCATCACATGACGACTGCCTACCATCCACAAATTAACGGGCTTAGTGAACGCCTTAATAAGACCTTGGTCGACATGCTACCAATGTTCGTCAATGTTGAGCAGAGCAATTGGGATGAGGTGCTACCTTTCGTGACGTTTGCCTACAACACCGCCAAACAAGACACCACAGGATTTACGCCATTTTTTCCGGTGCATGGGCGTGAGGTGACTACGACCATGGACACTTGTTTTCCGCTACATCCTGATGACGTGGACGACGACTACATGGGCCAGGTGTTAACCAGAGCTGAGGAAGCTCGGCAGTTAGCTCGACTCTGCACGTTGCAGGCTCAAGAAAACGATCGCTGAAGGAATGACGCGAGCCACCGCCCTGTTATCTACCAGCCTGGTGACCGCGTCAGGATTTTCACTCCTGAAAGTTGGTCTCTCTGAGAAGCTTCTCAGGCACTACTTTGGACCTGATAAGGTTGTAGGGCAGTTGTCTGATGTTACTTATGGAGGTGAAGATTTCGACTCCGACGCAAGACGACGAAAGATGAGAGATACGGTCCACGTCCTTCGAATGAAGCCCTACAAGGATCCTGCCACCTAGGGTAAATTCGAAGCTCCAGCTACAGGCAACAAGCCGAAAGATGACGAAGAGCGTAGCGGCAAAAGAAGTTCTAAGAAGATCACCGGCAGGGCGAGTACCAGTCATCGGGAGTCGGAGTATGCAGGACCGAAGACTCGTTCCCGGACTAGGACGACGCAACAGCGTAATGCTGTTCTCTTAATGAGAGAGCAGTGTCGCAGAAGAAGCTGAGTGGCAACGTGGTGTAGTGGTTATGGTACTAAACTGCTGCATAGAGAGTCGTGAGTTCAAAACTAAACTTCACTGTACAGCTTTAATTTTTGTATTCGGTTCGAGTATATTCTAGAACTATACACAAATGACAAGAATCATTGTACTGCAATGTTCTGTAGCTGTATATATACTGTATGGGTTCTGGCTAGAGGCAGTTCGCTCTGCGGTCTTGTATGTGCAAGCACTGAATAAACCTTCATTAAGTGAAGTTAGAGTTCGTCATTCATCTAATTAGACCTTCTTCTACGTGACAGTTTAGATGGCTGGATGTGTTGGTGTGGACTCACTACAACAAGGTCTTCAGTGCCAACTGATTAAAGTTCTTTCTAGTGCTTCTACGTAGGTAATGCTATTCCAACATTAGTTCCCTTCCTACACCTTGTAAGCTTTCTGTGAGCCATGAAGTGACACGTTAGTGGTTACAATGGTGCCGCTACTAAGTGTTCCACATCGCACTCCAGTAGTTCTATTGATGATTTCTGTTAATATTGTTTTTTACGTATGAGGTGTACATCGGTGTTCGTGTGCAATGTAGCATAATCTCCTAAACTGAAGACGTCAGATATTCACCACATTCTCATGCTCTGCATTCGTTATGGCAGTGTCATTTAGGTTACTGGATAATGTAGTTATGTCAGGCGATGTGGTTCCATGGACTCTCTCCATCGAATCCATGTGTTCATATGGAAAGACGCCTTCCTTCATCACAAGTTTAAGCTTTGCATCGTCAGGGTATGTGGCTGTGGTGATAGGCATGTCCTCCTGATGAATTGTCTCAGCAAGCTTCTGAAGAGACACGTGCATGGAGCAAAGTGAATCCATCTAGCAGAGAGTAAGTGTTGGTGTGATTTTCTTGGATTGGTTCAAATGGCTCTGAGCACTATGGGACTTAAGATCTACGGTCATCAGTCCCCTAGAACTTAGAACTACTTAAACCTAACTAACCTAAGGACATCACACAACACCCAGTCATCACGAGGCAGAGAAAATCCCTGACCCCGCAGGGAATCGAACCCGGGAACCCGGGCGTGGGAAGCGAGAACGCTACCGCACGACCACGAGCTGCGGACTTTTCTTGGATTAAGCAACGTACTTTTCAGTTGCATCAGGAGTGAAACTGACCTTGTCACCCTTCAAACCAAAATCATTGAAGTGCTGAACGAGAAAGCGGACATATATCCACTTAAATTGTGAAATAAGACAGGTATGTGCCATGGAAGTTGGTACTTCAAACTGTACGTATCGTGAGCTGCACCGTGGATGCTACGATGCTACCAACGTGTAGTCTCCACTTATCAGTCCAACAGCAGTCAACAAATATCCGTCCGCTGTGGCCGAGCGGTTCTAGGCGCTTCAGTCCGTAACCGCTCTGCTGCTACGGTCGCAGGTTCGAATCCTGCCTCGGGCATAGATGTGTGTGATGTCCTTAGGTTAGTTAGGTTTAAGTAGTTCTAAGTCTAGGGAACTGATGACCTCAGATGTTAAGTCCCGTAGTGCTCAGAGCCATTTGAACCATTTTCCACAAATAGGAAATCAACTGCATGCTCGTACAATGCGTCATTCTCTTCCAAGTCAGTATGTGCCATTCTGAATAGGTAGTGTGGGAAAGAGTGGGATAGTGTTTACAACGCATTACACGAGCACGGGAGCAGTCGAAGTCAGCATACATGACTAAGGGACATCGCTCCTGGTGGTGGGCATTCTTAAACTTTAACAAATTTTTGTCCTCAATACGCACATCTTTGGTAGAGAGGTTAAGGAGGTGCCTTACAAGATATTCATTCATGGCGAACGAGTGCAGACATCTTCAGCAAAAATGTCATTTATGTCTGTGATTGCTCATTTGGATGGAAAATGCGTGGGACATGCTTTTGATGCACACAGTGTTGCTTTTCGGAATCAACAGATACCAACAAATCTATACGTTTGGGGCACTGACTGGCAAATTTTGAAAAGTAGAAGTGTCAAGCTACTTCATGCTTGAATTATCGAGTCTGCACAGAATTCTATTAGTCACCTTCTGGCTCACTATCACCATCAGCATTCAAGTATTAAAGGTGAACTGGACAGTCTGGCTGTACCTCCCAGATTTTAGTAGATCTTAGAGTATTCTTTTAAATTGCAGTACTCACGGACATTAGATGTTTTGTATTTACTTGTATGCTTTTCAATTCAATAAACTTTAACAACAGCCATACACTTTAAGATATTTTATTTCGCGAGCAATCAGTTTTGGCATTTTATTTTGTCATATTCAGATCCCATACGCTTTTTCCAAATCAACGAGCTTATCGTATAGCGCCATATAACTGGATATCGTGAATCTCAATCGTTGTGCAGTTGATTCAGACGAAAGCGCGACACGCCCAAGAGTATATGCTGGTATCACTAGCGATTCGGGGTATGTGATGTGTAGCATGTGCTGAGTGCAGTGTGAGGTGTATAGTTTGTTGTGAGAAGTGCTGTGTTTTGTGTTAGCAGAAGAGCCAACGCCGTGTGACGAGTGGAGGCCGAAATGCATACGTTTTAGCTCAAGCAGGCTACCGTGAGGAGGGAAAAACTATACTGGCGTGAGGTCTGGAACATGACAAGGAATGAGAATTCAGAAAGCGGACGTAATTAGTTTGATACTTAACTTTAATCCATTAATGACGAACGTCGCTCTTGACGGTACATGATTCACAATATTATCTGTTCAGAATACATTCTTGAAGATACTAAGTATAGTAACTGAATATGGCGCCTTGCTAGGTCGTAGCAAATGACTTAGCTGAATGCTATGGTAAAGTGTCGTCTCAGCAAATGAGAGCGTATTTAGACAGTGAACTACCGCAAGCAAAGTCGGCTGTACAACTGGGACGAGTGCTAGGGAGACTCTCTAGACTAGACCTGCCGTGTGGCGGCGCTCAGTCTGCAATCGCTGATAGTGGCGACACGCGGGTCCGACGTATACTAACGGACCGCGGCCGAATTAAAGGCTACCACCTAGCAAGTGTGGGGTCTGGCGGTGACACCACAGTGTGTGTGATGGGTGTTGTGTGTGATGTGTGGTGTCTGTGCTGTTAATGATTCTGATGCTGCTTCTGCTGAGCCTCAAACCTTAAAAAGGTGGATATATATATATATATATATATATATATATATATATATATATATATATATATATATATATATACACTCTGAAAGCCTCCATACAACGAATTTTGGAGTATATGCTATATCGTTTCGTTGCTGGTCATTCCCTTTCCTACTACGCTCGCAAATGGAGCGATTAGAGAACATTGTATGCCTCTATATGTAAAATGTTCTCTGTCAAGTAACTTTAAGTGGACTTCGGTACTACTTTTCTGATGTGTTTCATTCATAAAATTTTAGTTATACATGACTGTGAGACTTCATTAATGCTTGTTCCGCTCTAAAGGGCCTTTCACTCTTCAAATTCTGGGTGTTACAAGATGTCTAATTGACAAATACTTTCAAATGTACGTGCTACATTTAATAATTATCTATGTGGTAAATTCTCTGAATCTATCTCTGTGAGAGACTGTGACAAGGCAGCAGATCGTTTCGCCTATATGGTCATAACACTGTGAAAGCAGGATTTATACTGGGTATAATCAGCAGGAAAGTTTCTAAATGACCTCCGTCAATAACATGTACTTTGGGTTTGATTAATGTTCAAATTAGTATTATAAATGAACACCTGTCTGGAAAACTGCAGTAGTTCTCAGTTCTTCTCTGATGTATGTGATCAACTGTTGGTAGTTGGACTGTTACTTTGTCTTAACCCTAGTTAATGCAATCAAGTTACTCTTAAAATTACTTTCCAACAGGTTCTTCTACATTTACTTTTCTTACAATTACAAACTTTTTCCAAGCTAGGAAATAGGGTTTCTTGCAATTGGCTATGTCACCGACTCTTCCACCACGATAGGAATTAGGGAATAATACCAGAGATAAAGAGTGACTTTACACCACTTTAGGTGGAAATTTCGTTTATTTAAATACATTATGCATCGATTTCTCCGTAAACTGACGTGAAAATCCATTGACGTGATGTGTGTATGTAGACTGCCTTGATTTAGAAATCCTATGGAGATTTATGATGTTAAGTATCCATTGTTAAACATACAGTGAAGCACGGACAATTTGATTTAAAAGCTATGTGACTTGGCAGAAATTTACTTATGAGCAGCAAGGTTGGCTATAGACACACAGAGACCAGAGGGGCACATGCAGTCGACTGATGGTTGTGCAAGGCCTCTATAGCACATCATTTAGCTAAATGCAGTGTATTTATGGAGGCACACTGCTTTCTCCAGTGCTGCTAGCACAAGGGACTCCATCACAGGTACTGCAGACTCTATATCTTACATATAGAAGATGGCGATAAATTCTGTTGGTGATGCGGTTCAGTTCTTTTCGCCTTTAAATATGATGCGCTATGGGCACTAACCCCGTTGAAAATACCACATTTTACTGTGATATGAGTTTGGCACCTTTTTGGTGGCTAATGTTCGACTTCTAAGTAGGTGTAAGTGTGTTTCATTCTGAAATGTTGTTCCTACATGCCTGGCATATGTAAGTTCATTTGTTTGACAACTCTGCTGTGGATGGCTATGTTACTGCCCATGAAATAATTACTATCCATTCAATACACAATTTTTTTTGGTGAATGTACAAGCATAGTACCTGAACCTGTTCGTTTTAGCTGCAAATCTGCCACAAGAGTTTCCAACTCAAGAGGACAAAACTTGGTTTATCATGTTTTCAATCATTTTAACTCAAGCTATGTGGGCTGCGGCATCAGTGTTATCACAGACAATAAACTGTTGCAAATCTGTGCCCAGAGCTGTCCCTGGCGGGTGGTGACATGACTTTAGGGTGAATGGCAGTCAGAGATTGTGGTCTGATCTCGTCCTGCATTGCTAAGTGTGAACATAGTCAACTGACAATGCTACAACTCTTGGTTGAAGTACTACACTTTGAGACCGTACTGAAATTCTGATTGGAACGAAAAGTTAGATACAGAAGTAATTGTTTGAGCTTCGATGTCAGATGGGAACTGTCAAATATACGACAGGTAGGATGGAATCCCATACTTAGAACAAGTGACCTGACTGCTGTATATAGCCCTACAACTACTACAGAATCCAGTGCTTTCTATCAGGCTGGCTATTCCCCTTCTCCTATCGTCTTGGTTCCTGACGTCACAGAGTTGCACCGTTATTCTGGGGTACCCTGTACAAGTGATCTCTTCCATCAGAATGACAACGTGTAATCTTGAATCTTGGAATGTTCTGTCTAGTGCTAGTCAGTGCAATAACCCTAATTCCACAGTAACATTATAGAAGTGAGGGGAAAATCCAGCCAATTTTTGAATTTCCTTCCATTTTTTTAATTTCCCGGCAATTTTCAATTTATCACCATTTAATGTGTGGGGAAATTGGCCTCTGTCAGACAATGAAGGGGTCATGCCCAGAACTCTCACTTCCTATGTCCTCACATCTTTAGAAATTTGTAGCTGAATTCAAGACACCTTAAATAAATCAGCGTTCCAAGCAAAGATTCGTGGCAGAGCATCATCTTCAGCAAATTTAGGACTAACCGAGGTGACACCAGTAGCAACACAGTGTATTTACGCTCAGGAGTAAGACGAGTCAGATCTCCATCCAGTTATCAGTTTTTCTTAGTCCAAGGTTTTGCCCCAGAACTAATGACTTCACCGTCGGCTAGACGGTAAAACGTAATCATTCTTCTTTATTAAATAATGTAGAGACTGATGATATCCCTACAGACATGTTAGAGTAAAATATTGACGTACAACGGAGAAGATAGAAAACAACTAAGTAAACTTTTCATTTATTTCAAAAGTAATCACCACAACTGTTAATAGATTCATCCCACTGTGAGACAAGTCGGTCAGTGCCTTCATGGGAAAATGTTGGCAGATGCCTACGGAAACATGATTGTGCTCCTCTTCATCTGAAGCAAATCGATGACTATGAATGCATTTCCTCAGGGCTCCAAATATATGGTAATCGCAAGGGGAGAGATCGGGACTGGATGACGGATGTGCAGGTGCTCCCCAGCGAATCTTCTGCAGAATAGTTGATAGAATCTTGGCAACACGTGGGAAGGAGGGGGTTCCTTCATCTCACCAAAGTTGTTTACTTACTTTTCTTTATCTACGTCCTTCTCGTTTTGCTTACTCCTTATACAATAAAGAGCCAAAGAAACTGGTACACTTGCCTAATATCGTGTAGGTCCCCCGCGACACGCAGAAGTGCCGCAGCACGACGCGACATGGACTCGAATAATGTGTGAAGTAGTGCTGGAGGTTACTGACCATGAATCCTACAGAGCTGCCCATATATCTGTAAGAATACGATGTGGTGGAGATGTCCTCTGAACAGCACGTTGCTAGAAATCCCAGATGTGCTCAATGACGTTCATGTCTGGGGAGTCTGGAGGCCAGCGGAAGTGTTTAAATTCATAAA
The DNA here is from genome assembly GCF_021461385.2 of Schistocerca piceifrons. NCBI lineage: Eukaryota > Metazoa > Arthropoda > Insecta > Orthoptera > Acrididae > Schistocerca > Schistocerca piceifrons. Next base: position 564,275,381 of record NC_060149.1, read on the forward strand.
AGTGTTCCTGGAGCCACTCTGTAGCATTTCTGGACCTGTAGGGTGTCGCATAGTCCTGTTGGAATTACCCAAGTGTTCGGAATGTACGATGGGCATGAATGGACGCGGGATGTCAGACAGGATGCTTACGTACGTATCACTTGTCAGAGTCGTATCTAGACGTATCAGGGGTCCCATATCACACCAACTGCACGCGCCCCACACCATTACAGAGGCTCCACCAACTGGAGCAGTCCCATCCTGACATGCAGGGTCCATGGATTCATGAGGTTGTCTCCATACCAGTACACGTCCATCCACTCGATGCAATTTGTAACGATTTACAAGGCAACATGATTCCAGTCATCAAAAGTCCAATTTCGGTGTCGACGGGCCCAGGCGAGACGAAAAAATGTGTGTCGTGAAATCATCAAGGGTACACGAGTGGGGGCTCCAAAAGCCCATATTGATGATGATTTGTTTAATGGTTCGCACGCTGACACTTATTGATGGCCCAGCGTTGAAATCTGCACAAGCCTGCGGAAGGTTAGCGCTTCTGTCACATTGAACGATTCTCTTCTGTCGTCGTTAGTCCCGTTCTTGCAGGATCTTTTACCGCCTTCAGCGATGTCGGAGAGTTGATGTTTTACCGGATTCCTGAAATTCACGATATTCTCTTGAAATGGTCGTACGGGGAAGTCCCCACTTCATCACTCTCTTGGAGAAGCTATGTCCCACCGCTAGTGCTCTCACTATAACCCCAAGTTCAAACTCACTTACATCTTGATAACTTTCCATTGTAACGGCAGTAACCGATCTAACAACTGCGCCAGACACTTATTGTCTCCCATGGTTCCACATCCCTATCCGTACCTGCCAGCAGCTCGCTGGTTCTCTCCTGTATGTCTCACAGCGGTTTTTACTCCAAAAGGTAGTTATTCAGGTTGCTGACACGTTGTCACATTAGTGTGACTACACACTCTAGTTACAGCCTACGTCGCAGGAACTTCATCGAAATAGTTCTCAGGAACACAGACAGAACCAAGAAAACCCTCAGTCATATGCATGCAATGCTTAACTAATGCCTGAAACAACACAGAATACAGCTACATTTCTTAATATATCAAAGTACACTGAAGCGCCAATGAAACTGGTATAGACATGCATATATGTAAACAAGCAGAATACGGTGCTGCGGCCGACATCGATAGTGACCGGGCCAAATATCTCACGAAATAAGCATCGAACGAAAAAACTACAAAGAACGAAACTCGTCTAGCTGGAAGGGGAAAACCAGATGGCGCTATGGTTGGCCCGCTAGATGTCGCTGCCATAGATGAAACGGATATCAACTACGTTTTTTAAAATATGAACAACCATTTTTTAATTACATATTCGTGTAGTACGCAAATAAATATGAATGTTTTGGTTGAACCACTTTTTTCGCTTTGTGATAGATGGCTCTGTAATAGTCTCAATCGTATAAGTACGTGGTATCACGTAATATTCCACAATTGCAGACGGTATTTGTTTCGTGATACATTACCCGTGTTAAAATGGACTGTTTAGCAATTGCGGAAAAGACCGATATCGTGTTGATGTATGGCTATAGTGATCACAATGCCCAACGAGCGTGTGCTGTGTATGCTGCTCGGTATCCTGGACGACATCATCCACGTGCCCGGACCGTTCGCCAGATAGTTACGTTATTTAAGGAAACAAGAAGTGTTCAGCCAAATATGAAACCTCAACCACGACCTTCAACAAATGATGATGCCCAAGTAGGTGTTTTAGCTGCTGTCGCGGCTAATCCACACATCAGTAGCAGACAAATTGCACGAGAATCTGAGAAACGTCGGTGTTGAGAATGCTATATCAGCATCGATTGCAGCCGTACCATATTTCTATGCACCAGGAATTGCATGGCGATGACTTTGAACGTCGTGTGCAGTTCTGCCACTGGGCACAAGAGAAAGTACGGGACGATGACAGATTTTTTGCACGCGTTCTATTCAGCGACGAAGCGTCATTCACCAACAGCGGCAATGTACACCGGCATAATATGCACTATTGGGCAACGGAATATCTACGATGGCTGCGACAAGTGGAACATCAGCGACCTTGGTGGGTCAATTTTTGGTGCGACATTATGGGAGAAAGGATAATTGGCCACCACTTTATCGATGGCAATCTAAATGGTGCATTGTATGCTGATTTTCTACGTAATGTTCTAGCCATGTTTCTACAAGATGTTCCACTGCATGACAGAATGACGATATACTTCAAACATGATGGATGTTCGGCACATAGTTCGCGTGCGGTTGAAGCAGTATTAAATAGCATATTTCATGACAGGTGGATTGGTCGTCGAAGCACCATACCATGGCCCGCACGTTCATCGGATCTGACGTCCCCGTATTTCTTTCTGTGCGGAAAGCTGAAGGATATGTGCTATCGTGATCCACCGACAACGCCTGACAACATGCGTCAGCCCATTGTCAATGCATGTGCGAACATTACGGAAGGCGAACTACTCGCTGTTGTCGTTACACGTATTGCCAAATGCATTGAGGTTGACGGACGTCATTTTGAGCATTTATTGCATTATTGTGGTATTTACAGGTATTCACGCTCTAACAGCATGCGTTCTCAGAAATAATAAGTTGACAAAGGTACATGTATCACATTGTAACAACCAAAATAAAATCTTCAAACGTACCTACGTTCTGAATTTTAATTTAAAAAACCTACCTGTTACCATATGTTCGTCTAAAATTGTGAGCGATATGTTTGTGACTATTACAGCGCCATCTATCACAAAGCGAAAAAAGTGGTCCAACTAAAACATTCATATTTCCTTACTTACTACACGAATATATAATAAAAAATGGGGGTTCCTATTTTAAAAAACGCAGTTGATATCCGTTTGACCTATGGCAGCGACATCTAGCGGGCCAACCATGGCGCCATCTGGTTTCCCCCTTCAAGCTAGACAAGTTTCGTTCTTTGTAGTTTTTTCGTTCGATGCTTATTTCGTGAGATATTTGGCCCGGTCACTATCGATGGACCATCCTGTATAGGCGTTGTCGGCCGCAGCACCGTATTCTGCTTGTTTACATATATGCACGTCTATACCAGTTTCATTGGCGCTTCAGTGTATATTAAGAAATGTAGCTGTATTCTGTGTTGTTTCAGGCATTAGTTAAGGATTGCATGCATATGACTGAGGGTTTTCTTGGTTCTGTCTGTGTTCCTGAGAACTATTTCGATGAAGTTCCTGCGACGTAGGCTGTAACTAGAGTGTGTAGTCACACTAATGTGACCACGTGTCAGCAACCTGAATAACTACCTATTGGAGTAAAAACCGCTGTGAGACATGCAGGGAGACAACCAGTGAGCTGCTGGCAGGTACGGATAGGGATGTGGAACCATGCCATCTCCAGTGCCGTTTCCAGCTGCGCTAGGTTTTCGCGGTTGAGCATCCATGGCGGGAAAAGCCCGACCGTATTGTTCACATAGACTCTCTATTGAGTATAAATCCGGAGAGGTTAATTTTCAAGGGAGCACATTAAACTCATCCAGGTGCTTTACGAAACATGGACGTAGACGGCGAACTGTTTGACAGGTTGCATTGTCCTGCTGGTAGATGCTATCGTGCTGAAGAAAAGCTGCAAGTAGGTGTGGGCATGAGCCCCAAGAATAGATACATGCTTGTGTTCATCCATTGTACCTTCCAGAGTGTCTAGATCACCCAGGCAGTGACATGAAAACATAACAGAGGATATATGGTCCCTTGGCCCATCCGAGGACTGTTGCAGACAGTTCGCTATCCGACGTTTCTCGCTGTAAACGCCAACAGCCATTTGTCAGATGGAGCATAGACCATAATTTATCTGAAAAGGCTATCTGTTGCCACTCATCTTAGGTCCAGTTGTGGTAGTGGGGTGCAAATTCTAGCCTTAGCATGGTTGCATTAACCATGTGTGCAGCTGAGGCCATATGCAACAACGTTCGCCGAACAGTAGTTGTGCAGACACTGTTGGTAGCCCCTTGGTGGGTCTCGGCAGTCAGTTGCTGTTGTGGCTCCGCATCCCCCCTCCCCCCCTCCCCCTCTCAGTCTCACGTATACACACAAACACATGCATACACAAACGCAAACACACACACACACACACACACACACACACACATACACACATACACATACGCACACACACACACACACACACACACGCACACACACACACACACACACACACACACACACACTGTCTTAACCTGAAGGTGCATCAAGGATTCTGAAACAATTCCAACACCTCACCGTGAAACTAAATCTCTCTATTATAGCGAAGTACCAACGGCTGAGTTACGTAAAGGCGTGTCACAGCCATGCGCTTGATTGAAGTTAGTCAGCATGTCTGACGGACAGAATTCTATGAGACGGTCGATTACGGGCTAGTTTCACGGGCCAGTGCGCCGCCACCCATCGCCGTTGGCCATTCTTTCGCCACCACAGCTGAGGAAGCTTCATGGGATTCGAATTAACCCCGCCTCACCCTCCATTTGCTGCGAAGACCGACCGGTGCGTTAACTTTGTTATTGGGAATGCCTCAATTTCTTGAAGCACCTAGGTAACGGGTTTGCGATACCCACGATACAAGCAAATTATCTCAAACTTAAACACACACACACACACATACGTACAAACACACGCACAGGATGATTAATGTAATATGTAATACCTTATTTCGCGAACCTCTCCAGAAATCGAAATAAGGTTTACCATAGTTAATAGTATGCTGAGGGACATGTAATGTTTCCCACGGATAATGCTCTGAACTCTGGTATCAACATAGATATTGAAACAAGGATGTTGACCTTCAATGGGTCAGTATACTTTTTATAACTAAATGCAATAGCTCTTTGAAAGACAATTACAGTGATACAGCGCTCGATAATATCGACGTTGGAACTTTTGCAGAAGGATCCGAGGAATGTACTAAAATAGAAAAGGAATGAGGCAAGAGTCGGCTATTGCAGCTTAAGTACCACTAAGCACAGCTCTCGCACCTATCTCCGTTATTATATGCAGCAATAAAGTCGTACGCTACTAAGTAAGGCCTCATTTGCTATAAGACATATGTACAGTGTCAGATATGATTTTTGTACATGGAACTACGGCATATGCTATCTTCTGGCGCATCAGATGGAGCTTAGGTAAACTGTTTCAGATGTGTATACGTTCCAGGTTCTTTTGGAAGCAACCATAGTTTCCTTGGGCAGTTTTCCATGTAAACACTCTGTGTTGTTTTTCACTCGTCAAAGCCGAAACAGGAATGTCGGTCGTTTATGCTTGACAATGATAAACAGCCCAATTCAAGGAAACAATAAACTAGCTCATTAACTTTCTTACATAATAATAAGAATACTTTTTATACCAGGCCTCTCTTTGAATGCTTCAGTCCGGTACCGCGCTGCTGCTACGGTCGCAGGTTCGAATCCTGCCTAGGGTATGGATGTGTGTGATGTCCTTAAGTTGGTTAGGTTTAAGTAGTTCTAAGTTCTAGGCGACTGATGACCTCCGATGTTAAGTCCCATAGTGCTCAGAGAAATTTTTTACTTTTTTTAATGCTTCGTAAAAGTAAAATATCTGCTGTTGGAGAAATGTATTTATATATACTAGTAACAAATGTAATTAGACGGAATACACTTTAAAGAAACTGAACATTTTATTAAGGATGAATAACTGTCACCCACAAAATAAAAACTTTTCTTAACAAAAATTGCTTTTATACTTTACTTAAGCATGTGTTCAAATGCACGCATCATCTTGCGTAGTTGGGACTTGATGATAGACCTAATCTTTGAGTGCTCGCCGTGGAAAGAGATTAAGAGGAGTCAAATCAGGGGATCTCTTCGACCATTATACTGAAACGTTTCGTCGTGTTCTATGGCCAAGACGCTTGTCATTCAGTATTTGTGTTGTAACACCTGAAGAGTAAGCTGGGCAATCGTGTTGTTGGAACTACATACACTGCCGCTTATCCAGCGGTATGTTGCAAGACTGCACTGGACTTTCGGTATGTTTTGGAATGCGACTGGCGACTCTGAGTTACCGCCCTGACAGAATTAACTTTACCTAGTAAATCTTCCACTTCACTATCTCTCCTATGCGTCTGCTACATTGATTTTCCCCTTTAACTATGTCTATTGTTTACAGTTTGCATTAATGGTTAACACAGTTGTCTGTACCTAAATGAACCTCAATGCTGAAAAAAAGGTTAGTGAAATTGTTGCCCTGTCATCCTGTTTGTGAACTGTTGACGGGTGATACATATATGAACATGAGATCCATCTTATATAACAGTTATGGCACAAGTTTATTGATTGAACTTGGACAAATATACATGTTAAGCGCGATGAAAAAAATAAACATGATCAAATAGTAACAAAAATGTGCAACGAATAGTTGACACCACTGTGTGGCGGCTGATTGGCTACGACTAAGGTTTGTCTGACTGAGCAATTTACTCTGGCTCTAAATATGGGTAACGCAATCCTAAATTTTCTAACACTCAACAGCCGTTGATGGGTTTATTCTACATAGAAGTTATACTACGTTGGTGCAGCTGAGAACAAGAGCCGAAATTGTGATCTTGTTTACCCTAACGAGGCCAACGGCCTTGCTGCAGTGGTAACAATGGTTCCAGTCAGATCACCGAAGTAAATTGCTGCCCGGCTGGGTTAGCACTTGGATGGGTGACCATCCGGTCTGCCCAGCGCTGTTTGCAAGCGGGGTGCACTCAGTCCTTATGAGGCAAACTAATGAGCTATTTGACTAAGAAGTAGCGGCTCCGGCTTCGTAAACTGATATGCGGCCGGGAGAGCGGTGTGCTGATCACATGCCCCCCCTCCCCAATATCCACATCCAGTGACGCCTGTGGCTTAGGATGACACGGCGGCCGGTCGGTGCCGTTGGGCTTTCATGACACGTTCAGGTGGAGCTTAGTTTTTTTTTAGTTTATCCTAACAATACAGAGCAACAAAACAGTACCGCTTTGCTCGATATGCGACCTTGTTTCAGATGACGGTCGTGGTTCAAGCATCTGCAGAGCAACTTTGTACGGCGCCTGTAATTTCCTATCGAGTACGAAATGTGAAAAGTCGTCGCTAGCGATCCGTTAGATGGATCACAATTACTCTCTAACGGCGCCCTGAAATCTTGGCAGATTCCACTGTGTGACACTCCCATTCAGTAGTCATGCCATGGACGAATTTCACTCACTTATACGGCAATGTGCACAAGAAGATCAAACGTAAAAGCAGCAGACTTGCCATGAATAAGGTTACCCTTGGCCAGCGAGTTGCCCGAGATAACTGAAGTCTACACTGTCAGCAGAGTTAAGCCTTCACCACCAGCTTCGCAGTCTAGACCAGCTCTAGTGCAGAATCACGACCAGGACAAGTGTCCCAAGTGCACCTCGCTCATAAAAATGTCAAGACCAGTGTCCTCTCCAGAATGAAGTCTGAATCAGAAGACCCATTCCAAACAGGAATCTGAACCAGAAGACAGGAATCTCATTCGGAAGACCTACTCCAGACAGGAGTCTGAACCGAAAGGCCAAATATCTCCTCTCCTCACTTCCCATAAAACCTTGGTAAACTCCGCAAAAGCACTCCCGCAAATTCCTCCACAAGGGGTTCGTGACAATCATAAGACTCCACAAGCTCCATGTCTCCCATCTAACTCGTCTGCTCCACTTATCGGCCAATCCTGATCGAAGTTACCAATAATCTTCTCTTTTCAAGAGGTCACTGCCGAGTGCTCTAGTAACCATGGGTAGAAGCAAGATACAGTGTCAGTTAGGCCACTAGCAAAGTGGGGATGAAGAAAGAACAGAATGTCTGGTGCAGTCAACACAGGATCATTAACACAAAATTAGAAAGGAGTAACGCAAGATGAGGCTTAATGTTGTTGAAGTGATGGAAAGAATGTGTAATAAAGTAAAGGGAGTTATTTCTGCAGTTAAGAGAGACGAAAAATTAATTTCAGTGAATGAATGTAGGTTGATAGCAAGGAAAGAAACAGAAAGAAAAATAGTATGATAGCATGGACTGGAGGGAAGAAATGAAAGAATTTTGCACAGATCAGAAGTTAATCATTGCTAACACTTGGATTAAGAAGTACAAAAATAGACTCTGTACGTGGAAAAGACTAGGAGGCATTAGAAGGATTCTGATGAATGGCATAATGGTGAAACTGAGATTTCGAAACCAGATTTTTAACTACAAAACATTTCCAAAGGCGGAGGTGGATTCTGGATGTAAATTTTTTGTTAAAAATTTCGGATTAAAACTGAAAAAAATTCATACAGCCAGGAGTTCAAAGAGGGAATTTAATAAGTTGAAAGAACCAGAGGATGAATGAGTAACTTCCGGAAATGTGCCAGTGAAGGCAGCATAGCATCACATAGGCAAAAAGATGAGGTGTTGCAGAAACCTTGGATAACACTAAAACTAAAATAAACTCCGTCCGAACAGGCCATGAAGACCCACGGTACCGACCCTACCACCGTGTCATCCTCAGCCCACAGGCGTCACTGTATACGGATATGGAGGGGCATGTGGTCAGCACACCGCTCTCCCAGCCGTATGTCAGTTTACGAGACCGGAGCCGCTACTTCTCAATCAAGTAGCTCCTCAGTTTGCCTCTGAAGGGCTGAGTGCACCCCGCTTGCCAACAGCGCTAGGCAGACCGAATGGTCACCCATCCAAGAGCTGCCCCAACCCGACAGTGCTTAATTTCGGTTATCTGATGGGAACCGGTGTTACTACTGGGGAAAGGCCGTTGGCTTAGATAACACTGGAGCTATTAATTTTAATTAATGATGTAAGAAAACATAAAGAGGCAGCAAACGAAGCAGGTGAAAGAAAACACATTTTTAAAAAAATGAAACTGACAGGAAGTGAAGAATGCTAAAGCGGGTAAGGCTAGAAGACAAATGAATATCAGTACAAAATAAAATACTTTGGTGAAGATAGGAAAATCAAAGAGACCATTTGGAGAAAAGAGAAAGAGCTGTGTGAATATCAGGAGCTCAGATAGCAAGTCAGTACTAGTGAAAAAAGGGAATATAGAAAGACGAAAAGGATATATACAATAGATAGCCCATAAAAAGGGAAATTTAGTTGAGCACAATATTAAAGAGTGAGAACAGGAAGTTGGTGAAGCTGGAAGATATGATACAGAGAGAAAAATTTCGTCAGAACAACGAAAGACTTAACGGAAAGCCGGCCGGAATTGCCGAGCGGTTCTAGGCGCTACAGTGTGGAACCGAGCGAGCGCTACGGTCGCAGGTTCGAATTCTGCCTTGGGCATGGATGTGTGTGATGTCCTTACGTTAGTTAGGTTTAAGTAGTTCTAAGTTCTAGGGGACTGATGACCTCAGAAGTTTAGTCCCATAGTGCTCAGAGCCATTTGAACCATTTGTATTCTCCATAAGACTAACCGCAGACAGAATACATCTGGTCACACATTGTGAATCTTGAGGTGGCTGGGACTAGGTAGGCCCATCCTTTGAAGATGCGGTGTTACCAGCAGCCACTGCATTAACCGGGAGCAGAAGTGCCTATTATATGGCAATGAGATTTATTCGCATTTCTGGAACTACGATTTAGACCTAAAGCTTAGTTAGGAAAGATATACAGATGCACTGTCTGCAACTCGAATATCAAAAATTAGAAGCAGGGAAAATTATTGTGGCAGTTCCCCTCATCTGTAGTTGTTGTAGGCATTTCTGTGATGTTGACTTAAGCAAGCTACAAACTAAATGACTCATTCACTGGAAGCAATTCACGTTCTCAACATTGCTAGAAACTATTAGTATTATGAGTAAATATCAATCATTTTAATATTATACACCCGAAAACAGTTTTCCTTATGAATACTTACCACTGTAATACATAATAACATATATCAAAAGGTGATATTGTAACAGAAAAATGTTCAAATATGTGTGAAATTTTATGGGTCTTAACTGCTAAGGTCATCAGTCCCTAAGCTTACACACTACTTAACCTAAAGTATCCTAAGGACAAACACACACACCCATGCCCGAGGGAGGACTCGATCCTCCGCTGGGACCAGCCGCACAGTCCATGACTACACCGCCCTAGATCGCTTGGCTAATCCCGCGTGGCGATATTATAACACTATTTGTGTATGTTCACTTTTGGAAATCAAATTTAATATGTTGTGAATAACATATAGTTTCCGATCACAAAACTAGACCTTGCAAGGGAATTTTTCATTGCGACAGAAAAATAGAACACAAAATCCAAGAACAGTATCAAACACTTGAATCGTAGCAGTCCATATTCGTTTGCAATTTCTGATAAAATGATAGAAAGAGCAGTTGTGATGAGAACGTGAAACAATAAACATAAAGTGCCGACAGTAATGTGTCCACCATGCGATTCTTAATCAACACTGTCACTCATTCTATAAAACCCTAAGAGACGAAAGGTATCGCCTATTCGTAACGATTGTAACGACTGGTGACCCTTTGTCAATAACACTGAAAAGCCCTTCATGAACGAGATTCTAAATTTTCGGACAGATTAATAGAGAAACGAAGCAAAGTAACAAGAATAGGTTACCCCAGGTGTTCGTGAGACAGAATTTCTATGCAGTATCTAGCGGTTCCTGGATTTCACTCGTAATTTATTTCTAGGTTGTTTCACACCAACGACCCATTTAGGCTACCACAACATTCATATGTGAATTATCGAGGAAAGGCCTTATAACGTGCTTAAAACAGACTCTGAACACATCATGTTTCACTAAAACGTTTAGGCTCGCATATGCAATGCAGGACGGAGAAACACTTCAGACGTTTGTGTCGACACTGCAGTGGGCTGTAGCAAGCCCAGATTTACTGGAGGAGGTCGAGCAGATTCTTTAGTATTCTCAAGGTACTGGATCACTTTATTAAAACTTGAAGAATCTGCAATACTTAACACTGAAACAATCCATGTCCACAGGAACGACATGTGGATTTACTGTGGCTGAATCCTGTGCTTTACCACTTGATACAATGCAGAATGACAGTCCCGACTCAAATGTTCTACTATACTACTTTGCTATACAGTTCTGGCTTCTAATACAACTCGCACTTCTGAATGTGAAGTAAGACAATGCTGCCCTAGTAAGCGATAGTTAGAGAGTTGGGACCTAGAGACTGTACACTCTGACACACGTAATCTTCCACCAGCGGTGGAGTATGGATGCTTTTGAGGGCATTTCTACGCTGACGTCTCCCATTCGTCGCTGCATCTGCCACTGACTGTCCTTATTTGTGGTTCCGCGGTAAAGTACCAGCTTTGATATGGGACCTCGGTCTTTGGGCGACATCATAAATATGCGTAACGGGAGATCTCTAAGAGTCGTTGTAAACAGTTGCCGGTCGGCACTAGGTTCTAGGCACTTCAGTCTGGAACCGTGCGACCGCTACGGTCGCTGGTTCGAATTCTGCCTCGGGCGTGGATGTGTGTGATGTCCTTAGGTTAGTTAGGTTTAAGTAGTTCTAAGTTCTAGGGGACTGATGACCTTAGAAGTTAAGTCCCATAGTGCTCAGAGCCATTTGAACCATTTATTTTTGTAAACAGCTTCATAACTCAAGGTTGCAGTGGGGCATGTCCACACCCGATAGTTTCGCCATCCCAGTCCTGGTGCAATGCACTTCCATCTAGCATCCTAGAATTTCATCGAAAATCTCAGCAATGATATAGTTTGAGGAAGAGAGACAGAAAAAGGGATTTAAACGAGTCCAAAAATCACACAAAATGAAACATGGCCGTTTCCATAAAACAATACGATTTAATCTTACTTTAACAGTACTAATGACATCGTAGCATCCTGAGGAATGCTGGACATGGTGATAAATATCGATAGTGTACTAGTTTCTAAAGAACGACATATGGGGTCTCTAGAGACTGGTCTACGTATGTTTTGGTGCAGAAATAGTGCAAGAATTCCATGCCTCTTGCGTGTGCGTAGATTTACATTAGCAGTTGCCTAGAACTATATACCACATGGAGGTCCTGCAATAGGTCGTTCTCTGAAACATTCGAAACTTCGCTTGGTGAAAGAAGGGCGAAAATAAATGGAGACTTATTTTGCCTTATGTGTCAACACTCAATGGTTTCTGAGAATATGACAGTCGACGTTTTCATTCTACTGCCTTATTTCGGACACCTAGAGATACACCAAGCGAGTTGATAGTGCAGTGACTAACAGCACAATTTCGAATATTTGCCCTCCATGTCCAAATCCATATTTCCTTTCCTTCTGCTGTCACGGAAGCATATGACATAAGTGGCATCAGTATTTTTGTAACATCGAGAAATACAACGTTATTATCTATCAAATAAATAAACATCTCAAATTAGATGGAAAACATGTAAATCCTAGTACATCAGTTATGGTTTTATTTTCACTTTTATACTGCAAGAGAACCAGTGTATTCCACAGGGTGATCTTTATCACAAACACGTTCAAACCATAGAATATCGAAGTATCACCAGCAACATGCGAATATACATATGCCACTCTCACACTCTGTGATGCGATTATCATTAGAAAAAGCTAATTTGTTAGCGTTGTAAATCCCTCTCGATTTCTCGATATTTTCGTGGAAAACCATGGGTATCGAAGCATTTTATAGAAAGCTGCAACTTGTAATTGATTACGGATCCAGGCACATATTTTGTTAATTGTATCGCTTCTACTTGTGACGGAATCACTTATAATAAATATTGCACATCCCTCGAGTCAATAATGGATAGAAATGGCCCTATTGTTAGCGTTCCATACCTCAGTTAGTAAAAACGGAACACTTACAGGATCACGTTCTTGTCCATCAGTCTGTCGGTGTGCCTGTCTGTCTCTCTGACTGCTAAGACCCTTTTTTTCAGAATCGTATAGAAGTAACAGGTTGAAATATATGTGAGGTAGTAAGGCATCTGGTCCTTAGGCGATATAAATAATGTAAGCTTCTCAGCCAATGTAATGAAAACATACGGCCATATATGTCGTATCTTTTGATGCATGCAAACACATTCACCAAAATCTACGAATAGATTATATATATTTTGTCTGATGTGGTGCTCTAGCGGTAAAGTGCATGCATATTTATCGAGAGGTTACAGGATCGAATTCGGTCGGGACAAGGATTCCTAAGCCTCCACTTTAACCCAGCCTTCCCCTCTTAAAGATCAGAGGAGTCGCCAAAAACCTCACATGGTTCGGATTCAAGCCATCATCACTTGAGTTCTCTATGACGATAGTTCTTTTGTACTTGTAAGTTTGCACACGCGTACCCAGCCCAAAACAGATTAACACTGTACGAAAAACTGTTATTAACGGTCATTGCTTGTCTCCATGAAGTCGCTGGCTAATCTGGTCATCGAGTCTAATAACACGTAAGCCAGTCAATGAAATGGCATCATAATCTGTGTACAACACCCACAGACCACACATAAATATGGCGCCGTTTCTGCACGTACTGACTCGTGAGATGGGCAAAGCTTAACCCTCCTTATTAGATGGCCTGCATGTAGCTGAAAACGGAATGTTGACCTGTTGACTAAAAGTACTATCTCGTAAGTGTATGCCCTTCTGTCAGCCATACGGTATATACTTTTCCTGAAGTACGAAATTACAGTCTCCCATTAAAAAAAGTGCCCTCGGCGCACAGCAAATGGAAATCACAACTAGAAGCTGGCTGCAGCTTTCGATTAAATGCTTTGACATGCTTGGTTTTCCGCAAAATGTTGTCGCCACTTCTCGAGGCATTTAACGTTAATGAAGATGCTTTTGCTATTGATATTCACAGCAGACCTACGCACATTGCTGGTGGTGCTTCGAATTCTTATGCTTTGAACATTTTTGTGATAGATATAGTCCTAGGGATACACTAATTTTCTTGTTGTACAAAAGTAAAAATCAAAGAATTAATTGATATACTAAAATTTACATGTTTTCAATTTCCAGTCACGGTTAGTTGCACCAGGCTATATAGAATTTGTGACCATAAAATCTAATTTTAATCGTCTTTGGAATGCTATTTGTTATGCAAAAAACCCCATTGTATTTCTGGGTGTCATAAAAATATTTATGTCACTGATGTCACATACTTCTATGATGGGATAAAGGAAAAATATAGCAACATAAGATTGGATTTGAACATGTAGCATAAAAATTCGAACCTGTCCTATTAGCTGTTACACTACCAACTTCCTTGCTGCATGTAACACCATGTATGCGAACTGACACAGTAGCATCATACCTCTGACTGTCGTTTTACTTTAAACTATTGACTGTTGGCACCTAAGACAAAGCAAGCGTCCGTTTATTTATGTCCTTATTTCACCAAGCTAAGTATCGACGGTGACGGAGAGCGATCTATTACGGCTTCGGGGAACTGTTGATGTTGAGTCCACGCTCGTGGAGGGAACATGGATTTCTTTCATTATTTCTGCACCGGAAACATAGGTAAGCCAATACCTACGGGATACAAATGTCGATTTTGAGAAACTAACCACATCCTGCAGCCTTCCGAATTATAACACTATAGTACTTCGTCTTCAGGCCACAAGTGGCACATCGGGACCATCCGACCGCCGTGTCATCCTCAGGTGAGGATGCAGATAGAAGGGGCATGTGGTCTGCACACCGCTCTCCCGGTCGTTATGATGGTTTTCTTTGACTGGAGATACTACTATACGGTCGAGTAGCTCCTCAATTGGCATCACGAGGCTGAGTGCACCGCGAAAAATGGCAACAGCGCATTGCGGCTGGATGGTCACCCATCCAAGTGCCGGCCACGCCAGACAGCGCTTAACTTCGGTGATCTCATGGGAACCGGTGTATACACTGCGGCAAGGCCATTGCAGCCTTCAGAATTACGGTGATGTAATTAAGCTTGTTAATGTAGTACTAAACCGCTTCAGTTCTGTGGAAACTGGCATATTTCGTTTCATGTATTTTTGGACTTTCAGAATCCCTCGTTTTGACACTTTTCCTGAAACTACATCACTACTGAGTTTTGCATTTAAGAATGATAGCTGGGGACTCTATCGCACCGGGAATGGAATAAGGACTGTATCATGTGACAGAAACTCCTCATTAGGACCTCGTGTTATAGAAAAGTGTAACGCGACCTGAATAGATCTTCCGTCACATGTATTTGGGGTTTGTTAGCAGCGCGCGGGTGATTTAGGAATGGACGTACTTACAGAAGAAACGACTTACGTTTGATCTCGAAATATCTAACTTATTTCATCAACCTCATTTCATGTGAACTCGTTACCTTACGATTACGTAACTCTTTCAGGCTATTCCATTGTGATATAAAAACTGAGGTGCATAATCTCCACTTGTATGTGACCTGTTGGTTTTATCCTATTTTTGTGACCCTCAAATTCTTAATCAAACAGGATCCGACGAGCAACTGTCTCAGGAGACAAACTGGTGTGCACAGTGACTATCCTGAAAGTGTTATTAAGCCTTTCCAGTGGTCTCAAAGTTAATATGAAATTACAATTGCCGGTGTCCAGCGAGTCAGATATGGCCACAGTTAATGTAATAGTAAAACTAGCAGGCTGTTTTAACAATTACAGCTAGATAATTAATATATGAGTGTTGTGATAGCCTAGAGGACTCATTAGTGTGAAACACCTGAGAAATAAACTACGAGCAAAACGCGCATCAGCAAGATACTCTATCGAAATTCCGTCCCTAGCTCTCGTACGGTAACCTCTTCTTGTTA
The DNA here is from genome assembly GCF_021461385.2 of Schistocerca piceifrons. Lineage (NCBI taxonomy): Eukaryota > Metazoa > Arthropoda > Insecta > Orthoptera > Acrididae > Schistocerca > Schistocerca piceifrons. Next base: position 564,291,190 of record NC_060149.1, read on the forward strand.
CTTTGGTTCCTCTCTCTATTAAGTAGTCTGAAAACTGAGGAGCTCATTCATCAGATGTTTTTAGCTAGTATTGACAACGTCTAACTAGCAGTTACATTATAGTCATTACGACTAGACGATGGTTTTCATCTATTCGATTTTGAAAGAATGAATGACAGTTTTGCTTAAGAATGACATATTCAACACATCACTGACAGCGCTTTTTCTGACTTTTTTCACATTCTCATCACAAATGCTTCCCTCCTTTTCTTATAAGAATTTGATGCTGAATTAGCTCTGGATTATGTACTTGATTAATTACCTTCAAGGCTTCGGATTCTATTTTTCCATCGTTGCGAAAAAATCCTTTGCAAAGTTTGCTTTTGTGATTTCAGACTATATGTCATTCACACCATATTAAATATGACTACCGAAACTGAACACACATAGATAGTGTTATTATGTCTTTTCATCTGCGTTCATGTATCTTATAGGTGGTAAACTGTTTTCAGCTACATAATATTAAAATCATTGATATGTACTTATAATTTTAAAAGTTTCTAGCAATGTTGTGAATTCGAACTGCTTCCAGTGTATGAGTTATTTAGTTTGTAGCTCGATTAAAGTACCATCACAAAAATGCCTACAACAGCTACACAGAGGAGAACTGCCATAATAATTGTCTCTGATTCTAATTTTTGATGTTCGAGTTGCAGACAGTGCACCTGGATATCATTCGTAACTAAGTTTTAGGTCTAAATCATAGTTTCAGAAATGCGAATAATACTCATTGCCAGATATTTCTGCTCCCCATTAATTCAGTGGCTGCTGGTAACATCGCATCTTCGAAGGGTAGGCTTACCTGGTCCCAGCCACTTCAAGATTCACTCTTCTGACCAAACGTATTCAGTCTGCGCTTAGTCTTACGGAGAATGGGCAACACTGTAGAATACATTTGGCAACTATGTACCCGTCGATTTACCTCCTGGAATGGTTCAGACTTGTTCTTGCAGATTCATTCGAAATAGTCTTTTGATGATATAAGGCAGCTGATTTGTGATTTTGAGTCTAGGAAGTTCGTTCCAACCGAAACGGCAACTTACCTCGCCATTTAGTTTGAGAACGTCCGTCTTAACAATCACAGAGAGGAAAAGGGAGTGCTGTCTGATGCAGTTGTTGGCTAGTCTTGCGGTGTAGTGTGCGTCTTTCAAGCGAAAGAGTGTCTTGGCTTTCGGTTCTAATCTCGATGTAGACAAGACTTTTACTTCATGTGTGAAAGAGCCACTAGCAGGCAAGTAGACAATCAGTAAAGAAATGATGTTGCAACTTCTCCCCCAAGTGTTTTCTCCCCACCTCGATTCTCTACCCCGTAGGTCGGAAGGTGAGAAATTTGCTGAATTGTACATCTGTCAAGGCATATCTTTTCTGCTTGTGTCAACTGTAACGACTCAATTGTGACACCGAATGATTTGTTAACAGTGTTTTTTTATTCATGTATCCACACTGTTACAATTACATACCTTCGCTATAATCCTGTATAGCTATGACTGTGAACTAAATATAGATCCAGAGCGCGTAGAAGCCGCAAGTGCACACTATTCTGCCAATTTGGACTATTTTGCATACTTTGTTTTTTAAAAACGACTTTTCCGTAACGTTATCATGATAAGATGGCTCAAATGGCTCTGATCACTATGGCACTTAACATCTGAAGTCATCAGCCCCCTATAACTTAGAACTACTTAAACCTAACTAACCTAAGGACATCACACACATCTATGCCCGAGGCAGGATTCGAGCCTGCGACCGTAGCAGTCGCGCGGTTCCGGACTGCGCGCCTAGAACCGCTAGACCACCGCGGCCGGCTGATAAGATGTAACTCATTTGTATTAGTAGAGTGCATACTAAATAGCGTTTTGCTTGTAGTTTATCGAACACTTGAGATAAACGTAAGAGGAAAATAAGGCAGCAACAATATAATCTCCCACATTATCTAAGAGAGTCTGACACTACTCGGATACCTTGTCATATTTGTTGTTATTACTGTAAACGTGTGTACAAAAGGTGTCACGCTAATTCATAACTGTTTAAAGTTTATCTAAATGAAACTGTTCTTTGAAGTACTGTGAAAAAAGGAATTCTTGATAGAGTTTGATAATGGCGTCACTGCAAACCTCCATTTTGCAGGCTGGTCGTATTGAAAATTATCCGAAGTTGTGGGGAATTCGGATGTGACGGTGGCTCAATATGAGACTGTTTACGAACTAGAGGGAAGATAGTCAAGTCGTAAAGATTGCTGCCGACCACGTCTGACCACCACAAGGGAAGATTACTCTGTTGTGTACCATGCACATAGTAACCACTTCACACACTCCCTTGCCATCAGACTTCAAGTAATGGACTCGCTAAAACATTCTCTGTCACACTGCAACACTGGTTCGAGACTAGAAGCTCATGGACTGGGGAATTACCTTCCCTTTTGTTGACTGTCGTCAACAAAACAACAAATGGTTCAAATGGTTCTGAGCACTATGCGACTTAACTTCGGAGGTCATCAGTCGCCTAGAACTTAGAACTAATTAAACCTAAATAACCTAAGGACATCACACACTTCCATGTCCGAGGCAGGATTCGAACCTGCGACCGTAGCGGTCGCCCGGTTCCGGACTGAAGCGTGCAGAACCACACGGCCACCGCGGCCGGCAACGACACAACACGAGTGGCTACGTTTTAGAGGTGTTTCGTGACTACGAAGCATGAAATGATGAAAAATGGAATTGCAGTTTGTTCAACGACGAACCGCTATTCTGCATTACTAGGGATTGCCATCATCGGGTAGTGTGTCATTCTCTTAGTTTTCGTCACAATCATTTTCAATGACCGTCTATGATGATAACTTAACACATACTTCCGTCCGTGTTGTGACTTAGCGGACGATTTTTTTTCCGCCTTTACTGTGTACAGCATAAATCTTCGATGCGGTGCCTCTTGAAATACCGAACACTTCGACTGCCTTGGATACGGAAGCACCCACCATACGAGCAGCAACGATTTGCTCACGTTCGAAGGTACTCAGATCGGACATAATGCAATCATAACTATATAGAGTACTGTTCTGGCCACGAATGGCACTTGCAACATACTGAGGGCATTGCACAGGTGCCGCTCGTAGTCAAATACAACAGCGTCACATGCAGGCTTGGCTTGCGTTTATGTTCAAGCAAGCACTTGGCGCGGTATTTGCGTATATTTGTCCAACCCCTTTAATTCCATCGAATGATAAACCGGACAATTTTGAGTTCAGTCTCGTGAAATTCATGTCTAATAACTATTTTTTCTTGCTCCTACATTTCAGAGCAGAAACTATGATCTACTTGGATTAAATAATCACCGTCTAAGCCACTGTTGTCTCACGCGCTTTTTACGCATAGTAACATAAGCAGAGGTCTATGTAAGCCTACCCTTTCAGTTTTCAGTATCTGAGACTATATCCAATAACTTTCGTCGTTTTATCTCAAACTATAATCGTATTGTTTCCCGTGATAGAAGCCAGTTTCAAGCTTAACAAAGCACTAGACAGAGGTAGACGTAAATAATGAATAACTATGTGAGGTACGGTAACGACCGTCAATGATACTGAACCTAGAGAAAGAAAACTGTATGTAATTTCTTTTTTATATATTTAGGTTGAGCTACCATGAAGTACGCATTAAAATATATAATCATTTTCTATGTTTGGCAGTACGGATATCTGCTGGTGACTCTTCCTGTTGCATGGCTGCAGTCCATGAAACTTCTTTGTTCCTGACGTTTCGTCCATTGTTGCGTCGATCACTTTCAATGGTGCAATGGTGCCGTTGAGTCTTGCCAAGTGACAGGTCTGACGTCGAAGAGCGACATTAGTACTGAGGAAATAAGTAGTGGGAAAAGTTAACATTTGATCGGTAGAGATAATCCTTGTCAAATATTAAACTCGTCTGTTGAACTGTCGTCTGTCAAACATAAAGCGTAACTATCTATTCTGTAGAGCCATTGTCAATAGCCTATACCACTGTGTTTGATGGTTTTCTCTTTCCTTTTAAAATCAGATGTAGCAGAGCACGTTATTCAGTCAGAAAGTCAATAGTTTTTTGAAAAAAAGTCAGCAAGACTCGGCGGAACCAAGAGCATCTCTGAAGACGTCAAGTGTAGCTCTGGAACATAAATGTTTCATGGACCTCGTTCGTACAACCAGGAAGATACATCAGCAGCTAAGGCAACCGGTCATGAAAATCTCAGGTGAATTAATAGGCTAGGTTTGACATCCTGCCAGTATCCCTTGTGTCCCTCAGTGAAGGCACACTTTCTTTCATATGACAGAAGTTCTCGACCTCTCCTACGCTCTTGTAAGCCTCTTACTTGTGTAGCGTTTGCCTTAGTTCATCGCTCTAGTGCTGCAGATCTTTTGTGTATTACAGAAACCAGTTTCATTTTGTTTCCTTTGGGTTTATAAAAACCTAGATGCTTTTTCAGTCACCGGTCGTAGTATATTCTATATGTGTGCAGCAACCATTTTCTCTTTCTAACCGATGATATTATAGATTATATTTGCTTAGCAATTCTTCATTAAAAGTTAACTGTACATCAAACTATCTATTTCCATCATAGTTTCAACGAGTAATAAAATTTCTTTATTTAAAATTGCATTACCTAACGAAAAATTATCTTCAGGGTAAATCGGTTAGAGCAGATGTATGTTAGTGGGTGGGCAGTGAAGTTATTAATCTTGAATGAAAATTCAAACTAATTGCTTCGGGGTAATTTCTTGAAATATTGGCAAGTATGAACAGTGGAAGTAACACAATTGTTATCGACATTATAGCTCTTACTTGGTTCACTGTTTGAAGTACCAATGTTTCCTCTTTCGTATGTAATTTAATTTCTGTTGATAATTATTTCGTAGTGTGCATAATTTCAAAAGACTCTTCAGTTGCCATTATCAAAGTAAATGGCACGATAAATATTTAAAGTTTGACACTGGTATCTCCATTTTTATAAAACAGTACCCTCACAGTCAATAAATGGTTGCAAAAGCACAAATGTACACCAGTTGATGGACGGCTCGTGCACAGATTGATGCCGTCAGGAAAATAAACACCCCAGATTCAAAAAAGTTTAAGTTTTTTAATTATTCCAAACGTTGCAGGAAAATATAGATAACGAATGTTTGTCTGTTATAAACGGAAGCCACAACATAAAGTAAAAGCTCCTATTATTAAAACCCTCATTCTGCGTATAACTTCTTTTCTACGCCGAAAACACCATAGCAATGCCCCGTGAACGGTTGCCCGCATAGCAGAAAATGAACCACGCTAAGAACAGGTAGCGATTTTCAGTTTCGCTGCTGTTAAACTTATCTGAGCGTGGGTGGTTGGAGCATGCTGCAGGCGGGTAAGCCGCAGAATCGTCAGATCTCTTAGGAAACCGCCGCTGTATCGAAACATCAGCTTAGCCACCGTAGCAGGCGTAAATTTCTGTAGGTGGACGTTGGCATCCGGGTTATTCTACCTAACGGGCAAGATAATTCATGACGACGGATCACTGACCGACTTCAATCTGGCGTGAGTTCCCGACGAATACAGAAAGAGAGAAAAACAAAGGCTAATAAATCGCTATGGCCACCGGGACGAAACAGGGAGCAGCGCTTCCCTAATTGGCGTCGAAATCCTTGTGATGCAAAAGATGAGGAGATCACTCTTCCGCTCCTCGCTCGAATTTTACCCGCGGGGTAAGCCACACACAAACGTTAATACGTTGAAGGCAATGCGCAGCATCGTTTGCGGTCGTGTTCTGCCGATCAGAGTAAAAATAAAGCATGGCCGCCTATCTCTTCTTCCTTTTTCTACGCTCTGTTGGAAGCACGTGCCATTATTCCTCCAGTACGAAAGGTGCTTCTTTCTTGGTGCCGCGGATTCTTACTACTCTATTGCTGTATTTAACGCAACATGTTTCATTTCTCAACATGTTGCGGCTTATTGTAAGCATAATACACCATGTGAAATGAAAAAAGAAAATATTCTACTACATCAATTACAGTTCTCTAAATGCCAAATTGATACGTTTTAATAACGTCATTTCTTCACTTCTCGTTTATAGAAACGTTTCCATATTTTATAAATTGCGTTGCACCAGCTGTACGAAAGCGTGTCAAACGAAAATTAAAAATTTATAATGAAACAGCGATAAAATGGTACAAGTAGTCTTTAAATTCGTTAAAATTTGATGAAATGTTCGCTTGTTGACTGCATCAATCGCTTACCGAAATAACAACAAAGCAACAACATCACAAATGCCGTCCTACTTCTAACTTGCACCAAGAACGAAGAATATTCCATTTCTCGGTTTCATGTGATGGACATCATGAACTTTATTACAGACGGGACGTTAAGTGTGTCAGTGCATGTGTGTCATTGCAGCCAGTCTCCTAATGAAATGCGAAGTTCGCAAATGATGTGACGTTCGAGCCCAATCTTCCTCGTTCCTGCCCGAACACATCACACTGACATTCCAGACATGACAGCCGTAGGAGCAATCGCGATGGAAATACCACGAGTCCCACTAGATAAAACTGTGCTACCTGTAAACTTTACTCAAGATCCTGCTCGCCACAGTACGCACGATATGCTCTAATTTTGGGAAGTGTCTGAAAAATGTATGCAACGACAGGTGACTCTTGGATGGAAAAAGCAGCGCATTGGTATTTTCCTGGCAAGAATCATTACCATGGACTAACTTCGATCCGTTACTGCCAAGTGATGGAAATCCTTGAGAAATTTGTTATTTATCATCACTCAAATGAAAGAAATTCCAACCAGAGCTGCCTGCATGGAAATTTATAATTTCCTTATTTAGATATAGTAAAGGGGCTATAATGTTAACATTACACGTCGTGAGAGACAAACACAAGTACTGAATCGTGCTTCATGCCTCTTAAATAATCGTTAAAAAGTTTATGGAAATATTAGAAGGACGTCTGTGCCGTTCTAATGAAGAGATGCGCCACGCATTGTACCGAATATGTTCGCAGTAACCTAAACGAATTCTTTTTGACATAAATTTTGCCGCATTGTATTAGCGAATCTGAGTACATCATGGGGAGATTAATTCGAAAACTGATATAGATTTTTGCAGCGTTTCCGTAATTAACTACATTAAAAAGTATTCCGCCTTCCACTCACAGACTATCTAACGGAGCGGAGATTCTGTATTACATTTACTGTCATTGCATTAGAACACATGAGGGGTGTATACTACGGTTTTAGTCATGTACATCACCGTTTTCCAGTTCTCGCTCAGTTTACAGGAGCACTTACTAACGTTATCAAATTTCAGAGAATTAATCATCTTACATGTCATTTTAGTCATATAGTGGAATTATTGATAAACACTATACCGGTTAAAGATTGTAATACCGCCACAAGAAATGTCAGACATCCGGAGGCCCTCATTCCCGTGCTTCTCAGGTCAACATCGTATCACAGTTCCTGGAAACTTACGTTGCGCACTGTGGTAACAATTTTTCGTATTGTTTGTCATATGCTACAGTACAAAGCTGTGATTACAATAATTGAATCACGTTTATGGTGTACATTCTCTAATGCGCTTCGTACTTGCTTACGTATATTCTAGAGTAGGTTTGTCTAGCAGGGACTTCCTGGAACTAAAATTGCTCAGGCACCAAAATTTCACTTTTCATTAGTTATGAATTTCTCAAATAAACTTGATAATGAATTTAAAACAAACTGATAACGCTCTTATTTTTCAAATTCCTAGTTTATGCAAAGTGACCTTAAAGTTTGAAAGTGAAACACAGTATCATTTCGAAAACACATTGCTCTGAATATTGTGAACCACAGCTGACAACCAGCATAAATTTGAATAAAGTATATTCATTACTGTCGTTGTTAAATTAACGGCATTCTATTATCAGTCCATTATCCCTACTAAATAGTCCTAAACGAAATAGATAATGAATTTAATTTTTTGTAGCGTCTAGTGACTTTTCGAAGATACTTTATTTGTAAAGACAATAAAAAGGAACGGAGAAGCTCCTGGAAGTTTTTCACAATTCTGACCATAAAGAAGGAAATCTTTGAACCAACTTAATTAAATGCAATATATAGCTACATTACCAGAGAGTTTATTTTTCCGACATTCGTAAATGGTTCCTGAACCGACGCAACTTCTATTAGTCGAACAGCCACTATTAAAACTCTATTTAGGGAATGAGAACTACGACGCAGATTGTGTGAGATAGTCATAAACGTAAACTTCACTGCCTGAGTTGAAGGATATGGCGCTACTAAAACTGATAAAATTCGATAATGTTCCTTTGTCTTATTAAATCCAAATAGAATGCAAGACCTTTCACGTTCTTGTGGACATAAAATTACTGGGCGAACGTAAGACTGAGTACCTAATTATTTTATGTCATCTACAGAAGCAGATACAGAGACGAGATGCACGTTTTCCCTGTTAACAAACCAAGCAGAGGGGAGCTCATCCTCAGAATCTTGATGCTAATCAGTTTAGTTTTAATATAATCAGCGAAAAAGGGGGACTCCTGTCGTAGCGTATAATACGGGCACTGATTAAAACATGATAAGAAAAATACACAATTTACCATGCATAACTTAATTTCTTTTAACAACACTTACGGTCCAGAAAATTCTTATGCGTAATTTGTTTTCTTAATATTCATTTACGATGCACCTGTTCCGCGTCTTATGATGAGGTTATTCTATCAAATATCTGATCTCCGAGGCCCAATCTCCCACGAGGCAGTATATAAAAATACTTGTTTTTCCGCGCCGGTAGGTATTCTTGAAATATGTTAATTAGTCCTGTCGGCATTGACCGTATGTGTAACCGTTTAAAATCAAAGGACGCTGATGGTTTCTTCTGTGCTTTCGGTCCATATCTCAGCATCAGAAACGCAGCAGAAGCATTCCCCCCCCCCCCCCCTTCTGTTAAGACACTGATGCTCAATCGTGTTTGTTATTCTAATTACTCCAAACGACGCAGGTCTGGGTAAAGCCAGATCCGTAGAACAAAACGTACTCCTCTGACTGTCTCTGTTTGTAATTTCTAAAACAGAAATATCTTTAAGTTAGTTTCTAGTTACGTCTCTTCGAGACACTATCCACCATAAAGGCTTTGTTGTATCATAAAACAAAGTCACGGGAGGATCTGGTTGATGCAGATAGCGCCTTACGAATACTACAGAAATTCAATCTTAGGTAACGTAAAATATGTTGAAAGTTATGGAAAATCATTGATATTAGAATTGCTTTGAACGTGTACGCTTTGCTAAATACTTTCGAGAGAAATAACAGTTTACCAGTGTTTTAAGTTTGGTGTAAATGTGACGATATTGTTTGTTTGGATTCTTAGCCAACATTATATTCACGGCGAAATAATAAGTCACAGCAGTTGCTTTCTGAAATATCGTGTTTTACATCGGCGTCCAGCCGCCCGGATTTGGATTATCTGTGGTTGTCTTAAATCACTAAATGCGAAAGCCATGATCGTCCCCTCCAAAGGAAACAGTCGATTAATTCTCCATCCTTCTCCCATCTGTGCATGTGCTCCACTTTTAATGGCATTAACATCGGCGTGACGATAATCCTTTATCTTCGTTGTACTCTTCTCCCTACAATGAAACTTTTTGATCCAATAATTAGCAATATTCCCAAAAGCTTGTAACTAAAATAATAATAACCTACAATCGTTCCGAAAGTGGTAAGAGGCACAGTTTTTATTGCTGAAGCCAGTTTCGTTTAAACGGTATCATATACGAGACTGAATTTAGTGCTGATATGCATTATTTTCGATAGAGTACTAATAACTGTTTTGTGAATAAAATCGTCTATATTGCTTAAAATACGTTCTTACCTACAACGATGGTGCCCACCCCCACCTATCCAACTTTCGCACAGTTTTTATTGATACTGGCTCTGAAAGTTTCACTACATCACAGTTTTGAACAGCTGATCCCAGTAGCCGAAACCTCGTTGTAAATATCTTACTCAATCTGGACTGTTATATTCACAAAATATGCACAATGATTGCTGAGTCACTCAGGAAATTTATTTATTTCGTTAATGAGCTTGAAATGTCACAGAGACTGACAGTTTCTTAACTTAACGGCTTGTCTGCTTCTCTCCATCTGAGTGAATATTCTTAACCTGACTTCTGGAATAAATGAGAAACTGAACTTACAAAGATATTCATGGGTCTAAGCTCTATTTTCACTTACCTCGTGTCGTGACAAAGATTTCAGCAGATTTCTCTAAAGAAGAACACAGTATACTGCAGCAAAGCAATGTTATAAACTACGACTGAGGATTTTATACCATAGATTGCAGTATGCGTACGTACGAGGGTGAGGCAATTATTATCCGCAATTTAGTTATATGTTTGGCCACAACGGAGTTTCTACGAATGGATTCAAAAATTCCGAAATGGTTACACAAGTGTTACGCACGATGAAGAAGCCAGAAGGCCGTTTACCGCCACAAATGAAGAAACCATTGAGCGTTCACGTGAAATGATTCTCTTAGACAGACGATTAACAATTGACGAAGTGGCACATCATCTGCAAATTAGTCACGGTTCTGCCTATGAAGTCATCCACAACAGACTTGTGTTTCGTAAAGTTTGTGCAAGATGAGTCCCAAAACAACTGACAAAGTTGCATAAACAAACGCGTTTGGACATCTGCAGAAAACATTTGGATCGCTATGGTAACGAAGAGGACAACTTCTTAAACAGGATCGTTACTGGTGACGTAACATTGATCCATCATTACGAGCCGGAGAGTAAATGGCAGAGTATGGAATGGAAACATCCAAATTCGCTGTGCAAGATAAAGTTCAAGACCCAGCCGCCCGCAGGAAAACTGATGCTTACGGTGTTTTGGGACGCACAATGTCCAGTTCTGGAACATTATGGGGAAAGGGGCACAACAATAAACAGTGTACGTTACAGTGAGATGCTTACTGCCAGGCTAAAACCTGCGATTCGAAGCAAACGCTGAGGATTGCTATCAAAAAGTGATGTGTTGTTGCACGACAATGCCCGCTCGCATACTGCTGCCCACACTGCTGCAACGCTTCAGGAACTCAAATTTCAGGTACTGCATCATCCTCCATATAGTCCCGATCATGCCCCTTCTGACGATCGCTTGTTTGGTCCACTCAAACGGGCATTAAGGGGCCGTCGATTTGCCTCGGACGAAGTAGTGAAACAAGCGGTGCATTCGTGGTTTCGCAGCTCAACCGAGAACATTCTTTTATGAGGGCATCAGGAAGCTTGTACAACGATGGATCAAGTGCGTTGAAACGCTGGGACACTATGTCGAAAAAGTATATTCTTGTAAGTTTCCTATTTGATTACAATAAAATTTTGTAACTACTTTGCTGATAATAATTGACTTAACCTCGTAGATAATAAACTGAGTGAAAGGTGGGAATTGTAACTGTTAGGAAAGGACTTCTGACTAAATTCATATGAAACTCTGTATTGAGAGGTAATGCTTCATCAATTAAATTTTCACTACAATATTTACGTAACATGACATTAAGAATTAACTTTAAGCAAGAGGAATCTCATCTTCGTGTCACAACAATCTAAATAACAATCCTACTATCTCAGCTTCGTTACTACAATCTCATAATCCTACTATCTCAGCTTCGTTACTACAATCTCATAACACAAAACAATACGATGCATTTACATTCTTACCACAGTCTCTCAGCATTCCAGAAAAACTCAAAAATAATCTTCATAGCTTCTCTCTCCATAATTGCATCAAAAATATTCATTCTCCAATTCCATCAATCTCGTATCTCACACATAAAGAAAATTCCTGACCATTCTTCAAAATAAGTCTTTTATTCAACACTGCGGAACTTTGAATGCATGTAACTTTGCTAGCGCTCTCAGGCGTAGGCGGTGCAGTAACACGATGTCTATATTTATATAAGAGACAGAATTTAAAGGGTGAACGAAACAATATTCTTAAGTCATAGTTCCTACTATCGTCTAAAGCTTTTAAATCGATCAACTTAAAACTGAACCATTTAAGTAAACTGAAAATGAAACCTCCCCACATTCTAATTAAAAAAGCAAACTCACTGGGCAAAGCGTAATAGCTTCCCATTAGATATCTGTTGGTATCGTTGAGATTACCGAGGCCTCTTTGGACGGAGTTTAGTTTAGTGGAGATAAAAGAAAATAAAGTCTGTGACCATGCCCTGATGACCATGCGATGTCCATTGGTTGCTGTCAGCCTCTGTGATGTGGCGTAATGCGGATGCCGTGTGGAGGGACATGAGGCCAACACGCCGTTCTCCCTGCCTTTGACTACTTTACAGGCCTAGGAGTCGCTACTTCTGATTTAAGTAGCTCCTCAGTTGGCATCACGATGCCGAATGCACCCTGTTCTAGTCCTCCCAAGAAGGAAAATGCTTGGCAGTACCGGAATTTGAACCCGCGTCATCCATATGTGAGGCGGATGTGGCGACCACTTTTATTTTTATTTATACAACGGGTGTTTACTAAGTAACGGGACACTTTTTTTTCTTGGCCAATTTCGGTTGAATTCGTTTCGGGACACCGTGGAATATACCCGTTTCAGACCCTACAGTTTCACGAAATTCTGACAGGTGGCGGCGCTGTACGTAGCCTTCAAAATGTCGTCTGTAACGAAAGTGCGTTCGATGTAGAGAGATGCCAAAGTGTTAGTTTTGGCAGAAAACCAGAGCATCACCGATATTCATAGGCGCTTGCAGAATGTCTACGAAGACCTATCAGTGAACAAAAGCACAGTGAGTCGTTGGGCAAGTATCTGTCGTAACTGCAAAAAGGTCGCGCAGACATGTCCGATCTCCCGCGTGGCGGCCGGTGGCTCACAGCAGTGACTCCTTCAATGTTTTAATGTGTGGACAGGGTGTTCGTTGCCACAAAATGCAAATGAACTTCTCTATGACACCGTAAGGCCTCACACAAGTCTGCACACCCTAGAGGAGGACACGAAATTCATTGGACTGTTATTCTTCTTCCACTCTACAGCCCGGATGACACTCCTGTCGACCTACATCTGTTTGGCCCAGTGAAGGATGCACACTGTGGAAAGCAGCATGTGGATGATGGGAAGATTACTGATGCTGCAAGGCGCTGGATCCGACGTCGACAAGTAGGATGGTGTCATGCGGACATACAGTCGCTCCCAGTTACATGGCGTAATGCCGTCGCATTAAAAAAGCTGAAAGAGTGGGAAATAATATGGTGTATTGGAATCGTAAATAATACAAACCTGCTTGCAGAAAAAAATGGGTTGCAGTACTTATTGAACACCCCTCGTATCTATTTCTTCATCGCCATTCTTCTGCATTTCCTTAAAGATGTCGCATGACCTCCCTCTAATTTCGTCGATGAAAACTTTACTCGGTTTCCTGTTTTATTATTATTGCTGACGGTGGCCATCCCCTTGACCGAATACACTAAACTACCGTGCCGGCACAACTCGGCTCCGGAGGCAGACTGGTGCCATATACATTATCTGATGTGTTATACTGGGTGATCAAAAACAGTATAAATTTGAAAACTGAATAAATCACGGAATCATGTAGATAGAGAGGTACAAATTGACACACATGCTTGGAACCGAAAAAATATGAAAGTTCAAAAAATGTCCGACGGATGGCGCTTCATCTGATCAGAATAGCAATAATTAGCATAACAAAGTAAGACAAAGTAAAGATTATGGTCTTTACAGGAAATGCTCAATATGTCCACCATCATTCCTCAACAATAGCTGTAGTCGAGGAATAATGTTGTGAACAGCACTGTAAAGCATGTTCGGAGTTATGGTGGGGTATTGGTGTCGGATGTTGTCTTTCAGCATTCCTGGAAATGTCGGTCGATCACGATACACTTGCGACTTCAGGTAACCCCAAAGCCAATAATCGCACGGACTGAGGTCTGGGGACCTGGGAAGCCAAGCATGACGAAAGTGGCATCTGAGCACTAGATCATCACCAAACGACGCGCGCAAGAGATCTTTCACGCGTCTAACAATATGGGGAGGAGCACCATCCTGCATAAACATCGTACGTTCCAGCAGGTGTTTATCAGCCAGGCTGGGGATGATGCGATTCTGTAACATATCGGCGTACCTCTCACCCGTTACGTTACAAAACCAGAATCATGCATTTCCTCGAAGAAAAAAGGCCCGATAACGATAGATGTGGTAAATCCAACCCATACCGTGACTTTCTCGTCGTGCAGTGGAGTTTCCAAGAAAGTTCTAGGATTTTCGGTAGCCCAAATTCTGTAGTCGTGGGCGTTGACAGACCCTCGGAGCGTGAAATGAGAAACGTCGGTCCACAACACGTTACTCAACCAATCGTCATCTTCAGCCATCTTTTGAAACGCCCACGCCGCAAATGCCCTCCGCTTCACCAAATCGCCAGGTAACAGTTCATGATGGCGATGGGTTTTGTACAGATAGCATCGGAGGGTACACCTAAGTGCCAACCAAACAGTAGTGTATGGACTGCCAGTGCGACGTGCGACTGCACGAGCGCTGACTTCCCCGTGCATAGACGGACCCGCTACAGTCTCCATTTCTTCCTGAACTGTCTCAGCAGCATTACGCCTTGTGCTCGGTCGGCCACTACGGGGTCTATCGTCTAAACAACCCGTGGCTTCGAACTTCGAAATCATTCTCGCCACAGCTTCATTTGTCAACGGACCTTTACCCGTTCGAATCCCTTCCTATGGCGATCGGATCGTAACGCTGAACTTGCACATTCCCCATTCTGATAATACAGCTTCACTAAAACCGTTTTTTCAGGTAACATCCACATGCTACGACTGCTGGCACATCTGATTCTCTCTCTCATTACAGCTCCTTTCATACACGATTGTCATGCGCAGTCACTGACGTTTTGCTGTCCAGCGCCATCTAATAAAACCCCATGTCATTCCTAGCATGTGTGTAAATTTTTACCTGTCTATCTACATTATTCCGTGGTTTGTTAAGTTTTCAAATTTATACTGACTTTTGATCGCCCGGTACATTGCCTGTATTATGAGCATGATATGATAAGTATTCCTGGTAAAAGTGAGTAAGGAACATTATGTCCACTTGGGAAGGAACCGATAGATGGCATTTGGGTGTTAGTGAAAGAGTTGAATCTAACTAAATAAGACAAGAGTGTGCAGGACTCTTAATTTGGAATAGGATGGGATGAGTCTGGTGAGATGTAGCTGGAAGGATGGGCAGTTTTCAGTGATGAGTTCGTAGTCTGGGAGGGGTAGGCAAATTAAATTACAATGGTAAAGGACAATGAAGTTGAAAGAAATAGGAGAAACTGGGATGTATAGACAGATATATGGCAGCAGGTCTGTGTTATCAATCATGAGAGAGGCTACAGGGTGCTGGGACTCAGGTTTATAAGAGATGTAAGAGAAGTGGAGGTATCATACATGTTTGAGGAGGCGATAAGCTTTATGAACTGGTACATGATATGAATGGCAGGCCTTAGCTGGATGTGGTAAAGGAGGAGGGGTGCATGTCATTCCAGGATTTGGAGGGAGTGATAAAAATTGGAAGAAGAGGAAGTCCACGCTAAATTGTCATAAACAAGGATCGTGTAGATGCTGGGTTTATGTGTTTGGATAATGGTCGTGGGATTTAATCTTCATGTTCGGCCAGCTGATAGATTGTTACTCCCAGGTATTTTAGTATTTCAGTCGGCTATATTGGGTATTCTTGCACATCGGTTCTGCCTTCATCAAATTCCTGCGACCAAAACCACAAAGCTATTTTTCTTGACATTACTCTCAACTACCGAAATTTCCACAAGTACGCGACTTCTTTTAAAACGCAGGAACCTTATTACACTTTCCTCGATGACTATGTATCCGTCTAGCCGCGCGGGATTAGCCGAGCGGTCTGGGTGCTGCAGTCATGGACCGTGCGGCTGGTCCCGGCGGAGGTTCGAGTCCTCCCTCGGGCAAGGGTGTGTGTGTGTGTTTGTCCTTAGAATAATTTAGGTTAAGTAGTGTGTAAGCTTAGGGACTGGTGACCTTAACAGTTAAGTCCCATAAGATTAAAAAAAATGTATCCGTCTATGTCATCACCATGAAAAAGTCTTATTTGGAGCAACAGCACAGCTAAAATAAACATAAATACTTGATTCTTTGCCAGATCTTAACAGATTATGGATTAAATAAACAATTACTTGTGATTCT
The DNA here is from genome assembly GCF_021461385.2 of Schistocerca piceifrons. Lineage (NCBI taxonomy): Eukaryota > Metazoa > Arthropoda > Insecta > Orthoptera > Acrididae > Schistocerca > Schistocerca piceifrons. The sequence goes on from NC_060149.1 coordinate 564,307,471, forward strand.
TCAATTTCTCCAGGCGTATTTTATGACGAATTAAATCTCGGGTTAACAGCCTGGTATGAGTGGGCGTAGGACACAATATTTCGGCGCACCCTGATGATGGCAAACGTGGTCGATTGCTGAAATACTGTGTGCTATGCACACTCATACCAGGCTGTTCACAGGAGATTTATTTCGTCAAACAATTACTTCATCAGGTAAATTAATGAAGTATCTACAATAAATTATTTTTCTAACACAGTTGCATCCACATAACAGGTTTTTTCTTTGTTCTCTTCTGTTTATGTGAGAGAAGTATAAAATTATTGGATTTAATATGAATCAGCAGTAACCATCTCGTTCTTCACAGACATAAATCAAAATTGCAGTGCTGTCTCTAGTGAAAGTCTGTAAGATAGCATTTGAACTGCATAACCGTCAAGTCTTAACTGTGAAGTCATCTGCGTACACGAGTTAAAGATATAGGCAAATATATAACAAGCAGAGCACAGATGCTACAAATGTGTTATCATTTGTTACGCTGCTGACATACACGCAGTTTCCACTTTTGGTCATTGTGTCTTTTACCAGAATGTGCGCCTTGCCTAAATTTGATTATAATGTGAACCTACTCCTCGCTCATGAAATATTATTTTCATTATGTCGCCAAAATTGCTCTAATGACCTCTTCTGTTTTAAGCTTTACGGAATTCAGATACAAAATATGATATAATATGAGAATTTTACTCCTCAACTGACTCGGGTGAATGATCACATACCGTAGTTGGCAACGTAACCGTAGGCTCACATAATGGAGATAGTCTTGTTGGGTGTGTTTGTAGGACCTGATGTCGTAAGTTCATCCGTTTTGATGTATCTCCCGTAATTTCTTCTTAGGAATTTACAAAACTTTTTTTTAATGTGACGCCATATCGTGCTACATCATTTGCATGTAAAACGATGTATTAAAGTGTCCACTAATCCACATTTAACATACAAGTTCGTATCACTCAATCCTACAGCTTGCAATCTGTCATTGGTTGGTATAGTTTCATTAACGAATCTGGGCCACGTAAACTATAATTCTGTTAAGAGGCTTTTCTCATGAAAGTTTTCCAGATAGTCTCCCGGTTTTAAGTCGGTTTCTTTGTCTGCATGCTGTTTTTCAGTATAGTCCGTGCCAGTGTTTGATAGCCGAAAGGCTTAGTAATATCGTCTATAATTCCAACCAGTTCTAGGGCAAGTTGCTAAATTTGTTACCGGTGGGTTCGAACAACACGCAAGTATTACTGAGATGCGTCGGGAACCCAAATGGGAATCGCTGGAGTGAGGGCGACTTTCTTTCCGAGGAGCATTGTCGAGAACATTTTGAGAACCGGCATTTGAGGCTGACTGCAGAATGATTCTACTACTGCCAACGTACATTTCGCATGGGGACATGAAGTAAGGTTAGAGAGATTTAAGCTCGTACGGAGGCACATACACACCCATTTTTCCCTCTTTTTATTTGTGAGTGGAATAGAAAAACAAAAATGCCTAGTGGTAGAACAGGGAGCCCTTCACCATTGAGTATACGGTGGCTTGCTGATTTGCATTTCCCGTGATTTTCCTCAACCGCTTCTGCCAAATGCCGATATGATTTCTTGGAAGGGGTATTGGTATCACATTTCCTATTTTCTCCAATCCGAGCTTGTGCTCCATCAATAATGACGTTGCAGTTGGGCGATGATTGGATCCTAACCCCCTTTCTTATTTCAAATTTTAAGGAGCATAAAGTCAAGTTTACTGTTCTGAAAGTAAATTTTAATTTTCTTCGGATAACTTAACGAAATTTTTCATCATGTTGGCTACAAAAAAATACGTTGATGGAAAAAATCACAACAACAAAAAATAATTGATGTATAGTAATGAAATTTTGGGACTACATTTGTCTATGTAACATATTTAAATGATTAACATTGCAAGATTAAAGGTTAATGCAAGCGCGAGATAAGCTATTCCAAATCTGAAATGCTGGTACATCAATAATCGGTGTAACCACCAGCGTGCTGAATCCTAGCGTGCAGATGTGTATGCATTGTGTTGTACACTTACCGTATGTCAGTTTATAGGATGGAGATCCATGTCTGTTGCAGTTGCCGGCCGCGGTGGTCTATCGGTTCTAGGCGCTCAGTCCGGAGCCGCGTGACTGCTACGGTCGCAGGTTCGAATCCTGCCTCGGGCATGAATGTGTGTGATGTCCTTAGGTTAGTTAGGTTTAAGTAGTTCTAAGTTCTAGGGGACTGATGACCATAGATGTTAAGTCCCATAGTGCTCAGAGCCATTTGAACCATTTTTTTGCAGTTGGTCAATACAGGGACGGTTAGTCACGTTTCTTGACGACGTAGAATCACCAGACTGACGTAACGCGGGGTAGCCACTAGAGTCCTCCTGATGTCATACCAAATCGCACCCCAGAGAATAATTCCAGGTCCCGTGTTTCTACCACGCAAACAGTTTGATTGCAAGCCCTCAACTGGAAACCTTCAAACCAATACATGGCCATGAATCGTAACGAAGCAGAGCCAACTTTCACTAGAAAACACAACAGTTATTGGTTCAAATGGCTCTGAGTACTATGCGACTTAACTTCTGAGGTCATTAGTCGCCTAGAACTTAGAATTAATTAAACCTAACTAACCTAAGGACATCACACACATCCATGCCCGAGGCAGGATTCGAACCTGCGACCGTAGCGATCGTTCGGTTCCAGACTGTAGCGCCTAGAACCGCACGGCCACTCCGGCAGGCAACAGTTATTCACTCTGTCCTACAATGAGCTCTTGCTTAACACTACTAACGTCGGAAATGGCGGTGGTTTGGGGTTATTGGATTGTAAGCTACAGGGCACCTGTCTCGGAGCTATCCTTGAAGTAACCGATTTGTAACAGTTTGTTGTGTCATTTTGATGCTAACTACGGCTGACACTGCTGCTAAAGATGCAGTACGATGCATACGCCAAACATGACAGTCTTCCACCTCGGTAGTGCCACATGGCCGTCCGGAGCCCGGTCTTCTTGAGACCGTACGTTTCCGTGCCAGCAATCATGTACAGTGGATACATTCCTGTCAAGTCTTTCTGCACTGTCGTAGAAGGAACATCCAGCCTCTCCTAGTCCTTTTACAGAGCCTCATTCAATTCACCACTTCCAATCTCAGAGCTAACTAACACTCACGCCCGCTTTAGCATGTATTTAAAGCAAACCTGATTAGCATCCTCATAGTGGCGCTACTAGTGTCATTCTTACGTGATTGGTTAGTAATCTGAATACATATCATCTTTCAGATGTAGAAACGCGCCTACTATCTTCCGTTTGTGTCGGACAACTCTTCCTTGGTGTTGTGATATTTTTCCGTCTGTGTATAAAAACTGGCTCTTTTTGCTGCCTAAGAACTTACAAGCACCCACCTTCTCCCCTATAGTAATGTTTTATTTCTGAAATCAATAATGTTTGGAATCTGAGGTCCGCAAACTCACCATTTTTTCTTTGGTAGATGGAAAAACTTCTCAGAGAGGTAATTGGCTGTAGATTAATGATGTTCTTCGGGATTACGTTAATTTCTCCAGGGTCCGTGAACGTTGTTGAAGTCCCCTCTGCACTTTACCAATGTTGTTCCCTTGTAATGAAATCTACATAGCACAAGAAGCTAGAGTGCTTAGTAAAGGCATTTTACTGGCCAAGGAGAATCATGATACTTTTAGATCAGTAATTTGAAACCATGAGCTGAATATTGGTTTCTTCAGTTACAATTATATTAAAGTTTTCCCTCATCTGTACTGAATCGGCAACATGTGCGGATACTTAGGTATTACCTTTGAGTAAAAGCAACCGCTAATCTAATTTCACTAGCATCTATAAATAATCTCCATTTTTATTTTTTACCCATAATTCCGAATTCATTCAACAGACTGGTAGTATTGTAGAAATACAATAAATTACCACCTTCTATTAAATTTAAGAGAATGTCTGCTCCATTACCGTATATACACTGAAGCTGCAGAGAAACTAGTATAGGCATGTGTATTCAAATACAGAGATATGTAAATAGGCAGAATATGGCGCTGCGGTCAGCAACACCTATGTAAGACAACAAGGGTCTAGCGGTTACTGCTGCTACAATGGCTGGTTATCAAGATTTAAGTGCTTTTGAACGTGGCGTTACAGTAGGTGCAGGAGCGATGGGATGTAGCATCTCTGAGATAGCGATGAAGTGGGGATTTTACCGTGCGACAGTTTCACGAGCGTACCGTGAATGTAAGAAATCCGGTAAAACATCAAATCTCCGACATAACTGCGGCCGGAAGAAGATCCTACGAGAACGGGACCAATGACGACTGTAGATAATCGTTCAGCGTGATAGAAGTGCAACCCTTCAGCAAACTGCTGCAGATATCAATGATGGCCCATCAACAAGTGTCAACTTGTGAACCATTCAGCGAAACATCATCGATATGGGCTTTCGGAGCCGAAGGTCCATTCGCGTATCCGTGATGACTGCACCACACAAAGCTTTACGCCTCGCCTGGGCCCTTCAACACCGACATTGGACTGTTGATGACTGGAAACATATTGCCTGGTCGGACGAGTCTCGTTTCACATTCTATCGAGCGGATGGAGGTGTACGGGTATGGAGACCTCCTCATGAATCGATGGACCCTGCATGTCAGGAGGGGACTGTTCAAGCTGATGGAGCCTCTCTAAAGGTGTGCTAGATATGCAGTTGAAGTGCTATGGGATCCTGATACATCTAGATACGACTACGACAGGAGACACGTACATACGCATCCTGTCTGATCACCTGCATCCATTCATGTTCATTGTGCATTCCGACGGACTTGGGCAATTCCAGCAGGACAATGCGACACCCCACACTTCCAGAATTGCCACAGAGTGGCTCCAGGAACACTCTTCTTAGTTTACACACTTCTGCTGGACATCAAACTCCCGAGCCATGAACATTATTAAGCATATCTGGAATGCCTTGCAACGTGCTGCTTAGAAGAGATCTCCACCCTCTCGTAGTCTTAATGATTTATGGATAGCCCTGTAGGACTCATGATGTCAGTTCCCTCGAACACTACTTCAGACATTAGGCGAGTCCATGCCACGTCGTGCTGCGGCACTACTGCGTGCTTGCGTGGGCCCTGTACGAATTTAGGCAGGTGTACCAGTTCCTCTGGCTCTTTAGTCTACATAAATGTTTTTTCCTGCTGCCCAGATCTTCTTTTGTTTGATTTTAGTTGAGTTGTTACAGACGAAACAGTCCTCAATGAGGAAGAGCTTATCACAGTACTTACCGTATGTACTGACAAACGCCATCACTGACACCGAAATTTTTAACTGCATATTTTTTTTGGAAGTACTACGAAATATATAACATTAAAGTCTCTAAGAAGTTCTTTTTTGTAATTATTCGGTGTCAAATGTAAATAAAATTATATGTGATACGTCTTATTTACTGTTCCACTTGAAAGCACTCTAAAAACACAGGAATAGTTAATTTTCATTAAAAAAGTGCTTTCAACCTTGGCCATTGCCATCAGAAAACGATACACTTTTCAGTAGCTTATACCGATATTTTAAGTACTCGTGCTCAGTGTTACTCTACAATGTTTGTTCGGAACTTATTATTAGAGATGAAAAATTTGTAATTAGAGCAATTTCCTTTATTTGCTTTCAGTCTGCTAATTGCCTCTTAGGCGTATTAGTGGCCAATGAACATTGCTGCGAAGACAACTGAAAAGGGCGTTTTAACTGTGGAGAGGAATGTATCTGAATTTTAAGTTAAAGTGTTTCAGAGTAATGAAAAACACTATCAACAATAAGTGCATCAATAAATTTATTACCTACATTTTATATTTCACATTCGTAACTCTAAATTATGTTTACTTCGACCCGTACGGTTTTACATGAAATGTTCTGTATGTGCTTACGTATTTAACAGAAATATCCCCGACTGGCCCTTATCAAAGATTATATGAAAATTCACCACCTCAAATAGTGATAAAAGCAAAACTTAGAACTCACGTTCTTATTCACTTTCAGATTATAGGTAATTTTAATTTCACCATCTCCAATGAAACTAATGAAACACATATAATAGAATATCCTCTCATCGTGACCATATTTCTGTCCAGGTAGTGAAAGCACACTTTAACTTAGAAAGAGGTGCGTGGGTTAAATAAAAGATGGTTCCAATGGCTCTGAGCACAATGGGACTTAACATCTGAGGTCATCAGTCCCCTAGAACTTAGAACTACTTAAACCTACCTAACCTAAGGACTTCACACACATCCATGCCTGAGACAGGATTCGAACTTGCGACCGTAGCGGTCGCGCGGTTCCAGACTGAAGCGCCTAGAACCGCTCGGCCACAATGGCCGGCTGCGTGGGTTCTATTTAACGGAGACTGTAATGAGTACACTCGGTAGACTCTAGTTGGTGTTGAACTATGCGAGCACTATGTGGATGATTAAATTATTTTCGCTGTGTTCAGTATATTGAGTAGGCAGTTGTTACTTGGAACAGTGAATAGTTTTATTTTATTCGTATTTCATAACTGTTGCACACACGGAAAGTACAAGAAACAACATTCACAGTCAGAAATGTTCCTACTTTATTGTGCAACGAGTCACAGCGAGGCATGAATTCGTGTATATCAGAAGCTTACTTCTCGACACAACTGTAGTTTCCAGTCAGTGTTTTGTCTCAGAGAGACTGAGACAAACTCAGAGATGTTCACGTTACGTGGAATCCTCTTAGCAAAGAGTACAATTACTACACTATAAGAAGATGCATTGCTGTAACTTCGGTGCTCTGCGTCTCTGAATTAATGGAGATTGTGTCAACTTTAATCTTGTTGTTGGACGAATAACGGAACTTATACTAGGCTCATCTCACTTAATCTCTAGAAGCCGCTCGCCCATGTGGAACAAGAAACTTTGAGCACGGCTCAGTGGCAAAGCGAACACTTATTTCGTCATTAGCATACCAACGGGTATTTCATATGGAATGAATACGATCAACTGTACACTAAACAAGCTCTCATATTAACTTTGTAGGTAATGAAGTGAGAGTACACCATCGCTATTTACAGAGTTCATTCATTCTCGATCAGTTATGTCGTGCAGACTTACAATTCGTTACAGAAATAACACCAAAACTGCGATTGAAGACGAGAGCCATGGCCTTTGTCAAGAAATCATGCCTCGTTAAATTGAAGTTACTGAAGATAATAACAGTGAAATTTCGCAGGTACAAAGAAATCCTTCACAGTGATTTCCTCTAAAGGATTAATCAATAACTGATGCAGCACTACGAAATTCTTCTAGAGTACAATAAGACAGTGTCTGTATTTTACAGTGTCTGTATAGTTCGCTGAAATGTTCCTTTCGGACATGGACGTATGTATAAATTATATAACAATTTCCGAAAACTGATAACCAAAATATGTAAGAAGAGTACTTATTTTAATAAAGAAAAGTCATCTGCCATCAATAAATAAACTCACCCATAAATATTTTTCATCAATTGAAATACTGTACAAATTATTCATACATATATACTATTCGCCAAGTTTGTCATCCTGCGACTTCCATCTACTACCGTATCTGAAGAAACTTGCAACTGGGATTGTTTTGAGGTGATACTGCTGCTGACAGGAGGTAGTTCGGAGACATTCCACAATCGCACCTCGTGGTAGGTCCTGTTTTTATTGATCGCACAACTTAGTAAGTCGGAAAAAGTAAATTTTTTCTAATGATTAGTCATACACGTTTATGTATTTTGTGTTGGCTGTTCACCTACGCACTACTAACTTTCATGGTGGTATTTTATGCATGTTTCTCTGTCGTTGGAGACCCTATTTTATCTGCAGTAATATAAAAAAAATGGTTCAAATGGCTCTGAGCACTATGGGACCCAACTGCTGAGGTCATTAGTCCCCTAGAACTTACAACTAATTAAACCTAACTAACCTATGGACATCACAAACATCCATGCCCGAGGCAAGATTCGAACCTGCGACCGTAGCGGTCTTGCGGTTCCAGACTGCAGCGCCTTTAACCGCACGGCCACTTCGGCCGGCAGTGATATAAAGGAAATTTAATTGTACAGATGTCCATCAACGTGTTAACATCCAGACCCATACGTGCAACTGAAATTTAATCCTAGTGGTGTTAACTGCATCAGAGCATATTGCCACAGTTTGCACGCAGTCTCGCCATTAATGAACAGTTGTACGAATCTACACCGTAGAAGGACATAATATCAATTTATCTTCTTTCAATAAGTAATATTCTCGGACCTGACGTCAGGAAGCACAGTGTTTTCCAGCAGGTCAAGTACTGTCTTCAGTTAAGTCCATTACGACCTTAGGTCTGTGCTTCGTACTTTCGGTCATTAATGTTTCCTGTCATAAAGTTTCAGCTAAAGCGAAAAATAAGTTCTGCAACACTGCTTTATTGACAAAAGACGTGCGTTAGGAATGTCCAAACAAATATGCAGTTGGACTGAAGACTTCTTAGCAAACAGCAATGAGCATATAATTGGCAATGAGGAGGCATCATCAGAAGCGATCGCACCGTCTGGTGTAACTCATTCCAGAGGGCCTGTTGCACTGTCTAACAAAAATTTAAAAAATAGAAACAAAACAGAAGCACCCGATACGAGAGAAGAAAATGAAATGAAACATCACGGATTGAGAGGGTGTGTGATGCTATTTAAATAATTATAAAATCGAGTCAAATTTACAAAGAATGCGGCAGTATGACGTCATTTACAAGTATCCCGTTACACTCCTTTTGGCCTGGATGAATGCATTGATTCAGTTGGGAAGGGTGACACCTCATGAGAGGTGACCAACAACTGCTGTAATTAGTCCTTAGTATCATTGATACCGAGACATGGTCTGACTGAAGTCAGTAAGAATGGTTTGGGCTTTGCGGCACACTTCTCAGCCCTGGTTTCGGGTCTACAGTTTCGAGCTTCGGGAACCAGTGATGACTTACTGTTCTGAGTAACGGGCTGCACACAAGAAATGATAAGTTCGTAAGTAGCATGAAAGTGAATTTTTATTAACACAGCGAAGAAAGAACAATTCAGCATAATGTCACTTCTGAATGATTCAACTGAAACGATCTTTCTGATCTGGTAGTGTGGCGTAGCTAACAGTGTGTCGTGATTTGGCTCGTTGCGATGTCGTGACGTAGGCCATAGCGCTAGTCCACCGTGAAGTGGGGCATGATGTTAAATGGCGTAACCGCTGTGGTACCATGTCCGAGGAAGGCCACCATCCACCGGGCGAAGGCTCCAAAAGCGACAACTGGCAGATCGGCGTGGTGGGATTGTGTGAACTCCGAATGATGAGCTGTGCATGCGACGCTAAGAACGGAGCAGGAACAGAAGCGTGAGTTGGCTTACTGCTGGCAGACAGCCTGTGAGATTCAGCATCCATTCGCCCCAAACAATATGCCAACATTTCATCTGCTTTGAACCCGGCCGAGACAGCCCTGCATCCATTCACCCTAAATAAAAGGCGTATGATCGTTGCGAAAGCTTGAGGCCCTGGTAAGTCGTCAGTGTCTGTCGAGGTCTGAGTCCAGGAACCCTAGTCGTACACAGCCAATGGAGAGGGAGCTGCTGCGGCAGCGGCTGCATCTACAAGCTACCCAAAGTAATGAGAATATGAAACAAATAATCTATGGCAATTTCTGTCATGCAGCTGGAAGACGCGAGATCAAAATGCATGTAGCCCCGTCAAATTGTACTCAAAAGGGCTAAATAGCGGAACATTTTGTGCAATTTTTGGCAGAGTTCACTTGAAAGAAACGCCATTTCAAAGCTGATAAAGTGGGCCATGTCACCACCTACCGGCCCCCCACCCCCCATCCCCGCCAAACATTCCACTCCAATAACATTGTACTTTGTTGGACACCTATTGCCGAATTTCAGCCTCCAGTAACGCCACGATGTTATTGGAGTGGTTGGTAGCTGATACTTGCCGTGGTGGATGGTAAAGTACTTGAGAAACGGTGCTGAACTCTCCCTCCAGACATGGCAAAGGTCGGTCGTGCGTGGTGGTCTCCTGTGCTGGCAGTGAAGCAGTGATTTTCGAGTTCGCCCTCAGTAGGTTCCTCAGATGTTTCAGTGGATCGGATCGAAATGCTTATGCTGGTTCATGGCTGGGATCGAGCTGGTTATCTATGGCCAGGCATCGGCTTAAATACTGTAGCGGCCGAGGAACGTAGCACAGTCTACTAAAAGGCGCGTGTCTCTGCGGATGTACCCGCTTCTCGTTCCTCCCATTTGCGATAAACACTTTACCTGCTGGCGACGAGGGCACAACTGGTCGCAGTGGCGGCTGCTGTAGTTTCGTACGACAACAGCCCTTTACTGTTGTTGTTGCCCTGGACTACTGAGTATGTTACCGATGACGCTGCATCTACAGGCCCACATTTTTACTGTTGACATTCCGATAACGTTGTACCACTCGGCCCACACATTGGCGACTCACAGTGATGAATTCTCTTGCTGACAGACTGCGTGTAGGATACAGCAAAGAGCGTTATTCCTATGACGTCATCAGTAATACTGAAAACATGATTTCATCAACGTAGTGGGCACAGGAAATTTTAAAATCCATTGTGGTGAATGGAGAAAATTTAAAAGTTATAGATGTATGAAACACTTTTTCTTTAATCCGAGATTACAGAACTATCCCAGGTGTGCAGTGTGACACCTCTCGCCCTATCCCTTCTTCTCCCTTCACTTAGGGCCTAAGTACCTTACAGACCATTAAAATGAAACCCGGCGGGGTCAGGGATTTTCTCTGCCTCGTGATGACTGGGTGTTGTGTGATGTTCTTAGGTTAGTTAGGTTTAAGTACTAAGTTCTAGGGGACTGATAACCATAGATGTTAAGTCCCATAGTGCCCAGAGCCAAAATGAAAACGAAAATCGAAATGTAGGCGTCTTGGCGCTCAATTTGCTCGAACACTCTGAATTATTTTTTGCACCAAGTTTAAAAGTATTTATCCGAAAAAAATTACATAAAAGATGTAGCTTGCAGTATTTTAGAATGTGCTTAAAAGTACTCTAGTGCTCTGAAGTTTTGCACCACGATTGAAAGAATTGATCCAAAAAATTACGTTAAGGAACAATTCTGTACAAGCAAAGATTAATTTTTTACAGTATATGGCGTAGGGAAAGACAAAGCCTTAAATTAATTACTTTCCCCGTCTAAACTGTTCTTTGATGCTTGTCAAGAGTCACAAGTCAGACATGCAGGCAGGCTCGGCAAAACTGATCTCGCTGACTGAGCATTTTGCTGCTTCTGACTAGTCTTGCCTTGCTGACATCCAGTGCATTAGAATATCGACTTAGAATAACATGACAAACATGTCGCACAGCAAAAAGACACATGGGAACTTCTGCTAATCCTACTTACAGTTTAAAGTACACTTGTCGATGAGAGTTACTAAAGCAAATAACGTTATTCGCGCACCGAAACTCATCCCTATAAGTATTATCAGAGTCTGCCGAACAATATAGTGACCTCATTGTGGGGTAATAATTTCATCTTGCAGTTCAAAATGAACTTTGTTGTAAATAATCCACTGCACTTCAAAAGGAACAGTGATAAACATAACTAAAATACCACACAAAATAAATTACGTTCATTAATCTACATTAAGGTTGTCTTTAGAAGAAAAAGGGATGAACAATGCTGAAACAAAATTTTTTGATCATTTTCCAAGTGCTAAAAAGTATGTGACAGACAGAAAAGTAAAATATGAAAACTAACCGAAAAAGTTTATCCATGAGTACTTCTTTCATTCTATAGAAGAGTTTCTGTTGTTATAATGTGTAAAAATAGGTGCGTAGGCGTTACTAAAGCGCATCTGCACATTAAAAAAAAAACATTAAAGTGTTCTCTATGTAACCATATTTACAAATTAATTTGAAATTTAAGTATAAAATGATACATTCCGCATCATTACTACTTATCATGCAAGTGATCCACGGAACACAGAATTAACTAAGCTGTAAACGAGAGTTGCTGCGCTTTCAAAGACAGCCAGAGATTAGAGATACTCAATTCTGAGGCTGTAAGTTGCTGAAATACCGTTTGCCACCTTCTGCTGACAATGCTAAATCAGACTCTCACAAAGTGGAAACTAATGTCATTGAAGTGGATATTTTCCAGAAATTTTACAATCAGATTTATTCTAGTATCTTTTGCAGCTTACTCCCAGTTCCTATGGAGTATCAGCTGCTGGAGACGATATTCCAGAGTAAATAGGTAAGTGGGTAAATGGCTACATGTCTAACAGGTACACTTGTATACTTGTAATGGGTAATACGGTAAAAGTAGACCGGTAACTAATGGGAAATATTAAATGGGGGTAGTAAATGGTAATGCCGGCCGGAGTGGCCGAGCGGTTAAAGGCGCTACAGTCTGGAACCGCACGACCGCTATGGTCGCAGGTTCGAATCCTGCCTCGGGCATGGATGTGTGTGATGTCCTTACGTTAGTTAGGTTTAAGTAGTTCTAAGTTCTGGGGGATTTATGACCACAGCAGTTGAGTCCCATAGTGCTCAGAGCCATTTGAACCATTTTGAAGTAAATGGTAACGAGTGAAAGGTAACAGGTAAAATGGTATATTTTAAACTGTAAGCAGTAAATGGTACAGTGTACCCATTACCTATTACCTTTGTACTCATTTCCCATTACCTGTTATCAATTTACTCTTACTTATATACTGTGACCTATACCGCATTACCAACTTAACTGTTACCAATTTACACAGTACTATTATGTGTTACCCAGTAACTGTTAACTCATTACCTGTCACCTGTTACGCATTAACCATTTACTAATTACCCTTTTACATGTTACACAACGCCAGTTACCTATTTATACGTTACCTATTTACGTGTTTACCTGTTCATCCATTCGCTGTTACCATTTACACGCCGACGATGGTCATTTGGAGTAGCGCATAGCCACGATTCATCAATACAATGTGACGCCATTCGTCAGCAGTCCATGCTTCTCTTTCACGGCATCAACGAAGCCGTTTGTCTTGTGTTAATAACAGACTATGTAAGGGACGGTAATTCCCCAGTACTGATGCTGCTAGTCTCCAACCTGTGGTGGAGGACGACACAGAATGTAGCAGGCAGTCGATTACTTGTTCTCAGATGGCAGGTGCAGAGGTAAAGGGATTAGAGTGTGCTTGGTGCACAAAACCGATAAATTTGTGCTGGTCAGACGTGACCGACCGGAATACTGAGGACGAGTATGCCTGCCCGTATGTTCTCGTGCAGTATAACATCGGGCAACTGTCTCATCCGAATGTTCCACAAATACGATTATTGTACGATTCGACCAGTGAGCTATATAGAGGGCACAATGGGACTCATTCAGGCTCTCTCAGGTGCTGATAAAAGTGGCTCACCTGCTTACACTACATCTCTGTATTCTTCAACATACGGCGCTGTTTGCGCTCCTTATACACCCTGCCAGGCGTGGCAACAATACTGAACACGAACACCGCTAATTCACTCTGGTGGCCCTTCTACCTGACAAAGAGGATGGCATCGTTAATCATTTAGATGTACAGACATTGTGTGTACGTGTACGAATTCGCATTGAATCTCGACCATGTCTGTTGGAACTTAACTTTTTTACCAGGTATTTTAAAAACGTATGTATGTATACATGTCCTACATTTCCTCCTAAACTACTGGATCGATTTCAACCAAACTTGGTAGAGCTACCACTTACTACCTGGGAAGAAGCACTGTAGGGGTTAGAAGCATCTACCTCTCACAGGGGTGAGGGTGAAAAAGTAGCGAAGCTCACGACACGCAAATGGCCAGTCTATATTCATTCAGTATTAGAGAATGAGAATACTTACTGACTTTCAACTAACTTTGAACATAACTTCGAAATTATAAAAGACTTTTTACAATGGCAACACCAGCAAAGTGGTGAACCGAAACAAAGTTTTCCACTTGCCACATTTTCGCTGCTCATGAAGTAAAACTGCCGCATCAAGAAGGACGTTTGAATTAACTGTTCTTTACCACTAAATCGATCCACAACCTATGTTCCAGAAAGTATTTGCATATACCACACAATACACCTGCAGAATTATATCATTGTAATACAGATATTTCAGGACTTATGACGCTGCATAAATTCATTGAGCTGCGAGAAAACGAACCTGCTGGACGAATTTCGCTAGATATATAGGTGAAATACGTGTACAAATACGCGTGTGAAATATGTTAAGTCTATGTTGAACATATGTGAAATATAAGTGACACGTGCGTATGTGGTGCGACGCCTTGGGTGGAAAACACTTCCAACCCCCTTACATAAATTTCAACCAAACTTGGTACATATATTACTTACAATCTGGAAAGAAATACTGTGGAGGTAAGAATCACCAACATCTTGTTGGGGTGGCGGTGATAACGTGGTGATAGATAGAGAAGGGGGAGGGTGGTGGAGGCACAAGGAGATGGACCCACAGAGAGGAGGAAGATAGAGATGGACACAGCTAGGAGGTTGGAAGAGGTGGGCAGAGAAAGGGGTAGAGGAGATATAAACAGAAAGGGGAAGGAGGAGATGGACAGAGAAAGGAAAGAGAGGGACATGGGCAGGGAGGGAGGGGAAGGACCAAATGGACAGAGAGAGTGGGAAGGAGGCTTTTGACAGAGGGGGGGGGGGGGAGGTTTAAAATGGACAGATTCAGACGGGATGAGGAGATGGACAGAGAAAGGGGGAGGAGAAGATGGACAGGTAGAGGTGGACGGAATTGACGGACAGAGAGGGTGAAGGCGAGGTACGAGGATGACGTGATAGGTAAAGCCTCCGAGTTTTTTTTATGAAAACTATGAAGGCTTTCTAAATAGTACCGACATAAGCAACATTCTACAACTGTGTTCTTCACGTCTACATACTTGTTTCTCAACACTCGCACCTTGGCAACCTACACATTCCTCCCTACAAGAGATCAGACTCGTTTTGCTTTTGTTTATATTCACCTTATATCCTCCTTTCAAGTCTCTATGCATTCTGTTCAACTGCTTTTCCAGGTCGTTTGCTGTCTCTGACAGAATTACAGTGTCATCAGCAAACCACAAAGTTCATATTTCTTCTCCCTGAATATTAATTCACACTCCAAATTTTCCTTTTGCTTCCTTTACTGCTTGCTCAGTGTAGACACCGAATAATATCCTGTGCGGTTGATCCCGGTGGAGGTTCGAGTCCTCCCTCGGGCATGGGTGTGTGTGTTTGTCCTTAGGATAATTTAGGTTAAGTAGTGTGTAAGCTTAGGGTTCTGATGACCTTAGCAGTTAAGTCCCATAAGATTTCACACACATTTGAACATTTTTGAATAATATCGGCGATAAGCTACTACTCGCCATTAAAATTGCTACACCAAGAAGAAATGCAGACGATAAACGGGTATTCATTGGACAAATATATTATACTAGAACTGACATGTGGTTACATTTTCACGCAATTTGGGTGCATAAATTCTGAGAAATCAATACCCAGAACAACCACCTCTGGTCGTAGTAACGGCCTTGATACGCCTGGGCGTTGAGTCAAACGCAGCCAGTCGACGGGTACCCCTCCGTTATGGCTGAATCTGCGGCTCGGCTATCTGTATCGCTGAGACATTAAAGCCACCGTACCTACGGTAAGAGACACTGTTCATGGAATGTCAACTCGCAAAATTTCTACAGTAAGCGTTACGATGAAGCATAATACCTGTCTTGTAGCATTTGCTACTGGATTTCGTTGAACATTTCAGTGAAACTCTAGCGCTCAGTAGACGATCCCATGACGAAAGGCAGGTCTCTTCGCTGGCTAATTATTAGCTTTTAGCAAGGGTACCAGACAGATGAACAGTATTAAAAAATCGGCAGAACTCGTGTTTTGTAAGCAATTTCTTTCGCCAGCGAGTTACTGTAACTTACGATCCCCCAACGAATCGGAACTCGGCATCTACTTTTCCTACCTACAGTTTTGTGAGCTAAATGAACTTTAGCTCTCTCCGGGTGATTACTCCTAAGTTCTTTACGTTAGGCGGTATATCCAGTGATACGTCGCAAGTAGTGTAAGCGCAAAAAAGTGGATTTCTTTGCCTATTGATTTGTGTGTGTGTGTGTGTGTGTGTGTGTGTGTGTGTGTGTGAACGTGTTTGTAGATTAGGGTAACCCGCCTGTTTATGCTCTATACGTCACATTTGTTTACTTTCAGGGCCATTTGCCAGCCCCTTCCCTGAATCATTGGTCATCAGCGGCTCTTCATTTACATCACTATTCATGGGATGTTGCAGACTTCCTATAGACATATTTATCATCCGAAAATAGTCTCATGGCTCCGCCAACGCTATCCACTACATCTTTAATGTAAACTGTACACGTTAATGGGTCTGTAACACTCCTTTGGACTGCGCTCATAATTATGTTACCATTTGTCGATTGCCTTCAGTTTATCGACGTTTGAGTTCCGCCTAAAACGAAGTTCTGAATCCAGTCACAAACATCATCAGTTATTCATATTTTGTTCACGGAAAGATAATGATTTTAGTAAACTGTGTACCTACAGAACCATACGACGAGGAAGTTAC
Source organism: Schistocerca piceifrons (assembly GCF_021461385.2). Taxonomy (NCBI): domain Eukaryota; kingdom Metazoa; phylum Arthropoda; class Insecta; order Orthoptera; family Acrididae; genus Schistocerca; species Schistocerca piceifrons. The sequence continues at coordinate 564,324,142 of NC_060149.1, forward strand.
CGGAATAGAGATGTAGTTGTGGAACTAATCATCATACACTTTCTCTGTTTACGTACTTTATTTAACTGTTTTGTAATTAACGACATGACTGCAGCGCTTATAAAACTGATCGAATGGGCAGGGTGCACCGTGTTATAGTGTGAGGTCCTGAATGTATCACACGCTTTTAGTCGGAGCCAGTGGGTCATTTTTTTCTATGTTTGATGCGAACACGAGTGGGATAGGCGCGCATATTGAAGGAGGCCGCCAAAAGTGGCCGTTGTGTGGGAGAGGGGCAAGTGAATTCAATTGGCGCTTGTAGCCTTCATATTGACTTTGCATTCGGATTGTTTGCCAGGCGAATGATATTGCGGAAGCCGAGCTGCCGTGGGGAGGGCGCCAGCGCTCGCCCTAAACAGCGGCCGCGCAAACTGCAGCGTCAGTAAGCTGAGCCCTTCCAACCTTGTGGCCACAGCTGTACTCATCGCGACACCAGATATTAACCTATCCCTATACCATAAATCATTCAACACTTTTATTCTCTCTGTTATGAGAACACAGAAAATCACACCTACGCGAAAGTGAAGCCTAGGACTATATACGCGTTCTTTTCTTCGGCTATCAACTCCTACACTGCACACAATATGTTAAATATAACTGTCGTGGCTTTGTGAAAGTGGTTGTCTTTCAGGAAGAAATCAAAAGATAACTCTTATTCGATTCAAATAGCTCTGAGAACTATGGGACTTAATTTCTGAGGTCATCAGTCCCCTAGAACTTAGAACTACTTAAACCTAACTAACCTAAGGACATCACACACACCCATTCCCGAGGCAGGGTTCGAACCTGCGACCGTAGCGTAACTCTTATTCGATTCTTTCCTGAAAGGCAACCACCATCTGCTTTCAGAATGCCATGACAGCGATGTCTATGATACTGTGTGAAATTCTGAATGTGACAACTGAAGAAAAGAACGCAATATAAACATTGCAACGCCTGTAAAGGCGACGTAGATTTTAATCCGATAACTGCATATGCCACGTACAGGATAACAGAGGTACTAATAAAGATTTCAACGTCGACCTCCACCAAATTGCGTAATTGCATAGCTAGTAGAGTGCCATCTACAGAATGTTCGTAGCCAGAAGGCTCAGTGTAACGCAAACGTGTGAAGCAAGCGGGCAACTATGTCACAGAGAGGCACTCGGGCCTTCTACAGCCAGCTGAGCGAGTCTGAAAGAGATCAGATTGTGGCCTTCCGAGTGGCAGGATTGTCTTTTCGGAGAATTGTCACACAAATTGGACGTGCTGCGCCAGTTGTGAAACTATGTTTGTATCAGTGTCCACGTGAACATTCTCACTCGCGTAGACGAGGTTCCGGAAGTCCACGCAGCACAGATGCCCGCCAGGGTCATCGCCTTGCAAGGCAACAATGGCAGGTCGTAGAGGTACCACTGCACAGAGAAGAGGGCTTGTGGTCCCTCAATTGTCAACACGAACTGCTGTGTACTTCTTATTAGCATTGGGACGACTCCAGCCTGTCTTCCCTCACGCCACAACATCGACGTGAACGGCTCAACTGGTGCCGTCAGAGCATCACTCTGAAGACAGAATGGAGCGCCGTGGTCTTCACTGTTGAAAGAAGATTCTGCCTGCACGCAAGTGATGGTTGTTTGAGCGTACGACGTAGATTCAGTCTCGTAGAGCACATTCATCCAAGACACACTGGCCCCAGCCCAGGTCTCAAGGTCTATGATGTGATAAGCTACAACTATCCTTCAGCTTTGGTGTTTCTGGATGGGACGCTAACCAGCCCGCCGTACATGCTGAATGCTTTTTGACCCGCTCTTTTGCCATTGTTACAGCAGGAAGATGATGTGTAGATTAAAATAAGATAAAGCTCGCCCAAACACTGCCCGTGAAATTCAATGTACTCTGCAAGACGCGTAGCAACTTCCCTGGCCAGCAGTACCTCCGAACTTGTCTCCAATCCAACACGTGTAGTATATGATGGGACGAGAAGTGACCCGTGTGATTTATCAGCCGACAAGTCCTACAGGGCTATGTGACCAGGTGGAGCAGGTGTCGCATAATGTTTCCGAGGACAGTAGTCGCCATCTGTACGATCGACTGGACGCCAGAGTCAGCGTCTGCATTGCCTCCCGTGGAGCCTACGTCACGTACTAATATGTGTGTTGCAACACGGGTCGACACCTGGCACTTCAGAAACACTTGTGCTATTCATCTGTAAATGTAATCACTTCAAGTACTCCATGTGGACAGTTACAGTAGTAAATCTAGAGTGAATTGGAAACCTCTAAAACGGTGTACTAACTTTTTCCGATAGTACATATAGTCTTATCCTTCATTGTAGATTAGGTGTAATTTTCTGTTTTCTCTTAACAAAATGCATAAAACTGTCGAATAAAAGCTTAAAATGGCTTAAATGTCCGGTCAACAACGAAGACATTAGAGATGGAGCACAGGCAGGTACTGGGGAAAGATAGGAAAGGGAACTGGTCGCGTCCTTCGGGCACAAAGTGATTTAGAAAATACTGCAGAGACATGGCGTTGCAGTGCCCCAAACAGCGCCCTTTATCCTGTAAGCGAAGAGATCAGTTATACACCAAACTCAGTTGTCAAGCAGAAGTCAGATTGAATGGAAAGGAGAAAGCAAGCGTCAGGATGTCCCACCAACATCACGTGGCACTATATCAGCATGATACTTTCGTTCGGATGGAGCAAAGTGATTGTTATCCTGGAAATCATAAGGTGACATATAAAGCTGAACTGGGCATGATGCGTGTATGCGTCAGTGGACGGAAGAAGGTTGTTTTCAGCGATGACCGTGTACTAGGTCATTCAGTATAACTAATAAGAGTGCAGTGATGGACACGGTGTTGGCTCGATGTTGGAATATTATAACAGGGCATGAACTGTGTTGCCAACTATGTTTCATCGTCTCCCTCCCCTCCTATCCACGTAGACACATTCACAACAGAAAATTGCACATGCAGTCAGTACTCACGCTTCGCAAAGGAAAGATGCTAACACATGAAAGAAGCAAAGTTTTTCAATTTTGCAGTATCCTGGGGAAGTGCTGGTCGTTATACACAGATAAAAAAACAACAACTAAAACACCAAGAAGGATTTGCGCGACATAAACAAAGGTCAATAGGATTGTTTCTACGTCTGAAAAATGATGTCTAATAAGATCACCTGCATGTCGCATAAAAGTGGCGCTACTAGAGCCGCTATGAGGCTGCAAATCAGATTTCTATAAATACACCCCCTAACGCTCGTAAGTGTTAGTTACCCTCGGGACTGGACGTGGTGAGTTTATGTTAGTCACGAATTCCTTTAAAGCGACAAAGACGCCATTTTCAACACCTCACTGAAATTGAACGAGATCGTGAAATAGAGCTACTGGAAGCCGGATGTTCCTTCTGCCAAGCGGCACAAAAACTTGGCAGGAATGTAACCACTACACATGATTGCTTGCAGCGGTGATCATGAGAATGTGCGGTCGCAAGGAGACCAGGCTCCAGGGGGCCACGTGGCACTACCGAGAGGGAAGACCATCACGCTCTGTGTACGGTTCTGGTGCCTCGTACTGCATCTGTAGCTGCAATTTGAGCAGAATTTGGCACCGTAGTGACACAACGAACTCTTCCAAATCGGTTACTCCAAGGACAGCTTCAAGCCAGACTCCCTGTAACGTACAATCCATTGAACACAGCCCACCGCCATTTGTGACTTCAGTGGTGTCAAGCAAGAGCTCATAGTACGGCAGGGTGGTGCGTTTTCTGAGGAAAGCTAGTTCTGCCTCGGTGCCAGTTATGGTGGTGTGTTGGTTAGAAGGATGCCAGTTGAGGACCTGCAACCAAATTTGCTGTGTGCTAGACACATTGCACCTACTCCTGAAGTTATTGCCTGGGTTGGGATTTCGTATGATAACAGGAGCATTCTAGTGGTTATCCCACGCACCCTGAATGCAAGTTTGTGTCAGTCTGGTACTTCGACCTGTTGTGCTGTCACTCATGAACAGAATTCCACGGGGTGATTTCTAATAGGAAAATGCTTGCCCACATACCGCTGTTGTAGCCCAACACACACTACAGAGTGTCGACATGTTACATAGGTCTGCTCGATCACCAGATCCGTCTCCAGTCGAGCACATATGAAACAGCCTCAGAGAACTGCAGTGTCATCGGCAGCCGGCTTTAACAGTCTCTGCATAGACCGACCAAATGCAACAGGCATGGAACTACATCCCACAAACTGATACCTAGCATCTGTGCAACACAGTCATGCTCGTTTGCCATGCTTGGATTCAACATTCTGGCGATTACACTGGTTGTGAATGTACCGCCATTTCAGATTTGCAATGGATTATCTCGCACTTATATACTGACGTTAAGAAAAAAAAGCAGAGCAGCTTAAAGGATTAGAAATAAGACGTCAATATTGACAGGACATATACAGAGTATGTTCTGCAGAAAAGATTAGCATTTCAATCACCTCCGTGTACCATGTGTCCTGTTGCTGAGTAGGGACAGGGTCCGCCATGGGCCCTGATAATATCTTCCATGTGTGATAGCATCGGCGCATGTAAGCCGCGAATGGCGTCCTGTGGTATAGCCATTCATGCGGCATTCAGCTGGTTCCCAAGTTCATCTGCGGTTCTTGAGATTGTGTCATCATACCCTATACATTTTCGATTAGCAACAATATGGCGATCCGCCGGGCCAGGGCAAAAGGCTGACGTCCTGTGGTACCAAGAAGGCACATAGTCGTGCAACAACATGTGGTCGTGCACTACATTGCTCAAAAATGGCATCTGGGTTGTTGTGCAGAAAGGGTATGGCTACGGGTCGCAGGATGTTGTTCACGTAGGTCATACTGATCGTAATCCCTGAACACACAAACTGTGATTTGCTGTTGTACCCAATAGCACCTAACATCATATGGCCTTCAGATGGCTCTGTATGTCTTGTGCGAGTGCAGTCATTCTGATAACACTCACCCTGTCTGCAGTGAACCAAAATATGGCCATTGTCCAACAAACAGAATGGGGATTATCCGAAAACGTTATCTGACGCCATTCCTGTTCCCAGTGGCAAGGTCCCATACTCCATTGTTTCTACACGGCGGAGATGTAGACGACGCGCGCAACTCATGATGTAATAAACGGCGACGGACTGGACGCTGATAGTGTACAATGTGTTACATTGTTCCGCTGTCGCGGCAGAGCCGAGCAGGACGCGGATCTACAGTTTTTTTCCGTCAGTGTTTACAGCATAATGTTATTGATTTATTTACACATACATCAATTTTTAGACCCAATTTACAATGGTCTTTTATGTACCGGTATGCCCCGCGTAAATACTGCAAAAAGTTAAGCATTAAGCAACTCAGATATGAACTACGGAACTGTAGAAACATATATAAAAAGGTATGAATATTATTTTTATCACTGTACGTGTATGAATTGTAGAGGCAGATGCCTAACGTAACTGTGTTCGCAAATATAACGTCAGGACTAAAGGGAAAATTGTATTGTATTAATATTTTGCCGCCAAATTTGCAGAGCATTGCGTACTACACCGCTGCTGTTAAGTGCTGCTTTTTATTGCTTTTTTTGTTCTTGAACTGTTCACTGTTTCTAGTTTGCTTTTTTTCATAGTCCAGTACACTTTCTTCCTGTTTTCATTCTTGATGTGTGTTCAATTTTTGATGGGCTGTCCACTGAGCCCTCTTACCACTAAATCTGAGGGGGATAGGGGTGCGATAGCGAGTTTCACTTGTTAGATCCTCAGAGAACTTGGTACTACAGCCCTGTCAACCTGCCGTTCGTGCTTACTGGCGCCAGCACTGAGTTACTAGTGCTCCTCAGTGCCACAACACCAGCCGGCGTCCGACTCCGGCCTGAGGGCAGCAAGTAGAAACACGCGCACAGCCGTCGTCACGCGCCGCCGTGGTACACGCGTGCGGAGCCACGGGGCCGCCAAGGGAAGTAGGACGCGGATGACGTCACGGCATGGCCTCCAGAGGCCACCGGCCTTCCGTCAGCATCGTGGGGCGCCTACTCAGCATCCAGTGCCGACCAGGGACAACAGAGTGACATGCGTCTGCCTCGCTGAACCACGACACGTCAAGTGTTGGAATTAAATAAAGGCGTGCCGCTGGGCCTACATGCCTGTCATCACCACTCACCCATCGCCTGAATGCAACTGCAGTGTTCATTAGAGCCAGTTAAAGACTCCTCAGTCACATCAGACCCATGTAGAGTAGAACAGTACTGAACACAAAAATTGTTCTCTGCTCATCTACATCTTAAAGCGAGGGTGTCAAGAAAATCAGATCATGAAAATTAAATCTGCAAAATTAACTGCAATAAGGCAATATATTTAACAATTTACACGACAGGCGTGTTCCGATTTAACTATCGACTGATTGGTAAAAATAATATTGGTAAAATTATCTATATATAAAACGTGGCTGTTTTAATAAATGAAAAGCACCAGTTTGCTTTTGTTCTACAATATTACTTTTATTCTTAACCGGTTTTCGGCTTACAAGGCCACCTTCAGACATTTACTGAGTATTATCACCAAAGAAGTTAAATGTTTGCAAACAATAATGGAAGAGAAGTAACACATCTAGACTGAAGTAGAAACATACAGTAAGTAACATCTTTACAATGAAATAGTAAAAATTGAACAGTACATAAATAACAGTGGAGTAGACAGGAAAACCTTTAGCACAAAATAGGAATAGCATGCCTACATAACAGTTTGTATTACTAAATAAAACTAATAAGATAAAATAAGATTAGTACTAGACAAGGCTACATCAGGAGGTATGAAACATGGAGAGTGATACACAAACCAATTAAAAGAAGAGACAATTATCAATGTAACTACAGAATACATAAGGAACTTAAGCAATATCAGTAAGATCAACAGAAATAAATAAATGCTGGAAAATTGAGGTGTCTGAGGGAACCTACAGTTTCTGATTGTGGTGGTACTGCATTTTAACATTAACATTATAATCAAAGCAGTTCCTGTGTAACAGTTTCCATTAAATAAATGAGCAATGTAAAATATGAACAGCATTTGATGAGACAACTACAAGGGGTGTTAAACATGGACAGTAATAAAAGTACCAGTTAAAAGAAAGCCTTAACTACTGAAACTACAGTCTATGTGGAGTACAAAGACAACTTCAACAAAACAAAACAACTTAATGAATTCAGGAAAATGGGGAATATGTAGGAGGAGAGAGTGCGGGAAGTAATGAACAACAGAGATGATTATATGAAGTTTAGGAGAGGGGAAGTGCTGAGCTGTGTCTTGTCATTTAGGATGAGATCTGGACGGTGAGCAAGATGTTTCTTTATTTCGAGGGCTTCCAGCAGGTTGAGTTTAGGGCCTTTGTTTGCTAAGTGAAGTACATGGGACACTGACTGGTAGTTGTGACCCTCACTCAGTACATGCTCAGCAAATGCAGAGTCTGAATTCTGCAACCTCCAGCTGCGTTCATGTTCAGCCAGCCTAGTTGATATGTCTCTGGCTGACTGGGCAATGTAAAATTTGTCACGATCAGAACAGGTGATTTTGTATACCCCACTGTTGGCTAATAAATGGATCTTGTCTTTTCTATTAAAACACACTGGGCTCTGGTGTTCCTGACTTAGTAAGAAAGCATGTACTTGAAGGATTTCACTGCTTTGGCTACAATCTGTGATACCTGATCTAGAAATGGTATTGTACACCATTTCTTGCAGACAGTGAATGGGGAAGCAGGTGGGGCATAGAAGAGGGGTATAATTTTCCGTTTTTGTTTCCTGTAAAAGATGTGGTCAATAAAAATTGGATTGTAGCCATTGTCTGTGGCAATAAATTTTATTATATCTAACTCTGCTTTAAAATCATCTCTAGACATGGGGATAGATATGAGACTGTGTACCATTGAGTGGAAAGCTGCATGTTTGTGAGCTATGGGGTGTTGCGAGCAAGAAGGTATTACTGTGTCTGTAGTTGTTGTTTTTCTGTAAATTTTGAAATAAGGTGTGTGTACTGATGTCAGTGGTGAGATCTAAGAAGTTTGTGGATTTGTTGCCAATCTTCATAGTCAACTGAATATTTTTATGTTGACTGTTTAGGTTTTTCAAAAACGTGTTAAGTTCTCTTGTATTACCAGGCCACATACACAGGACATCATCTACATATTTAAACCAGTATTTAATGTTTGCACTCAAAGGTTCTGATTTTAGAAAATTTTGTTCAAAATAGTCCATAAATATTTCAGCCAACAGTGGACTAAGACCCATAGCTAATCCATCTAATTGTTTATAATGAGTCCCTTGGAACTGGATATAGTTCTGTGGCAGGCATGTCTGTGTGGCCAGTCTCAAGTCATTCAATTCCACAGGAGTGACATTAGACTTGTGCATCAGCTCTGTCAGAATATCAATGCATTCTGCTACTGATATGTTAGAAACCAAACTGCTGACATCAAAGGATTCTAATTTATCACTGTGTGAGACAGTGGCTGTTTTATGTTTACATTTGCATTGGTACTTGAAACTGACAACCATACCGCATCTGTGCAAGATGGAAGGCCCTCTCGTCTCTTCATATACTTATTAAGGGCCATCAATCCAATCTATCTTGTGTTTCTGAAATCAGAATATTCATATATTCAGGTTAATGTCATTTCGTTGCGGCATTACACTTTCATGCAAAGCAGATAATTAGATGCTATGTGCCAGCATGTATATGATTGGGAGTAGGTTACATGCATGTTGCAGTAGTAGATTACATGCGTATTGTAATTCAGTTCACTTAATGTAGGAGACGAGTGGAACGTTTGGGCTGTGAGGAGGCCAACCGCTCACAACAGCGGGAGGTGGAGGGACATCCAGTCACTGGGAGTTGCGGAAGGAGTCCCGACCCATGTCTGGCAGCATTCTCTTTTGACATCAGGTCTCAAGGGCCAGAGCAACGGACGGTCGCTATTTTTACAGTGGCTGGGGGCAGTTTGCTTGTGAAAGTTTCATGTTTAGGGTAGGAGTGCGCCAGCTCCGCGTCCCGGCTGTGATAGTATTTGGGACGTTTCGGAGAAACGGTCGCCAAGCTCCACAGGATAGCCGACGGAACGGCACCACACACCGCACCCCTATTATTATATTCCGTTGGAGTCCGTCGCCGGGAAGCTTCCCGCGCGAAGTCCTGCGGAGGCTATGACAGGCTGCCCGACTGTTAACGTCAACACACGTTTGCAGTCACAGTCGGAAACTGACGATAAGAAATGGTATAGGCCAAGAGGTTGATGGAGTACGGTAGTGGGGGTCTCGACAAATTTGTTGTAAGGCCATAATTAGCGAAAGCTTTGTTTATCGGCTACGAACGGCGTAGTTCTTTCACAGCGGAGCGATCGCTTTCGGTGCGCCGGGCGGAAGAGAGATTTGAAGACGGTTGGTTCCTGGCAGCAGGAGGGGTCGGTCGCTTACTTTGCCACAGAATAATTTCATTCGCAGTTTCACTTGTCTGGCTACCCGGACTAACACTTAGGATTTGTTTCGCATTTGCGTGTCGATCGATCTCCAAGGCGGAGTCCATCACCATGCGGCGTTGCCGAGAAGAGTAGTAGCCGTTATCAGTACGCCGATTAGCACCGTACTGTCGGTAATATACGCAACTCCGGCGTGTATGGTTTCAGTTGATTTCTCAGCCACCCAAAATTCGAAGTGAGGTTTCTCAACGGTGGCATTCGTACAACCACTTCTCATCCTTAGGTGATATCGTGGTACTGCATCCGATTATCCACTTGTTTATCGTTATTATATATTTCACCTGTTCTCGTTGCTCCCCCTTCTCGTAGTAGAGAAACACACTAGATTTCATACAGTGTCGTTTGTACTAGGTTCTTGCCAACACGTCTGTCAAATGAGGACCATTTATCAATATTCTTTATGTTAATGCGCATGATTCTTCCTTGTGTAAATTCAGTTCTATTTTGTGTTCCATTTAAAGAAAATAAGTGTAGTTGTAAACGTTCAGGACAGCATCTATCTGTTAAACACTCACACTCAACAGAATCCTTTCCCATCGTTGTTTTTGGAGGGCAATTTTGATCAGTTAATTGAATGAATAAATAATATTTGATGCTAGCAATCCCATGTAAGATTTATATCAGGGCAATTATAAGTAGCGTTACACACCTTGTGCCGATCCAATAAATATCTAATTGGGTGTGATTTGATTAACATTGTGGTTCTGCTCTCTAACCTGAACATTAGTTAAGGGTCCCACGATAGCAAACACACAGCTACGTTCCATCTGCAGTTAGTTTTTTCTATCAGTTTGTGATAAGCACAATACTTTTTGTAGTTAGAAAACGTAGAAATACGTTTTTGACAGGTACTGCAAATAGGCTGTTTAGGTTTTTATGTTGGTAACGAAACGTAACGCCCTGTATGAAAATCACTGACTGTGCTGTGTGCAGTCTGTGGCTCGTTGGACTCATTGTTGGAATAATCGCTTGTGTAGAGTTGGGCAGTTGGATGTGAACAGTGCGTAGCGTTGGGCAATTGGAGGTGAGCCGCCAGCAGTGGACAGTGGACAGAGAGATGCCAGAGTTTTTAGAGGTTGCTATAAGCGGACGATCTGGACCTGTGTCGGCCAGAAAAAAGAAATTTGTAAAGATGGATGTTATGAATTGATAGATATATATATGACGACTTTTGAACACTATTAAGGTAAATACATTGTTTGTTCTCTATCAAAATCTTTCATTTGCTAACTATGCCAATCAGTAGTTAGTGCCTTCAGTAGTTAGAATCTTTTATTTAGCTGGCAGTATTGGCGCTCGCTTCGAGTAACGAAGATTTTTGTGGGGTAAGTGATTCATGAAAGGTATATGTTACTGTTAGTCAGGGTCATTCTTTTGTAGGGATTAATGAAATTCAGGTTGCGTTGCGCTAAAAAATATTGCGTGTCAATTTAGTGATGATCAGAATAAGTAAAGACAGAACTCTCTGAGTACGTTCAGTCTTACTCAGCTGCCTTTGTATCAAATTACGTAGAAGTTTACTAGCACAGTCATTCATAATTTTTTCTAAGAGGACGTTATAATATTTTGACAGTTCAATAATCTGACAGTTCTTTACTATGATGCTACACGTTTACAAAATATGTAGAGTTTACCAGGGGTGATACTACGTTTCGTTGTTTTTGTTTTACTGTGAATTTTATCTGTGGTGTGTGCATGGTTTGTTTTCGATATGACTGTCCTTTTTCGCATTATGTTACGTCAATAATGTTTTGAAGATAGTATCTATGTTTAAAATCTAGGATTTCGTGTAGATATTTTCTTTTATGAATATTATTTTCAGTTCTTCGAGAATGTTCATAGTAAGTCCTTTCGGTATTCCGTGTAACACTTGTAACGCAATTTCGATTTTCTCGGCTCTTTGGTGTTGAGTTTTCAGATGTAAAGAGTAGCTTGAGGGATCTCTATCAATGTTTCTAGTGTGTTCTTTAAATTTAGTTTTAAATTTTCATCCAGCTTGGACTGTTAGAAATTGTAGCAATCGTCACAGATGATATTGTATACGGTGGAAGAGGGATATTCTGATATTTGGGGTGCGCCTGAATATAATTTTATTATACACATACTACTGGTTTTCCGTTCAAATAACAGTACAATAACGAAATTACGTTCATACGTAAACAAAATCTTATAATACTCCACTTCTGGAATATACAAAATCACCAGTGACGATTGAAACAACTTATACATTGGCCAGATTGGGTGAAATTGTAACCCTAGATTTAAAGAACACAAAAAAAACAGTGTTGGCAAGCCCTAAAGCTTCTATTTACATCCGAAAACTCAACACCACAAAGACGAGAAAAACGAAATTGCGTTGGAAGCATTACACGGAATACAGAAAGGACTTATTTTGAGCATTCTCGATGAACTGGAAAAATACATTCATACAAGAAAACATCCACACGAAATTCTAAATGAGCATACTGACTTTAAATACTATCTCTAAAAGTTTTTTTGAAATATTAGAATACGTTAATTGATAGTCATATGGAAACCAAAACATACAAAGACCATAGATAAATTTCAAAGTAAAATAAAGTAATCATACGTAATATCACACCTCGTAAGCTGTATATACTGTACAAATACATAACATCATAGTAAAGAACTGTCAAACTATTGAACCGACAAAATATCAACAAAAACGTAGTTTTGTGTGAAAGGGTACAGTACCGCCCGACTCTGAAAATAGGTACAACATTCTTCGTTATTCTTGTCAGTACAACATATTTTTTCTAATAATAACTCAATTTCAATTAATACAGCGAAGCCAGATACCAGTGTGGGAAAGAATGACAATTTATTTATTTAATTGATCACATGTGCACTACCACAAAATATATCCCTACATCCAGTTTGGTGAGATCTGTGAAATGAATGAATGTATAGTCGTCTGCTAACCGCAGATAGTGAATGTGAACATATGATCTTCTTTGAGATGATATTTTGGTCACCTTTGGTGGAACCAAAGAGATGAAATTTACCGGAGCTTTGAGCGCCTGAAATGTGGCTGACCAATGGGTGGCATGGACTTCCCCCACCTCGACGGTTGTGCGAGATGACGTGAAGAACGGCCATGTGTCAGCACTCTGCCGCTGGATCTTGTGTTGGTAAGACCAGTCTTAAGTGTGCTCCATAAAGACAAAAGAGTGGAGACATGGTATGCATGTGAAACACTTAAGAGTATTTTGGAATAATAATTTCTCTATTTCAGGAACTTTTGTGGGGAGAATTAAATGTCAGGCAGGTAATATTAAGGGGATCGTAGTAATCTTCGGAAGTGACCAACGGTCACAATGAAACCACGTGTAGCAATAAGTTGAAATACTTCCGAGTGCTTAAGTTAAGCTGAATTACTAGCGTGTGTACTATAAGTTGGAAATATTTAAGAAATGGCGTGTGCAGGACTTGAAATTAGAGACGAGTACTTCCACGTGGTGAGTAAAGTGTGAGTCTCAATCTGTGTATGAGACAAAGGATAAAGAGAAGTACTCGTCCATGGTATCAGTTGAGGACTCGCGTCTGTGATGAATATGTTCTTAATATTACTTTGCGTGTTATGTTTCAGTGTGACGCTTGATTGAAACTATAATACTCTGAGAGAGAAGCAAGGTGAGTCAGCCGTCTATCCAGCAACGCCACTTGGCTTGCATTGCACAGGAAGACGTGCATATGTCCTCCAGAGTTCATAGTAGGAAAGAAAAATTACGAAGTGGGGCAGTGTCGTGTGAAACTGGGATAAATACTAATTGCAGTGGGAAAGCTGAAAGTGATGTGATAATAACGTTGTGAATATTCTTTGTATTGAATGTTGCCAGTGTGATGTATTTCATGAAATTTCAGTATGTGTGGTTGGCATGGGAGAGTAACAAGATAGTTTCAGAGGCAGTGGGTTATGCATGTTCCTTTTTGTACCGCTCGGTCTGGAGGAAGTTTTCGTAATGATGGCTGTGAGAGTCGAAGTGTGAGATATAGAAAAAGATCCACCACCCGATCCTGAAAGTGCACTGTAGCGTTAAATAATTACGAGACCATAAGATAGAGAATCACCAATGTAAAGCCATGCCCACTGGACGGAATTTCTCGTGTGTTATTGTTGTAGGTTATAGAATTTGTGTGTTTAGGTTATAGAATTTATCGGAATAAATAAGATAGTGAAATGAAAAAGATTGTTGGCCTTTTCCTTCGAATAGTATGTTGTCACGATACCCAAAATTTATAATGTGTGCGCCATTCATATTCAGTGCGATGGCCACGTGTTGATCAAAGCCATTAAATAAGAAAGAAAATGTGGTATGACCAGTGCGTAGTGAACAGTCAGAGTTGTGTAAATTACTAATTGTCATATCAGCGTTTCCGTACCCGTTGCGTAATATTCAAACAGGAGAATAACTTGTAACTAATTGTGAGTACTAGAGTTCATGTTACTCGATAAATAAGAATGAGTCCACTCGCTTGGCAGGCCAGACTGCTTGATGCCACAGTATGAGCAAGGCATGAGGGTGCCTCTCATGTGTTTTGTAACTACAAAAAAGTTATGCTTACCACGAATTGATATGAAAACAGATGCCGTATGGTCGTCAGCTTCAACCAGACGTAAGTATCTATGCAAAAATAAACATAAAACAGCCACGATTTACATATACCTACTTTCAACAGTGTTATTTTCTCAGGTCACTTGACAATGGTAATTAAGCAAAATCAGGCCTGTAGTGTAAAATATTAAATATATTACCCCAGCTAGTTTCGGGGGTTTCATGTTCATTATATCTTATAATAACGTATATCATACTGTAGGCCCAACGCAACATAAGACAAATTGGATAATTTAATATAAATTTCAATTTTAATGAACTATATTACATTACATTGTGCACTAAACTCTGTCTAAACAAGCCTCTAAAGGCCCAACGGCACACACTGATCGCCGTGTCATCCTCACCGGATGCGGATAAAGAGGGGCACTACTCTTCTGGCCTTCGTCGGTTTTCGTGACTGGAGCCGCTTCTTCTCAATCAAGTAGCTCCTCAATTTTCCTCACAAGGTATGAGGGTACCCCACTTGCCAATAGCGCTCGGCAGACTCGGGCAGTGACCCATGCAAGTGTTAGCCAAGCCCGACTGACCTTGACTTCAGTAATCTGACGGGAACCGGTGTTACCACTGCGGCAAGATCGTTGACACATTTTGCACTACGTGTTACAAAAATTGGAAACAATGCGAAATAGAAGACACTGTAAAGCTTCCATACCCCAGAAACTTACTGCTTCTGAGTAAATTCATATAACTTTGTTAAAGTTAAGTTTACGCTAGGGTAGAGCCCAAAAGCTTTCCTTATGCTTTCTTGAGGAATTTGGTGACTCGGTGCTGCACAATATGTCTCACAATAACCCGAACTTCGTTACATTTGTGAGTTGTTTTTGTTGTTATTTTCTTCTAGAAATCCTCCTCATACCAAAGGGACTCAAGTTGAGAACCTTCACCAGTTTATCACGTTGAACCACCAAATATTCTGTTGTGGGGTATTGTTGTGAGCACAAATTTCTGCCTTTCGTTCCTGTGCGAAACTGTCCATGACTTGGTGATGTGAGATGTCATCGTCATATATCTGATAGTTTGTCGTCCCATAAGTCAATATTGAAATGTCTGTGAGTTTTCCGAGGAAGGAAATCGTATCTGTTCAGTGCTGTGTTCCGTGCTGCAATGTACATGCGGTTCTGTCTACATTGGTGGTATGAAGAAGCGCTCTTTAAAAAACAAAACAAAAAGATGCCAATTTTTTTTTATAAGTGATGCTCCCTTTGGTTATGAGCTCAGTTTATGTTGATGCGCGACTGCGAGAAGCGTAAAACACTTTTCTTCTTTGCATGCAGCGGAGAAGGGTGTCAAATCCTTTCTGGAAATCTAGAAATAAGAGATCGGTCTGTTGCCTTCATGCGTAGTTCTCAGTACAGTGTGGGAAAAGGGCAAGTTGAGTTTCGCACGAGCGATCTTATGTGAAACCATGCCGATTCGTGGACGTAAATTTCTCAGTCTCAAGTAGGTTTATTATATTCGAGCTGAGAAAATGTTCAAGGATTAAAAAATGGTTCAAATGGCTTAGAACACTATGGGACATCTGTGGTCATTAGTCCCCTAGAACTTAGAACAACCTAAACCTAACTAATCTAAGGACATCACACACATCCATGCCCGAGGCAGGATTCGAACCTGCGACCGTAGCGCTCACGCGATTCCAGACTGAAGCGCCTAGAGCCGCACGGCCACACCGGCCGGCAATGTTCAAGGATTCTGCAGCAAACAGAAGTTGGGGATACTGGTTTGTAATTTCGCGGATCCGTTCTTTTACCCTTCTTATATAGTGGAGTCACCTGCGCTATTCTCCAGTCGCTTGGAACTTTGTGCTGGGAGAGAGATTCACGATAAATGCAAGCTAACTTCGGTTTTCGTTTTGCTAACTTCGACTGCCACACCATACTGGACAACAAGAGAGTGAAAGGAAGCCTTAGAACCGCTCACCGATTTTACGTAAGCCCAGAATTTTCTCGGGTTCTCTGCCAGATCTTTTCCTAAGGTGTAACGGTGGTTGTTGTTGTATCCTTCGCGCATAGATCAATTCACAGAAGCGCGAATCTCTGCTAACGTTCCCTTGTCATCATTTGTGTTTCCCCTTTTGAACCTAGAGTGCAACAGCCTCTGGCTCCTCAGCATCCACCGAATTTCATTATTAAACCATCGTGGGTCTTTTCCACCCCTTACGTACTTACTAGGCACATAACTTAATAGACCACGATTTACAAACTGCTTAAACTTTACCCATAGTTCCTCCACATCCATCTCACTGCAAGTAAGTGACGCCAGTTCACTATTTAAGAGATTCTAATAACTGCTTATCTGCTCCAACTAGGAGATACAGCCTCCTAACCTTATTCACTGATTTGTTAACTTTCGTAACTATACTGAATGCAGGTAGCAAAATTCCGTTTCCGTAGGACGATATTTACTGACTACTTCATTGTATCTTATTTTTCGTTTAATTTATACTACTGGCCTGTGAGTAATGGGAATAATGAAGGCTTAGGTGAGCGGAACTATGAACTGACAAGATTCGTTCCATCGCGTCAACATTTCGCACTGTATGTTTCTCAGGATAACAACAACCCCAACAAGCTGTTGCTAACGTCTACATTTGTGACAAGCTGAAACTGTATGCTGAACCGTGTCGTTAACGTAGATATCTTTCTTTGGTGTAAAATACTATAGCAGATATGCTTTCCTAACGGGTTTAATAACTGAGCTAAACCCCTCAACGTTTGCCAAGAGTTCTGTACTATTTCGAAATTCTACAGAGACTCTGATATTGTGGTTCAAATTTAGGATCCTCTCACAGAAGCTTTGTTATCTTTGGCTACGGATTTTTTGTAGACACAAAAGATGAAACGAATTTCACTTTGCTGCTTTCGATGCATTCAAAAGCTATACATTTTTATACAAAAGCTAACTCGCCTATAGCATGAAAGAAATATTACACATTGCTGGTACATATTTCAAAAAATTTCATGTTTGTATCGAATTACGAAACAATCTTCAGGACGTTAACAATGCTTTTATAGTATAAAAAATCGTCCGCTCTAAAATCATAAAATACGAAGACTTCAGCTTTATACTTTCATTTTTTAAAGAACACGCTTTTGATACAAAAAAATAAAGTTTTATAGATCTGTGAAAGTATTACCAGTATGTCATCTAAATTTTTGACGACATTGTGCTACTGAAGGGCAGGTTCTATCTACTTTCGGGCGTGACCCAGTACTTGCGAGTTGAGTGGGGAGGGTATTAATGCGCTGATTCCAGGCAGGGCTGTTCAGTACTGCGGCGGGACTTCAGATTGTATGGCATCGCAGAACACAGCATATCAAAGCCAAGTACACCCCGATGTTTGTGTTCTGATTAATTGCTTGATTATGTAATTGATTATTCCCTGACCAAGCGGACGATCCCCTAACACGCTACCGGCTGGCTAATTTGTGGACGACACTGAGCAAATATCTGTGCCACCGGCCTGTGTATTTGTTTGCAATACAGAATATCAACTGGCTAACAAAGGCCGACCAGCCACAGGCTAATTATAAGGAAACACACAGGTGGCTGGGAAGGGAGGGAGGGGTATACAAAGGGTGACGTCACGGTTGTTTACTGCAGTTTCACCTCTCGCCACCGAGTCCCACGCGTTTTCCAGATAATCCTCGTTTCCCTCGTGTTAAACTGCAAATGCCGTTTCTTAAGCGCGGAGGCTAACAAAAGCACATATAAAATGCGTTTCCCTCAAAAGTAAACACTTACGCTATAGTATTAACTCATACGAGCTCTTTCGTTCTCCGGTTCTACTTTTTTAAATTCTCGAGGCAGTCTGATAATGCATCGTCATTGTTTCACAGACCGTCAGGTCAGAGATTTTGTTGTAGCATTCATTACCTAGTATACTTAAACTAAAAGTATCTGCTGTATTTTTTGATAACTTATAGTGATTATCTGTAGGATTCAGTTCGTATATATATTTCATAAATTTTTCTTTCGCGAAAATTTCTCTGTTTGGAGAACAGTCTCCCAATTCACTCGTCTTATGTCATACGTAATTTTAGTTTTAAAGTAATTGGTTTAGTGTCAGCTGTAGCTCTTTTCAGCGTGTTCTACTGTTCCTTCCTTTTCCTTTCTCACAAGTAATGCTTACATCTTAATTTAATGCCATCGAAGATTACTGTCTTTACTTTCCTTATCAAACATCTAGAAAAATATACGGGAATGATATGAATAAGATTAGGAAGGATTGGAGGCCCTCCGTAGTTTTACGGAATATGTATAGTCTCCTCACAATATGCATGCTACCTCAGCAACTCTACTTCGCTAAACTTCCTTTTTTCTTAATTTTTCCGTTGAGAGCTTAGTAACATCACCAGCATCCTACGCATAATGAGACTCTTATACCTTGAAGTCTGTCAGGCAGAAACTACATTGTTTTAATTAATCTGAGTTAAATGTTAACCTAAAAAAGTACTCTTCAGATAATCAACAGACATCTTAAAATGTGTACTACTGCATTCAGAATTCTATGTCTAACAACCGTCTACCTTTTCACAAAGAATATGAGTATGCATCCTACATTATACATTACTCGAGCAAATTTCTTTGATTTGTTGCTCACGTTGTACATGTTCTATTTTAATACTACCCTCATTACGGTAAATGTTCTAGTTTGTTTATTTACTGCTAGGAGACGAATTCACATCTTCTCAAGGTTCATCCATACTTCCCCGTTCTTTAACTTCTGTATCTGCTTCACAGTTTGGTATTTCTCACGACCAAGCCTCCATCGTTGATTCAAGATGACAACGTTTAGTGGTGAGTTACGATTCGTGATAAAGTTAATAAGGAGAGTGAGGAAATTGCATGGTAACTAACTTGTACATTTAATGTAGACATGAGAGTGCTTAATGATACAACATGACCTAGAAATTTCAAAATCTTCATCTTCAAGGTGAGTCCCAACTGGATTTTCGTACCTTAGGAGAAGACTACACGTGATTTCTTCCAGGGCCTTGTGAATACTGAATTTTTCATACGACTCCAGTGGTGATGCACGAATGTTCGCAGCTGCATGGCAACAGCTCCGGATACGTGTTCAGACAAGTGAAAGTAAGAGCCCGCCTTTTATAGAAATAATTGGATGTGCTTGAATGACTAAGACATTTTCGTTGCTTCAGCGGCTATCATTCCGTCTCTGATGTTTCCAAAGTTCTTTGGAATTAAATTTAAATTGATTGGGCAGTAGGATAGCAATCTGAATTAAATTCGACAAGGCCTATATTTTTCTGACTCCTGCCTTTACATATGTGATACTAATTTCACTTATTTTCTCCTTTTTACTAAGAAGTGTTGTTCGGAGTCTGATATGCACGTTCCTGCAGCTTGTGTATTACGGGTTTACTACTCGTTAGTTCAGCTTACTTGGTTGAATAAACACGAATATGAAAGTAGTTCGGTTTCTTCTAACCTCAGTCTGTCACTTTTCTCGTGAGTAGACGTTACAGTATATTTAGCACTATAAGGGAACCAGGAACCTAAAAATGATGAAATTTTGGGTTTTCAGTTTATTGTGAAATAAAATACTACAGATCTTCCTCTTTAAAATTACATATTAATCTTACCTGTAGCTCAACTCCAAGTATTGAAAACATTATTTTCAGTAATGTGCTTTAGAGGGCATGTCACGACATTGAATTTCCATGGATACATGTTCATTGAAAACATCGTTTTTCAAAACTTCCGGTCTTTCCAACGACTTTATATTATGTTGGCAACACGATCTGTTAGGCAATTGTTTTGTCTGCGTATTGTAATCTTTGGATACTGTTGTTTACATTGAGCATTTGGTGGTTATTGCTCGATTTGTGTTGTATTTCTTTTGGGTAACTGGAACTTATCAGATATGCCTCGATTTAGTAACACAGTTTACAACAGGAAGAAGCCTCCTCCGAGGTACACTAGTAGAACTGTGACAATTTCTCCGACCTTGGGAAAAGATTTTGAAAATAGTGAGGTTATTCATGAAGTGAAATCTACTCCTGTCTCTAGCACAAGCAAGAAGTTACATGGATCAACTGAAAAATACTGCAGTTTATTGGAGAAGTGTAGTGAGGATAATGTGAACGAAATAATTAACATTTCATTGCTCTCAAAGGTGATTGAGAGTTCAGCACTGTGTAAGGAATGTTGCATATTGAGTATGTCAGTAAATGTCAAGCGACACATAGGACTTGCAGCAGAAATCTGTCTCCATTGTACTAGTTGTCACTAAGTGTTTCATTTTGGAACTCAGAATATGTCGAAATAGGCCAAGGTGAAACTGATAGTGAGAAAAGCAAGTACTATGGTGTAAATATTAGATGTGTTTATGCTCTAAGGTCAATCGGTAAGGGATACTCTGCTCGTCAAATGTTTTGTGGTGTAATGAATCTACCGCCACCACCAACGAAATTCTCAAAATATATCCTGTGTTGAAGATATTGCCCAAGAATCCATGAAAGAAGCAGTGGAGGAGGCTGTGGCGGTGAATGAAGAAATTCCAGATGTTCAGAATCCTCGGGACCTGACTGTCGTCTAGATGGTACGTGGCAGAAGCGCAGGCACACTTCACATAATGGGGTAATAACGGCAACAAGTGCTGATACTGCAAAACTTATAGATGTTGTAATTAAATCCAAGCACTGTAGGTGTCCTAAAAGAGTGAAGGATGAGCATGCAGAAAACTGTCGAAGGAATTACAGTGCGTCTAGTGGGGCCATGGAAATTTCCGGTGTGATTGACATTTTCAGTCGCTCTCTTCTGTGGTACAAGGTCAAATACCTACAGTTCCTGGGTGATGGTGATTCGAAGTCTTTTACTGCTGTATCTGAGCTGAAACCTTATGGAAATGATGTTACCATTACTAAACAGGAGTGCATAGGTCACGTTCAGAAATGTATGGGAACAAGGCTGGGTCGACTAAAGACCACAATGAAAGGCCAAGTACTCAGTGACGGAAAACCTTTGGGTGGACCCAAAGGATTGACATACGAGATAATCGGCAGATTGCAGAGAGACTATGGACTGGCTATAAGACAAAATACTCACAGTGTTGATGCAATGGAAAAGGGTGTAATGACACTTTACTACCACACCTTATCGACTGACGAGGAACCACTACATGAACTATGCCCACAGGGACCCAATTCCTGGTGCAAGTACAACAAATATCAGGGATCTGAATGTGTATACAAGCATCATCACGGTCTGCCACAAACTGTCATGAAGGCTATAAAACCAATTTTCAGAGATCTTTCTGCAACTGATCTTTTGAAGAAATGTCTCCATGGACGTACACAAAATCAAAACGAGAGTGTGAATAATGTAATTTGGACCAGAATCCCAAAAAATATGTTTGTGGAAATTTATACTCTTCATTTTGGAGTATATGATGCCATTGATACGTACAACAAAGGTAACATTATAATGTGCAATGTGCTGCAGAAGTTGGATGTGATGCCCGGAAAGTACATGGTGTGTGCAATGATGTCGATAGACAATGAGAGGAAACGGGATGCTGAAAGGAAAGAAAAAGAGTGTGAGAGGCAAGCCAGACAAAGAATGAAAGGTGTGAAAAGAAGGCAAGATTGGGAGATGTCTAGTGACAGTGAAAACCCCTCTTATGGTGATGGACTCTATTAAAACGTTAGTGAAACTTTAAATCTCGTTTTTCACACGTTCACTTTTTTGCCATATAAGGAACATTTTATGCTAAACTATTAGAGATAAAGACTTAAAATTTTCAAGGAATGTAAACAGTGCCAATATACACCTTGCATCATAGCCTTTTTGTGATACATAATTGATAACAGATTTTATTTTTTCTATGCCAAAAAATGTGTCAATTATTTTCAGTAACAAAATAATTAATATTTTCCCAAAAACCATCAATAAATTAAAATCCATATGGTACATGGTATTAAATATATGTAATATTATACTGAAAAATTTTCATCATTCTGGTGTTAATAGTCCATAAGACAATTTTCCTTACATTTAAGATTGGAGGCATAGGACGTTCCGGGTCCCCTTAAACCGTGCTTTATCACTAGATAGTTAAATGCTGGATACAGAACGACGGAATTTAAAGGTACCTTCCTCCGTTTCTAGTCTTTTTCATGCATACATAGCCTGGCCGAGCGGTTCTAGGCGCTTAAGCCGTGAACCGCGCGACCGCTACGGTTGTAGGTTCGAATCCTGTCTCGGGCATCGACGTGTGTGATGTCCTTAGGTTAGTTGGGTTTAAGTAGTTCTAAGTTTTAGGGGCCTGATGACCTCAGATTTTAAGTCCCATAGTGCTCAGAGCCATTTGAACCATTTTTTTTTCACTTATCGCTTTACTCTTTTCAATTATCTGTGCAATTTCATCTCTTAACTGTCAAATGGTGCGGGCTACCACATTCCTAAATATAGTACACGTATATTGTTTTCATAACTTATGTTAATGCTTCAGCTGCCTGCGTTATTTTAGTACATTGTTGACTTCGCCTCGAGTGAGAGTGTGAAATCAGTACGTCCATCACTATCCTTATGATGGTTTCCTTTATTTCCAATAAATTTAATTGTTTTACTTCATGTTTCAGCTTACTGAATCGTTCCCCTTTACCCATTCCAAAGCTCGTTAGATTATTGTTATATCAAGCCCAAAATGCTCATAAATGACTTTGATAGCAAGCCACGGATTTACATTAAATAGCACTTGAAACTGCTAGTAAATTTCCCACCATACGCAGATTAAAGGATATTCATTCTCTGCTTCGTGCAACACAACCTCTTGAAGTTTCTTTAGCAATAAATTATTACTTACCTTTGGCTCATCAGAGATGTTATATGTGAACTACTTTTGTTCGAAGCAGTTCCCTAAGAAGGATCTTTTATTTTGCTAGGATTTCGGGTAGAGTTGACGCAGAAGTTGCAAACAGAATACCGAGGATTCAACTATGATATTACAAACCTGAAAAGATTTAAAGGAACCGACTTACAAGTGTATCTGATTGAATGCTAGCACACTTCAAGTGGACTGATTAACTTCTGCGTCCCTAACAACAGAATCATTACAAAATTGAATAATCGCGTAAATACTAGTAACATATCTAGTTCCAAATAATTTAGTAAGTAAAATAATGAGCTTGTTTCAATCAATATTAGATTAGACAACAGAAAAATTAATAGAAACTATACACATTAGCCATGGACTCGGTCGACGTTAGTCCACGAGCAGATAGCGACAAGTATGCCAGCTATACGGATTAACAGACGCATTGTGCTGCTAGCATAGTGCTCTGCGGATGCCCAGATACATATGAATAAAACATTAAAACTTAAATTGAGTACTGAGAAGAAATTTTAGTAGGGAATGAGAGAGGAGATAGAAAGCATATTTCATGATAGTGTAGGGGAGAATTCTGCACCTTTGAACACTTTTCAGATTTTTGCCTCTAATCAGCGCTGTAATAGAAGTTTAATGTGTTTTCCATTTAGAAATGTGAGCAGTCACATTCATTTAGAAATGTGAGCAGTCACATTTTGACTGCTGCAGCGCTTTCTGCAATTAAAAAATTACTCCTGAAAAGTAATGATTTTCCGAAGATAAAAAAGTGTTCCAAGATACAACATGGCCATGTACCTAGAAACAAATATTTTATTCAGATTTAAAAGTGTTGCAATCTAGAAACATCTGTCAATACTATGTTCGAGAGTCTAAGGGTTACATTATTACTCAACTACATTTCGTTTGTCAGTAAGGAAAAACAAATATGGAAAAGGCAGAATCAGAAACTAGTTACAATTTAAAGACTTTTAAAGTAGAAGCTGTTGACTGCTAACAATAATTTCCATTTGGAGGCGGGGAAAATTATTGAGACATTAAAGACGCGCAAGATTCCAAGATTTCCGGTGTTGATATAACTGATTCGACGAGTAGGGAAATGAGCCTTGGCCCAAAATTTAGATGAGAAGTACAATAAACCTGTTGCATCTCAAATGACACACAGAGTTCCATTTAGTATTTTTAAGGTTGATTAGTTTCATACCTAAACGGTAAGCATATTTCAGTATTACATAATATGTGCATCTTTTTGTGTTATTAATATTAATACGGATGGCACCTTTTTGATTCAATGATCAGAAATTACAAACTCATGAGCTTAAATTCAGAGTATCCAACGATCTATGAATTAAAACTAGAAAAGTTTCACAATAAACAGTTATTCATATTCGCATATTGTAGGCTGAAATCGAATATTGGAAAGCTCAACTAGAAACAATGTAAGAGCAATTGAACATTGTTGTATACTTCGAAGTGAATAAATCTATTAAACGCTTAAAAAATTATTACTCAACTTAATGTCGTCCCCAACACCTTATATGGATGCAAAAGTTCACATCAGATCACATTAATTGGTACTGTTTTATTTTCACTCTTTCCACATTTTTCTTTTCTGGTTATTATACGTTAGTTGCGTCCACAGTCTTGCAGTAGTTTAATCTTAAGTACAACAATTACAGCCATGCCAGATGGACTACATAATTCGCAGCTCTATGGCTGCATGTTGTGCTTTGTTACATGCTAATAGAGTATAGAACTGACAGGATCGTAATTCGTGGACAGACCATCTTTTCGACCCTGAAATGTAGCTATATTCCCTTGTCTTCTAGCATTGAAAATGGTATTATCTTTTATCGACAGATTAATTTTGGCCCATAGATAAAGTATAAACGTAGACATCAACGTGGCCGTGTATCACAAAGTGTACTCAGATAGCTTTGACACGTAAACCTGAATGCAGAATTAACAAGACATGATGGATTTTCTTTGACTCCGACGTGCAATAACGGAAGGGTGCATTCTTGAGGTCAAGGGCAAGGGATGACATGCATGTATACTGCTGCCACATTTATGCTGTGCTTGGAATCAGAGCGTGAAGGTGTTGGATGGATTCCTATCTACTGCTCGATAAGAGCTGTACGAGGAAGCGACAGAGGAAAGATTGGGAACTCTATTTCGGCTCTATTTTGTAAAGTCTGGCATCCATCTCAAGTGCAATACATTACTGAAATCGCATCCGAATCAAGGAATCGGCATAATTTCCCATGAACAATGTAACAAGTAGAAAAAGTAAACGAAAAATATACACAGAAGCTACACACGCCACAGCTTTTCTCGTCACGCTCGGCATTGTAAAAACCAGCAGCTATGATGAGTCACAGATAATCATTACTAGAAACTGTGTAATCAATAAAAAGCGAACATAAAGGGACCTTCCATTTCCAGGTACGAGATGAGGTACGACTGACGAAGTTCCATTCTACTCACTTTCAACAGTGACTCAAAATTTAAGGTAAACAGTGCCCCGTACTTCAACGAGCAACATACTATACCCTTTGGCCACACGTAATTCTTCAGCTGTTTTCAGAAAGCAGCATCGTTCCAGTGGTACACACATAGAGAGATACAGGTATGATAAAATAATGAACCTTGTGCAAAACTCTTCGGGGCTCATGTGAGTGACTGTCACTAACGGGGCCACAAATAGAAGAAAACAGGCCCAAACTGATCTCTCACTCGAGGAAGATGATGGTAGATACCGAGTGCAGTGCTTTTGCCTTGGAAGCTACTTTTTCTCCCAGACTGATAACCCAAACCTTCATTTGGGATCAGAAAGTAAAAAACCAAACTCCGCGATCAGGTCCTGAAGACTGACTGGCCGCTATGTCATCCTGTGGCAAGTGCTATCATGCGTTTGTGGTATGGTGAGGTATGGGTTAAGCTCTCCGCTCTCCCTATCCTTGTGAACTTTCCAGAACTTGGGGCCTCTGTTTCTCATTCCATCAGCTCGTCTGTTGGTATCGAGAGGTAGTGTGCACTGTGCACCCCGTTCCAATCCTCCCACAAAGGTAAAATCTCTGGCCGTACCGGGAATTAAACCCCAGTCCTCCGCCTGATAGTCAGACTGCTAATTTTTTAGCCTCCGTCCATCTCTTAAAATGATTAAGTATCGAGATCATTAACGACGATACAAAAAGGAAGCAAAGAGGAAAGCTATCTCACTGATGAAGGAACCGACTGCTAATTTAGCTGTAGAGATCCTGGAAAATCGTAGTACACCTAAATCTGGATGGCTAGACGGCGTTTGAACCAAAGGCGAGACTGAGGCGTGATCAGACTGTAACATCAATAGATGGAAAGACGGGATAATACCCAGTAATTAATATTAAATGTCATGCAGATTAGTTATATTCTGGTAGGGCTCACCGTTGATGGCAAAGTACAGTGTGTGGGTACGTAGTAACAGTGCAAGGGTCATTTAGTGGGTGTGGAGTTAAAAAAAAAATTAAGACGAATTTGTAG
This sequence comes from Schistocerca piceifrons, assembly GCF_021461385.2. Classification (NCBI taxonomy): domain Eukaryota; kingdom Metazoa; phylum Arthropoda; class Insecta; order Orthoptera; family Acrididae; genus Schistocerca; species Schistocerca piceifrons. The sequence continues at coordinate 564,350,716 of NC_060149.1, forward strand.
TTCTGGAATTAGCATTTCACATAAAAGTGCTTTTGTTCGCAGTTTCTTTGTTGTATTGTGATGCAGTAAAAACTTGTGTACTGTGTTCACGTTATTACATGAAATAATTGAATTAGCTAATGGTTTATGTACGTAAATAAATGTATTTCATATTTTGGTTTTCGTACTGTGCTCGTCCAGTACCACCTGGGAGCAACTCGGGGCGTTTTGGTATCAAATTCATAACCAGGATAGTATCAAGAGAGCGCCAAGGACACAGGAATTGAAGGGAAGCAAAAACTGAGCGAAAAAAGAAAGAAAGAGCGTTTGAAAACAGTTACCCGGAAGAGATACATGAGTTCAGGTAATCATCGTCTTCCTGTCTTCCATTTACGAGAAACAGACTTCCCACCAATCCGCAACTGTGAACACACTTGGGTGTATTTCTACGTTGTCATTTCGTCCAAATAGCCAGAAAAGAAATGACTACTACCTGTCACTGCCATAATTAAATAAATTTAATAAATATTAATTATGTGTGGGATCAGGGCTCTTGGTTTATACATCTGCAGCCTACAATCTTTCTCATGTTCAACAATGGAGCTCCTGTTGCCACTTAGCCGTTGCATTTTTAGGATCTCAAAGTTCGGTGGGCGGATACTGAACCAAATGCGCTAGTTAACCTAAAGTTTCCGTATTTTGCCGACTTCTGCCGAATGAGGACGAGCCAGACGCGGCGCTGGAGAAAGAATGCGGAAAAGTTGAAGCAGAGATGTAATTAAGTCACCCTGCAAACCAGTAATTTTGTTGCTTCCAAGGAAAAGTAAAGTAAAACTACAATAAAACACCATTCATGGTTAGAAATATTTTCCGGTCTATTAATTATAGCCCTATCTTCTTTCATTTCTAATTAATACTATGTACACTATTAATAATATATTAGAGGCAAATAAAATGAACTGTTTCTTATACATCATACGCCATCCAACGTAAAATGAACTATAGCCCAAAGTTTGCACATTTTCTAATTGATTTACTACAATTTTTAACAATACGGTTCGGTGAAGAAGTATTTTCAATAACACTTCGTTCCTATCAAACTTACTTACAAAATTAATCTATCTGCTAAATCTGCACAGAAAAACATTGCAGAGAAGCATTTTAATGGGGATGCGGAGGGGGTGGATTGGGAAGGGGGAGAAACTTTGGCAGTTTTTAGAGGTGCTTAGGATCGACTCAGTGAGTAGCGTAAAGCGACATCATCGTACCACATGCTTCTAATAAAATATAAATACAATGGATACAATTTATTCCTCGTTTCGGTCTGCGAGAGAACAGTGAAAAACATAGTCCACCAATACGAACAGTGCTATAGCCCGCAGCTATGCTGCACGGTATGCTGTGTAACCAGCAGTGGATTCACATGAGTACATTCTTTCCTGAATTCACAATAAACGGATTAGTAGACTTGGACTATCCTACGACTATACCTTACGTATAGTCTTACAAGCAGGCGAGCAGGCAGCATCTACTCACAAAAACCACAGTGCTCGTAATCCTAAGGAAACGTTTGTAGCGATATGCAGGGTGAGTCGCGTAAGTCGTAACACCTCATTTATTCCGGAGGCGATTGCACGTATCGGCATACGGTTTTCGGCGAATCATAGCCGACTATGGGGCACATACGTTGGTACATGCACAATAATCACAACGTTTATATTGACCGAGATAATGAGGCAAGCACATGCTTTTTAAATGGGATGCTATACTTATTTTACCATCATTCGAACGCTCTGCAAAAGACCCAGGGTGGATGAGGATTTACCTACGTAGCGTAGGCCGTGCATGCTGCATAGAGCACGGCAACTCGGCCTGCGGGTAGCGCGATGTGTGTTAACAGTCTGCAGCCGCTTCCGACCGCCTCGACCTTCAATCGTACAATATTTCCCAGCGTCTTTTAAGCGATGTTTGAATCACAATAGCAACATGCGTTACTTCACTATACGCTTCTTTTCCAGAGCGTTCGAATGATGGTAAAAAAAGTATAGCGCCCCATTTAAAACGCATGTACTTGCCTCATTATCTCGGTCTATATAAACGTTGTGATTATTGTGCATGTACCAACGTATGTGCCCCGTAGTCGGCTATGATTCGCCGAAAACCGTATGCCGATACGTGCAATCGCCTCCGGAATAATAGGGGTGTTACGTCTTACGCGACTCACCCTGTATACCATTGTGCCGCCTTTTTTAACTGGTGCCATTACGTTGTGACCAGATGAATCAAAGTTAATCAACTCAACTGCAGTGGACTTATGGTTGATTACACCTTTCAGTTTGATGTAACTTATCTTGAAGTCAAAATGGAGCTGCGCACTACCACAGCACGACAAATAGTTCCTTAATGCTGTGAACGCTTTGGTTTCTTTCCTGTCGCGGTTATCCATTAATTTAATAAGTTATGGTTAAGCCGCTTGTTTATACACTGAGGTGGTATGGGATAGTGTAGTGCACATAACAGACGGCCGTAATATCGGGTATACAAGTTATAAAAGTGCATTTCAATGGCGGAGCTGACATTTCTGCTCATGTAAAAAGATTTTCGACGTGATTACGGCCGCATGGTGGGAATCAACAAACTTCAACGCGGAATGGTAGTGGGAGCTAGACGCATGAGACATTCCATTTCGCAAACCATTAGGGACTTCACCATCCCGAGATCCACAGTGCAAGAGTGTTCCAAGAGTACCCAATTACAGGCATTACCTCTCACCACGAACTACGCAGTGGCAGACGTTCTTCACCAAGACCCACAGCGTTTGGGTACAGTTGTCAGTGCCAACAGAGAAGCTCAAATGGTTCAAATGGCTCGAAGTACAATGTGATTTAACATCTGAGGTCATCAGTCCCCTAGACGTAGAACTTTTTAAACCTAACTAACCTAAAGACATCACACACATCCATGCCCGAGGCAGGTTTAGAACCTGCGAATGTAGCAGCAGCGCGGTTCCGTACTCAAGCGCCTAGAACCGCTCGGTCACAGCGGCCGGCAACAGAGAAGCAACACTACCAGAAAGAACAGGATAAATCAATGTAAGACGTACGACGAACATATCAGTTAGAGCAGTGCGACAGAATATGAAATTAATGGGTTATGGGAGCAGACGACCGACGCGAGTCCTTTGCTACCAGCACGACATCGCCTCCATCGCCTCCCCTTGTGTCGTGACCGTACCGGTTGGTCCTACACAACTGGAAAAACGCGACCTGGTCAGATGAGACCCAATTTATATAGGTTAGAACTGATGGCAAGGTTCGAGCGTGGTGCAGATCACACGAAGACACGGATTCAAGTCGTCATCAAGGCACTGTGCAGGCTGGTGATTCCTCCATTACTGTGTGCACTGTGTTTACATAGATTGTAGTGGATCCTCTGGACTAACTGAACCGATCACTGACTGGAAATGGTAATGTTCCGCCACTTGGAGACCATTTGCTGCCATTCATGGGCTTCATACACACAAAGAACGATGAAATATTTATGGCTGACAACACGCCATGACACCGGGTCACAATTTTTCACAATTGGCTTGAAGAACATTCTGGACCATTAGAGTGAATGATTCGGCCACCCAGATCGTCTGACATGAATCTCATCGAACATTTATGGGTCATATTCTAGAGGGCAGATGGTGCAGAAAATCCTGTACCGGCAACACCTTTCCCATTACGGACGGCTGTAGAGGTAGAATGGCCCACTGTATTTGCAGGGGCTTCCAACGACTTGTTGAGTCCACGCCACGTCGAGTAGCTGCACTACGCTGGGCACGGTGCGATCCGACGCTATATTAGGAGGTATCCGATGACTTTTGTCACCTCACTGAGGTTCAGTGGGGTGAACATATGTCGACTGATTTTTGTTTCGCACCATTCGGTTGGACTTCGGTCTGTAAGTGTAGTCTTTTAGACCAAAGACGTGAAGATTATTTTTATTCGCAGCGTATTGGTGAGTTTATGTCACGTACATTAAAGGCTAAAGCTGTGCACACTGGAAAAAGTGATAAACTGAAAGAGGAACGATAACTAATCACCCCAAAGGACTGTCAAGAGTCTCTCGGGAAGTCGGAATCCTGCTATAAGGAATGTGTGCTCTGTGGTTTTACTACAGAAGTTATTCGAAGATAACCGAAAGCTTTGCACTATGCGCATAACGTTTTAGCCTGTTTGCTCTTTATTTGTCAGTGTATTTTACAGTGCAATGGCACAAAGACACCGGCTGGACACGATTTTGAGGGTAGAGACTAGTCACACCTTAAAGTGATCAGAGATTACCGACAGATCTAACAGTTTAGAATATGCCTTAACCGTCATTTGAATTACTTTCCTTTCCATTCGTAAACATATAAAATGTTCGTTGTAAGGTAGTGTTAGGCCAAGCGTAACCATTCCACTACGGGACCGACATTTGGCCTAAGATTTGCGACCATATCGATCATTAATTGTTTGCAGAAACTAACCTGCCCCTGGAATAAAAGTATCGCGACTGACTGCAACGTAGACGGGCAATATTTATTTATCTTCTTTTTTTTTCGTCCTCGGTAGATGTGGATTCTTAGAGTGGGGCAGCAACATGATGGGTGGAAGCTCGGAGCACGCACACCTTCATCAGAGCTCCGATGAACATAGATGAGGCTCTAAAATCACATGTGAGTCTTTGCAGAGATTTATTTACTCCACACTTTCTCTTCATGGACGAAAACATCTGCCTTCATCGAGCGGCCTTAGCAAATTTGTCACAGTTGAAGACATCCACTGTCTGTGTAAGTGGGCAGCTCCTGTGTTGGCAGCGATGTGTAGCGCTTTGCATTGGATCTCTGACTGTGCTTACTCTTTAAGAGACTCTGTGGCTGTTTGGACTCGTTGTTGGTAGTTAATGGGCACTAGTATTGGGCAGTTGGAAGTTAGTCGCCAGCAGTGATATGAGTACTGTTGGGTAGTTGGAGGTGAACAGCCTGCAGTGATGGATGTTAAATGTGAGAGGTTAGCATTGACGGAGGGTAGAGGTATGAAGTGTTAGCGTAAGCTAACGGCCTAAGTATCCGACTTGGAAATCGAAAATTATTTATGGTTATATATCTTAGTATTGGATGTGAATGACGTTTTATATTCGTGTTTGAAGTGGATGTCACATTATTTGGTTTGCAATAAAAAAAGTTTGGCCAAAGAGTATTGTATATTGAGTAATAGTTATTTTGAAACAGGAAATGAAATGATAAGTAGAGTTTATGGACAACAGGTTTAGGTAGGATTTTCTTGGAAACAAAAGATGAGGTAAGATAATGGAAAATAAAGAATGAGGTAAGAAATATGTAAAAGTAAATACAGAAAGTATGCTTAGATAGGATTTTTCTTTGTGGGAACAAATGTTGAAATAAGAAGAAAAGATCTGTGAGAAAACGAAGTTTTGATTGGAAATGAAGTATCACAACTACTGCAGTACCAAATGTTACACTGAAAACAAACCTTATCCTTTCATTTTGTGTTATTCCGCTATGTGTTTATCTATACCCTTGTGTATCTGTGTTCTTCCAGTCTCTGTGTATTTACCTGATAAGATTAGCTAAATTTTTCTCTTCTAGTACTAAGCTGCAAATACTATTATGAGGAATACTGTTATACTCAAATCTAAAATATTCTTTACTTTGGAAAGATGTTTAGACATTATTTATACTGTTCCGTTTTCTTTTAATGTTCATGTGTCAAGTTAATATTTTAATGGATAGTCTCATTTTCAATTATTTACTTACGTCACAATTCCTGGAATACTCATGTATATGCTTATTTCTATTCCTTTGTAAAGCCTGTATTACTATAAATGTTATCTGTATTATCATCTTCTTCAATGGCGTTTTCACTACCTTTGTAATTATATTCTTATGCCATAGTTCGCATAATGAAGTTTCATCAGTACAGATCACGAGCGTCTTCGATACTATAGTCTTCAGAGTGAGTCTGGGACATAGGGGGGCGACAATTTTCTGCCCGTCCTTCGTTATTAATGAAATCTCATGACCTCCGCACCTGACACGTTCCACATCATTACGAAGTGTCGTATTCATGATCTATGGAACAAGTACTAGTCTAATCTAATGTAATCAAATCTTAGGAAAGGATCGACTACTAACAGAGCTCTTGAACCGTATAAGGAGCACACTACAAGGTTATCAAGTACTTGTGGTAATTGGGAGTAAGCAACTTTTCTGTAAGTTGTCATCCACCAATGACTGGGTATGTCCTGTGGATCTATCGCCTCCATTTCACGCAGTGTTGTACCATTACGAGGTGAAATTTTCCAGTGATTAGGTCACTTTGTTGTGTGGTTGCGTTTCGCTGGGTTGACCTTTTCAACATCTTTTCGTTAACCTCCTTTTGTTGTCTATTTTTACATTTTTTAGTTTTCTGGGATATCACGCTGCCATATCTTTCTAGAAGTGTTGCTAGTGTTTCCTTCTGTACAGGTGCAATACCGAAAGGTTCCACACTGACAAAATTTTATGCGTGAGCCTCTCTCGTCAGTCCAGTTACTGCTTTCAGCATCTTTTTTCTATTACGCTTAGCTAAAGATCAGCCTACTACGCAGTATTTCGGCGGTCTTGGACGCGACAGTATCTATGACGACACTATAAACTTTCAGTTTAAAATGATCTTTTAGTAGACTGTTCTAAGTGCCATCAGTTTTCTATCAAGGAAGTTAGTCTCTAGCGGAAGGTTTAATCTGAGGACCCAAATAGTCATAGGCTGTAGCGGACCAGTTATCATGTATTCTATTTTTATTTCATTGAAAGACATGCATCATGTCGTTGGGCGATCGTTTCACACTTTATTATTGCTCTGTGCGGCTAATATAACGGAATGAACAATGAAAAGTGTCCGGGGCAACGACTGGTGTAAGACTGAGAAATTAGTGTCTATCAAGAGATTGAATACAAGAAGAGGCAAGGTAGGATGTTGATAAACACGTATTCTGAGACAGAAGTCATTGGACGTTCTTGCAGCGACATTAACATAGCTTTTCGGCTCTACGTATAGCAACTGCACCCATTTGACAAGACACTCCGGTATGCCACGCTCTCGAAGCGCTACCGAGAGAAGGCAGTATGGTACTCAGTCAGCAGCCTTCACAATGTCCATGTAACCTACATGGAGTGTCACACTGTTCCTCAATGTGTGGGTCTTGTGAAGTCACCGTTGTAGCATGCAGATCTATATTAGAACAAATAAAACTACTGAGTAGTGATAACGTGCGGTTTAGCATCTCCGGCCGCAACAGTGAGTTTTACAGTTGCTTGATACTGTGTACCGATAATGTGATACCGTACCGAATTTTACGGCCACGTGTCGCATTAATATAGAACAGCGATTCGCAGATGGGGAATGTTGCCGAAAGCTGAAGAAATCATGGAAGTTGAAGTCTCAGTTGAATCTCCTGGCACGATATTGTTACTATAGCTCAATAATAGCTTTCGACAATGCATATAATAAAGTTATATGGTCATCTCAGTCCTTTCTACTTAATAAAATTCATCCACCCGATTATCAAATTATACTAATTGTCAAACAATCCATCATCGACGAGCAGAAGCGTAATTATAAAGGGAGTCAGCAACAAAGGGCTGTTTCTCAGCTTGCACTGTGTCTTGCATAAATCGTTGAATAATTTTCACAATAATGAAAAGAATTTCATTAAAATTCTCTTTCTGTAGAAGTTTGTAATCAGTTTCATTACTTTTTTCGAAATGTAAACCGTCGAATTCAGAATGTCTCTAATGGCATGTATTGGACTCTGTTGTATGCCAAATGTCTTGCTGTTAAATTTTTCTTCATTGTCAAATGCCTCTCAGGCCCTCGACAGGAAATTCTGATGCCCTCGTCAGGAAATATATTATAAAATCTTCATTATGCGAAACTTTGAATCCCGGTGAAAAAGAGATCATCAAGTTAATGTTATTCTGGCGCGTATTTTCCACTCCATATTTTTGTTAAAAAAAATGTCCTCGCATAAGATTCAGTCAACATACGTAGTAAGCAATATTTCATCATTAGCTTATCACGATAGACGCATACGACTTAATTTATACAACAGTGAGTGTCATGATCTTTAAAACTCCATACCTGAGGAAAAACAGGCACCACCAGATGAAGTGGCAGTGGGTACTTCTTACTATCTCTGCTGGGTACTGCCGCCACAGCCAGTTCAACTGGAAGAGGCCAACATAGTACAGTTCCCCCACATCACATCAGACTTTGACTCCAAGAAAAAAAAAAGCCTCAGCTATCTTCACAGAGTATCAGATATTCCTAATGCCCTACACGAAATGTTACAGATTGCAGTAGATATGGTTAGACAGCAATCGACCAATCGATGTCTTGAAAGAATAAGAACGCTGTTAGAATTAGCATGGCTGTCAGCACCATACCAAATGATCAAACGATTTTCCCAGGCAATATCACGGAGAATCGAACGTTTTACCTTCAACAGACCAAGTGTTTACACAGGGAAGTATTCTAATAATTTCATTACGTGGAAACGAAAATAATCAAAGTTTTGGCATGAATTTACAATATGAATCTAATATTTGTAACGAAAACTTAATTCAACATGGGGAAAACGGACACTGGGTCTGATCATTTAATTCTAGGCTGGTATTCTGTATCGTGTGTTTGTTGATTTCCAGTAGGGTCATCTTTAAGGTCTTTTTTTTTTCCTACGTCATATGGGTGGTCATATGGGTGGTTTTCTGCTAGAAGGTCATCAGAAAAGTTCTTATCTTTCTTCCTTAATCTCCAGGTTCTCTCATGTTAATGTAGGCTAATTGCCACAGCTCTGCCTGATTGACAAATAGGCACTTTTCCACACACTTGCAAGTGAGTTTATATACACCACCCTGTGACGAGGGCTGCGTTTTGTCTTTACTATTGAATAAAAATTTTGATATGCTATTGGTATTATTAAATGTCGGTCTGTAGTTGTGACATTTTAAGCTTTTTAGCAAGACGGTCTGGAATGTTGTCACCATATGGAATTTTTGACCAGGCTTTGAATCTATCGAAGGATTGCTGTTGGAAAATATACAGAAATGTATTAATTTTAGTCATTTTTTCATAGAATATTATCGTGTAAATAATAGAAATCAACAGACTCGTCACGCAGAATGCCAGCCTAGTAATAAATGATCAGGCTCAGTTTCCAATTTTCCCTGGTTAAATTAAGTTTTTGTTGCAAACACTAAATTCAGACTGTAAATTTATTTTATTTCTCATAATTTGTTACATGTATCTGCACATAAAAACTTTGTTAGCCCTTTTTTTGTTAATGTAATTATTGTAATATTTTTTATGGGAACACTTTGTTTTATTTGTACCTTCTGTACAAAAAATATCTGTGTAAGTCGCACATCATGTTTATCTGTGTTTGCGACATTCAGTTGTCACCTGAAGATGACCTGGGAAGCCGAAAGCCTGTTTGTGAGCAAATAAATATAATTTTGCAGAATATTAGGAAGTGTTTTCCTTTTTAGGATTATGAAAGGATTATTTGTTTTACTGTTCAATATACGTATCACATTACTAATTTTGGAACATTTCGAAGTCTTGTAGTTTTCGCAAACAGGAGTGCATCAGCGACGTTTAAAAACTGTTCTGTGTATACAATATGTTGGAAGCGCGAGCCACATCACTGATGGAAAACCGTTTGTATTGCTGCTAAAATATTTTGAATGTGCAATAAAAATATATTTTCTGGTGTCACTGTTACGGGAAAGCGAGGTGTCTTCATAATGAATCTCCACATTAGTGAAAACAGTTCTTAACTGGAATTGTATGAGAAATCATCGTACATTCATGACTACTGGACTAAACAATCAGCCATTAAACAAGAAGCCAATGTATGCAAATTCACTGAGTAGATTTTATTGCGTGATCGTCGACGTCAAAGAGCAGACTGCAAATTTCTGCGTATTTCATGCAGAACCGTATTTAGTTTCAGCTTCTTAACAATACCAAGACATTTGGACATTAACAAGTAAGCTGTTCTTCACTTGTAACATGTTTATTTTCTGTATGAGTACCGTAAAAGTCTGTGTATTCACAGTCACCGTAATGAAGAAGGCACCTTTGGTACTGAACAGAACTGATATGTTATGCATGTAAGTGTACAGCAGTAAATGACAAGTTTTAGCGATTAATGGGCTACATATTTCTTGGACGACTCTCCTCTGCGCGGAAGGTGAACTCAAATAATCATAAACAAGCGTTTCGTGACTGCCTTCCGAATAGATGTGTCTGACACAGGACGGACGTCCATAACTTCACGGACTATTTCATGTGAGATAAATACGATACAGAAAGAATGGAACATAGTTCTTCAGAGACGCATAAAATATATCCCCGAATTTCAGTAACTCATCGATTTCATTGTTTCTGAACTAAATTTACTGTTTAAAGGTTGTGTTAGGTGTGTGTAGTAAGCTTATAGCGTGTCGAACTACATCCAGTGCTAACATAGTGCTAACAATTTCTTTTGAACAGGTTGCAGGATGACTTACGATAAGCTGCCCTCCAAACTTGAGCTCAAAAGGATGCGATTTCTAACCTGGAATCGAACAGTATCCTGCCTAACACACAAATAATAATTGCTTAGTACTATCAAAATATCGCCAATAATTATCTGTCCTCTGACTGACGACAACTGAAAATAAAAGTGCCACATGCCATTTCTGCTTAACTGTGAGCTGCTTCTCCGACAGCGTGCCGAAAAGTAATGCTCCGAATTTTTAATGTGCAAACTCTTAAGGCTTTTTAAATAAAGTAGATGTTATCTACATCTACACCCTGCAACAACCGCCGGAACGGTCCAGATCGGAGGAGGGAGCGTTGTGGCCAGAGAAATGTTTTCATGGCATATTCTGTGCGATCTGGAAATTCTATAAGGTACAATGGATCAACACAGCTATGTATCTGTCCTTGGGGACCACGTGCACCACTGTTAGCAGTTTGCTTTCACCCGGCAGGATGGCATCTACCAGTAGGACAATGCAAAGTGTCATACAGCTCGCAGTGTACCTGCGTAACTCGATGAGTAGCAGGATGAGGTTAACGTACACCACAGGTCACCAAACTGCCCGGATGTATATTCAGTCGAGAATCTGTGAGACCACCTCGATGGGGCCGTTTGCGCCATGGATCCTGAGCCGAGAAGATTAGCGCAGCTGAGCACGGCACAAGAGTTGGCAGGGCTCCACATCCTAGCCGTTGCCATCCAGAACGTCTTTGACTCTCTTCGCGTGCATCTCACAACGGATCGCGCTGCCGCAGATGGTTATTCAAGTTACTGACATGTGGTTACATTGATGTGCCTGGGCAGCGTGTTAGCAATGCAGTTTTGTGGGGGATCTCGGCTTCTTAAATAGTGGAGAAACTTGTGAAAAACTGAGGGTCTCTATTTGGGTAGCTTTTGAAGCTCTACCACCAAAACGAATTCTATGAGAACTTCATGTGGGGAAGACTCACAATTATTAAAAAGGAGAATTCACAACAGTTGGGTCTGGTGGGAAGACGGTTAGAGTAAATTCCCATAATCATGGTTGATCCAACTGAATGGTCCCAAAATGGACCTAGCTACGCTGCTACTTCCAACTCAAGGTGCCCATAGAAGCATGAAATTTACTTTTATATAATTTGGAAGCTAAGAACCACTGTTAACTGACATTTCTTTCATGTAGGATGTATGTGGAAAAAAGGAAGAGAAAGATTACGTTTTACCGTCCCCTGACTATGTCATCATTAGAGACAAAGCCCAAGCACCAGCAGGGAAAGGATTGCGAAAGATGTGGGCCGAATTTCTTTCAGGGGGACCATTCGGAATTTGACGTAAGTGATTTAAGGAAACCCCGAAAATCTAAATATGTGTCGACGGACCGAGATTTGAACAGCTGTCCTACCAAACGCGAGTCCAGTAACTTACCACTGCGGCACCTCGTTCGGTAGGAGCGATACGATAAAACAAATACAATATTTACCTATTAAAGGCGTAATTAGTTGAACGAACGTAGTAGATGGAGTACTTGGTCAGATTTCACAGTGACAGAGGTTGATGGGTGCGTACTGTATTAAATTAGCACAACTGAAAGAAGAGCTCGAAGGCCTCAGTTAGTTAATACGGCCAGGTGGGATGTAAAGGCCGCTTGTCTTGAACCAGTTTCACCATCGCACTCGAAATTTCAGTGGGTCATTTCAGCTATAGCATGCTGTTTATAGAGATAAATACGAATTTTAGCAGTTTAAGTTATCATCAGCCATAACACTAGAAACAATAGTAAACTTACACAAACAAAGGCAAACATGTCCGATTTGTTTGTCTAAACTACAAATTTGTTAGCTGGAGACCATATACAATGTAAGACGAATATACAGCTTTCCGGCAGTTTCTTCATTTCTCCTCAGAACTTCTCCATATGATGACTAATGGCTCTCCCCTGTTGACGTAACATTACTCTCTTAGGTTTGATATATCTAGTAGATGATGACTTGTTCCGTGATCCCTGTTCTTGACAACGTTCGTTGGCGACAGTCTGCTACAACCCAACTGTGTGTCTTAAAAATCAGTAGAAAAATTTACTTTCACAATCTATAACACACTGTTTAAGAGACATCCATTAAATATTTCTTTTGTTTTCCTTCTGTGTCGGCTTTCTCTTTATAAATCCCCGTTGTAACTCTTCACTTTGTTTTCTTTATTATATCCCATTCGCGAAACGTTCCGAACTAATGGCCCTACTTTTTGTACTTGTAGTAATTGAATGACAATCTGTACACAAATTTCAGTCTCCTGAACCACATCTTGCTTATTTGTTTATGTGACACAATTTACACTCTTAATATGTAAATCCATTAACATTCTTATTATTTACATATTATATATGAGATTCCCTTTCATCAGGATGTCTGCGTGCAATGTATTTTGATTTTTAAGGTATTTTTAGCACAGTTTTAGGCGCTATTTCTTTAACAATATGTCTTACTGTTGTTTAATTACCTTGCTCCCCTTCCAGCACTAGTCTACCAATCGTCGCTGGAAAAATCATCAGATTTCCGCGCGTTCTCAGGGAAATGTTATAGGGTAGTTACTGTTTATATAATTCCTAGATGTTCGCGGATGATGCTTTCTGTCTATGGGGAAGCCGCAGTCGTAGCTAAATGCAAGAGTATCAGCAACATTACTTTACAAAATATCTCAGGAAAACGGTAATTACGTTTGTAAATTACTAAAGAAAATTGAATAGAATAATCTGTAACAAATGGAAATGATCGATATGGAATTCACGAACTTGCGTTACTTCAAAGAACGTTTATCTACACAGGCGATCTCATCAACTTAACAAACAGAGATTATGAAATTTCACGGTTTTAAATAATTATGAATACCTTACATGAAGAAATAATTACCAAATTAATGCAGATGCAGTGCCGAGGAGCGGTACAACAAGCAACCAAACAGAAACACTTTCACAAAATGAGTCATGAAAATATTGAAAAACATAGTTTGAGTTTGCCAGTATTATTGCAGTTAATTTATTCTGCTGTTGATTTAATGGAACTTTCATTTAGATTATATACATTATCACTGTCTCGATTTTTTATGTCCTACAATCTGACTGTGTGATGAGGACGTTATTACTGAACGATTTAGATAGTTCTCAAACAAAACAAAAGTAACATAAATTTATAAATTATTTCTTTCTTCAGCTGACAGAATAAACATTCTTAACGACACTCGGTTTAACTACAATATCAAATGTGTAAGATCCTAGCCCAGATAACATTGACTGAAGTTAATGAGAAGACCACGGAGAGAGAATTTTACAAAACTAACGATATTGTTCATTTTTCAAATCTCAATGAAACTCACTGAGCATGTGTAACTTCAGTTCTATGCTAATCTGATATAAACAGCCTTACAAGTCGTCGATGCTGCTGACATGTTGGACTAGGCGTCTGTGACAATGTGCCGTTAGCTCCATTGGTACATCGTTCTTGGCACTGGCGTGCCGAAGCCGTGTACTGTGACGTGACATGACAACGCCCGTAGACGTTGCTAGCATCACAGTTTCCCCTCTGACACATGTAAAAACTCCTAATCTTCCCTAATATTTCTGTACTGTCATAACGCAGTACAATAATCATTCATACACTGTAGCAAAGGATGTCAAGTATAGTTTAACAAATAGCACATCATATTCGAAGAACATGATTGGCTATACTCCGAATAGAAATTTTGATGTTACAGAAAAACAAATATTTTGGCTTGCCCAAAATTAGATATTGTGGTACTGAAAAAAATATGAGAAAAACATATCACATCAATGTTATAATGTTACATGTGTTATTCAGATAGCACACAAGATAAGAGAAATTTTTAAAGATGATATTATATCGCCTTTAAGATGCAACTCATATTATATTGTCCTTACAGAAGACATGCTTAGGAATAACTTTGCTATCAACAGTTAACATAAACAAAATAACATTAATTGTGTTTTCTGATTTATGTTAGAACTTCGGAAACTATACGTTTAAAATGTGTTTAATACACTGTCATATAATCATTATTATCAAACGCGTCTTATATATTTCTTACACGTATGCAACAAACGACCAGAAAATAATATCCGCCTCTACGTTTAACACCGTATTTGCAACTACCACCTTATTGAACGAGTGTTCCTCGTTGCTGAGATCATTAGAGTCACAATACAAAAACGGGTAGCGATGAAAATGGAAATATCCGGTGAACCTACCTTGACAGAATAAGAGAAAGCGTAATAAAACTGAACGGGAAAAGCTACTTGTTGATGTACAGTTCCTATTGCAAGTGAATTGCATTGTATAATAGTATTAAATGCTATGTCGTTTCGATGGCTCTTACCTTCGCCTTGTTTCGACAAAGCCAAAAGTAAGTGATGTAAGAAAATAGTCCCAAAAATAACAAACGGTGTTGCAAAGAGCTCTAAAATATTAATAAATACTCTTTTCCACATATATAACAAGTCTATTGAAAACGGCCTCAATTAACTGAGTTAATGATTACTAAAATTACGATAATCTTAGTTTGATGCATCCGTTTAAACACCTTGTACTGACAGTCAACATCACAGTTTTGTGGGTAGTTACGTTACGTTAAAGATTGCAGTATATTTTAATGTAGAGTATTTTCAGTAACATCTTAAATATGGAACTGAGCACAAGCCTTACATTATGTTACAGTTAGCTTTAATGTCAGATGCGATGTACTCCTGCCAACGAACAGATTTTTCGCTTCTCCCGTCTGGAACACTGAGTCTCATTTCCACCAATGTGTTGTAGCATTAATTCCGGAGCAGCCCATTAAGACCGTCATGATGTCTGGAGAGCAGAAAGAAGACTGAGTCGTTCCACCAATATAAATGCTTATAAATCTCGGCAGGGGTCGGATGCGCGGGCTTTAGAGATCCCGGGAAGGCGTGGATCATCACACAAATAATGAAGACAGCCGGCTCTGAGCCACATTTACGGCCTTGCACGTGCTACTAATACAGCCAAGGTCGGGTCATTTCAGGTTCCATTTCCGGAGGAGGGTATCAGTGGCGGCCCCTGCCTTCTGCTCGGCTTAACGCGATAACACAAACCATCTGGCTGCGCTACCCGCCAGATGGCTCACACTTCTTTGTCTGTCGTCTTGAAACCCTCGCCTTGCTGCAGCCGCTAGAAAATCGTTCTTAGAACTTTTGCGCTTGTTATGAACCTGGGACTCTCCGGCAGATAAAAAAGTTATGCACGGACAAATGTTATCCGATAGAATATGTTGCACTCAAAGAAAGCAAAGCGAGTAGTTTTGTACTTTTTAAACAAATTACCGTGTATTTTAGATTAACAAAGTACTGAATTTTGAATGTAGTCTTCTATTACATCAATACTGCATGTAGGAAATACGATCCCGGAAGTACTGCAAGACACTTATAAATAGTTACCATAATCACTTCATTGTGTGCCAGAAGCTAAATTTATTTGGATACAGAAATAAGTGGAAATCAGAGGGTGTTAAATTTGGTGAATAGAGTAGCCGCTTCGTGATTAGTGTTTCAAATTACTTATTTTGTAGAGCAAAGGAGCCATAGAACACAGCTGTAACGTTCATATTTAAGATGACATTTTCATTTTAATTAATTCAATGCCTCTTCTATCGTATTTCTTTTTACCAACTTCTCCAGACCGCCTGCATAGCATAAGACTGTTACCTTATATACACTGAAAGGTAGTCAATAACAATGCCGTTTTGCATCCCTCATAACATGTTCTATCCATTAAGGCACTTGAAACTGTTATTGCCCTTTCGGGCAGTTACACCGGTTAGCTCGAGAAACCGGCCCGACGCCCACCCAATATCACTGGTATACTTCCACAATAACTAGCGTCCCTTCACGTATTTTTTCCAGCTATTAGACAAAAACTACAGCAGTTCATTCTTACCCCCCTCCTCCCCCCCTTACACACACACAAACACATACAGACGCTATTCTTCATATTTAATGCTTGGAAAACGTTCTCATAGTGTGATCAGTGCCATTTATTGCACGCAACAAAGATCGTCATTAGTGAGGGTAGTTTTCGGATGTAATTACGTTAGAGAATATCCAAAAGAATATTAGACCCTGTTCCATTCAGGTAACTAATTCCTACAGTTAAAATGAAGCAGCCCAAACTTTTTAAACATCAATTAATTGTGGACGAACCTCACTGAAAACAACCATCTAAAATAAACAATTTTCTGATGATTCTGTAAATCATTTAATCAATTTTATTTGAACACGTATGACAGAGCTATTTAAAAAACAAAACTTACCTGCCTGTCAAGTTGATACTTCACATACATTATAATACAACATTTATCAACATAAAAGGAAAACTTAACATAATTCTGAGAGGCGTAGAATCTCCATCTTGACCACAAGCAGTCACACACTGACTGGTTGAATGTGTGGTGAAAATACTGTCATTCGGCCTTTAATGTCCAAAAATATAAAATCTGCGAGTCATGAAGCTCAGTAACCTCTGACTACACTAGTAATACGTTACACTAAAATTGACCATGTTATAGAAAGAAGAAGAACGATGACTGAGAATATGAAGTGGAATGACAACCTGCACTTCATTTAATTAATTGGATATTATGTAACTGTAGATCGTTTGTTACTACTAATATATATGTTCGGCTCCTACAGATACTCCATTTGTTGCTGCCGGATTCATGTCGGACTGGACGAACTGAGGAAAACTAGGTTATAAAAAAACAACGGCACAGGCTAGTTCGGCAGCCGTGATAGAGAAACACAAATGCAACAAAATCTGTAATCTGTTCACAGACTTAGGTGATAACTGGCATTCGTTGTTAAAGTCCATCGTATGCAATGAAACCGTAAAGAAAAGTACTGAGCCATAGATTTTACAACCAACATTAAACGTTGTCACAAAATGTAGGGTAAACTTCTGCTGTAATAAACCTCGAGATAGAAAGTTTTACTATTGAAAGAGGTGAAGCTTACTTTCCTCCACTCATAATAAGGAATATACACAGAACAACACGAAATGTTACACATACAAAGGTAATACCTAGAGTACCACAGGGAAGTGTGATAGAACCGTTGCTGTTTTTCAATATGTGTAAATGATCTAGTAGACTGCGTCGGATGCTCTTTAAGGCTATTCGCTAATGATGCAGTTGTCTGTACTAGAGTAGTAACGCCAGAAGACAGTAAGAATTTGCAGAACGACCCACAGAGAATTGATGAACGGTGCAGGCTACGGCAGTTGACCCTGAACGTAATTAAATGTAACATATTGCGCATACGTAGGAAAGAACTCCACTGCTGTACAGCTACACTATTGGTGACTAACAGATGAAGACAGCATCTGCCTTAAAATATCTAGCCCCAACTATCCAGAAGAGCTTAAGTGGAATCATCACATAAAACAAATAGTGGGAAAAGCAGACACCAGACTAAGATTCATCGGAAGAATTTTAAGGAAATGTAACTCATCCAAGAAAGAAGTGGCTTATGAGGTGCTTGTTTTCCCGATTCTTGAGTATTGTTCATCTATCTGGGATCCCTATCAGGTAGGAGATAGAGAAGATCCAACGAAGAGCGGCGCGTTTCGTCATGGGATCATTTAGCTGGAGAGAGAGCGTTACGGTGATGCTAAATAAACTTCACTCGCAGACAGTACAAGAGAGGCATTGTGCATATCGGAGAGATTTACTACTGAAATTTCGGGAAATCAATTTTTAGGATGACTCAGACAATATATTACTTCGCCCCCATATACATCTCGTGTATTGCCCACGAGGAGAAAATTCGAGATATTAGAGCCAATACAGAGGCTTACCGACAGTCATTCTTCCCACGCACTATTCACGAGTGGAACAGGTCTGGAGTGATCACATAGTGGTACCGAAAGTACCCTCTGCCGCGCACCATAAGGTGGCTTTCGGAATATGATATACATGTAGACGAAAGAAAAAGTTAGAAGAGAGTTGAGTACTCAAAATTAAGTGTTACATATTCATTTTATTTAGTCAATATTATTGACTGAAAGATACTAAATAAATTAGACATTTATTTAATGCAGTCAGTGTTAACGACCGAAGTAAGCGGACAAAATAAAACATAATCATGTAGGATACATGAAAACCACAACATCATGGATAAAGGACCTGGATGTATCCAGAAAAGAATTTAATACGACTGGTACCGAATGAATATTGTAAAACTTCAATGTGACACCTGGAGTCAAACCATTATTTGTAACTATTAATTTTATGTCGTTGATGCAGATATCTGTGCAACACATAGATCTCGCTGAATGAAAGAACAGGATGTACAATGTTGCACACGTAAAAAGCATAAAACATTATGAGAATGAGCGAAGTTTGACGTTAGTCTACATTAAACACAAAAATACGCAAAAGGTGTACGTAATTCATCTGTATGGGGATTGCATTCACGTACCAGTATATGCAATAGCTGAACTGTAATATTCAACTAATGAAAAATATATTTATGATGCGTGATTGTCAGTTATACCAAAACTATCCATGAAACACATGGTGTCTTCTGGCAATACAGAGATGTACACAGAGCAAAACGGTTAAGACAGAGTTCAATAACTATAGTCATACTGTATGTCCCTTTAAAATGATAAGGGATGTATGTGGATTACTTTGAACTCCTGAGAGAAATTTACTGAGCTATTTGGTTCTTAAGAAGGGGGAAAATTGCTATTTTCGTTTCTACTGAAAAAAAAAAAAAACAAAATAGTGAAGAACTAGTTTGCGCTTTAATACTAAAAGCTTCAATTCAACGTATTGTCACCACGTATGTTGTGCACGCTCGAGTCACAGTCACCTGGTAACGTTATTGCTGCTGTTATTTGTCATTGCTCCGAGATAATAAGAGATTAGTACCAGGGAATTTCAGATCTCCAGTGCAAACATACGTATATGAGCTACGTTATACATACTCCCTTGTAGTAATATTGTTAGTGTGGGTGATATACGAATCTTCTTTGATGTACGGAAAGCGAAAACATAAGTGCAGGCATCAATATATATTACCCACTGCAAAACTTCCATTATGTCCATTTTGTATTTCTGTCTTCATAATTTCTATGCGATAGAAATAATTATCTCGTCTTGGACAGGTTTATTTTTTCTCCAGTGATTCGGAATAATTTTCGTTAGTTCTTATGACCAATCAGTGTCACGACTAAGTACATAATACTTTTTACCCAACAAAATCGGCTGCATTACGTTGATAGTATTCAGAGTATTTTGAAGTCTTCTGTTTTGTTTATAAAGAGGAAGACTCCCTCCAGCATTATAGTTTTTCAGATGAAATGTGTCTCTGGGCAATTGATAGGTCTGTAAACAATAATGTTATATTTTACATATTTTTAAAACATATTGCGTAATTGCGGACGAAAGCTTTATTACAACTCTTTCACATGAGTTCACTCATATAAGCGACATAATAAAAGAATTAGCTTGTGTAATTCTGGAAGAAGCACAGTCTTCTGTCCGATTGCGAAAGAGTTATTTGTTGCGGATAACTCTGTAACAGGTGCTCCAGAATAGTAATACCAACATTCTCTTTAGAAACAGAAAATTCTTAGAGTGTAGCATGCCATTTTCGTTTAAAACTGCACTTGCACACACAGCACATCAGTCCAAACTAAAAAAAAAAAGGAATTATTCTGTCATAATGCGAGGCTGAATGTTACTGGACCGTTCATCTGTCAATAGCAAATTTAGTTGCATTTCTGAATTGGGAAGATAATAGGAACACAATATCACTATCAATTGATACAAGTTTGAAGTCCAACTTGTCAGTGGTACGTTCAATTAAACTCTATACAAATTCTGGAAGAGCAATGTGTGAATTCCCAGTAGCACTCTACACCGGGAGCAGTTTCATTTACGCATAATTTATAAACGAGTGGTAGATCTTCACAACATTACTTGAATAAATAATCTGTTTCATTCAAGTGGACCATGCAGCTTCGGTGTGAGATTCGTTACTAAAACGATGTGAAGTTAGTCACCATTTGGTATCAGTTTGCTGCTGTCTTACCACCAATGGAAGTGCACAACCTTGATCTCTTATGCAGTTCACCTGAAAGTTAGGGGTTTGGTCATGAATAGCTGCTTTAAGTCCTCATAGAGGCATCGAATTTTAATAAGGGCACAGTAATTTAGCAGAGACAATCAGCGTTCATTTTATATAATAACGCAAGTAAATGAATAATCCTTCAGGATAATTTTGTAGCGTAACCGCATGGTGAAAGTTCACTATCGGTTTCTTCAGAACAATCACAATGTTACTACGAATGATGGCGTTACTCACACTGATATTTAAACGCAGTAAAACAACAAGAGATCAGCACACTGACTTGATCGCGCAAGCAGAGCATTCGCACGCAGTAACGAAGGCATCGTGCAGTGCACTAAATCACTCAAACTAAAATAAATTTCTAAAGTTCAGTAAGTTCATTAAATAATGTATCCAGTAACGAAAGAATGGCAAACGTACAGTCACCGATACCTACACTATCACTTATAGTTGAATGTTTCTTAAGTCCGGAGCTATGACAATTAAATTTTCCTAAGTCCTGAACCAGTCCACATTCAAATAATTCCATGTCCTTACCAACGCCACATACATGCGGCTCACCTGTAGCGCAGACCTTACCAGCAGGACACGAACATCGAAAGTCCACTAAACATGGTCCGCTTGCCTATTCTAAAACTTTGTTACGTGACCGACCACTGAAGTCAAGTGATCTTCTTGTAACTAGACTACCATTCTTACGAATATATATTTTACAATCTTCACATATTTCAAACATATGTTAGTTAAACACATGTCTTTATTCAACTTGTTGCTGCCATACTTCGTTACTCAAATACGCATCTTACAAATGTTAGCTTACTAAATTATCATTAAAGTAACACAAACAAATTGGATTAATAGGACAAACCATTCATGTTCATGCTAATCTATAGTACATCTGTGGCGAACTCTTTCTTTTAGAGCTATTCTCTGAGATACTTGATAATTTATTAATAATAATTGCGAATCTGTTCAACAATAACATAAATACGGTTATTTTATAGCTAGTGTCAAGACCTATCCAACTGTGCGTCGTATACATATGTAGTGTATCTGTAACTTTTGTTATTGAATTCATAAACAATTTCACACACACGTTGTTAAGAACTATACTAATATCTATGTTATAGATGTGGTAGTAATTTTAGTGAATTCTTTTCTTTTTCAGATATCAACACTGTCATTAGTTCTTTCTGTAGCATGTCTGGATGTGGTTTTCTTGTTTTTAGTGAAGATTTGGAGCGTTACGTATAGGTGCAGTCAGACCCTAGCCCGTTCGGTGTTCACTAGTATGCGGAGGCACAGTTTAGCTAACCGTCGCTCGAATTCCAAGTTTTGATAGCACAGCGGCCCTGTGAACAGCAACTCTACCTCATTTCACCGCTCGCTGCAGTCACTCGGAGTGCATCTCTGCACCTGCTTACCTACCTGACCTTCCTACTTCACAGCAACATGCTACCTTAATGACACTCAACGAAACCTCCTATTTAGAATATCCCGCATAGCGGCCACACCATTTGTAACGTTACAACGATTAGTGATTAAATTACCATTGTTCTGAGAAAAAAGAAATACGCTGCAGAATTACTTCGTCACCACCCAATTCCAATGGCGGAACAGCATATTAACTGCAGATCTAAAGCCTTGGAACGTATTGTTAATGAACAGTTGATTGTTTGTCTTAAAATGTCCTGATAAATATCAAAAGGCCTTTGAGAACACCATAATACAGCAACTGAATTAATTAAATTTTTTGACGACCTAAGCATTCAATAGACAGGCGATAAACGACCATTTTAAAATGTCTTGAGTTTAACAAAGCTCTTCATATTGTACATTTCACTGTAACACTTCGTAAAATAAGTCAGTTAAATTTCTCAAACAGTAAAACAGTGCGTCCTAACAGCTACCATGACACTGTGCATAAATGAGGCGTCAGTAGGTCAGTGAATCCATCGTGGAATCATTTGTTCACACGTATTCCTAAGGGTTCTGCCAATTTTCCACTGCCTTTATCTATGTAATCAAGGACATTTCATCTATGCTTCGTTCTTATACCAACCAATCGCATGCTGATGACATCCATGTATGTCTAAGAAAATTGTGGCTGCGATATGAAGTATGAAACACGACGTTTATTCAGTATCTGAAGGTAGTACTCTGGATCTTAAACTAATAGCTGTGAAGTCACTCGTCATCCTCAAAACACACTGAAAACTAACTGGATAAGCAAGTAAGTACATTGAGAAGTGAAAACATTAACATAATGCAGTAAATCTCTCGGTGGCTCACTCGAATTCTGAAATTTATGGAAACATGTTAAATTTAAACATTTTCCTGGCAAATTAAATGTTCGAAGAGATTTTGGGGTTGCAGCCAGTCTTCACTGAACGATATTTCAACTGGACACCTGCCAGTCATCGACAGGTGAGCCATCTAAGACTGACGAAGTGGATCTCCCCTCCGCTTTACATAGCGCACTTATAGTATTGCCGCGGATGTTTCAGAGCCACAGTAGCAGAAGAACCACACCGTCCGGCGGCAGCGCCCTCGCTGGTGGACCTGCAAGGATCAGCTGTCTTCGGCGTTGCCGCTCGCCGTAGTCATCAGAGTATGGAGCAAATGTCGGAGATGACGGGATTCCACGCGTTATTCAGTTGGTAGCTGCTGTCACTGTTCCTTAGAATTTTCGCGATGCGTGTTTCAACGGATTCTTGTATAATGGAGTCCCAAAAAGATGTTTCTGTGGCCAAGATCAATGTGTTGTCATAGTCCATTGAATGTCCTCTGAAGACAGAATGTTCCGCAACTGCAGACCTGCTGGGCTGCTAAAGGTGAGTGCGGCGTTCATGTTATGTTGAAGATTCATCCACTGAGCGTGTTGTTTGTCCTATATAGGGAATACACACTGACAAGGTACTTTGTGAATTCCCGCCTTCCGCAATAACAAATTATCCTTCACTAGTCCCAGTAAGTCCGAATCTTAGATGGTAGGCTGAAAATTCGCTATTTTGAAGGAAATATTTCCAACGAGGGGAGGAAAAGCTAGGGAATTTGCTGGCGCGTTCTCCTCTTTATGCACTTTCCGGTTCTTGGTTTTAGCTGATAATGCTCTGTTAATTTGCATGGTTGAGTACCCATAGTCTCTAAATACTGTCCTTAAATGTACAAGCTATTTACGTAAACTGTCTGCATCCGACAACGTATGGACCCAGTGAACAAGGGTTTTAAGCACTCTCATGGTTTGGAATGGTTGATGGCAACTTGACGAGTGCAAGTACAAATCAGTGTGAGTGAGCTTACTGTAGATAGGACGTCTCAGAAGGCCGTCACTGTTCCGCCTAACCAAGAGATCCAAGAATGGGAGACAACCATCTTCCTCTAATTCCATAGTAAATCGAATGTTCTCGTGAATGAGTTAAGACGATGTAAAAACTCCATTAACTTACCTTCTCCGTGAGGCTACACTAGCAAAGTATCATCCACCTCCTAAAAACAGTTGGTTTAAGAGCCGCTGATTGATGTGCTCTTTCCTGAGAATCCTCCATAAAAAAAGTTGGCCACCGGGAGAGACAAGGGGCTGCCCATGGTAACGCCGTCAGCCTGTTCAAATTAGTCTTAGTTAAACATAAAATAGGTTGAGGAAAGAGTGTTCCGAAACAAAGCAGTGATGTTCGGCTGAAACTGGTTACAAATTAGTGCCAAGGCATCAGCCAGTTGCAACTCAAATCAATTTCACCTAGACTAAAATAAAAATTAAGCCATTCATTATTCCTTCAAAATATTTACCGCTGTGATGAAAGCTCCAGAAAACTCGAACTAACCAAGAATGTTTGGGATAACTTTAAGGGTAATACTCGGTGGTTCGCTGATACGAGGCTTTCCTATTCTCAATTAGCGTGAATGGAACTGGATTAGCGAGGTGATTTTCACGTGCTCTGTTTTATCAAAAATGGTTGAAATGGCTCTGAGCACTGTGGGACTCAACTGCTGAGGTCATATGTCCCCTAGAACTTAGAACTACTTAAACCTAACTAACCTAAGGACATGACACACATCCATGCCCGAGGCAGGATTTGAACCTGCTTCCGTAGCGGTCGTGCGGTTCCAGACTGTAGCGCCTAGAACTGCTCGGCCACCCCGACCGGCTCTGTTTTATCGTCCGGTTTCTTAGTCACTGGTGCTCTCCGTACTTTTGCTCACATAGCACATATATATCATTATTCCTTTGCTGCAGCAGCAGACTGGATACGTCCAGCGGCTTGAATGTGCCTAAGCGTAAAACAGTTTTCTCCATCCTCTTCACTATAAGAGTCATAAAACTGTGCAACAAATTGCCTTATATCCTGCTTTTTTCATCCCTGACTATTTCTGTTTTCTTACTTCCATATTATTAGTTAACCTTGCTCATTTGTGCCTTTTCTTCTTTTGATTCTTCTGAACTGGTAACGTCTTCTCTGGAATAGCTACCACACGTTTTTGTTGAATTGTATTATTCACATTCAGCAAGGACGTAATGAGCCAAATGCTTAACATAGTATTAATAGGACTGTGCTCTCCGTCTTCAGGGCACAAGTGGTCCATCGGGACCATCCGACCACCGTGTCATCCCCAGGTGAGGGTGCAGATAGGAGGGGCGTGAGGTCAGCACACCGTTCTCCCGGTCGTTATGATGGTTTTCTTTGACCGGAGCCGCTACTATTCGGTCGAGTAGCTCCTCAACTGACATCACGAGGCTGAGTGCACCCCGAAAAATGGCAACAGTGCATGGTGGCCTGGATGGTCATCCATCCTAGTGCCGGTCACGCCCGACAGCGCTTAACTTCGGTGATCTCACCGGAACCAGTGTATCCACTGCGGCAAGGCCATCGCCCACATTAGTAGGACTGATCTACTCTAAATTCCATATATTCAATACTATGCCAGTTACCATGTTATTATTACTATTACTATTATTATTATGACTATTATTATTAGAATTACTATTATTGTTCATGTCTGGTAACCACTGAAACACGCGACGTATAGTGTAGGACATTTCTTTTTACTTTCTCTCTCAGAATGGGCTTTTTTTCCGTCTGTCAGAACAAGGTCTTTCAGTTTTCTTGGATTTTCCTGCCAGGCCATCTGTCTAGTCAAGAAATTTCTGCCAAAATATTTTCCTGTCTTGTATACAAATTTGTGTTACTCGTGCTTCTTTCAGCTCTTGTTTTACTGCACTGGTCCACTTTAGTGTTTAAATTTTTGCTTTACCATCAGTTGATCTGAATGGCTTCAATCTTTCAATCTGCTCGTAGAATTTTAGTCTGCGTTTTTTCGTATATGGAAAGTTGGCACACTTTTCATACTCTTTATTTACTCTTGATCTATATGTTCCCTCTTCATTGTAATTTGAGTCTAAAATTTTGCTAATAGATTTTCGTTCTATGTTTCAGATGAGTCTCTCGGCTCCATAAAAACACTCTGTTTTGATGACTATGTTGAAGTGTCTCAGTGTGGTGTATTCTGAGATCCTACTTGTGTAATAGATACCTCTCCTATGCCTGACAGCTATTTCGATTTCTGTGACTTCGAATTCCGTAACGAGGCCTGTATGCTGAATTATTTCGCTTAAATATTTGAACTGCGAAAATCTCTCGATTTTACCATATTTAGTTGTTATGGCTTTTGGTTGCAGATTGTCGCTGGACATGTATTTTTTTTTCAAACTTTCTTTGAAGGCCGACACTTCCTGCCGAATCTTTAAGAATTTCTACTTGCTTACGTGCTGTTCGAATCCCCTGGAACAGAACTGTCAGGTCACCTGAAAAATCTGAGCAGTTTATCAAAAGTTTGGTTGTTACGATTTTGATTGGTCTGTAAACTTTCAACGCTGAATTTAGTCTCAAGCGGATTTTTTTTTTTTTTTTCATGCAGCTGTAAAGCAATGGAGAGAGCCCATCACCTTACCTCATTCATGTTTCAATTTTGAAATGACTCGAAATACCTCCCCAGAGCCACGCGGGATTAGCCGAGCTGTCTCAGGGGCTGCAGTCATGGACTGTGCGGTTGATCCCGGCGGAGGTTCGGGTCCTCCCTCGGGCATGGGTGTGTGTGTTTGTCCTTAGGATAATTTAGGTTAAGCAGTGTGTAAGTTTAGGGACTGATGACCTTAGCAGTTAAGTGTCACACGATTTCACACACATTTTAGAACACCTCCCCTGAATTTAACCTTAGATTTTGTACAGCATAGTGTTTCACTAATAACTGCAGTGTTTTTGGGTCCAGACATCCTTCATTCAGAACTTGAATGAGAGGTTTCTGTTCTACTGAGTTATGAGACTTTTTAAAATTTCCAAATGCATAAACTACACTCATCTTCAGAAAAAAAATAGAACACCATGAATGGTTGGACATAGGACGTTAATATTCACATGACACGTACATTAGTATGTTATGAAAAATGATTAGCGTTTGTAACATCTCGGCCCGTGGATTCAGGGTAGACATACTCGTAGATATAGCGGCGCAACACCACCTACCGGTAAAATGTGCCTGCGGCTCTCCTTGTCGCTATATACCGAAGGCAATGAATCAACATGACTTAAGCAGACGTGAAAGTAGCCTCCCAGGCGTATGCGCGAACCATACCGTCAATTCACTAAGTCTGAAAGAGGGCGCATTATTAGCATGAGAGAATGTGATGCATCCATCCGGGAAATATCTGCTCGTGTGGGACAAAGTGTTTCTACAGTGCAACGAGTGTGCGCAGAGTGGTTCAGGGAAGGCCGTAGAACACGACGACGTGGATCAGCTCGCACCATGCAGACCATCCACCAAGAAGATCGCCATCTCATACGAGTGGCACTGCAGGACGCATCTGCGTCCTCCTCGGCTCTGGCGCAACAGTATAACAGTGTAACACATCGTACTCTATCACGGGTGACAGCACGTCACAGTTTATTACAGCATGGGTTACGTGCACGTCATCCACTTGTCCGCCTTACTCTAACGAATGTGCAGAATCATACTCGACGGAAATGGTGTATGAAACGACGTCACTGGGGAAAGGAATGGCATCAGTCAGTGTTTTCGGACGAATCAAGTTTCTGTTTGTTTGATAATGATGGTCGCATTTTGGTTCACCACAGACAAGGTAGCGGCATCACAGTGATTGCATTCACACAAGACATACACCGCCAACTCAAGGCCTTACAGTGTGGGATGCTATTTGGTACAGGCACGAATCAAAGTCCATGCTTGTCCGGGATACTGTGAGCAATGTCACCTATGTGAACGGCATCCTGCGACCCGTAGCCGTAAGCTTTCTGTACAACACCCCAGATGCCATTTTTCAGCAAGGTAGAGCACGGCCACATGTTTCTGTACGAACACGCAAGTTCTTGGTATCTCAGGATGTCAGCCTTTTGCCCAGGCCCGCCAGATCACTAGACTTGTCGCCAGTCGAAAATGTTTGGGATATCGTGAAATGACGGGTGCAGCGCTGTGACACGATGCCAACCACTACAGATGAATTTTGGAATCACATGAGTGCTACGTGGATGGCTATACCACAGAACAACATTTGCGCCTAATACGCCTCGATGTCATCACTGGCATGGAACTACTTGTCAGGGCCATAGCCTAGCCTGTGCCTAGCAGGCAACAGGTCACATGCTGAACCGAGGTAACTGAAATGCTTATCACTTCTGCATAACAACTATTGTACATGTCCCGTTAATATGAACGTCCTATCTCTAGTCGTTCAAGCCGTTCTGTTTTTTTAAACATGAGTGTAATTCCAACTCTAAATTTTTTGATGCGTAAGAATTCGTTTCAGAGCTTGTGTTTGTTGTGGGGAAGATCTGTTTGGTCTGAAACCTACTTAATGCTCTAGAGTTTTGCATGCAAGTTGTTGCTGAGCTCCGTACAGTTGACACCGAGACAGAATTTTGTATAGGACAGGAAGAAGAAAAAAGTGTCTATAGCTATAAACATCCACTCTGTCTACCTTTTTATGTAGTGGACGTGTCAACGTAATTTTCCACGTCGTTCGGAATTTTCTCAGTTTGGTGATGTTTTATAGGATCAATGTAATTTCATTTATGGTTGCTTTTCGGCATGCTGCTTTGAGCAGCTCTGCTACACCTCTGTCTTCACCAGCTGATTTATAATTATCCAGCCTTTTAATTTGTCAAGTAATTTCGTCTTCATCTGGTGCTTACGAATCAGGACTGGTTCCTAGGAGACTTTGTGATGGAAATCTTTCCGTAGGGTCAGGACAATATACAAGTGGTTTTTTTTAATAACAGCAATATTCTCTGCGGTTTTCTTGATTGTTGAGTAACAGTTGTCCATTTTCCTTCTTGAAAACGAGATTTTTGGTCTAGTATCCATTTAACTTAGTTTTATAAAAAGACATGGTGTTTTTTTCTTGGAAGTCTTCTGCAGTTTCACGGAATTACTGTTCTCAATGTCTTTTTGTTTTACTAATCAATTGAAAAGCTACTTTTCTAGTTGCAGGAACACGTCACGTGCATTTTCTGATTTCGTACGCAGGCCAGGGAAGGATCTCAGTCAGAGTCTCAGATTGTTCTGCAAACATGTAGGCTGCTGATTTCACGACTTGTGCTAAAGGGTGGCGGAGCATCGGGTCCAACTTAATATGTCAGGGTTCCACTACACACAGAAAGTGGATACGCGGGTATCGGGGACTGTGTGGGGTGGATTGCGACTGTTTTGAGGTTAGAAGATTTCGGGAAATATCAAAAAGTATTCCTGTCTCCATGGTTGCAGTTCAAACACAGTGCAGTGGTTGATGTAGAAACCATAGGTATCACAGTAGTAAACTGTCATAGCTATTCTGGGGAAGAATAGGGCTGCAGTTGCTAATACAAAACACTGAAGCACAAATCGTTATACTCTATAATAACTGATACTTTTACCAAGCTGCCGACTCAGATTATACAGTTGTCGGACACTTCAAAGAAGTCTTGAGTTTCATTTCGAATAGGTACTCCACTCACACAATTGTACTTTGAGGTCACTTCAACCTAACCTCGATATTTTGGCGATATTCCGTGTCTAAAGACGGTAGTAGGCATAAAACAACGTTCTATATCGTACTAAATGCTTTCTCCGTAAATTATTTTGAACATTTCGTGCGGTACCCCACACGAAATGAAAATGATTACGAAAACGTACTCGAACTCTTAGCAACAAGCAACCACGAGCTAATACATAGCATTATGGCGGATACAAGGTCTCTCCAGCGATATAAATATTCCCTTGATGCCTTTCTAAGAGACTCCTTCCATTCCTTTCGGACTAACTACGAAAGTGTAGACCATATAGGCTTCCATAAAATGAAATAGTATCGACAGCAATGGAGAGATTTACATCAAATGAATTAATAATAGACGGAGCTGACCCAACCCTCCACCAGCTCCGGTACACAAGACAAGTCCGGATACCGTTGTAAAAACAACTAAAAAAGCATGCCAAATTTAAAAGAACGCAAAATCCCAAAGAGTGACGAAATTTAACATAAGCCGGAAATTTAGAGCGAATATGAATGCGAGATGCTTTTTATAGTTTCACAACGAAATTTTGTATCGAAATCTGACTGTAAACCACAGATTACTGGTCATATTTGAAGTACACCAGCGGCAAGACTGAATCAATATCATCACCGTGGTACAGAGAAGGTAGTGTTACCGATGACAGCACAGCCAAGGAGAAGTTACAAAATATCGTTTTCCGGAATTCCTTCACCAAAGTAGACGACGTTAATATTCCAGAATTCTAATCAAGAACTTCTGCCAACGTAAGTAAAGTAGAAGCACATATTCTCTGTGTAGCAAAGTAGCTTAAATCACTCAATAAAGGTAAGCCATCCGGTCCATACTGAATACCAATTAGATTTCTTTCAGAGTATGCCATCATAATAGCTGTGTACTTAGCAATCACAAAAGTCGTGGGATAGTGATATGCACATATACGGATGAAGGTGGCACAGTGTACACGAGGTGTAAAAGAGCAGTAAATTTACGGAGCTGTTATTTTTGCTCAGGTGATTCATGTGGAAAGGTTTCCTACGTGATTATGGATGCACGACGGGAATTAATAGGTGCTAAACGCGGAATGGTAGTAGGATCTAGATACATGGCACAGTCCATTTCTGAAATTACTAGCGAATTCAATTCTCCGAGGACCTCAGTTATAAGAGTATGCCGGGCGTACCAAATCTCAGGTACTATCACTCACCATGGGTAAAGCAGCGACCGATGGTGTTCACTTAACGATCGAAAGCAGCGGCGTTTGCGTAGAGTCTTCAATTCTAATAGACAAGCAACACTGTGAAATAACCGCAGAAATCAAACTGGGACGCAAAACGAACACATCCTTTAGGACAGTGTGGGGAAATTTTGCGTTAATAGCTCATGATAGCGGACAACCGAAACGAGGGCCTTTGCTAACACAACGACATCGCCTGAAGCTCTTCTCCTGGGGGTCATGAACATATTAAATTGATTCTAGACGACTTGAAAACCGTGGCATGGCCAGATGAGTCCTGAAGTAATTAGGTAGGAGCTGATAGTAGGATTCGAGAGGGGCGCAGACTACACGAAACCATGGTGACACGTTGTGTACATGGCACAGTGTAAGCCGGTAGTTGCTCAATAACGGTGTGGGGTGTGTTTAAATGGAATGGACTGTGTCCTCTGGTCCAACCAAAATGATCATTGACTGAAAACGTTTATTTTCGGCTACTTAAAGACAATTTGCAGCCATTCATAGACTTCGTTTTTGTGGCTGACGATGCTCCATGTCACTCGGCCATAATTTTCAAGACTGGTTTGCACGACATTTCGGACAATTCAAGCAAATGGTTTGGCCACACAGATCGCCCGACATGAATACCATCAAAAATTTATGGGACATACTCGAGAGTTCAGTCCGTGCCCAACATCCCGCACCTGCAACCCTTTCTTGATTATGGACGGCTATACATGCAGCATGGCTCAATATTTATGCACGGGACGTCCAGTTACTCGTTGAGTCCAAGCCACATCGAATTGCTGCACTACGCCGTCCAAAACGAGGCCCGACACAATATTTGGAGGTATCAAAAAAATGGTTAAAATGGCTCTGAGCACTATGGGACTTAACTGCTGAGGTCATCAGTCCCCTAGAACTTAGAACGACTTAAACCTAACTAACCTACGAACATCACACACTATCACGCCCGAGGCAGGGTTCGAACCTGCGACCGTACCGGACGCGCGGTTCCAGACTGTAGCGTCTATAACCGCTCGGTCACTCCGGCCGGCTTGGAGGTATCCCACTCTCTTAACGAAAGATCCGTATTTTAAACTGGATAGTTGCACAGGTTACATCACGACTCAGTAAATGAAGTAGGAGTAATCCGATGAACCAGAAACCCATACCGATGACGTCGATTTGCAGTAGCACTTATAGATTTCCAGAAGCCTTTTGACACCGTTTCTCACAAGCAACTTCCAATCAAATTTCGTACTACTTTGTCTTGTCTCAATCGTGGGACTGTATTTGTGATTTCCCGTCGGAAAAATTACAGTCGTAGCAACTGACGGAAAATCCTCGAGTAAAACAGAGGTGATATCTGGTGTGCTGCAAGAAAGTGTTACAGGCTCTCTGCTGTTCCAGATCTGTATAACCGATTTATAAGACAATGTGGACACTCACCTTAAATTGTTTGCGAATGATGCTGTCATTTACCGTCTAATAAACTCCCTGGAAGAACAAAACCAAGTGAAAAATGATTTAGACGAGATATCTGTACGGTGCGAGAAATGGCAGTTGACCATAAATAATGAAATGTGTGAAGTCATCGACATGAGTACTTAAAGGAATTCTTTAAATGCCTGTTACATGATGAATCACACATATCTAAAGACTATCAATTGAACTAAATACCTAGGAATTACAATTACAAATAACTGAAATTGCAATAACCACATATATAACGTTGTGGGGAAGGCCAATCAGAGACTGGGTTTTATTGTCAGAAGACTTAGAAGATGCAACATGTCTAGCTACTGAAGAGACTGCCTACACTACACTTGTCCGTCCTCTCCAAGAGTACTGCTGTGCGGTATGGTTTCGTTGCCACATTGTATTGACGGACTATATCGAAAAAATTCAAAGAAGGTCAGCTCGTTGTGTATTACTACGAAATAGGAGAGAGAGCGTCTAGGATATGATATGTGACGCGGCGTGGCAATCATTAAAAAAAAAGGCCTTTTTCGTTGTGGCAGGATCTTTTAGGAAGTATCAATTTTCTCCTCCAAATGCCAAAAATACTTTGTTGACTCCCAACAACACAGTGAGTAATCAGAAAATTTGAGGAGAACTGGCAATCAACAAAAGTATTGTAAGGCGTTGGTCGAGGAGTCTGTCTTCAACGCAACAAGGTTACGCAAACCTGTCTAACCTCAGCCTGCCGGCCGGTCGCACACAGCCTCAGGAAACTGAGGAAACAGCTTCACCCTGTTCGTCGTCACATAAAACAAACGAACTTCTCCTTCTTCATCATAACATAAGGACACACTCAAGCCTGCGTACCCGAAAGGACATCACAAAAATTCAATGGCCCGTTCTTCCTCATCGACCCTACAAACCGGATCTCACACCTTCCGACTTCCAACTGCCCAATGAAGGATGCACTCCGTCGGAAGCAGTACATGGGTTATGAGGAGGTTATTGATGCAGCAAGACGTTAGCTCTGACATCGAGCCGTAGAGTGGTACCATGCGGGCATACGACCCATTCCCGTAAGGTAGCGTAAGGCGTCGCATTCGAAGAAGATTATGTTGAAAAATATGGTTTGTACTAGAAAGATTGGGGAATAATTTGATGAACTGTAATCCCGAATAAACCAACATGCTTTCAGAAAAAAACGTGTTGCATTACTCACTGAACGCCCCTCGTATTATTGTTATTATTGTCGTCATTATGTACTGCTTATGTGCTATGAATAGTGTAGAACCTACTCAATAAGAATGCCTGAAGATCCTATTCTTGCCAGGTAAATTAATGCAGCCTGTAACTCGTGATGTACAGTATGTGAGTAATACTGATGAATTATATATACAGGGCAAAAAATTAGAGAAAATCCATCAAATGATAATAAATACCAAAAAATTTTTTGTTATTGAGTTATTAATAAAGCAATATATTGAAGAAATAGGATAGTGTGATGGTATAATTCAGGCTACGCTTCTGCAGCGATTTAGTGTGTACATCTGAACAGTAGGTAACAGTGTGGTAGATCCATAGGTTCTCCCAAAACGTCTTTCAGGTGATGTCTGCAAGAACTTTATTCGAACACTTTGTCCAACTTTATACCAGCAAATAAAAGGAAGCATGTGACTTATGCGAGATGAGGCTTCAACACAACGAGTAGTTCAAGGTTCACTAGTCCATGACAGGTAACGTCGTTAGGGACGGACCTGTTCAGCTGCCACCTTAACCGATTGGTTTATACACCAGACGCTTCATCACCGTACCGTGGAAGACTGTAGACCATGCCTAACGTCTGGAAGTGTTCGAAAAGATTCGTCATTTAGTGGTCGGATGATCATGTGTAGTAGCAATTCCACGGTATTTTGAACGTTTGTTACGATTCCCTTACGTCAGAAATTTGCAAAATATTATTTCATTAATAACTCAAAAGTAGTAGGTTTTATGACATATGTTTATCTGGACGTTCTTAATGCTTTCATGTGAGACAGCCTCCTCCCAACGTTTGAATAAGTACTACTGATACACCCGAACAAACGAACTGGCAGGCAGCTGATAAACATTTCTTCCACTACGAACCACGGGAACAATTTATGGCAGTTAAACTAGAGATGAACTTCACGAACACGAGGACTAGTGTTTCGGAAATAACGAATACTATGGACTGCTCACATTCATCTTCTTCGAAGTGAACCACACGTGGGCCAATGGCATCACTGTGATTAAACAGCCAGGAATCTGCGAAGCTCAGTGGGCGATTTACGTCCGATTTCGAAATTTTCTGCGTCAGTGAATACCAGTCAATCACTATATTCAGTGAAACAGCTCACTGTCCAATCGAATGAAGCTGCTGTCTCGCTCGTAACTACATCAGTTCACCTCTGATGAACGTAGGCTCTCTAAGCAGGTGTCTGCTTCTAAAAAGGAAAGACTTGAGATTTCTAAGGATTATCTAAAACTGGTTGTTGTCGACTAACAACGGACTGCGTTGTCCGATTTCTTAATCACAGCACAGGTGTACCTCGAAGTGTCTGGAGAGAAATGTTGGAGAACGATCACACTGAAACCATTAGAGCCGCGCGGGATTAGCCGAGCGGTCTCAGGCGCTGCAGTCTTGGACTGTGCGGCTGGTCCCGGCGGAGGTTCGAGTCCTCCCTCGGGCATGGGTGTGTGTGTGTTTGTCCTTAGGATAATTTAGGTTAAGTAGTGTATAAGTTTAGGGACTGATGACCTTAGCAGTTAAGTCCCATAAGATTTCACACACTTTTTTTTTTTAAATCATTATTAACTGTTTTTATGGCCTGAGGAACGTTCCCACTGAATTCTCTACGGTCATGTTCCATTTTGAAACAAGTGAAAACCCATGTTTTTTGAATATGATTTTAACTCACATATGACAGTTATCTTCAGGTAGGATGCAGGTCACACAGCTTTTAGGGACTGGAAATCGTTGGAAGAGTAAGATCAAGGAGTAACTGCCTGAGTGCCAAATCACCTTATAATTCCGCCACTGTACATATCATATTGCAAGATGACTGGGATGAGCTATCACTTCCACATGGTCTCGTTGCCGTGGGAGCTGAAAAAGATGGCTAGAAGAGGTAACAGCAGGTGGTGGTAATAATTTTGTTTGATAAGATACTTTCTAATTTCAGTGTAGAGCGCATCTTCGTTCAATACTGATCGCACTGGTAAGCAGTGTCTGCAATTGTTTCAACACAAATTAAGAATTAAATTAATGTCACTCTGAATTGTGTGTAGAAATACAATGCAGCTGAGCAGAAGAAAATAATTCTTTAAAAACCTTTATCCTAAGTAATCAAAAAGCTGTGTAAGTGCGCTTAGTAACTAAATTCATCGTTTCATTCAACATCACAACATTTGTTACGTAAATTATCTACCGCATACAACATCTTAGCATGCTTCATATTGCTTTATTTATACATTCTCTTACCAACAGCTCGTTAATATTGAAATAGCTCGACGGTGCCCGAGATGGATGCTTGTTGATTTACTGCTCGCTGAAAATCAAATTCTCCATGTTTGTTAATACATTTTAAGTGGCGTAATGTTGACATTCAATTAGCGAGTATACGTAACAGTACAGTAAATAACATCTATGAACATGCAGCAGAGCAGCTCCTGTCCCATCACCTGCTTCAAGGGAAATCATTAGTGGGTGAGTCCACACTTTCCCAAAGCTGCTCGTGTAATTTATTTATGTGATTTGTATCTTAATGAACCGCTTCTGTCCATTTACTTTGTCGTTTGGCATTGTGGTAAGAGATAAAGTATATCTTCAAATGTGTGAAGTACACGGAGAAAAGTTTCGTAGCGTAGAAGAGGAGACGAATGTGTATTGTACACTCCTGGAAATTGAAATAAGAACACCGTGCATTCATTGTCCCAGGAAGGGGAAACTTGATTGACAAATTCCTGGGGTCAGATACATCACATGATCACACTGACAGAACCACAGGCACATAGACACAGGCAACAGAGCATGCACAATGTCGGCACTAGTACAGTGTATATCCACCTTTCGCAGCAATGCAGGCTGCTATTCTCCCATGGAGACGATCGTAGAGATGCTGGATGTAGTCCTGTGGAACGGCTTGCCATGCCATTTCCACCTGGCGCCTCAGTTGGACCAGCGTTCGTGCTGGACGTGCAGACCGCGTGAGACGACGCTTCATCCAGTCCCAAACATGCTCAATGGGGGACAGATCCGGAGATCTTGCTGGCCAGGGTAGTTGACTTACACCTTCTAGAGCACGTTGGGTGGCACGGGATACATACGGACGTGGATTGTCCTGTTGGAACAGCAAGTTCCCTTGCCGGTCTAGTAATGGTAGAACGATGGGTTCGATGACGGTTTGGATGTACCGTGCACTATTCAGTGTCCCCTCGACGATCACCAGTGGTGTACGGCCAGTGTAGGAGATCGCTCCCCACACCATGATGCCGGGTGTTGGCCCTGTGTGCGTCGGTCGTATGCAGTCCTGATTGTGGCGCTCACCTGCACGGCGCCAAACACGCATACGACCATCATTGGCACCAAGGCAGAAGCGACTCTCATCGCTGAAGACGACACGTCTCCATTCGTCCCTCCATTCACGCCTGTCGCGACACCACTGGAGGCGGGCTGCACGATGTTGGGGCGTGAGCGGAAGACGGCCTAACGGTGTGCGGGACCGTAGCCCAGCTTCATGGAGACGGTTGCGAATGGTCCTCGCCGATACCCCAGGAGCAACAGTGTCCCTAATTTGCTGGGAAGTGGCGGTGCGGTCCCCTACGGCACTGCGTAGGATCCTACGGTCTTGGCGTGCATCCGTGCGTCGCTGCAGTTCGGTCCCAGGTCGACGGGCACGTGCACCTTCCGCCGACCACTGGCGACAACATCGATGTACTGTGGAGACCTCACGCCCCACGTGTTGAGCAATTCGGCGGTACGTCCACCCGGCCTCCCGCATGCCCACTATACGCCCTAGCTCAAAGGCCGTCAACTGCACATACGGTTCACGTCCACGCTGTCGCGGCATGCTACCAGTGTTAAAGACTGCGATGGAGCTCCGTATGCCACGGCAAACTGGCTGACACTGACGGCGGCGGTGCACAAATGCTGCGCAGCTAGCGCCATTCGACGGCCAACACCGTGGTTCCTGGTGTGTCCGCTGTGCCGTGCGTGTGATCATTGCTTGTACAGCCCTCTCGCAGTGTCCGGAGCAAGTATGGTGGGTCTGACACACCGGTGTCAATGTGTTCTTTTTTCCATTTCCAGGAGTGTATTTATATGTGGACAACTTGTCAGACTGGTTTGAGTTCCAAAACAATTTGTACATCTCTCTCATTTGCGTATTTGCCATTTTTGAGGTGGTTATTCGGCTAACATTTAATTTCTCTGAGGTAAGTGAGTTTGCAGTGATGCGTTACATTTATAGTGTTTTGTAACTAAAGTCTTGGGAGAAGAGAATGTGGAAGATATGGTATGTCTCATCGCATTACTGGTGAAAGAATGTAACGTAATAGGTGGAGTGACACAGAAACTAAGGTAATTAATCCAGGATTTTAAGCTGTGTTCTTGTGCCTTTACCGACTGTATAGGGTCTCAGCCAAATGTGCACACAATAACTCAACAGAATCGTACCGCAATCCAGATACAGCTGACAAATTGAACCACGAATAGCAGACGCACAATCAGACTGAAACGCTACACAGCATTAATAACCTTACAGATAATGGCAACAACAAAGAAACAGATAATAACCAAAGCAATATTAAAACACGGAACACTCGGACATATCGTGAGAAAATAAGGGATCCTTGCAACATATAGAGCAGTTCTACCTCTACACGTACAGCGACATGATTCCTCTGTAATTCTCAATTAAGTGCTTGGCAGAAGGTTCATGGCGCCATCTTTAAGCAGTTTCTCTACCGTTGCACTCTCGAAAAGATAGCGGGAAAAACGAATACTTAAATCGCATTTGGTGGAAAGAGTTGGTGATATAAATTGCATGTGAGGACGCTGCCGCTACGAAAAACGTCTTTGTTTTTATATTTGCCGTCCCAGTTCCCCTATCATATCAGTGGCACTATTTCTTCTATTTCACGATAATACAAAACGAGCAGCCCTTCTTTAAACCTTTTTGATATCCTCCGGCAATTCTTTCTGATGCGGATCCCACAAAGTGCAGAGATACCCTGGCAGAGGACAGACAAGCATAGCTTAGGGTTCTCTTTAGTAGATCTGTTGTTTTTCTAAGTATTATGCCAGTAAATCGCAGTCTTTGGTTCGTGTTCCCCACAACGTTATCTATGTGATAGTTCCACTTTATTAATTACAGTAATCAATAAGTATTTAGCTGACTTGACAGTCTTTATATTAGTGTGATTTATCGTGTAACCGAAATTTGAAGGATGTCTTGTAGGACCCGTGAGGATGACTTCACATTTTACATTATTTAGAATCAATTGCCACTGTTCTCCCCATGCAGATATCTTGCCTAAATCATATTACATTTAGTTTTTATCGACTGATGACTTTAATAGACCGTAAATGACAGGAACATCTACAAAGAATCCAGGATGGCTGAACAGAGTGTCTCTTAAATCATTTTTATAGATCAGGAACAGCAGATATCCTATAAAACGTCCTTGGGGCCGCCAGTTAACACTTTTATATTGATCGATGACTTTCAGTCTGTTACTACGAGCTTTGATCTTTCCGACATCATGAAGCCAGTCGCACAAGTGAGTCGATAGTTCGTAGGCACAAATTTGCTTAGAAGTCGCTTACGAGCAACGGTGTCAAAAGCCTCCTGGATATCTAGAAATATGGAAACACTTTCAGAGCCCCTGTCGATAGCACTAGTTACTTCGTGAGAACAAACAGCTACTCGTGTTTCACAAGATCGATATGTTCCGAATTCGTTCTGACTTCGGGTCAACAGATCATAGTCCTCGAGGCAATTGGTAACTTTCGAACGCAGTATATGTTCCAAAATCTTACTGCAAATTAGTATGTCCGAAACAGATGTGCTGAAACTTTAGAAGAAGACACTTAGGGCCCCTACAATCATTAAACATAGAAAACATACACTCAACATTAATAGACCACTTAATAGCACACAATCACAACCCAAATGACACAGAAGAACTTCCGAATTCTAAAGCATAGCATTCAGCAGTAACAGACGAGAAGAAGCATAGAAACGAAACCTAAAATACGTGCGGCCAAAAGCCCGTCCGAATACTTTTCGCGGTCCACACCAATAAAAAAATGGACAGAACAAATGACTGTGGACAGCGTGATAGAATACAAATTGCAGTAACGTAGCTTGGAGATAATGTGGTCAAATAGCAGCTGAAACTGTGAACATTGTTTTTTCTATAACTTACGAAATAAGAAGTTAAAGGAATATTTATTTAGGTAGGTAAACGTAAGAAATGTTACTGTTTCTGCGGAGTTATGAATACAGTTTATTTACTTATTTTCTAGGAAGCTATAGCAACAATTTACAATTTCACTATATCGAATACCTTTTCATGGTATCATGTGGTTGATGTACTATAACGATCAGTTGCAGTAGGGAAGCTAGAAACTTCAGTGTTATAGGGGTGGATACAACATAATGTGCGTAACTGGTTATATTCAGATGGATGATGGGGTACGATAATGTACGTAACTGGTTATATTCAGATGGATGATGGGGTACGTTTGTGGTGGAATGTTCATTTCAGTGATATTTTCAAATGACTGCCCATTTTCCAGAACGCTTCATCCAAACGACCTGTAGGATATACAGTAGCATTTTTGTTAAGTTTGGAAGGAAGAAAAAGAGGAATTGCCGGACCTGTTATGATGGGACGTGAGTTGTCCTTGGATAGCTCTATTGGAAGCAGTGATCCCACCTTTAAACTGACTTGCACTTAGTTGGTTTAAATAACTCAGCTACAGGACAGGAATAAATAATGTTCCATGCTCATAACACTGAAGATAAGGTAACGTTTTTTTATGTTCCCTAGCTAAATAAATATTCCACTCACATATTACTTTGTATTTACAGAAAAAAATCGTTGTCTGAAACACTCTGAATGCACATGATGGTTCATTTTAAGCCTAACTTTCTTACGGTAGAAGCATTCTCGTTTTCCAGAAGGCATGTAGCTGCATTGGATAGACCTTTACAGAAAGCGCAATACTGTAGCAGCCTAAAGCATAGGAGGCAGCACAGAACCGTATTCAGTTAGCAGCCACGGTCTGCTCGCCAGACAACGCCTCTGGAGATACTGAAATTCAGGAGACGCCGACAGTACTAAACTACAGCTGGACGCCACCATCAGCTTCCACTCCTGAGGTTTTTAGGTGACACAGGAATACAGCTCTTCTGCAAACTCAATGCTGCTCGGAAAACTGTGACGTACAGTCCGTATAACCCGTCACTGTGCGTACGACGCAGCTACATATCCCATCTATTGGCCTTGAAGCAGAGACGGCGGTCTCACTCCATGAGACGGGGCTGACACCGTCTCCACAGTCCAAGTGGAGCTGTGAATTCTGGACAGCTAGGCAACGTCCGCCACCCGCCGCTCTCCAGCCTGCAGTTCCGTGTTCATTGCCTGGTAGACCTTCTTGGCTCACCTACCTGACCCTGGTCACCTCCTGGCTCGTCGCTGTCAACCATTTACCACCTGATCTACAGTCCAGTGCGATTGTTAATTAAGAATTCTGGCAACAGATAGGCTGCCTACATCATGAACATCTCCATCAACGGCCAGCAGAGGATCGCTCGCCCACACCTTGCCGTGTCCGACCGGATACCAAATTGCTCTCCCCTGAAATGGGCACAAAGGCCTGGAAGTGCCCAGGACGACGTCTGGGAAGGCGAACTGGCGTCACAGGAGGACAACCAGCGCTGAAGCCGCCAGCTGGAGGAAAGAAACCTGCGAGTCAGGCAACGAACCAGGGCAAGTCGGAGGGGCGACAACGGCAAAAGGGACAGAGGCCGCAGTGAAACCTCTATCTCATACCCATGTTCAT
The DNA here is from genome assembly GCF_021461385.2 of Schistocerca piceifrons. Taxonomy (NCBI): domain Eukaryota; kingdom Metazoa; phylum Arthropoda; class Insecta; order Orthoptera; family Acrididae; genus Schistocerca; species Schistocerca piceifrons. The sequence goes on from NC_060149.1 coordinate 564,392,259, forward strand.
AAGACCAACCTCAGGTGCCGTAGAGCGCAAACTGTACCTATGCGGTTTGGGGATCAGAAAGTGGCGGCATTCTTGGTCTAACGGAGCCACTAGCAGTGGTGCAGTCGATTGTTGTTTGGTATCAAAGCGCTCGAAGCTTCTCAGTGAGCCATTGTAAGGCGTCGTCCAAGGCTGGGTTACCACTGTAGCTGACAGGGTATCGCCCCATACGAGCGACCCAAACGGCTGTTCCCTGCAGGTAGCGCCCAGAGTGTTGGGCACAGGCCTCCTTGTCCTGTTGGACCAGTAGATTGAGGAGACAACGCCGCTACTACCCACGGAGGAGTTATGCTAGGATACAGTTATGGACAGGGGTTGTCCTTTAGGTCCTCAGAAACATTGTGAGTGCTGTAGTTGGGGTAGAAGAGCCCACCACTGTAACATTTCTCGCTTAAACATTCGAACCATGTGCTCCACTTTGCCACTGGGGGACGATGGAGGGCCCGTTCAGAGCAATAAAGATAAGCGTGCATTTGAAGGTCAATCAAGGAAACAGTAGCTCCCATGTCCATCTGGAAACAGACATTCTGGTTCGCAGTCATGAGGATGATAGACAACTTATTAGCGGAAGGATCGCCCTGATAAACAACTGCCTGATGTTCATGCACCGTCCACTTAGGCATGTGAGGAGTGGTATCAGGCTGTCCAGACGGTTGACGGCAGACAGTTGAGACTTGCTCATCTTCCCAACAAACGGTGCAGTGCGCCCTGCGATCCAGGTAGTCCACACGGGGTGTGCCCCGTACAGTCAGGACACAATGGGAGACGCGTCTGCTTATACCGACAGGGTGTGACACGCTGTTCAGGTAACACTGACACGTCCGAAATAGATGAATCACGATACCGCCGTCGGGAAAAAGGTTTACGAGAATTACGCCCACAAAGTGGCGGCTGGACCGCCTCTACTTGGGGTCGAGTCATGAGACGTTCATTTAATGTCCGTACGACTTCGAAAGAGTGCGTGATTTTCAAAATCTTATGGAAAAAAAGGTTGTCCAGTTTGAGGGCTGCAGTGTATACGTCCGGATCCTGAGCCAACAGGACAACTACGTCCAGAATCAAAGTATCTGCATAGAATGTTTTGCAAGCCAGGTTCGTACAGGTGAAATCACAACGTCACCACAGTTCTTGCAAATTCGCCACCCATGAGCGGAACGACTCACAAGGTTGTTTGTCATATTCATGAGGCTCAAGGCGCGATGCGACTTCATGGAACCATTGCAAATAATAATTTGACAGTAATCAACTTATCTCCTCCAACATGACCACAATACGATTCGATAGTGGACTCAACTTCTTGAGTAAGGAAAACGTCTCCGAAAGACGGCGGAGTTCTGTTTCACCTGCTGAAAATGCATGTCCCAATCCTACATGGTGCCGTCAAAGGGTAAGCAGACGGGTGGGTGCCTCCCCGCGTGGCAAGTGGCCTTGGCTCGATGAGCTGGGAAACCTGAGCCTGTAAGCGAACCAACAAAAACTTACGCAGAAATTCAGTTTGTTGTTGAAACTGCTGTTGCAATTGCTACTGCTGAATCAGCTGTTGCTGTTGCTGTTGCATGAGCTTTGCTTTCATCTACATCTACATCTACATTTATAGTCTGCAAGCCACCCAACAGTGTGTGGCGGAGGGCACTTTACGTGTCGCTGTCATTACCTCCCTTTTCTGTTCCAGTCGCGTATGCTTTGCGGGAAGAACGATTGCCTCTCTAATTTTACATTCGTGATCTCCTCGGGAGGTGTAAGTAAGGGGAAGCAATATATTCGATACCTCATCGAGAAACGCAGCGTCTCGAAATCTGGATAGCAAGCGACACCGCGATGCAGAGCGCCTCTATTGCAGAGTCTGCCACTTCAGTTTGCTAAACATCTCCGTAACGCTATCACGCTTACCAAACAAACCTGTGACGAAACGCGCCGCTCTTCTTTGTATCTTATCTATCTCCTCTGTCAACCCGACCTGGTACGGATCCCATACTGATGAGCAATACTCAAGTATAGGTCGAACAAGTGTTTTGTAAGCCACCTCCTTTGTTGATGGACTACATTTTCTAAGGTCTCTCCCAATGAATCTCAACCTGGCACCCGCATTGCCAACAATTAATTTTATATAATCATTCCACTTCAAATCGTTCCGCACGCATACTCCCAGATATTTTACAGAAGTAACTGCTACCAGTGTTTGTTCCGCTATCATATAATCATACAATAAAGGATCCTTCTTTCTACGTATGCGCATTACATTACATTTGTCTATGTTAAGGGTCAGTTCCCACTCCCTGCACCAAGTGCCTATCCGCTGCAGATCTTCCTGGATTTCGTTGCAATTTTCTAATGCTGCAACTTCTCTGTATACTACAGCATCATCCTCGGAAAGCCGCTGGAACTTCAGACACTATCTATTAGGTCATGTACACATATTACGAAAAGTAATGGTCCCATAACACTCCCCTGTGGCACGCCAGATGTTCCTTTAACGTCTGTAGAGGTCTCTCCATTGAGAACATGCTGTGTTCTGTTTGCTGGCCGGCCGGAGTGGCCGTGCGGTTCTAGGCGCTACAGTCTGGAGCCGAGCGACCGCTACGGTCGCAGGTTCCAATCCTGCCTCGGGCGTGGAAGTGTGTGATGTCGTTAGGTTAGTTAGGTTTAATTAGGTCTAAGTTCTAGGCGACTGATGACCTCAGAAGTTAAGTCGCATAGTGCTCAGCGCCATTTGAACCATTTTTTAACCATCTGTTTGCTAAAAACTCTTCAATCCAGCCACACAGCTGGTCTGATACTTCTTAGGCTCTTACTTTGTTTATCAGGCCACAGTGCGGAACTGTATCGAACGCCTTCCGGAAGTCGAGGAAAATTGCATCTAGCTGGAAGCCTGTATCTAATATTTTCTGGGTCTCATTAACAAATAAGGCGAGTTGGGTCTCACACGATCGCTGTTTCCGGAATCCATGTTGATTCCTACAGAGTAGATTCTGGGTTTCCAGAAATGACGTGATACGCGAGCAAAAACCGCTTCTAACCTTTTAGCTCATTGCCAGCTATACTGAGGGCTATATTACAAAATTAGTAATGACTCGAGAACCCGTACAACACGGCGGCAACCTAAGGGCGTCAGAGCGATACGCCTGCATGTAAACAGATGGACAACAACAACTAGAAAACGACAAACAACGGAGACGGCACAACAGAATAATAAGTGCAGCAGGTAAACCAAGATATAAACTGATACACAGCGAATTCAGAACCAAGACAACGACGTGTAGCGATATCAACGCAACAGTGCATAGAAACCACGGCAGACTGCCGAGCTTTTGCGCCACAGGCTTCAAAGCGCTGGCGACACGGCGGGCGTGCTTCGCAGCGGCGCTTGCAGCGGCTACGGCTGAGCACGGCATATGGCAGTCAAGCCATCCAACAGCCGTTATCGAGGTTCATGCGTTCCAGCCGGCTTTCAGACTCGCCGATTCGGGATACCACATAAATAGGTAGTTTAAAGTGTAAAAGAAAGGAATGGTTAACATCTAGCATGTCTCCAACTGTCCCTCATACTCGCACTGCCTTAATGATCGCCCTATTGTTGGGTAACTCAGAGAAAGAGATTTTCAGAGGTTTCGATAGCTTGCATGCATCTTCAAAGTTAGGAAATCTTAGCAAAATGGTTCAAATGGCTCTGAGCACTATGGGACTCAACTGCTGTGGTCATAAGTCCCCTAGAACTTAGAACTACTTAAACCTAACTAACCTAAGGACATCACACGCATCCGTGCCCGAGGCAGGATTCGAACCTGCGACCGTAGCGGTCGTGCGGTTCCAGACTGTAGCGCTTTTAACCGCTCGGCCACTCCGGCCGGCGAAATCTTAGCAGCGAGCAGCTGCTATGGACGTCTCTTTTAAAATTAGTTGCGCTTGATGGAACATAAGTAATGTGCAATGAGAAGCAGCAGGACACTTAGTCTGAAAAGGGTTAGTAGATCTTTATAGACGAAAGAATAATTCTAAGTATTACCCTGAACGAGTTAGTGGTAAAGCGCAAAGAAAAGGGAATTGTTAGAACGGTTTGTAGACCGTCCCAGGAAAATCAATATTAACGCATATGAAGTGATGGATGTTGATGATGTCAACAGGGCTATTTTGCAGGAAGCAGAAAAACATTCACTTGATGTGTTTTTTACGGGGGAAACCAATGGAGATGTCACGAGAGGTGCGCATAGAGTTCCCGACAACATTGGACGAAGTAGTAGTCACAGCGGTTGCTTTGTCTGACATTGCTTCAGTAAAACGGCCGAGGGGGAAGTGTGTAGTTTTTAATAAGATGCTATATCTTACAAATGTTTCTCTCCGGGCTACATTCAGTGGTTATGCAAGAAGCCACAGTGTAAGAGGTGCAAACAGGCATCTCATTCAATTCGGAAATGCCCGTAGGCGTGTGGTAGACGGATTCAGCAACTTTCGTTAAACGGGCACGAGGCTGTGTGACCACTCAACAATTTTCTCATTAGTAACAATCATGAGACACCCCTGTGCAAAATTGATGGCTGACGCCTATGTATATAGCTTTGTAGGTTTTATGGGATACGGGATCATAGGTATCCTTGGCTGGACAGAGTGTACTTGGTGCCGTCAATCTGAACCCAGCATGTTGTAGACTAAGTAGTGCGGGTTTTAATAACGTTCATTCGCTCTGTTTGACTTTGTTGGATTTTTCAGTGGGGAGGAGAGACTTCTGGGAGTGTGCGCTAGAACCCCCTAGAATAGGCATACTCTACAGCGTCGCTCTTGGGCTAGACATCTTCGTTAAAAATCACGCCAAAGTCGATCTACAACATCGCATAGTGGAAGTGGATAGGCCATCTTTCCATCTTGGTTTTGCTTCTGATAGAACTGACCTGTTGCAAGGCGCCAGGTAATCCAATTATGTTACGTTTACAGTCCCTTTATCTCGACATGTGGGATACGATTCCAAAAGGTACTGTAAGCCTGTTATGAAAGAGCGTAGGAGTTTATCTGTTGATTAATATTTAGAGTGCAGTAGAGCCCTTCCCACAGAACGAAGAACTGGTTCTGACGCTATATTTCATATGATGTAGTCTCTTTTTGTGCATGAAACTGACGGAAGAAAGGTAGTCCCCGAAGCAACACTGACTCTCAAAAAAGGTTTAAACGGTCGTGGGAATCTAGCAAACAATGCTCTGGGCTGTGATTTAAGTCAAGAGAGCATCCAAAAGCATACGCTTCTAGACAGTGAAATAAGGCTGAGAAAAATTATATAACTACTGCTAAGGAAATTCTTGAGCTACTTTGAGGCATTACTTATTTCCGTTATTATCTGTATAACCGTCGTATTAAGGTCGTAATGGATCACACAGTCCTAAAATGGGACTAAAAGATCCAACTAGTCGCTTGACCCTCTGAGCTGTACAGCTATGTGAATCTGATTTTGAGGCTGTACACTATGTAGGGAAACCTCACAGGAATGCAGATGCACTGAGTCGTAAAATATGCGTCACAGAATTTATTCGAGTCAGCGTTAAGAATGGTGCAGGGCTCAGGCCACTGACCCGGTTTCTCAGCAGTTTTTTAGGCAAACACAGTTCAGTTCTGACGACAGAGTTGCTTACAAGCAAAGCCGCTGCGGCCAACGCAGAGTCGTGCCAGCAAGATAGCGAACCAAGTATTAAAGACGTCTCACGATTCCATATTGATAGGACATAGTGGACGATGCACCACAGTGTGTCGCGTTGCGGAAAATTTCCTGTGGCCAGAAAAGAAACAAGATATAGAGCGTTACATAATAATCTGTGTTCCTTGCACTCAAAGAGCCGAAATGAGTCGTCAGTGAACCCCACAACAATAATTGCCTTAGGCGGATAGAATATGTCAAATGATGGCACTTGACATCTGAGTTATCTCCACACAAACACCACCAGGAAATAGATATTTGTTAAATATAGCTGATCATTTGTCATGTCACCTCGCCGCGAACGTCCTACTAAATCAATAGGTGGAAATGGTGGTGCTGGTTGTGGTTAATCAATGGTAGTTCAAATCCACAACGTCAGAAACTGTAATAACTAACCAAGCAACTAGCTTTGTGTCTGAGTTATTCAAGCACTTATGCCGACAATTACGCATAAGGAAGTTACTAACTATTCCGTTACAGCCGCAAGCAAACAGTAGAGCTGAAAGAGTTCATAGGACAGTGGGGAAAATGATAAGTTACTAAACATTAGGTAAATACCAGCCATGATAATTGGGATCATCTGCTACCGTTTGTCGTGACTGTGTACAACTCAAAGATTTATAAAACATGGGCTTATCCTTCTGCGAGATTGTTTTCAGACAGAAAATTCCCTTCCTTTTCGAATTAGGCCAACCGAACCCATGACAGGTTATATTCTCCGCTCGAGATTTTACTAAAAAGTTGAAGTGTATCTGGCGTCAGCTTAAAAAGACGAATATGGAGGCTCTAGAAAGAAAGGACGTCAACCACAACAAAAAGGCGTGATCGCCTAAGTACCACGTCAGGCAGAGGTTAATGATATCGAACTCGTACGTGACGAAAGGGAAAACTAAAAAGTTGACTTCAAATTACCAAGAATCTTACCAGGTAGTTGAGATAATGTTTCCGGTAAATGTTACACTACAACTTCCGACTTCAAAACACAATGGTAAACATAAGAAGAATTCGTCGGTTTCAGCGTGAACCTAAAGCACTGCCAGTCTTACCAGTTGCTCCTTCTGCAGGGTGGAAGGTGAGTGGGGGGGGGGGGGGGGGGAGGAACGGTTGGAGGACTTAAGAGAAAGACACGTATAACTAAGAAAATGAAACTGGGTGGTTTTTTTGGGGGATGGTGTGGGCGCCTGATTCTCCGCTAGATGTGAGTGTAAGTGCAGACGATGTAGACTGTCAGTCTATTGCCAAAATTCTTTACTAACAGTCATAACTGCACATAGATCAGTGCGTCTCCAGGAGACAGATAGCAGACCGTAACGGGCAACTAGCCAGGTAGTATCCACGGCTAGGCAGGTGAGCCTGGCAGGTCTTCCTGGGTGATGAACACGGAACTGTAGGCTGGAGAATGATGAATGGCGTTGGGTGGCAGACATCGCTGGACTGCCCAAAACTCACGGCTCCGCTTGGATCATGGAGGAGGTGGCAGGTGCTGGTGGTCGCAGGCTCAGGTAATCAGACGGCAGCCGCTGCATCACAGCCTGAAGATGCCAAACCTACCTGCATTAAAAGTACGGTAACGACTGGCATGGACTACATGTCATATTAGCGGCTGTTTGAGCCAATGACGGTGGGCTGGACCTGGGGATTTAAATACCGTGAACCACCACCGAACGTACTTACGAGCCGTGTTCCCGTGTCGCCTGGAGTCCTCTGGAGCGGAGGCTGATGACCAGGGTCTAGCTTTTGTAAGCACAGCAGTCAGTCTAAAACTGTGGAAACATCCTTAGGGGTGTTTCACTCGCAGGCCATTAACACTTGGGCATAATGATATGGAAGTGTGGAAGCCTTCTGAACTATAGTATCAGCGGGAGTGTTATCCGACGGGCAGTCGGTGGCAGTGAAGTGCTAGAGCTTTAGGGTGCTACAGTTTTTTATGTGAGGGAAGATATAGTAAAAGCACAATGTAGCACTACCGACAACCAGGTGTCCACATATCTCTAATTCCCTGAATTTAAACCGTTATATTTTCAGAGAAGATAAATCGACAGGCGCTAATAATATTACAACTTCGTCTGAATAATGAAAACACATAACTCTGTTCATTCCACAGAAAAATCCGTGATAATCAGAGTGAGCCTGGTTGCCGTCTATTTTTTGGGAATAATTAATGGTCCTGTGGAAACATTTGGTTCAGAATGCAGTGGATGAACTCCATATCTGCGCACAGCATATGTTAGAAAAATCAAAAAGTGCATAACACACTTCAGAATGAATTACATTTCAAAAATATCTTTTACAACCAATGTGGGTTACAGACCAATTTGTTTAAGTAATATTTGATCTATTATTGTAGGAGTAATTGGACAGGAAAACATATTGCTTTGAAGCATCTGTGGTTCCGAAAAGCAGATAAAACTAAGTATATTTCCAATTCTTTCATTTATGATGTCTATTTCTATGTCTTGTTGATTTCTTTCATAGCAAGGGCTTTGTAGTTGTTTATTGGTTAAGCTGTTACTTATGAGTATATGGGAGATTTCTTCGATTCACTTGTTTTGAGTAAAGTGTTATGAATTCAGATTATGGTATTTCTCTCTTATGGAATTTCTAACAGATTAATCTACCACTTATGGTAGATCCCCGTTAATACTTTATTTTCTATGCCAGAATGTTATTTAATGATAGTAAACCATCTTCATTGGCTGTATAAATTTGTGGAGTTTACAAGGATCCTATTTTTTGTTTAATAAAACCCTCATAGCTGCTTTGATTTTCTCGTCAAATCCGACACTGAATAATTGTAGAATGTATCTGGAAAACTGGAGTAGATGAGAAGCACACAACCCCAACTGCAGTTTCTGGATATACAATTTACATTCATAATGTGTCAGACACAATAAAAACAATAATTGTATAATAAATGGAGATTTTTGTTATTAGTTAGATTTCTCTTTTGAGAACTATAGTAACTGTACGCCTTGAGATAAAAATGGGAGATTATAATGGTCTCCACACAGGTGTATTTGTTCATTTACTCGTAATAAGAGATATTCAAGAAGGTTCCAATATATTTAAAATTAAATATTAACTATAAAATGGTGCGTAAGTAACGTTCATTTCTGGATATTGTTGACGCACGACTATTGGATATTGTCAACAAAACTGCTAGTATGACAGGTGGTTAAGTTGTTCATTACTTTACATCCGCCATGATAAAAGAAAATAAATCTATTTAGTAACGACAGGGGAAATGATTCCGGTGGAAAATGAAGATACTTACAGGTTTATAAATACTGGACTATATGAAATAAAAACGTCATAACTTCTTAACGGTTTTGCGTTAGGACGTTCAAACAGCACTTTCGGCAGCGGGTCATGATGGGAATTAGTACGATGTGAATGTGGTACGGTTTAGCGACGAAGCTCACTTTCATTTGGATAGGTCCATCAATAACTAAAATTGGTGCATTTGGGGGACTGAGAATCCGCCTTTCGCGGTCACGAAGCCTCTTCACCCTTAACGGGTGACTATGTGGTGTGCAATTTCCAGTCACGGAATAATAGGTTTGATATTCCTATCTGGCACAGTGACTACCGAACGGTAGGTGAAGGTTTTGGAAGATGATTTCATGCTCATTATGCAAAGTGACCCTGATTTCGATGAAATGCGGTTCCTACAAGACGGAGCTCGATCCCATCGAGGCAGGAAAGTGTCTGATGTTCTGCAGAAGCACTTTGGGGACAGTATTCTTGCTCTGGGCACGGGCCTCGACTGGCCGCCATATCCTCCGGATCTGAACACATGTGACGCCTTTGTGGAGCTACATTAAACATAATGTGTACAGCGATAACACCAGAACCGTTGCTAAGCTGAAAACAGCCATTCAGGAGGTCATCGGCAGCATCGATGTTCCGACACTTCAGCGAATCACGCAGAATTTTGCTATTCGTGTGCACCACATCATCGTTAATGATGGCAGGTATATCGAACATGTCACAACCTAAATCTGAATATTCGTTGTGACGTTTACATGTTGGGTAACGTGTGTGCACGCCGTAGTTTGTAACTAATTACGTTTTTCTCATATACTTCAAGACTTCTCACCCTGTATAAATTGCCATGTACTTGGATGTAATCCTTTTGAATGCATGTCACCCATGGATTTTTTTGGTGACTAATTTTGTGTCATTCTTATGTGGTGTTTGCTGACAGACGTATTACTGAACACAATTTTATATAGTGTTGTTCTTGTATTGGTTGTATATAACTACGAGAAAGTCGATCCAGTCCGTTTTATAATAAGCAAAAACCGAAAGTACAAGCAATTTGTCTTAGGAGGTTGCAACAAGTTCTGCCTATAAAAAGAAAAAAGTTTAGTGATAATAATTACATATTCTATTCACCTACACAGTTGGAGCTATTTAACGTAGTTCATTTTCGGCAGCCAGATCGATCTCACGACAGATTCCTGAATAACTTACACGGATTATTTAATAGCACAAGAGGATTATTTTAAAAGCAGATTCTGTGCCAAAAATAGACGCCTCTTGGAGACTGTGGTTAATGTCCTGTAAAACAGCGCAATGGATTCTGTTATAAATAGTATAATTCCCTTGCCATCAGCACTCTGCCTTCTGCATGTAGGCAGATGCGATAATATTCGCTTTTTAAGATGCAGCAGAAGCAAAATGTTTCGTGGTAAAAGTCTGGACGTATTCAAACACCAATTGACACTGAGGACACTCTCACTCTCGATGTAATACGAAGATTTTTATTGATTTAAGATAGCAGCTTAGGTTTCATACACACTCCACTCAATATCTACGTATGATATTCGACTGTGATCATTCTAACAGAGACAAAACTATGAAACTGTCAGAGCAGCGTAGACGTTGGGTACGAGAATTGGACATAATGAGAAAAACAAAGGGACTGTCACACAAGCCGCTAACAAGCCAGATAAATAAAGTGACTAGCAAATGCAACAAGAGACAAATTAGGCCACAGATTGAGTAGACAGGATGTAAAGCAAGTTACGTGCGTGACAACCTAATAGTGCTCAGAGACAAAGGTGGTTTCAGTTTGAGGGGCATCGTGCTGAAGGACTGCTCCCACGTGTAGTAATGATGAAACAAGCTGCCTTACGCAATCTAGTTGCTTAGCTGTGTGACTTAATTGAAGGTATGGAGCTGAAACTTTCGTTCGGTGACTGCAATTAAAGTTTAGCTGCTTCGTTGTCTTCGTCACAAATTACTGGGTGCCGCATTACTCTCCAAGTCCACAAGGCAATTTGGCTTCGGACCGTAATTCAGGATGAGAATTAAATTATTGTATTAGTCACGCAACCATAAGATATCGTTTATTTATTTATATTTTGAAACATACTTGTGTCGTTGTGAATCTTTTGTATAAAGAGCTGAAGGTGTCTATTGTGAAAAAAAAGACAAAAAGAGTCCTTGAGGATTCCGTGCCGCAGCACAGTCATCGTTCTACTCGTTTATGTGCTTAAACAGAACGTGCTGCTTCTTATATAGTTACACCGAGATGATATTTGAAGTTTTCTCGCTTAACTATCGATGTGGCAGGATTTATTTTAAATATTTTTTCTTATTACGATGCCAGTAATAACGTATGTCACGTTGTGCGAGCATCGTTGTCATCTGTTTTCCCCGCATTCATAACAACCAGGTGAACCACTGTGCGTTATGTTATTAATTTGTGAATACGATCTTTAATGAGTAGATGGATTTAGTTGTATGCTGTGTTCTTTATACCTGAGTGCATACTGGAGGAGAGGCCTGACTGGTTCCGCGACATGTACCACAAGACATATAAAAATTCAGTTTTTGTAGATGAAATACAAGTTCGGTTACATAACGACGGGAAGGGAAATCGAACCGTGAACGTACGAAAAGAACCAACTTGAGAAAAGCCGAAATAATATAAGGAAACCACGAACAAACTAAATCTGATCTGTCGGACGAATTTTTGAAACCACTCAACCGCTTCAACACACCGCTAGGTTTGCTTGAGAGAATAGGTTGTAAGTAGGCTGTTTAGGTTTTTATATTGGTAACGCCACGTAGCGCTCTGTATGAAAATCACTGGGTGTGCTGTGTGCAGTCTGTGGCTGGGTGGTATTGTTGTAATATTCGCTATTGTAGTGTTGGGCAGTTGGCTGTTAACAGCGCGTAGCGTTGCGCAGTTGGAGGTGAGCCGCCAGCAGTGGTGGATGTGGGGAAGTGAGATGGCGGATTTTTGAGAGCGGATGATCTGGACGTGTGTCCATCAGAAACAGTACATTTGTAAGAATGGATGTCATGAACTGCTGTATATATTATGACTTTTGAACACTATTAAGGTAAATACATTGTTTGTTCTCTATCAAAATCTTTCATTTGCTAACTATGCCTATCAGCAGTTAGTGCCTTCAGTAGTTTGAATCTTTTATTTAGCTGGAAAGTAGTGGCGCTCGCTGTATTGCAGTAGTTCGAGTAACGAAGATTTTTGTGAGGTAAGTGATTTGTGAAAGGTATAGGTTAATGTTAGTCAGGGCCATTCTTTTATAGGGATTATTGAAAGTCAGATTGTGTTGCGCTAAAAAATATTGTGTCAGTTTAGTGTTGATCAGAATAGGTAAAGAGCGAAATGTCTGAGTACGTTCAGTTCTGCTCAGCTGTTTGAAAATCAAATAACGTAAGGGATTTACCAGCACAGTAAGTCAATAATTTTTCTAAGGGGACGTTTCAAGGTCTCATCTACGAAAGAACAAGCAGGCCGCTTCACTAACGAAAGATTCCTATGACAATCACTCTCTCAGTAAGACGTCGCAAATGAATTTCTACATTACAGAGGAGTGTGGGCTGACACGAAATTATCTGTTACATTAAAACTGTGTGTCATACCGGTACACGAAACCGAAATCTTTGCTTTTCCCTGGCCAATATTCTATCGACTGAGGTATCGAGGTGAGACTTAAGAGAGTTGAGAGGGTGGTTTGTCAGTCGTACCTGTATGATTCAGTAGTTAGGTCCCATGTCAGGGAAAGGCAAAGATTCCGAGCTCAAGTTCCGGTCTTGCACACACAGTTTTAATATGAGAGTAAATTTCAAAGTAAGACGTGTTTATGAACATAAGCTATTTGCAGATACGTTAAATCTCTCTTGAAGCGGAGGCCAAGACAGAAAGGTAACAAGGCTGTTCGTATTAGCATTACTAAGGCACTATTTATCGTTGTCTAACAATTCCCCTTTATGTAGTTCCTGAGGCTTTCCCGGCGAGGCGTTGTCATGTTGATTAATCGGGTTTCTGCCGTCATTCGCGTCTTTCCTGCATGATATTTCAACTGTGTGACTCGCAGTCTTCTTCAGGTGCTGTCCGATACTGACTACAGTGTGCCCCTTTTTTTTTTTTCATTTATTGAATTTCAATTCCCCCCGAAGGGGGCGGGCTGGCAGCAGCTTAGTACGCCGCTCTTCAGCCGACAGATTTTGTGACGAAGAGCAAGAGAACAAATAAGAAAAACAACAGGCGATAAAATCGGAGACTTAGAGAGTAACAAGGCGAAAAGAAATCGTGGAACTTAAAACAACAACACAGGGATGATGACGCTAATAAAAATACATATGAAGTAGACAGGGAAAACAATAGACAATTAAAAAACACGGCGACAGTCTGGATTCTGTTCGCAAAGGAAATAAAATTCACACCGAGCGACAGCATGGTGTCTGTTCGCAACACGAGAAAGACAAACAAACACTGAATAGTCACTGGAACACTGCACTAAACAGTTGGCAAATGTGACACCACAGTCGAGAGCAGGTGGGGGAAAACTGGACAGAAGATGGGAAAACGAAAAAGGGGGGGAAAGGAGAGTAAAAGCGAAGGGGGAAGCCGGCAAAGGAGCTGAAGGAGGATGAGGACCCATAAGAGGGGTGGGGGGCAGACGCGACAGGGAGTGGGGTAGGCAGAGGAGGGGAATACAAAAGGACGAGGGGGGGAGAAGGGAGGTAGGGAGAGGTTTAGTGGGGGGAAGAACAGGACACAAGTGGGGGGGGGGAGAGGGATCCCAGGGAAAGGACAGAGGAAAGGAGGGGGATGGAGGATCACAGTTGATAGGAAGGATAAATGGAGGGAGAGAGGGCATCATCCGGGAGGGGGAGTTGATGGAAGCCACCTCGGGAAAGGAGATGGAGGGTGTAGAGATGGAGGGTAGGGGGGACACAACGGTGAAGAGGTGGCAGGGGGCGGGGATGGGAGAGGAGAGGAGCAACCAGGGGGTGAGGGGGTTCAAGACGGCGGGAGGTGTAGAGGATGCGGATATGTTCGAGGAATAGGAGCAGATGGGGGAAAGGAATGAGATCATAGAGGATCCGCGTGGGGGACGGGAGGCGGATACGGAAGGCGAGGCGGAGTGCATGACGCTCAAGGATCTGGAGGGACGACTACAGTGTGGAACGAGTCCGGTATTTATTCCTACGTTGTGTCAGGCGTTCCCCCTGCGGTCCGCCGCGCGACTGGCGCTCTGTCCACGGTGTGCACCGGCCAATCACCGGCCAATACCAGCGGCTGTAACGTTTTCTTCTAGCCGCGGCTGTTCCGAACGCTGTGTGCGTACTTTGTGGTTATTATTCGTCGTCAATAAAGCTGAATTAAGTTCTCAATGGTTTCCAAGCTGTGCTAGACGTTTTATCTTCCGATTGTCGTCATTTAAGTCTTTCTGTGAATCAGGACGTTGTGTTACCGTGGTGTGCGAATAACCGTCAGAAACCCAATTAATCAACATAACAACGTCCCATTGTTTCATTTTACTAGCACTGTGACAAGTTTCATCACATTTGTTCAGCTCAATTGCAGTGGACGAACTGTTAACAACAGACATGTTCTCCTTCTGCACCTGTCAGTTTCTTATTTCAAGTATAATGTAAATGAAACAAAATTAATGCCATAACAGTAGGTACTTATCAGACATTAACGTTAATCGCGATCGGTTTCAAAGTAGGATACTTCTGTTCGTTCCTCTACGTGCTTAAAACATTGTTGCCTCGCATTTCCCATGAGGATGTGCACGAACTCTGCGGTGTGCTTCTTCATCATAGAGCAGTTCATCTGCTCTTTCTCTACCATTGAGTTACTCCAATTTTGATGAAAGTTGTCGCGGTGTTAAGGCAGAGTTCAAGGTCGATTAACAACTGCAACATAGAGACGTGTCTCAGAAATTATAACAGAGGAAATTTGATTTTCTAACTGTACACACGTAAACCGCAGACTTACACAACAGATTTTAACGTGGAATACATATTTAAGTGTCCTACGAGTAAGAGCACTTGATCATGCCACGTCTCTAACAAAGAGAAACGAAAACTAGAATAAACTTACAATACACAAACCCATCTTCTGCCCGTTAATTTTACTCGCTACAGTTATTGACAGTCGCTGCTACTTACAGATTTCAACAATCCAGCGGTAGTCGCATACTTGAAATATCATCACCCAAAAGTAAATTCTCTCGTAATCATTGAATTGTAAGCTACAGTAATATTCAGATACAGCAACTCCCGTAATCATTGAATTGTAAGCTACAGTAATATTCAGATACAGCACACTGTATATTTCTGATGTACAGACAAGTACACGAAAGTAGCTGAATACAACAATATGAACTCATGTAAATATATACTATGTGGCGACGGGGGAAGCGAAATAGAAAGATTTATTCGATTTATTAAACGATTTGTAGGATATGATGATCATATTGAAAGTGGACCGAACAGAAGGCTATCGAATCGACAATGCGCTAACTGAATACAAAGGCTCGCAATTTCTGTCTAGCTGAATTTAACGAAGAAACCGAAGTAATGCGGAGACGATCAGGTAGGTTTTCGTTCATGTAACAGACGCTACTGCAGAGATGTAAAAGAACTTGCCGCAAATCGTTGAATCTACGTTCGTATATCCCCTTGTCTCCTTCGAAAATTTCCTATATTGACATAAAGGACAATATTACGGACCTTACATTGCATGTAAAGACATAAAGTTTAATCACTTCACCTGTATTTTGAATAAGAGACGTAGAGACACTCTTCGCAGTATGCTAAATACTTGATTTGTGAGTTTTGGATCTTTCTGTATGACATTGAAGGTATTACTGCAGTGCAAATGTTACTGTTCTCAATAGAGCATAGTGCCTAAGAGAAGCAGAATAACACAAGTATGTTGGTGCTTCTTGAAAAAAAAATTGAGATGAATTTCTTGTTTTATAGTCTAATTGAAGATTTCATTCCATAACATTAAAGGTAGATAGTAAAACATTTCCCTCACAGTGTTAACCTAGCATTAGTGTCGTAGTATTTAAAGTCTGATATAGGGAAAAACAAGCTAATGGAGATACTGAGAGGTTTAAGTACGTTCAACAAATGATATGTAGATCTTATCTTCTCCTTAAGGCGTGAATCGACAGAGACCTAGCGTAGTTAAAACTCAATAACGTTTTTGTGTATTTTAAAATCTGATGTTTTCAACTACTTTTTATTTATACGTTCGTTATTCATATGGTCATTTTGCTTCATTGACATAAAATATCACGTTTACTAACAAAAAATGTAAAACAGTTAGAAGTCAGTTTCATGTACTTTATTTTTGATTTAGTAACTATCCATATCTCTTCCTTTTAATTTACATTTGTGTCTTGTGAGTACGTGCTATATAATTATTATGAAAAACAAATTAGTTAGATGATATAACTTAATATAGCTATGCATATTTAGGTCAGGAATTTCCTAAATAAATGTTTTAAATCATTATTCGATGGCTGTATTTATACTATACAATGATGTATAGAACTATTTTTCTTCGTTAGAAATATCTAAGCTAATTCAGTTTTTCTTTTTCTTGAAACCACAATTTCAAGGACTGTCACAGTGAATAGAATACAATACGAAGCTTCTCAGTGAAACTTTTGTTTCTGTTTGGTGTCATTCGAGACACGGACTCTACGTTTTTGTGATCTAGGTTAGTAATGGCAAATTTTCAACAGTTAAATAATTATCTAGTCTCTATATTTTAGTTGCAACAGCATCAACTTCTTGAAATAAATTAGTTTCCCGGACTGGCTGATTTTTATCTCTCTTTCATTTTTGTGTGGTATTGTATGACGTTTCGGCTCTGTAACCATTTTCAAGGAAACTTGCAACCCCTGATGCACATATGTTTGGGTTACAGTTATATAATTTTATGGCCAGTGCGTGGTTGGGCGGTCTTTATAGCTGCAGCCCTGTCATACGGCTCTGTATAATTATGACTGTTTTAATGAAACCGTATACTTCTCATAACTGCTTTCAATAGTCCTTGGAAAGACAGTTGCAGTGATGAAGTGCTGTTAGTATTGACGTTGAAACTTTTCGCAAAAGAATCTGGCAAACAAAATGAAACAGGAAAGCGAGGCGGCAGAGTTGGTTATTGCGCTGTAGACACCGCCACGCAGAACACTCACTAGTGTATATTTCAGCATTCGAGAAATGCTGAAGGAGAAATGACTACCGATAGACAACACAGTAACTGCTGGTTCTGAAGTGTCGACAAGTAAACTGTCGAAAGGCTTGATTCAACGACGTGGCCTGGCATGAGCGTGTTTACAGATCAATAGCCCATTTCGTCCGATTTGCTTTTCAACTTCAGAATATTTCTCGGAGTCCTCTGCGAAGAGTTTTAACCTCAAAAACAACAAGCATTAAAGCACTGCACTTATCTTTTCAAATGTTTTCGGATGCCATTAAAAAAATTATATCATTCTATTTTAAAAAATCCTAGTTGCTTCAATATGTCTGTCAATAGAAGCGTTAAGCTTTTATATTACACACCAGTGCCTCAGCGCACTATCATGTCCCGATGACCTCGTTTCGATATCTTGAACCATTCACGAAATAAAACGGTTGTTACGTCCTATGTGACTCACCCTGTATGAGCAACAACATGTAATCAAGGGATTAGTGTGACATTCATCTCTTTTTTTACGAGTGTTAGGTGAATGCAGAAACGTGATATTTAACATTATGCGTCTAAACGGGATCAACCTGCTGTTATTCTTTTCTTGGTTACCGAAGGACAAATACCGGTTGACATCCATCGGAGATTGAAGAATGTGTATGGGGCAGCATGTCTGTCAAAATCCACCATTATGGAATGGTGCGCAAATTGGTGCTGCTGCTTCATGATAACGGACGTCCCCACATAAAAAATTGCGTAACGCAGAAGTCAGCTGAGCACCCTCCACATGGACCTGACGTCTGCCCATGCGATTATCACGCCTTCGGTCCCTTCAAAAAGTCTTTCGATGGTAGATAATTTCTGTTGGGCGAGGATGTGCGGCAGGCAGTTACGGACTTCTTAACGCAGCAGACTACGCTATTTCAGCAAACGGGTATCTTCAACTTGGTTTGTCGGTGGGGTGATTGTCTCAGTGCTAACTTTGATTTTGCCTGATTGATCTACATCTACATCTACATGGTTACTCTGCAATTCACACTTAAGTGCCTGGCAGAGGGTTCATCGAACCATTTTGATACTACTTCTCTACCATTCCACTATCGAATGGCGCGTGGGAAAAAAGGAACAACTAAATCTTTCCGTTCGAGCTCTGATTTCTCTTATTTTATAATGATGATCATTTCTCCCTACGTAGGTGGGTGTCAACAAAATATTTTCACATTGGGAAGAGAAAGATGGATCAAATGGCTCTGAGCACTATGGGACTTAACTTCTGAGGTCATCAGTCCCCTAGAACTTAGAACTACTTAAACCTAACTAACCTAAGGACATCACATACATCCATGCCCGAGGCAGGATTCGAGCCTGCGACCGCAGCGGTCGCACGGTTCCAGACTGTAGCGGAAGAGAAAGATGTTAATTGAAATTTCATAAACAGATCTCGCCGTAAAGAAAACCGCCTTTGTTTCAGTGACTGCCATTCCATCTCTCGTATCATATCAGTGACACTCTCACCCCTATTGCGCGATAACACGAAACAAGCTGCCCTTCTTTGCACTTTTTCTATGTCCTCCGTCAATCCTACCTGGTAAGGATCCCACACCGTGCCGCAATATTCCAGCAGAGGAAGGGCAAGTGTAATGTAGGATGTCTCCTTAGTGGGTTTGTCGCATCTTCTAAGTTTTCTGCCAATAAAGCGCAGTCTTTGTTTCGCCTTCCCCACAATATTATCTATGTGGTCTGTCCAATTTAAGTTGCTCTTAATTGTAATTCCTAGGTATTTAGTCGAAATGACAGCCCTTAGACTTGTGCGATTTTAGTCTGGACTGCACGACTTTCGAACGGAAACTTTTTGATCGCTCTTTGTACTTTTGTATCGTATATGAAATGTGTATTGTGGACAGAGGTTTATTATTTCTAACGAAGAAATATTGAGAGTTTAGGATTACGTGTTATGCGAAAAGTTTAGAGGAAATTGTGATTTCCCGATAGGTGATAGCGTGAAATAAGTATTGTAGCGACGCACCCGTTTACGTGTTCAATTTCGAAATAGGTGAGCAGGCGTGATGTATCTCTACTCGATGTCCAAACTGACACGTCAGTTTTAGACAGCTTTCCGCATTAACATAGATAATTTCTATTTAAGATTGCTTCCTATGTTTTGTACATTAGGAAATCTACTGATTAAGAGAGGGATGGCATGAATCCTAACATGGTTCAAAAATGGTTCAAAGCACTATGGGACTTAACATCTGAGGTCATCAGTCCCCTAGGCTTGGAACTACTTAAACCTAACTAACCTGAGGACATCACACACGTCAATGCCCGAGGCAGGATTCGAACCTGCTGCCGTACCAGCAGCGCGGTTCCTCACTGAAGCGCCTAGAACCGCAAGGTCACAGCGGTCGGCCCCAACATTGTACTAGCTTCAGTACAAAGAAGAACTTCCATTAACTCCGGTGCCAGGAATATAGTGGTATACTTTCCTTCAATTTCATGTGTAGTGACTTGGCAAGACAGCCAAGCCACAAGGAGGTAGCCGAAAGGCACGCCTTTAAGCTCACGCAGGCTGGCGTGAGGTCTGGAACAGTTAAAGGAGTTGAGTCTAGTAAAAAAAGTACGTAGCTTCTGGAATACTTAACTTTAATCCATAATTGGTGAACATCGGTCTGACGGTACATGCATCACAAGATAAATAGCAAATGATAATGGCGCATTGCTAGGTCGTAGCAAATGACGTAGCTGAAGGCTATGCTAACTATCGTCTCGGCAAATGAGAGCGTAATTTGTCAGTGAACCATCGCTAGCAACGTCGGCTTTACAACTGGGGCGAGTGCTAGGACGTCTCTCTAGACCTGCCGTGTGGCGGCGCTCGGTCTGCAATCACTGACAGTGGCGACACGCGGGTCCGGCGTATACTACCGGACCGCGGCCGATTTAAAGGCTACCACCTAGCAAGTGTGGTGTCTGGCGGTGACACCACATCATGGACATCACGAGTGTAATTCAACACGACATTAGTTTCCGCATCAGAAATATAGCGACGTTGGTGATTTATAGTTTCCAAACATTTAAATCGTTATACCTTTCCATTTATCTTACCTTCGGTAAACTACGTGAATTGGAATGTGATGTCACAGGCACTGTTAAGAATTACTAACACAGCAATTCTGAATGAGAATCGAAGTCCTAGCTGTGACGAAAACATGTCTCCTTACCAGCTGGAACAAATATCGCAATTGAATGATGGTGTTTCACATGTTACACAACAAAGTCGACTGTATGCTTAAATACGAGAGAGACAAGCAAGGAGAAGGAGGGACAGGACACAGACCCACTTGTCTCCCACAGTTGTGCAGCGATATAGACCGAATTCTATGTGGTGTAAGAGGAGGCAAGTGTTTCCTAGGTGGGAATCCAACAGGTAAGTCCAGTGGTAGAGGGAGATATATCTTTCAACCACAAGAAACGTGGATGCTCAGCGGCCCCAGTTCTATAAATCATCCGCGCTACAGAATGCTCCTACAGCCGCTAAACTGCATTTAATCACGCGGGACGCGGCGCTCATGTATTATGGTTTTACGATGCAGTGTTGGGCACATATCTCATTAGAATCTCCCGTATATCCTTATACCACGTAACAACAAAAGGAATGCGCAACAAACGCGTAGACGATTAGACAGTATTTTATTTCTTTACGTGTTTGCTCCCCATTCCCGGGCGGTCCCTTACATTGCGTACAATGATATACTGAGAGTCCATAAAGGGAAATTAATGAGCGGTATATATTCTTTCACAGTTTTATTGCACGTTAATACTCAGACAATGTTTCCAGTGAAGTATCAATAGCTAGCACAGCTGACGCAGTCAAGCGCCGATTACGTCGTCTGCCCCCAAATATCTAGATCACAGAAATGCAAAAAATACCTGCATGCCTTTTTGAACCGCTACGTACGTTTACGCTCAACAGTTATACTTCTGAAATAATAGTGTTCCATAACATTTTGAGTTCAAGTCATTATGCTTCTGTTGCAGCTGGATGACTCTGTTTACAGCCCTACAAGTTCATTTCGTGGATGAGGTACGTTTTGTTGAGCAATAGAGACGTAAGCATAGACAGTGGTTTCACGCCTCAGAAAGTGTAGAGGAAAGTAAAATTTTCGACTAAATGTCAACCACTAAAAAATGTTTCCTATTTTTAAACAACGTTACTGTAGGAGATATCGGCATTGTCAAATAATTTGCACTTATTTTTGAAAAGATACGTGCAATGCTTCATGTCTGGTCAGAGCAAACCACAGCTATTGGTTCTTATAACGTGCTATATTTTGCCTATAAAAAGGAAAACTAAGGAACACTACTAAAGAACGTTACTACCACAATAATTTGTAACTGAATTTTTCAAGAAAAGTAGCATATAAACAGCTCTCGGGGCATGACTGCTATTCCTTCATTTCCTACCGTTAGTAGTATTGGGACGTCTACACGACATGGCACACTCGCCCGTCCCTCATTTAATATTAAGTATATATCTGCATGTATGTAATATTACATATGTTTAATGTTAATTGTCTATTTCTGCCCCCAGATGCCACTCCAGTCGTCACATCATTATTTGCCGTTAAGTGGGAGGAAAAGGGTCTGTGAGTAATTCTTCTGCAACTTTTTATATTTCATTTGTGTCCTTTACGTGTTTTAACTCCTTGTGTGTCGCAGCTCTTAGGCAGGTAGTTAAAGGGTCAGGTTGGAATTTGTCGAAATGGATATGAGTAATGGCCTGAAAACCGACGCAGACAAACTAAGGTGTAGTGTATTAGTGCGCATCACGTTATGTTATACGAACACGTAATTCGACAGATAGATGAAATCATTTGATGAACTCACCTGGAAATAATTCAGGTATTTACGCAGAAAAAAAGCTCATCATACAAACAAATAATGAGATAGGAGTTACTGGCTTGAGTGGGAAAGATTTTGAAAGTAGCGTCATGAAATTATGAAAAACACGATTTTTTCTACAAACACTTTTAGCCACGGCCATGAAAGTTATATTACTATTGATGAACTTACAGGTTTCAGTGTATGTGAACCAATGGATGTTATGTGCAGAGAATGAGTAATTAAAGTTCTTTCTATTGCTACGTTACACTAGCATGTCTGTAAAGGTCCTGCTTCTCTTTTCCGCCTAGCACACACTGACGGAGATTGGTGTGATCAACATCTACATCTACATGTATACTCCATAAGTTATCTGACGATATGCGGTGGAGGGTACTTCTGGTACCACTATCTGTACCCACTAACTGTTCCATTCGCGAATGGTAAGTGGGACAGACGACAAACGGTAAACCTTCATATTATCTATAATTTCTTAGACCTTATCGTTGTGATTATTTCTCGAGACGTACACTGAACGTCGAAAAAGTTCTGAGGCTGATTATATTCCTGGCGTGTAAGTGACGTTAGCTGAGTGCTTACTGTGGCAGATTAAACTAACAACTGCAAATAACAGATGTGCATTCGACAAGTCTGTTGTGGGCAGGCACTGTTAAACAGTGGGCTCGCGGCTGTAATGTGTCAACATGGTGAGAAAAAATCGCAGTGGAACAACATCTCTTAAACTAGTGTTAATCAAGTTTTCCAGATTGTTTAGAAGGACGGAAAAGTATGTTCAAAGTTAATCTCGCACATCTTGACTCCCGAACAAGAACAGAGACACATGGAGGCCTGACGCCAGTTGACTGATATCCAAAATGCGGACAATTATTTTCTGGAGAAAATCATCTCGAATGAAGAGACTTGGTGGTACCAGTGCGAAGCTACAACAAAACGACGAAGTCCAGTAATTCAGATGAACCTAAGGGTTCGAGACATAAGAGCAATAGTCTAGAATCAGTTGAATAAATCTTTTGTAATCCATTTTCTTCGTGGATGAGTTACATTTCTTTAAGGATCGTCCAATGAAAACTCAGCCTATTATCTTTTTATCCTACTGTTTGTTTCATGTGGTCATCCGAATTTAGGTCGCTCTGGGTGGTTACTCGAAAACATTTTACTATAGTTACTATTCCCAGTGATTTGTCACCAGTATTGTATTCGCACCGCTGCGAATTTCTTTGCCTATATATGTGCATTTATGTACGTTCATGGCCAACTGCCACTCCCCGTATCAATTATCACCCGTCGTTCTTTCTGCCTTTTCAAAGGCAACATCATCATCTACGAAGAGCTTCATGGACCTACCGACATTATCCACTACATAATTTATTTATTCTGTAAGCAGCAACGATCCTATCACTCTTCCCTGTGGTACTTCTCAGTTTACCTATACCTCTGTTGATTTTGGCCGATTAAATGTTGAGTTCAATCTAGAAGGATGTCCAGTCACAAATCCAGTCTAACGGTCAGTAAGTTTGCATTTTATTCACTAAAGAACAAAGTGGAGCTTTATCAAATACACTGCTGAATTCGCAGAACACGACATTATACTATCCGCCGATGTCTATGGAACTTTGGATCCCATAGACGAATAGAGCGAGCTGCGTTTCACAACATCTTCGTTTTCGGAATCAAATTATATTTTATGGACGACATTTTCGTACACCAAAAACGTTACAATACGTGAGCATAAAACACGTTTCATAATTCTACAACAGACTGACTTCAACGTTGAAGGCCTATAACTAAGTTCATCCCTCCTAGGGCTCTTCCTGTAAAATGGAATTACCTGCGCTCTTTCAGTCGCTACAGACCATTCGTTGCTCTTTTAATCTACAATAAAATACTACAACGAGGGAAGAAAGTTCTTTCACATAATTTCTCTAGGATCTTACAGCTATCTCATTTCGCCCAGATAATTTTCCACTATTAAACGATTGTAGTGGCTTTTCTATTCCGCTATCACTTAGCTCAGTATCTGCCGTCATTGAAACGATTGTTTTTGTTACTTACGGGAAACTGGGACGCGTTTTGCAAATTTTGAGGATGTTCGTTGCAGTAAAAATAGAGTAACGTTTTCAATCATTTTCCAGTGTATTTAACAACATTTACATAGTGCACCCACAATAATATGCTAAATTTAATACGTGTGAGACATACACACGACGAATCCTTTTCTCAGAAAAACAAACCACTGCACAAAACTCATAATCACTACAAAAAAAGGTCAACCATACTAGTGACTGGTAGCTGTTTGAAGTTATAAACCTTACATTAACTTCACTGCAGCCACGTTTCTCATAATGTCTAGTTTCGAAAAGGTGGCGCAGATACTTCTTGTTCCGCGTCTCCTAGCCTTCTTCGTCCTTTTCTATAATTTCAATCACCTTCAAAGAGTTAAATCCCTTCATTGCGTCATGAGCCGTTACCGCAACTGCTTTAATCAACATTTATTTTCCATAGCTCCACATCGTTGCATCAACAACAAGCAGATGTCAAAAACATTCATCAAATTTAAAAATAAGCATTCGTTCATGTAATTTTAGTCGTTAGGTGTATATATTAGGCCTTTAGACGAAGAATTTTTTTCACTTTTTTCCAGTTCATCACTACTGAAACCAGCAACACCACAAAAGAAAAAGTATTGGACTCTCAGCTTTATTGGACGGTATAAGTAACGCACATAGTGACCCACGTGCTGCGCATCTCACAGATAGCGGGCTACGAAGCATTCGTTAGAAAATTGTACCCTTTTTCCCTTTAAAATGTGAAAATGTTTCACCAAGCACAATTTTTGTGCGTTTACTTCCTTTTAGTCACTGTAATACATTCTTGAAGTTTATGAGAGGTGGTATGAGAATATTTAAGATGTAAATTGTTTCACAAACTCGTATAATTTTATGAATTTCATAGTGAAATATCTTCAAGTGTAATTCCGGGAAGGAAAGTTATTCACCAGCGGCACACTCGTTATATTATCTACGCACTGACTGAAGTCACTGCAAGAAGAAGCGGCGAAGGCGGGGCTCTCTTGCTGCGAGTAGCACTGCTAAGCCAACAGCGAAGTCGAGTGGGCCGCCTTGATCCCTTAGCGGAGGGGTGGTTGTGTGTCTTCCAGGAGAGGCTTTTGTACTTGAGGGACAACAGAGATGGGCGAAGGAAGGACCAGTTTGCTCATTTGTCAGCCGAGGATGCTCGTCTGCTGTGGCCAAGGGCACAGTTGCTAGCGTCCACTGTCAGCCGTCCCTGCATCAAGACAAGTAACAAGCAAACGATGGCTCACAATTCGCTCGAAGCAAAGGGCCTCGGGAAACTCGAATCGTTGCGACGTCATTACGCGCAACAACCCGTTAGTACATATCTTGGTTACAGTTTCTGCAACTTCCAGGTTGAAACTTGTCCACTAAAATACAGTTGGGAATTATTACTACTTCTGTGATACATATATACACATAACTTGTTTATAATGGATTTATGTCGAAGCTTGTACGGTCACTGCTTTACCTTTGTTCTCTTTATTTATAATGTACAATTTTGGTAACCTACACTCTCTTTTGAACTTTAATTGTGATCTTCAGACCTTTTAAAATATTTTTTTGATCACAAATATCCGACTTGGTTCATCTTGGTAAACACATTCGTAGGTACAACGGTCGGTTCTTTGGTTTGCTCCAGGAGAAGATTAAGTGGAACTATAACATTTTAAATACTATTTCACTTTATTACAATACAGATACGAAGGTTCTCAACATTTAAACTCTCTCTGAACATTGAAGTTTCAGTTGATACAAAAAACTTATCAAGACTCTTTCCTTGAAGAATAACTGACATAATGTTCATATTTGAACTCTTCCCTAGACATTTAACACACTGGCGGCCAATCTGAGGCGATCCTGTCGTCTTGTTCGGTGACTGTTAACTGGGACGAACCTTCCTCTACGCAGCCAAAACTAGACCGTCGAGTGCGGTGGCGTAGCGAAACTCTAGGAGGCGTGGTTGCAGTGGCGTTCCTCATTTGTCTGTGCGGCATGCAGTGACTATCTTTTTCTGTAGTTTCATTGCGAGCCGCCAACCTCATTTTGGCACCCCGTTCTTTGGATGTCAATACATTTATCAACGTCGCTCCTATGCGTCTTAGTTCTACTAAACTCGATACTTCACTTGTCAGAATGTGATGACCATGACCCTGTGCAGGTAAATATCGGAATCAGCGTCCACTGCCCTGCAGTCCACACAGCTCGGGACGTAGGGCTGGCGTCGTATGTGAGACGCCCTGCAGTATACCTGGGCACAATAAACTGTCATCACATGACGGTTTTACAAGCACATCGGAATTGCTTCACCTCACGAAACACCATTTTAGGCGGGAAAAAGTTAACGACTCATATAATACACGAGAAAAATTTAATTGATTTCGATTTTAGGCCTACTTCAAGTTGAGTTCTACAGGTGGTTCGATAAATGAATTACCATCACCTATAATTTTTAGAAGACTCTGAATAATGTTTCACCTCACCAACCACCCATGTTATGGAGGGAATAAACGTATCCGTCCTGTTCTACAACATAAAAGTACAGTAGAGGTTATAAATTGGGTAACATACCTTACTATTTCTTCGGTTTTAAGCCTGCTTGACTCTGTGCTCCGTAGGTGATTCAGTTAATAAACTTTCTTCACTTGACGTTTTTTCAGTAGTGCTTAACCTCTCCAAACATCATTTACGGGAGAAGGAGGGGAGAGGCGAAGAAGGTAATGCATCATGTTCTAGACAAGGTAAATACAATTGACTTCACTGAATGGCTAATATTGCCTTTTTTATGTTAGCCGTACTTGAGATTATTTTCCACTGGTGGTGTAATAAATAGTCTATCATAAACAACATTTTTAGAAGTTATTCAGTAATACTTCATCTCTACTAGTACCATTTTAGGGACGGAAAAAGATAAAGCATCATATTCTACACAACCAAAATGTGATCTACAATATTTACTGGCTTCATACATACATCAAAAAAAGTTTTGCATCTCCTCGGTTCCGTGAATTCTGGATCCTGTACAGAAAATAGGAATAGAGATCAACATAAATATTGCTAATGAAAAGCACACATTACATGTTGTACCACCACACAGCGAGACCTTGAGAGGTGGTGGTCGAGACTGCTGTACAAGCTGGTACCTCTAATACCCACTAGCATTGATTCACGCCTGTATTCGTCGTGGCATACTATCCACAAGTTCATCAAGGCACTGTTGGCCCAGATTGTCCCACTCCTCCACGGTGATTCGGCGTAGATCCCTAAGAGTGGTTGGTGGGTCATGTCGTCTATAAACAGCTATTTTCAATCTATCCCAGGCATTTTTGATAGGGTCCATGTCTGGAGAACATGCTGGCCACTCTAGTTAAGCGATGTCGTTATCCTGAAGGAAGGTATTCACAAGATGTGCACGATGCGGGCGCGAATTGTCGTCCATGAAGACGAATGCTTCGCCAATATGCTGCTGACATTGTTGCAGTATGGTTTGGAGGATGGCACGTACAGCCGTAACGGTGCCTTCCATGGCCACTAGCGGCGTATTTCGGCCACACAAAAAGCCACCCCAAAACAGCAGGGAATCTAGATCTTGCAGCACTCGCTGGACAGTATGTCTAAGGCGTTCGCCCTGACCGGGTTGCCTCCAAACACGTCTCCGACGGTTGTCTAGTTGAACGCATATGCGACACTCATCGGTGAAGAGAACGTGATGCCAATCCTGAGCGATACATTCGGCATGTTGTTGGGCCCATCTGTACCGCGCTACATGGTGTCGTGGATGCAAAGATGGACTTTGACATGGACGTTGGGAGTGAAGTTGCGCATCATGCAGCCTATTGCGCACAGTTTGAGTCGTAACACCACATCCTGTTGCTGCACGACAAGCATTATTCAACATGGTGGCGTTGCTGTCAGGGTACTTCCGAGTCATAATCCGTAGGTACCGGTCATCCACTGCAGTAGTAGCCCCTGGGCGGCGTGAGCGAGGCATGTCATCGACAGTTCCTGTCTCTCTGTATGTTCTCTATGTCCGAACAACATCGCTTTGGTTTACTCCGAGATGCCTGGACACTTCCTCTGTTGAGAGCCCTTTCTGGCAAAAGGTAACAATGCAGACGCGATCGAACAGCAGTATTGACCGTCTAGGCATTGTTGAACTACAGACAATCGATCCGTGTACCTCCTTCGTGATGGAATGACTGGAACTGATCGGCTGTCGGACCCCCTCCCTCTAATAGGCGCTGTTCATGCATGGTTGTTAAAAACTTTGGGCATTTTTAGTGACATCTCTGAACAGTCAAAGGGACTGTGTCTGTGGTACAATATCCACAGTCAACGTCTGTCTCCAGGATTTCTGCGAACTATGGTGATGCAAAACTTTTTTTAAGTGTGTTTTTGCTGTTAGTTGCGAAAGTTTGAGACAATTACTGAATAATAGCAAGAGATAACTCCACCGTGTGGAGCGGCAATGGTTTATTGCGCGTCGCAGTGTTTGGAGTCTTGGCTTAAACGAGCGGATTGCGAGGTTGGTAAAAACCTCTATAAAAGACCCTCAATATCAAAGTGTGCTGCACGCTGATGAGATTCTTGGCTACTGAAGCGGAACAGTCGTTAGCTATCAATCTCTGGGGAACCTGCCGAACCTGAGTTTCATAAAGCTTACCCAGGCAAGTGGGGCTCCGTTTCGGTGGACCAACATGTCCCCAGTTCCTCGTGAGAACACCGTGGTGAATCAGATCAATACTTCCACTCCCAATGCGATGGGTGTACCGTTTGGGAGTACTCAAGTTTACTCATCCACTCAAATGAGGTAGGCTATTCCTCCTGATAGTCAGTTTGACTCTAGTAAAGGGCTCAAGGAGCCGTAAATTGGAATGTTTTCCTAGTGATCAAGAGGGAGGAGGGGCGTTTAAAATATTACCACCTTTCCATATTCATAAGCGAATGCGAAATTGTTTGTTGTTAATTGAAACTGACACGTAGAAGGAGGTGGGGCTTCTTAGGATGTCAAAAAAACTGTGTGACTGTGACATAGTCGTTGAGTTGCACAACCCCCTCCCCCCCCCCCACCCCAAACCTAAACCATAGATTGTAACCTGAATGAGAATCACAGGGGAAAGTCTATGACGAACAATGGGTGTGAAGGAATAATGGAGAGATTGCGAAGACTCCCACTGTCAGTGTGACCCTGAATACTCAAACGCTACCTGAATGTATCTTAGCAGAGTTCATCCGATATAGGATTAGGCCATATATACCAAAGCCTATGAGGTGTTTCCAATTACATCTATCTAGCCACACAACGGTGAGCTGCAGAAGAGCGGCGACTTGCGAGAAATGTGGAGAAGGAGCACATAAATCAGATACTGAACGCAGTTCTACAGCAGTGTGCATTAACTTCTCTGAGAGCCACCCATACTGGAGGCGAGACTGCCCAGCTGTCTCTGAGGAGCGGGATATTGAGGAAATAAAGACGATCAAACTTGTCTTCTACGCAGAAGCCGAAAAAGAATGCAATGCGACGAAATCTCCCTTCTTTACTACTTCTGTTGCTTCATTGGTGAAGAAACCTGTGTCGAAGGTAGACGCTTTGACGCAGACGTCGTCTGTTAAGCCATTATTCATCACCAGGACCTGTACTTTCTCCTTTGTATTCCAAAGCAAAGTGAGTAAAGATACAGTGGTCCAGGCAGCTACGACAAAATAGAAAGATAACTCTGTGTGCATTGAGAAGGAACTCAAAAGCAGAACGCCCCTCATCCTTTCCCCATCATCCTCGATGGGAAAGGGTCACAATGTTCAGTTCCATGGATGTCCCAGGCGCTACCAGATCTCTGACTGATGAGAGGACATCGCATGGAGTTAGATGCCTAGTCATCACACCATGGCAACCCATAAACCTCCCTGCTTGTGCCATACCTCCCTGTCACAACGATAAATTATACCCGCGTCATTGAAATGGCTCCCATACTCCAGCGAAATTGAGACTACAGGTAAGACCTATTTCCCTCTGCCTCCAGGAGAGTCCATTTTAAAGCTACTGATGCACCTTTACTTGGAAGCTATCACCTCCACAGGAAAGACTGCCTTACTGGTGACATGACGAAACATGAGGTAATGGTGTTCGTCAAAAACGCTTTCCACTCCTCACCTGCGCTCTTAACCACAATGCTACAAGCTGTCACTGGCCCTTGTTAATATCACGTTGTGCTCTGTTTACCTATCGTCCTATGAGACCATTGGCAGTGAGATCTTCACACATTTTATCTCTGAACTTCCCTGATCCTTTCACCTTTCAGGAGACTTTAATGCACACAGTGCACTTTGGGGATCTAGCACCACTCGCCCCTGGGGTGGGATACTTGAGTATCTGTCATGAACTACAGACATATGGGCCAAGCTATGCATTTCAACATCACTATGGGGTCGTCTACAGCTACAGGTCTGGCTAACAGTTTTCAGTTTGAAGTGGATGACGACCTTCATGGCAGCGTCCATTTCCCTACATGGATCCATCTGTCAAATGGAGCAGATCCCTGAAGTATTGACTGGATACTTTGCAGGGAGTAAACTGTTTTCGAGCAGTTTGAAGGCGTCCAAGACTGGGTGGTTCACATTACAGCGGTGATTCACCATGCCGCAAATGCATCCATCCACAGGTCAAACGGAACACTTGACAGGCAACCTGTCTCTTGGTGTATTGATTAGTATCGTTCTGCTATCAGGGACAAGAGAGTACTATTCGTTGGTTCAAATAGTGTCTTGCAGGTACGAATCTTGCAACCATTCGTATGGTGAGGATGCAGGTGACGTGAACAATTCGACAAGGGAGAAGAGGTCTTGACAACATTTCCTGAAACCCATCAATAGGTCCATTCCTGTAACCAAAGTATAGATGAGGAGTATCTCACGGCAGAACTCACGACCACCAACAGTAGCTGTGCGAGAGCAGGTGTGTATCCTAACATCGCCGAGAAACATTGCTTACACAATCGCTGAATCGTATGAGAACATTTCGGCTGATTCTACCCACAGTTTAGTTTTCGTTATTTTTGAGAGATTTGATTTCTGTTCTGCGCACGAATACAACCATCCCTTCTCTCCTTGGGAGTTCGTTTCTACATTATCAGCACCTTATGATAATGCGCCTGGTCACGATGTGGTGATGTACAACATGTTGAAACAGTTCAACCCACGGTCGGAGGAGGTCGTGCTTCAGCTCTCTACGGTCGGAGGAGGTCGCGCTTCAGCTCTCTAACGTAATTTGGATGACAGGAGACTCTCCCAACTCATGGAAATAATCTATTTTAATTCTTATTTTAAAACTAGCGTAGGACCGGACTAACGCAGCTGGTATTCGTAGTGTCAGTCTCACAAGCTGCATAAGAAAGGCAGTGGTGCTTATGGTCAACCAGCGCCTAGTGTGGGTTCTCGAAACGAAGTCACTACTCTGTCGTTTCCAGTGCAGGTTCAGGGGGTATCACTCTACACTCGATAACGTGACGCTTCTCGAAGTCGCTATTCGAAAAGCTTTCCTCCATAAGCAACACTTCCTCGGTGTATTCCTCGATTTGGAAAATGCCTACTATACTACCTGGAGCCAACACATTTTGTTGCAGCTCTCCGTGGGGGTTTCCGTGGACGTCTCCCCACAATCATTGAACCCCTTCTGTCTGAAGTGTATTTTCGGGACAGGGGCGAGAATTTCGTGGCTGACTGTCATTGGCAGGAGAACGGCGTCCTTCTAGGGTGTATTTTAGGGGTAACAGTGTTCGCCATTGCGATCAACAGCATTATGTCCCCAGTACAACGTCCTGTACAGCGTTCCTTGTTTGTGAACGACTTCCCCATCTTTTGTGTGTTCTCCACCCTCCCAACAGTTACTCGGCAATTGCATTTGACTATCTGGAGGCTGGAGGAGTGGTCTATCATTAAAAGTTTTCAATTATCTTTGGAGAAAACGATTTATGTTGATTTTAATCGCTCCCTGTTTCTTTTTACTTTACCTGTTTTGCCACTGGCGATAGTGTTATCACTTTTAAGGAAAGGGTGATATATGGGGGGCCTCACTTTTGATGAGAAGTTAACGTGGCTGCTGCACCTTAACAAACTTAAGATAAGATTCCTCAAAGCTGTAAACATCGTTAAATGCATCAGTCATATGGTTTGGGGACCTACCACGGCACGTCTATTTAAAATTTAATAAGCCTCTGTGCGACACTAGCTTGTATACGGATGCCACATTTATGGATAGACAAGATCTTCAAGCGTTGAAACGCTGGATGTCGTTCACCACGAGGTTCTTGGGCTGTCAACAGGGACATATCGCACGAGTACAATTGCTAGCGTGTACGCCGAGGCTGGTGAGCCTACGCAGTTCATTCGACGCCTTCTCCCCGTGGAACTCCAAGCATACAGGACCTTTTCTCTGTTCCTAAATCGCTAGTATTCATCTCCGTTCCACAGTCGTCAATAGACCATCTGTTCCATCTGTTCCATCACCGTCAACGGGTACCAAGGCCGTTTGGGATCCGTGTGAGTTGGAGGCTTCAGTTACTACAGGTGGGGGTCATTAAGGTCTCCTGGCTATTAAAGAGGTCCAGGATATTTTTCGAACAGAGTGTTTACAGGAAGAATTGTACCCCCACACTATATTTTTAGAATTAAATGTAACGAGATCGTCGCCAGGATTTTATTGGTGTTTACACTGATGTGCCTAAACAGGAGAATTTATCGGTTGTTCCGTCATATTCCGCGACATTACCCTTAGGATAGAGCAGTTTTCAGTTTATTATGCTGAACTTGTTGCGTTCTTGAGGGCGGTGGAGCAAATGAGACGGCGTTGTTGCAAGACATTTCTCATCAGATTCCTAATGCACCCTTCTCGCTATTGATCAGATGCACCTATCAGATCAGATGGTGATGCTCTGCTTCTCTTGGAAAGGAAGGACAAGTATAAAACTTTCTGCTGGTTTCCAGGACACACAGGAATCCATGGAAATGGACTCGCTAATGCGGCAGTCAAAGATGTTTGCTCCCTTTCGTCTCCTGCTCGCTATTCAGTCCCCCTGTAGACTGTACCTCATTTTTCATCCAAAATACCACGTGTTTGTGGGAGATTCAATGACCTGAAGTGAGGAATAGTAAGCTGCGTTGAATGAAACCTTCAATGCGACCATGGCGTACCTCCTTCCGAACACGACGAGCTGAAAAGTAACCCTTACAAGTTTTCTCGGGCATCCAGCCGCGTCAGGTGGTTCGACCGAGCTCTCCTCAGTCTTTGTCAAATGGTAGGAATGACTGTTGTGTCGCCGTGGACGCGTCGTTATATAGCCACACTGCTGGCTATGACGTCACTAGTGCTCCCTTCCTCGCCATATAATGTAATGTTTTCATCCCGCGTCCGTCGGACCCGTTTTAACCACGCGATGGCCAGGTCCCAGGCTGTGCTGAGCTGCAAACCGCCGTCCTTGTTGATGGTGGTTTCAGAGGTTTTTATTTCAGTAGCTTCTTTTATGTCGCTATCCCAAAATCCCTTCGTCCTCATAACGACTGATGTTTCATCGAATAGAATTCGGTGTCCATTTTCTAAGGCGGGTTCTGCCACTGCTTATTTTTCTGGATAGTGTAGGCGTAAGCACCTGTCGTGTTCCGTCCGGCGTTGCTCCACAGTGTGTATTGATTGGCCGACGTAGTAACAGCCGCACTGACATTGTATCTTGTACACTCCAGGCGTTCTAAGTACTAGATCATGCTTCACAGGCCTCATGAGCTGTCGAATTTTTTCTGGGGGCCTGAACACCGATGAAATGTTATGTCTCTTCAGGAGCCGGTTAATCTTTCCCGACACTGTACTACAGAAAGGCAGATACACAAGTATCTTGCTTTCTTCTTCGGCGGTGTTCTCCTCTCTGTTGGTGTGTTTCTTGCGTGTCACACCAGATATAGCCTGTGACACCTGTCCGTGGCTGTACCCGTTTTCCAGGAAGACTTTTCGGAGGTGGCTCAGTTCTAGTGGCAGACTTTCGGCGTCTGAGACGACTTTAGCACGATGGACGAGGGTATTCAGAACGCCACGTTTTTGCGCCGGATGGTGGTGGCTGAGAGCGTGCAGATACCGATCTGTGTGTCGGTTTCCTGTACACACTGTGGCTGAGATGTCCATTGGTTTTCCGTCGAAAGAGGACGTCAAGGAAGGGCACTGCACCATCTGTCTCGACTTCCATCGTAAACTTTATGTGGCCTTGAATGCTGTTCAGGTATTCTAAGAATTCCCCCAGTTTTCCACGACCATGGGGCCAGATGATAAAAGTGTCATCGACGTAACGATAAAAGCAACTTGGCTTAGCTGAAGCAGTTCAGGTGTTCTAAGAATTCTCCCAGTATTCTCAGAATAGCTGAACAGAAACAGGTGGGAAAGGTCCAGATGTTCTGCGTTCAATCCAACGATTTGGAAAGAATTCGTGAGATACGTTGCCGTACATCGTCCATTATGCACTGGACAGCCATCACATTGGTACCACGCATTCATCCTAGTCTGCAGAGGAACATTGTGTCCCTGGCCATGACTGGTAAATGTGCCTTCTGCACTAAACAATATGCATGATAGGGACCTACATCGGCAATATCCTGTCTTAATGTCCATCTGCAAAAGTTAACACGAGTCTCATAATCGTTTCCACGCAGCTCTTGATGGAGGGAGATGTGGTAGGGATGTAACCTATGTCGATGGAGGATGCGTAGGCACTTGCCTGACTTACGCCATTTCCTCATGCGATTGCGCGGGAGCTAACGTGCGAATCCACTGCAACAGCAGCGAGAACATTAATTTCCCCCTATTCTATCCCCTCTTTTTTCCCTCTGTTACGTTACCTAGGTAAATGGTTGAAGGGGTTGATAAATAATTGCAGAAATATCTGACGTTTGTTGCAATTTCTTGCCGCATACACCGAACAAGAACGAACTGCATTCTTCGTACACTCTGCATCCACCACGACCGGGTTGCCGTTCACAGCGCTGGTGAAACCTATCGTCCACTCACGACATGCTGCTTTGACACACTATCAGATAGTGTCACATGCTATCGGACTAGAAAATCGCAATGCACTCAGAAAACACACAAGCAAACTGTAAGCAAACATAACATCATACCTAGCAACGACACAGGATGAATGGTACAAACAATTGCCGGTGTAAAACTTTTGAAAATATGATTTCTCATAAACGAGTCGCACTATAATCTTGCAACAATCATCACTGACATTCTAATTTACTTTACTTTTAGTTTGTTAATGTCAATAGGCATGGTTTTGTTCACAAAAGTGTATGTTTGTACAAAAAGTATACTTTATGAGTATTATTATAGTGTCTTAGTTGGCTAACAATACGAGTCCTCGACTGCCAATCCATTCTTTAAAAACTGCACATCAGTAGCACATTCCATTTTCACAATATTAGCGGTGTATATTTTAGGTGATTCGCCCTCTATGTAGCTGTTCCGTCAGTTTTCAACTCAGTTAATAGATTTTCTGATGTTAGCTGCACCTCGTCGAGACCATTACGTTTAGATACAATAATGCTTTTAGAGCAGATCCGAATGGAGATGGAGGTTTATCAAAAGATTTCTCGTAAGTCGTTTAAAATAGTAAGCGTCCTAGTATCCATCATTTTCTGTTAACAATCCAATGTAACCCCATTTGCCACTGGAATATACAGTAAAAGCCGATATCACGCCTTCTCCAAGTAGCGTCCAGATTTTTGCATGTACTGTGTTAAGCCACATGTCTACATCTGCTATGGCTTGTTCTTTTTCCCGTAGCAACTTACGTCGTTCCTTCTGAAATCTTTTTTGTTAGAATTTGGGGTTGTATGCTTTTCACTTGGATTTTCTCCATTTTCAGTTTTCTTTTGTGTACACATAGTCCACAAACTGTAATTTAAGGAGCATTATCTGTAACGGGTTGTGGTTTAAGTCTGTGGAGTACACTGATTCCTTTTCCTGAGACTTGTGGCGAAACAAAATTCATGGGAACCTATCCTAGTTCGACAATATCTGTGCTGGTCAATATTGTGGAGAGCAGTATCCCGGATTGAGAAAAATAATTTTCTCCAGATTTTATTTAACACTTACGTATCATAAATGTGTAGTCCCTGTTAAAGTCTGTGTTGACAGTGTCCACACGGTTTACAGGTGAATAATTAAAACCATAGGCAGCAGAATATAATTTTGGAAAATATTATGGGAAGCACTATGATCTGTGTAAAATGTTTAAAAATTTTAATATAGCATTAATCGCATAAAATACTTCATAGAATTAAGAATGTTTAAAATGTTTAAAAAATTTTAATTCAGTCTTAATTGCATAAAATACGTTACGTGATCAAGACTGTTTGATAAGAAAAATTTTAAGATGGATCATAGTTTACAATTGTTTCTCAATCTTGATTTTCCGGAAGGTTTACTTCCACACCAGTCATATTTCGTGTATTCCTATTGCTGCAGTTCATACCTATCACAACGCTGTTACACACAACACAGCAACAATTCTGTAAGTTATCCAGTAGTCAACACGAGACAGAAGCGACATAGTACAGTGGAGCATATTCTAAACAATATTTTTTGAAGTTTAGTACATTTAGATATCTTCCACAGAGTCAAACACACCATTCTTCTTTCATTATAAGTCGTAGGTTCCAGTCTGGTAATTGAATGATCAATAGCCCAGGAAGATGTAAAAGTTTCTTGCAGCTGCGCACCACTAAACATCATGAAATCAGTAACATGGTAGCAATACTACAGCTGTTCAGTACTGCGCCTGATTTGACATATATACTCAAAGACAAAGGAAAATGACGTACCACGAAGGAATTATTAGGATGCTACAGAAACCAGTTAATGTGAAGTATATGTACAGGCAAACTATAATTACAGTTTCGGAAAAATAGGATGAGTTATTCAAGAGAAAGAGCTCCACAAATTGTGCGAGTCAGTAACGCACTGGTCCACCTTTGACCACTGCGCAAGCAGTTATTTGGCTCGGTACAGACTGATAGATTTGTTGCATGTCCTCCTCTGGGATATCGTGCCAAATTCTGTCCAATTGGTGTGTTAGATAGTCAGAAACCCGAGTTGGTCGGATGGCTCTTACAATACTGCTCCAAACCTTCTCAGCTGGGGAGCGAGCCGGTATTCTTGCTGATTCCTTTGCACCGTTTTGTTGCCCTTCATGCCAAGCAATCGTAGGCTTACATTTCAGCAAGATAAGGCCCACCCAAACATGGCGAGAGTTTTTGCTGCTTGTCTTCGTGCTTGCCAAACCCTACTTTCGTCACCAAGATCGCTGGATCTCTCTCCAATCGAGAACAATTGGAACGTTATGGACAGAACCCTCCAACCGTCTAGTGAATTTGGCGGTCTAACGGGCAATTTGACATAATTTGGCACGATGTCCTCAGGAGGACATCCAAAAACTCTGTCAATCAATGCTTTCATAAGGGCCACAGGTGGACTAACATGTTATTGAGATTCTCAGTTTGTGAAGCTCTTTCTCTGGAATAAACCGTCCAGTTTTTCTGCATTGATAATCATTTCATTGTCTGTACATTTTCGTAATACCTACCGATTTCCGTCGCATTCGGGTAACTGATTGGTGGTGCATGGATTTTTTGTCTTTCTGTGTAAATTTCTTATATAAATTTACTCTAGATTTGGAGCTCATCTACATTGAACCACTTATTCCTGTTACCTTTTCTTTGTCCGCAAACACATTGCTGTTTTCTTGGTAGACTTCATGCACACAGAAGTCTTGGTTTGATTTTACGTGCTATCACATCTCCATTTTGTTAGAAGTCGCAGTATTACCTTCCCTTGTATCCACGTCCATCAGGCAACAGTCGTCTACCCAGAGTTACCGCAATATTCTAGGCAGCTCATCTATTTGAAATACCGTTATAACGTCAGCCAATTCCGTGAAGCCACATGATTTTTATATTTCCTCAGAATGGTTTCCCGTGCTTTCTTATCTGTTTTTTAGCCATATTGTTGTCTCATGGTCATTAATTAATATTTGGCGGGTACGGTAGGTCTGCCCTGATGTCATGTTTTGCAGAAATGAACTTAGAAAATTTACCATGTAGGTAATAGTTAAATGCACCACACAAGGCCTCTATCGAGTCACTCATTGATCAGTCTGGTGTGGCAATAAAAAGCAGCAAAACGAAAGCTGAAGTTTAAATTTTGGGTTAAAATGTTATTCGCACAGGAGGATTATACAGTCGTGCCATCGTTTGACCGTCGCACACACACCCGTATGGAGAACATAGGAACAGGCATCCCTAGAGCGGATAAGCAACTGAAAGAGTTGAAAACAAATAAGCCTCTAGGTCCAGATGGAAACGTAGTTCAGTTTTACAGTGGGTAATCTGCGCACTGACCTCTTACTTAGCGTGCATTTA
The DNA here is from genome assembly GCF_021461385.2 of Schistocerca piceifrons. Taxonomy (NCBI): domain Eukaryota; kingdom Metazoa; phylum Arthropoda; class Insecta; order Orthoptera; family Acrididae; genus Schistocerca; species Schistocerca piceifrons. The sequence continues at coordinate 564,430,879 of NC_060149.1, forward strand.
TCGTGAATCCATTGACTAGCACGAAGTTCCAAGCGACTGGGAAAGAGCACTGATGACTCCTGTATATAAGGAAGGTAAAAGAAGGATCCCACATAATTACAAACAAAGTTCTTTAACATCAGTGTACCGGAGAATTCTTGAGAGTATTGTAAATTCTTTAAGAGAGAAGAGCTTCTACCCACAAACCAGCATCACAGATTTAGAAAGCGTCAGTTGTGCAAAACTCTTCTTGCCCTTTTTTTGCCTGATATCCTGCGAACCATGGTTGATGGAAAACAAAGTCATTCCATATTCCCACAATTCCGGAAAACATTTGACATTATGACCTACTGTAGCCTGGTAACGCAGGCCCACGCATACGAAATAGGTTCTCAGATACGTGAGTGGCTCGAAGACTTTTTAAGTAACAGCAACCTGTAGGTTGCCCACAATGCCAAGTGCTTATCATGGACAAGGGTACCGTCAGGAGTGCCCATGTGCAAGTGCGATACGACCGCCGTTGTTCTGCGTATGCATAAAGTAATAGTCTGTCAGAAGTGTGAGCAGAAATATACGGTTGTTTGCTGAAGACCCTATAGCATGTAGTATATAGCCTATAGTGTATAGTATAAGAATACAGACTGAGTTAGAGATAATTACTATTTCTTTTGATTAATGACAGCTTACTCTGAACTTAGAATAGCTTAAGTTAATGCCGGTGCGTAGGAAAAACGATACTGTAATGTTTGAAGACGGTATTAACAGTGTGCTGCTTTTCAGTTCAGATTAGAGGGAGACATCAAAGCAGTTGTTGCTATATTTGTTACCGATGGGTCGGTGAACACACGAGTATTACGGAGATGCTTTCCGAACTCAAATGGAAATCTCTGGATGGAAGACGACGTTCTTTTCGAGAATCACTATTGAGAAAACTTTGAGAACATCATTTGTAGCTGACAGCATTATGATTATACTTCCACCGACGTACGTTTCGCATAAGAACCATGATAACAAGATAAGGAAAATCAAGAACTTCACAGAGACATATAAATGGTCGTTTCTCCCTCACTTTATTTGGGAGTGGAATAGGAAAGGAAATGACTAGTAGTGATACACGGCACTCTCTCCTATATACCATCCGATGGCTTGCGGAGTATGTATGTGTATGCGGATATAGATTCTTACGTGCCATCCGCTCTGGCACTGATACAAGCACAGCCTGCGTGTCTGTGATATGAGAAGTAAGATATGTGAAAGTTTGTAAACGTTAACACATCCCGACTTATCTGAGATCGTCTCAGTATACACAGATATCTTAACAATGTGACGGTCGTACCTCAAGCATGCTGTAAGGATATTGGTGGGGAAGATGGCACAGGGGGGCTGCAGATATTCATATATCCTGTGGCTAAGGAACATAGAATTATCAGAAGGGAATGCTCGATTTATAACGACAGAATGAATTGTGTGTTTGACTCTCTGGAAGAATTTCTAAGTGTACTAAAAACTAACAAGTACTGTTTAAAGTGTGCTCTGCTGTGCTCTACCGACTGCTTGTAGGTGGTGTAAACTATTGCAAAACTTACAGAACAGTTTCTGTGTTGTGTTTACCTGTGTTCTGTAATGTGTGTACTGGGATAAAGAGAATACACGAAAGTTAAGTGGTGTACAAGTATACCTTCTAGAAAATCAAGCCACGCGGAGCGGCGGTTAGAGGCGACATGTCACGAATTGCGCGGCCCCTCCCGCCGGAGGTTCGAGCCCTCCCCTGGGTATGGGCGTGTGTCTGTTGACCTTAGCGAAAGTTACTTTAAGTAGCGTGTAAGTCTAGGGACCGGTGACCTCAGAAGTTAGGCCCATTATTAATTGATACACACATTTTAGAAAATCAATACCGTGAAAAGTTATAAACTGCTAGCGACTTGCCCCACTTTCACATGGGTAGTGCTAAGTGTCTATGGGTGGACGACTTTTTTACATGACAATATTTTTTTGAGGCTTCACTTTTGTATAACTTAAACAATTTAAGCTGTACACACCAGAATAGTTCCAGGAGGAAGATTTGTTATACGTTCTATATTTAATTGAAATTTGGAGCGACATCTCGTGGGAATGATAGGAGCTGCCAGCTGCTGCGCGGCCCAGTGTGCCGACTGTAACGTCAGATCAGCGTGGGCGACAGCCACTTGCTGGCCGACTGACTGCAGTGTCTGCATCTCGCAGTCTGCCCAAATGCAACGGAGCTTCGTACAGGTCACAGCCAGTACCTGCCAGCCCACAACCTGCGCCATTCTAGTGGAAGCTACATTTTCTATTAGACTTTTCCACTCATTTCCCAATTTAACATCATTACGAAGCAACATTAGCAGGAAACATCCTCTGCCACTAAACTTTGGAACAATGATCTCATTGCCATGCACAAAGGGTACAGAGCACTCCCCGGCATGGGGCATGCTACGAAGCACATTAACATACGAAACTTTGTTATGAAGTCCCCTCGACATCATAAAACCGGTAAGAAGAATTTTCCACCACGCAGCTTTTCCCATATAACATTGGTAGGAGGCTGCTCTGTCACAGATCGCAAGCAGCCTCTCACAGATCATCAGAAGCAGGTACACACTGTCACATAACATCAGAACCAAGCACCCTCTCCCACTCAAAGCTGATCGACTGCAGCGTCAGGCCGCATGTGCGACTGGGATTCCAAGCAGTTCTGCCATTCACGGATAGATAGCAATGTAATCGTTATCACGGCGGCCAATTTGCTGGAAACTTTTATTAATTATGTACACAAACCTCCTTCATAAATCAGTCTACCCATTAATGAAAACCGTATCTAAATTCCTCCAAGAGTTTCTGAGAGTAATCTGAATTTCGGAACATACACACAGAACTGTGGCAGATGGTATCAATATAGAGGGTGAGTCACGTCAGACGTAATACCCCTTTTATTGCGTCAACGGTTACACAAATCGGAACGCGGTTTTCGGCAAATGTTGGAGCGTTGAGAGGCACATATGTTTTTGTTTCGTTATCGTTTTTTGCGCCGGTATCAACGGAGATATTGAACCAAGTACATTTTTTAAAAATATGGAACAGTCCACTTGTTGTAGCCGCATTCGGCAGCTCTTGAGTAGGCAATTACAGTGATATAACGTTTATTAATGTTGACGTTGAAATCTGTCGTAAGAAAATTCGAGAAATGTCCTAAAATATGAGAGGACGGTGGCCGGAATCGGCATTAGCGGGTGCAAACACTGCCAAGCAGGGCTCTCGTGCTACGCCCTCTCAGAATGTCAAGATAGCTGCCTGTTTACTAGCCTGCGCTGTAGGCCGCTCATTTCTTTGTCAACATTCGCTGCGTGCAGACACGTACATCAATGAGGAGAAGCTGGATGGTCTACTTTTATAAGGTGAATATAAAAGAAATCCAGCAAAAACTGTACAGCAGTGTTAGTCTATCTATCCAGATCACCAATGTCAGACGCGTTAGGAAGTTGCACGAATTATTAAGACACCAATGTGGACAGGCTGTTTGAACGTCAAAAAGCGGACAAGAAAGAAGACTTCAACTGGCAGAGAACACAAGGAAGCTGTTCTGTCTACGACGCTAATGAAACCGCACAGGGGGACGAAAATATTGCCATGGAATGTGGAATCATCCAAACGAGTGTCATACGCATCCTGCATCGACATAATTTCCATCCCTATCATCTGTCACTACATCAGGCACTCGACGACCGTGATTTCGAACTTCGTACAGAAATTTGACGGTTCGTTTTTCTGCAAACGAGAGACGTCCATACGTTTTACCAACGTGTGCTCTTTACCGAGGAAGCATCATTTACTAACGTCACTAATATAAATTTAGGGTAACATGTACTACCGGGGAGCCGAAAATCCACACAGGCTTCGTCAGGTGCAACATCAACGGACGTGGAACGTAAACGTATGGTGCGGCATTATAGGGAATTACGTTGTGGTGTATTACTTCACCTCAGGCGTTCCAAATGGACATTCGTACGCACACTTTCTGACGAATATTCTGCTGATTCACTAGAAGAAGTACCTCTGTATATTCGAGAGTCTATGTGGCTGCAACGCGACGGCTGTTCAGCTCAATCGTCCCGTGTTGCAACGCAGATACTGCAAGAGAACTTCCTGGACGTTGGATAGGACGAAATTCGGTTGTAAAGTGGCTTGCGACGTCCCACAGTTTGATTCCTCTTGATTTCTTTCTTTGTGAAGCACTAAAAGATGCAGTCTCTGACAAAGTCCCAACTGAACCAGGCGATAAGTGTTGTCGAATTTCCAGTGCGTGCTCTACCACATCATCCACTGTAATTTCATCTGTTCATCGTTCTGTTGAAAGGTGATTGCAAATGCGCCTTTTAGTCCATGGTCCACAGTTTTACCATATGCTTAAATAAAGGATACAGTTATGTCTCTGGAAGACCAAAATTTTATGTTTAGGTGCTTACGAATTGGTTTGTAGTAAATTGTTTATTTCATTTACGTGTGTACGAAACGCATTTCAATGTCAAATAAGTCGACACCGATATTGACGTAGCGTGTAACACTGTCAGTACGCAATTACGTCCAGCATGAAACGACATTTCGTTAAGAAGAATATCTATTTTGCGGTGCACAGTTGGCCACCAAATTTTTTTTCTTAAAATGTTTAGTTCATTGAATGTATCCAATATGATACAATTTATAGCAGCACAGGTAGAGACAGTTGTACGACAACAAGTACGAGGGTTCATCAGAAAGTTGTGCACCTAATTTTTTTTTTCTTCAACAGTTCGTTATTGAACATAATGAGAATTACACACATGTATGACCTATCGGTACTAGTCCTTTTGCTGGTAGCGGGGTCAGTGTTTCAGTCTATGAATCACCTCCTCATCGTTCTCAAAACGTCTTCCACGATGGCATCCTTTAATGGCCCAAACAAGTGGAGGTCCGATGCGGCTGGGTCAGGTCTGTAGGGTGGATGGGGTAACACTGTCCAACCCCGCTTTGCGATGTGTTCAGCAGTCCTCAGATTTGTGTGGGAGCCGGCCGCTGTGACCGAGTGGTTCTAGGTGCTTCAGTCCGGAACCGCCCTGTTGCTACGGTCGCAGGTTCGAATCCTGCCTCGGGCGTGGCTATGTGTGATGTCCTTAGGTTAGTTACGTTTAAGTAGTTCTAAGTCTAGGGGACTGATGACCTCAGATGTTAAGTCCCATAGTGCTTAGAGCCTTAGAGGCACTTGTGTGGGGCCGAGCGTTATCATGTTGCAGCAAAACATCTCCAGGGTTGCTCTGGCGCCGAAGTCGTCGGAAGCGCGTCTTGAGTTTTGTTAATGTGTTGACGTATGCTTCTGAATTAATGGTACCGCCTCTTGGCATTACATTAATGAGAACCATACCGTCACAGCTCCAGAACGTGGTGATCATGACCTTATCCGCTGAAGCAGTTGCTCTGAATACTTTCTTCTGTGGCGAGCGGGAATGGCGCCATTCCATCGAATGTCGTTTTGTTTTGTTTCGAGCTCAAAACCAAGTCTCATCACCAGTCACAATCCGGGACAAGAGAACCTCCCCGTCAGCTGCAACAAATCAAGACAAATGTTTCTTCTGTGCGATTTGTGACCCACCGTTAAACAACACGGGACCCATCTTGCACACACTTTTCAATACCCATGAGTGCGGATAACTGTATCCACATTTCCTTTTCTGCCACGTCGTAACGCGTCTGTCCTCATCAGCTCGCCGCAACATGTCAGGTGTGACAGCCGTGGATGGACTCCCCGACCGCTGCAAATCGTGGAGCTCCGCCGAACCGACTTCTGGTGACTTTACCCTCCTTGCCCAGCGACTAACAGGACTTCTGTCCACAGCATATGTTCCATAGATTTCACACAAGCGTTTGTGAATATTCCCCACAGTTTCTTTTTCTGCAGTGAGTAACAGAATGACGACACACTGCTATACAGGGTGTTACAAAAAGGTACGGCCAAACTTTCAGGAAACATTCCTCACACACAAATAAAAAAAAGATGTTATGTGGACATGTGTCCAAAAATGCTTAATTTCCATGTTAGAGCTCATTTTAGTTTCGTCAGTTTGTACTGTACTTCCTCGATTCACCGCTAGTTGGCCCAATTGAAGGAAGGTAATGTTGACTTCGGTGCTTGTGTTGACATCTGTGAACGTTTGGGCAGGCATTGTTGGTGATGTCTTGATTGGGCCCCATGTTCTTCCACGTACGCTCAATGGAGCACGTTATCATGATTTCATACAGGATACTCTACCTGTGCTACTAGAACATGTGCCTTTACAAATACGACACAACACGTGGTTCATGCACGATGGAGCTCCTGCACATTTCAGTCGAAATGTTCGTACGCTTCTCAACAACAGATTCGGTGACCGATGGATTGGTAGAGGCGGACCAATTCCATGGCCTCCACACTCTCCTGACCTCAACCCTCCCGACTTTCTTTTATGGGGTCATTTGAAAGCTCTTGTCTATACAACCCCGGTACCAAATGTAGAGACTCTTCGTGCTCGTATTGTGGACGGCTGTGATACAATACGCCATTCTCCAGGGCTGCATCAGCGCATCAGGGATTCCATGCGACGGAGGGTGGATGCATGTATCCTTGCTAACGGAGTACATTTTGAACATTTCCTGTAACAAAGTGTTTGAAGTCACGCTGGTACGTTCTGTTGCTGTGTGTTTCCATTCCAAAGACTAGACAATATTCATCTAACTCCGTCTTTAACCAGGTATAGAACCACCACATCGTAGGCATACGCCAGAACCATTAGGGTCGCACCAGAAAGGGTCGTTCCTCCTAACTGAAGTGAGAGGAGGCGAAGCAGCAGTTACAGAGAGAGGGCTATTAAGGATATCGAAAGCGAGCAATCGTGTGACACAGCCTGACTTGTCACGATCGACGGCGTCAGATGATCGTGAACGAATATCTTCGTCGTGATACAGCGAAACACGTGGAAAATAACTACACGAACCTCAGGGTTAAAACCGAATACCTCCAACACACGGACCACATAACTGTGAGAAATACGGTCAATTGCCTTCTTAAAATCTAGAACAGTCAGGGAACCGTGAACAGAAGTGGCTGCAGCAACCGTAATCACATCACGGTACGGTACTATTGGAGTCAAAAGTCGAGCGACCAGAAGGGCAACTCCGATGCTTCCCAGTCACGTTCGCCATTAGAGATGCTAACGGGTTATTGATTGCCCTTGCAACAGTTCTATAGTCAAAATTAAGCAAACTGAGACGACGAAAAGAATCCACTGTTACATAGGCAGATTATTTCGCTATTAATACTATTTTACGCATCTTTAAGTCTGCAGGCACAATTCTCTGCTGCATAACCACATTTAACATCGTCATAAATGTCGCGACAAAGAAGGGTCAAAAGCGCACATAAAACTGCTTAGGGAGATAATCCGGATTGGGTGATTTACGCGAGGGAAAAGCAGCAAGAGGAGCACCTATCTCATCTACCTGAAACGTGGCCCAATATTCAACAATCTGAGCAGGTGTGGTCGTCACACTTAGGGCTCCGTGAGCATCATCGGGAAAGGGTCTCACATAGTTATCGACTGTATGTAGTTCCACGTAGTACTGTGGAGAGCTCGAACAATATCACCTGGCTCAGTCAGTTGGTGGCGGCCTGAAGCCACTGTGAAAGACATAATGAAGGAAGGACGACGTCGCAATTGATGCCGAAGCAGGTGATACAACGGTGTCAGTTTCCCTTCAACAACCGATCGAGGTTTGGATTTGACCTGCAAACCCTCCATCGGATGCTGATTGAGCTGCAGCAGCTTTCATGTAAATTGACGAACATCTTGGGTCCGTAGAGGAGCATCACCCGCTCGTTCATACACTTCACGCAAAAGAATAGTAGTTTTCCTGAAGTCCCACGCTCGAGCAGAACCAAATCAACAGCGAAGAACAACGCACAGTGGAGGGGAGGCAACGCTTCCACACTGCTTCAGCCACGTTGTTTAGCACACTCTCCGTGAGCACCTGCACATTCAGCATCCACTGTGACCGAAACAGTTTCGCAAGTTGCAGTTCAAACATTATACTAGGCTCCATAGCGCGTTGGTGAGAAAAGGAAACGGATATAAGGTCAACCGCAAGAAACCTTACGTAAGCAATCAGATAAATAAAATCTGTCGATACTGCTACAAGAACTGCCGATAAAAAACGTGTATCTAACGAAGGTGGGATAATTCAGCTCCCACACGTCACGTAAAAGAACCGAGTTAACCAGTTCACCTAATTCACAACAAATATCGTAACGTTGGGACTGATCGCTAGGACGTAAAACACAATTAAAATCGACAATTAATATGAGACACTGAGGACGCTTGCGTAAAAGATAGACAGAACCGCAAACGCGCTACTGTATGACCCGAAGCAGACGGTGCACGTAAAACCACAAAGGTGAAGTCGAAAAGAGAAAGTCCTGTCCCCCTCACGATGAAGTAGGGCGGTACACGTCGCCCATTCAGGAGCCACATTAAAAATAGTCTGAAATACTAGGAGAGGATCCTGATTAATAAAATGTCTTACAGAAGCACACTATCAGCACACGACTCGTAAGAAAACTGACGTAACGAAGCCAAACGTAAATCTGATTAAAGCCTATTAACGTTTAGGTTAATAAAGGCGTAAGCTTGAGTCATCAATCAGAATAAAATCAGGGAAAAACGGCACAAAAGCAAAACAAAAAAAACACACACACACACACACACACACAAATCGTTCCACCCTCCACCGTCACAATCCATTGCCGAATCCATCGACGAATCGGATGGAGGGCGTCCAGTGCCGCGTTCTGCCGAATCTACACTCCTGGAAATGGAAAAAAGAACACATTGACACCGGTGTGTCAGACCCACCATACTTGCTCCGGACACTGCGAGAGGGTTGTACAAGCAATGATCACACGCACGGCACAGCGGACACACCAGGAACCGCGGTGTTGGTCGTCGAATGGCGCTAGCTGCGCAGCATTTGTGCACCGCCGTCGTCAGTGTCAGCCAGTTTGCCGTGGCATACGGAGCTCCATCGCAGTCTTTAACACTGGTAGCATGCCGCGACAGCGTGGACGTGAACCGTATGTGCAGTTGACGGACTTTGAGCGAGGGCGTATAGTGGGCATGCGGGAGGCCGGGTGGACGTACCGCCGAATTGCTCAACACGTGGGGCGTGAGGTCTCCACAGTACATCGATGTTGTCGCCAGTGGTCGGCGGAAGGTGCACGTGCCCGTCGACCTGGGACCGGACCGCAGCGACGCACGGATGCACGCCAAGACCGTAGGATCCTACGCAGTGCCGTAGGGGACCGCACCGCCACTTCCCAGCAAATTAGGGACACTGTTGCTCCTGGGGTATCGGCGAGGACCATTCGCAACCGTCTCCATGAAGCTGGGCTACGGTCCCGCACACCGTAAAGCCGTCTTCCGCTCACGCCCCAACATCGTGCAGCCCGCCTCCAGTAGTGTCGCGACAGGCGTGAATGGAGGGACGAATGGAGACGTGTCGTCTTCAGCGATGAGAGTCGCTTCTGCCTTGGGGCCAATGATGGTCGTATGCGTGTTTGGCGCCGTGCAGGTGAGCGCCACAATCAGGACTGCATACGACCGAGGCACACAGGGCCAACACCCGGCATCATGGTATGGGGAGCGATCTCCTACACTGGCCGTACACCACTGGTGATCGTCGAGGGGACACTGAATAGTGCACGGTACATCCAAACCGTCATCGAACCCATCGTTCTACCATTCCTAGACCGGCAAGGGAACTTGCTGTTCCAACAGGACAATGCACGTCCGCATGTATCCCGTGCCACCCAACGTGCTCTAGAAGGTGTAAGTCAACTACCCTGGCCAGCAAGATCTCCGGATCTGTCCCCCATTGAGCATGTTTGGGACTGGATGAAGCGTCGTCTCACGCGGTCTGCACGTCCAGCACGAACGCTGGTCCAACTGAGGCGCCAGGTGGAAATGGCATGGCAAGCCGTTCCACAGGACTACATCCAGCATCTCTACGATCGTCTCCATGGGAGAATAGCAGCCTGCATTGCTGCGAAAGGTGGATATACACTGTACTAGTGCCGACATTGTGCATGCTCTGTTGCCTGTGTCTATGTGCCTGTGGTTCTGTCAGTGTGATCATGTGATGTATCTGACCCCAGGAATTTGTCAATAAAGTTTCCCTTTCCTGGGACAATGAATTCACGGTGTTCTTATTTCAATTTCCAGGAGTGTATATGTTTCTGTTTTTACTTTGCTACAGCATTATCTGGCGGGATTCGTTGTTTACACCGGAATTATACCAAGTCATCCTCCGCAGCCGACGAGGTGGGAAGTTCGTTGATCGCTTCCAAGTCAGTCGTTTCCGGCCCTGAATAGGAAGCTGTTTGCACAGGAGGAACCATAGCGAACGTGACCGACCCATGTCAACACGATAAGAAGACTGCAGCCTGGGCATCTTGTGGTACTACCTCCGAGTTTGGCTTATCTAAGAGCAAGAAAATAGAGCCGCCGTCGGGAGTAATAGACAAAGGGAACAGGAGGGTGCTGTGACTCAACAGTTGGAACGAACGGAACAAGCGACAAGGGAATCGAGAGCGGGTCCTCTGACATCTCGAGAGGTGCAGTGGAAACATCCGTGGAAACAGAACGAGCACCAAAACTTTCCATCTCGCACGTGGTTCAGGAGAACTGGTGGTGGTGGTGGCGGGGGGGGGGGGGGGGGGGGGCGCAGGACAGGGCTACAACATCAGCATGTCCGCATCCTCGATACTGCGTCTCTTGTTTTGGATTTCTGCCATGTGAAGACACATCAGAACTCCAGAACTCGTCTTCGGTCGTAACGGTGCAAAATCAGTAGCAGCCGAATTCAAATCCGTGCGGTGGGCGTCAATAGCAGATCTCCCAGGACCTGATTCAGTTCTGTTGAGGACTAGGTCTACACCGCTAATTTGTGGCACTGTTCAAGAGAATATCGCAAAAGAAAAACCCTATGTGGACAATTGGTACGAAGATGACCATTCTTGTTACACAAAAAGCACGTCCTTACCTGGCCACTGAACTGTATGTAACATATATACGGTAAGCACATACTTTTAAATTTCTACGGAACTTAACCCGCAGTAACGTTGAAGTCTGTGCTGGCTGAGCGAATGTTTTTAAATTAACCATACTTAAGCAAAACTAACTCGTGAGGCACAATGGGCACACGAACGTTTTCCGCATTCAGCATCAGCACTCAGAAGGAGGGCTGTACTTAATGAGTCATCTCTGGACGGAAAGGAACATGAGAACCGTGATTATACAGCAAATTTTCTTCTTGTAAAGGATTCATAAATTTAACGAAGGACACAAAATATTCAAAGACAAAATGCGCAATATGTACCTGATCCTACCCTCTCCTTCCTTCCTCCATCCTCCCGCTTAACCATGTACCTTGCTGTTGGTGAAGCGGCTTGCGTGTCTCAGCGATACAGATAGCCGTACCGTAGGTGCAACCACAACGGAGGGGTATCTGTTGAGAGGCCAGTCAAACGTGTGCATCCTGAAGAGGGGCAGCAGCCTTTTCAGTAGTTGCAGGGGTAACATTCTGGATGATTGACTGAACTGGCCTTGTAACATTAACCTAAACGGCCTTGCTGTGATGGTACTGCGAACGGCTGAAAGCCAGAGGAAACTACAGCCGCAAATTTTCCCGAAGGACTGCAGCTTTACTGTATGGTAAATAATGATGGCGTCCTCTTTGGTAAAATATTCCGGAGGTAAAACAGTCCCCCATTTGGCTCTCCTCCCCTGGACTACTCAGGAGGACGTCGTTATCAGGAGAAACAAAACTGGCATTCTACGGATCGGAGCATGGAATGTCAGATCCCTTAATCGGGTAGGTAGGTTAGAAATTTTAAAAAGGGAAATGGATAGATTAAAGTTAGATATAGTGGTAATTAATGAAGTTCGGTGGCAGGAGGAACAAGATTTCTGGCCAGGTGAATACAGGGTTACAAATACAAAATCAAACACTGAAAACGCAGGAGTAGGTTTAACAATGAATACAAAAATGGGAGCTCGAGTAAGCTATTACGAACAGCATAGTGAACGCATTATTGTAGCCAAGACAGACACGAAGCCCACGCCTACCACAGTAGTAAAAGTTCATTTGCCCACTAGCTCAGCAGATGACGAAGAGATTGAAAAAATGTATGCTGAGATAAAAGATATTATTCACATAGTGAATGGAGTCGAAAATTTAATAGTCATGGAGGACTGGAACTCGATGGTAGGAAAAGGAAGAGAAGAAAAAGTTGTTGGTGAATATGGAATGGGGGTAAGGAATGAAAGAGGAAGCCGCATGGTAGAATTTCGCGGAGAGCATATCCAAATCACAGCTAACACTTGGTTTAAGAGTGATGAAAGAAGGTTAAATACGTGGAGGAGGCCTTGAGACACTCGAAGGTTTCAGACTGATGATACAGTGGTAAGGTTTAGGAACCAAGTTTTAAATTGTAAGACCTTTCCAGCGGCAGATGTGGACTCTGACCACAACCTATTGGTTATGAACTGTCGATTAAAACTGAAGAAACTGCAAAAAGCAGAGAACCAGAGGTTGTTGAGAGTTTCAGAGAGAGCATTAGGGAACTATTGACCAGAACGAGGGAAAGAAATACGGTAGAAGAAGAATGGGTAGCTTTGAGAGATGAAATAGTGAAGGCAGCAGAGGATCAAGTAGGTAACAAGAGGAGGGCTAGTAGAAACCCTTGGGTAACAGAGGAGATATTGAATTTAATTGATCCAAGGAGAAAATATAAAAATGCAGTAAATGAAGCAGGCAAAAAGGAATACAGACGTGTCAAAAATGAGATCGATAGGATGTACAAAATGGCTGAGCAGGGATGGCTAGAGGACAAATGTAAGAATATAGAAGCACATATCACTAGGGGTAAGATAGAAAATGCCTTCAGGAAAATTAAACACACCTTTGGAGAAAAGAGAAACACTTGTATGAATATCAAGAGCTCAGAGGGAAAACCAGTTCTAAGCAAAGAAGGGAAATAGAAAGGTGGAAGGAGTACATAAAAGGTCTATACAAGGGCGATGTTCTTGAGAGCAGAGTTATGGAAATCGAAAGGGACGCAGATGAATATGAAGTGGGAGATATGATACTGCGTGAAGAATTTGACGGAACACTGAAAGATCTAAGTCGACACAAGGCCCCGGGAGTAGACAACATTCCATTAGAACTACTGATAGCCTTGGGAGAGCCATGTCTGACAAAACTCTGCCATCTGGTGAGCAAGATTTATGAGATGGTCGAAATACCCTCAGACTTCAAGAATAATATAATAATTCCAATCCCAAACAAAGCAGATTTTGACAGATGTGAAAATTACCGAACTAGCAGCTTAATAAGTCACGGCTGCAAAATACTAACATGAATTCTTTACAGAAGAATGGAAAACTGGTAGAAGCCGACCTTGGGGAAGATCGGTTCGGATTCCATAGAAATGGAGAACACGGGAGGCAAACTTGACCCTACGACTTATCTTAGAAAATAGATTACGGAAAGGCAAACCTACGTTTCTAGCATTTGTAGACTTGGAGAAAGCATTCAACAATGTTGACTGGAATGATCTCTTTCAAATTCTGAAGGTGGCAGGAGTAAAATACAGGGAGCGAAACCCTATTTACAATTTGCACAGAAACCACATGGAAGTTACGAGAGTCGATGGGCATGAAAGGGAAGCAGTTGTTGGGAAATGAGTAGACGGGGTTGTAGTCTATCCTCGATGTTATTTAATCTGTATATTGAGCAAGCAGTAAAGGAAACACAAGAAAAATATGGAGTAGAAATTAAAATCCATGGAGATGAAATAAAAAACTTTGCGGTTTTCTGCTGACGTTGTAATTCTGTCAGAGATAGCAAAGAACCTGGAGGAGCAGTTGAACGGAATGGACAGTGTCTCGAAAGGAGGATATAAGATGAACATCAACAAAAGCAAAACGAAGATAATGGAGTTTAGTCGAATTAAATCAGGTGATACTGAGGGAATTAGATTAGGAAACGAGTCACTTAAAGTAGTAGATGAGTTTTGCTATCTGGGGAGCAAAATAACTGATGATTGTCGAAGCATAGAGGATATAAAATGTAGACTGGCTGTGGCAAAGAAAGCGTTTCTGAAGAGGAGAAATTTGTTAACATTGAGTATAGATTTAAGTGTCAGGAGTTCTTTTCTAGAAGTATTTGTTTGGACTGTAGCCGTGTATGGAAGTCTAACAAGGGAGATAAACTGTTTAGACAAGAGGAGAATAGAAGCTTTCGAAATGTGGTGCTAAAGAAGAATAATGATGGGTGGATCACGTAACGGATGAGGAAGTGCTGAATAAAACTGGTCAGAAGAGGAATTTGTTGCACAACTTGACTAGATGAAGGGATCGATTGATAGGACATGTTCTGAGGCTTCAAAGGATCACCTACTTAGTTGGGTTGGGTTGTTTTGAGGGAGGAGATCAAACTGCGAGGTCATCGTTCTCATTGCATTAGGGAAGGAGGAGTAAGGAAGTCGGCCGCGCCCTTTTCAAAGGAACCGTCCCAACTGTCGCCCGAAGAGAGTTAGGGAAATCACGGAAAACCTAAATAAGGATGGCCGGACGCGGGATTGAACCGTCGTCCTCCTTAATCCAAGTTCAGTGTGCTAACCACTGCGCCACCTCGCTCAGTCCTATTTAGCTCTGGAGGCCAGCGTGGAGGATAAAAATCGTAGAGGGAGACGAAGAGTTGAATACACTAAGCAAGCTGAGAAGGATGCAGTTTTCAGTAGTTATTTGGAGATGAAGGAGCTTGCCAAGGATACAGTAGCATGGAGAGCTGCATCAAACCAGTCTGTGGACTGAAGACCACAACTACAACAACAACATGCACCTGATCCGAATTCAAACCAAAAGTCTGTTCCAAACAGTCGTGGATTTTCAGAGAATTGGACTGCACATCACAGGTCGACTACCAAAAGAAAAACTCACCAGACATACTAGCGGAAAAGACCAGGGCGCCATGAAAACAAGTCAAGCAGACAACAACGTTACCAAGAGCGCATTTAAACAAACACAAAGACAAATTCGATCTAGAATATCCACTCACAAAGCACAAAACCTAACGCTAATTTCTAACTTCCAATACTCGTGGCCGAGGCCTACGACTCGTGGCGCTGTAACGGAGCAGAAGTAAACAACGTCCTACCCTACAGCATCGCAAGCAGAAGTGGCAGCAAGACCACCGTACCAGGTGCGCTTTGCATTGTGTTGTCCGCTCTCTCAAGTCGCTGCTTTACTGCTGCTCGCTAGGTGACAATTTTCACAACCTAACTTTAATTCACGAATATTAAGACAATACGTACGAAATATTTTTAAATTGTAGACGAAAATCCCTACAGCAGTTCGTGAGATTAGCCTGCACATTTTACGCAAACTGTTAAAACGGCACAACATGAGATGCCTTTTATTAATTAATACGCATTTGAAACTGAAAGGAGAAACCTACGAAATAAGCAATGGATGTTCTTACTGAAAAACAATGAAACAAGAACTGAGGTTGAAGTTCTTGTTACAGCAAGTACTCAGTTTTCTTCTTTTTTTTTTAAAAAAAAAACACTTTACATTTTGACAGTTTGATGCTATACATACATTTCATGACTTAAAGAAGAATGAGAACAGAGTACTGTTACCGGTAAAACACAAAGCAGAACTGGCAGGCCTACTTGTTGCATCATGGAAGGCTAGGGTGATAATTTTAATTGCACGTAGTTTTCTTTTTCACACAGAGGCACCTCAAATTTTTACATTTCATGTTGGACACACACCTGACAAATCCTTGGTGCTTCCTGTCGATTGAGAAGTAGCTGGAGATCGGAGAGGTATTTCGTTGTCAGGAACGTCTTCAGTTGTTAGTAAATTCTTTGGACAGACGATGAATTCTGATCTAGCGTAGAGCTGCTCCAAGATTCCTGCTGCAGTTCCAGATCGGTTAAAACCGTTTTCCGTCACATTCATACGAACTGCCAACAGATTACATGAGTCACCTCGCCGTTTGGCGACATCTGTAATCGGAACTCTAACAGAGGCAACGAAAGGCATGTGAGGAAATTTTTTGTCAGAATCATTTTCCCTTTTTTTGATCTGAATCTCGAGGTACAATTTCGATTCCGTTTTACTTTGGATAGCGTTCTGAATACTGAAGCTAACACTACACAAAATGCTAAGCCCTTAGCCCACTACTTCGTCGCCGTCATCGTCGTTAGGAGAATGTCCACAGATGACATGAACGTTTCGGCCACACCTTTGACATGCAGGAGCATCGCCGTGTCCTTTTAAGCAGACGCAACAGATATCAGAAGGAGAATAACTTTTCGGTAACCACAGAAAAGAAAGATTCTTCGATAACCATGGCTTCAACGTTCTTTTGGTTTCCTACATCAGAGATAGCATTGTCATATATGTCTTCTGCAGGGAGCTGTGCCTCTTGCATTAATTCATCTCGTCTTTCTTTCTGCTGTTATGTTATTGTGCGCTCTCTATTACTTTTTCCAGCTCTTCCTCAGTGTCTACGTCGTGAAAAACCTCGTCAGGCAGGGAAGACGTCGAGAGACCTACTCATGCTCTGCAGCCGGACAGAGGTTCGTATGTTAATCCCAGAAGCTTTATTTCTCATAAGTTGTACGAACCACCGTCCGGTACTCCAGGAGCTAGTTTTTACGTCTTCCGTCTAAGCACACAGCGTATTTTCAATGTCCTCATCTGCTCCTTCTACGCTCTCCTAACTTTGTGAGTGGCGCGGCTGACCGTGGACTATCTTAAAGGTGGGCCAATACTTCTTTAGGCTGCTTACCACATTGTTTGCAAAATTGCCTGCCATTATCGTTCTGTAAATTCGTTGGAGCATCAAATATGCCGAAAAGGTTGTAGTCTGCTGATTCCGTTCTCTTTCATTTCAGAGCTCAGAGAACTAAAAACATAGTGAGATGATCTTCCTATCCGGATGGTACAGAAAATCGCTGAGATCGACCTGACAGCGGTAACTGAATTCAGAAAGAACCGTTTATACGACTGCTATAAAACGTTCTTTTAACACCTTTTTACTTCTTCTGGCAAGGATGACAAAGGTGAATGTGAACTCAGTATCACGACAGGTAATGTTCTTATATTTGGGTGAAAGTTCTTTCAAAGTCCTGTCCTTCCCTCCATGACTAATACCCAAATCGGCCTTATGGAGTATGTCAAATGACTAGGACTGCGCGACATAAAATTGAATAGCACTCACAACTACTTTAAGAGGATAGATCAACTTAGAACAAGTCTTATTCTCGACCATCATTACGTCATAGTGTTTCAGTAGTCAATAGTCCCGTGGTTACTTCCTCGCGGTCGTCTTGGCCTTTTTCACATATTTGACTAGCTTTTGATAACTGGTTTCGGTTAGGAATACACAGTTTTCAGCAGAATTGGCTCTTGCTTGAGACAGTTCATTGCAGAACTGTCGTTAATGCTAACATGGCGTGATTCCTGACATGCTACTGCACTCCCTACCGACAGGGTGATAGAAGAACTGCGGGAAAGGATGACGGGAGAGCGTCTGTGGAACTTCAGCCGGATGCTATACACTCGAGAACTATTATGGCGATATCCGTGAGGTGACAGTTCAAAGTCGTAGAGCAAAAGACTGGCTTCGCAAACATTAAACAAAGACCAGAAGAACGCATACGCCACCCCCAGTCCGGAGAAGTATACAATATCTAATCAATTTATAACATATCAGTCTCTTCATAGTTTGACGTCGGATTCACACAAAATTCCAGTAATGTATATACACTGAAGCGCCAAAGAAGCTGGTATAGGCATGTGTATTCAAATACAGAGATATATAAACAGACAGAATACGGCACTGCGGTCGGCAACACCTGTGTAAGACAACAAGTGTCTAGTGCAGTTGATACATAGGTTACTGCTACTACAATGGCATGTTATAAAGATGTAAGTGAGTCTGAATGTGGTATTACAGTCGGCGCACGAGCGATGGGACACAACATCTCCGAGATAGCGATGAAGGGGGGATTCTCCAGTACGAATATTTCTCGAGTGTACCGTGAATATCAGGAATCCGGTGAAACGTCAAATCTCCGACATCGCTGCGGCCGGGAAAAGATCTTGCAAGAACGGGACCAAAGACGACTGGAGAGAATCGTTTAGCGTGATAGAAGTGCAACCCTTCGGCATATTGCTGAAGATTTCTATCCTGGGCCATTAACAATTGTCAGTGCGAGAACCATTCAACGACACATCATCGACATGGGCTTTCGGAACCAGAGGCCCACTCGTGTACCCTCGATGACTTCACGACACGAAGCTTTACGCGCCACCTGGGCCCGTCAAAAGCGACATTGGACTGTTGATGACTGGAAACATCCTGCCTGGTCGGACAAGTCTAGTTTCAAATTGTATCGAGTGGATGGACGTGTACGAGTATGGAGACAACCTCATGAACCCATGAAACGTGCTTATCACCAGGAGACTCTTCAAGCTGGTGGAGCTTCTGTAATGGTGTAGGGCGTGTGCAGTTGGAGTGATATAGGGCGTCTGATACGTCTAGATATGACTCCGACTGGTGACACGTACGTAAGCACCCTGTCTGCATCCATTCACGTCCATTGTGCGTTCTGAAGGATTTTGGGCGGGTCCAGCAGGACAATGCGATACCCCATATATCCAGAATCTCAACACAGTGGCTCCAACAATACTCTTCTGAATTTAAACACTTCCGCTGGCCACGAAACTTCCCAGACGTGAACATCATTGAGCATATCTGGGATGCCTTGTAACGTGCTGTTCAGAAGAGATTTTCAACTCCTAGTACTTTTAAAGATTTATGGACAGCTTCGCAGGTCCATTTACAGGTTTCAGCGCAGCGCAAATATCTGTGGAACAACAACAGATATTGGACAACGACTTTCACAGGCGTGTATGTAAGACAGGAGATCTTGAAATAAATACAATGAGACAATTAAAAACATAAGCAAATGTTATTTGCAACGCAAACTTATGTCTTTTTTTAAGTTGACACTCCCGTATTATTTCTTACCCAACCAGTAACATGTAAAATCACAAAAATAATGGCGTTAGTTTCTTCGCAATATGTCCGTTACATTGCGAGATATATCAAAGTGTAACTGGCGCTTGAAATAAACGTAACGCACCGTGAACATCACTTGGCTCGTACTCGCGATGTGATTAACGCACTACGTTGCAACAGATTCTGTAGTTATTGCATTTTACACTGTTGTTAAGTGGACTGGAGACAATTTAGAAGTTCATTCACACAATTGTGACAACTACGTAAACTACCATTTACCCCTCTATTACATCCTTGGTTGGCCATTAATTGTGCTTACCCTGGCCTATAATATACGATCTTTTCTTTGGCGTTATCATCATTCTAATACTGTAGCAAAAGTCAATAAGGTAGAACGAGTAAATCCTTTCCTTATTTTTCATTTTGTGTCACTTGACGTCGGTATTGTTTCCAGTCCACTGAACAACATTGCAAATAGGAGTAAGTACAGTGTTTGCTGCATCGTAGTACGTCAATCACATCATGGTTAAGAGCAATGTGGGGTCCACGCCTGTGTTCAGTATGTACAACAGCGACACGTTTCGTATATTTCAAGCGTCAGATTCACTGTGCAGTTTCTCAGGATGTAATTAACGTATTGCGATGCAACTAAGGTCATTCTTCTTGTGATTTTTCATCTTATTCAATGCCTAAGATATAACACAGTGTGTCTATTTAAAAAAAAAACATACACTTGCGTTAAAAATAGTATTTGCTTACGTTTCAGAATGTCTCATACTATTTACTTTCATGAACTACTGCCTTAAATTCATACCCATCAAAGTAGTTTTTCAATATCTATTGTTGTTCTAGAGATATTTTGCACTGAAATGCCTAAGTGGACCACCCTGTCCATTTATGAAAAACTTAAAGCTCTGCTGAAAATAACACTTGCCCACAGTTTAGGATGTCTCATAGTATTTACTTTCAAGAGCCCCTGACTTACATTCATGCCTTTGAAATTCGCTTTTTAATGTCTTTGGTCGTTCCAGAGATATTTTGCTCTGAAACATTTAAATGGAACACTCCACGTACAAACACACACACACACACACAAACACACACACACACACACACACACACACACACACACACACACACACACGTACATGTAAACGATGAAACTATGTGGACATTGGTACCGCAGACTTTAACAAAGGCTATACATTTATTATACATAAGTGTTAAATAAAAACTGTAGGATCATATTTTCCTCAATCCAGGATATCGTTCTCCACAATCGCGACAAATACAAATACTACTGAATTATAGCTTCCCATGAACAATGTTATTCCACAGCTCTTAATAAAAAGATACAATGCATCGAACTGACTTCAACCATACCCCACTAAGTACGGTTAATGTATTGCGTGTATGCAAAAGATACCTTGACATGGAAAAATTTGGAGTCAAAATAGATAAACTAAAGTTCTAGCAAAGACAACTAAAAATGGTTCAAATGGCTCTGAGCACTATGGTACTTAACATCCACGGTCGTCAGTCCCCTAGAACTAAGAACTACTTAAACCTAACTAACCTAAGGACATCACACAACACCCAGTCAAAGGCAACTGTGAGGAAGCAAGTAAATATAGTGCTATAGAAAAAAGAAGAAGTCATAGCAGATGTGGAAATTAGGCTTAAAAAGTACTTTAAACACAGTATGAGAATATGAAAAAATCTGCATGTGACTTGCGAATGCAAGATATCAGTATTTATAGTAGATATCAAAGGAAAAGGGCCTTATTATTTATTATTTGCAGTAAATAATGGATCCAAGGAAATTTACTATACTGGAAGAAATGCGAAAAATCTGTTTATAAGAAATAACTTCTGGTTGGATGCTTACATTGTATCTAAATCTTATGGTCTCGATTTCTTGCATGTAGCAACAGAAAAGCCATTTTCAGAGTATGAAAGTGATGGAATACCTACGTCTAACTTCAATTTGTTTAGTAAAATGGTAAGTTTAAGGTTACATACGAAAATTTTTCTGCAATATTTGGAAGAGTTCCCAGTGTTCATGAACTCACGTAATGACTCAGTTATGCTAAATCAAGCACTCTCATTTGTTGACGGAAGCAGACTGAGCAGCCGTCATATTGATCTAAATATTTATGAAAGTAACAAGTTGTGTTTATTGCTTTTAAAATTCACACTTCCGTATGACGAAACTATGCTGGTCAAGTGTCACGCTTCATTGAAGATCCCTCGAAAGCACGTCAGTTTTATATGCATTGTTGTGCTAAACATGGGGAAATCTAAGGTCGACAACTAAACATGTGTAGCTCTTATTTTAGAGCAGGTTCTTGGTATTAGTTACTCATTGACCGTAAAAAGGAGATAAAACGCTGTCTGTAACGTTTTTCGAGACCTGGAGCCGTAGTTCTGATGGGTGAATGTTCCAGTCTTGTTCAGCATGGCAACCACAATGTACCTTCCGGTCCAAACATAAAGCTATATCGGAAAATTCAAAAAGTACAGCAAATATAAAACCAGTCAATAATTTCAAATCAATTTTTGTAGTGTAGAACATGTGGCATTATTTTTGCACCCTCTCCCCCTAACGTGGTGCTTTGTGAGATGAACCACTACTGAACAATATACTTATATGGATATATCAATATAAGTGTATAGTTCTGGCAATACCGGCCATGAACTTCTTCTTCTGTGCGGATGCACACATATTCCCAGAACTCTTACTGGACTTGGTAAGAATGTCTTCCACGAGTAATGAGTGTGTTGAGGTGGGTCACTACAAATCTAGTGTGTGGACATTCAAGGTGAGAACGTGGGTCTCGCATGAGGCGTGCGCGAGGTAGTCCGTGCAGTCGCGCTGTTCTCTGTGTCCTCGGTGGCTCAGATGGAGCCGGCTAGGTCGGGGCACACATTTTCACCTGTCCCTGTTGATATATATCAACGCGAGTCAGCATATGAAGGTATTAATATAATTATAATTTCATTTCTAACTACTGAACAATGTTGAGTGATGAAAGTTTGTTTGTTCAACCACCTGTGGAGCATAACCACGTTTTGGTGGAAGATCGAAAACTCTCCGCCTCAAAAAGAAACATCTAGTAGACATAGTCGTATGTTAATCTAACGTCATCCGTAGGTATATAAATGAAAAGGGAAAGCTTGGTGGCGGCTACAACCGTTACCAGGCTGTTTTAGAATTATATATCTTTAGTGTTGTTACCAGGCCTGATAAGGTATACAAGGGGTATGAACAGCGTCAAATATTGTGTGAAGACTATAAGGAAACAGTGACGCAGTGTACATATGGGAAACAATGTTAGCAGCAGGTGACAGATTTTAAAAGAAGCCTTATTGTTGGCAGACTGGTCAAATCGTACGGTATCTATATTCGAATGACGTTCATACGTATAGTGATCCGATGTTTGACTGCATGGGAACATGAGGGCTAGCATAGTTTTCATCTAGGTTTCGGTCAACTACGTATAACTACCACAAACGAGGCTCACCGTGTTGTGGACCAAGCACATCGCTACCACTTCACGTCTGAGCTGCTATACGAGTACAAGTAATGATATCCCTCCAACATTCTGTGTTATCCCGTGCCACTGGTCAGGGGCTAACAGTAACCACATTGCCGTGGGGAGTGGCCGCGCCGTTAGAGGCGCCATGTCACGGATTACGCGGCGTCTCCCACCGGAGCTTCGAGTCCTCCATCGGGCACGGTTGTTTGTGTTTTTCTTAGCATAAGTTAGTTCAAGTTAGTTTAAGTAGTGTGTAAATCTAGAGACCGATGACCTCAGCAGTTTTGTCCATTACGAATTCACACACGTTTGATCATTTAGTAACCATATCAGGGAATCACTGTCCAAAGCGTAGCCTCCAATGAGGATCATAAACGGCAGCCATGACGGAAAAGCAGGGACTGTTAATGAATGGCGTCTCATTGTATTAAGCAGTGAATTGTGGTTCTGGACCATCCCAGACGGGCACCTCTGGAGGGCGTGGCAGCTGCCTAGGCAGGTGTCCCATGCTTACAATAATTTCGAGGGGAACAGTGGTATAACAATGTAGGCGGCCATAGGTTATGCCTGAGGTAGCGCTTGAGGGAACTTTCAGGACTGTCATCCAGCGTTCTCATGTGTTACCTCTCATGCGGCAGTATCATGGCGCCATTCATATATTACCGTCCACAAATAGCAAATGTCTCTAGGAGCTGTATGCGTTATATGCGTACTTGAAAGAAATTTACGGGTTTTTCTACATTGGGGCTTTGCAGTAACTCAATGGTGAAAGACGAAAATTTGTGCCGGGCCTGGTTTCGAACCCTTAAATACCACTTTACGCATACAGTCGCCTTAGACGCTTCGGCTATCGAGCACGTCTCCCGTTCGACCCATTCTCCATATGCCGCACTCTGCAGAGTAGTGTCCCCTGTTCATTTTTCCTCTTCGCTCGTAACCCTAATGTATTCCCGTGAGAGGTCATACTTTACTGTGTATCTGCGCTGAGAGATCAGTATGCCGCCAGGCATATGTATTATATAGGTATGGTGTCCGTTCTTTCGGATATGCAAAACTAACCGTTAAGTTCGTAGCTGTACATAGCATATTCATAAATGCCGTCAGGCCCATGCGTGTCCGAAAGACATGTTGAAATGTCCTCATTGCCAGCATAATGCCTAGATGTCTCCCTGATAGAACTCGTGTGCGGCCAGCTCACAAATCAATAACGACCCACATCCAGTACCCAGGACATCAAGAACAAGTAACAGTTGTGGATCAGCTTCCCTTAGGAGAGGGTACAACAGCTTCATGACCCCTTTTCCAACTGAATCAGTAGATGCATTCAGGACAGAGGGTCTGCAACGTCTTATAGATGTGTCGGCTCATATTGCAAAGTTTTTTGTCTATTTAACTCGATTCTATACTCAGAACCTGTGAAGTTTAATTTGACTTCCTCTTCCCTTTGTGGTTGACTAACATTTTTGTCAGGCAGTGAAATAAAAGGCTACATTAGCTAGTTGTAACGAGAAATGCATTTTCATAGTGTAGAAAATAATGAATTATTTTCGTGCCACCCTGAAATGGTGCTTGGTGAGGCGAAGCATTAATAAAAAAACTTGCAAAAGCGTCATGAGTTGATATTTCGTTTATTGTACCACCTGCGGAACATAACCTCAAGTAGGCCTAAAATCGGAAATAATAGCAAGTTATATTACTCATGCAATCTTCTTCTTCCCTAAAATTGTTTTTGGTGTGGTGCAATATTACTGGAAAACCTCTACAACACGTTAGCTGCTAATAGTTCACTTATTGTACCCAAAGATGTGCTGCGTGTTTCATGTATGAGGCTAGCACAGTCTCAGTGTGTTTGGTGTGGTGCAGTTTCCAGTGCCAGCGAGACAGGTCCCGATCGCCGCGTACGCTGCTCCCTACTCATCCGGTTATGGCAGGTGACGTATCGGTTTAAAATATACTGAGCTGCTTTCTACATCTACATATATACTCCGCTAGCCACTAAGCGGTGTGTGGCGGAGGGCACTATTCGCGCCAAACTCATATTCCCCCCCTCTGTTTCACTCGCGGATCGCGACAGGGAAAAATGACTATCTGAACGCCTCAGTACGAGCTCTAATTTCCCTTGTCTTTGAATAGTGATCATTGCGCGATTTGAAAGTTTGTGGTAATAATATATCCTCGGTGAAAATCGGATTTCGTAATTTAGTGAGCAGCCACTTCCGTTTAGCGCGTCGTCTATTTACAAGTGTGTCCCACTTCAAACTTTCTATGAGATTTTTAACGCTCTAGCGATGGCTAAATGTACCAGTCACGAATCTTCCGCTCTTCTATGGACCTTCTCAATCTCTTGAATCAGACCAACTGGTAAGAGTCCCATACAGATGAAAAATACTCTAAGACTGGACGAACTAATGTATTGTAAGCAATTTCCTTTCTTGAAGGACTGCATCGCTCCAGGATTCTACCAATACACCGCAATCTCGAGTTCACCTTGCCCGTTACTTATGTAATCTGATCATTCCATTTGAGATCATTTCGAATAGTCACACGCAGATACTTGACGGATATTACCGCTTCCAAAGACTGGGCATTTATTTTGTACTCGTACTTCAATGGGTATTTTCGCCTTGTTATACACAGTAGGTTACACTTACTAATACTGAGAGATAACTGCCACGCATTTATTTTCTGCAAATCTTCATTGATTTGTTAGGAGCTATCTTGGAAAGAACTCCGAGAAAATCGTTGCAACCTTTCGCACTTTAGACTAGGTATTAAATAATGTCCATAAATCGATTATCAGTCCATAAAAAGTAATTTGCTGGGTTCATAGGTAGAACTATGAGAACAAAGATGGTGGATCAGGAGTCAAACTACCTTTCCATCAGCTCTGGAGTCAGAGATCGACTTATGAGAACAAGACAGTATTGCAGGGACGAGAGTTTGAACTACATGGTAACATCAGTGTGATGGCAGAATATGGGTCATATATCGAACTGGCATTTTATAATGTTTGGCGGTTACAGATCGAACTGCTTGGAGAAGGTGGCCTTCCAATGCAGTGACACCGAATAGAGCCCTCCTCATTTCGTTGTTACGGCTATTGATTGCTATACATCACCCGGCCTGTCAGGCGATAGTTGCGTGGACATGACTGTGAATGTCCACCGCATACCTACTCTTCTCTTCTGTGAACTTCAGCAACTCATATGATTTTTGCTGCAATGTCCGTAAGTGACGTAAAGTCAGGAGACAATGTACCCCGCTGTGTTGAGCTATTATTTCGAAGTTCATAATATAGTATGGACTGCTCTGCCCTCTATAATTTTATTCTTTGTGATTTTGCTGCCTGGAGAATTCTCGGATGTATAAAAGTCCATTTCCTATTAACCTGAAGTGAAACTGCAGATATTGGCGTGAATGACGAACCCGTCTTATAGTTACATTCATGTGTTAACGATTACGTTTCCTCTCAACTTATAGTTTAGATTAGACGTTTGTTGTTCAAATTTAAGAAACGTTTGGTTTTTATGTGTTATGTGTCTCTGTTATCTACTGAGTCCGTTCAAAATGGTTCAAATGGCTCTGAGCACTATGGGACTCAACTGCTGACGTCATTAGTCCCCTAGAACTTAGAACTAGTTAAACCTAACTAACCTAAGGACATCACACACATCCATGCCCGAGGCAGGATTCGAACCTGCGACCGTAGCGGTCTCGCGGCTCCAGACTGCAGCGCCAGAACCGCGCGGCCACTTCGGCCGGCACTGAGTCCGTGTTAGAGACTTTACAGAAAGATAGATACACTCTGCTTTAATTTTTTTTCTCAAGAAACGGCCATATGCTTAAGCATTCTAATGTTTCCAACTGGTTATTCAATTCGGTACGAACAGCTGAATTATGGATATGGTTTCATCTGCGCGTCTTATGACCGTTACAAAAATCAAAATTGTCCTCTCTAGGAACCAAAATTGATTCAGTAAAAATCTGTTTTGTGAAACTCAGCTCGCTTTCTGGGTCTCGGAGATCCAGGAGGAAGTGAAGAGCAGAGAGTAGTTTCCTTTCATGTTCTTCGACTTGAAGAACTTCTTCACCGTCACCTAGTGAAAAATAAAAGGTTTACTAATTACCGCATGGATCTGTACTTGTACTGAAGATTTCGTAGCCAACAGAATCCAGCACATCGTTCGTAATGGAGGAAAGGATAAGATGTGAAAGCTGCATCGCACTTACCCCGAGGAAGGCTTATAGGAAGGTAAATTTTCAAGTTATAGATTAATGGCCGTGTGGATAAAGCTGGGAACAACGTGAGACTGTTAGCGTAGAATGCGGTTGTGTATAAGGACCTCATAACTCCAGATTAGTGTAGCGAAATGGAGTACCTGAAAGTTTCAACGTTTGCTACAGGGATTGGCGTTTGATTCTCAGTACAATGAAAATTAATGGTTTAAGCATAAGTAAGTCGCATAACTCGTTACTAGTCGATTACATGACTGATCATCACTTACTGCAAAGACTCAAAAGTGGTCACAGACATTCGAGGAGATAAAAAATGGAATTTGTCAGAACAGAGCAGTTGAAGATAAATGTTCAGTCACATTTCTCTTGTAACAGGAGCCTGAATGTTGAAGATGTATCCAACGAATATACGGACGAAATTGGGAGAGGCTACAAAGAAAAAAATATGGAAATAAATCTGTAAAACACACTTAACACAAAAGAGGTAGGTTAGTATGAAGTATGTTACGGCGTACAGGACCATTTCACTCGGCACTGGGAGGAGCAGCAAAGGAACCGTCGATAGAGGAAGGTAAAAGTCAGATCCTCAATACAGTCGGCACTCTTTGATTCTGTATGTATGAAGAGGTAGAACTTAGCAGAGGATCATAGATTGAGGATGGTTTTAAACCTACTGACACAATAATATCCCCGTGATCGGAATATAGGAAATTTCTCTTGCCTCTTGCTTCTTTCGCAGTGACATGAAGCATTCGGGAAGCAAGCGCACGGAACACTCAGCTACGTACTTAAACAATACAACGCACCAAGACAACGTTGATCATGGGAAAGTTTTTCAAACACAGGTTTACTGAGGTCACGGCCCAAGTTAACGTATGAATGGTTTACCAGCCATTTTACAACACAGAGGTTTGCTTCCCAACAAGATATTATTTTCGTATCTCCGACCTCAGTGGCAAAGAGCACAATTTTCCTTCTCCATCTTGTGATGTGCTTTACAGTCTTCTCTTGTTTGAAAAAAAATATTGTCGTGGAAACCTTTCAGTGCAAGGGCTACCTTGTAATCGTAGTTGCCCACGTCCCGTTCGTTGCTCGTCGGGCTGGTTTCGCAGGGTGGGTTCGCGAAGTGTGTTTGCTGTTGAACCCTCTTGAGCCTTGTATTCCCCCCAGGGGCGACAGTGAGCAAGAGAGCAGGAAGTATAAAAAGGGGGAAAAGGCACGACGAGGAGAAAAAAAAGGGACACGGGGGCGGTGATAAAAGGGGCGGCGAAGGCGTGGGCTAGGGCCGGGGGAGGGAAAGCTCTCCAAGTGTTGTCAGCTCCACCAATTAGCCAAAGAAGTCTTGTGTAGCGTGCTCATTAGTACGTCGGACACGCCATGTATAGGCACGGATGCAGGGCAAAGGACAGCCTCAGCGCCGTTCATTAGGTGCCGACCAAGGCGCTGCTCCGCATTTTTTTCAACCGCTTAATGAGCCAGCATCTAGACAATAATTTCCATATAAACATCAAAACAGGGGCACGAATGAGCAGTATCGGACGAAATGTAGTATACCTCGAGCATAAGAAATAGATTCTGAAACAATTGCTCCACGAGCAGGGTGGCAGCGAACTGATCAGATCAACATTCAGAAACAGTTTAGTCTATCGCTGGAGGGGTTAACCTACTAGAAAACCTCAGTCAGTAAAAACGGAACCATTATAGGACCAATTTGTTGTCTATCTATCTGTCCGTACGTCTGTTAAGACCATTTTTTCTCAGTAACAGGTATAGATATATATTTAATGTTTACGTGTAACACATTGGATGAGTAAACAGTTTAAACTTCTAGGTCACTGCTGTCAAACGATACGGCCAAACATGTCACATAGTTTGATACTCGCAAAATCACAAAGCCAAACTTATAGCCGGCTGGAGTGGAAGAGCGGTTCTAGGCGCTGCAGTCTGGAACAGGGCGACCGCTACGGTCGCAGGTTCGAATCCTGCCTCGGGCGTGGATGTGTGTGATGCCCTTAGGTTAGTTAGGTTTAACTAGTTCTAAGTTCTAGGGGACTGATGACCTCAGAAGTTAAGTCCCATAGTGCTCAGAGCCATTTTTGAACCAAACTTATAAATGGACTATCTTCATACGTATCGGCCTGGTAGTCAGGCGATAAAACGTGTACCTGCATAGTGAGAGGTTGCGGGATTGAATGTAGGTCGAACACCAGATTTTCCTGTTTTAACCTAGGCTTCACCTGTCAATGATGTGAAAAATCACCAGAAACAATACCTGATTACTATTCTATATTAAACTGTAGGTCCCTTCCCCCGGTTGGATTACTGGATTAGGTTAGGGACACGCAAGTGGTCTCCACTAGAAAGACTTGCATCAGAGAATCGAGCCACACGAAATTATTATTATTATTATTATTATTATTATTATTATTGCTTCCTGAAGATAGCTTAATAATCCGAAAACTAGATTACAAAAATCAGGAGGACAAAAGCAGCGCACTTGTTATTCAACCTTGAATTTCTACCAAGAAATAACGCAAGAATCCATAAATAATATTATTGTTATTTGCCTACACGGTGGTTATAAGAAAACTTCCTCTTCTTGAGCGGCCTTCCTTGAAAAACTAATGATAGTAGGGCAATGAAACCTTGTGGCAACATTTTTAAGGGCATGCGGAAGAGAAATAAGGGATAAACCGTTGAAAGTAGAGTAACATTTTTTATTGCATACCACGTCTCCGTTCCAAGATACACATGTTGCTCAGTGTGACGACCACCTGCATCCACGACAACCTGAAAGTTTGTACGGATACCATTTCACAGCTGTTAGCAGCACTTTTCGAAAGATCGGCCGTAGAGAGTTGAGCATGTGTGACATAGCTCGCGCACTGCCTGTAGCTCAAGCACTGCGTCCAGCGTTATAAGCCATGGAAACAGTAACTTCTCCAGTAATTTGTGGTGCAATTGACAGTGGGCCTCTCCGAGGAGCAATTCTGAAATCACCAGTTAATTCTAACTACTGTAAGCATGTACTTCACCCCGGTGCAGAAAGATGACCTCTACGTGTTCCTTTAATGCTTCGATACTCGCATAGACCAGCATCAGTATTGCTGTTGTTTTGATTAAAACAGATGAACATCTTGTTCAGGCCCATTTGGAGTATCTGCCGCTGTAATACACACAGATCTGAAACAGTAGCATCAAAGTCGCCATACCAGTACCGGCGCCTAAGGGCAAGCCATGACACTAACACTTCTAACAGCACATATCCTGCAGCGCACAGTCTGAACGCCATCCTTATAAAGCTGGATAGTATGGGTTAATTGTTTTCCATCTACATTGGCTCAAGCAGTCAAAGCCTAATTAGAAATCCCCTGTACATAGCTAAGTTTGAAAGAAACCCTCAGAGCGCGAGTCCCACTCGCACTTGTTCGGTATTTATAATTACTTCTTATTTTTCCCTTCCTGGATTAAACTCTTCACAACGCGTCACCTTCTCAGACTGTTAGTTCATCTCCTCTTAGATCTTCCTATATTTCTTCCACAGTGACGCTTTATGCGTTGTTTCGTTCATCAGTCCTGAGACTCGTTTGACGCAATTCTCCATCCTTGCCGCTTACCAGATATTATCTACATTTTAGAGTAACTTCTGCAGTGTACATCGTTAAAGATCCGCCTTATGAACCCATATTTAGGCCTACCCTTGCCATACCTCCCATCCGTCATAGCTTCGACTCATCTCAGATCTATGCCAAACCATTATATTCCTCGATTCTTTGTGTTTTTACTAGGCATTTTTTCTCGTTGACTCATTATAGGTGTTCATCATTCCTTCCTCTGCCGGTCCATCGGCTCGTCAACAGTCTCATGTAATGCCACATTTCACACGTTGCTACGCACATCATATTTGTCTCCAAAGAATCCATGTTTTGCACCCATACTAAGTGGCACTCTAAACAGAATTCCACTGAACTACTTGTGGTCTCGGACTTGATGCTTTTTAATGTTGGCCGCTGTTTCTATCAAGAGAGAGATGTTTTACGTTGTTCAGTTCTTGCTACTATGTCGTATCTGCATCTTCGTTCCTTATCTAATCCAGTTACCCGTATGTTTTAGAAACACCCATTTAAGATTTGGAACTAATCTCTGACCCTCTCGCTCTGGCCGAAAAATCTGTGGCTTGAACTGCACAGTCGTTCTTTGAACCTTACAGTATATTTTAATGCTTTACAGGCTGTACATGGTAAATGTTTACAACGTGCCGAAGTGGTGTAGGTGAAGTCGATACAAACAAATTCATATCGGATATCTGGCGTCAATCAAGCCGCGAAAAATGCTCCAATGGGTCTACAAAAGCCTCCGAAGCTGCAAAATATGCGCGACGCGTGGGAGTTTGACCATAACTATCCTTGAATATTAATAACCCCCTGTTACTGCACAAAAAATTGTCAAATTGAGGACTGTGTAAATTTTGCCTTAAAATATTATGAATTTCAACAGCCTAAAATTAACAATGAAACATTGTTAGAATTTTCATATCCATCAAAAAAGTCTTTTTCCTTTCATTACCATGACTGGAGGATTTAAATTAGTGATCTTAAAGAAACAATGTACTAAGCCGGTTGCGCAAGAGACAGAGGCGACACTGAAAATCTCGGGCGCCGCACATGCGCTGTAGGTTTGGTGGCTTTTGTATCCCAATATGGGGTTGTTCCCTGGCCTGATAGATAGCAAGAGCTCAATATCAAATTTTTCGTCTCGACTTTCGCGTACATTGTTGTGGTGAGTTGTAAACAGTTATCGTTTACACCCGATACAGTGCGGATTCTAGTGTCTGATGCCAAATGGTGACTGGTTGGTTGGTTGTTTGGGGAAGGAGACCAGACAGCGTGGTCATCGGTCTCATCGGATTAGGGAAGGATGGGGAAGGAAGTCGGCCGTGCCCTTTCAGAAGAACCATCCCGGCATTTGCCTGGAGTGATTTAGGGAAATCACGGAAAACCTAAATCAGGATGGCCGGACGCGGGATTGAACCGTCGTCCTCCCGAATGCGAGTCCAGTGTCTAACCACTGCGCCACCTCGCTCGGTCAAAATGGTGGTTTTAACTACACTTCTGGCCATTAAAATTGCTACACCACGAAGATGACGTACTACAGACGCGAAATTTAACCGACAGGAAGAAGATCCTGAGATATGCAAATGATTAGCTTTTCAGAGCATTTACACAAGGTTTTCGCCGGTGGCGACACCTACAACGTGCTGACATGAGGAAAGTTTCCAACCGATTTCTCATACACAAACAGCAATTGACCGGCGTTGCCTGCTGAAACGTTGTTGTGATGCCTTGTGTAAGGAGGAGAAATGCGTACCATCACGTTTCCGACTTCGATAAATGTAGAAATGTAGCCTATCGCGATTGCGGTTTATAGTATCGCGACATTGGTGCTCGAGTTGGTCGAGATCCAATGACTGTTAGCAGAATATGGAAACGGTGGGTTCAGGAGGGTAATACGGAACGCCGTGCCGGATCCCAACGGACCCGTATCACTAGCAGTCGAGATGGTAGGCATCTTATCTGCATGGCTGTAACGGATCGTGCAGCCACGTCTCGATCCCTGAGTCAACAGATGGGGACGTTTGCAAGACAACAACCACCTGCACGAACAGTTGTACTATCAGCTCGGGGACCATGGCTGTGGTTACCCTTGACGCCGCATCACAGACAGGAGCGCCTGCGATGGTGTACTCAACGATGAACCTGGACTCATCCGAAAAAATGACGTTATGCCATTCGTGCGAATGGCAAAACGTCATTTTTTCGGATGAATCCAGGTTCTGTTTACAGCATCATGATGGTCGTATCCGTGTTTGCGACATCGCGGTGAACGCACATTGGAAACGTGTATTCGTCATCGCCATACTGGCGTATCACCCGGCGTGATGATATGTTGGGGGGGGGGGTGCCATTGGTTACACGTTTCCGTCACCTCTTGTTCGCATTGACGCCAATTTTAACAGTGGACGTTACGTTTCCGATGTGTTACGACCCGTGGCTCTACCCTTCATTCGATCCCTGCGAAACCCTACATTCCAGGAGGATAACGCACGACCGCGTGTCGCAGGTCCTGTACGGGCCTTTCTGGATACAGAAAATGGTCGACTGCTGCCCTGGCCAGCACATTCTCCGAATCTGTCACCAACTGAAATGTCTGGTCAATGGTGGCCAAGCAAATGGCTCGTCACAATACACCAGTAACTACTCTTGATGAACTGTGGTATCATGCTGAAGCTGCATGGGCAGCTGTACCTGTACACGCCTTCCTAGCTATGTTTGACTCAATGTCCTGGCATATCAAGGCCGTTATTACGGCCAGAGGTGGTTATTCTGGGTACTGATGTCTCAGGATCTATGCACCCGAATTGCGTGAAAATGTAATGACATGTCAGTTCTAGTGTAATATATTTGTCCAATGAATACCCATTTATCATCTGCATTTCTTCTTGGTGTAGCAATTGTAATGGCCAGTAGGGTAAAATCCTGTATGGACTCAGGGAAACAATTTTCTGCCCACTTAAACAACATTCTGTTGAGAGTAACTCTAACCAGGTCCAAAACCTAGCGAAAAAAATTGGGTACTGCCATCAATTTCAGTATCTGCAACTTTCATTCATTTCATAGCTAAGCAGCAGGTAAATACAAGCTCCGAACTTACACGGAGTGTAAGCTAACTCTTTAGCAACAATATAATCTGCATCCTTACTTATCAGAATGCTTGTTACTGTTTTCTGTGGTGCGGTTTGGTATGGTTACAACCAACTACTTTTGTATTCCTTTTACGTTGAACAGAAATACTTCCATGTGCATGTTTGCAAGCGACAGCCAATAGACTGTAACGATCTGGCTTCGTTTTGCATTTGCATTCACAGATATAAAAGACGACCCCCTACGCACCAGTTACGCTGATTTTTCGTATTTTTCACGATTGTTTGCAGCTGGTCACGCTTAAACGATTACCCTTACCACTCTGCGCCACCACATATTTTTCCAGTGGTACTCGAATGTATTTCTTCCATTTACGATGGACTACATTCTGAACAAGTTTATCGTCCTGCTGAAACATATTATCATTTAGCTGCATGATTAGACTGTCACTTTTTCTTTGTTTTTTTAGAATTTGCTTTTTTATTACTGGCTGCATTTTCACAATTCTCCTGAAAAAAATCCACGTTAAAGTAACATTATTCGAGATACGAAATCTACTCGTTTCCTTCCTTGTGAAATATTTGTCACTGCGGTTAGGACTGTTACGTATCAATGTATAAAATTCCAGAGTTTTGTACAAGACTGTAAACTATGGGAAAGGTTAGAGGTGGTTCCATAGCCGTGTCATGAAATAGCAACTTAGTAAAAGAAATATGTTTCAATATTTCAATCAAACTAAAACCTTTTAAAGAGAAAATACGAAGCCGAAATGAACGTGAGGGGAGCCACGCGAGAACAGTTCCATGAACTCTAAAGTAACATTTTGTCTATCACTATGACGAAAACCTGCTATGAAATTTTCGGCTTATCGAAGTCGAGAGAATACTTAGACCGAAACAGAAGATGACGCAGAGAAGACGGATGTTCAGAACTGCGTCTAAAGCAAAATTGTCGTACTGAGGAAAAGCGTACTACGGTTCCACCAACCAAATGCCACACGAACGCATAAATAACATGCAATGAGAAATATTGTTACAAAATTTACGAATAACCTTAAATTATGTGAACGGCAAATAAATACAATGGAATATCTGTACAGTTTTAAAAAGATTATTTGAAAGAACCGCCTCTTCTTATGGCACCTGATTATTATAAGGCTTTGGAGTAAGGAAATGTTCGAAGCAATTAGAGAACAGGAAGATCATTCCATTTTCTAGAAGTGACATCTGATTCGTGAGCAGAAGGTTGGACGTGCATCGGTGGGGTCAGTCCGCCACATGATTTGGAACACGTTTTAAGTACTCCTCCTAAATCGTCAACATGCATTCAGCAAACAACGATTTTATAAAAGTCATTTCTCTCTGTCGTCCATCAGAACCACGATACAGCAGATGACGGCGACACGCTGATGCCATGGTCGTTGACTTCCGGAGGGCGTTCGATACAATTCCTCATTATCGTTTCTCGGACCCAACGTCCTCAGTTATTTCTTAGGTACTTCCCCATCTGTCTTCCCGTACTGTTACTAGTCTCTGTAGATCGCTCCAGTACTATGGAAATTATTTCTTGTTGTCTCATCGCATGGTCCGTAGCATAGCCACGTTTTCCTAAGGATTTCAAAACATCTTGCACGAATTAACTTGTCATTGTTTTTCATTATTTTCCTCTCCTCAATGATTCTGCGGAAAATACCCTTATTTCTTAACTACCAAGGGACCATAATTCTGTAGCAACATATCACAAACGCTTCGATCGTTTTTCTTTTTCAGTTTTCCTCCAGTCCACTGTTCACTTCAATCAATTCTCTGCTCCAAAGGTACATTCTGAGAAATCACTTTCTCAAATTAAGACCAGTGATGCAAATTTTTCCTGTATTAGTCTGCTTTTTCTGTTCTCCTTGCTTCGTCAGTCATGCGTTATTTTGGTTCCAAGGTAGCGGCATTCTTCCGTTTCATCTTCTTCCGCTATCGAATGTTAAGTTTATCGCTCATCTACAGCTACATCTACATTTATACTCCGCAAGCCACCCAACGGTGTGTGGCGGAGGGCACTTTACGTGCTACTGTCATTACCTCCCTTTCCTGTTCCAGTCGCGTATGGATCGCGGGAAGAACGACTGTCGGAAAGCCTCCGTGGGCGCTCGAATCTCTCAAATTTTACATTCGTGATCTACTCCGGAGGTATATGTAGGGATAAGCAATATATTCGATACCTCATCCAGAAACGCACCATCTCGAAACCTGGTGAGCAAGCTACACCACGATGCAGAGCGCCTCTCTTGCAGAGTCTGCCACTTCAGTTTGCTAAACATCTCCGTAACGCTATCACGCTTACCAAATAACCCTGTGACGAAACGCGCCGCGCTTCTTTGGATCTTCTCTATCTCCTCCGTTAACCCGATCTGGTACGGATCCCACACTGATGAGCAATGGTCAAGTATAGGTCGAACGAGTGTTTTGTAACCCACCTCCTTTGTTGATGGACTACATTTTCTAAGGACTCTCCCAATGAATCTCAACCTGGTACCCGCCTTACCAACATTAATTTTATATGATCATTTCACTTCAAATCGTTCCGCACGCATACTCCCAGATATTTTACAGAAGTAACTGCAACCAGTGTTTGTTCCGCTATCATATAATCATACAATAAGGGTTCCTTCTTTCTATGTATTCGCAATACATTACATTTGTCTATGTTAAGGGTCAAAACGGTTCAAATGGCTCTGAGCACTATGGGACTCAACTGCTGAGGTCATAAGTCCCCTAGAACTTAGAACTACTTAAACCTAACTAACCTAAGGACAACACACACATCCATTCCCGAGGCAGGATTCGAACCTGCGACCGTAGCGGTCGCGCGGTTTCAGACTGTAGCGCCAGAACCGCTCGGCCACCGGCGGCCGGCGTTAAGGGTCAGTTGCCACTCCCTGCACCAACTTCCTATCCGCTGCAGATCTTCCTGCATTTCGCTACAATTTTCTAAAGCTGCAACTTCTCTGTATACTACAGCATCATCCTCGAAAAGCCGCATGGAACTTCCGACACTATCTACTAGGTCATTTATATATATTGTGAAAAGCAATGGTCCCATAACACTCCCCTGTGGCACGCCAGAGGTTACTTTAACGTCTGTAGATGTCTCTCCATTGATAACAACATGCTGTGTTCTGTTTGCTAAAAACTCTTCAGTCCAGTCACACAGTTGGTCTGATATTCCGTACGCTCTTACTTTGTTTATCAGGCGACAGTGCGGAACTGTATCGAACGCCTTCCGGAAGTCAAGGAAAATAGCATCTACCTGGGAGCCTGTACCTAATATTTTCTAGGTCTCATGAACAAATGAAGCGAATTGGCTCTCACACGATCGCTGTTTCCGGAATCCATGTTGATTCCTACATGGTAGATTCTGGGTTTCCAAAAACGACATGATACTCGAGCAAAAAACATGTTCTAAAATTCTACAACAGATCGACGTCAGAGATATAGGTCTATAGTTCTGCGCATCTGCTCGACGACCCTTCTTGAAGACTGGGACTACCTGTGCTCTTTTCCAATCATTTGGAACCTTCCGTTCCTCTAGAGACTTGCGGTACGCGGCTGTTAGAAGGGGGGCAAGTTCTTTCGCGTAATCTGTGTAGAATCGAGTTGGTATCCCGTCAGGTCCAGTGGACTTTCCTCTGTTGAGTGATTCCAGTTGCTTTTCTATTCCTTGGACACTTATTTCGATGTCAGCCATTTTTTCGTTTGTGCAAGGATTTAGAGAAGGAACTACAGTGCGGTCTTCCTCTGTGAAACAGCTTTGGAAAAAGGTGTGTAGTATTTCAGCTTTACGCGTGTCATCCTCTGTTTCAATGCCATCATCATCCCGGAGTGTCTGGATATGCTGTTTCGAGCCACTTACTGATTTAACGTAAGACCAGAACTTCCTAGGATTTTCTGTCAAGTCGGTACATAGAATTTTACTTTCGAATTAATTGAACGCTTCACGCATAGCCCTCCTTACGCTAACTTTGACATCGTTCAGCTTCTGTTTGTCTGAGAGGTTTTGGCTGCGTTTAAACTTGCAGTGAAGCTCTCTTTGCTTTCGCAGTAGTTTCCTAACTTTGTTGTTGAACCACGGTGGGTTTTTCCCGTCCCTCAGTTTTACTCGGCACGTACCTGTCTAAAACGCTGTTATTCATTAGCTTTGTTTTTCTCAGATTTAATCTCAGTCCATAGTGTGTGCTCATTCGACTTATCGTTCCCTTTATCAGATCCAGCAATTCTTCCTCACTTTCTATGAGGATAGAAAAGTCATTGGTGAATATTATCGTTGATGTCCATTCACCAAGAGTTTTAATCACACTCCTGAACCTTTCTTTTATTCCCAACATTGATTCTCTGATGCACAGATTTACAGTAGAGGCGAAAATCACATCCTCCTCTCATACACTTTGCAATCGGAACATTTACTTCATGGTCTTCAAGTTCTTGGTCTTCGTTAATGGTCTTAGAGATTTTTCCATCATGGTTCTTCTACGTAATTGTATTTTACCCTCCTTTCCCTTTAGCATACACCTATTTTCCTAAGAATTTCGAACATCTTGTACGATTTTGCTTCGAAAATGATTTTCCTGTGCCTTGATTTTCCGTAAGTCTTGTTTCCATTATGAAGTCAGTGCCAGAATTGCGTGTCTGATGGCTTTACCTTTCCAAAATCCAAAACCAATGACATCTAACTTATCATCAGTTTTCTTTTTCATTCCTCTGTAGTATATTAATCTTTTCAGCAACTTGGATACATGAGCTTTAACCTTTATTGTGTAACAGGTCTCGCTCTTACCTGCCCTTGCTGTCTTCGAGACTGCATAGATGATATTTTTCCGAAAGTCTGATGGAATGTCTCCAGGCTCATAGATTTTACAAAGCAGCTTTTATATATTCTAAACCAGCCACACAACGACCACTCCTTTTTCGATTTTTTCCCTTTCTTCCTGTTTCTATTTCACCTTGATATTCCTGCACTCCTTATTTATTTCATTCCTAAGTGACTTATGTTGCTGTATTCCTGTCTTTTCATTAATAGTTTTGTACTTCCTTTTCTGTTACACACACTTCCTTCGCGGTTACCTCCCTTCTACCAATAATCGTCTGGCCAGCTTCAGTGATTGCCCTTTTGAGAGATCTACAGTCTGGAAATGCCTACTGTGGTATTCATTATCACAGTATCTACAGTCTTAGAGAACTTCAAACACTTCTCGTCATTCCTTAGTACTTCAGTATTCCATTTACTTCCACACTAATACTTTCGAACCATTCTCTTGAAGCTCAGTCTACTTTTCATAGTTATAACTTTGTGTACTGAGCCATTATCTGGTTTAAGAGTGTTCGTTTGACAATGATGTAATCCAGCTGAAATACTCCCTTGTATCGACATATTTTCCGAGGAATCCTCTTAATCTTGATATTTTGGGATAGAGTATTCACTATTACTGGCTGAAATTCGTTCCAGAACTCAAATATTCGTTCTCCTCTCTCACTCCTACTATGGAGCCCATAGTCTCCCAGAACTCCGTTTTCTGTTCCTTCATCTACTACAGCGATCCAGTCACCTGTGATTATTAAATTTTCATCTCCCTATACATGCTGCTTTACACGTTCAATGTCCTCATACAGTTTCTCTATTTCTTGATCCTCTGCATATGACGTTAGCACGTACAAGTGAAGTGTTGATACTGGTGTCGGTTTCCTGTCGATTCGGATGAGAATAATCCTATCACTGAACTATACACAGTTTAGTGTGTAAGCCGCCAGTTTGTATGTTGGTAGCACTATAGCCTGTGTTCGCTGACAGCGCTCTGCGCCCTCGGCAAGATATTCTGTGGTTGGACGGAATAGCAGTTAACGATTGGATAGATAAATGTACAGATATGTTTTTCTTAGTGGAGACTCTGTATTGGTAGGACGTGCATTGTAAAGTGAAACGCAAGAAAATGAGGATGGATGTAGTGGTAATGTTTGGGTAGTGGAATTATTGACAGCTATATAATTGGAACTGGATGTCACATGAATAAGGTAAAATTTTCTAAATACATTGTTTGCTCTTCAACAAAATCTTTTTTTTTTTGTAACCGTATGCCTCCTAGTATTTCAAAAATGGTTCAAATGGC
Organism: Schistocerca piceifrons; assembly: GCF_021461385.2. NCBI lineage: Eukaryota > Metazoa > Arthropoda > Insecta > Orthoptera > Acrididae > Schistocerca > Schistocerca piceifrons. The sequence goes on from NC_060149.1 coordinate 564,470,667, forward strand.
TCTAAGGACCATGGGACTTTAGATCTGAGGTCATCAGTCCCCTAGATTTGAACTAATTAAACCTAACTAACCTAAGGACATCACACACATCCATGCCCGAGGCGGGATTCGAACCTGCGAGCGTAGCAGCCGCGTACGGTTCCGGATTGAAGCGCCTAAAATCGCTCTTCCACAGCGGCCGGCTCCTAGTAGTTAGAATCTATAGTAGTTAGAATGTTTTTAGTTAGTTGGCTGTAGCTGATGCATGCTGTAATTGCTGTAGTTCGTGTTATGAAGATCTTCTGTGAGGTAAGTTACTTATACAAAAAATGGGATTCGTGACTGAAATGAGTTTAGGCAGTTAACAGAGTTGGAGGAAGTTTCATATGTCTTTAATTTCATATTTTTTGGGACTTTTATAGTTGTTAGGATTTGTTGCAATTCAGGGCCATTCTTTTGTGTTAATTATTGGAAGTCATGTTGTCACACTATAGCAGTTAGACAGCGTTGGACTTGTATATTGTGGGTAATAAATGAATAGGTAAAGTTTGAGTTGTCTCTGTCAGGGTAAATACTGTAGGTCAGTGTTTAAATGATAAAAAAATTAAAGATATAGTGTCAAGTGTTCACGTGTTCTCTTCATGATGAATCGTACAATGATGTCAAACCAGTTCCTGTTGCTGTTGATATTACCCTGCATTCGTCTGATCAGAAATTCTTATCGTCTTTCCATTTTTTCATTCCACTTTCCCATACTCTCTGTAGAACACATTCAGATTTATGACATTTTGTAGTCCTACTCTTAGAATCTTACCTTTTGCTAGTTATTCATCCTATTTCTCATGATCACCTTCCCCTTGGCACTTCCCAGTAATCCGAATCTACATTAATAAACACTAGGCGCTTCAGCCCGGAACCGCGCTGCTGCTACGGTAGGAGGTTCGAATCCTGCCTCGGGCACGGATGTGTGTGCTGTCCTTAGGTTAGTTCGGTTTAAATAGTTCTTAGTCTAGGGGACTGATGACCTCAGATGTTAAGTCCCATAGTGCTCAGACCCATTTGAACCATTTGAATAAATGCCAAAACCCTCGGCCACCCAACAATAGTAGCTGTTTGTGAGTCTAATGGCTTTAATGGGCAAACAAAAATTTAATATTTCGTATATGAGGATGTGCTGAAAAGTAATATCTCCGAATATTTATTACGGAAACATGCTTCATCCTTATTCATTATGTCTAGAGAAGTGCCAATTGTAGCGTGTAACATGACAGTGTGCAACGTAACTATGTTGATGTCTGAGAAATAGCGTGCTGTAATCGAGTTTCGAATTCAAAGCGTTCGTCCATACATGAAGCGGCCTCCATTTCAGAATGAAAATTCCAGACTACACACTAGCGCTACGGCATCTACAACAATTCGACGCCTTGGATTCTTTGTCATCTATCATCCCTCATATAGTCCCGACTTGACCCATCAGATTTTCATCTGTTTCCAAAACTTAAAGAACGCCTTCGAAGTCTTGACTTTGACATTGATGAAACGATGCAAGCAGAGGTAAGTAGCGGCTCCGTCAACAAAATCAACCATTTCACAGTGACAGAATCAACAAACTGGTCTCTCGTTGGAAGAAATGTGCCTATATTGAGAAATTAATGTGTAGGCATAAAGAACAATGATTTAGAATGTTTATAAAGTTGGTTTTATTTAAAAAAAACTTAAAGTCTCACGTAAAAAAATCGGAGGAATTACTCTTCAGCACGTCCTCATACTTGTGTATGAGACAGCGTTATCAGCACCTGACAGACTCTTGAAGTGGCCAGCTAATCGAAGCATCCAGTGTCCAGATTTAGGAAGGATTCGGATGTAGCAAAGACCCAATTTTGAACTGCGTGGGAACGTGAGGGCAGGCATACTCCGAATGAAGGTTCCGGTTGACCACGTCTGACCATCATAACAAAGGATCGCCTGCCACCCGGGCACAAGCAACGGATTCTCTACAACATTCTGTGTCATCCCAAACCACTGCTCGGAGACTAGCTGTAGCCCGAGTAGTGCATTACCTCCCATGTCCAGGCTGCCGTTCACACTACACCATGATCGGCTGCGTTTGGTGTAGTGGCGTGACCAGGAAGTGTGGACTGCTAATGAATGGCGGCGCATCGTATTCACCGATGAATTGCTGTTTTGCACTGCGGAAGTGAACTGGGGAGATCCCTCGTTTACCCAGTCTATGGAAAGAAACAGAGGTATCATTGATGGCGTCATGGTGTGGGGAAACAAAGGGTATGGCTTCAGATCACGTCTGATACTGATTGAGGGAACTCTGTCGGCACAACAGGTAACGAGCATCCTGTGTCCTCATGTGTTATCTCTCATGCTACAATATCATGGTGGCATGCGACACAGAGCGTAGTGTGGTATGCGAAGTACAGTAGTAGATGTAGGTATAACTGTATATTTATAGATAGCAAAATGATCTTACGTCTTCTTACTCCTTAGTAATTTCGTTCTTTCTATCTTTGCTGCGAATTTCAGAAAAAAGCGTGAGAGATATCTCACGTTTCCATGATTTTCTTCTGAAAATCCTCCGAGGCGAGTCTTTTTCCGCTGCTTTGCTGACAAATAATGGAGCTTTCTCGAAGTGAGTCGCTCTGCTGTATTCGAGTGCAGTGAATTCGCCTTACGTGAAGTATTTTGCATGTATGATACTAATTTTTCAGATGTAAATTAAAAAACAAAAAAAGGAGAAAGAGAGACAAGACTATAGATCTACGTGCCAACGAATATGGAACAATTTAAGAGAACACAATGGAGTATAACAAAAATAATCAGCCCAGATCGCAACTAATAGTTATTTCCTCTGGTAACCGGTTTCAGTCAAACGTAAACCACCTTAAGACGATTACCAAGGCGTTATTGGTCTCAATATGGTCATGTTTAACTGAAACTGGTAACGAGAATAAATAAATATTAGTTGCAATTTAGATTAAGTGTTTTTGTTATACTGTTTAAGTAGATCATTCGCGATACAGTATGACATCTAAATCAAAGGTAAAGGGCAGGAAACCAATCGTGGCCCTTTCAAAGGAACGATCTCGCAATCATCTTACATGATTTAGGAAATCACGAAAGACGTTAATGTGAATGTCCACACCGGAATTTTGATTACTACTCCTGTAACCTGTCTAGAAGCTAACAGCCATTTCCACTTCTTCATTATTTTTTCTTTCCGCTCTCTGATTATTGTGATCTAAAGATGGAATCTTTATTTTGACTTCTAAGTGTGATCCTTTTTTTTCCGTCTCTTGTAAACAACTACAGGCGTACTAATGTCTGATGTGAAAAAAGTAGGTAAGAAGATCCTAATAAATGAATTGTCAATATACTCTCATAACTGGACACTATTTCATTGCTCGCATAAAATGCTACTTAAATGCTTTTATATAGCTAGAATTCAAAGAGTCATAAATATGACCTAAAATTCTTTCAAGGACAATCAAGTAGAAGTGTTTGAGCCAATAATCCAGGAGTCAGGCTCCTACTGCCGTCTGATACAAGCCTTGAAGCGTCACTGGTACCATATGGAGCTGAAACATGCACACTAAGCCAAACTATAGACACAACGTTTATGTCCTCATACAGATACTTGGGTACTGAAGAAAAAAGAGAGCGCTGTCGTAAATGAGCCGAACAGTTGACATAACAAACCAAGTTAAACGAAGGTGATTAACATGATAAGGCATTTACAGCGAAGGGGAGGATAAATTCAGCAGGAAGAGTTCGATGATATTTGAATTGGGTAAGACCAAAGGGAAGACGAAGACTAAACTGATTAAATAATATCACAATATAAGTTTCAATGCAGGAAACAGACGAAGAGGAGCGAACTGATAATTTTATCAGTTAAGGGTCTGACGTCGGTTCAAGGACCACTGTGCTGCATAAGGCTTTTTGTGCTGGACGTATCAGAAACCCACGTTCTTTGTTTTAAGAAAGCATAATGGCTGCCAAGGAGATACTATAAATGGTGATCTAAGTGCAAGCAGTTCTGAATGAAGTGCAGGTGTGCGTAGTTTTTGAGTAAAGCACATACTTCCTGCTTATTCTCAGATGACCGCAGTGTTGTGCTCGAACTTACCTTTCCTAGGTGTAAATATTTTTGTAAAGTGTATATATTTATTAAGCTCACACTATCAGCAATTCTCTGGGCAGTAATGACGAGCAAGGAAAACATGGGTAGCCTGTGATTTCGGTTTCTCATGGTGGAGGAAGCACAGCAATTTGAAAATCTAATATTAATTTACAATAAACTGAAATGTGCTTATAGGCAGCTATTAATAAGACAGCAAGGAATTCCGGAGCACAATCTATATACATAAATAGATAAACATCTCGTGGGTCAAAATGTGAGCAAATGGCACCTATATAAACTTTGTATGAATAAAAGGACATAAAAAATCTGGCCTGTGGTAAATAGGAACAACTTGTTGCTAAAAACACAAACTTCTCCACATAAATAACGAAGGTAATGGGACGATTTTGTAATGCAAACATGGCACTAACATGACCACAGTTATGAAGCGAAGTATACAGAACTTGAACCTAAGAGAGGAGCATCACATGGCAGTCACAAAGCACTGAGAAAGCGAAGTGATTCTAAGCATATGTGTGATACAGTTGCTGGAAACACTCGAGATGGCCGTTATTTTTAGTCGACGTTACAATCCCGCCACATCATAATATGAAACAGGCCTTCAGATATCTAAAAAGGCACAGAAACGCGGGGCTACTTTAAACACGATGCGGAGCGAAGAAGAAATGCTGTTAGTTTCCGTTTCAAAGAACACGTGATAAGTAATTAATACTTTAGGAACTTAAATAGTAACATCAAGAACAACATGAAATAGTGCAATTTGTGAGGGTGTGCTGAAAAGTGGTGCCTCCTAATTGTTTGTGTGAAAACCCTTACACCATATTAAGTAAAACGAACGTTGTTAACATTCTACATCTTTATTTTTCATGTCTACATATTTGCAGCTCTCTTTCGCTCCGAATTGTAGGATGTAACACCGCGGTGTGTATCGTAACTATGTCGGTGCTTGAGAAACAGTGTGCTGTAATCGAGTTTCAAATTGGAAGGGTTTGTCAGCACGTGGAGCACCCTCTACTTCTGCATGACAATGCCAGACCACACACGAACGGTGGGACATCTATAGGAATCCGACGCCTTCAGCTCACTGTCAACGATCATACTCCATGCTGTCTCGTCTTGGCCCCATCCAGTTTTCATCTGTTTCCAAAAATTAAAGAACGCCTTCGTGGACTACCCTTTGATAGTGATGTGGCTCCGTCAACAAAGTGAACGGTATCAACAAACTGCCCTCTAGTTGGGAGAAATGTGTTCGTCGCCTGGGTGACTATGTTGAGAAGTAAATATGCAGCCATGAAGAATAAAGATGTACAATCTTAACAACGTATGTTTTATTTAATGAGCTTTAAGCGTAGTATCACATCCAGTATTCGGAGGCATTACTTTTCAGCACGCCTGAAAAAGTGCTTGCACTCTGGCGTTACTTGATAGACCTCCATACCAAGCATCACATGTTAAATACATCTATAATCCTCTAACTGAAGGTAAATAATGTCTATATGTTTTCATGCTTAGAAGCTAAGCCTTCTCCATTACGGGCTATGACTTTAAAAATAACTCTAATTAGTCCAAGTTACTACATTTCGGTTCGACAGACTGTGTGATGCCGACCACGAGAAACACCTTGTGTTCAAATCCAAAGAAAAGACACAGCTAAATACATGGTAGGCAGGAAAACCATAGAGAGTACGTAGACATTCAAAGCTCAGAACCTGCGGTGGGAGCTGTAAGTTGCCACTTCATGCGACAGAAGTCCCCAAGGTGCAGCTAAGGCGCTCGATGTTGTCGGAGGTCAGACCTTTCCACAATTGCGAGAACATCCAGAAACTTCATTTTTCTGCAGGGCGGATCACCACTGAACAGAAACCTGCAAGTAAAGAGCATTTGTTAACAATGAACTGCCCAAAGGTAGCTCGGTCGATAGCGGCATTCTGTTCTCGCCTTGCGCCATTGGACTTCAAGGTCACCTGATCTTATAATATGTGACTTTTTTGGGGAGTTATGCGAAAAATGTCGTCTATATGTCTCCCTTCCAACAGCGTGGAGAACTCCGTCGCAGCGTAACAACAGCAGTGAACGCAACAATTGCATACATCCCACCCAAAATATGGAATGAGTTTACCCATCCTCTGGATGTAGGTCGTGCATCTAGTGGATGGGAAATTGGATGTTTATAATTATCCGTGTCAGTCAGCTCGAAGATCGGAGGAAGCCTGGGGAATGTCACCTCCAACAAGAACGTGCCCAATTAGGCATTCCTGTGTTTAAAACAGTTTTCAGGTTGATAATACATTTATCTTTCATGGGACGAACAATTGTAGTCAATATTTACCAACTACCAACTGGATCAGGGTTTCATCCTATTTCCATTTTCGTGTTCGTGGACACCTTAATTGCGTATCTCGCCAGAAAAATATTTTCTGATCTCTGGAAATATTTACACTTACATTTCCATTTGTACGCAGCCAGAGATCTCAGTGCTTTGAGACTTGCTCCGAAACAGAGTTCTTGTTTCCTCCATGCTCTTTGCATTTATTAGTCTCTAGGCGCTATCTTTATTCCCTTATTGTTTACAAAGTGTGGTGGTGTATGCGATGTATCACGACAAGAAAAGGAGTTTGTGGCTACGGGAGGTATTTCATTTTATTTATCTTACTTGAACATTTAAATTTTTGTTCACTCTATTGTCAAACAGCCCAAAGAAACACCAAAGAATCAGCCACATGTTCTGAAATAGTGTATGTTTCTCTCCACTAGTCAGTGCCATAGATTACTTAACAGTTGTCGCGTAATATGTGCCATATTAATGTACGTAAATCGATCTGATGATGGAGGTTTAAGCCTTCCAAACCCGTTTTAGTAATAAATAAACAGTGACTGGTAGCACTAAAATTTCTGTTTCATTCGACATCGGTAACCGTGACGGTAAAAGCTAACCAAATATGTTCGCATTTAACGTTAAATGTTTGATTGCTGAGTGTAGCCTGAGGAATGCTTTCTTGTTGTGTGGCCAATAATGAGGCACATGAAATGCTAGTAAATTGTACTGCAATATTCATGTTCTCGTGCTTAAAGTTAATATTTGTCCACGTAGCCTTGACAGCCAATGAAATGAAATTTACTGAAGAAAGTAAATAAAAGTTTCATAAAGAACATCATAAACGAATCAGAATCAGATTTTCACTCTGCAGTGGAGTGTGCGCTGGTATGAAACTTCTTGGCAGATTAAAACTGTAAGCCCAACCGAGGCTCGAACACGGGACCTTTGCTTTTCACGGGCAAGTGCTCTACCATCAGAGCTACCGAAGCACGACTCAAGCACGCTACTCACAGCTTTACTTCTGCCAGATAAAGACCTTGCCCTAGTACGTCAGTTGGGACACGATTTATTACAAATCAGTTAATCCAAACTGCGATTTTTAAATAGTTTACTTGGGAGCACTGTGACTTCATAAAAGTATACATAACTGAAAAAGTCCGTCACCAAATACACTTGGGAATGGAACCAAAGCAGAGAGACTCAAACCGACCTACCTCCTGAGACACGTTTCTATCAGCATTATTAATAGGGCATAATATTTGGTACCTTTCTGTGACCACTGACAAATAAAAACACCGCCTAAAGTAACCAGCATAGTCCTACGAGCGTCATACACATAAAAATACATACTAAAAATATTTCCTAAGCCGTAGCCCCATATTTATTATATCCCTCGTATTTACCCATCTGCCTTTCTGAACTGAGCACCTCTCTACGTCTGAAATAGATGTTGAGCTAAGGAAAATGGAAGGAAGTTGGTATGTCACTCATCACATCTTTGGCTTAATATTTTTAAGTAGGTTTGTTAGTATAGTTTGAGTGGACAATTAAGAACGACAGTTGCTCTCATTGTGACTTTCCGTTAATTTTTAACCTATCCGTATTTTGAGTGCTTTAAATAATCTTTGACTAAGTAGTTTATGTTATTTAAAAAGAGGTATGCTTTAACGAACGTTATAAATTAGTACATTTAATCTTCTCTTTAATTTACCTGACAAATTTGTAGTGTAATTTTATCCCACAGTAGAAAATAGTATTTTGTGAGTTTTATTTATATTTTTGTTTTTAAATTAGTGTTAATATCGGCCCTGGTTCCATGATTCTGAACGCTTAATGATTTAACACCTAGGAATACGCGCGTATTGACAAACATCAATAACGGAGAACGTAATATTAACAACATATGGGTATTGTGGAACGGGAGACAGGAGAACCAGTCAACGCACAAGACACGATCACAGTCAAGTTAAATGAAAATCTTGTGAATGATAATTCACAGTATGCGAATACTTTTAAGGATCAATTTGTAAACGGAGTATCAGAATAGGATTAAATGGTACAAATGAAGAAGAAAGAGAACGTAGTAAAAATTTCAAACCACACAACTTGAAGCGACAGAAGTAGCACCAGCTACCTTTACTGATATTAATAGAATTATAAAAGTCTTAAAAAACACTTTCCTTATCGACATCTTTATCCAAACTATACCAAAAAATTATGTCCATACGAGTAGTCTCTCATTTAAGTAGAAACAGTTTACTCAGCACGTCACAGCTTGGATACCAGGAAGGCTGCTCGAATAAAAATTCTATTTATGCATTCATTCGGCAAATATTACAGTTCTTAATTAACAATATCGTAAATTTGTGTTTTAGTGGTCTTTCCAAGGCGTTTCATTTCATGGATGTGTCTCTGTCTTAGAAAAATTTATGTTTTAAGCAGGTGATGGCTTTAAAACCACTTTGAATCATACTTACAGAGCAGAATGAAAAAAAGTTGTGATGAATAATTCTAACAGTGTTTCAAGGAGAGAAAATTTTTGTTACTAGGGAGAAATCATAAACGGATTCCCACAGTGTTCAGTTTCGGGTCCACTCCTATTCCATAAATGTATGAGTGACCTTCCACTTATTATTAGTCAAGTAGAACGTGTAGTGTTATAGCAAATTACATTAGACTCAATGCAATAATTGAGATCGTTAGTAATGTTTGCCATGTAAATATTGAGTGGTTGCCTGAAAGTGGACTCTTCACTACCTTCGAGAAAACACACTGTATTCAGTTCAGTGCAGTAAACTGAAGTAACATATGAAGAGGAGTAAACAGGGTAGATTGCTCCAAATTTTTGGAGTTTATGTGTTTGATAAATCTTGAGCTGGAAGAAGCATATTACTGACATGTCCAAACAGTTACGTTCAGCTACTTTTACTCTCTATATAATTGCTACTCTTGGAAACAAACTGATCTCCCTCGTAACGTATATTGCATCTTTATACTCAATAATGTGTTATGGAGTACTTTTCTTGGGTGTCACCATATGGAAAGAAATAGTTGGCTTCATCTACAGTCATCTCGTAAGTACCTCATCAAGGAGTTACGCTTTTTAAATGCACCATCGCAATAGATATATTCGGCGTAAATAATCTATCACAATGTCAGACGAATAGTGATATTTATTACGTATTATTAAAGCTGTCAGCATCTCAGAAAGGGGTTCAATAACATTCAACAGAGTTTTTTTGTCATTTGTCCAGTAACAAAAGGTGTAAAAGGTAAAAAATCAATTTTTATAAATAATCTAAAATTATTTCCTCTGGAGAACTCCTGTGTCATGTACGATTTTTTATATATAAAAGATACCCTGTACAGTTTTTATCTGTAGTTTCATGTGTAGGACTGAAAAATTTCATGTCACAAACATTCAAACTAATCATGTCTGCATATCCAGTAAATTGATTCGTTCCATGTCATTTCAGATCTTTCAGTGAAATGGGTTACTATTTAACCTTATGACCCTTTTCTCAAGTTTTCAATTTGTATCCATCATCTATATAATGGATACCAAAAAAATAAGATTCCATTTAGTAACAGAACGTAGTTGAAGTGCACTGTAACTAGTTTTCGTGCCATTCCCGGCTCGTCATCAAGTGGTACTATGTACAGGAACATTATTTCGAGATTTCCCTACAGATCTTCCCCAAACCTGTGGCTTTTCTTTTTTCATTACAGTCATAATATTCAACGACCACAAGAAGTGACAAGAGAGGTTGAAGACTTAGTTACTAGCATTATCATCTGATGTAGATGCTTAAAAATATGTATGAAAATGAATCAATATACTGATCACTTACTTGGAATAAAATAAGACTGGAGGTATTTCACAGCGTCTGTTGCCACCTTTCTGCCTCCGTTATCTCTCCCCCTTCCATATTCGCGGAACTCGATGCAATATATCACAGGAGCGAGGAATATCATCTTGTGTGTGCGCTTGAGGCATGCTGCCACTGTATTGAGCCACTAAGCCGTAAGGACGGAACATGACATAAATCACGGTCCGGTGCTTATTTAGCGGTGACATTATTCAGCTCTTCTTTCTCCCGTTACTTTTAATTTTATCTGTAATTGTTATCTCATACAGCAAAATTAAAATATTTATTTATTTGCGCTAGGCAGCTATTAAAGCGTTAGTACCATTAATTGGTAAAATAGTATTAATTTTATGGAATGATGAGAAGTTCCTCAAAACAAAAACATCCAATGCGAGGTCGGATTTTACAGGCCATATCTTAAGACTTATCGATTTCAGTATACAATACTTAACCTGTCTTCGAAATAATTTCTCAGTTAGCAGTTTAAGGGAACCGTCGATATTTCCGGAAGAGATTTGTGAATAGCCTTAGTTCGTGTAAAATGAGTTTTCGAATTAAAATTTGAACTTCTGCTACATTCATCCCAACACAATGTTTGAAGTGTTGCACTTGAGTCTCTTCGTATTGCGGCCTTGTTTACGGGGTACCCATTTCTCTGCGTGATATTTCTTAGCTACGAAATTCTGTTAGTTCTCTGGGGAAGAAATCACCCGTATCCTTTTGATAGAAAGAATCCCCGATTCATGATTACAGAATATTATTAGAAAAATAAAATTTCATTGTCAATAACTTTTTCCTTACAGTATCACCCAGCACAAGGGCAATACAATAACGTAATAAACGGGACTGATGAATATGGTAAACTTTTCTTAGCGAATGGGCACAATTAGTACCTCATTCACTGGAGTACTGGAGGTATTGCATAATATTTTATGAGTAACGCATCACCATGGTGAAATCGTTATACTCCGTTCTGCAAATTCCTATTTTGTCATGAGGTTAGAGACATATCGATAAATAGTAGATATTTGGAGTATGGCTTTGATGAAATATTGCAGAAGTTACATCTATAGACTATAGAGACATATGGCACCCTGTCATCAAACACGCGCTATATTCCTTCTTCGTACATGCTGTTAGCTTTCTGATTTCTGTGCACTTCATTTACAGAAAAGTCGCTTGTATTACTTCTTTTTATTTCGTCGAAACTGAGTGTCCTGTTAAAATTAAATTTGTTAGTGGTGGTGAGTTCACTTATAGGCAGCAATTATGTTCCGCATCTTTCTCAAGAGGATACTGAGCCAAAGATGCCTTCATTTTCCTTCTTTCTCGTTGAGTGGAAATGAAAACGCCTTATTTGGAGATATTCGCCTAAAACTATGACTACAAATATTTGTGAAACGTGATGTTTATGCTGTAGTTAGAAAATGTCAGGATACATATGGATTCATATAAGCACACCAACCACGATCGAAACGATATTTAATAGCGCCATATTCACGTTTGTTAAGTAGATCAGTACCTAACTGAGGGTGGTGGTCATTGATTCCCGATCACTTAACAGATTTGTTTAGTGTTTACCGTGTGTATTCTGTCTGTGAAAACAATATATCTGTGGTCCATTCGTCACGAATATATTCGTCATGGTAGTTTGACACAAATCACGGAGAATATAGCAAAATAAGAGACTTCCTTTTCTATGCAACAATCTCTTTTCTGAATGTAGTCTAGGAAACAATAGTGCAGACCGTGGTTGTCTTACATATTATGCTATAGTGCATAAAAAAGTAAAAACTGTTTGATTGCCTATTTTGTTCCTGACAGGAGGTGCATCTATGAACCAGCTGTAACCATTAGCCGATATGAGACAATCTGACGTCCTGGAAAACTTAATGCCTCAGCGATGTAAAATGATTTTTAACGGAGTAAGGACAGGGCTAGCATTAAACTCAGGGATGATTGTTCTGTGGAAAAGATATATCATGGATTAGGGTTGACTAGGAAAACGCTTTAAATTGCTACCCATCTGGTAACGTCGGTGGAGCCGATATCAGATTGAACTAAAAAGGAACGTTTAAAAATGTCTCGAAGAGATTGGTGAGTAGGTCAGGAAGTTTTTTCAACTCACTTGTAATTCTCCTCGAAAACGTGAAAAATTTCAGTTTGAAACATTTCGCAGGGAGAGGTAGATTTTGACATGAAAAGCAAAATAAATAACCGAACAAAAATTTTGACAGTGTCTTTGAGTGAGGAAAAAATCTTGTGCTCCTCTACACATCAGATTGCAGGAAATAACTCGAGGTAACAGTGATTGCTGCAACATGGAATCTGAACTAATTACATTTACCAAATTAGTTTGGTATTACAACACGATATTTAAGTAAGGGTGACAGTCAACCGTTTTCTTAGGTACTTGATATTCAAGAACCTAAACTATTGTTTATGAAGTCAGTAAATAGATATTGATTGTCTCGAATTAGTGTTTCATCTTATACGACTTGAAAAGATTCTCTGTGAATTTTTAAATTAGTATAGCTTACTAGTGTTTCCAACTGCATATTTAGTCGGTAAAACCTAGACGTAATATCTGTATGTGTGTGCAGATGATGACACTAACAACAATTAAAAGATGCTACTGAATTCAAAGTCATAACGCGTCTTTACCAGCTACACTAATTAGAGTAAAGGAAATGTTGTACCTTTCGAAACTGATCAGTACGTTATGTAGATCGAGGGCGCTGAGAAGAGACACACTGTGTTCCCTCCTTTGATATCTGTTCACTTTTTCGTGCTTGATGAAATATATTTCACTTATGTAATGTTTTCCATTACAAATTCTCCATCGATTAGCTACGTAATTTTGTCAGTAGGAGAGAGGAGCTTTCTTTAGACTGTTCGCTGATACGTATGAGTAGAAATATGTTCAGCAGGAATGTAAATGTGAAGGAATAGAGATTTGCTTCGCCGTTGTGTTACAAAAAGAACCATAAGGAAATGGGGTACCTGCATCACTTTCGTTCGGTAATTCAGTTTGAGAGGTGAAGATGGAGTATTTTCTACGCCTACAAAAACGAGGTTAACTGACAATGGAGTGAGGCTTTGCCAATCAAATTCCGTGAATATTGAGTACAATGAAGCTACCTACCACTCTAAAGGCTTTCTTTTGTCCCATGAAAAATCAAATGCGTAGAGTGAGAGGTGGAGGTGAGGAGAAAAAAGGACCAGCCTCCTACAAGAGGCTGATAACAATAGAATGACTTGTCAACTTTCTGGGAAGAGTATATCGCCTATAAAGGGACACGCGCTTGCAATAACAGGGATGTCGACTTCATTAAAACTTGGAAGGTACCACATGCCACGTGGGTGATCGTTTCAGAGGTAGTATGATGATGCTGTGATTCACAGCCTTCTCAAATAAAACTCAATCATTGAGAAAAAATGTTGGTGTGGTATCTCAGATCTTTACGATGTTTCATTTTCCACATTAAGTAAAAATCGAGATCACGACGTCTGCAATAAGTTGCTAGCTACTGCAGAGTTAAAGGTTGTGAAAAAGAGAGACTGTGACGAGGAACAGAGATAACGTCCTGCGAACAATGTGATCACTATATAATATAGGTATGCACGCATTTTTCATAAAGCAGATAACCAGTAAGGACTCAGATGAAATTGTCAATCCACAAGTTTTTGAAGTGTGGGAAGTTTTAACTCAGCGCTTGGGGCACCATTCTGGTAATAGATCATACTGTCTTATTTAAAATTCATTTATATCCAGTGACAGTGGTAACTATCAGCAATAACTGCATCTTCATATGTCAAGTTTTACCAACGCACATACAGTGTCGTAAATGTAGGCAGATTAATATCCAAGCAGTATTACAATGTAAGAAATTGTTCACGAAGGATCATCGTACAAACATTCCGTCGTTTGACTATCGCACAAAGTCCTATATGTATGACGTATTAATAATGAACCTTGACGCAGAGAAACAACTTCAAGGTTGGTAAAAAATAAATCGACAGGCCCAGATGGAATTGCTGTTCTATTTTACAAAGAGTACTCCACGGCATTGGCCCCTTATGTAGCTTGGATTTATCGCGAATCTCTCGCTCAGAGGAAAGTCCAAACCGACTGGAACAAGCGCAACTGACTCCTGTATATAAGAAGGGTAAGAGGACAGACCCGAAAAAATCACAGACCAATATCCTGCTGCCGAATTGTAAAACCTACTCAGAGTTCGAATTTAGGGGGGAGTCCTACGATACTGACCGTCTTATAGTACTGGCCACCGCTAGGTCTCGTTTCTAATACTAAGTGGCAGCACATACAAGGGTTGAGACGCCATGATCCCATTCATGATACATCGGACATTTCTCCGATCAGTTGTTTAGTTGTAAGCATTTAATGTTTTTTGTGTGAGAGCAGCGAGCAAGAAGTTAGTTTTAAACTGTGGTACACTTTTGTGGGGTGAGTAACTGAAATTATTTTTTATTTTATTTCAACTGTATTGCATAAGGATGCTGTAGCCGTAAAACCTTCAAGACATCGTGTATTAAAAATTGTATAAAGTTTGTGGTCCATGATGTACTCTCTTTCCTGTAATACTTGACAGGACATTCCTCTCCTCAATGAGGAAGGAGGAGATTAACGTTTAACGTTTCGTCGACAACGAGGTCATTAGGCACAGAGAACAAGTTCGTATTAGGGAAGAATGGAGAAGGAAAGCGGCCGTGCACTTTCTAAGGAACCATCCCGGCATTTACCTTAAACAATTTAATGAGATCACGGAAAGCCCTTGGTCAGGAAGGCCGGCCGCGGGTTTGAACCGTGACCTACCAACTGCTGATACAATGTGCTAAATACTGCACTACCCCGCTCGGTCGCTATCCTCAACTCTGTTTGCATCCCTTACCTTCTTATAGCTGAGCTTCGTTTTTGTTCAATGACAGTTTTCTGCAAACAGTTCCTCATAAGAATGATTAATATCTAGTTTACTTTTTTCTTTATGATACACCTTCACAGTTCTTTTGTTTCCTCTACCTCTTCGAACACCTCATCGTACCTTACGCTTTGTACGCATTTTCTTTTCTCTATTCTTCTCAACAAGGACGTTCCACAAGTTTCCAAATTATTTTCCTCTCCCTTCCATCATTTTGAAGTATATATTAGTGCACTATTAATGAAACATTTAGCTAATAATTTGCATCTTGTATCAATTCGTATTTTATTGTTGTCAGTAATCCGTTCAAGAGAAAAGTGTAGCCTTGATAGACAAGAAGCGAACGATGTTGGGCAATGATACATTCGTAAGTAAGGCTTTTAAAATATCCGTTCGGCCATTCACATATTAGTTTCCCGTGGTTTCGCAAAACCGATAAAAGCAAAAGCTGGCAATAAGGACACGGCCAATTTTCTTCCCTATACTTCTCCATTCCGAGCTTCTGACCATATCAGATGACCTCATCGTTGATGGTATATTAAAGTCTAATCTGTCTCTCTTCTATTCCTTATTTTATTTTATTTATTTATTGTCAATAGACTCCTGGGAATTTACTCAGTGGATTTTTGTCCCAACTTTCATAGCCAAACGAAGAGTGGGAAACAGACAAACAATGTTTCAAATTGACCGAGAATAGTTCGCGTTTTCCTAAGAAAGATTTAATTGCCCAAAATTAATCAGGGTAACTAAGAAAAATGTAAGTAACGAGTTGAGGGAAAACTGGAATATTTAATGAAAAGCTGCTGCAACCTATGTATATGAGATATTAAAATGTTCATATCTTCAAGCCCTACCGGTTTTGCACATAAATTATTACATTAGTGTGATACTGAACTAACAATAAAAAAACTGAAATAAAAGTTTAAAATTAGGTCAAGTATTCAGTGAAATTGTTTGTCTAAAAAACGACGCGCTACGGAGGAATTGTGTCCAACCATGGCCCGGGATCTCTCCAGACATGTCTTGGGCCAGGAATCTCATTGACTGGAGAAGAAGTTTCTTCATTGATGAGTTCCGCGTCGAAATTAGCCCCAATGACCAGCGAGGGCGTGTCTCGTGACATCCGGACAGTAGTGGGATACCAATCTGCCAGTCGCCTACCATACGGCCCGACATCCAGGAGTAAGGGTCTGGAGAGCCATTTCTTTTCATAGCAGGACCACTTTAGTTGTCTCCCGCGGCGCCCTTACAGCACATCGGTACGTGGCCGATTTTCTGCGCTCCATTTTGTTGCCCTTTATAGAAACCCATCCTGGCATTACGTTTCAGAAAAGTAATAACCGCATCCACATGGCTGGAGTTTCTACTGATTTTCTTCGTGCTTGCCAAACTCTACCTTGGTCAGCAAGTTAACCGCATCTTTCTCCTATTGAGAACGTAGTCTGTGAAGCTCTTTCTCTTGAGTAAGTCATCCTATTGCCCTGAGAATTTAATCGTTTATATGCTTGTACATGTGCATCACGTATACCGATTTCCAGCCCATCCGCATAACTCCTTCGTGGCGATTCGTGCTTACTTTTCTTTTATTTTTTTTTCTTTGTGTGTGTGTGTGTGTGTGTGTGTGTGTGTGTGTGTGTGTGTCAGAATGTAGATTAAAGAAAGTTTTGACGCACGTCTGAATGATGCTCGTAGAATCTTAGAGTTTTAAAGAGTGCTAGAGGATACTTGTCTGGCAAATTATGTAGAATGTGCACTCTCGTTTCCTCTAGATGATTTCGAGCATGATTCAAATGCACCTAAAGTGTTTCTCTAGTCTATTTTATTCCTTTACTTTTAGACTAATCGTTGCAGAAAAATATGACCATTTCTTTTTACATACAAGAACTAAGCATTTAGGAGAAAGCTATGGTGAGGCAAAGGACATTCTGGAGTCTTTCTCATGAAGACAATGTGCCGGTGATTCTTTTAAACTACGGAAACGGTGACATTTCGTCTGAATGCTGATATACATTTCCAACAGACGGAATGTTTTTGTGGTGTGCGTACTGTAAGACCTTCGGTACACACACCATCAGATTATTTGACTTGTCGCTCTAACGAAGTAGGCGAGTGTCAGCAATATGTCTCGTGGTCTTATCGTGGCGTGTTTATCTTCTGCCGTTAGGTCAGACGATAGAAATGCCACTTGCACGCTTAGAGTAGCAGATTGATGGTGACCAACTTTAAGCAGAACTTGATTAATTTTCACACACATTTATTAAAATAATAAAAAGCATAGACATTACGTAACTTGATTCTGGATGCTGTTTACCACTGACAATCTGAAGTTCCTTTGGTTTTGGTACGTTAATCTTATTCTCACATATCTCTGATACTTGACAAAGTGTCTATACATTTATCTTCATGGCTATGTACAGGAATGTGGTAATCTTATTAGGCGCAGACTGAAACTTAACTATAGACTGGTACAGACAAATGCAGACTAATGCAGACTGACTAATCGGAGGTCTGTACACTCGTTATAATACCTCGAGCGTTCAGGTATCACTGCGGGAGTGTGATCTGCGAGGAGAAAAGGTTCTACGTTAGCAGCAATCTCATTGGCTGCGTTACATATTAAGACAGCGCCATCTCGTAGTGCGGAGACGGACGAGCCCTGCGCCTGCGCTGTTGTGCTTAGCGGGGCGCGCTCTAGTGGGAAAGTTGTGTACGCGCTGACTACACTGAACTATGTACACAACAGTTTTACACTACGCACTTACTAGTTGCGATATAATGTCAGCAATGGGAACTGTCACGGACACTACGCAGCACACCTGCACAGCAGGCCGTCACCATATATTATGAAGCTCACCAGCTCGATCCAGCAGACTTCACCCACCCTTTGCTGCGATGCTCCCGTTATACCATCCCACAGACCCACCTTTACAAGACAGTTATCGAAAGAAGTGTACATTTGTCCACAACTTTTACGGACACCGACCGTGAATATACCAGGTTTCCCTTTTAAGAGTCGTCATCGCATTATCTCTGTGTTCCGACGTACATTTACAATTTGATTTTTCAAAGTTTAGCAGCAGTCACACCAACCACGTTTTCCATGCGATGTTCAGCGTCGACAGAATGCGTCGGGTTGCTTTCCGTTACAGACAAAATTATTTTTAAAGCAGAATTTTAGGTGCCAATTCGACAAAGCTGTCTCAAATTAGTCTAGTACAATTTTTCACCGATGAGTATTAACACATGATGTAAAATACGAAGAATAACTAGTACTTCAGCAGCGAATGAGTTCCGCTGCAGCATAGCGGTAGCATTCAACTTACACCAGGGCGCAGCTGTCGCTGCTTGAGTTAAGGTTATTCTTCGATTTTTACTGTGTCTGATAATACATATCGATTTCAGCGCGAAGGTTATGTTTCTTGCCCGTGTGATGCCTATCGCCACTATTTAAGATATTTTGAGGGCTGCGCAGTGTCAGAGCAGGATTCACTATCATTTTCTCCAGCGCCCAGTCAAAATTTCGGGGACGCACGGTATTTCGTGACTATAATGCAAGGGCACATCACATCCAACTTCTTAACTCCGGAGACAAAAATCAACCGAATGGAATATGTAACTTGTCGAACATCACAGGATCGAACCTCGCAAACAGGATGACTCCAGGAGGGCTGTCGTTGAAGGATTGGACCAGCTTGAGCAGCAACTGAACAACAATGTATTGATGTCACTCAGCTGGAGATACTGATGTTACAAATGAGCAAAGATCTTCACTTTCGAACAGGTTGCCTTTATTTTGATTATTGTTCTATAATGCATTCAAATCCAGACACCGCTTGAGTCTTATTCAACTCATGTTCCCCGATATGCAAGTTGGTCAAACATTTTTGGAGTAGTTACAAGGTGAACGTTCTGAATGAAATATGTAGTGAGTACTGTACAGGACAGATCGCAAGACAACTAGAGGTAGTCAATATAAAAAAAGTGGAACTTTGCAATATTGGAAAAGGCTCGAACTTATCTCACAAAGCTCTGAATTCCGCGCTTAACCATCCCAAAAGAAAACAATGGAGAGATGATGGTGTAAGTGGTGGTTCAAATGGCTCTGAGCACTATGGGACTTAACATCTGAGGTCATCAGTCCCCTAGAACTTAGAACTACTTAAACCGTAACTAACCTAAGGACATCACACACATCCATGCCCGAAGCAGGATTCGAACCTGCGACCGTAGCGGTCGCGCAGTTCTAGACTGTAGCGCCTAGAACCGCTCGGCCACCCGGGCCGGCGGTGTAAGTGATTTAGATTCATTGTTTCACGGGCAAACATTAAAACAGGAAGCTCTGTGGCCAAGTAGGAATTGTGAACTCATCCACAGCACAGAGCCCGGAAAGTGGAGTGTGGTACAATTTAATGGCGTGACCAGCGAGGCGGTGTCCCAAGTTCAAATGAGAATGACCGCATGCGGGGTGGCGGTAAGCGATACGGGCCTCCAATTGCTCGCCGTGGCCTCTGCGGTGGTAGCAACCTCGTCCGATCCGGGGATCCTGTTAACCGCCGCCAGAGAAACCTACACACTGTCAGCAAAAAGTGAGCCAATATATTTTTCCACTCGGCGCTTCGAATTTTTAATTTTGGGTACCCCGTCTCCATCACACAGTAGTCAATATATGAAATAAAGTTAACGTTTGTTGTAATGAGTTTGACCTCCTGTCGCTGTAATTCTGCGTTCCCTCTTTCAGCAAGATCTCACTCCTCTTTGCTCATAGTTTCGAAGAAACGTGGAGCTTCATTACTAATATTATAAGGCAGTTAATTAGGGAATTAGATTAGGAAATGAGACGCTTAAAGTAGTAAATGAGTTTCGCTATTTGGGGAGCAAAATAACTAATGATGGTCGAAGTAAAGAGGATATAAAATGAAGACTGGCAATGGCAAGGAAAGCGTTTCTGAAGAAGATAAATGTGTTAACATCGAGTATAGATTTAAGTGTCAGGAAGTCGCCAAGATCTGCATAACGCGTTCCCGTTCACAGGAGCGAGTAACAGAGTAAGATGGGGGCTCATGAAGTTGTTTCTGAAAGTATTTGTATGGAGTGTAGCCGTATATGGAAGAGAAAGGTGGACGATAAATAGTTTAGACAAGAAGAAATGGTTCAAATGGCTCTGAGCACTAAGGGACTTAACATCTGTGGTCATCAGTCCGCTAGAACTTAGAACTACTTACACCTAACTAACCTAAGGACATCACACACATCCATGCCCGAGGCAGGATTCGAACCTGCGCCGGAGCGGTCACGCGGTTCCAGACTGAAGCGCCTAGACCACACGGCCACACCGGCCGGCGACAAGAAGAGAATAGAAGCTTTTGAATTATGGTGCTACAGAAGAATGCTGAAAATTAGATGGGTAGATCACGTAACTAATGAGGAGGTATTGAATGCAATTGGGGAGAAGAGAAATTTGTGGCACCACAAGATTAGAAGAAGGGATCGGTTGGTAGGACATATTCTGAGGCATCAAGGGTCACCAATTTGGTATAGGAGGGCAGCTTGGAGGGTAAAAATCGTAGAGGGAGACCAAGAGATGAAGATTCAGAAGGATGTAGGTTGCAGTAGGTACTAGGAGATGAAGAAGCTTGCACAAGATAGAGTAGCATGGAGAGCTGCATCAAACCAGTCTATGGATTGAAGACCACAACAACAACAAGACAGTTAAAGGCTATGTATGATCTTTGTCGCGTATATAAAAACGTTTTCTGCAATTTATCTGTTTTTACAGTGATACTTCCCATTAGTAATATTCAACAAGTATAACTATTATCAGAACCTCCCATGCTGCGCTACCTTAGAGACATTTCAGCTCTTCAGAACATATGACTGGGAATAATACTTTTATCTGCGCTTTTAATTCTAATTTTAATGTCTTCCTTGACATTACTTTTTGCACTGATGAATAATCACAGATATTTGCATTTGTTTACTTATGCATATACACTGGTGTTGAAAATTAAAGCAACAAACCGCTATTTCTCCGACGTCTCTCTAATTCATGGTATAATTATACAGACTGTCAGCAGATGTCTGTAATATAGTGTTCCGCATGGAAGGTGGTATTCCAGCCAAATGAGAACCACGTCAACGATGATGTCAAGGCACCTTTACAATGGAGTAGTATTTTCCACGTAGTCCCACATCCGCAATCGTTGTGTACACAGTCACAGACGGTGCATTATGGCACAGAGAAGACGCCTATCAGACTATCTGCGGTGGAGAGCTGTACAAAGACTGGAAACAGGACAGTCGCAGACCGATGTGACCCAATGGCTTAGTGTGAATCGTTTTTTTGTTACTCGGATGTGGCGACATTTTATAGAGACCGAAACTGTACCCCGAAGACCAGTGCAGGACCGACCACGTATGACTTCAGAAAGATAGGACAGTTATGTGGCTGTAAGGGCACGACAGTACCGCCTAGAACTGCACGGCAAATGCCATCTGACCTCGCACCATCTACTGGACGTGTCGTATCAAGGCAAACTGTGTACAGAGGGCTTCGGCAGACTGGCCTTTATTGTTGTAGACAAGTTGTATGTGGGAAAGGGAACATCTAGGGTGGAGTCGTCAACATGCCACCGGGCGGTCAAACAGTGGGCCAATGTTCTTTTTACAAATGAGTTCCGATTCGGTCTGGAGAGTGATTATCGACGGATTCACATCTGGAGGGAACGTGGAACGCGATTTCAGGTTCCAAACATTGGTAAAGCCGATATCAGGGATGATCCCTTATGATACTGGTAGGGATTATGTTGCCCACCCGAACACCTCTTCATTAAATTGTACCGGTGAATCGGCAATGTTTAACTGCTGTCGGGTATCGGACGATATCTTGGGACCTCGTGTACGGTTGTTGCTTGGTGCTGTGGGCCAAGACTTGATAGTGATGGTCGATAATGCTCGACCTCATAGAGCACAGGTAGTTGATATTTTCTTAGAAACAGTCTTCTCGCTCTCTCGATCTGATTCCCATAGAGCATGTCTGGGTTGCACTCGGGACACGGGTTGCACCACGTCAACATACACCCACCACTCTCCAACACTTGCGAGCAGCTCTGCAGGAATAATGGGCGTTATTACCTCATAATGAGATGGATGACATCATTCAAAACATTCCCCGTCGTTGTCAGGTCTGCATTGCCTCCAGACGTGGTCACACCTCATACTGAGTACGTTAACCAGTTGTTGGAACGTATGTGCAAATCCGTTAAGTTGAAAGAAAAACTAAGAACATTTTGTCTACTGGTATGCACGTTGCAGTTACTTACGTTCTGTGTTCTTTACATTTTTTCTACTTTACTATCACCTGTTTATACTGTTTTATGGCACAATAAACGCTAACTTGCAAAATTCCCGTTTCTTGCTTTAATTTTGAACACGATAGTGTTTCAGTTTTCGTTTAATGTAATTATCATCTTGAGGAGTACCGGCGAGCGCAAATGGTTTTTGTACATTTTCCCAGGAATTAAATTAAATTTTGCTTGCGTTAAGGTAGAACTCAGAAGTCAGTGTTCATACCTCACTTGAAAATGCGCGACTCTTCATGTAACGTGTTACAACTTTTAATTTTCATTAATCTACGTATCGTAATGAATTTAACAATAAAATCTTGTGATACCCAATACTCAAGTCATACTTAAACTGGTCCTGTTCAGAAACTGAATTATTGCCTGTTTCTGGTAAAGGGTGAGCATTAATAAAACCGACAAATTGCAGGGACGGATTCCTGATTGTAATTAGAGGAGAAAAGGTCCTATGAACATGTGTTCGGAAATGGACGGTGTGTGTGCAACGACAATAAATCGTTCCGGAACACAGTACAGAACTGCATTGTATTCACGTCATAAAATGTGTTCAAAGTGGCCTTCTTGAGAGCAGTGCACGCGTTCACACGTCGGTAAAGAGGACCGATGATATAAACCCTACGATTGTGGTAGTGTCATACAAAAACCATCAACAAAATCCTTCCCATAGAGGGAAACCCGCTGCTGAAAACCCTTGCACTCATTGCAAGTGATACAGACAGTAGCTGTTGTCAGGCGGGATACCCATAATCGTACTGTGGCTTACACCACGTTGGCTGGCCTACTACCTGGAGCCTACAATAAGGTTCGTCTCAGTATCCTGTAGAGCCCGGTCCATCAAATCTGGTATGCGCAGAGTCCGCCACCTTCCTGCTCGTTGGTCTCACTGCAAGGGCTCACAATCACACAAACGCCCAAAAAGGCCTTGAAAAGTGTGATGTTGTTGCTGTCCGTGAGAATACTTGTATTGGTGGAACCTTGCTGCCTCTCGACGGTTTCCATCTGCTTAGTTTCACACAAACACCGTATCGGCTTGCTCCTGACATGAATACCGGACCATTCTGCTATTTACAGTACGGTGCGTCAGTCACACAGCCTGCAACACAGAAGGATTATATGGCACTTCGTCAGAGAGACTTCCATTCCTCAGCGCCATTTACTATAGCAACACGCATTTCCGGGCACATGATCGTCGGACCGTTTTCCCCCCCATTTCGAGTTGGGAATCCGTCCTTGTAGTTTGTCGGTTTTATTAATGTTCACCTTGTGCTACAGCCCATTCTCATTCAGTAGATGACATATAAACCCAGCCCCAGAGATTGGACTGGCCTCTGAGACGGGACTGACAGCATAGCTCTACTTGGTGGGATGTCTTGGAGGTGTGCCTGGATTAAATGTTCTGCACAGCTGAGTATCGTCCAGCTGAATTATTATTGGGATGTTATTTTTTGAACGAATATTTCGTCAGCAACCTGTGCTTCTATGTGTGTACGTGAGTATTTAAAATCTGTCAGTGTTTCTCTTAATTTATTATGAACTGTATGGTTTATACATTCTGTTTTACTGTACCAGAGACTGATCTCGGTATTTATATTTAGCTTAAGAACACCATTTCAGTCTGTGCCTTAACAATGACTGGAGCAGCCTTCCTGAAAACAGCAGGACATCAACAGAAACATACAGAGCAATAAAATTTCCTGTACCGGCAATAACTCCAGCTGCTGCATAAAGAGATAAAGCATTAACATCTGCAGTATGAGCAGCAGTGGCCAGAACATTAGCAATACATTCAGTTGTGCTAAAGACAACGTATATTGGCACTTTCACTTCTATATCCACATTTTTCATCGTAGAATGAAACAGAGTAGAACTAGGTTATGTGCTTCTGGCGACTTCAACACCACTGTGACGCTTGTCAAGGATTGTCTCCCGAAGTGCAGCGTTCTTCATAACAGTAATGGCCAGATCCTCACGTTTTGTGTTTAATAAGTAGCTTAAGAACCTAATCCTTCTCCGACAATTGCAACTTGCTGTCTCCACATTATGTCTTCGAAATTCGTATTTTGGAAATTTTTACTCACACATTGGGGCATCTCAAGCTCTGAGACGGGCGTCGTATTATTTAGTGATGGGTAGTCATCAGAAAATGATATTCTTAAACGAAATTTTTCACAAAGTACATGAAAAAATTCGATAAACACTACAGCGAAAAATTTAGGACGTTAACGTACAATTACTTCGTGAACGCAAGCAACTCGGGGAACGCATTTACGAGGTGTAGGCCGAGGAGGGTAGGCGGAAGCTGGACTGCGTGCTCAACGATCACTGTAGATATTGTCGCTAGGTGTAGAAAATATTCCAATAATACACAGTTACACCAGTAATAGTACACAAAGCCAGAGGAATTGCTTACGAGTGTCCGGTGCAAAACTGAATACATTTTGCTATTTTCTATCAATATTATGAAAGGGATAGTGGCTACTCATCATATAGTGGAAATTCTGAGTCGCAGATAGCTACAACAAAAAGACAGTCACAAAATAATCTTTCGACCAACAAGGCCTTTGTCAAAAATAGACTACACAACACAGGCACATACACACACACACACACACACACACACACACACACACACACACACACACACACACACGCACACAAACGGATCTCACACAACTTACACACACATGACCACAGTCTCTGGCAGCTAAAGCGGTCATGTGTGTGTGAGTTTCGATGTGTGTGTGCCTGTTATCTATTTTTGACAAAGGCCTTGTTGGCCGAAGGCTTGTTTTGTGACAGTCTCTTTGTTCTGCCTATCTGCGATACATCATCTCCGCTATATGGTGAGTAGCAACTATCCTTTTCATAATATTATTACATTCCATCCTGGATTTTTCATTGTTTACTATGTTATATGCTAAAATTGTATCTGATTACAACTGCAAAGTTTAATTTCGTATCTAAGGATGTTTAAAAAAACATTAAGGAAATATATTTCTACAGCTTTTAGGAGTCAAATGATAACTTAAGTCTACAGAGGTGTATGTGACATTAATATGAAACTGTCATGTGCATTTACAGGATTTGGAATGAGACAATTTAAACCAAAAAAAGAAAGAAAAAAACAGATCGTGCCAGTAGGACTCGCGCTCCGAGGGTTCCATACAGTTTTATTTTTGTATACAGGTGGTTCATCAACGGGTTGTGATGAGTGAGTTTCCGAGTATCAAAATATGTGACACAAATAGTCCTATATTTTGACTGCACTGACTTAGAAACTTAAATTTTTTACACCGCCAAGGGATCGCAGACCTTAGTATTTGATATAAATTAAAGCTTCTACCTCTACCCGTACACAAGAAAAATGGTCTTAACAGACGGACAACAAAGTCATCCTATAAGTGTTTCGTTTTGACCGACCGAAGTCCATAACAGTAAAAAGAAAATCTAAGCTTACTTTTTTAAGAGCGTTGAAAGGAAAAGGTAGATTTTAAATGTATAGCACAAAAAAACTTACTAAAATTCTTTCATTTTTTACACATATATTATGGTGCAGAAATAAGTGGAAAAGAAAATTTTTCAAATTAAATCAATTTTTTCCTGCAGTACACTAGTTTCCACCACAGCAGTGAAATTGATTTTGATGCTGTTTAATTTCTTACAGCGTTCTTCGATGTTCGTTAGAGTTACACTACTGACAAAAATAGTTACCTAATGTCAATATTTCAGCATGATTCGAAGAGCTGAATGCTAAAATGTTTGCATAAACATTTCTATATGCACAACAACAGAGGATTTAAGGGTCTCGTTTGGTTTCTTGAATGAAAGAGATGAGATTACTATTCCGCGAAAGTTTTTTATTGATTTTCCAAACACGTTTGGAGTAATCTTATGATCAAAATTAGTGGGACAGTGGACGGATGGTGAGTGAGAATATTATTTACTATCCCCTTCGCGTACAGGGAGCTGAATCAAATTCAAATCCTCGCCATTTCACTGACTTAAAGCAATAATTACAAATCTTACGTCTTTTTGTAAGTCTTAATTCGCACTTGAAAGCCTTTTACATCTACACGCTCCAACACAGTTTTATAGCAACTGCAAATGCATCGCCAAATTAAAGAGAAAACGGCTGTATTAAGCATTTTATGTGGTCATCGCAATAAAGAGATTATGATTTTCGTCTCGCCGGTCTACTTTCACATACCTCCTTCAAAAGATTTTTGAGTACGCTGACGAAAATTCTGTTTAGCGAGAGGACAGACAGTGACGTGTGCGACAAGGGCTTAAATAGCTCTTTTGTGCGTGGGAAAGGATGTGAAAATTGTATGAATAGCAGAGAGAGAGGACAGGCAAGGGAGCTGCGGACACGAGAAAGAACTTAACAGGGGACGAAGCGGCCGACGCAGATGAGATTATCCCAGAAGGAGTCCACCCCACGCAACTCAAGTTATTTTGGGCACAGCTGTGCCGCAAACAAAATTTTATTATATTCAGGCAAGCGTAATTCCTGCATAGATGCAGTATCCACACAAAGACAAACGGATTTCGGTTCTCTTCTCAGTTCCCCTACACTAGGTCTTTCTATTGTAATCCAATTAAGAAACTCAATTGCACACAGTTATGGTCGATTAAGCGCATAACGAACTGTGAATTCTGCTGGCGACACACACACCGCGACAACACAGAATCGCCGCTCCCCCAGGCTGCGAACAATAGGCCGTTCGCATGCGCTAAGCCTAGGCGACGCGATAGCGGAACGCTATCACACCACCCCCGATTTCAATTAAATCGTTGAAAAGAACAGCATCCAACCCCCTCGTGAGCACAGTTCCCGGCATGAAATCAGCACGTTTACGCGGAGTGTTCTGTAATGGACACACTGTCTGTTTTATATGGCGTCTCGCATTACTGCTGTAAAACTATAGCAACCACTGCTTTCAAATTTTCAGATCAACAAAAGTAATTCACTGGTAGAATGTAATTCTTAACATTCAAACATTAATAGTATTGGACTGCTGGGTGGGGCGTCAAAGCTGCTAAAACGAAGTATTTCCGTAATCATTGTAAATATTTGCATTCTCGTTTCGTCCTGCTCAATTACGAGGAAGTACTCTCGGAATGAAGTGTAATTTATGGTCACAAGTACGTTAACTGTGGGAAAATCTCTGTAACAAAGGTCGAGAGAAAATGAAGTATCGAGTACGGGTAGTTTCCATGATCTAGTGCAAACCATAGCCATACCTTAATTATCCTATTCTACTTTCATTTCTAGGCAGACATTCCACGTCATAAACAAACAACCATGATGCAACTCAAGATAATAATTAGCTCAAGTGTCGTAAGACAGTCCAAGTTCATACGATTGCAAAAGATTACCCAACTGTCAAACATCTTTTTAATGAGAAATTGCTGCGTATGAACACTGCCATGTTGAAGGTTTGCAATACAAATGACGCACTACACCTAACTGCAACCCCCACTTTCACACCCAACCAACTGTTCTACACTTTGCAGTCAGATGGCTGTGGGTTCAATTTTCTTAAAATCTTTCATTTCTTCATCGCAGTTAAGGATTAAATAATTTCAAACAAGATGGTACTTACACTAAATTTTAAAATGCTGTCACAGATGGAAGGTATCGGGTGGAAGCCCTCCACGTTCAGTTCTCCTGAGTTTCAACAGATTTAATTGAAATTTCGCAATTCAAATAGCACAGTACGTACGTACACCCAAGGACGACTTGGCATCTGCTTCAGCGATCCTCATCTACCCCAACACACCCTACGAACTCCAACCGCTTACAGGGCCTCACCACCCCATAACAAAACCGCCCTCTCTCACAGCCACTGGCCAGATGCTGAGATATCACACCTCACTATAGTTAAACACAGACGCTATAGGCTATAGGCTTCACTTACTTCACTGCCATCCACCGTATATGATGTAAGAAGATAAGAAAAAATTATGTTTTTAAAAACTCTTACATCTTCCATGAAATTTCATCCACATTTGATGTCTACGACACTCATCCAGTACAGGAGACGAAATTTTCGTCAGTTCGTCGATATTTCCATGGAGCCTACTTCGATCACAGGTTATTTATTCCCATGTAGCAACAAATGCAGCACGATAGGCAATACAGCGCACTATCATTCTGTGGAATGACTAGATGCATCTTTTTGAGCAGACTGAGCTACCTTATTATATGGAGCAAAGGGCGTAGTCATCTGTTAAGCCCTCTTATAAACACCAAGATGCTAACACTTCATGTGGCAGATGGTTGACTCTACACAGGATGTAACTAAATTCCCTTTACAGACTTAGAGGATAGGTTTCTTGCACCAAAACAAGGAAAACACATCTAGTAAACATAGGCTCTAAAATGCGTACATGAAGAGTATGAGCACTCGTTCATATTACTGTGAAACAGTATGCTCTTTGCTTTCATTATTTTGGGAGGAGGTAGTACGGATCAAAATAAGAAAATATGCGCAGCAAACATGGGCTCTAGAATGGATACTTTAAGAGCTATAAGAACTTACTAGTCTTCGCTACTGTGAAACGCTGCTCTGCAACTGAACAGGTGAACATACCTCTGAAAGTACGTATTTTAGAACCCTGGAAATATTTTCGTTTATTGGTCCATACTACCTCCTTCCTAAATATTGAAAGCAAAGAGCTCGAAGTTAAGAGATTCACTGTCGGAGGTATGAGAAATATTTTCGCTTATAACTTACGATTCTAAAGCCCCCACGGTTAGCCGTGCGATCGAACGCACTGTTTTCCGGCGGGAAGGCGTTTCGGTCCCCGGCACGAATCCGTCCGGCCGATTAGTGCCGAGGTCCGGTGTGCCAGCCAGCCTGTGGATGGTTTTTACGGTGGTTTTCCATCTGTCTCAGCGAATGCGGGCTGGTTCCCCTTATTCTGTCTCAGTTACACTATGTCAGCGATTGCTGCGCAAACACTTTCTCCGTGCATGCGTTAATTACTCTTCCACTCAAACATTGGGGTTACAGTCGTCTGGTGTGAGACGGTCCCGGAGGGGGGGGGGGGGGGGTGTCCACTGGGGGCCGAACCACACAACAACCCGAACCCGAAGGCGGCGGTGGGGAGAGTGGACTGCCGTAGCCTGTTGTGGGGTTCTGTACCACTGAGGGCTACGGCTCGGACGAAGCCTCTCCGTCGTTTCTAGGTCCCCAGTTCCATACAATACAATTCAATACAATACGACTCTAAGGTATCCAGACCAGGGTCCTTTAACTCAGATTGATACTTTTACCCATCTCCATCACCCCCGAAAATTTGTAGCATCAGCACAGGAATTAAGAATGGGTAACACAGGATGCTTTTCACCGTCATGTGAAAATTCCTATACTTCGTGACTCGTGAAAACTATTAGAGGAGAGAGTAACAGCTGCATAAAGTTTCACTTTGTTCAGAAGCACGGTCACATGAGTGCATGCTCTATACAGCCATCGCTAACCGTCTGGCAGTGGCCACAAAGTCTCATGGAGGACAGGAATGGAAAGTAGTAAATGCCATTAAACATACACGTTAAGTCATCACACCTAGAGACATCACATCGGAGCCGGTAGGTTGCACAGGAACCGCCACCCACAGTCCCAAGAACCAGCTCTCAGATATATACGCTAAAGATGAAACATTGCTCCAATAGAGAGGCGAAATTATAGCTAGGAGTTGAATATTGACGTGATGGATGGTGAAGACGACTTAGTGTCTGTGAAGAGACTAATGTTGTGCCTCGAGCTGTTTTCTTATGAAACTTGAAACCTGTACGGAATGGAAATACGTCCACATTCATCTGCTGTACCAACGATGTGCAGTTCAACACGTGATGTGTGAGACTTCATCACCTACATTGGATTAGTTCAGCCGAAATAAAGCACGTATAAGGCGAGGCTAGAGGCTTTAAATATCTAGTCATTAGCTATTTAACACCTTACGGAACTGAGAGACATGTGATGGCAAGTCTTTATCAATACTCAATAGATCTGGGAAGTCTATAGGCTGAAATTAAACATATTGCAACTTGCAACGAAGTTTAGCATTTTAGCATTTGTTTGTTGTACATCGTAAAAGGTGGAAATACATATTTATTTTTTAACTTTCATTTCTCTCTTTGTTGTGCTTTTCAGCATCACGTGCATTCCTCAACATGTAGCTAACTTCATGACAGTTGATGTCGAAAAGCAATAACTTAGATGAATGAGACACATATGATAAATGTGATTAAAATTACCTAAAAATCTCTCGTGCCGCAATTGCGTCTCTCGTTTAATGTCTGTGATGGGTGCTTTCAATCGATATACATAGATTCTGTGTTAATTTCCCTGGTATACGCGTTATTTTAACGACTGCGGATGTGGAAGATGTACTGTTAAATACCTTACTCAAGATCAAGCAAATATTTTGTCAACAGTATTTCAGTAATAAGATTGTCGTTCCTGTATGCAATACATGCTGTTCGAAATGACAGGTATGCATTTCCTACGTGTGTGTAAGAGCACAACGAAGCAACTGTACGCAGTAGAAACATAACTCAGTAGAGGATTTGCTTTGGCATTATAGAGCGTCAACAAACTTTAACTACTTTCTTAGGCGCAGCCAGATGTTACGGGTTTTCATGTGTGTAATTCGTTCTGTCTCAAATGTAACGCTTCTTGGCTGTGCGCGGATCATGGGTAAGTTGGTGCCTACCCGCAAACAGCTAAAAGCTGTGTTGGCCACTCCTGTCATGTACAGCTGTGACAGCTCAGCCGCCTCTGTCTCAGATTGAGAATCCTTACGCAGCAGTGCATTTCGATGCGTTTTCGGTTACCCAGTCTGTTTTCTTCTGAATGTGAAGTGCGGAAAGTAATGGGATGGCTGATCTCAGGGCCGAATGGAAATCGTAGTACAGCCGTTACTGTACGCCTCAACAGCAAGTATCTTATGTCGACTTATTCTGCAAAGTCACTGGAATAGGACGAGTCCCTTCATCTGCTGGGACGTTGTCCGATCTTATTTCAGGGTTTCCACATACAGTGAGAGAAGTACTGAGAGTCTAGTGCTAGACTCATGCTGCACTGTGACAGCGAAATTTGAAGTTATCGATACTATCCATCTCGTTTGACCCATAAGCTCATAAAAAATGGTGGACATAAGTCACTCCAGTGTGTCACCCTATGATTGCCGTTTCGGGAGTAAATATGGCAGAAGACGACTTAAGTGGACGCCAGAGCCCTGAAAACTGTTTCAGACTATTCCGGTTTCTCGTAACATAGTTAATGAGACGCTACCCACACATTAAAATTTCCCTTCGCATCTTCCAGTTTTTGTATAGTGAGGTATCGCAATTAATAATACATAGGACTCGTATTCTGGAGGAGCAGCGTTTTGGAGTACTGACTAGCTTTCAGGATGCAGCTTTCTATGGTTTCCATAAAATGTTTCTAAGAAACGTCGGGACAGATTCTTCAACTATGTCATGACCGATTTCGTACCTCATAATTTTTCAGCTATAGTAGTCCTCCGATTCGGTGAACATCGCCTTCTGTTAGGAACAGCAAATATAGAGGTGCGGTATTGAACACCTACTAATTCGAAGCCGGTCACGACATTGGGAATTCACAGAATTGAATTTTAAGCAACGGTAGAACTGAATTGTTGAGGGAACATTCATCTGCACCCAGCATCGCACGCCATGCAAATAGACGTTCTCTAAGAGTCGTTCAGGTGTGAAGATTCTAGTGAAAACTGGTTGACAATAAATATAATCTGATCCATTTAAACTGTACGCTGAATTTACATTAACCGTAGAAATGTACACCGGGCTTTCTCTGACCCTGGAGTTCTTCGTTTATAACTATCTATGCGCCACTGCAAATACACAGCCCACTGCCACCAATGTAAGCTCAGCATAGAGTAATATCCAGTAGAGGATGGCCATTCGACGTTGAGATACTTTTGTTTAATTAACTTAACAGATATATTTTTCAAAGGTCCCAGTGAGCCTGGATTACACATTGTGTAACTGCTCTGTCGCTGCGAGTGAAGTTCATTTATGTGTAAATGGCTTTAGGAATAACATTTTAGTAACGGAACGCCTATACTGGAAGAACTGCTAAGAGAACTCAGTTCAGAAAGTGATGTAATGACTTTCATGACAGAAGTGATTCTGAAGCTGATACTCCTGCAGCAGTTACGGATAATGGTGAAAATGACCAGTCTACCGAATATTCAGACAGCGATGAAAAAAAAAATTAGTCGTCCACGGTAAGAGTGGAAGACTGGAGTACAGCTGTCCCTAATTGTTCAGGCCTGCCAGCTGCCGATAACATTGTAGTTCGTCTTGCAACAATGTGGAAATAATTAATGAATGGATTTATGAATAACTAAGAACACCTCAAAATACTTGTATAATTTGTGCAGATCTCTAAATTAATAGGATCTTTATCTAATCAGCCTACAAATGAAGTCTTTAGATCCGGATCACTCTCAGGTTCCTTCAATAAAAAGTTTCCATCACAGTTTCTCTTTGTCTCGAATCTGGGATTTATTAATATTAATATCGATTGAAAACGTACATGAGAGAGGTGAAAAAAAGTGAGTTTAGTACATGAGAGTAAAATTTCGTTATAAAATATTCTATTTTCAAATAATTTTTCCAGCAAATACTGTGACCCTGGTGTGAACTTCGTGCGACGGTTTCAGAGGTGCAAACTACTACTGTTAATGTTTATCTACTAAACGAGTAATGTGTGAGAAGTTTCTGCGCTGGTTATAAAGGAAAATGATTAGGATTAACCTAATTCATTCGTACACTCGACAGCAAAAAAAGAGAGGCACCCCTGAATTCCAACGTGTAGGCTGCACCTGAATGTATGCAACCAACATAGCATATCTGTGTTGCACATAGTCACAACCCTCCACAGTACAGTCCTTGTAAGATACACAATGGGTACCGCTAGAGACTACTAGAGTACACCTGTCTTTATGACAGTCCATCCAGATGTAAAGTAACACCACGATAGTACAGAAGAGATCAGACAGTCCTTAACGTTTGTAAATTAATTACAATAAGTGACATTTCAAATGTTATGGGGCAACTAGTTTTGTCACATAAATCGTTCAGTAATCCTTAGGCACAATTAAATATTTGAGACAGTATATGGATTTATAAAGTTGTATGGCGATTGGAAACAGGTTCTTTGCTGTCTAAAAGGTTTACCCAATATATGCTGAACGTCGTTCAACGTTCAACGAGGAGTGGTTTCGCATCAACTTTATGTAATACTAAGCAGTTAAAAGAAAACGTGATTAACGGCGGCAACCACTCTACGGAAATCCCAACATTAACAGCGAATCACAAGTAATATCATTTTTCACATTACTCATCAACAGTTACTTGTACACGAAGTTGTACTTTAAATGACATGACCAACGTCTTCGTTCTGGATCTGGATGCAAACCCAGAACGTAAAGACGTTGTTAACCAAGCAAAGGTTTGTGCCTTATCGAGACTCGATAACTAGGCAGAAAGAGACGTCAAATATTGACGTTTGCACCAGTATCAGTTATCAATTCTCAACTTGAACGTAAATGACCATAATGTTTGTACGAAAGCAGTAACCCTAACATGACAATTACCTTCTTGGTAATTAACCTCGAAAGACGTTGTATAGTGTTGCATTGTCAAGGAATAAAGGATGCACATGTTTAAAATTGTAATGCCATCATGTAGTGCTGGGGACAAGGATGCGAACCCTGCACCTAATCGGATTGTTGAATAAGTACGTAAAATCAGAATGTAGATATCCCAGTTTGTCACCAGTAGTGGGGTTGGAATCTTAAATGACGACTGAAGTTGTATTGCCTCACCGGATTCGAACCCGGCGCCTACCACCGTCGTTGTCTAACCAGGAAGAGACGAGAAATGTCCAATGTTAGTCCACCATCAGCGAGATATGCACACGTTTATCTAGAAATAAGGTGACGGAAACGTCTATGCTGACTGAGAGTCGAACGCCGCACACATGGTTATGAAGACACGTTAATAATCAACTTCATATTCAGTAGTAGCTAGGAGTAGCATGTTTAGTTGCAAACCTTAAGGCCTTACTCATCCCTAGTAACGTGTTGCCTAATATATGCGATATCATGATGTTAATTTACAAGTGGATTGACTGCCATAAAGAGCAATGTTCTCTAGTAGTCGTGTATCATTGAGATGTAAATGAAGTGCCTCAGCAGAAAGTAATTTCCGTCGTGCAGCACGTATTGTTTTAGAGACACTGAGTACATGTTATAAGAGCACAAAACGTGTATTATATTCTAAGTATATACTATTATTTGGAGAAACTGCCGCCAAACCTGTTTACTTTTACATTCCGCTTAGTTGTCGTGGTTGAATACAGGTTTTCTTAAGGCTACATCTAATGCACAGCGCTTACAAGAAAGTATAGTTTCCTGCGTCATGCTATTGCTAGATAGGTGAAGTATTTTGGGGTAACTATGTTTAAAATGAATGTTTGAAAGTATTGTTCGTCAAATATTTGAATAAATCGTCAACTGTAGGTGTGCCTGCACATGTTATAGCATAATAGCTGTAGCTGCGTTAGTTTGTACTACAGACTTGGGTAGGTTAGGTGTAACTTTTGATCCTTCAAGGGGTGATCGTGGCCATGCGGCCCGGGTCTGTATTAGCCGCGGCTCGCGAGCTACGGGCCAGCCAGGCAGGCTGAGGCGAAACGCGAGGGAGCTGGCGGTGACGTTGGTAGGCCAACAGCCCGGGACGAGCCAGCACGGCTGCGCCGCATGTCTCTGCCTCTGCCGCTCCGTTTGACGTAAATATGTTTTCCTCCTCTCCTGGAATCAGTATAAGAGCGGCAAGCAGGAATACACATCGGGCTGTCTGCCGTAATGGCTCACTGGGAGAGGTATATTCGAGGTAGAGTCAAAAAGTGGTTCAAATGGCTCTGAGCATTATGGGACTTAACATCTGAGGCCATCAGTCCCCTAGAACTTAGAACTACTTAAACCTAACTAACCTAAGGACACCACACACATCCATGCCCGAGGCAGGATTCGAACCTGCGACGGTAGCGGTCGTCCGGTTCCAGACTGAAGCGCCTAGAACCGCTCGGCTACTCCGGCCGGCAGAGGTAGAGTTGTCGCTGTCATTGAGGAAGGAAGATGTTCCATCAGAGAAGCTGGCAGACGGTATGGCGTACCACATGCTACTGCAACGAGATGGTGGAGGATCTGCCTTGAAAGAGGCACCACGAACAGGGCTCCTGGCTCAGGCAGGAAGAGAGTGATCTCACAGCAGAAAGAGAGGGACCTAGTGTCTAGGAGCAGATAAAATCCCTTTCTGAACGCGAAGCAGTTGCGGCGGGAGACCAACTTCCCCGGCTCCAGTGACACGATTCGCCGAAGGCTGAGGGACGCTGTACTGCATGCACGACGATCCGCCGTGAAACAAGAGCTCAGCGAAGACAACGTTTTATACCGGCTAGCATTTGCGGAGCTCCGTCTGAGGGCGTCGTGGGACAACGTCATTTTCACTGATGAGAAAGTGTTTTCCACCAATAACGACGTCCACGAATCGTTTACAGGCCGCAAGGGACTCGCAATCGACGCAAATATGTAACCACGAGGAGAAGAAGTGGCCGGCTATTTGTTACCTGCTGGGGTTGGAATTCTGAGAGAGGGGCGGGAATTCTTCACAGGATAGAAAGAACTCTGGACAGCGCGCAGTATGCCCACATATTGGAAAATGTGATGCTTCCGTCAGTGCGAATGCTGTAAGCAGAAGGGGACGCCACATTGGAAGAGGACCATTCTCCCATTCACAAGTCAGCATTTGTTCAGCAGCGGCTCTCCACGATTGGCGTCAACGTCATGGACTGGCCGCCACGGGCGGCATATATGAACTCCATGGAAAACATGTGGGCTGAGGTCGCCAGAACATTAACAGAGAACTGGCCACGAAACCAACCAACTACTGCGGACGCTCTTTGGGACTGCGTCTTGGAAGCCTGGGAGGAAGTTACTTCTTCAGGCTACGTCCGACGGCTTATACATTCTATGTCAAGACGCGTGATAGAAGTACAAAATAATGAAGGATTCTGGATAAAATATTAGAGTTCTTAAAATGTTTTGTTATGTCTTCTTTTTCGTCATTTTTCCTCATTTGGAGGTAGTAGAAGATCGCGTGGCAACAGGAAGGATACAATATCGGTTAGCTTTCTTCGAGTTGCCCTTTTAATTCAAGTGGGTTTCTTTTGAATATACAGTTTGTTAAGTATTCTATTTTGGTTTCATTTATACCCTGTCTACATACTTACAAACTAATCAGCGTAGATATCCTCTGTCACAGTACTTTTTGTTATTTCAAATACGTCTCTCTCTTCCCCTCCATCCATGAATACATCCTCCGTCCTCCACACAATACGCCAACGATTTCATATTATGTTTACTCGGGATTAGCTGAGCGGTCTGAGGCGTTGCAGTCATGGACTGTGAGGCTGGTCCCTGCCGAGGTTCGAGACCTCCCTCGGGCATGGGTGTGTATGTTTGTCCTTAAGATAATTTAGGTTAAGTAGTGTGTAAGATTAGGGACTGATGACCTTAGCAGTTAAGTCCCATAAGATTTCACACACATTTGAACATTTATGTTTACTCGTTGTTAATATCTCTTCTATTCTCTCTCACACCCTCTCTTTCTGGCACTATCGCCGCAAGTTCCCTTCTATTACACTCCCCCAAAACTTTGTGAACAAATCCAGCGGTTTCCAATGACGCTACATTTTCTCTTTTAATTGCTGCTGTCTTTACTCTCTGTCATTCCTCTCATCACCTATGAAATCGTATTCTTTGATCTCCCATTCCCTACAACCCA
Source organism: Schistocerca piceifrons (assembly GCF_021461385.2). Lineage (NCBI taxonomy): Eukaryota > Metazoa > Arthropoda > Insecta > Orthoptera > Acrididae > Schistocerca > Schistocerca piceifrons. The sequence continues at coordinate 564,508,188 of NC_060149.1, forward strand.
TTCTTCGTTCTGAGGACAGTCCTTCCTTACCTCTCGGTCCTAAGATAAAACGAACTGTGGCACACATCTAAGTAAGCAATACTTTGCAAGCATTTCACGCTTATATTTTGCACTTCTACACTTCTATCCATTCCCAGATCCCGCCCTCCTTCCTGTTACGCGTCCCTTGACATCTGCATCTACATCTAAATAAATACTCTGCAATTCATAATTATGTGCTTGGCACGGGGTTCTGTGGTCTGGTGGATTAATCTTGTATTGATATGTAAAACGTGTAGGTTCACATCTCACGCCAGGCATAGATATTTAACACATACAAGTAGCTCTCCTTAACCCCTAGTAACGCCAAGTGCAGAACGCCAGTAAGCTCCGTAGTTCAATATCCGCAGTAAAGATAACATCCCTTCGCTGCCGACTGGGCATTCGTTTGAGCTGTGACAGACACTCTGTCACCAGCAAGCCGTCGTAAACTAGAAAACGTATTTCATTTAATGAACCAATGGCCATGTAAGTTCACAAGGCTCTTACTTTATTTGAAACTGAGACGTTGAAAATTGTGGTGCTGGACTGGGATTAGAATTCGATTTCACTGTGTTTCCGAAGATTGCAAACTCTTCTAGGCGTCCACGAAAGGCACCTATCTGGTTTCGAATCCAGATCAGCACAAAATATTCATTATTTCATTTCAAGCTCTAGCATGTGCACTCCGAACTACTGGTGAAAAGTAGTTGCATTTTCATCGTCTCTTCGTGCGTTGTCAGCTGTAACATGTTCGTTTCAACTCACAGCCACATGATGAGGTTTTTATCACAACATTACAAGATCAAACGTTTCCTTACATCTTTTCAAGTTCAAACATTCCTCTCCATCCTACTGGTGAAAACGGATTTGGGTTTGACGTTGTGTTCGTTGTGATCACTAATGACGACATGTTGTGGATTCAACTTCTAGCCAGCAGAGTATTTTCCATCACATCATTGAAAGTACAAACATGCCATTCCTAGCTATTATCGGAAAAGAATTTGATAGTTAAAGTTTCTTCATGACCACGTGTGCGGGGTTTGAATTCCATTCAGCACAGAACTTTTCGTCGCCTGATGTCTAGCTAAACATGCTCCCATCTTGCTACTGGTGAACCAACAATAGCTATCTATCGTCTGTTCCTGGCTAGAAAACGACGGTGCTAGATGCTGGGTTCGAATTCCAGTCAGGCAAAAACAATTCTATCGTCAATTAAGGTTCCAGTATTTCGCTATTGGTGAAAACATTTGTTATTTAACTTCTCATTTTATGTACAGTCGTGCTCAAAAGTATCCGAACGACCTGAATTGCATTTCGCCTGATTCCCATGCGACCTACATAACGCAGCTGTCTCGTAGGTCCTCTAATCTCTCCTTGGTACAGTCGTTTGTCTATTGAAAATGGTTCCAACAAATCACCACTAGAAAACACTGCTCTGTATCGCAATAACTCAAGATGTAAAGTAATACCACGATACTAAAAATATCAGGGAACACCTCATCACAGATAACACTGTCCTTAAGGCTTGTAAGCACACATTTATTGCAATAATTGACATACCTGAAATGTTAGCACTCTCATTATTATGTCAGATAGGTAATGCACGTAGTAAGTTCGTCGTATTCATGATTCTTCAAAGTAACATACCATACATGTTATTTAACACAAAATGTCATTAAAAATTTACTTTATTCACGAACAGCGAGTTGAGAATATGTATGAACTTCAAGTGACACGACGAACCGCCTCATTCTGCATATGGATTCAAACCCAGGTCATGCAGGCTAGGCCGCGGTGGCCGTGCGGTTCTAGGCACTTAAGTCCGGAACCGCGTGATTGCTACGGTCGCAGGTTCGAATCCTGACTCGGGCATGGATGCGTGTGATGTCCTTAGATTAGTTAGGTTTAAGTAGTTCTAGGTTATAGGGGACTGACGAGCTCAGATGTTGAGCCCCATAGTGCTCAGAGCCATTTGAACCAATCATGCAGGCCAAGATTTCGTGGCTGACGGAAATGAACCGTCATTCCTTACTAGGCATAAAGAGAGTGATATACCTCATTTTTGGACAGTATCAGTTAGCAAATATCTGCTTTAAATTACATAACGTAACATTTTTAACGGACGCGAATTCCTACCCAGCCTCTATTGTCCCTGTTAACGAACTACGAGAGATGTTAAATATTGTAACTTACTTGAAATGCAGTGAGGTAAAGTTTTGTGTAGGACAGGGATTCTAACCCAGAACCTAATCGGATTGTTATCGAAGCACAATCAACTTTGACATATCGAATTTTCTCGGCAGTAGCTAGATGTATTAACTGAAATGACGAGACGAAACATTAATTTTTTCCTTCCCAGGACTCCAACCCGGCGCATATCGCTGTTATATTCTAGAGAAAAGGAACGTTAAGTATGGGTTTGTTACACCAGCAGCGACATGTGAGCATGTTTGAACTAGAAATAATATCACAAAGAGTTCAGTGCTGACTAGGAATCTAACTCCACAAACATCGTTGTTTACTACACACAAAGAGACGTCAGCTACCGAATTTTTCTCCACCAGCAGCTCGGAATAACATCCTTGAACTTACAGTGATCTCGCAAATAGTTCTGTGTCTCACTGGGAGTCAAATACGTCAGATATCGTTAGTGTTGACAACGAATGAAAATTAATTAAAAATAAAAATTATTATCCACCAGCAGATAGGTGTTCTCATGCTAGAGCTTGATAATACATAGTGAAAAGTTTAGTGCTGGGCCAGGATTCCAACCCATTCATGCGCAATATGTGGAGATGTTGAGGAATCTGCAGTTTTGAACAAACAACAAATTGTAGTCGAGCTGTATCGTCACGAATGGATCAAATTCCGCGTTAAGGGTGGTCTCAGTTGCATTCCCAGTTCAGAACCAATTTTATCGACATAAAGAAGCTCAAACAAAAGACGGAATAAGTGTCCTGTGACCATACACAGGGTTTGTTTCGTGACTAGAAATAAATATCTAGAATAAGAAAGGTTACTGGTGATAGAGTTTCTACATGTCGCCACTCCTTACTTTATTGTGGTTCCACCTAACGTCTACTTGGTAGAGGAGGAATTTCATGTTTAATGTGATATTCAGACCACAATGCCATTATACCTTCTTCACTTGGCGTAGCCAGAAGAGAATAGAATCTGCCTCTCCCTATCAAAAAACATCGGCAGAAGTTGGTATTGAACCGAGACCATCATTATATGAAAGTACCACCTGTCGAACAGACCACCAAACCCTCTCCTCTACGAGTCATTTCTCTACCATGACACCGCTGCGGCACACAAGATGAGAATTCTGACACACAGGCTCCCTGTAGCGGTTTGCAGGATGTTCAGTACGTTCATTTATTTGGTTGACCGAATCGGCATGAACTAGCTGCCTTGGCTACCCAGTGCATACATTCGACTCTATTTTGTAATCATCGAAATAAAATAACGTAACTGCCACCTACACATAACTGCCAACAGTGTAGGATGCAGAAATTTAAATAGGAAGTGTTCCTTTCCATTTGAGCTACTCTACTGCGCTACCTGTTTGTTGAAACCATCGTGCAGTGCAAAAGAAATGCAGCAACTGTCTCTCTCTTAGAAGGATAGATCCGGCCATATTCATTATCTCACAGCACTGTGGAATGCCGAAGTTCTGTACGAACTGTTGTTCACTTCCAGTGGAGCAGTAGCTTCGTCACAGCTAGCAGCGTTACGGTAAGCGTCGCCCACTGTTGATACTACATTGTTTTAAAACGCAATTCTGCTGTTTGCAGAAGTTATCATTTTAATGGAACTTTGAACATAATTCTCTTCACTTCTCAACCCAAAATAGTCGCATGTGGAAGAAAGGCTAACTTCTGCGTCATTTTGTTCTTTTCAGGTTTAATACACGGCCAGGCAGCAGATGCGTCTGGAAGCTTTTGTATTATGTATGACGAGAGCGCATCGTGCCAAAATAGTCAGAAAAGTATTTTCTGCATTAGCTGTCGTCTGGTAGTGGCATTTTATTCTTCTACAAACCTTGTTTGACAGCTTTAAATCAGAACAAGTTTTCTACATGCATGTAATTAATAAACTGTTTGTGCATTGTCAGACTGTTGTAGATAACATCAGAGAATTCGCATATATCGTTGATGATTAATTTCTCTCTCATATTTAGTATTGTTTTAACAACATGAAAAGAAAACTTACGAAAACTGTACACTGTATTGTAAGAAATGAAATAAAGCTACCCACCACAACCTTACGACGAAAGTCCGTTTAACAAAACTGAGTATCTGTACACAAGCGTGCCTCTATCTGCACGAATTAGTAAAATACTACTCACCTAGATTTCGATTGGGTCTGTGTTTAAATTGTATGTTGTGTCATACTCAACAGGTATGCAAACGTGTCATTTCATAAATAAAGTTACGTATTCCTAGAAACCCAATATTTGCTTGTCAGCAGCGGAAAGAGGCGTTACCTGTTGTGCAGCATTGTAAGTTTTTCACCATTGCACTTTGAGGTGAAAATATTTTCTTGCGATTTGCTAATCAATTTATTTCCTTCATACTTATCACCCTGGCATGGGAGTCTTAAGTGAAGAACATTATTGGATTTCGTATTGTTGACGGTCGATTCGAATTTCTTCAGAGACGCTTTTATTCTACAGCAGATTGGCAGTCAGGAACCCGAGATCTACGACCATTAACACAACTTACTGAGTCGAGCTTCCAAGAGGATTTGATGTGTAAAGGTTTTCTTCTGATTTTGTTACAAATTTTTTTCTGGAAATTCGCAGCCCCATGAAATAATACACAAAAAATGTCACACGCGCTGCCCCTACCACCGTTAGAACTTACGATTTTCTTAACCGTTGGAACACGAGACACGGGCGGTACCATGGGGCTACGGACACACTGCTGCCAGTACGCCACTCTCATCATGGTATTGGTCGCTCAGCCTCATAACGCATCGTGAAAGGCATTAAAAGTTGTCACTTATGTGAAGAATAGCATTTCTTCAGCCAAAAAATTGAAATTTCTGTCTCAGTGGCTTAGTTTACGTGAGGATTATATACCACGAGTCATTCAAATGGAAAGGGAATTTCAAGTGAATTTAGCGAGTCAGTTCAGTACCATTGCACTGTCACAGTGTTGCCAAATGTTTGTGACGATGTTGCCAATTCTCGGCTGTGCTAGGAACAGCTCTGTAGCGTTATAGGAGGAGAATCCCGTGCTAGTGTCATAGCAGGATACGGAGAGGAGGCAGGAGGTTTGGTTAATATGCAGCGTTTTCTCCTACCAGCTATGTCAAACAATCAGGTGTGTAATCTTCCATCACGATTCCAGTTTCCCACGAATTATATACGAATAAAACTCTTATCTTTTTAGTTTGTGACAAAAGATTATTTCAGGACAATAAAAAGTCTTTGGAAATCAACTCTCCCACCTGTCACGAAAAGTAAGATAACGAACACTTTGCACCTCGAAATCGATTGCATCTATGTGCAGTCTTGTGATCATACAGGTAGAACTTAATCAATTGCACGAGAATGTAGAAAAATGTTGGTGCGAATGGAAGCTGTAAGAAACACAGTTACCTAATTATTCTGTACCACGTAATAATCAATTCATTTGATAATTCAGATGAGAAGATACTAAAAATTATGCCCATTAAGACAGAAACGTAAGTGCAGATGCGGTCACCGTGCGGATCTGCGCTTTTTCATCTTCAGATCTATACAAATAATGTATGCTAGCCAGCGTATTCATTGCTTTTGTAATGTTTCCCTCTTGTTTAATCTTCTTATGATGAACTGGATCCACACCCATGAGGCTGATTTTTTATTTGTATCCTTCCATCTACTATCTTTGTGTGTTATTGATCGGTGTTCAAAAAGCAAAATATTATGTCTGCTCCCACGAGGTATTAAAATGAGGTCGCAAAAAGGCTAACGAGTTATAATCAAAATACAGTGAGACGCCAATTTGTCTGTCGTCATGGGGTTAAGTGGACAGAAATAGTTGGGTGTTATTGTCGTCTTTTCTTATTGAGATTTTCATATTACCCTGACACAAGACGCCGAGATAAATGTGTATATTCTCCGTGACGAAACATCCCACATTCCATTCATCCTGCTCCATTCGTTGCGTGCATCGTCGGCAATGAGTGATAGGAAAGCTGTTGTGGAGTGACGAATAACAATAACAATGGTAGTAATTACAAATCAATAATCAAGGATGTTTACTGCATTACAGACGATTAACAAAATAACCAAGAATGGCTGAATGTTTAATTGGCGCACTGAGTAGGTGTTCTTACCGCTTTGTTACTGAATTCTGTTCTAGTTGTTTGCAGAGAGAAAACAAAGAACCTCGTAGCCATAAATATCGCTAGTACAACCTACCTATCAATTATCCTTGCTTTACATCACGAGACGAACATGGCATCACTGAGCTGATATTTGAAATACATTTCTGTTTTCTCTCTCTGTCTCTCTCTCTCTTTTTATTTTTATTTTAATTTTTTGAGGAAAGCATCGAGAAGCGCGATAATAAGCAAGTAGGTATATAATCTGTTTACAGTTATTTTCATCGGGATACATAATGCAAAAATACAAATTTTAAGTGTGTTATTGCGTAATTCCAGTTATTGACAGCCTATTCGTGAGCTTGCTCGCATTCAGTGGAGTGAAACCTATCAGAGAAGCAAGCAAAATACAAATATTTCTAGCACCATGCGCAACACATAAACGAAATCTCGCTGCGCTGACGTGTTGTCCGATATATTGCGCGGAAAACATATCTGATTCATGTTGCTAACTACAGCTCTATTAGATATAAATTTGGAAGCGTACCAGGTGTATAAAAGTATACCTTGAAATACGCAGAAAGTCCCATAGAGGTATTCGACTGAAACATAGCCATGACCAAAATTGTAACTGTGGTCGACAGCATCTTCGTCTACCACCTTGACAACTCGAACGGTGACAGAACTCGGCCGGTTAGTTACGTTTACTGGTATCAAAGCTACAGCATGAAAACACAAAAATGTTAATAACCCGAAGATCGTTAGTTTTGGAACCCATAGAAAGTAAAGCAGTCATCAGTCGCAAGAGTGGTTTGAACACCACAGTTCTTTAATAGGCACGGTCTTGTTGGAGGTGGTATGCTGTTGCTTTCATCCGACCTTTGAGTTGACTTACCTAGCCAGTTAATAGGGGAACCTACAGTTTTATGTGGCTTTCGGACCACAGTGCAACTCGGCACTTTTCGCAACAACAAACACTGCCCCAGGGGAAATATGTGCAAAACGGCACATAAAAATCGTGGGACTGGTGAGGGATCGAACCTGAGACCTTCGTAGCCATAGTCTTGCTTTTTATCACCTTGCCATCATGCAGCCGACACTGCGGTTTCTGCTTGCCATTAAAATTGAGGATCTCTCGTTTGAGCCTGCGTTGGCACTTGCGTGTCCCTTAGGAGACCTTACCTTTGGGATTACCCTCGTACACGTGTGTGTAAGCGCCTTCCAATGCCCACTCAAGGAAGACAAGGATACCTAGCCTAGCTTCAATATTACTAATACGTATCTGTTTGTGGATGAACGCAGACTTTGGTTGATAATCATTTTGAATATTTATCAGTACTGTACCCATTGGTGTGAAACTCGTTTTCTACCAATGATTCCCACAGCTACAGGAACACTAGTTTAATACCTTTTACACAAAATACTTACGCAGTGCTATCAGACGAAAAGATCAACCTGACACAAGCTGTGGGAAGTTTGTTTTACAACCTTCGTACCTGGATAAAGAGCTTTACCTATTTGAGATATCTGTGAACGTTGCTGCATAAGACGATTTAAGAAGAAACTAAATTACTTCAGCTACGCCAATGTTTAAAGAAATCGTGTTAACGGCACTAAATCGTGGTTTGTAAATCGTTTACCATCCGTACTCTGCCGCATTTCGCTGGTTCGAAGGCCAAAAGCTTACTGACAAATTTCACAGAAGGAAAAGGGGGACGAAATGTCTCCCACTCTAAGGTCATGTTGTTTTACTTAAATGATTACAAAATCGGGTAAAACGAACAATGAGGTTGTCAGTATAAGCACATTACTGCCGGCCGCGGTGGTCTCGCGGTTCTAGGCGCGCAGTCCGGAACTGTGCGACTGCTACGGTCGCAGGTTCGAATCCTGCCTCGGGCATGGATGTTTGTGATGTCCTAAGGTTAGTTAGGTTTAAGTAGTTCTAAGTTCTAGGGGACTAATGACCACAGCAGTTGAGTCCCATAGTGCTCAGAGCCATTTGAACCATTTGAAGCACATTACTGTTGTCAATATGATGTTGCACCGCCCAGGGCCTGTAATGATAAAGGGCCCGTTTAGGTCAGGCATATTGTACACAGAAGTGGAAGAGAGAGCACCAGTAAATTCTACAATCCGTACGCATTGCATACACACAGAAATTACTGTTACAGTGTACTTATGGAGACCATTGAGTGAATTGCATATTTTCCGGTGAGAAAGAGCACTCGCAAACAGTCTTCGCTACATTAGGTTACTTCAACTGGCGTCACTTTGAGCTAGAATTTATGGCCAGCGGCTAAGTGTAAGGACAGTGAGTCGGATGCGGGTTTTGCAACAGTGAAATACTTTCCTTACATTATGGAAGCGAATATTAAATTTGAACTAATATTGCGAAAACTTTGGACTTGGATAGCTTAGAATGAAAATATTTCTGTTTATTGCAAAGGAAAACAATTGATTTTCTAAAATTTTCTGTGTCATACACAACTTGAAACAGATGACGTCGACCTAATCGTATGGAAGAACCGGCAGCGACGTATATTAGAAGGCAGTAAGATCCCTTGGCTTTTGGTTTGGTAGTATTCGCCAGCCATTTTTAGGCGCAAGTAAATGAAGAAAGGCAGCGCGTTCTCGTTATCGAGTAACGTCTTTCTTCAATTACTTTAGTTTTAATGTGATCTACGAGTAATTGCTGATGTTTGATATTAATATGAAAAGTATTCCGTAGACAGGGAAAGAACTTGTTCTTGGGCAACTACTTCCATAATGACCAAAAGGACTTAAATGATCTTCAAACACATGTGTTCCAGCAGCGGTATGAAGAAAATGATAGTAATAATGACGGTGATAATTGAATTATCCGGTAACTTCACACTACACAGTGGATTTTCCCGAACTAAGAAATTTACTGAATTAGTGAAAATTTCAAAATGGCTTCAAATCGAGGCTATGACGCCTAGAAGAGTCTTTACATCCTGCTGACATGAGAATAGTATAATCTCCACGTCAGAAGCTTGCCTCTACTTAACAGACTCGCGTTTTTTTCCACTGTGACTAGTTCAGTAAGCTAAGCGCATCATCCATTACAGCACACTCCTGGGGTTGGGAAATGTGGCCACACTGGTCTGGTGGAACGAACTATCACAAGTGCAATGCGTGGGTTAAGCATTTACTTTTAAGAGGCACAAACTGATTTACTTCACCTCTGGTAACGTCAAGAGAAAGCTGTTATAATCCAGAATCCGCATTAAACATCACGTTCCTTCATTCCAAACTGGGCAGAGCCGGTTTACGTTGGAAAATGACATAGGTGGATGTCAGGGTAAACAGAAATACTGTCACCAGTAAACTTACTTACATTTTATTTTATCTGATGAACTGATAGCCGTCATATTTTACTTGTACTTGATTGAACTAGAGACGTTGAAAAATTTGGTGCTGCACTGTGATTCGAATTCGTATCTCCTCTTTCGAGGATCTGAATCTCTCAGAACAGTATAGTTCAATCATTTCATTCCTTTTTCCAAGACTGCAGTCTTCTCTAGGTCTCCTCCAAAGGTAAATATGTGGGTCCGAATCCTGATCCAGTATAAAAATATTCATTATTTCATTTCAAGCCCTATCACGTGCACACCGGCCGGTTATTGAAAATTAACGTGCATTTTTAATGTCTGTTCATGTTGCCAACAATTTCTGGACAAACACGCACACATCTTACTGTTGGTGAGTAAGAAATTGATACTTAAGCAATATTCGTGGACAATAAAGAAGAACGATATGAGTGCGGTTCGATTGTCTCTCAGGCACAAAAATTTGTGTCCTTATTTTGGATTAAACACCTAGCAGCTGGTAAGAAAAACCGATACGTAACATTTGATTTTACTTAGTTAACAATCCGAATACGTCTTTGGTTCGTATCTCCGTCGTAGAACTTCACATCATGCGCTTCGTCTTTAAATTCATACACACTTCGTTACTTCTGAACTGAGGTATATCAGACATCTTTCATGGTTAGTTAACAGGGATGAAAGGGTCTTGATAGGAGTCCCGGTTTATTACAAAAACTGTCGTCTTTTATTTTAAAGTTTAGATTTGGTTACTGATATAGGCGAAAATTTTGGTACTTCATGACTCTACATGGATAGTCAGCAATATGATATGATTAGATTAGATTAATACTTGTTCCATAGATCATGAATAAGACATTTCGTAATGATGTGGAACGAGCCATTTTAATGAAAGATTTCTTTACATTCCAGTATTCAGTTTCTTTACAACAATTTTTTAACCTCTCTCTGCCTCTCTCCCTCTCTCTCTCTCTCTCTCTCTCTCTCTCTCTCTCTCTCTCTCATACACACACACACACACACACACACATTCCCTTTTTATTTTTATTCGTTTGTTGTGTTCGACTATCGACGAGGCACGAAAACGTGCGTTACTGATTTATGATGCATAGTAACAGTCAGTTCTGAGTATTATTAGTAACTAAGCTCCAGTCCCTAAACCTAGTTACAGAAATGCGAATCAGACGCGTTACGTATTCCAGGCCGTAGCAGCCGCGTCTTTGAGGCGCCAGCTATGGTCACTTCCCCCAGCCCGCTGTAGGATCACATCGGTTCGTCTTCTTCCTGCTGGTAACGTAACTGAGATTTGGCAACAACGCTAGGTATGTTTGGCAACTCTGTGATCGACGAGTTACTTCCTGGTGTGCACGGAATTAAGCATCAAGGTTCACTTGATTCCTCGTGTCATTTCCATTGAATAACCTGAGTTGTTATCGCTTGAGGTGTAACAGAAGATTGTAAATTTACGGTTTTCAGCACAGCAAAGTCATTGAACGTGGCGATCGCAACTAATCTAGTCCTGTAAACAGCGGTTTACGAGTTCTAGCCACTATTGGTATCGTAAGAGGAAGGCGCAGATCGTATGTATCCGCTAGCTATGTGTTGACGTGCTGTCCTGTAGAAACGCGACTGTTACGGTTCGCGGTTGCAGCGTCGCTGAATGTAACGTTTTTATCCCATCTGTGTAAGAGCTGCAAGCAGTCAGATAAAACATCGATAAGGAAATCGTAAGAACATACTTTCAGCACATAGTGCAATGGTGAAACACTTACAATGCTGCACAACAGGTAACGCCTCTTTCCGTTGCTGACAAGCAAATTTTGGGTTTCTAGGAATACGTAACTTTATTTACGAAATGACACGTTTGCATAACTGTTGCGTATGACACAACATACCATTTAAACACAGACCCAATCGAAATCTAAGTGAGTAGTATTTTACTAATTCGTGCAGATAGAGGCACGCTTGTGTACAGATACTCAGTTTTGTTAAACGGACTTTCGTCGTAAGGTTGTGGTGGGTAGCTTTATTTCATTTCTTACAATACAGTGTACAGTTTTCGTAAGTTTTCTTTTCATGTTGTTAAAACAATACTCAATATGGGAGAGAAATTAATCATCAACGATATATGCGAATTCTCTGATGTTATCTACAACAGTCTGACAATGCACAAACAGTTTATTGATTACATGCATGTAGAAAACTTGTTCTGAGTTAAAGCTGTCAAACAAGGTTTGTAGAAGAATAAAATGCCACTACCAGACGACAGCTAATGTAGGAAATACTTTTCTGACTATTTTGGCACGATGCGCTCTTCTCATACATAATACAAAAGCTTCCAGACGCATCTGCTGCCTGGCCGTGTACTAAACCTGAAAAGAACAAAAGACGCAGAAGTTAGCCTTTCTTCTACATGCGACTATTTTGGGTTGAGAAGTGAAGAGAATTATGTTCAAAGTTCCATTAAAATGATAACTTCAGCAGACAGCAGAATTGCGTATTAAAAAAATGTAGTAGCAAATGTAATAGAACACGCGACGTCTTATCAACAGTGGGCGACGCTTACCGTAACGCTGCTAGCTGTGACGAAGCTACAGCTCCACTGGAAGTGAACAACAGTTCGTACAGAACTTCGGCATTCCACAGTGCTGTGAGATAATGCACATGGCCGGATCGATCCTTCAAAGAGACAGACAGTTACTGCATTTCTTTTGCACTGCGCGATGGTTTCAACAAACAGGTAGCGCATTAGAGTAGCTCAAATGGAAAGGAACACTTCCTATTTAAATTTCTGCATCCTACACTGTTGGCAGTTATGTGTAGGTGGCAGTTACGTTATTTTATTTCGATGATTACAAAATAGAGTCGAATGTATGCACTGGGTAGCCAAGGCAGCTAGTTCATGGCGATTCGGTCAACGATGTAAATGAACGTACTGAACATCCTGCAAACCACTACAGGGAACCTGTGTGTCAGAATTCTCATCTTGTGTGCAGCAACGGTGTTATGGTAGAGAAATGACTCATAGAGGAGAGGGTTTGGTGGTCTGTTCGACTGGTGGTAGTTTCATATGATGATGGTCTTGGTTCGATACCAACTTCTGCCGATGTTTTTTGATAGGGAGAGGCAGATTCTATTCTCTTCTGGCTACGCCAAGTGAAGAAGGTATAATGGCATTGTGTTCTGAATATCACATTAAACATGAAATTCCTCCTCTACCAAGTAGACGTTAGGTGGAACCACAATAAAGTAAGGAGTGGCGACATGTAGAAACTCTATCACCAGTAACCTTTCTTATACCAGATATTTATTTTTAGTGACGAAACAAACCCTGTGTATGGTCACAGGACACTTATTCCGTCTTTTGTTTGAGCTTCTGTATGTCGATAAAATTGGTTCTGAACTGGAAATGCAACTGAGACCGCCCTTAACGCGGAATTTGATCCAATCGTGACGATACAGCTCGACTGCAACTTGTTGTTTGCTCAAAACTGCAGATTCCTCAACATCTCCACATATTGCGCATGAATGGGTTGGAATCCTGGCCCAGCACTAAACTTTTCGCCATGTATTATCAAGCTCTAGCATGAGAACACCTATCTGCTGGTGGATAATAATTTTTATTTTTAATTAATTTTCATTCGTTGTCAACACTAACGATATCTGACGTTTTTGACTCCCAGAGAGACACAGAGCTATTTGCGAGATCACTGTAAGTTCAAGGATGTTATTCCGAGCTGCTGGTGGAGAAAAATTCGGTAGCTGACGTCTCTTTGTGTGTAGTAAACAACGATGTTTGTGGAGTTAGATTCCTAGTCAGCACTGAACTCTTTGTGATATTATATCTAGTTCAAACATGCTCACATGTCGCTGCTGGTGTAACAAACCCCTTACTTAACGTTCCTTTTCTCTAGAATATAACAGCGATATGCGCCGGGTTGGAGTCCTGGGAAGGAAAAAATTAATGTTTCGTCTCGTCATTTCGGTTAATACATCTAGCTACTGCCGAGAAAATCCGATATGTCAAAGTTGATTGTGCTTCGATAACAATCCGATTAGGTTCTGGGTTCGAAGCCCTGTCCTACACAAAGCTTTACCTCACGGCATTTCAAATAAGTTACTTGTGAAGAAGCTGTATTTAACGTCTCTCGTAGTTCGTTAACAGGGACAATAGATGCTGGGTAGGAATTCTCGTCTGTTAAAAATGTTTATGGTATGTAATTTAAAGCTGATATTTGTTAACTGATACTGTCTAAAATCGAGGTATATCACTCTCTTTATGCCTAGTCAGGAGTGACTGTTCATTTCCGTCAGTCACGAAATCTTAGTTTGCATGACCTGGGTTTGAATCCATATGCAGAATGAGTCGGTTCGTCGTGTCCTTTGAAGTTCATACATATTCTCAACTAGCTGCTCGTGATTAACGTAAATTTTTAATGACATTTTGTGTTAAATAACAAGTATGGTATGTTACTTTGAAGAATCATGAATACGACGAACTTACTACGTGCATTACCTATCTGACGTAATAATGAGAGTGCTAACATTTCAGGTATGTCAATTATTGCAATAAATGTGAGCTCACAAGCCTTAAGGACAGTGTTATCTGTGATGAGGTATTCTCTGATATTTTTAGTATCGTGGTATTACTTTACATCGTGAGTTATTGCGATACAGAGCAGTGTTTTCTAGTGGTGACTTGTTGGAACCATTTTCAATAGTCAAACGACTGTATCAAGGAGCGATTAGAGGACCTGCTAGACAGTTGCGTTATGTGGATTGCATGGGAATCAGGCGAAATGCAATCCAGATCGTTCCGATACTTTTGAGCATGACTGTACTTCGTTAACAATCCGATTAGGTGGTCGGTTCGCATCCCTGTCAAAAGCTTTATATGATGGCATTTCAATTTTAAACATGAGCATACCTTGTTGCTTGTGAATGACACCATATTAAACGTCGTTGGGGGTAGTTCCCAGGATGGTATCTGTTATGACAGGATTCCGAGTTCAGTACAAACGTTTTCGTCATTTATTTTCGGGATCTGAATTGATAACTGATACTGGTGCAAACGTCTATAGTTCACGTCTCTTTATGCCTAGTGATCCGGTCTCAATAAGGCACAAACAAAGCTTAGCTTAGTTAGCAATGGCTAAAGGTGCTGGGTTTGAATCCAGGTCCGGAACGACGACGTTGGTCATGTCATTTAAAGTTCAAATTTGTGTACACTTAGCTGTTGATGTCTTACGAGAACAATGATATTACTGGTGATTCGCTGTTAATGTTTTCCTTAGAGCACTTGTTGCCGTTAATCGCGTTTCTTACTGGTTCGTCCAATATCCAGTTTCCAGAGCCACTCGCCACTGAGCAACCTTCAACACGTGGATGGAAAACCTTTTAGAGAGCGAAAAACTTTTTTCCAATTACCGTACAGCTTTGTAACTCCACATATTGTCTCAAGTATTTAATTTTGACTAAGTATTACTGTACGATATATGAAAAATAATCCGTTCTCTCAGAACTTTTGGAATGTCACTTGTTGTAACTAAGGTTAGTTTATGAGAGTTATGCGGTGTCTCTTCGCTAAGAACGTGATTTCTAATATGTTTTGTATGACGATATTAGTTCACGCTTAGACTGACTGCCATAAAGACTTTTGGTCTCTTAGTAGTCTCTTGCGGTACCCATTGTGTGTGTAGTCAAACGACTGTACCCCATGGGGTTTTGGTGTTTAGAGGACCTGCAACACAGCTACGTTATGTTGGTTGTATACGGATGTGACCCACTTTTTTTGCTGTCAAGTGTACCAAAATGTGCCAAGGCTGCACAAGAATTTTTCACTACGGGATACTGAAATAAGTCTCAGCCTTCCAGTATTTACGCGCTGGAAACATAAGAGTCACTCTATATTTAGTTGCGTTCTTTTTGAGATAAAGAAGGGTTGGAGAACACTTAAAGGAGGCCGGTATCTTTAGTTCCCTCCGTAGCACTCCAGTGCGTTTATACGAGAATGACGGAGCATCGTTAAAATTTACATCCCTCTGGAGTACAGACGCAGCAGTTTTGCAGAAATGTTTAAACGCGTGTAATTTATTCGTCTGTGCACATTTCCGTAGGACCAGTGCCAGGATTTCATAGGCACTCGTGCAGTTAATCAGAATTAAGAACGGCTATACACGCTACAAATTTTACGATACCGAAGGGTTTATACGAGCCACTTTACCGGCCCTTTTAGCCCGTACGGTATCGGTTCGAAGATAAAAAGCATTAAAAACCTGGAGGCCTAAAAGGGGGTACGGCGTAGCGTCCATCATCATAGAGGCCTTGCTTCTAAATGGGCGCCGCCCGGTTTGTCGCTACACATTTTTGCCAGTAGGCTGGGGAATTTCAGTAATTGATGGTCCAGGGGTTCATTCACATTCCGGCGCCGTCACAGATAACGCAACGGCGGCGGCGGTGGCTGCAGCGTAGCGGCGAGACGCGTCGACGCGCTGGCGAGAATTGTCCGCCGGCCGAGGTGGCGAGGGGAGCTTAGGCGCACCGCGTTATTTACATCCCAGCTGCGGGGGCGGGAGCGCTTTCAACATAACCGCGAGTAAATCACAAAGTTGCGTCTGTCTAGCAAACGGTCTTTCTAAAGTTTGTGCTCCATCTTTCCAACCCTCGCCGAGCGAAGCTTCAGGTGGCGAACAGATAGGAAGGTATCATTTCATTTTCGTGATGCAGCACATGCGTCTGTGTACAGCCGTCGCACACAAACGGGGAAAGGAGATCTTGATAAATACGATACGCTTGGCTGGGAACGCCGCAATGTTGCGCCCGTTCTTTATTCGTCATGGGGCTCGAAAATTGTTCTTTATGAGGAATACTTTTAAGCGTAATTACTGTTTTTCGCTTATCTGTGAGATTGGTTGCGCTTCATTATTCTGGTGCTTTGCGGGGGGTGGGAGTACGAGGAAAGGGTGGAGGGGAGGAGAACCGACTGTGCTCGCAGACACGACACAGAGCACCCGCCAGGCCAGGAAATAACTACGTACCGTTCAGCTGCGGCTCGGGCAGCCCGCCGCAGGATCGCAAGCTTTATTATTATCCTTATACATGTCAACGAACAGCTATAGTAAATATTCTACGAAAGATTACTAAGTAATCGGGAAGTATCTCACAGCGAACAGACTGACATTTAACTACGCACAACACAAGGTGCAACCGCTACGGTCGCATGTTCGAATCCTGCCTCGGGCATGGATGTGTGTGATGCCCTTAGGTTAGTTAGGTTTAAGTAGTTCTAAGTTCTATGAGACTGATGACCTCAGAAGTTAAGTGCCATAGTGGTCAGAGCCATTGAAACCATTGGAACAACGTGCAAAATTTCTAACTCCATGTTTTGCTGAACAGTAGTATCTTCCTACAAAACCTCAGGAATGCAGTTAGTGAAAAAGACAATTAAAAAACCGACATGCAGATAATATGTTCATTTTTTATCGTAGAAAACCGTTCTATAATTCTGGCTGCCAAAACTGTGGCAATGGTCAGCGGTGATAACAGCTTTTATTTCTCTTATTTTCGGGAATGTACCAAGGTAGTATGTTACACGCCACTGAATCCATCACAAGAGCACCTCAAAGAGCCATAGGTGGCGCTTGTCTATGAATCACGACACGTCTTCTTACACGTTGGTAAATATCGTTTCAGTGACATTACAGTATTCAGGGGATATTTCAGGGATCCAATTATACGAATAATTCATCCGAAAATTGGACCAGTTAGATACATTCTATTCTTAAAACAAATTCACATTGTAACGAATTACCTCTGCTTCTCACATTTTTTTCTGGATGTGAAGATGTAATTGGCGAAAGGTGGAAACAGACTGAAGCCCGTCGTCAGAAGTTGCCATACAATCCTTTTTAAATATAATATCTTTAATTTTTTTGTGCAAAGAACGACGTAATCGAGTCGTCGGATAAAATAGGTACGGAAATTTTTTACACAGAGCAGTTCAGAAAAGTGACTGAATGTTCAGTAAAAGATATAAGCACATGATTAAAATGAATGCGTGTGATAAACTGAATGAAGCTATCAAAACAAACAACATTGAGATGTTTGAATTCGTTGTGTATTATGAGTTTTGTTTTATGGGAATGAGAAATGGACTTTTACTTAGATACCGTTCAAAAAATGAGGTTTATTTAGGGAGCTATGGAGAAATGTATGTTGAGAAGTACTACAAGAGACAGTGCAAAATTAATCAGGTAACAGACAGTGGTAGGATATTGACTATGACTGTAAAGAAAAGTATAGTGATTTACTGGACTGTTTTAATACAAAGTTATCAGATTTTTGGTGAGAGTGAGTGAGACTGAAAACCCGAATACTTAATGTTCGTTTAGAGGCGACATGACCTAGTCTTTCAGCTACATGGGACCGATATATTCTACTCACATCAGTATCACGTGAGTAATGACAGAGTAGAAAAAAATTAGCCGTCTCATCATTATACAAAATATATTAATTTTTACAGAAATGCAGTGTCCACTACACAGTATCAGTGTATAGAAGAAGTCTTAGCAGAATGAGGATCTGACTATTCTGTCATTAAGGCAGCCCATAAAGGTTGAAGTCCATGTCATAGTTAATTGTATTCATCACGCACTTTTTTCACTTGTGACATTGTATTTTCTTATTTTTCATTTGTATTCTATATCTCGTATGAACTACGAAGTGATGGGAGATAATGCGTTTTAAATCCATACTCATACCCGAAGCGAAGCTTCAGCCAATGATATTCACTTAGAGAAGTGGCCACGCTACCCGGAGATCATGTCACCGGGGAAAAGGACGGAATGATGGAGACCATTCGATCGTTCCTGAGGTGAGATGCAAGTCAGACGGGATTTTAAACACTTGATTACTTGAAATCACAACTTTCCTTCGAACTTGTAAACAGAATCTTAAGCATTCGGTTGAAAAATTGAAATGAAGACATCTATATAGTACACTAATGTCGATGAAATTTACTCCAGGAGACAATGAATGCATTGGAGAGCAATGCTGACAGACCACTCAACGTCAGCTTCAACTTACGTAAATTATTCGGAGCATGGTCCAATACCCAGACGTTGTCATTGTTATCACGATAATTATTTTCAGATGACTTGCAAGGCTAACGAATCATGCTTATGGCCATTGTTTAGTCCATTAACAAATCTCATATACTTCCAGGGCGACGAAGTGATACTTGATGTGCGGTATTCTGTAGGCGTACAGTGTTTGGACATGATCTGACAATAGGTTCAGCGGTGTAAGACGATGGCAGAGGTATAAACAGCGCCATTTCTTTCTGTGTAATATTCTTCAACATAAGACAATTACACCCACCAGTCTGAACGGTGCACTGTTGTCAGGCTGGATGCATCGCATCATGTGGTTTTAGATGTATTCTTACCATTCTACTCGCGTGTGACAAATGAAGCGAGACACATCATTCGAGGCGTTAAATGGCGTTATTCCTACACCCATGCTGTGAGCGGAAATACTCTCATAACGCGCTGTACTCTGCACTCTACAGCAAAGCTCTGGTTGTGGATGGTTAAGCTGCTGACCAGTATTGGTTTGCGGAGTGATTTGTCTGTTGTACAATGGCCCGTCTATCAACTCTTATAATCCGTGATTTTCGGCGGCTACCCTGTCATCCTCGTTTTCTTGCCTATCGCAAGTATCTATGGCGATGGCGTTTCTAGCTAAATAAAGGTATTTACGTTTCAGACATCACATAGCCGTACGTAGAAAGCCCATTCCAAGCCCGGCCTCACAGCAGCGCATGCCATGCGTCGCTACGTCAACGATCTGCACAGGTTCAAACGGATTGCTATCAATCATCTTCACTAGCCTGCATGGGACTGTTATGTCGAAAGTCGTTACGAGTACTGACGACAACTCAACTCCATGAGTCATCCCGTTTGCTATGCCGACTGGAGGGCTTTCTGTCCAATGAACTCTTATTACATTTTCAATTCGTGTACATTAATATACAATTCTGTTCTTTCCAGCATGAATTTTCACTCTGCAGCGAAATGTGTGTTGACAAGATACTTTCTGGTAGATTAACACTGTGTGCCAGAGGAACATTCGAAAACGGGACCTTTGCCTATCGCGGGCAAATGCTCTACCAACTAAACTACACAAGCTCGACTAACGACCCGTCTTCACAGCTTTGCTTCCGGTTGTATCTCGTCTCCTACCTTTCAGACTTCACGAAAGCAAGATGTGAGCACCGGTCCTGAGTCGTGCATAGTTGGTAGAGAACGTCTCTGAGAAAGGGAAAGGCCCTGATTTCGAGCCTCGGTCCGGCACACAATTTTAATCTGCCAGGAAGTTTCATGTCACCTCACACTACGCTGCAAAGAGAAAATTCGTTCTGGAAACATCCTTCACGCTGTGGTTAAACCAAGTCTCCGCAACATCCTTTTATCTAGGACAGCTAGTCCAGAAAGCTTCGCATGAGAACTTCTGCGAAGTTAGTACGATAGGAAATATGGTACTGGCGGAAGTAAACTTGTGAGCACGGGTCGTGTGTCACGCTTGGATAGTTCACCTAGGTCCGCCTCGAGAGCCAAGCGAGAAGGCTTCACTGCAGCGTCGCGCGTGCCTGAACGGCTTTTCCCTAGTGTTGTTGGTGTTCGTGTATGTTACATCGTTGTTTGATCCTTAGCGTGAGTTGTTGTACGTGTCACTTCGCAGCAACGTAGCCGCTCACAATGTTCACCATGGGTTCCAATTGTGTTCCCGGAAAAGGTACACTCAGCATTACTTTCGCTAAATCCACGCGTTCCGTGCAGCCGGAATCTTTGGAGATTCGTGGTTGGCTAGTTGATAAAATTCACGTAAAATTGCCACGCGGGGTAGCCGAGCGTTCTTAGGAGTCTTGTCATGGTTCGCGCGGCTCCCTCCGTCGGAGGTTCGAGTCCTCCCTCGGGTATGGGTGTGTATGTTGTACTTAGTGTAAGTTAGGTTAAGTTCGATTAATTAGTGTGAAAGCCTACCGACCGATGATCTCAGCAGTTTGGTCCCCTAGTCCTTACCACAAATTTCCAATTTTTTTTCATGTAAAATTGCTCAGGTAACAACGGACTATTTTGATCCTGATAACCATGTCTATTTCGTAAAGTTTTTGGATACACTACAGCTGCATAGGCTGCCTTTATTTACGTCGTGGTTCTCAAGTTCCCTTTAAGCATCGTGATGGTTCCATAAGAATGATACTTCACTGCTAACGCGGAACTGGATTATACAAATGCCCGAGTGTTCAGTCTCCCGTCGGAATTTGACGACAGTTTGCCTAAGGAGGTGTTGCCCCCTTATGATGATCGAGGGATATACGATGCGAACGCTGGTCCACCCGACACAGACGGAATCAGTTCAGTGGAAATGGTAGTCAAACGTAAACATAACATCCCTTCCCATCTACAGATCTGTGGTTACCGCATTCATACAACATATAATCGGCATGTAGAGACATGCTTTCTCTGCAATGGAAGCTGCCATCTTAAATCTAACAGCCCGCGGAGGGTATTCGTATTGAAGTCCTCGTCGGAACAGAATCGAAAATTGACGTTAGCTGACCTCGTTTCTATTGCCCACGAGGTTGGTGCCACGTCTTCACGGGTTACAATGAAATATCAGAGGGATGCGCAGCGTACTGTTCCCGACATTCCTATTTTCCCTCGCAGCACTGTCCTGAAATTGTTGCCAAGCCGGCAGTGTCCGCTGTGCAACATGGGACGACGTATGCAACCCCGCCCTGAAGTAATTTTGTCTGTTGATGTACCTCGAAGTGCTGAAACCTGCATTCCTGATTGGGTCGATAGTGCGATAACAGCTACTGAGGTCTTGAGTGTTTCTTCTAGTATTCCATCCGCGGAATTAACTAAGGGTGGGGAAGTCGGTGAGCCTCCTTCTGTTCCAAAAATTCAACGGTAGCAAAGTGAGGCGTCCTTAAATTACGTGTTCCCTTGATGTCAACCATTCAGGTCACGTCGGAACGACCAACTGCTGTTACTCTAGTGGGGGCGATTAGTAGCCATGAAATCCTTCCTGTCGACGCAGATGTAGTATGCCTGACAGATCTCTTGTGTGTCAAAGTGAATTGCAAGGATTCTATCCTATGGAGTGAACCTCTGCGGCTTCTTGTTTATGACCTACTTTGATTAAAGTTGAAGAACCGCCTACGTCCCCGGCTGCCGATGCTGTACTGCCTCATAGTCACTGCAAACAAAGCGTCCAACCTGAGCACGCGATGGCTCTTAAAAAGAAGAAACGCAAAGATAGCAGTGCCGGAGATTCAGCCACTACCCTCTGACTCGTCACTGGACTCAGCAATTGGTCTTGAAACTCACTGACGATTTAATTCAGTTCGTCATTACTTCGATTTTATTTTCTTGTTGTTGAAGTATTCACGGTTATAGTTTCTTTCTCCCGTGAATGTTAGTTGGGTGAAATCGGATCTGCGGCTCGCTTCGTTACGTCATTTTATCTATGATTCCTGAGTGGATGTTGTATTCCTGCGAGAAGTACTATTTACACGCTTCTCTCTCCCTGGTTTTTGCACTTTGTTTAACATGACTCCCGAATGTTCCACGGGGACTGCCTTGTTTTTCTAAGGAGGAGAATCCCAATGAAGGGATCGAAGTTCCTGATAACAGTAGAGGAATAGGATATACTTTTTTTCGCCTGACCTTGATTCTCCTTTATACACCGTTCAGTACCAGTCGCACTTTGTACCTTTACCGATTTTATAAGAAAGAGGCGGTCTATTTGTTACAGTAAATTCCGCAGAATATTTTGGTAGGTGGTGGTATTAACTGTATTTAGCGTCCTATTGATCAACCTTCCAATTTTAATTACTGTCGGGAATCACCAAATTTATTTCGTTTCTTGACACTGCAAGATGTTTGGGTCTCTCAGAACCCGACTCTTGTCAAATAAACCTACTTTGGTGATACTTCTAGCAGTAGGCTAGACAGATTTTATTTATGCAATAGGGTGTGCGACAGGATTTTGATGTCGATGTCATGTCCGCCAGTTTCACTGACCACTGTACAGTGCCTGTTACTTAAAATCACGTGCTACAGTCGGTGACATAGTTTCGATCGCCCTGGATGCTGAATGTGACGCACTTCGGGCACCCATCTCATGATAAGGTGATCCGTGAAGTGTGTGATTGTAGTCTCCGTTCAACTGCGCGATACGCCTCTATTTCGGAACTGTGGGTTCAATTGAAGAAACCGAGGCTTCGACAAACGTTGATGCGATTCTACGCTGATAGAGCGCGGGAATTTCGAAGGACAAACGAATATTACTACTCTCTCCCTCTTATGTGACAGTCATAAAAGTGCTCGTCAGGCTCAGCTACAGATTACAGACATCAGGCGTGTAAGGCTGCAATTGTTACGGTTGGAAGAGTGTCAAATGGAATTCTTAAGGATGCGATCAAAACCACGTTCGTTGGTAGTGGATGAATTGACTTCTTTATATCATCTAATTCAGCAACGTCGTTGTCGTCGTCGACGTGCGTGTATCACGTCTCTCAAGAGAGAGGCGGCAATGTTGTGACGGCGCGAAAGGACATATTGTATGCTATACGGTACGTCAATTCTACGTTGGGCTGTGTAAGGTATCGTTCCTGACAATACGTCATCCGATTTTTTTTCAGGCTTTGGATCGTAGACTTACACCTGTTCATAATGCTACATTTCAAGAAGCTTGTCAATACGACATTATATATGACCTTACTGACCGATCGCCTTCGCACAGGTCACCGGGGTTGGATGGTCTGTCTGAAGAGTTTTATGTGAGTTTTTCGCCTTCGTTGGGTACTGCTTTTACACTGCATTTGAGGGAAGCGTTAGTGCCACATTCGTTTAAACTTAGCAAAATTATATTAATTCCTAAGAGTTCTGGTCAGGCAGCAGCTGATAAATTTCATCCATTTACCATATTAAATTTTGATTATAAGACTAGGGTCGGCGGTGAATAGCCGACTGTCTGCGCTGCCGGGGAAGTTTTTCCTGACAATCAAAGTTATATTCCTCGTCGTGCTATTCTGAATCAGGTAGCAGAATGTTGTGATATTGTATTCTGTTCCTGGTGGTCTGGCATTTTTGTATTTTGACAAGGCGTTCGAACGAGTCAGCCATGGCTTCTTGTTGCAGGTACTGGAAGCCGTTGAGTCCGCAGTTAATTCGCGCAGGATCTTGTTTAATTTGTTACGGTGACTTTCAATGGTCAAATGAGTATCCCTATTACCATCAGTTGGGGCTTTCCACAGGGAAGTACGCTTTCAATGTCATTGTTTGTTTTATTACTTGACCCCCTTTATAGAAGAATCGACGCTCAGTTAAGTGGGCGATCACTGTTGGGCGAGAAGATATCGGTGCGTGCATGCGCGGATGATTTGATGATGTTACTCAGTTATCCCGCTGAGATTCCATCGCTGAAGGCTACGTTGGATTTTTTTTGCCTTGTATCTGGTGCCCGCATTAATGAAGGCAGATGTCGAATGATTACGTGGTTTTAATAATGCTGTCGTCTCATATACAACGGTGGTCGACAGACACAAATCTTTGGGCGTCATAATTGACCGTACTCCCCTTCAAATTGTTACACTTATTTGCGGGTCGATTACGGAGAGGATACAAGGAGCAGTCCTGGAACATAAACGACGTTCTTATCCTGCTTCAGAAAATTAGGATTCTGGATACCTATGTCTTGTGCAAAGGATAATATATCCCTCGTATCTCTCCTTTCCCGCGATGATGGCTAGGAAACTAAAATAGCTGTCTAGTCGTTTTTTATGGAAGTATCACATTTTCGATTACGGTAAGAGTTGGTTTCTAGTGAGCCTTCTCTCGGGGGTTTCAGTTTTTCAAAGGAAAACATCTGTGTTATTTGTTTGGCGCAAAGTGCTTACTACCTCTCACGCATTCCACACATTCAAGTCATGGTTATTTTACTGCCTGCGGCCGGGCAGTCATGATAGCCTATCGATCTTGGTCGAGTGAATTTCCAGTTAAAACATTTACATGAATTTTATACTGCTGTTAGTATTTTGGGGGCTGATATTCTACCACATTTTGTTAATACGTGGTGGAGGGATTCACTGTACGGCGCCCGTTGAACGGGCATCACCGCAAACTCTCTGGAAGACGGTGTGATTTCATCTTAGCCTTCCTGGTCTACCAAAAGCGGTAGCGTCCTCGTCGAATCATGTGGTACACAGTCACTTATCCACCAATGAGCGCCTATTTCGTATTGGATTAGTTTCACTGATCACTGCAGTCGCTGTCACGTCATGGACACGCTGAACATAGTTTTAGCTGTCATCATCACGAAGTGTACTAGCACTGGCTTCAGAAACAATTAGTATTTCTTACTTGATCGTCTGACATCTTGTTGCCCCCAGACTCCTCATAGTTTCCGAGGACGGAGTCTAATCCAATTTCATGGCTATTGGGTGGCTATGTTCATTACATTACAGATAGAGAAGGCGATTATAGATAGAGAAGGCGATTCCACCAATATATGGTCATTGCATATTGAAGGTATTTGCGCCTGTCACAGTATCGCGACTTACTCGCCAATATGTTGAGCCTTGTATTTCGTCGTCAAGGTATCGGTTGAGTTAACAGGCCTTTGTGGTTTTGTCATCATGGCCCTGTTCAAGAGATTGTTACGCAGTTTATTTCATTTTTGTTTCACTTTAATTAATAAAAAGAGAATAAACATAAAGTGTTGCAGGTAACGAAAAATAATGTTTTTTTTATTTTTATTTGGATGGTGCTATGTAGGAATAACTACGTTTGTGTTTCATTTTCTGTGCAGCAAGTTGTAAGGATTGAAAAATAAAATAATAATAAAAAATAAAATAAAAAAGTTAACCTGTAAATTTCCAGTTTGCCCTTAATTTTGCTTTTACCTTGAAACGATGTAAGCAGTCACGTGGGTCAGATTCCGTGTTTTATTGCAGGTCATCTTTCCCCAAGGCAAAGGTCCTGAGTTCGAGCCTCGAGCTCACACACAGTTTTGATCTTCCAGGAAGTTTCAGTGCTGTTCTTTGTTATTCACGTGTTATAACAGAAAAAAATAAAATAATATATAACGACCTGCCTCTCTCATATGAATTGACAGTCAGTTATAGTACATAGGCGGCCTGAAATGTAATGATTCTCAATTTTTTATGTGAAAACTGTCGAAGCTTTGTAAATAAAATAATGTTATTAATATTCTACATGCTCATTCTTCATGTCTACAAACATACAGCCCGCTGCTGGTGCGTGGCTCCGAAATATGGCACGTAACATACCGGTATGTAACGCAACTATGCCCGTGCCTGAGAAACAGCGTGCTGTAATCGAGTATCGAATTCGAAGACTTCGTTCACACTTGGAGCACCGTCATCTTGACCACACACTAGTAGCTGCGATATCTGCAACAGTTAGGACGCTAGGGTTCCTGTCACTGTTCACAATACGCACAGTCCCGACTTGGAACCATCCGATTTTCACCTGTGTCCCAAACTTAAAGAAAGCCTCCGAGGATTTCATTTCGATATTCATGACGAGATGTAAGCGGAGGTGAAGTTGTGGCTCCGTCAACAAACTCAAACATTCTATAGTTACATTATCAGCAAACTGGTCTCTCGTTGGGAGAAATGTGTTGGTCACCACAGTGACTATGCTGGGAAGTATACTGCCGGAAAAACTGTTATTAATATTAATTTCCAATTCGGTCAAGATTTATTGTTGCAACAGTGCATATAGAGTATAACAACATTAGCACAAGGGGATCTGAGGTAACAGATATCGAACCATGCTAAAACACCCATATTAGTACGTGATGTAGCCTGCATTGGTGATAATGCAGGCGCTGACTCGGGAGACCAGTCTATCGTACAGTTGGCAAATACTGTCCTCGGTACGTCATTACACGCCTGCTTGAACTGTTAACGTAGTTCTGTAAGAGTTGTTCGACGAGTCGCATGAGTCACTTCTCGTCACATCGTATTCCATAGTGCTCGACTGGAGCCAAGTCCGAAGTTTGTGATTGCTGCACGTGTTACAGAACACGCTGAGTTTCACAGCCATTGTGTGTATGAGCATTACCCTGTTGGATCAACCCATCAACTTCCTGTTGCAAGAACGGTAGAAGAACGGGTCTAAGAATATTCTGCACGTACCCAGCACTGTTTAGCGTACCCTACGGAAGCAACAAAGGCGAACGAGAGTTGTAGCTTATTGCACCTTAGACTATATGCCTGGTACGTCTAAATGACCTTCACCGGCGCGCAGGCAGAATCTGCTTTCATCGCTGAAGAGCACGGCGCGGCGCGCTATTCCGTCTTCCAAGCTGTCCTCTGACGGCACCAGTCGAGCCATGCACATTGATGCTGTGGTGTGACTGGAAGATGGGCTAGATGTGTGCGTGTCCGTAATCCCATTGCTAATAACGGGTTCACAGGAGTTCGTGTTGACATGTCTGTGCTCACAAGCCCCGTTATCTAAGCTGTGGTAGCTGTAAGATCTGTCACTGCTGCTCTCACAGTACGACGATCCTGGCAGGCGTCTGTGCTGTGTGCACATCCAGAACCTCATCAATGGGTGTGAGAGTTTTCACGAGACTTCTGATATCTTTATCGTTGCACAGCTGATGCAATACATCCATCTTGTGTAACAACTCTCCGGATGGACTATCCCGCCTCATGTAATGACACAGCTTGACCCTTTTCAAACTCACTCATTTGGCTGTAGGAAGTTCGTGTGCGTCTCCATGGCATGGTTGCCTGCTTGCTTTACACGTTTGCACCCCTCTAGTCCTTGTGGTTCTGAGGTTCTCTATTTACGGGAGGAAAAGATGGCTTTCTGGTAGCAATGCCACAACGTTATCTGTTGGTGGAAGACGTTGACACCATTACCAGTACCTCTATTAATTCCCAGGGAACATTTGCCGTCGTCGGATAGTAATCGACCTCGTCTCTCAACGTGTACCAATTTTTTCTTTTAATTTAAATATGTAGACATGAAGAATAAAGATGCAGAAAGTTCTTAACATTTGTTTCATTTAAATTGCTTTAAGAGTTTTCACATAAAAATTTGGAACCTTTACTTTTCAGCAAGCTCCCGTAATTTGATCACCATCAAAATTTTGAAGGTGGTATACAGCAAATTGGATTGAATTAAAGTGTTCCATATGTGTTGCAATATGTGAGTGATTAGCATGTCAAAGCAAACACATATAGCACGTAGGAACAACACCATCTGCATATAAGAAAAGATCAGGCAGTGGGTTACTTGGTCAGAAATCCCATCTGAATGTGGGTTTTTCTCGAGAAGATCATAATATGCTTCAATTAAGAACGACAAAGTTTACCAGTAAGTGTCGCAATTCGAATGTGCATGGATCATGGCCTATGGATGCTGGTTTATCTTACCACAATGCTACTGCCCACGTTGGCCGGAATCGCAGTACTGCCGTGCATACATGGAAGCGATGTGTTCACCAAAGCCAATAAAGAAAATCAGCGGTCCCACACGCCTAGCGCTAGAGACGACTGATATATCATTCGCTCGGCCGTTCAGAATGGTACAGCCACGTCACGTACCTTGAGTGAGGAAATGGGATTGATAGTAGCATGACAGGTGTCCACACGGACAACGTGATGCCGTCTGGATGACCATGGACTGTTAGCAAGGCGGCCATTTTTGCATCTTCCTTTGACACGCCAGCAGAGAGAGGCGAACCGATAGAATACGCAGATGGATGTAAACACACACACGCACACACACATCTCAATATTTACCATACATATTTAGTTACGTTACTGTGACAGCCTTCAAATGTACAAGAGATTGACCTCAATTACCAATGCATAATCACACCAACAGCTAGTACGCCTTGCAGCTTGAAACTATATGTATGAGTACATCAATTGCTGGCACAAATTGTACGTACATCTGCTTTTTTTAAACCATTATCCAATGTATTGCACCAACCTTTAGGCAGTTGTTACATGCAACAGATATAACCTTAAGACTCAACGCCATATCTGTTTACAAAATATGACAGTATACATGTGATGTGTTACGACAGCGACAGGAACCTGTGACCACTGGAGGTACTCTATTTTACTTACTTTATTTTCATTTTTACCGTTAGATAAACGTTTAGTTTTTTGTCAAAATAAACCCAAAATCATGTTCTGAAGTAGTGTTTTTTCTCCCACTAGACAGTGCCACAAGTTCCTCCAAAAACTTGTAACACAACACACACACAAATGTCATACTAATAAATGTAAATCCACCTGATGATGGAGGTTTAAATCTTAGAAACGCGTCGTGGAGATAAATAAACAGTGACTGGTAACAGTAAACTTGTTGTTTCATTTAATGACAATATTAATCACGGTAAAGCCTAACCTAAAATGTTCGCATTTAAAGTTAAACTTGCTCAACACTCGAGGCGTAGCATGATGTGACGCTGGATAAATGGAACTTATTTCTCTGTCTAAATCATCTGTGGGCTACATCATCAAGTGCCCATTTAGTTAGCACACTGCCCTTACAGATTGTGATGAGAAATTTCGACATAAGAGGCGATGTTTTTCCTTAAAGTGGATATTCAGTTGTCATCTGCAGTATTAATCCAGCCCGTTTCACTCTCATAAAGGAAAGACCGCTTGCCGGTACCGGTAATAAAACATATGTTCCCCTTGTTATGGTCAGAAATGCTGCCTGCCCACTTTGTGCAATACATCCACTTTCTAAACGACAGTGGCTGAAATGTGTGATGAGTGAGTCGGTTGAGTCGGTGCTAAGTGAAGACGACAGCAGTTTAAAGGAGCCGTTGGTTCACCCTGTAATGCACTCTGCAGTTGGCACTCAACACTTGATGTCCACCTTGCCTTTTAATATACGCCGTTGAGTCACTCAGCATTTATTTACTTTGATACAGGTTAAGTAATTACCTGGACATTGTTCGTTCTTGCAGTAGCAAACAGCATTTAACAGTTTCTTCAAATAGGTGTATAATGAGATACTGTTCCTTCACTTTAATGCGACGTTCAAGTGCCAGGCGGTGTTTAACTTCCAAATCTGTCGAGTCATTGAAGAACAGGCGTGCCATTCATTTAAAGCCGAAGCGCGGAAATGGCCGCAGCAGGTACTGACAGATATCGGGGCGTTTAATCGCTTGCGCGATAATAATTTAATCAGAGCAGCTTTGGACGCTACAGCAACGTATGATTGTGCGTAACTGTCATCAGTTATAGATATGGTTTCGGTACAGGGTGATTGTAACGAACGTTTACGGAATTATTTCACGGGATTGCAGTGTGCATTAAAAGAGATTTAATTTACCTGATTACGAAGAGGACGGAGCTAGCTAAAACGCAAACACTTTTTTTTAAAATAGCCCTTTTATTGAAGCAACAAGTCCGACTACATGCAGTTAACTTACGGTTAAAAGAACTTCAGATAATATAAATTGTGAAGATATTCCAATAGCATATCCGCTACAAATTCTCTGCGTTTCGTCACTTTCCATTGCAGTCGAATTAGGCACACTTTTCCAACATTTTTACTCGACGTCTGCTCTTCTTCTGGAGGATACTTTGTCATTCCACATAGCGCAGCAGGCCACAAACAGCACATCTTGATTGTGCCTGTTAATTCTGAGTTATGAGAATTCCAGCAGAACAGGGAAAGATTCACTTATGTGTTATCTGATTTTTGTATTCTCCGTTTTCCAAAGAGTACGACCAGCTTAAATAAATACGCTCCCTTTATCTTTCATGTTTGAGAAGTAATTATTCCCGTTTCTGCTGACAGCCACGCACTCCGTCTGAATTTTTTTTTCCAGCTTCAGTGACAAACTGCCGCTATTGCCTATAGCTCTCGCTATGAAGACTGATTAACTGCGATGCGGTCATAATTTGGAGGGGTCTTAAGCTGTTGCCAGCAGTTCACACGGGTTGATAGAGAGCTTGCCATTTTACTTGTCGGTGTTCTTTCTCTTTACTAATAATAGCTACCTTCCAAACACGACTTTAAATTTCATTGAAAAAATCTTAGTTGCTCTTTATATTACGTAATTACGTTATGCCAATATTCCACTGTACAGAACCTGTTTTATTTTCTCTAATCTTTCCGAAACAGATACATGACAGAGCATTAATCGGAAGTACATATTTTTATACAGTTCATGTTGCATGTTTAATCACGAACAGATAACTAACGACAGCTAAATTTTAGCAGTTACTAATTCCACATAAAGTCGTTGTGACAGACACCACTTTGCGGCAGTGTACCTGCTCGTATCAGCAGCAAAACACTGAGTTGATCTGCGTTGTTGAACATTTTAAAAGATGTCACTGACTGTTAACAATATTTATTTCTAAATTTCACTATTTCGGTTTCCAGCTTCAGCTATTTTAAACTGAAACATAACGAGGATTTCGTGCTTTAACACATGTCAAAATATAAGAATATCAGATATAAACTCATAGGCCATGTGACTGAGTATATGACGCTACTTTGCACATTTGTTTTACAAATGGCTTCAAACTACAGCTCGTGTTAACTATATGACATCAGCTGAACCTGCTGAAAAGACGAATACAATATTTTAAACGACATTATGGGCCCCTTTGAGCTATAGAACATGTGAGTATGGCATCACTGGTGTTGATTGCGTAGATACGTATGTTACGTTTACGAGTTGAGATCTCATAAGGAGAATGTACTTCGTAATGAGACAGAATCGGAGAGTTACAGTTGTTACAATATAGCAGATAGATGACACTCTTAGCATATTAAAATTTTCGAGATTACGAATTTACCTACACTTAGATCATGCTGAGCTGCTAGTTATTCTAATTTCTCTGTGAAAATGCTGCAGCAATGACGATACCTGAAATCCGCCCTCCACCAATGAATAGCAGCAGCGGGTGTAGAGGTAAGCTCACTGAGAACTGCTTAGTAATCCGAAATCCGTAATATAGGTGCTATAGGGGGTTGGCTTCCAAAAAGAGTTCTTTGTGGCACATAAGCATGGCTCGGTTTCTCCTGTTGCTGAAGTTGCCACACACATTGAGGGTCGTCGGACATCGAAGTCTGGGCTTCGGCTGTAAATGCCGTCCCACCTCAGCGACATCTCCAGCACTTCGGTCGTAGCTGTAAATGTAGTGCGGACCCTGCACTGGGCATGGTATCTAGGACACTGTGTCAGTTCTATGCGGAGTATCGTTGCTTTCCACACGTCTGTCACCGCCATACGATTTCCCTGTTACTCATGGTTCGACGTCATCCTTGTCCACGAGATATCAGCAGAACTAACGTCGTTCCTGCTAAGATGCTGTAAATTGCCTTCCCTCTGTCTGGACTGCGATCTCCATATTCTGATAGCCGCTAGAGTCAAGAAGCTGGAGCTTAAAAGACTAGTGATATTTCTCATATTCAGTTCGCTTCGGAAAATGTGAGAGGTCTAATTCTAAGAGTTCTACGGGAATCTAATATAGGAGAAACTTGGGTTCAGTCTTCAGGTTACCTCGGTGTTTGCAGAACTTTTTCTTCCTTCAGGTTCTGCATAGCAGTCTTTTTACTATTGTCTGTAATACTTTTCTTTTGATAAATATAGGAAAGCCCTCAGTAACATTGAAAATGACTGTGGAAAGCTCTATAATTAGAATTAATCACCTCTGTCAGAACTGAAAGTAAGGGTAGGCAATATTACTTACAGCAGGTGCTGCACTGCTACAATATTATGTTCGGAAGAATTTTTTGACTTCGCGTCTCTTGAGAGTTGCCGCAGAGTAGCACATTTTGGAACTTGCCACAGTAGAGATTCCGAACTGACGTGATACCATTTTATAGGTCGTGCCACCATCAATATATTGTAATTGAATGTACTTCGAACGCAGTTAGCATAATAGGAAAAAGCTACCCAAATGAACGTGGGAACTAGGGTCCTGTGGTGTGACTAAGAACTAAAAATCAAAGTTATGTGAATGGAGAACTTTGAACACATTTATTTATTTGTTTATTTAACCTAATCAGATTTTGGGCCTTCAGCTCCTCTCTTGCAACGGGTCAGTGTTTCACACATACAGAATCTTTTACATCATACTCAAGTAGGAAATAACTATAATTTTATTATGAATAATAGTAATAAAATGTTTAGAGTATACGTAGAGACAATGTTAATATATAGTACTCCTTTGAAATAATAAATTTTATACTGGCACTCCTTTTACTTATGTTGCCAATTTTGCCACTAATATTAATAATAATAATATTGACAAAGCAAGAACAATAATATCGACAAAAACAATCAAAATAATGAAAGTCCAAATATACAAAGTGTTTATAGTTTATAAGTGTACAAAACTGGTATTTTCTGACATAGTGAGTTCTGTGGAACGGAAATTTAGCTAATACAGACACTATTGCCAGTTCTTCTACTACTACTGCTGCTACAAATAATGATAATAATTATAATGACAATAATAATCGCAATCATAATGGCAAATATATAGACTATTAGGTCTTCGCAACTGTTATTTTCTGATACAGACATTTCTGAGGAAGGTAGTTTCAGTAGACCACCAGCTAACATCACTATTGGAAGAGTGATTGATCTGGGTGGAAGGAATGTTGAAACCGCGTAACAGTGTACAGGAACGAATTAGACACGATTGTTGCTGGAGGAGGTATGTCATTAACTGT
Organism: Schistocerca piceifrons; assembly: GCF_021461385.2. NCBI lineage: Eukaryota > Metazoa > Arthropoda > Insecta > Orthoptera > Acrididae > Schistocerca > Schistocerca piceifrons. The sequence goes on from NC_060149.1 coordinate 564,541,648, forward strand.
AGCTCGTAGCGTAGTATTAGGTAGAAACACGTGACGAAGATAAAGATGATAATAACATGATGACTATGTATTGCACTGAATGAGCATAGCTTCAAGTCAAGACACCGCCTATTTTGAGTAAATTGTATCAGTCGTTAGTACCGAGCTTGTGTGTCACGGTACGCTTCACGTTTTCACTGAAGTCACGACAGTTTGCGAACTACATTTCAAGCAAAGAGATTACAGCGATTTGCAGACGGTAACTGCGAAGTGGTGGTAAGAGATGACTTAATTATATTGACGCCGTTTTATGCATGTCCGTTTCGGTAGCTAAATAGTCAGCGCGGCTGACTCCCATGTGCATGACCCTCGTTCGATTCCCAGTACTGCTAAGGATTTTTCATTGGTGAGAGGACATACTGGATCATTTAGTTCCCTGAGGCCAGCTTGAACCGATTAGTAGCGGTTCCAAAGTCAAGTAACCGAACAACGACCGGGAGAGCAGAGTACTGACCAGATGTCCCTCCATACAACATCCGATGAGGCCACTGGCGGAGGATGACATGGCAGTAGGTCTGGCCCGACTGGCATGCCTAGGGTCAGGCGCGGGACGTTATCTACCTTCATTGTTTTGTGTGTCTATTTTGAGAAGATGAAGAGCTACGCGATTTTTTATTAAATAAATTAATCTGATGTAAGAATGCTTGTGAAGCGAGAGCTGTCTAGGGTAAAGTTATCGTTAACAAAGGGATGATTAAAATGTAAGAACGAAATTTAAATAGACATGATCATTACCATATCGGTGATGATTTCTTCCACTGCTCTACTCTGAAGTGCAAGCAGTACTCACGTACATTTGTTTTTCCAGAAACTCAAACTACCATGACGTTTAATTACCGATGGAACAGATTCCACTTGTTACTTATTAAGTCGACTATATAAGTTAGTGTCAGGTTTTTTCAATAATACTGTAAAATTTCTTGTAAATTTTGAGATCTCTGTACAACTGTGATTGTTGTGGTTGGCAGGAGAGCCAGCACCGTGTTACTAGAGGAAGCCGAAAGGCACGCGTTTTAGCTCACGCAGGCTGGCGTGAGGTCTGGAACAGGACAAGGAAATTAGAATTTAGAAAAAACGGACGTAGCTGGTGGAATACTTAACTTTAATCCATTAATGGTGAACGTCGCTCTTGACTGTACATGATTCGGTATCAATAGTAACTAGTAATGGCGCCTTGCTAGGTCATAGCAAATGACGTAGCTGAAGGCTATGCTAACTATCGTCTCGGCAATTGAGGGCGTGTTATGTCAGTGAACCATCGCTAGCAAAGTCGGTTGTACAACTTGGGCGAGTGCTACGAAGTCTCTCTAGACCTGCCGTGTGGCGGCGCTCGGTCTGCAATCAGTGATAGTGGCGACACGCAGGTCCGACGTATACTAACGGACCGCGACCGATTTAAGGGCTACCACCTAGCAAGTGTGGTGTCTGGCGGTGACACCACAGTGATGATACATTACTGATGCGTGTATGTATTTAGTGGTATTCCTGGAGAAATTTTGTGTGAATATTTCGCAATTGCTGTTTGTAGAAGCAACTTCACGAATCCAGACAAGGGTATAACAATACCCATGAGCCTGTACTGACAGTGCTGCATACAGCCACAGTGAAGGTGGAAGCAGTGCTGTGTGTGTGGGCGCTGGGCCGACAAGTGCCAACAAGTGACTTTCTATATCAATGTTAATAGTTTGTGGTAACAAGTATGAAAAGTATGGGTTGGGCTGGATTGTTTGGGGGAAGAGACCAAACAGCGAGGTCATCGGTCTCATCGGATTAGGAAAAGACGGGGTAGGTAGTCGGCCGTGCCCTTTCAAAGGAACCATCCCGGCATTTGCCTGGAGCAATTTAGGGAAATCACGGATAACCTAAATCAGCATGATCGGACGCGGGATTGAACCGTCGTCCTCCCGAATGTTAGTCCAGTGTGCTAACCACTGCGTCACCTCGCCCGGTAAAAGTATGGGTAACAATTACACAGAGAACTAGTTATAAGTGAGTATAATTGTAGAGGATAAACAGCACCAAAACAATATGTCCCCATCGTGGTATGTTTACGCGCCCAGTCAGCCACCACGGATACTAAACGCCTTCCACTCGTACGTCGAGGGTCTTTGAATACTTGAGTCCAGGGTTCAGCCTCGTGCTTGCCGCCTTGACTCACCGTCTCCAGCTCTGAGTGTGTGGAGACGTCCATTCTGTGTCATGTTTTCCATATGAGGGATTGTCATTAAATTTTAATTATCGCTTCGAAAATACTGAACTTATGATATTTAGCAAACTGTTAAAGGATCCAAAAGGAAATCGCGCAATTAATTTGTTAAGTTGACTATTGTTACTTACCTGGTTTTCTGTATTTTAAGGTTAACAAAGCGACAACTAACGATGTTGAGTTTGTGGAACTGTAAAGCAACAACGAACCATCATATGACACCGTGTTTGATCTAGTTGACACTTCCATTGCGGTCAAATGAGACTGAACGACAAAACATCATTATTGTAGTAGTAAACTATTGTAACTGTGTTGCGAAAGAGCCAGAGTTTCTAGCGCTAATAGAAATCACTGAAGCTCAACTTGTTATAGGTACCGAAAGCTGGCTAAATCGAGATATAAGGTGGGTCGAAATGTTTACAAAGCATCCAACGGTGTTCAGGGCGGATAGATCAAATACAGTTGGTGATGGTGTGTTTATTGTTGTTAGACGTAGTTTATCTTGCAGTGAAATTGAAGCAGGGATTCCATGTGAGTTATAATGAGTACATGTTATACTTCATAACCAGAATAAATTAATAACGGGTTCCCTATGACATTTCCTGACTCAGGTGATAAAGTTGCTGAACAGTTAAAAGAATCCTTGAGGCTCATTTCAAACATCTGCCCCCCCCCACCATAAACTATGTACCCTTACGGTTTATCAATGGGACGCTAGTACGCGTTGAAGGTTCAAGACGAGCGCAGCGAGGGGAGTAGGCAACATCCCACCTGACTTGTTTCGGACCGCAGTGGAGAACTCTCTAGTGGCAATCCAGGCTGTCGTTAATGTAGATAGTCGTCACACTGAGCAACGTTAGTACCCTGGAACGTAAACATGATATGCCATTAAGAAATATTTCCCCTCTCGTGTGGAAAGCAAAAAGTCTTTCTTCTAGTGATTTATTCGTTACTTCTCTTCCGTACGTCCGTACAAATACTTCGACGAAGTTTCATAGTCCTATGACTACTCGTTTTTCTTGGGTGCCGTCACAAGTAGTAACCACACTTCACGTGTCACCAAAAACTTCGCTGACAGCTATACCGAAAGTCATTAGCTCCCTACACTGCCAAGAATAACAAAGAATACATGCTAATGGAGCGTACCTGTGTCACCTTTGTTTTCATTAGGAAAGTGTAGATCAGTTTCAATGAGAATTTTATGAAGCAAAGTCAAACGTACGCCTGGAAATCGAGTGTTATAAACTGAGGTAATTCGTAATCAACATACAGAAAACAAAATTGAACGGATTACAATGAAGTCGTACAGGTATTTAATGGGTTTTGTATTTAGGACAGTTCAAGACAATGACTGCACAGATAAGAAAATAAATAATCGAAAGAGTGAAAACGACTTCGTGCGCTTTTGGTAATCTAAATAGAATTACCACAAATAACTGAAGTCAAAAAGTAACAAACAGCGTGTAGCACCTCTTTTAACTTACGACATGTGTTTTAGTGCAAAAACCATTCATAAACTGTTGGCTGCTTAGTGAGCAACAAAGAGGAAGACTGATAAATGAGCCATGGACCAGGATACCTACATAATTATGACTGCTATACGAATTAAATGGAAGTGACCAGCCTATGTAGCCAGGCTGGTGGATGGTTGATGGACGAAGACAGTTGTGTAGGATTTCTAGATATAAGAAGAGACTAAGGCGACAGCCTAATGAATTGTGGATAACGGACATTTTAAAGCGCGCAAGTGCGACATGTGTGAAGTTCATAACGTATGGAGAAATCTGGAGTTCTTTATTCAGTAACAGCCGTTAAATGACTGACAATTATGATAGTCATGGTGATGATGGTCAGTGAGTCACCCATATATAACATACCCTCGTCTAAGATATCCCACAATAAATTTCTACTAGTTAGTTGGAACACCACAGCAAAATTTACAACACAAGTAGTTTTCAGTATCATACACTCCACTTCAACACGAACTTTAATTTCACAGATTTCCGTTGTGGATATTCCAATGAAGGCCTTAGAGATGTGTCAGTACCTTTTTCTGATATTGTGATTGACACATCAGTGAAACCTCGTGTCCAAGCATCAAAATATCTTTCACAAATACTGTCAAGGAACTTACGGAGCTCAAAGATTTCACTGAAAAAAACAAAAAACTACATTGCTGTAATCATATAAAATCTAGTTCAGGTTAACATTCTTATTGCTGCTAGTGGATGGAGGGTTTTCCAAGGACCCACTAACAGAACGTGCGTTTCTGATCTAGGAGTGGCCCTGAACCCTATATGCACCAAGGGATAGCGTTTTTTGTCGTCTATAAGTGTTTTAAGATAGAACTAAAGCTGAGATTTTTAAGGGAATTACAGTTACATATCATCTGATTTCATCCTGTAATATCTCCTTCAACAGTCTTGTAACGAATTGGAAAAACTGAAGCAAATGGATTATGAGAATGATATCACGCATGTAATCATTTAAACAAGGACACTCAGATTGTGTCTAACGTGATTTTTCAGATTAGAGTTTAGCAGTAACAGATTTAGAGCATTTAACAGCGCAATTGTTACTGACTTCGAGCGATGCGCTACCCTCTTGACCTTCCAAGCCGCATTCACATGATAACACATGACAGCAGAGATCACGGAGGCTAATCGAAGTCGCATGGTCTTTAGGGCCTGATAAAGGAGCTTTTAGCCTAGTTTGTTGTTAAGTTACTCGGAATCCGATCTCGTGAGTTTGGATTCCTGCCACAATTCACGCCATCAGTTGACCAGCGTTTCATCGTTGCACCACATCACTCTGTGAGGAAACCAACAGAATAGGTGGTGACACTAGGGAGATGGAGGAAAGTTTACTGCAGATGGAGAGTATATTCATGAGCATCTGAATTAGTGACACATTCCTGGTAGTGGCGGGACCGCCTCTCTCGTGTTATAGGCGGCGACGTGTAGTGATATAGACGCAACGAAGCGCCGAAAGCGTTTGGGGATTGTCGTGATCTATAGCCAAACAGCCGTCGGCTACAACCCAGCGACGTAGTTAATGTTTGACTCCTTACGTGCTCAGTGGAACCGAGGGCAGCTGACCTCTGGACATCAAACTAGCGCAATAACTTTTGTACAGTGTTCATTAAGTAACCCTCATACTCACTGAGACTCTTGGGAAAGTAATTTATCTTCGTCCATGTACAGGTTGCTTACAGAGAGCTACTGGTAAACGAGTGGATGCATGTGATCAGACTGTAGGTTCCAGTATCGTCCACGGATGAGGAACAATAACAAAGGCATTATGTACTCCTTTTCGTCTCGTGTAAATATCGCCGACACCGGAGTATCTCCACAACCTGCTTGAGGGATGCCTTGCTGGCGGGCGAAATGTATCGTCAAATTTGGGTTTCGACGTAGTTGTGAGTGTCAATTGCGTTTACCAACATGTACAGTGACTCATTATTACTAGCGACGGTTTCTAACGCTTCGTGCTTGCAAAATTTGTCTTCCTACGTCAGTACGTCATGTTGCAAGCTGTGGTGTATATGTAGGGGCAGTTACACATCCCACAGCCTGTAGGCGGATCGGGTTACCAGTTATTGTTATCCAACATTGATTTAGGAAATGGTTTCCTACATTATGCCCCATGTAAATGTTGTTTCAGTCCACAGTAGACCCCTGTTATCACTGTGATGTTGCCCACGGAAGTAGCCTGTGAAGGTGGTTACTTACGCAAATCGAGGTACTCATGGCACACTAAAACTCAATTATGAGTAGCCAGTTGAGGATCATTTCCAGCAGGAACACACTCTGTAAGTAGGTAATTATGAGAAAAAATGGACCGGATACTTCTGAAAGAAATCTTCCTTGCATTTACCTCTTGTGTTTTAGGGAGATGTTGCTAATACTCTCTAAGAAGAAAAAGAAGAAAAAAAGGATGGGACACGAAGGCTACAGAGATCGGTAGACATGATGTACATATGCAAGTGAACAAATGATAACAATTTGAGAAACAAATGGATGATCTCTTCAAGAGAAATAGCCTCACAAATTGAACAAGTCAATAACACGTTTGTCAATCTCTGGCCCTTATGCAAGCAGTTATTCGACTTGGCACTCGTTGACTGAGTTGTTGGATGTCCTCTTGAGCGATATCATGCAACATTCTGTCCAAATGGCGCATCAGAGCGTCAAAATCCAGAGATGATTGGAGGGCCCTACCCTTTGCGCTGCAAAGGTATTCAATTGCGAAGAGATATGGCGACCTTGCTGGCCGAGGTAGAGACCCTCCCCATCTGCGTGCGGGCATTGTCTTGTGGAAATACAAGCCCTGGATGACTTTCCATGTATGGCAAGAAAACAGGATGTAGAATATCGTCGACGTATCGCTGTGCTGTAAGGTTGCTGCGGACTACATTCAAAGGAGTCCAGTTATGAAAAGAAATGGCAACCCAGACCATCATCCTGGTATTCGGTCCGCATGACGAGCGACTGTCAGGTTGATACCACACGACTGCTTGGGCTGTCTGCAGACACGTCTTCGCTGGTCATCATGGCTCAGTTTTAAGCGAGACTCATCAGTGAAGACAGTTCTACTGCAGACAGTGAGATTCCACACCGAAGACTTGTCTTGAAACATCAGCCATTTCCGTCCCATTCGGATAATTCCTTCGATATAAATCTTCTTTTTTCTTTGTCTTAGTGTGTACTATGTCTGGATGACTGACAGGAATTTAGATTCCATTCGTCCCTAACGCAAATCCAGCATCTTAAAAATTCACTACCTCACAATGTTCACTTCACACTATGTCACATGAAAACGCCAGTGCCTATACGACCTAAGAGATGGAGTGTTCCCTGCGTCAGCACCCTCTATCCGGCACGATCAAATACGCTGACATCTTACGCATTGCACGTCATTTACTCGGCCAGTATGTGACGGCCAGTATAATGTCTGAAAACATCTCAGTCACGTGACACACCAAATTATTCCATTAATTGTGGGTACAGAAGCATTCTCCTTTCATTAAGTTTTCCTGTGCCATTTATTTGATTTCCTTTATCACGTAATATTTATCACTAGTCAACTCACCATTGGTTCTTGAGAAACTGTAAGTTTTGACTGGTTTTCGCACTAGAAAACCAGGTCTCACTTTCGCATAGGAAAGTGTATACGTTGTTGTGAAAGGAATCTATCGAAGGTGAAGGAAGTGTGGACAGAAGCCAGGTCCCGGTCCCGACGTCTACTCACTATCATCCGCTAGCTTAACACTTACACCATGGCAGCGGCTCTGCTACTAGGACCCGGGTGATGGTGCAACAATCAGCCTTTCGAGATGATTCAGTGGCTCTTGGCAAGCCGCGTAAGTGAGCTCAGCTGCAAACAGAACTGCCTCGTCGTGTATAAGAGTCGACCGTCCAGCCAAGCCGGACATATCGCCACAGAAGGGCTTCGAATCGGCGTCCGCTGTGTGTTGGCTTCCTGCTCGAGGCTGCCAACGTTCTTCCACTATCTGGACGGGACAACCAGCCGAAGGTCTAGTCGGGTCCTGAAGCTGGGTTATCCGCCGTGAACCGCCATCTACCGTCAGGGCCACACACTGGCACATACTGACCGAGGTTGCAGTAGACACGCGTTGTGGATTACATTACCGTCCTGTAGTTTAGAAAGAGTTTTAGAACTGGAACATGCGTAAAATTATAGGCAATAGAAGCAGGATATGAATAAGACTTTCTTGACTCAAATTGCTATGGAGGATTAGGCTCCTTAGTTGCTTGTTTTCCTTATCGTGAGATATGTTGCTACGTATAAAAAGTGTTACATCATCACAGACACAAACTGATACAGGTGAAACTACACAACACTATAAATAAAAATATGTTAGTATATGCGAATCATAAAATGATTTGCTTTCCGGATAACTGCATAATCGCTCTTTCCAACCGCCGCTTACTTCATTGTCTGAAACGTAGCTCTTACTTTCTCTCCTGGCCTCACAAAGCTCAGTCGGTTTTTGGCCTCCCCAAGCGTCCTCCACAGCCTGCTATGTTTGTTATCTTCTTCCCTTGCTCCAAGTATCTGAAAATCCTTAGGCACCTGAACTCTCTATCTTACTTTCGGACGGTCTGAACGTTTTCGTCACTCATGTCTCTTCTCTGACGGTCTATTCAAAATGGTTCCTCTTCTCTTCTAGACACTTAACTGTAAGTACAGCCACTAGATATAAACAAGAAATACAGCCTTACTTTGGTATGATACAGTTATAAATAGTTCAGAGATGTTTCACGTCACTTCCACCACTTTCATAACTGGTGATTCTTGGCCTGTATCCTCTTCCTCAATACTGTTTTGACCACCGTATATAACTACGTAATGGAGATAAAGACTTCTAAGGGTCATTTCAAGCTTAAACCAAACCCGTATTGTCACTTTAAGTCGAGGTGATTTGTGGGATGTTTCTTGCTGAATGAGCCTACTTCCCGCAGAATTCATTCGAAAATTCAGCCGTTATCACGAGACACAAGTCAGTCTCAGTCACTTTCCCAGTCCGTGCCCTCAGGTAGTAATATCTGATAACCGCTGCCTTGAAATTATTAGTCGCATGTTCACCGTGAGTAATGTAGTAGAAAAGCGCACTGCCTTTGTGGGCAGCAAACCGATGGGGCTGTGTCAGCATATGCACTATGCAACTGTCTCCAACCAATCAATTTGCGCTCTATTAGAGATGGAAAATTGGTGAGAATTAAGGAAGAACCAGAAGGGAAACCTACCCTGTCCATTACAAAGGAATCATACCGGGATTTGTTTTAAGCGATTTTCAGGAATTCGTGGACAACCGAAGTCTGGACGGTGGAAAGGAAATTTGAATCACCGTGTCACGGGACATTTGCCAATGCCTAAATCACTACGCCACCTCCCTGTATTCCGTGTGTGTGGCCGAGTACACGCTAATCTAGGACTTCCAAACATGAGTTCCTGCTCGCAGTGATATGTTGTGCAACGTAACAATTTTTTAAATTTTTTTTTATTGTTGCACCAAAATTTGTATCATACTTTTTCGCTGTATTCAAGATATCTGTTTCTTCGCAGGAACTCCTACTTTGCAATCGACTGTTATTTTTTCTATCTTTTACAGCTCTACGGTAACCAGAGCGTAAACTGCTTGACGAATAATGCGTATCAGTTTTGTAAGCTGACAGTGAGACAGTCCTATAGCTACCTATGACTTGGCCACAGTTTTACACTTCCTGAGAAAAAATGTTAAGCAGCCAGAGGACATCGCTGGATGTCAATGTAACTCGGTACACGTACATGCCATCGACGGATATATAAATGAATATGGAGTTGCATTTATCCGTAACAGGTACGACGGCCATCGCGATGCTTTATTGTTATTCGCGTTTTGTGTTATTAACAAGCTGGTAGGGTATATACGAATCCCTAATAGTGTCGGATGTAGAGTGATCACTGTGAAGGGCACAGAGATGCTGCATACTCGTGTGAGCAGCGTTATCTGTCACTGACAGGGTTTGAAAGGGGCCTCATTGTTGGTTTTCATTTGGCCGACTGGTTCAATCGTGCGATATCCAGAATCGTTGAAATTTTAATCTGATAGCAGCCCTTCGCTGGATTGCAATGGAACGTGAGAGCAGGTACACTCGTCATCAAGTTTCCAGTCGACCACGTCTGAACACCAGGAGAAAGGACCATTGTACTGAGACCAGGCACATTATGACCCCTTCAAATCTGAGGTTGCCATCCAAGAACCAATAATGCACTCCATGCAACATTCAGTGTCATCCCGCACCATTGATCGGAGAGTAGCAGCAAACGGAATAGGGAATTACCGTCAGATGCCTGGGCCGGGATGCGTGGCCACTGATGAATGACGGGTATGGAGACGGCATGTGGAGAGATCCCATTCTTACCATATTTAGGAGACACACAGCGGTGTTATTCTTCCCGTCATGATGTGGGGACCCATCGGGTATGACTTCAGGTCTCGCTGGATAGTAATTGAAGGAACTTGGACAGTACAACGGTACGTCAAGGACATCCTGCGTCTTCCCGTGTTACCTCGCACCCGGCAGTATCGTGGTGCAACTTTTCAATAGGACAATGCTCGTCCACATATGGAACGTGTCCCTATGAACTGCCTGCGTGATATTGAGGTACTACCGTGCTCAGCAATATCCGCAGCTCTATCCCCAAGAGAAATATATGCGACCAGCTCGGACGTTTACTCTGTCCAAGTGCTAGTATCCAGTGTATCAGTGACCAGTGACACCAGTTGAAACGTCCCCTTAGAAAAATTATTGAATTACTGTGCTGGTAAACCCCTTACGTTATTTGATTTTCAAACAGCTGAGCAGAACTGAACGTACTATGACATTTCGCTCGTTACTTATTCTGATCAACACTAAACTGACACACAATATTTTTAGCGTAACGCAAACTGACTTTCAAAAATCCCTACAAAAGAATGGCCCTGACTAACAATAACCTATACCTTTCATGAATCACTTACCTCACAAAAGTCACTCGAACTACTGCAATACAGCGAGCGCCACTACTGCCAGCTAAATAAAAGATTCTAACTACTGAAGGGACTAACTACTGATAGGAAATAGGAATAGTTAGCAAATGAAAGATTTTGATAAAGAACAAACAATGTATTTATATATATATATATATAGCAGTTCATGACATCCATTCTTACAAATTTACTGTCTCTGATGGACACACGTCCAGTTCATCCGCTCTCAAAACTCCGCCATATCTCTTCCCACATCCACCACTGCTGGCGGCTCACCTCCAACTGCGCAACGCTACGCACTGTTAAGAGCCAACTGCCCAACACTACAATAGCAAATTCCAACAATGCAAACCAGGCACAGGCTGCACACAGCACAGTCAGTAATTTTCATATAGAGCGCTACATGGCGTTACCAACAAAAAAACCTAAGCAGCCTTATGATACTCCTCCCAACAAATGAATTCATGTATCCAGGCAAGAGGTGAAGTAACGTAATACTGGGAAGTGGGCTCATACTACGAAATTCTTTGTACATCTTATCCGATTTGGTAGTCAATGAAATAACCTGACAAACGCTCTCACTCCTTCACGTTTCATTTCGGTCCTCCTCCCCTTCTGAGTGCTTCACCTTTTCCTATCAGGCGGTGTAGAGGACAAGGTGTGTGAAGCAGCTGTTTGAAAATTTTGGTGAGGTACCAAGGCTAGTCCCTAAAGTATAGATTTTTACAGGAATTGATGTGGCTGGCTCTTTCCCATCTTTAATAGCAGCTGTCGGCCATCTACAAGTAATTACGAAAAAGTTTTAACTATTTTGCTTTCAGTCCTTTATATTTAATAATTTATCTGTTGGCTGGTTAAGAATCTTTCAAAAGTGAGATTGTATGTTTGAGTGAGTGGATATCTAAGTGTGTGAGTTTATATACATGTCTGCACAGCCAAAAAGTCATCCACAGCTTTCAGTAATTGTGAGAGTGGCTGATTCCCTTGTTTCCCTTCTGGCCAACCTGTCCCAATTTTAAGATTTTTATCTTATTATTGGGTCTTTCGTTGAAAATTATTTTATCCTTTGCCCAATAGTATTGTTTTCATTAATGTATAAGACTGATTTTTATGACCTTTTAATCTTAATTCATTACCGAAAATATTTGTGGATGCTAATAACCTAGATGCTGAACGTCCAAACCACAACAACAATAACAAATTCTCACACGAGGTTACAGTATAAAAATCTTGCTCCTACTGTTATTAGCATACAAATGTTTTTTTCCTACAGTGTATCGGAATTTTTCAGTTTACTTAGAGAATGACCACGAAAATGGTATATCGTTTCTTCCATCCTTCCTAATTGTCATGAGAAGAAGGGCAATCTATTGATATTGATACTATAGGGCGTAAGCTATAAACATGCCAATATCGAACTTACAAGTGGGTGCCGAAATATTTTTTAATGTGTTATTCCTTAACAGCTTCCAGTTCGTCTGTTACAATGCCCTGGTTCATCTGGATGATGACCTTGGACGTACGCCGACGGCAAATGCAGAAATACAGCGTGCGGTAATCGTTCAGTCAGTCAAGAAGTCACTGAACAACTTAAGGTGAGCAAACAATCTCCTAGAGAGTGTGCAGCGTAATAAGGACAGTACTTCCAAAAAACAAAGGCAGCTAATCAAATTTTAGTTAGTTGTTACTCACTGATGCCGTGGAAAACGGCCATACTTGTTCTGGTGGAGTATTTCATCAAACAGACCTCGACCACGCCCTTATAAAATATTTCTTAAAGGTCATTGTCTTCGACTCCTTTATACAATTAAGTTGTGTGCTACAGAAACGATCTAACATCCCAAACATTGGTTCACGCAATATTACTGGTGCATTTGCGTTGTATGTTTCATTGAAAGGAAGTTGATATCAACGTCACCAGCGTTATTTTGTGTGTACTTAAAATTTGAATACTCATTGAACTAATGAATTTCCAGTTACAGGAACGAAACATGTGTGTATAATGACTTCGAAGACTCATCCTAAGCATAAAGGAAATTTATGACTTTGATAAATCACTGCTAAATACAGTGAGTAATGGAAATCTACTCTAATATCTTACAACGTAACTCGTAAACTGTTCATCACATTACGCCTTAAGGCATTCTTGAAATATTTTAAGTGACCCCGTTGTCCTCTTTGACACAGTTAATTATTTTCAATGATGTAAAGAAAACAGTTGGGCTGAGAGAGTTAAATTTGGCACTTCAGTATGGAATAATGGAAGTAGTATTGTAGGGCCGCAGCAAGATACTACTGTTTGCAATAATGTATCGAAACAAATTCTTGTCAATATCTGGCCTTAAGTACACAAATTTCAGATAAGAAATCTGTCTCTACCACTACTGAGTCGAAAGTTGTAAGCGAAAACGAGAACATTTCAAGATTGCTGCTGGTCTATTGACGAAGACAAAAATCCGAGTAAACACATCTGTATAATAATTTTTAATTCTCTTCGGGAACGCACCTACATCCTTAAGAGAAGATATTTTCAATTCGCACAATAGTAAGCTACATGAATGACTAGCTTTTAGTTTTGAACGAATGGCTGCGGTCTCTGAAAATTCGAGTGTTTTGTCGGTATTCTATGAAATAATCACAGTTACAAGTATCTGCCGTAGAAAAATCATAGCGATGCACAAGCGCATGTCAAATAGAAAGTTTACGTCCTTACCATTTAGCACGTTACGGACCACTCAGGAACAATCTTGAGAAAACGGAACATCACGGTAGTCTACAAAACCATCCGGAAGACACTGGACCACCTAAAATTCGCCAAGAAAGCTACCAAACCTCTGAAAAAAAAACAGGAACTGATAGGATCCCGTGTAGCTTTGGGACGTGTACCGCGGGTACTACAAAAGGAACGGTCAAAAATCGGCTAGAAGAGTACGAGGACAACTGCTGAAGAGGAAAGACTGACAAGTCAGCTGTTGCGGAACATGCTTTACACCCAGCAGACTACCGTATTCATTTTGATATAACTTAGGTACTGGCAGCCATTAGCGGACACCATGAAAGCCTATACAGATAGATCATACAGACAGTTAAACAGCCATTAAATTTCGATAGAAAAGAGGAGGGCGTGAAAATGACATCTGGATCACGGTGCTGAAGAAGATTTATATATTAGCCTTCCACCGTGCGGTGATAGCAAAAGCGGACGACGGCAACAACAACGGCCAGTTGCACTCGGGAATTCGCAGAACATGAATTCACAGAACATGCTGCAGTCAGTAGCGAGCCAGGACATCGATCAGATACTCAAAGAATCTACGATCTCTCTTGAAAAGGTCCCCCGAAATTGGGGACGAATTATTGCGTTTCAATGTGATATCAATCCGTTCACGGCAAAATTGCACGGAATACTTTATTAATTTTGAGTTTATTTTCACATAACGCAATTCCTAATGTAGGAGTCATCAACTGCGTAATCCTTTAATACGTGGGCCAATGAGAAAAGCCATACCTCCTTTTTTATAGCCAAACAGCAAAATTACGGCTGTAAATCCGAAGTCGACATGTCCTTTTCCAACGGTCATCAGGTAGCTCGACGGCATGGCGCTGTTGTCAGCTGTTGAAGATGACGTTGTGTTTCACACGTTCGCTGTGTACTAGCAACGAAATGTGATTCATTTCAAAGGGAGCAAGGGACGAACGCCATTCGAAATCGAAGGGAAATGGAGCCCACTTATGAGCAAAAGTCTCTCGCTTTGAGAAGTGTGAGGTGGTATTAGTCGTGTTGTGAGCTCGCAAAAGGTCATGAATATTTGCCTGACAATGAGCATAATGGTAATGGTCTTCTGGGATCGCCGTGGACAGATCCTGCTGGATTTCATGCCTCTAGCTGCAGACTTCAATGCCGACAGTCATTATTCCACGTCGTCATATCTAAAGGCTGCCACTAGGAACCAGTACCAAGGGATTCCCAATGTGGACAACGTGGTTATTCTCCGTGACAGTGACAGGCTACATGTGGCAGTTCGAACCGTCGGCATGCTCTGGTCATTACACTGGGAGAGTGTGGTCCACCCCGTTATACAGACAGGATCTCAGCCCTAGTGATTTCCAAGTCTTCACTCCGCTGAAGACATTACTTGCAGGACACAGATTTAGGTGCTATGATGAAGCCGAGACAGCTGTCTGATGGTTGTACCACAGTCAACCATACGAATTCTAGCTCAGGAGTGTCTCAAATTTAGTGCTGCGATGCGACAATTGTTTGAACTAGTCTGGGGACTATGTGGAAAAACAGTGTCAAATACGTAAAATAGTACACATATATGTAATTATCATTATGCACCTTGTTTCGGTTAACAAAAAGTAGGAACAAAGACTTCCGGGTTCGCCGTCGTACAACACTGTTCCTATTCAGTTACCTCTCTGACAAAGAAAGCGACTATTCACCGTCCTCTTTGGCAGTTGTCGTATCAGCTTTGGATGAACTAGACGCGTTAGGGTAAGCGTTGCAAGGAAGTACCAGCACGACATAATAGGTTGATCGTCTCACATATCTTTACGAGACGTAAATATTATACTGGTCTGATGGAGAAGCTGATCGATCATACTCTTTTCTCTAACGAAACATTGCTGAATTTATTTCGGTAGGTGGATTCACAGATGAATCGACTTTGGAATTATGAAACTCTTTGTAATATTAACCATCACTTGCTGACAACAATTATCTTAATATCAAACATACCTCGTCATACGCTGTTTTGTAAAAATATCCGTGTAATATTTAGTATAACACCGATGGTACACCACACTCAAATTTTCACATCTCGTAGAAGCCCTTAATGTAACTGATGAGAATTTTCAAAAGTCCAAAATAGACGAATCTAATGAATGATGTACCCCGATAAATGCAGCCATGCATCTACAGAAAAACCAACATTTCCGGATCAACCTCACTATTATCCACAGGCTGGAATAGACAGCTGCAATACTGATGTAGACCGGCAGTACCGTAACATTTGATGCACTGCGCTCGCTTTACCTTGCAAGATTTAAATTTAAGTTTGTGAACAGCTATGTGAGCAGATGTTAATGACACACAAGTCTGGAGTGCTCAATAAAGCTACTGTTTTATAGGACGTCTTTATCAGGTCGCTTCTAGCTCGTCCAGTTCAGCTAGAAGTGGCAAGTCACCCACCGAAGTCCATGGAACGGATCGCATTGGGTGTGGCGATGGTGGTTTGCCTCCCCAGTATTGGTTCGGGCATAGCACCAGACTTTGGACTTTTGCAGTACGTGTGAGGCCTCAATAAAGCGTGAGTGGGACCAGCTTGAGTGTCAACTCCATCCCGGTGCCGATATCCAAGGTATCTTGAATCAGTTAGAGCAGTTCTGGGTCCAATTATCTCAGGTCAAAATATTATGGACATATGACATCCGTGTCTGCCTCTGTAGCTGTGTAGTCAGCTCGGCTGTCATGCGATGGACCTGGATTCGATTCCCGGTACTGCTAGGAGTTTTTCTTCGGTGGGAGGTATGGTACGGGATGCACTCAGCCTCGTGAGGCCGACAAATGTGCTACTCGACCGATTAGTAGCGGTTCCAAGATCTTCAAACCTGACGACGAATGGGAGAGCGACGTGCTGACCACACGCCCCTCCTTACCGCATCCAGAGACGCCATTGGTCGGTCGGGCCCGATTGATACTTCTACGTCCAGAACGTGGAAGTTTTTTACTTTATGATACTCTTCCCACCCAAATCAGTGCATACATTTAGACCCTAAGGTGTGCAGCATATTCTTGAAAAGGGATCGCCAGAGTGCTCGTACTACCAGTTTTGTAGTTCATTTAACTTGATTTACTAACCACCGAAGTAAAATGATTGAATGTCTCAGCACATGAAGCACCATTGCACTTCCTTCTCTTTCTAATGTTTAAATTTTTCGTCAATGTACGTATTAAAAAAAGTAGTGTAGAATACAAGTCTTGAAACCGATGAACGGGAAACGCAAATACTGCATCATCATTTTTTACGGTCCGCAATGGAAGGATAATTTTCAATAGTCAGACAATTACATTCCACCTAATTTTGGTAAAGATACGTTACTACGTCTCGTGTAATTTCTGTGTTGAAAGATGCTAAAACAAGTAAGAATTTAAAGGAGAGAGGATTGTCGAATGCATCGAGAAGGTACTGTCGGTAATTAAACTGGCAAAATGGTTTGATTTGTGCTGCGTGTAGAAGACAGCAGGAGTGACTAATTTCCGAGCACAGCGTGCTGGTGCAGGTTGCAGTGCAGTGGTGTGCTGTGCAGCGTATCTGTTCAATTTACTCAGAGGGGCCTGTCTGGCAAGTGGCTGGCGTATCCGGCCCGCCCTGATAGCAATTACAGCGTCCGCAGCCTAAGTTTACGCGTTGTGGCCACGCACCCGATCTGAATATGCTGCCCACGCTCTCTCTGCTGGTTCCAGTGCGGCGTATTACAAATTCTGTCTGTTAGAACTAGCCAAGAGGATGTTTCAACATTTCCAGTATACAATCTCTTTCTTCGATTACTGCGCTTGTTTTCCAAATCTGTGCAGATAAGTTGATAAAAAGGACCTCAGTCATTCTGAGCTGCCTCTGAGGAGATATCAGCTATGAAATGAATTACAACGAGAATATGTGCTAACCAATTTCAGTTTGAAGTTTCGTTGGAAAAGTGTATTAAAAGATGAGTTTGTGGTACTAGAAATTTGTCAACAAGTTTCATGCGGAGTGGTGTATAGTGTATTGTGTATTTAAACCGGGGACTTAGAAACGACGGAGAGGCCTCGTCTCGCCGTAGCTCTCAGTGGTTCACAAACCCATGATAGGCCACAGCAGTCTATACACCCCACCGCCGCCCCACAGCAAACCCAGGGTGATTGTGTTGTCCAGCCATCCAGTGGACCCCCAGCAACGTCTCATACCAGATGAGTTTAACCCAAAATGTTTGCGTGGTAGAGTAATTATGGTGTACGCGTACGTGAAGATAGCATTCGCACAGCAATCGCCGACCTAGTGTAACTGAAGCGGAATAAGGGTAACCAGCCCGCATTAGCCAAGGCAGATGGAAAACCGCCTAAAAATCATCCACAGGTTGGCCGGCCCTCGACACAAATCCACCGAACGGATATGTGGAATGGTACTCACTTTCAAGTAACGCAGCCAGAAGTGTACCAAGCTGTAAGAGCAGACAACATGGCTGCCTTTTTGACGAATGTCAAACGTCAGGTAGTGCAGAAAGTAGAATAAAGTAAATAAGGGAAGTAGGAAGGAGGACGATTGAAGTTTTACATCAACATAATCGACAAACATGGGCCGATATATGTACAAACTATCAGACCGTCATCCGATCCAGTAAAGGGGGATGATTAATACGCTCGCAACGCACCCAAGACGAATATGTGAGCGGTATCAACTCGGATGCTAGATGCAACACCTGGAAAACGTTCTGAGGAGCAATGAGATCTCCACCAGTTTCATAAGAAGATTCATGCAGTCTAACACAGGGTGAAGTGAAGCGTCAGAATAATGACGATTGCAGCCCTTTTGTCATACATCGCCAGAATTATTGACAGAACGGACCATATATCGCCCAAATGTAACTTAAAGACTATTTACAAACCGACCAAATAGATGAAAGAGTGTCCACATAACAAAATTCGCCGATTCAGAACTTCTTGGTGGGAGAAGAGCTACCACGCTTGCTTGATCACAGAAGCCATAGAGACCCACAAATATGACAACAGATTCAACAAGAAAAAGGAAATCCTTATGTTGAATGGAACGAGTATTTCCGTGCTGCAGCAAACGACCGTTGCAGGTAGAGGGAGAGAATTACAGGGGTAATGATCAGGAAAAATCCCTAGGACGATGTGCGAGAGGTACATATACTCTGCGGCCGCGATCTGGAATTCAGTCCGCCACCAGCAAAGGAAAGTGAAGTTTTGACAATGCCATCTACTCGTCCTGGTGAAACGTCACAAAACTCATCAAATAAGTGTCGGCTGGAGGACTCTGGTCGAAAGCAACCGGCAGTTTGACAATACAGAGATCAGTAGTGACTCTCAATGTGACAGTAATGGAGAAAAAGAGGTGGCGTTGGCAAGTTTAAAGAAGCATTCTGCTAGTCGCCTGATGGGATATAGAGAAAACAAGAATATCTGAATCTGAATTTTTGCCCCATGACATGACTCCACAGCTGCAAACCCCTTTCCACTGCGCCATCTTCCTTGGTGTGAGAACATGCTCTGTATGAAACTAAGGAAAGGAAACACTGGAAATACAGCCACTGTAATCACATCCAGAACGTTGTACATATGAGTCCCACTTAATGAAAATGACATGTGCCTGAGAATTTAAGTTCACATGCGAGAAGTAGTAATAATTTCGTGTGGCTCAGTTGGCTGGTGCAAGTCTTCCAATTTGACACCACTTCGGCGACTTGCGTGTCTGTAAAATACTCCAGCTATCCAGCTGGGTATAGAGGCCTACAGGTTACCTTGGAGTCCGAACAACGTGTCCTTTCTGGCGTATCCTCACATCGCTGAGAGGTGAAGGCTAGGTTAAAACGAAGGCTGAGTAATTCGTGATCTGACCGAGGTTCGATCTCACCACCTCTCAGTTTCCAGGCACGCACTTTACCGTTAAACCACCTGGCCCGAGAAGCAAAATAGTTCATAATTCATCAAGGTCTCGGATAAATCACTATATTCTATTCTACATAATGGAGTATAGCTCAAAACCGTTTGTGTTGATCTTCTAATAATGTCTTCTTGGCCATCACAGGCTGAGACCTAAATTAATCATTACAAGAGCAGGTGCAAATTCAAAAGGATAGGTAGTTGGGCGTCATTGGGGTCAGGCTCCATTCCAGACACCTAACAAAATTTTAAGTAAAAGCATTGGTAGTTTTAAACTCTGTGAGAAACCAGGTTTTGTCTGGGTATTTACTTGCAGCTGTATCCAAGACTTTTCATGTATTGAATTTTATTTCAACTTACAAAGCTTCTTTGTACACAATGTTTGACCTAGAATGATTGGATACATGAATGGAGAGCTTGTTTCATTCACAAACATAGGAGAGAGCTGGCCTTGAGAAAAACAACTAACACTAAGGTTCGGACCTACAACACAAATCGCTTGGACTTACGCTTTATTGATGGTAATGGCATAAAAGCTCTCAGGGGCTCAGCATTCGTTTCCTGAACTGGTGACTGATAAACGCCGCCAGTCCCCTATCACCATAAGCTCTAGGCATGCTTCAGCGACCACCGTGTGGCGCAACGGTGAAACGTTGTGTCTCAGGGAATGTGGATCTTGCCTTGACCACACAGATCGCGAGGATGGAATAAACCTCTACAAAAAAAAAGAAGAAAAAAAACCCTAATTCTCAAGGTGTCCTGTGTGCTGATGAGATGTATGGGTGTTGAGGTGGAACAGTCGTTAGCGGGCAACCTCTGGGGAACCTGCCGCACCTCACTTGTATAAGGCTTACCTATTCACACGGGGCTCTGTCTAGGTGGACTTGTATTTCCCTAGCTGCTCGTGGGACCAAGGTGGATCCTTCAAAGTTTCCTTTTCCACTTCCCAGAGGACTGGGTGGGCCGATGGTACGTACTAACACTCAATCAAATAAGAGGCCTCATGCTGCCAGTCCTCCAGATTCAGGGTTTACACCGGAATTATCCATGCAGGGTAACAGAAAGCATGCTGCCAGTCAGAATGTGTTTGTAGTTGTGAAACGGAAAAAGGGCAGTTTGGACAAAGTTTGGTCTTTTTTATATTCAAAAAGGTTTGGAGGGCATCGCAGGTTCACTGAAATCCATCAAACGTCTGCAAAATGTACGATATTGGTTGAAACTGCTAGTTCCCAACAAACAACAAACCTCAGAAAAGCTAAAAGTCTGGGAGAATATGCCATCGAAACGAAGCTCCACAACACCTTGAACTTTAGCAAAGATGTTGTGAGCTGTCGAGATCTTGTCGACGTTTCCAAGGAGGAACTGAAGAATGAGTGGACTGAGGAGGGGCTCGTTGACGTGCAAAACGTATTGAATAGGATGGATGGGGATCTGATGAAATCTCTCTCCTTCATCCTCACCTTCAACAGCACGAAACCCTCAGAGCTCATCAAGGCGCGTTTTCTTCGTCACAGTGTGCAGTCATATGTCCCTAACACAATGCGCTGTTTTATGTGTCAGTGTTTTGGTCACACCAACATAGGATGTAAGGGTGAAGCCACTTATGGCAAATGTGGCAAGGCCACCCACTATGATGCTGGCAGCTCCTCCCCCCCAAAGTGTGGGAATTAATTTGGGGATAATTCTGTCTGGAGTAGGGATTACAGTGTCTTCCTTGAAGAGCGGAAGATACAGGAGTTTGAGACTTCGAAATGCATCCCATATGGAGGAGCCGAAAAGACCTATAAGGCTATCTAGCCTCCCACATTCAATACCTCTTTTGCTTCCACCCTTAAAGAGTCTATTTCAATGGCCAACGCTTCTACACAAACGGAGTTTCCTAGTGTCAGCATTAGTATCTGCGTTTGTCAGTGTACTTGTCAAGCTTCAATTCTTTCTGAGACCACAGACCCTCCGAAAACTGCATAGAAAGCCACAGTTACCACCATTGAGAGCTGATGGTACATCCAAAGAAGAAATCTAGTAAAAAATGCAGCACTGCCTCTACTACTGTTGCGGTAGCTCCCACAAAACCCTCTCAGGCCAAGAAAGCAGGCTACAGGGCTATACCCTCTACCATAAGGATTACCTGACTGGGAAACGTGCCAAGGGAGATGTTGCTGTGTTTGCCAATGACACACACAACTCCTGTGCTCTCCCCTTAGATAAGGACCTACAAGCGGTATCCGTCGCAGTTCGTACGAGTCTGACAATCACTATCTGTTCTCTGTACTTACCTCCGCATGAAGCAATAGACTCAGGGCTCTTGCAGGCCTTATGAAACAACTCACCTGCTCCTTTCTCCTACTGAGTGATTTCCATGCCTATAATGTATTATGGGACTAACACTATACTTGCCCCAGGGGCCGAGTGCTGGAGAACCTCATGATGTCTCAGCACATGGGCATCCTTAATGCAGGCATTTCCACACATTTATCAGTTGCTACTGGGTCATCCACATCTCGTTCTGCTATCCAGCCCTTGCAGACTCTGCACAGTGGGAAGCGACTGATGACGTTCATTCCAGTGACCACTTCCCACTGTGGATCCACCTACTGAATGGAGGATTGCTGGAACAGACGCCAAAATGGATGACCAGCAATGCTAACTGGGCGCTGTTCAGCCATATGGCTGTCTTTGAATACCGTAACAGTGTCCAGGAATGGGTGGGCTACATCAAACATGTAATCCAGCATGCCGCTGACCTGTCCATACCACAGTCTTTTGGTCCTCTTAGGAGGCCACCTACACCTTGGTAGACAGAAGAGTGCCATTCTGGGCCAGGCGTGCGGCTCTTAGACGGTTTAAATGCCGCCCGACAGCGGGCAACTTCACAGAATTTCTAATCTTGAGAGCCAAGGATCGACGCCTCATTACGGAGAAAAAAGAAAAAAAAAGGCAATTGAAGGCGTTCCTGGACTCTATCAACCGTTCCACTTGTTCTACAAAAGTATGGGAGCCAATTTCCGGTAAACACAGTGTGAAAGTGAGGTGTCTCCAAACAACGTCCTGAGACATCGCTCATACGCTTGCAAAAACTGCAGCCGATGCAAGCCAAGATCCGCCATTACGTCACTACCGTGCAACTGTAGAGAGGGGCGAGTTCGACTTCAGATCCGACTGTTCTGTGACCTGCAACTCTCCTTTCTAGCCAGCCGGTGTGGACGAGCGGTTCCGGGCGCTTCAGTCTCGAACCGCGCGAGCGCTAAGGTCGCAGGTTCGAATCCTGCCTCGGACATGGATGTGTGTAATGTCCTTAGGTTAGTTAGGTTTAAGTAGTTTAAATTCTAGGGGACTAATGACCTCAGATGTTAAGTCCCATAGTGCTCACAGCCAGTTGAACCATTTTTTTCTCTTTTCTTCATGTGAGAACTCGAATCAGGACTGTCTGAGACTTGTAACACTGCACCCAGTCACGACCAAATGCGGTACCGCACGCTTCAACATGTGCCAGCAGCGTCACACGAAACTCTCCTCAAATGTTCTAATCTTATATGGCAGACAGGCAACTTCCCAGGCTCGTGGAGGGAGGTGGCTCTGATACCTCTCCTGAAACCGGGAAAGGATCGTAAATGTCGCAGTGGTTACAGGATTATCGCCTTAACTAGATGTGTGGGAAAGACCCTGGAGCGAATGGTTAACCGTCTTTGTTAGAGACCAGATAGCACCTTAGTCGCTATCGATGTAGATTCTTGAGATTTCGGTCGACTGTCGATAACATGACCCTTCTAGAGACGGCTGTTCAGCAGCATTTCCTACGCAACAATCATTGTATCAGAATATTCTTCGATAACAGTAAGGTGTACGATGATACTTGGAGACACTGTATTGTTGTACAAATGCATCAGTGGAGCTTTAATGGTCACCTCCCCATCTTCATACGGTCGTTGCTGCCCCCGAAGAAAACGTGGCACCACCCCGTGAACAGGAGAAACGAGACCTACTGTCGTCAATTTTGGACGCTCTTGAAGTGAGGACTTCAGTACAAATATCCGCCACGGGCAATTAAATCTTAAGCGGCCACTTTAATTACAGAGAAAGCATGTCCCCACATGCCCCCTATACGTTACATGAATGTGGTAATCACAGACCTGTAGATGGGAAGCAATATTAGGTCTGATTACCATATCCAATGAGCGGAACCCGCTATAACACTGCAACCGGCCTCGAGTAGACCACCGTTGGCGCCGTATACCACTCACTTCATCCTAAGAGAGCCACACCTCTTTAAACAAACTGTCGTATCTTCTGGTGGGGAAGAAGCACCAAACTTACGGAACCATTGCGATGCTTAAATGGATCTTGAGAAATGGCGTACAAGCTGTTTGTCTACTTTAAGAGGATCCTAAAACTTAACGACTAAGACATAGTTATTAGGTTCAAAATATGCAATATGAACCTAATCAGATCTTACTTGAATGGTATCAACCAGCCAGTTATGAATCTCCACATATCCAGGCTGCGTGGAATGCCCCGATTTGCCAAAACAAAAGCTGACTGTTCCTTTTCTAGGAACACACATGGAACCCATGGCCTACATTATGTTTGGACTACGCCTCACACAAAACAACAAAAGCTGCCGACTAATCGACCATGTGACAAACATGATGACACTAACGACACCAAGGAAAAGCTGTCCAGGCAAGTGAGACGCTGCGGTGAGGATTTAAACTAATAACCTTCCCGCTCGGCGCTGGAGGTGGAACTGGCCCCCACTTGACTACCATGCCCGCCATTCATTCCGCACCTTTGGAGATTAGCGTGTTCAGACACAATCGTGTTAAGCAAAACGTTAAATCATGGTATCTTTTTTTTTCGTGATCCTCTTTTGATGAAAGCCTATGCGTTTCCCCGAGGTATGCTCATATTACCTGTGAAAACCTCATGAGACTTCGGCTACAATGTTTTGGAGATCAGCGTTTACGATTTTGTTATTAGTATAGGTACAGATATAGACAGACACAGATAGTGCGACTGTTCGACTGGAAACAGCCACAGTGGATTATTATGTGAACATTTTAGTGTTCTAACGGTTATAATCAGATTTCGCGATCGTTACTGTCACTAATGAGTTGAGACTGGCTCTCATTTAGGGCTGATGGCGTAATTGCGTTTTCCTTAGTTTGGTTTGATATAATAAATGAGGCAGCATCCCAGGTATCGGGCCCTTATTTTATCATTTAGTAGCAACAGCTCCGGAAGTCCCTTTAAAAATTACTGCCCTTAAGTTGAATGTTAGGAACAGCGGCCTACGGAGAAGAAATACGGTGACAACAGCGAGACAGCTTAGAAGAGATGAGCTAAGCAAGCTTCTACTTGATTATCTATGGAAGCGTCAAATGCAGTTTCCTAGACTTTGCCCATCCAGCTTATTCAACGTAAAACTTCACTTGAAATCTTCTGCTGTCCACAACTTGAGAAATTACTGTGTCCGGCAAAGTAACGCGTCACCGTAAGAGCTTCTTCTCCTTTTAAGAGAAGAAACGCTAGAAGCTTAACTAAGACTAGTCAGACCTCATGAAATTAGTCGAGCATTGTGGAGGGTGGTTGTAAAAAATGCCATGAAATCAAAGAAAGATATTTCTCGTGACTTCCAAAGTGCTACTAGCAATCCACGTAGTAAACTGACTGTGCATATGCAGATGAAGAGAATGAGGCTTAACAGCCTATGAGTCCCCTATAAGTCACACATTTCTGTAGTCAGTGGTAAGCAACATTTGGTGTGATGTAAAGATCGATCCCTGTACGGTGGATGACTGGAAATTAGTGATTTAGAGTTATGCATCACGCTAAACATTGAGAAAGTTTTGCGTTCGGCGAACGCCTGGAGAACTTTACGTGCCATCATTTTTAGTGCCAACACTTCATTACGGAGGATGTGGTGTGATGATAAGGTTTTTTATGTGGTTAGGGATGGTTCCTCTATGGCAATTAAGACGACACTAAATGGGGAATGACACGAACACATTTTACAGCATTTTGTACTGCGCACATTAGAGGAACATTCCGGGGACTGTAATTGTTTGCATCAGGATGACAATTCCCCCTGTCATAAAATGGCATATGTAAGGATAGGATTTGTGGACAGTAACATTCCAGCTGACCCGTTCAGCGTCGCGATCTGCACCCAGTGGAAATGCTTTCGTATTAGGTAGAACCTCGCTGAAACAGTCCCCAGCTGTAATAAGCTGATCTGTGGATATGAGCTTCTCTCCCTCAAGGCAGCCTGCTATAATCTGACTGAGGAATAGAGCCAGGAATTTAGGTTAATTTTTCACAGTTTCTCTAAATCTATTAAAGCGATGGACCAGAACTCCCCTTTGATAAGGCTGCGGCTGCTTTCCATCCTCATCTTACCCCAATCCCAGTTTGTGCTCAGTCTGCTATGACCACATCGCCGACAGACCATTAAGGCTTAATCTTTATATTTTCCTATTCTGATATCCATATACCGTACTTCTCTTGTATGTTTGCCGAATAATAACAGAATAATTGTGAGATAAAGCGTGTAAAGAGTGCGCTAAGCACATATGTGATAGGCACAGACGCGAAATAAACAGGAGTCCAGAAAGTTCTCGAATTGTTCTCTTAATTTCTCTTCCTCACTCCACAAATATTTACCAAGTCTTGTTAAGTGTCGTCATCCGGAACAAACCCGCTAGCAAACAATGACAAGCGTAAAATTTTTGTTTTGGATTGAACTGACTATGAACATGTTGTCTAATGCATTGGATATTGTTTCATCGCACAGCACAAGGATCGAAGGATGTGAACTGAGGGGAGATATTTGTCATATTAGTTGTTTGTATGGTTCTAGGTCACCTGAAATAAAAAACTTTCAACTCCAGGACGACACACCCTTTCCAACGCTTTAATTATAAAATTTGTTGATCTGTCTTGGAAAAATTGTGATGCAAACAAAGATGCGCTATCCTCAAACTGCTTTAATTTCTCAAATATCGTCCACTAATGCAATGTATTTTAGATGATCTGAGGCTTCCTATCAGATTCGAACTTCATGAAACTATTGCTTGCAAGTGACGATAAATTAATTATGATGACTTCAACGATACTACTCAAAGCTAAAGACATATCTACAAAAAGCCCACTTTAGATTACTGAGACCCACACATACGTCTACCTTTATTTCAATACCAGTTATTTTCGCTTAGAAACAAACAAGGATACGCATGTAAATCGATGTTTCCATCAACACGGCACATGAAAGACGTTCTCGTCGTATGTAAATTTGTTAGTGACACCATAGTTACCGTCCAGCTACTCGTTGATGACGTACGAACTGAAATTGTGGCTTGCAAACAAAATGCTGACATGTTTATTTCCATTTTCACATATTTCTTTCCAAATGAAAACCAGCAGAATTGCTACAACTTAATTCTCGTACCACTGAAAGTATGAACGAGATAAGTGTTAATGTCAGTGGCGTTGAGAAACTGCTGATGTGATTAAAACTGAACAAAGTGCAGGGCCCGATGGAATCGCCATCAGGTTCTATACTGAATTTGCTGCTGAGTTAGCCCTTCTGCTATCTATAATCTACCGTAGATCCCTCGAACTATAAACTGTGTCCAGTGGTTGGAAGAAAGCACAGCTCACACCCACTTATAAGAATGATACTCGAAGTAATCCACCAAACTACCGTCGTATATGCTTGACATAGACTTGTTGTAGAATCTTAGAACATATTCTGAGCTGAAACTTAGTGAGGTATCCCGAACAGAATGACTTCCTCCATACCAACCAGTATGGATTCCCAAAACATCGGTCATATGAAACCCAACTTGCACTTTTTTCGCACGACATAGTGTACGATTATCTAGGACGGAGAATCATCAACAGATGTAGATGTAACTTCGA
Source organism: Schistocerca piceifrons (assembly GCF_021461385.2). NCBI lineage: Eukaryota > Metazoa > Arthropoda > Insecta > Orthoptera > Acrididae > Schistocerca > Schistocerca piceifrons. The sequence continues at coordinate 564,569,011 of NC_060149.1, forward strand.
GTGTGCAGCAGATAAGAGTCTTTGGAACCTTTCTGTTCTGTTTTAGATCAGTGATCTTGCAGACCACATTAACAGTAACCTCTAGACGTTTTGCAGGGGTTGCAGTTACCCATAATGAAGTACTGTATGAAGAAGTTGCGTTATGGCACCGAATAGTAATGGATAGAAATTAGTAAAAAAATTATTAAAACTCACTCACATCTCTCAAGCAAATTCAAGTCATGCCAGAGACAGAGGCGGAAGCAGGAAGCGAGCCATTATGACGCAAATGGGTCAGGTCGACGTCATTGTCTGCCGAGCAAGGAATAAGCTTTTTAGCAGAAAAGACGAAAAACCAAAGGTAGCGAGACAGACATACTCGTTAGCTCATAAGCCATGTTGCAAGAAACTGTTTGTATTTCATAAGAGCACATGGAGGTCGACCGACACAGCAGTTAACAGCCTGTTAAGTGAATAAAAAGGGGGCACTCGGTCACTACGAACCGAGTTTTCAGTCATAGCCTCACCCTTTGAATACTTTTCATGAGTTGATCATTGAGATCGATAGCATCCAGAGTAATAGCACTCGATTCCAAGATGACGATACTGTAGTGAGTTTATGCCCTATGTGCTCCATCACAGTCTATGAAGAAGATATAATCAAGAAGACAGCCTTCACCAAATGAACTTCACGCTGTTCGCCGCCTACCATCTACCAATGGAGAAACTGACTGTCTTCCAGCAACAGCACATCGTAGAATGGTGCCAGTACCGGACTTCAGAGCGGAAGACGGCAGCAGGATCTCTTGAGACCCACGTTCCTGTACAACACTTAGGCGCCTTCGGATGCTGAAACCTATTGGGGTAGGAAGGAGATCAACCGACCACATGACTATCGACAACAGGATCATTGTTGATGGGTCATCAAGGGTCATAGTAGAATTCGGAGTGGGACCGAGTACACTCCGCAGCCGGCGCGAGAACCACTTCGGGCTGGGTAGTCGCCGCCACGCTCCCCCAACAGCAGCCGCGCCGCCACGGTCGCTAGCATCACTTCCTGGGCGTGCAAACACCGAATTGACTCGACGTACGTCAACTGGAATCCTACACGCAGCTGGATTAGCTACAGCCGATGCTGCTGTAGAAGAATGACGACTTGTAAACATTGTGAATAAGTAACTGGCCTCTAACAGTGTTTTACTAGCGTCGTTGATGTTTCACAGGTTCCAAACAGAGGTGTCTCCGCTCAGCCCTGTATGGCAGCATAAACATTCATTTAGATGTTGATATGATTTCAGAGAGTTGCTAAGTGTGGCAACTTGCTTTCAATGCTCAGAAATGTAAAACTATGCACTTCTTAAAACAAGAAAACATAGTGTCCTCTTAATTGTAACAACAATGAGTCACAGCTGGAATTGGTTAACCCATAAAAATACATGGATGTAATACTTAGCAGGGATATGAAATAGAATGAGCGCATAGTCTCAGTCGTGGGTAAAGCACGTAGTAGACATCAGATTATTGGCAGAATACTGCAGAAATGGAATCAGTCTACAAATGAGATTGCTTTCAAATCACTCCTGTGATCCATACTCAGAAACTGCTCAAGTGTTCAAGGTATTCTACCAAATAGGACTAACAAGAGTTATTGAACGTATACAGAAGAGGACAGCACGAATGGTCACAGCTTTGTTTGTTCCTTGGAGAGAGTCAAGAGATGCCGAAGCATCTGAACTGGCAAGCTCATGAAGATAGATATAAACTACCACGAGAACACCTACTTACGAAGTTTCAAGAACCACCTATAAAGGTAACTTTGGGAATGTTGTTACGTGACCGTTTTTCCCATGTTTCTTTTTCGTAACTGACAGAAAACCAGAATTAAACAAACAAATCAAAACACAATAGTTCGTCCCACTGATAAAAGAAATGTGTATCATTACCAGAGATTGCTAGTACTTAACTAACGTATACCACATTTTCATACTACACTGCATGTTCACCTAAATAAGAGGCCTCTACGAAATCATCTTGCACTGGACTGTGAGCGAACGGATGTGCAGTGGACCATATTAGCTGGCAGAGCACCACCCCAAGAGATTTTGCACAGTGGATGTGGAAACATGCAAGAGCCGAACGTCAGACTGTCAGACTCGCTCTTGCTTTGGGAAAGCCGTCCATCGGCCCCAGACGCTAAAAGTCACAGAACAGGCTATATCTCCCATGGTGCCAGGAGCTATGTGGAGAAAAGGGTACGTGCCGTTTTTGACAGAGACCCGGAAGAACGCTCGTGTGGATAGGATGGTCGAAATCAGGACTTCTGTAAAATACACAGACCGCTGTACGTAAGATGTGAGAGTGAAGTGAGGAACAGCACTGTTTATGTCACCTTCGAAGTAGTGGGACACCGCCACTGAGTCTAGGCACTGCTAGATAATCTGTTTAAAACAATGTGAAACAAGGTACGACTGGATAGCGCAAAGCGTAAATAATGTAGAAGTAGGAAGGGAAAAACAAGTCTATGATTACAGTATGACATCCTCGCTGGCCACAGACAGGGACAGAAAGAGAGCACGACACAGTTTTCCAGCATACAGTGTTACATAGCTTGCTACTAGTTAAACGCCTGAAATGAGGGTAAGGGATGGCGTGTGTCTTTTAAGACAACTTTTCACTGGTTAGCACTTGGAATATCTAACATTCAGCCAATCAGAGTTACGTGAAAGAAAAACGCAGAGATACGAGTTTCCCTTGTATGAAGCAGACGACACAAAGTTACTTGTCTGCCAGGCGTCTCGACAGACTAGCCTTTCTTCAGCTGAGTGTCTCATCAGCTGAGCCTCTCCGCAGCCAGACGTCACTGCAACCAGGTCTTCTTCAAGCAGCTTGATAAGCTGGCGACTTGGGCATTTTTATGCCTGACTTGAACTTAGACACAGATGCAAGCTGTTGATACGAAACCAATGACCGGTTCTGCAGCTACTTTATTCTACAATTGCAGATTAACGTGGTGAGATCTAGCCGCAACTGCGAGACGAGCTATACGGAAAGTTGCATCATTTTTAGCGAGATCAGTAGTTTTAGGCTTCTTTCTGAAGACTCGTTTGCAGCTATTGGTTCAACATGGTTTCAACTCTAGCCGTAGGTGGAAACGAATACCCTTCTGTAGCACTTCCTGTCTTCAAACATGAACCCCTCGGCAATCACGTTATGGCTCCTGTGAATATAACTGTTTTGTCCTGATATGCAATCATTTGAATCATACTTCGGACGCTTTGTCCGTGCTTGCCAAGGCATCATCTTATCACTATCACCACTTGCCAAACCATTTGTCATACATTTCAATGTAATAAACTGTGTTAACTGTGAGTCTTGTTTAATTTCGTATGTAACAAAAAAAAAATGGCTCTCAGCACTATGGGACTTAACTTCTAAGGTCATCAGTCCCCTAGAACTTAGAACTACTTAAACCTACCTAACCTAAGGACATCACACACATCCATGCCCAAGGCACGATTCGAACCTGCGACAGTAGCAGTCGCTCGCTTCCAGACTGAAGTGCCTAGAACCGCTCGGCCACCGCGGCCAGCTCGTATGTAACAAATTCAGTGATCACTAGTTTGGGGGTAAGAAGATTTAATCATGTCAGATAAACATGACCACTTCCCAGATATCTAATTAACACGGCAAGCACTTCCCACCACAGCCACTCAGAATATACTTCAGCCGCTACATATCACTCCCGTGGGGACCGTGACGACTAGATTACATTAATTGCAGCACATGCGGAGGCATTTAAACAATCATCCTACCCACGCTCCATATGTGAATGGAACAGGAAGCTACTTTAGTAACTTGTTCACTGGGACATAACCTCTGCCATGTACTTCACAGTGATTTGTATAGTGTAGATGTAGATCTAGATGTAGGAAGAAAGGATACATGAACAGATACATTTACGCATGCATGTAATCAATGTAACACATCACGGTAGAAAATAAATGTTTACATTTTTAAATGGAGTATCGTTCGGGATAGTGATGAATTTAAGCTGTAATTTTCAAACTACTGTTAGTACCTCACTTATCATTATTTTAGTACAGTATAATGAACTGTCATGCTTCAGTTTAAGATGATTCTCGAGAGCGAAGGCTGCCTGGAACCCAAATTAGAAAGCTCTGAGGTATTTGACGATCCATGGAAGGTATATACAAAAGGCAGATAAGACGCCATAGGAGGGGATATGCTCATTGCAGCTGACAAAGTATTGTGTCTATTGAAGTCGAATTTGATTGTGAGAATGATGAGATGTGGTCGCGTATAACAGGTCTAAGTGAAATCAAGTTACTTGTTGGAAGTTTTTGCCGGCCACCCGATTCCGCTGTGACAGTTTTAGAAATATTTAGAGAAAATCTGCGCTCAGCAACAATATTAGTTTGAGGTGACTTCTGCCTGCAGAGTATAGACTTGGACGTCTATGGACTCATTACAGGGGGTTCAGACAGACGGTCTTGTGTATTTCTTTTGAACACATTTTCCGAAAACTGTCTTGCGCATCTAGCTCGACAGCCCACACGCATTGGAAATATTTTTGACCCTGTAGCTACAAATAGGCCTGACCTAATTGATGGCGTCCGTATAGAGACATGGATTAGCGACCATTGTGTTATTGTAGCGACAAGCAGATAGATAGGTTCAAATGGCTTTCAGCACTATGGGACTTAACATCTGAGGTCATCAGTCCCTTAGAACTTAGAACTACTTAAACACAACTAACCTAAGGACATCACATACATCCTTGCCCGAGGCAGGATTCGAACCTGAGACCGTAGTGGTCGCGCGGTTCCAGACTGAAGCGCCTAGAATCGCTCGGCCACAACGGCCGGCCAGCAGACAGACGGTTGTTAGCATCCAACTTACACAATGAACTGACATCATTTAGTTCCAGTACGATGGACGTAGAAGAATTATGGGCGACGTATGAATGTATTAAAATTCATACTGTGGAGCAGTATATGACGAGTAAGTGGATTAAGGACGGAAATATCCACCGCGATTTAACAACAAAATTCGAAAAATGCTGTGGACGCGAAAGCTATTGCATTCATGGTTCAAAAGAAACCCGCAAATGACGACAGGCAAAAGTTGATAGAAATTCGTACGTCTGTGAAAAGGTGGATGTTCAAAGCTGGCGAAAACTACTGCCGTCGTACCTTCGCCAACCATCTTGCTGAGAACCCAAGAAAATTCTGGTCCTGTATGAAAACTGCTAAGGTGGCCTAAGGCTTCTGTACAGTCACTCGCTGACCGTCAGGTGTGGCAGTAGAAGATAGCAAAAGTAAAATCAAAATTTTAAACTTCGCACTTAAGAAATCTTTCACGCAGAAGAATCGTACATACGTACCGTCGTTTGACCATCGCACAGGCTCCCATGAGGAGGACGTAGTACGAAGGATCTCTGGAGCAGAGATGCAATTGAAAGAGTTCAAAGCAAATAAGTCGCCAGGTCATGATGAAATTTCATTTCGGTTTTACAAAGAGAGCTGTATAGCATTGGCCTCTTACGTAGCTTGCATGTATTGCGAATCTCTTGCCCAGCGCAAAGACCCAAGCGACTGGATGAAAGCACAGGTCACTAATGTATATGAGAAGGGCAAAAGAATGGACCTAAAAAATTACAGACATCGGTTTGCTGCAGAATCCTTGAACATATTCTGATTTCGAATACAGCAATTTTCCTTGAGAGGGGAAAGCTTCTGTTCACACATCAGGATGGGTTTAGAAAGTATCGCTCCTGCGAAACTCATCTTGCCCTTTTCGCACATGATATACTGCCAACTATGGATGAAGGGCAACAATTGGGTTCCATATTCTTAAATTTTCGTAATGGATTTGACACTGTGTTACAGTGCCGACTGTTAACGAAGATACAAGCATACGGAATGGGTTCACAGATGTGTGTATGGCTCGAAGACTTCTTAAATAACGGAACCTATTATCTCGTCCTCGACTGGAAGTGTTCATCACAGACAAAAGTATCGTCAGGAGTGTCCCAAGGAAGTATTATAGGAAAACTGCTATTCTTTATGTAGATGAATGATCTGGCGGAAAGGATTGGCAGCAGTCTGCTGCTGTTTGCTGATGATGCTGTGGTGTACGGGAAGATGTCGTCGTTGAGTGACTGTAGGACTATACAGGATGACTTATACAAAATTTCTAGTTAGTGTGATAAATGACAGCTAGTCCTAAATGTAGAAAAATTTCAGTTAATGGAGATGAGTAGCAAAAGAAAACCCATTATGTTCGAATACATCATTAGTAATGTGCTTCTTGACACAGTCACGTCGATTAAATATCTAGACTTAATGTTGCAAAAGAACATGAAATGCGATGTGCATGTAAGGATTGTAGCAGGGAAGGCGAATGGTCGACTTAAGTTTATTGAGAGAATTTTAGGAAAGTGTAATTCATCTGTAAAGGAGAAACGTATAGGGCATTAGTGCGAACCACTGTTGAGAATACTGTTAGAATGTTTGGGATCCGCACCATGTCGGATTAAAGGAACATACCGAAGCAGTTCAGAAGCAGGCTGCTAGGATTATTACCGGTAGGTTCGAACAATACGCAAGTATTACGAAGATGTTTTGGGAACTCAAATGGGAATCGCTGGATAGATGGTGACATTATTCTCGACGAGCACTACTTAGAAAATTTAGAGAACCGGCATTTGTGGCTGACTGCTGAAATAGTCTACTCCCAAAGACGTACAATTCGCACAAGGACCACGAACATAAGATTAAAGAGATTAAGGCTTGTACAGAGGCATATAGACAGTTGTTTTTCTCTCGCTCTGTTAGCAAAGGGAACAGGAAAGGAAGTGACTAGTAGTGGTACAGGGTACCCTCCGCCTCGCACCATACCGTGCGGAGTATATATGTAGATGTCGATGTAGATGTAGGTAATGAGCCACAGGAGACTGTGAGGTAGTACTGGAAATTCAGTCCACTTGTGCTATCATAGAATCCTCTCACCCAGTCTCCTTCTTCAGTGGAAGAATTGTGAATATGCATACATAGTTCTAATTCCTTCACAGCTGTGGACCATTGCAGATGACCATTCCAGATCTAGCTATGATACTCAGTATTCATTCCTAACTTCGTATCATCAGAATACGTAACCTTGGCGTTCACCTTGTGTGATTATTCGTATAGAATTCTTGCTGAGTTCCCTTGCTCAGTTAACTCGCCATGTACTACCAGCTTTCGTAACCATGGAGGCTCCTCGAAATATCCTCCAATAGTCTCTAATCGTATTTTGATCGAAATATTCCGTGTTTACTGAGCTAACTAATACCCGAACAGCACACTGGCCACTTTGGATCCCTTCAGATGGTGTACAGTCGGTGAGGTGGCCATGTGGGTTTCCACAGCCGACGTTGGTCGTAAGACTGAAGTGGTTTGCACATGACAATCGGCTGTATGAAATCAGCATAGGAAGAGAGGTCACCGTTTATACGTGACTGAATCGTAGAAAGGAGCTATCGTGTTAGGAGGTACCTACGATCATGAAAGAAGTTGTTCAAGTTGCTGACGTATCAACGCAAACTTTCCAACGTGTCTGTAAGAAATGGAGTACCATTCGTAGCCATCTAACACTGAGTGGGAATAGTGATCAAAAAAAGATCCTAACAGGCAAGGACTGAAGACAAGTATAGCGCCTTTTCGATGACAGCCGGTTTCAAAAACGAGAGGAATTACTGCTGCTAGTGAATGCAGGATCATCTCAAACATTTCGCGAGCGAAAATCGTTAAGTAAATAGCATATTACTGAATTTTTCAGTCGGGTATCACGTAAAAGTTCATAGCTTACATCGGCACATAAATTGGACAACCGAAATTGAAACTGTGACGTTAGCTGCCTGGAGGAGTGTGGTATGGTCGGATGAGTCGTGATTTTAAACTAAAGCTACACTCCGTCCGAACAGACCCTCGAACACCCAACAGTACCGACCAAAAGCCGTGTCATCCCCAGCCGATATGCGTCACTGGTTGCAGAAACGGAGGAGCATGTGGTCAGCACATCGCTGTCATGGTCGTTGTCACTTTCCGTGACGAGAGCCGCTACCTCTCAGTCAAGTAGCTTCTCAATTGACCTCACAAGAACTGAGTGCACCAAGTTTGCCAACAGCGCTCGGCCACCCGTATGGTTCTCTAGCCAAGAGCTGGCAAAGCCCGACAGCGTGATCTGGTGCGACCGTTAGTTAAGTCGTGATTTCGTCTCCTTTCAAATAACTTACGGCGCCGTGTTCACCACTTAGCAGATTAGGCGCTTAAACAGCAGTGTGTGGAGGATGTAGTTCAAGCCGAAGGTGGTTCGGTGATTTTATTTTGTGTAACTCCGTGGGTCCACTCATTGAGATTTCGGTAACCATCAACCAGGAAGCTTATCTCGGCTTTACAGGTGACCAAGTGTAGTCCTCTTCTCCACATCTTCGTGGTGAGTATGCTGTGAAAACTCACGTCTTTCAGTATGTGATAAGCCACGTTCACTGGGCGTGACACATACTTTCCTGCTATGGGGAACACACAAGCACCCTACCACATTTCGACTGTTCCTCTAAATCACTCGACCTTACTCCAATAGAAAATACCTTGAATTATATGGAATAGCGAGTGAAGCGCAGCAATCAGTACTCCCGTTGTCTAAACGTTAATGATTGGTATCAGTTGCATATGACATACCCGAAGAAATTTGTCCGGTGCCTTTGTTGTTACACAAGAAATAAGAATTACGAGGGTTGGAACTTTAATAGTGGCACCTATTTATTTACAATTCGTACAAACAGATACGTGTTTCAAAGATTTACTGACCTTCAAAGTAGTCACCAGCATTGTGTATAAACCGTTGACAGCGATGTGGAAGTCGTATCCAGTTGTGTTGACAGTTCGAGCAGCGTGGTCTATTGCCCGACGAATTTGTAGCCGTTCTGGAAGCGAATGCCGTGAAGTGTTTCCTTCACTTTAGAAATCGAGTTGAACTTATGAGAGATTATGTCAGGGGAGGGCAGTAGGTGGTATAACACTTAGCAGCCCCATCAATCAGTCACATCAGTAACAGCTTGCACTGTACGTGATTGAGCATTGTCCTGCAAAATGATGATCAGATCCTGCAGAAAGTGTCATCCCTTCCGTCGCTATCCTGTTCATTTTTGGAACACAACCTACCACCAGCTTAGAGAAAGAAGTGATGACACTTTCTGAAGGACCTCACCATCATTTTGCAGGACAATGCTCAAGCACGTACAATGCAAGCTGTTACTGATTTGTTTGACTGATGGGGCTGCTAATTGCTATACCACCTACAGCACTCTCCTCACTTAAGCCCTCGTAAGTTCAAATCGATTTCTAAACTGAAGGAAACACTTGACGGCATTCGCTTCAGAACTGCTACAAATTCGTTGTGCAGCAGACCGCGCCGCTCGAACTGTCAACACAACTGGCACTGCTAAGAGTATCCTACGACTTCCACATCACTGGCAACGGGCTGTACATAATGGTAGTGGCTACTCTGAAAGTCAGTAAAACTTTGAAACACTTATCTATTTTGTACGAGCTGTAAATAAATAGTTGCCACTATTAAAGTTCCAACCCTAGTATTTACAAACTTTATTATTAACTTGAGAATAAACACAAACATAAATAATCATTGACCTATTTTATAATTATACAGATCATTTTCCTTATACAACTAAACAAAAAAAGAACTATACGTCTTGTGTAATAGCTTAGTGAACGAGGAGTAACATTCGCCGTACACCAGTTATAAGTTACTGGAGAAGTAAGCGTTATTTAACACTTTAGGAGGAAAAGAGGAAGTTAAATTGAAATTAATCTATGTTTAATCGCACATCCTTCACGACGATAAGCATACTGCTTACGGAAGAGCTGTTTTTTGAACTCTGTAGTGAGGGAAGGCGCAACGAAAACTGAGCGGCGAGGGTTTTTGCTGAGGGTGGGGTGAGCTGAGGAGCTTCCTGCCGTCGCGTCACGCGCCACCCCCAATTTCCCTGGCACTTGCAGGCCCAGGGCTGTCGTCTGTAGGCGACACCTCACTCACCAACTCCCTCCTTCTCATCTCTGACAGCAAAACTGAACCCTGTCGGCACTCACGCCTCTTTTCAGTAGTGCAGATAACGTTCCATTTTTTCTTATATGTTTCCGTCTTATCAATTGCCTTGCGTTGGTGAACTGATGGTGATCATAAAACGTAGTGGATGGACGAAATTATATACGATATTAAGAATTGCATTATACAACAGAAATCTATACTAGTTATTTCATTGTTTATTATCTTTTCGGTCAGTTTCACACCATCCACTAGCCACCTGTATCGGAGAACAACCTATACACAACGTGCATACAGTGACGAAAGCTAGTGTGTCATATTATAAAAGTATACGTCTTGTGTAATAGCTTAGTGAACGAGGAGTAACATTCGCCGTACACCAGTTATAAGTTACTGGAAAAGTAAGCGTTATTTAACACTTTAGGAGGAAAAGAAGAAGTTAAATTGAAATTAATCTATGTTTAATCGCACATCCTTCACATAATTATATAAAGAATATACATACAACTATAAATAGAATTACAGTCCAAACAGTTAACGTACAAAACTAACTTATTCAGTTGTTACACTAAGGAACTGCATGCACTCACAAATAAATTACACTAGATTAAAAATGAGGATGTAAACTGTTACCTACCTATTTATATTAGGGACATTTTAAACCGCAATGAAGACACGTTACTGACAGTTGTTACCACATTAATGTTTTATTTATACAACCCAATTATACTAAATGTACAAACACAGAACAATTAACAAGAGTAAAGTATTTAATAAACATAGTCCAATTGTATTAGAAGTGTTAACATGGTCCAGTTATAAAGAGTGTACAGTACAAACCAAACTAGGAAGTGTAGGCTAAGAACACAATCTGTAATCAATGCGTGTATTTACACTGAGCACTAAATAGAAAAGAAAGGTCACTGGAGAGATTCAGACAGAAATGTATGTTATTCACTACGCTATTCACCCATTTATCATAATCACAATTCCTTATGAATTATGATTGAATATGATTACTGACAACTGACTAGGCTCTCCGAGTAGAACGGCTCAGTTAGACTGGATATGCACTCAAATCTAAATTCACCTTCCAGATGAGTGGTACCGAAAGGCTGACTGGGGATGCACAGGAAGTCAAACTGGACACTTTACCGCCAAAGTCGTAACAGCTTCCTGGAATGATTGAAATATATTGCGAAGACGATCGCAGTCCTCAGACCATACCCCAGGTGGACAGACGATTGCCGCTCAGCGATAAGGGGCGGGGGAAAGGGTTCTGTGTAGTTTGATGTGCAGACCAACTGCAGATAGTCTTAAAGCTCTTCACTAAACGAAGGCAACATATCTCACAATTATTAGAGAGACCAAGGGGGGATCCTGGAAACAGTTGTTGAACGCATTAAACAGTTTCACTAAAATTTTAATAGTGTAGAAGACCATACGGATAATTTACAGGAAACGTTCGAGGTATTCAGTGGTTAATGTTGTGTGGAACAGAATGCTCTAGAAAAACTTGAGAGACATTTTGCTGCCAGGATACAGCTTTCCAACAATGCAGCTCCAGGCCTGAAGCTTTCGAGGACGTTATTCCGTCTTTACGCGGTCTTTCCCTCAGATTATCTAAAATATCGAGTCGGTGACACTCTTTCTGACCGCACGGAATAAGAGAAAACTGTCTCGAACAAACCTTTTAATGCGACTGCTTAAACTATAGCCACCAACAGAATGGCGTCGACATCATACACCTGTCCCGTTTTCTTTGTTTGTTGACAACTTCTCAGTTGTTTGTTCTTCCTCCAGCTGTCGGTTGCAGCTGACTCTTATAGGGTTGGATTAATGGACGGAGAAGAAAGGGTTTCATTTCTCAGCCGTGAACGTATGTCCTTTTTAATCGTTCAGGCTCTGTTTTTAAATATCCTCAGTTGAGGATAGTGGGACACTATTCTCAGTTTTAAGGGAACAGTGGGGTTTCTGGGTCTCAGATTTGATTTTAAGCTTAGCTGGTTGCCTGCCACAAGTTCAGGATCTAAAAGAACTACCCCCAAGAGCAAAAAATATTTTAAAACGTGTTAGTCATAGTTCATAGGCTGTAGTGCTTGTAATGGTACTTGATCTACGTAACCATTACGGCAGCTCGCCTGAACCTCTCGATACCAGCAATATTATAGTGTGTTTCTGTAAAGTAGTTAACATATTTCTGAGACAACATTCAGATTTGATTTCATTAATGTAGAGGTACTTTGATACATCGATATGTTTGTATTGCAATGATATTATTCTTATTTGTATTCTTTCTTTTGTCACTATGATCTTTGACGTACTTGTAACTCTTGATTTTTGGACGCGTAAGTGATGATTAGTTAGTTGTTAGAGAGTCGGACCTTGAGAAAGGTAAGTCGTGGACGTCATGTTGGAAAGACGCATATTGTAGCCAGTTTATAAAATGTGAACTTTAACAGTGAGGAAGATGTTTTCAAGTATGTTTTGTATTGTGAAGTGATGTTTTGTGTGTTACGTGATATTGCAACAAAAGCAATAAAATGGAAGTGTACCTTATATACGGAGTGCTGATTATTTTTTTTACATCACCATTGTGCTAACTTCGAAAGGTTTAATCTTCAAGAATGATTTGTGAAGCGCATCTACAAAACTTTTGAATATAGCAGAATAAAACCTAGGCCTCTTTGCATCCGAGTTTGGAATCATCACCTAGATTTTCGACGATTGAGCCATGAATTTACAACGAGACCAGCGTGGGAAACATGAAAAGATGAGTGCCTAGTTTATTCATTATTACATTAAATGACTTTATTAACTGTGCTCTAATGACACCTGCCACATAATAACTTTGTTGTTGACCGAAAATGCAATATTTAGCAGCGTGAGCAACACCACAATCATTATTAAATTTTGACCCTTGTTGTGGTAGGGTAGTTAGAAGCTGTAAGCCGAAACTTTCTACTCAAGTTCTATAAAGGGCGATCTCGGATTTGTTATAGGTCAATCATTTTATCTTGACACTCATCCGTTGGTCTATGTTTGTATAAAAGCAAGAGTATGGGACTGAATGTCCGTCTTCATGCAAAAGACTTTTGTTTTTTATTTATTCCCGGATTAGTTTTAGCGACAATAACGCATCATCCGTGGGTTCTTTAATCGTAAACACGCAAAAAATAGCGCACATGCAAACACTGTAAAACATTATTACGTGTATACTATTTGAATCCAAAATACTACGTTCTGTGAATCGTTTCATAACACCTTATCCACTTTATGTCACAGGATGGCTTTTGTGTTTGTTGCCGCTGTGCATGGTATATTTTGTGTGTTCTTTGTTTCCCTTTCTTCGCTATTCAGCATGTCATCTGTAACTGTACCAGTGGCTATTACTAAGCAAATATGAGAAAGTGAACTTAGGTAGAGTTGTGGGTACTGTTTTGTTGTGTAACTGGGTTGTTACGTAGTTTGTGATATACTGACGTTCGTTGGACGGCTTCCAGCTGCTTTTAAACGCAGAAAAACCTACCTTTTGCGCCTTGTTCGTATTCCAAAACATTACACCATCTTGCTGTTCGCGTGTGTAGTGACAGTGTATCGCATGTTTCGAGAAGGTTTAGAAAATTATTGTGCACACAAAAGCTGTGTCCGTAACAGTACCATAATCGCAATAGTGCAACTCTGACATACATCAGTTCATACAGTTGCATATGACATAATGTACGCCGAAGAAAAGGCTACAAAAAACTAAGAAAATTGCTGGAAACAGCGGCAGAAAAAGTATAAACGATGCTGTGACGTAAAATAAATAAGGTATTATGAAACTATTCACAGAACATAATGTTTTGAAACCAAACAGTACACATGTAATAACGTTTCGCAATGTTTATAAGTATTCAGTTTCTTGCATGTTTTAGAATTAATGAACCCACTGATGATGGCGATACTGTCACTGAAACTAGTTTAGGAATAAATAAATAAAAACCAAAAGTGTTTTGCATCAAGACGGACCCATAATCTCACATCGTTGTTCATTATGGATGTTCGGAGTATGAGTTTACAAACACTGTCCTATTTTAAAATGTTGGACGAGGTGTACCATAATGCTATTACCCAGGCCACCAGGGGCCTCAGGACCAGCTGCATACTCCGTGCTGAAGCTGTTGGAGAAGGGGTTTCCAAGAGCGCATTCTTGAAACGGGGAAGCCGAAAATAGATCAGAGAATACCGTCGCTTCCTGAAATTTTACACACTAAGGCAACTTCCAATCCTTCCACCACACGAAACTCATCTTCAGGACAAATTAGAATCAAAATAGACATTTTTCAGACTCAACTACGATGACTGTAGACCTAAACGCAAAGAAATAACAAGGAACAAGCGAGACATCATATCGACACTCTGTTCCAAACTGTCCCTACACATGCAACCCGGCGATCTGTGGCTGGACAGGAAAGAAGTCCTGAGCGTTGTACAATACTGGGCTGGAAGACTACGATATGGTTACCGGACGCGAGAACTAAGAGTAAGTAAAGTGAGGCTGGTAAGCAACGACCTAAAATCGGGGGACGAATCCTCTAGTACGACCAGTCTAGAAGGTAATATTCACTCCACATACCCTTCGTCACCCAAAAATGAAAATTCTTTTTAATGACTGCCGGAAAGCAACAAGTTCCTATGGGATTCACAGGAAGGTCTGCCGTTTAGAGATGGTGTTTCAGATTTCAATGTTTTTCACTAAGGCTGCTGTAGATCTCCATCGCGGCTTCTAAAGAGATCCGGAATTATTTTATAGTTGACAAATTTTAAGAAAGGCTGAAGTTTGTATGTTATCTTTAAAACTTTCTTGTAACATTTTAGATAGTTATCAACGTTTTAAAATAGAGTACACTAGTGGTTCCAAGGAAGGGTACTCCTTTCGCTGCTCAGTGGTACGACTGACCGTGACTTCATCATTCGCCTTCCAACGAATACATCGTGTTGCTGAAGAGCGCCGTGCAATCCAGAAGGCACCGGAACAGATGAAGCTTCTTCGAACCGGAAAGTCTCCCTTCTGCTCGAAATGCAGCAGCTATGCCCAGAGTACCATATTACACATAATATGATGAACACACGTTTTCACTCTTCAACAGAAAAGTGATGAACATTGAGACGCCGGCCGGAGTGACCGAGCGTTTCTAGGCGCTACAGTCTGGAACCGCGCGACCTCTACGGTCGCTGGTTCGAATCCTGCCTCGGGCATGGATGTGTGTGCTGTCCTTAGGTTAGTTAGGTTTAAGTAGTTCTAAGTTCTAGGGGACTGATGACCTCAGCAGTTAAGTCCCATAGTGCTCAGAGCCATTTGAACCATTTAAACATTGAGATTCCCGCTGAACCCGCTGGGCAGAACAGGTGATTAGGATTGTGGAAAGGGCCAAGTAAGGTTGGGGCCAGTTTCACCTTAAAATTGTAATTTATTGTAATTTAGTAACACGTTTACAACCAAAGGGGCACATAGCCCAACTTTTACAACTACGAGTTTCAAGCTCCAAATCTTTCACGGCTGTAGGCCTCCAAACAAGAAATTCTCTAAATCAACAAGTAAAGTTCAAGGGTCTGAAAACACGCAGTGAAAATTACAAATAATATATATATATTATTTGTAATTTTCACTGCGTGTTTTCTTGTAAGATGCAATACAAACAGCTGAAGGCCCACAATAAAATATTCAAGATTTTAAAATAAATTACCATAACCTTTCAAAGGTAGAAGGCTGCAATGTTTAAGCTTGAAAGGTAATTTTAAGAATAAGATTCCAAGCCGCAGTGCTTAAGCTTGAAAGATAATCTTAGGAATAAGGTTCCAAGGCTGAAGTCCCACAATTAATTTTCCAAAATTTTTAAAAATATAACTATAAGCCTTTAGTTTTAATTATCTGACACCAGACTAAAAGAAAAGACAACATAACGGCAATAACCTTTCAGCAAATGTCCATTTGCCAGAATTCAAACTTATTTACATAAAACACAGTAAAACCAAGATATTTTTATCATTGGCTGTGATAGATTATATGCATTAAACTGTCAACACTACACACCATGCTGGACAGCGACAACAGGTGAGGAGAGGACACTGCCTGAAATTACGTTAGTGCCCAGGGCAGGTAATCGGAACACTAACGGCCACAAGGCAGAAAATTCCGCTGGTGCACTTGAATTGTAGTGAACCAATACAGTTAATTCCACCACACGGCGGCTCGATTTCACCACTACAAACACTCGGTTTTGCTCACTGGAAAGCAACAGCGAACCACCGAAACGAAAGACACAACATGGACGGACGTGGCTCGGGTACTTAACACACCACTCAACTCTGATCTCCTGAGCCGGTGAGCCACGAAGCTCGTAGCCTTCGCACAGCTCCACACACGCTCTAACACTGCGCAAGGACCGCCAGCAGACCCAGCTGACTGCACCCCACGGATATATCCTCTCTGGTCTGCAACCAACCGACCAACTACCCTCAGAATGCCAACAACATCTAAAATGAAACTTCCTGGCGGATTAAAACTGTGTGCCGGGCCAAGACTCGAACTCGGGGCCTTTGCCTCAGATGGTAGAGCACTTGCCCGTGAAAGGCAAAGGTCCCGAGTTTGAGTCTCGGCCCGGCACACATTTTTAATCTGCCAGGAAGTTTCATATCAGCGCACACTCCGCTGCAGAGTGAAAATCTCATTCTGGAAACATCCCCCAGGCTGTGGCTAAGCCATGCCTCCGCAAAATTCTTTCTTTCAGGAGTGCTAGTTCTGCAGGTTTCGCAGGAGAGCTTCTATATAGTTTGGAAGGTAGGAGACGACATACTGGCAGAAGTAAAGCTGTGAGGCCGGGGCGTGAGTCGTGCTTGGGTAGCTCAGATGGTACAGCACTTCCCTCGAAAGGAGAAGGTCCCGAGTTCGAGTCTCGGCCCGGCACAGAGTTTTAATCTGCCAGGAAGTTTCATATCAGTGCACACTCCTCTGCAGAGTGAAAATCTCATTCTGGGAACATCTAAAATAGTCGTCAGTGGAAATAACGCCAACTACACACACAACCTGGCAAACACTGCACGAAGACCAGAACAATACCCAACAGTAACTAATCACGCACAAAGGCAAAAAGATGCACACACACACACACAGCCGACTCACGACCGACCGACGAACCACCAAGACCGTGGCCCGGCTCAAGTGATGCGTGGCGGCAATGGTCGGGCAAGCCATGTCGACACAGATCTCACTGCTCCAACACGACTGCACTAGTGCCGCATTGCAACTCCCTAACTGGTAGGACCGGACTGCGCTCCAGACACGTTCCAACTGACTACTGGCAGACCCGAACTGGCGACCCGAACTGGCTTACGACAGACATCGACCTGGAAGTAATAGCAGCCGAGCGAAGATACTACGAGAGGGGATATATCGATACGCGCTGCAAGCGCCGCTCACGGTCAGGCAAAGCGGCAACTCAGTGACAGCAGTAATTTAAATTAACGTCGTAGGGTGGAAGTACATTAAAAACAGAGTCTAAAATAAATTATGGAGGGAACACGAGCCATGCAAGGCTCAAACATGTATCATTCTGCTATGTACCAGAACAATAGGGACTCCAGGGAAACAATCAAGAAGACCAAGGAGCCAAGAAGGCCTGCAGCGAACATGACGTGAAAGAATGTGTCATCACCGTGGTGGCTATCATTTTGTTGTTGATTCAAAGAGCCACACGACTATGGGGGGATTAGTGGCTGGCCACGAGTGACAACAAGCTGTGGTCAGTATCCGGTTATGTCATATTTCGTTCCGGTTACTCTGGCGGGATGAAATAACTGTGACTCACATCCGAATAGGACACTGCACCATAACTCATGTCTTCTCACTCCCACTAGAGGACTCCCTCCCACAGGGTGTGATGATTGCCGTGTAAGAATCACTATATTCCAAATTTGAAGCGAATGCTTTGGAAACAAATTTAAGTGGCGATCTATCTTCTACTTTAGCTGAGGACGAGTGTAATGAAGCTATTAAAATTTTGTATGGTGTACGAACTTTTACCTAAGCTTTTAGGCCGGATATTTTAGTGCGTTGCTGGGTGGCTAGATCATCCTTTGTATTTCAGTGCCCGGCCAGCCTCGTCTATCTGCTGTTTTAAATGTTTCCACTGAATTTCGTCCCTTTTTTTATAAATTTTAGAACTGAGACGATGCGAAGTTTTAGTGTTTATGTGCATGTTGGTACGTCAGTGTCTCTGTATTTGCGTGTGTGTTTGTTTGCTTGTGTGTGTCTGTCTGTTTATGTGTGTCTGGTTCAGTGAGCGTGTGCACCTTTTTAGGGCAATTTTATTTTAACCGCTGTTGAAGTTTTGTTAGCCTTTTTTTCCACATTCGTCTGATAAAATTTTAGTACGGGCTCGAACGACTTTGACCTCGTGCGTCCAAACCAACGCTTTACCACAAGAGGTTCATGAATTCGGAAATAGCCTTATTACATAAGAGCTGTGAGCTACGAATTTAGAACTAAACATACCATGAGTTTTGTTTCCAAAAAGTAACTCACACTGTCAAATTGATTCAGGGATGAAGCTACTCGCACACTCCACTCAACATCGAAAACTCATTGCTTTTCACATACACTAGTGATCAATTACATCAAATACTCGTGTCCTGACGCCACGGGAAATAGAATAATGTCACTGAACTATAGCGCTTTCAGAACTTTATTTGGCCGTCGGTATGAGAGTAGAGCGTGTAATGGACAAACAGGTGATATCAATGTATTTGACCGCGGCCAGATCTTGTGCACCAAAGCTTGAAAGACTCCATATCCGAAGTCGAGCAGTCTTAGGGCTTTTTAATTGCCACTGAGACAAGGGTGTACTCTGCATATGTCGAATTGTGGAGAACAGTGGACACCAGAATTGATTTCGCTGCGTATAAACGTGTTGACGACAGGGCAGATGCCAAGTATGGATTCTACACCATCCGGATTCGCCCCCTCGCTACAGAGTATAGAAGTCGAAGCGTCACATATACACCTTTGCCTTCACCACATGGCACAGAGATTAGCGGGTGTGTAGTAATGCCACCTTAGAATTAATGAAACATGTACCCTGCTGACCACTAAAAATCATTAAGGTGGGCACAACAAACGTAAAGCAGGCGGTGAATATAACAGCGTAATCGCATAAAGTAGATAGGTACCTACAGTCTGCAGAAAAGGTAAAATTAAGCTGCGAGTTTCTCGCTGAGATATTGCATTTGAGCTTGCGTGATTGTATGAAGCTCGTGTAACGCATCTAGTTTCAAGGAGAAACGTCTACAAACACGTGACGTAAATCGATAGTTACAGGCTCGTGGCCTTACCAACAGTGCGGTTTACCGTTCCACGATGATTGTGCTCGTATTGCTCGGGACTCCACGAATATCATGTGAATATGGAATCAGTGAGTTCATGAGGGTCATGCTCAACGCCATGCAGGAACTCAACGGACGTGTGAGACTAGCGCCGAGGACAGCAGCATTGTTCGCTGTGCGTGCAGGTTCGTGCAGCCACGTTATGCTCTGGGTATCGGGAAATGGGCTTGTTACGAGCAAGAGGCGCAGCCTCGTAGACAGAGCGACGATGTCTTGAGCACCACAGCTTGTAATTACGGTGACCATTGTGACGGCTTTTCTTAAAGAGGTGGCAGAGAGAGGAGCCAATAACAGAACTGGCCACAGCAGTGGCGCTACGTTGTCTTTTCAGACGAGTCTAGTTTTGCGTACAGCATCACCATCAACGCATTCGTGTGTGGAGGTTCTGATAAGAACGAACATCGCCAGATTGTATTCTTCATCGTCTTCCGGGGAAAGCAACTGGGATGCCACTGAGAACACAACGCGATCACCTCTCTATCACGTAGCCGTTAATTTGTAAAGCACCCTTTACATTTCTGACGTGTTAAGGGCGGCGGCTGTCGCTATCTTGAAGGTCTTATGATTTTATATTTCAACAAGATGATGCAGGGCAGCATGTAGCCCGTGCTGTTGATAGCTACCTAGATAGCGAGTGTGTTTGACCGTTGCGTGGGTGATGTAACTTACCCACATCTCTGACCCGTTGAAAATATCTCGCCTACTATCATTCTCTGACCACTCCGAGTGGTGAACTGTAGCATGTGACTGAAGCAGCATGGGATATCATACAGGTATACTTCTAGCAACTTGATTTCACGCTCAACCTGGTTAGAGCCACTACTGCTGTCACAGGCGCCGGCCGCTGTTACCGAGCGGTTGTAGGCGCTTCAGTCCGGAACCGCGCTGCTGCTACGGTCGCAGGTTCGAATCCTGTCTTGGGCATGGATGTGTGTGATGTCCTTAGGTTAGTTAGGTTTAAGTAGTTCTAAGTCTACTTGACTGATGACCTCCAATGTTAAGTCCGATAGTGCTTGGAGCCATTTGAACCACTTGCCGTCACAAGTTGCTGTTTAATGTACTTAATTTCGCGCCCTGCGTGCTCTCAAATCCACTATAAATCTTATGATGTATCTTCCCTACTATAGTGTATATGCACAGTAAAGAAAATTCCTAGTGTCGCGATTTAATGACCAGTATCGTGAAAATGACGCATGCGTAGATGAACCACGCTGCTAGCTGGTACATGCCTACTGCAGGCTGCGAGTACGTAGAGACCCACATGGTGCATCATGCTCGCCAACAGGTGAACGTTCAGAAAGTGATGGAGATCCTCTAGTGTGATTGATTATGTTTGGTAGGGCCCAATGGCACCCTGTATCTTGCGCAAGATAATTCCTTACTACATAGTTTGCGAATTCTGTCAGGGTGGTTTGAGGAACGCTCCATCAACTGCAGGGTGGCAATGTGATCACGAAAAAAAAACGAAAAAACGTTCTCGTCTCTCCAGGGATACATACAACAATCGAAAGTGAAACTAAGGGACACATACATAAGAAATAAAGATACTTTGCCTCCCCGCGCTAACCAGTAGCTGACTTTGCTGTTGGGAGGCAAGCATATCAAATCTCCGTGCACCCATACAGATCTAGGTGTCCAATGGACGCAGGCCCTTGAGGCTACCTCCTTGAACAACTTTAGCGACTATGGTACTTACTTAAATTGTTCAATAGTGAAAGTTACATTGATTTTTATCGCGGTAAAGAGATGAGCAGTAAATTTTACCATTTACTCTAATAACTTTTAATTCATTCTTTCACGGACCACGATTTTCTATTTCAGATTCACTAATTTACATTTCGCCATCATCACTGAAACGTGAAATATCGTGGAAAAACCTAACCCACAAAACTTTAAACATAAAAAACTGCTTATCGAGACAAGCACAAACGTAACTTCGGTCAAGATCCTTAGCATGGCAACATGAGCCACTCCACAAAACCTAATTAATTATAACGTTCAAAATTTCATTTATTGATCAAAGTAAGGCCGTAATAAAACTCAAAAGTTTTCAGTGCTTATAATACATATTGATGACATACTGTTTCAAAAGATATAGCTCGTCAGTGGCAATGACAGGACATTCGCAGTGGTCTGGCTCTGAGTAGAAATTCTACTTGTATGAAAGAATAACTTGTGCACTTGACATGCGAGCACCATTTATACAACCTGAATCGTCGTATCGAAATATCCATCGTAAGAAGTTAATGAACAGCAGAGTGAAAAATGGATTCTACCTCTTCACAAAATAACAGTAATTTTGTACAAGAACAACAATCTGTAATAGTAACTGCAGCCTCAAAAGAAAAGAATAACCCGAATAACTGCCATACACTTTGATATCGAACAGTGGATGAGATCTGTCACGGAGTATCAAACAGAAGTTCTCGAACGTGGTAGTCTGCTTCGAGCCTATTTGCGTTTATCTACTGGTATTTATGGTAAGAACGTATACGACTGCGAGAAACAAAGCGTACAGCTTGTCTGTAGTCATCCGTTACTAAAACTCTTTTATTAGCGTCCACTTAAAGACAATTCTGTCTTTTATATTTTGAGAGCGCCTCGATCATGACCGTGAGCAACGGTCTCAGAATCTCTGACCGGTCGTTAGTGCGCACTAGTGATACCGTACGCGATTTGAAGGCGGAAAACGATTCATTTCATGCAGCGTGGGCACTCTTTCCGAGGATCTAATGAATATGTCACGGACAAACCATAAATCAACACTCCCATTTGCAAGAGCCGCAAAGGGACTTTAATGCTTCTCGGATGTTTACAGTTAGACACGGTTTGATTCTACTGAATAATGTGGAAGTATGATGAAACGGCATACTGAGATGAAGTGAAACCCGATGTGATTAAATCGTATATGAAGTAGCAGCTAAGGGAGTGGGGAGAGGCCGGCTTGCGTACGAACGCCTTGCTGCAGACGATTATCGTTGTCTGTATCCTTGTCCCTCGCTCTGTATCTCTGTGAAGCTTTCATGAATTTTGGTTGGAAAAAAGAGACACGGATATGACGATATGGATATGATGTACCCATGGGTTTTGGAATGTGTGAAGGCTATCCAGATGTTACTGATTCATTATTCAAAAGTACCATCGCTCTGCAACAGTGAGCGTTGTCAATCAGTTTAAAGTCGAAACTCATTTCTGTCTAGTCCAAATTCATTTCCGTTAGCGCAACTGTTGTTCGACATTGTGTGAAGAGCATTAACTCTTCCGTACCCCACATAAAACACAGATCAATTTCATGCCAGTTACTCACAGCAATATGCCTTGTGCAACACTTTGTTGTAGACGATATTTTAATTTCTTCTTCAGCATACTGTCGCCTCATTGTCCAGACAATAGATAACAGAAACGGGCTATCACAGCACTACGCCTTGTGTGTCATAACTTACGATCCTAGATGCAACCCCATTTTCCGTTTCTCAATTTACTTCTCCTTTTAGCTGAGTACCTTTGGTGAAGAGATACTGCACAAATACTTATCGCTGGCGGAGCAACGAAATTATTTGATCTCTACCCTTTCAGTATTCAACATGTCCCAGATTAGTCAAAAAACCTGTAGTTAGCTCTTGGGCACATTTGCTTTTCTTCACATATTACCTCTCATTAGCTGTCGATTGAATGAAAAATTTGAGATTACACTAACAAATAAACATGGGGACCAGCGATCTGACACCTGAAATAACCGCTGACGGCTTTGAAAAATTCATTGAGAAACTGAAAAACTGAAAAATCACGCAGTGACATAACAGGGGACAAGAGCAATTTAAATATTTCCGGACCAACATAAAATCCAAAGCTTCAATATGTTTTTACATGCTTGTATGACTTCAAACGACGAAGTTGTCATTAATACATGCAACTGACATTCTTTTCAAGTCTTTCCGGAGACTTACTTCAGTATTTATAGGTCTCCATCGTGAGCGTTGCCGCATTTCCGGTGCATGTTTACTGATTCCATCTTGCTTATCTGGCACTAACGATTCATGCACGCTCCAAATCGGGAAACAAAGAACCGACATTCTTAGAATTTAATGTGTTTTCCATACAGTCATTTGAGCGTGGGGCCAGTCTGTTGGGAGGAACTACTCCGCCGTAATTACTTCCAAGCAACTATCCAGGCATTTCATAATGTGGTTTAGGTACGCCCCGGCAAACCTACATCTCGAAGATCACAGTGAACTGATTTCAGTTCCCAACAAATTTGAGTTCAACTCTTTAAATACTGCGATATCTCTTCAAGTTTCACACTCAGCGGTTGGTGGCTGAGTAAGATTTATTGAGTTACGGATCTGAAATAGAGAGAACAGTGTTTCGCCTTACTTTCCTCACGAAGTAGCACCTAGGAACTACGACTGCAGTATTTGTTTCCTCAGTGATATCAAAAACTGCAGTTCACCACAATAAACTTCCGCAGTTATCCGTATACAAACAAACTGGCTCCAGTTTATGACTAAACTGCTATCTTTCTGCTGAAAACCTACCCCGTAGACTGATCTTCCGACTGTATTGCAATTCAAGCGCCTGACACCATCGGAATCCTCTCATCGCGGGAGAACGCAGTTAATTGCCTGTGCCTGAAAGGGCAAAGGTTTTCACTTAATGCGCGAGAAACTTATTGTCGCTAGCTTAGACTTTATCGGGTTTGGTATTTAATTTACATACAAGAAATTCACATGCCAGCCTGCTCGACAGTACAAACATGATACAATACGCAGATGATTTTTTTTTTCTACGATTTGGCCATTAATGGGATGACAACTTCAGAAACGGACGTTTAACTTCTAGTGCCTGCAAAAGTACTTACGAACATCGTAATTCAAATTCACTGCGTGTTTTTGCTTGTGATAAGAGCGCCAGAAACCTTTGTGGACATTACAGCATTCCGATATAACGAATGTCTTCGATTATATATTGGTCGGAAGCTTATTTGTTCTGCACCTTTGAAACATTTAACGCAAACTGATGTTTTAGATGCTGGTTGGACGTTTGACGTCTGGATACCGTAAACAATAATTAAAAAATTTAATCATGTTTTGAAGCTCAAGAAGAAGGTCTGTTTCCTTGTAAATTGTTGTCAGATGCCAAGGTATCGTTCAGCTCTCTTGAACTGAAGTCATAGCACTGAACTTTATCATAAACTGTATACTTCCTCATGTTGTAGTGATCTGAGACAGTAAAGGTCGTAATAGCAACTAATGAAATCGTAGACCTAACGTGAACTCGTACCACCAAAATGATTTTGTGTATCTTATAAGAAAACCCCTGTGTTCTGACTGTTCGTCATATGGTATTTTGTTCAAGATTCTTTTTGTGACAATGTAATTAAGCAGCTGTTCTTCATGAAGAATAATTCCTCTTGCAGTTTAGTTTTCACAAAAAAGCTATGATCATTCTTTGCTGTTGTAATTCTACACATTACAGCTCTGTCTACATATGTAGCCTTCAAGTATCGGTCGCTGGTATAATTAGGGGAACAGATACTAGACGTTATACGAGTATATAATGTTTCTATAGGCTTCCTGAACATTATTACGTAAACGGTTTACAGGTGTTTAACGGTAACAATATTACACTGAGCTTACTGATTGGTTTCGTTTTAATTCTTGTATACAGACAATTATTACGTGACTTACTGACGTGACGGAGACTGAAAGCGCCTGAGAAATAATTGCTTCACCACCTTGAAACTCATTCAGGCAGAAAGAACTGGGACAGGATACACCATTATTTCCAAATGTTTCTTCCTGTTACACATATTATTTATTCATAGTTCGGTTCCTGAAACTGATCACTTTAAGGGTACAATACTACCCTTTGAGTGAGCTCTCTGCCGCCGTTGGATTAGCAGCAGCCAGCAGCAAGTCGTACTCTTAGCTCACTTACCTGTTTTATAGTTTAATTCTTAATTTCTTTGCGTATTTTTGGGTACTTCTACAGTTTAGTTCACAAATTTCGGGCGAATTATAGTATCTGAGAGTTGTAGCATCGCGTTATAGTACCCGTATAGTGTAAATTCGCGTAGTCGTCAGTCATCTGCTTGTTTTGAACGGCTTGTGAGATAAAAGAGAGGAAAAAGAATGTTAGGGATGGATAGGCACTGCGCCTGTTGTGTACGGATTCAGGGGAATTGACCACCGTCCGTAAACAGATGGAAGCTGTGTTGGCCGTGACGACAGGCCCCAGGCTGTTGCCCTGGGGCGCGGTGACATTGGGACTACCGAGGCGAGCGCTTTGGCGCCTCTGGAACCTGTAGCATCGCCTGGGATCTCTGATGGCTCTGCGCCCTCGGATTCGGACGTCCCTGCAGGTCGACACTTGCCTGACTGTGATTGGAGAACGGTGGCGGGGTCGCGAATCCCTGGGCGGAAGGCGAAAGTTGGTGCTGGCCGCAAGGGTGTACCCTTACGCCTCCGTGACAGGTCTGAGGTACTGCCCACTGCTGAAAGTACTTCTGAGCCAGCAAGGGCGGCCTCGCCTGTTGCGGCAGTGGCCGGTCGTCCTGAGAGGTCCGACGAGCGCAGAGGGTGGAATTGCTTGTCACTCGGAGCTCCAATGTTAGGCGGGTGATAGAGCCCCCTAGGGATACTACGGCTAAGGTCGGGAAGAAAGCCAATGTGCACTCCGTGTGCATACCGGAGGGACTCATCCAAGACGTGGAAAGGGTCCTTCCGGATGCGATGAAGAGTACAGGGTGCAGCCAACTGCAGGTGGTGGCTCATGTCGGCACTAATGAAGTGTGTCGCCATGGATTGGAAGAGATTTTCTCTGGATTCCGGCGGCTATCTGAGTTGATAAAAACTGCTAGTCTTTCTAGCGAGATGAAGGCAGTGCTCACCGTGTGCAGCATCGTCGACACGACCGATTGAGGACCTTTGGTACAGAGCCGAGTGGAGGGTCTGAATCAGAGACTCAGACGGTTCTACGACCGTGTAGGTTGCAGATTCCTCGACTTGCACCATAGGGTGGTGGGGTTTCGGGTTCCGCTAAATAGGTCAGGTGTGCACTACACACAGGAGGCGGCTACACGGGTACGAGAGGCGGTGTGGCGTGGACTGGGCGGTTTTTTAGGTTAGACAGTCTCGGGAAAGATCAAAAAGGGCTCCAGTCTCAAACGGTACAGGGCAAAGAAACGATGAGAATCGACCAAGAAACAGTCGGTATTGTAGTTGTAAATTGTCGTAGATGTGTTGGAAAAATACCAGAGCTTCAAGCGCTAATAGAAAGCACTGAAGCTGAAATCATTATTGCCGGCCGCTGTGGCCGAGCGGTTCTAGGTGCTTCAGTCCGGAACCGCGCAACTGCGATGGTCGCAGGTTCGAATCCTGCCTCGGGCATGGATGTGTGTGCTGTCCTTAGGTTAGTTAGATTTAAGTAGTTCTAAGTTCTAGCGGACTGATGACCTCAGGAGTTAATTCCAATAGTGTTCAGAGACATTTGAACCATTTTGTGTCTGTTTCTAGTAGTTTATCTTTTAGTGAAGTTGAAATAGATAGTTCCTGTGAATTATTGTGTGTAGAGGCTATACTCAACAGCCGAACCAAATTAATAATTGGCTCCTTCTACCGTGCCCCCTACTCAGATGATATAATAGCTGAACGGTTCAAAGAAAACTTCAGTCTCATTACAAATAAGTTACCCACTCATACATTTATAATTGGTGGAGACTTCAGTCTACCCTCGATTTGTTGGCGAAAATACATGTTCAAAGCCGGTGGTAGACAGAAAACATCTTCCGAAATTGTACTAAATTTATTCTCTGAGAATTACTTTGAACAATTAGTTCATGAGCCCACACGAATTGTAAATGGTTGCGAAAAGACACTTGAATTCTTAGCCACAAATATTCCTGATCTAATAGAGAGCGTCATGACGGATACAGGGATTAGTGAACACAAGGTCATTGTAGCGAGGCTTAAAACCATATCAACCAAAACCACTAAAAATGAACGCAAAATACACTCCTGGAAATTGAAATAAGAACACCGTGAATTCATTGTCCCAGGAAGGGGAAACTTTATTGACACATTCCTGGGGTCAGATACATCACATGATCACACTGACAGAACCACAGGCACATAGACACAGGCAACAGAGCATGCACAATGTCGGCACTAGTACAGTGTATATCCACCTTTTGCAGCAATGCAGGCTGCTATTCTCCCATGGAGACGATCGTAGAGATGCTGGATGTAGTCCTGTGGAACGGCTTGCCATGCCATTTCCACCTGGCGCCTCAGTTGGACCAGCGTTCGTGCTGGACGTGCAGACCGCGTGAGACGACGCTTCATCCAGTCCCAAACATGCTCAATGGGGGACAGATCCGGAGATCTTGCTGGCCAGGGTAGTTGACTTACACCTTCTAGAGCACGTTGGGTGGCACGGGATACATGCGGACGTGCATTGTCCTGTTGGAACAGCAAGTTCCCTTGCCGGTCTAGGAATGGTAGAACGATGGGTTCGATGACGCTTTGGATGTACCGTGCACTATTCAGTGTCCCCTCGACGATCACCAGTGGTGTACGGCCAGTGTAGGAGATCGCTCCCCACACCATGATGCCGGGTGTTGGCCCTGTGTGCCTCGGTCGTATGCAGTCCTGATTGTGGCGCTCACCTGCACGGCGCCAAACACGCATACGACCATCATTGGAACCAAGGCAGAAGCGACTCTCATCGCTGAAGACGACACGTCTCCATTCGTCCCTCCATTCACGCCTGTCGCGACACCACTGGAGGCGGGCTGCACGATGTTGGGGCGTGAGCGGAAGACGGCCTAACGGTGTGCGGGACCGTAGCCCAGCTTCATGGAGACGGTTGCGAATGGTCCTCGCCGATACCCCGGGAGCAACAGTGTCCCTAATTTGCTGGAAAGTGGAGGTGCGGTCCCCTACGGCACTGCGTAGGATCCTACGGTCTTGGCGTGCATCCGTGCGTCGCTGCGGTCCGGTCCCGGGTCGACGGGCACGTGCACCTTCCGCCGACCACTGGCGACAACATCGATGTACTGTGGAGACCTCACGTCCCACGTGTTGAGCAATTCGGCGGTACGTCCACCCGGCCTCCCGCATGCCCACTATACGCCCTCGCTCAAAGTCCATCAACTGCACATACGGTTCACGTCCACGCTGTCGCGGCATGCTACCAGTGTTAAAGACTGCGATGGAGCTCCGTATGCCACGGCAAACTGGCTGACACTGACGGCGGCGGTGCACAAATGCTGCGCAGCTAGCGCCATTCGACGGCCAACACCGCGGTTCCTGGTGTGTCCGCTGTGCCGTGCGTGTGATCATTGCTTGTACAGCCCTCTCGCAGTGTCCGGAGCAAGTATGGTGGGTCTGACACACCGGTGTCAATGTGTTCTTTTTTCCATTTCGAGGAATGTATGTCTATTTAAAACAGCAGATAAAAATTCGGTTGATGCCTTCCTAAGAGAGAGTCTCCATTCCTACCAAGCTAATTATGCAAGTGTAGACCAGATATGGCTCAAATTCAGAGATACAGTATCGATAGTAATAGATAGATTCATACTGTGTAAGTTAATAAGAGACGGGACTAATCCACCATGGTACACAAAACACGTCAGAACGCTGTTGCAGAAGCAACGAAAAAAGCATGCCAAATTCAGAAGAAGGCAAAATCCCCAAGACTGGTTGAGTTTCACGGAAGCTCGAAATTTAGGGCGGACATCAATGCGAGATGATTTTAATAGTCACTGCGCGATAGCGGAAATGTTACCGATGATGGTGCGTCTAAAGCGTAGTTACTAACTACAGTTTTCCGTAATTCTTTAGCGAAAGAAGACGAAGTAAATATTCCAGAATTGTAAACCAGAACAGCTGTTAGCATGAGTGACATAAAAGTAGATACCTTAGGTGTTGCGAAACAACGCAGATCACTTAAGAAAGGCAAGTCTTCCGGTCCATATGGTATACAAATCAGGTTCCTTTCAGAGTATGCAGACACAATAGCTTCTTTCTTAGTAATCATATACAACCGCTCACTTGGCGAAAGGACTGTTCCTAAAGACTGGAAAGTAGCACAGGTCACACCAATATTCAAGAAAGGAAACAGGAGTAACCCATTGAATTACAGAACCATATCACTGACCTCAATTTGCATTAGGATATTGGACTTGAAAAAAATTAGTTATTGATACATAACCAACACGGATTCAGAAAATATCGTTCTTGTGCAACACAGCTATCTCTTTATTCCCATGAAGTAATGAGTGCTGTCGACAACGGATCCCAGATAGATTTCATATTTCTAGATTTCCAGAAGGCTTTTGATACTGTTCCTCACAACCGACTATTAATCAAATTGCCTGCATATTGAGTATCGTCTCAGTTGTGTGACGGGATTCGTGATTTCCTCTCAGAGAGGTCACAGTTCGTAGTGATAGACGGTAAATCATCGAGTAGAACTGAAGTGATATCTGGCGTTCCGCAAGGTAGTGTCATAGGCCCTCTGCTGTTCCCGATTTACATAAATGATCAAGGTGATATTCTGAGCAGCCCCCTTAGATTGTTTGCAGATGACGCTGTAGTTTACCGTCTAGTAAAATCCTCAGATGATCAGTTCCAATTACAAAATGATCTAGAAATAATTTCTGTATGGTGCGAAAAGTGGCAATTGGCACTAAACAATGAAAAGTGCGAGGTCATCCACATGGGTAATAAAAGAAATCCGGGTATACGATAAATCGCACAAATCTAAGGGCTGTCAATTCGACTAAATATCTAGGAATTACAATTAAGAGCAACTTAAATTGGAAAGACCACATAGATAACATTGTGGGGAAGGCGAAACAAAGACTGCGCTTTGTTGGCAGAACACTTAGAAGATGCGACAAACCCACTAAAGAGACATCCTACATTACAATTGTCCTTCCTCTGCTGGAATATTGCTGCACGGTGTGGGATCCTTACCAGGTAGGATTGACGGAGGACATCGAAAAAGTGCAAAGAAGGGCAGCTTGTTTCGTGTTATCGCGCAATAGGGGCGAGAGTGTCACTGATATGATACGCGAGTTGGGGTATCAGTCACTGAAGCAAAGGCGGGTTTCTTTGCGGCGAGATGTATTTACGAAATTTCAATCACCAACTTTCTCTTCCGAATGCGAAAATATTTTGTTGACACCCACTTACGTATGGAGGAATGATCATCATAATAAAATAAGAGAACTCAGAGCTCGAACGGAAAGATTTAGGTGTTCCTTTTTCCCACGCGCCATTCGAGAGTGGAATGGTAGAGAAGTAGTATGAAAATGGTCCGATAAACCCTCTGCCAGGCACTTAGGTGTTAATTGCAGAGTAACCATGTAGATGTAGATGTAGATTTCCATATGTCTGCTCCTCTTACGTGAAAGTGAAACTTATTTACTGTGCTCCCAAACAAACCTTCAAAAACAGTCATTTTCGACAGCCATTGAAGTTCCTTGCTAAAGCAGAAAGATATTTAACACTGACGACAATGACTGACACATACTGCTTGTACATGAAAACGAAACATAAACATGCCGTGGGTATACACAATTGAACAGGTAAGATGATGGATAGCACAGTAAGTAAGAACGCAGAACAATGACCCAAGAGTTTGAGGATATCCCTAAATGTTTCTTTAGTTCACGTGATGAATAAAAATCATGGAATGTCGATAACGAAAACAATGACATTCAGAAACAGCACCAGATGAGGTACATAAGTCCATTAGAAGCATGAAGAAACGGAAAGAACCTAGAAATGATAGTGTTTCAAAGTAAATGGTTAAAGCTGTAGGAAATTAATACAAAATGAAATTGCAAAATTGTTGATAGAATGTTTGTGAAATAATACACTTCCCCAAACGTCGAACAAACTGTGATTTTCCTACGTTACGGTTAAGAGAATAGACAAGACATGAAAAACTACAGACCCATCGACCTAGTTTCTGTAATGTGGAGGAGATACTCATACTTTAATCAGCAAAGAAAGAAGTTGGGTTTAGATGTGAATATAGAACACTCTAACATTTACTAGTGAAGAACGAAATGCCGGCCGAAGTGGCCGTGCAGTTAAAGGCGCTGCAGTCTGGAACCGCAAGACCGCTACGGTCGCAGGTTCGAATCCTGCCTCGGACATGGATGTTTGTGATGTCCTTAGGTTAGTTAGGTTTAACTAGTTCTAAGTTCTACGGGACTAATGACCTCAGCAGTTGAGTCCCATAGTGCTCAGAGCCATTTGAACCATTTTTTTTGAAGAACGAAATTAAAGAACGGAGCAATGTGTATTATTTGGCAGTTTATATAAGATCCATAAATTTTGCAAAAGCTTGTGAATTGGTTTCAACGAAATCCATACTACAGTGCTTGAGAAACAGGTAATTAGTAGTAAAGTGAAGAACACACATTTCATTGCGGTAAGCCCATTACGCTTCATCAGAATAGTAAGAAATTCAAAGTTGGAAGAATGGTCAGACAACCACAAACCGTAACAACAAAATTGCTATCATTAGTCCCAGATTATTAAACAATCACGAAAACAACGAATAACTATTATGAAATGTAACTAAATCACCATCGTTTTTCTGATGACATTTTGCTGAATTCCTCTACTGCAGACTAACGTGACGGAAGAATGGTAGAGATTATGAGAGCAATTACGAAAGTAAGCCTGCAAACCATTTATAATTATAGTAAAATAATGAGAAACATGAACACATCAACCATAAGACTGTGCAAATGAACATCTCACACAGCCCGGTGATGATTATGTATTTCATTGGAAGTCGCTAGGAATAACGGGAAAATGTAGGAACAGACAATCCGAGACGACGACCTAATGCAAGGTGGGTAAGCGAGAAGCATGCGAGAGCAATGTGGATGTGAATATCACATGGTAAACACTAGGCGAATCTATACCCAGCAGTTGATGCCAAAGACTGTTGATGATAATAATAATTAGGTTGATGGTGATGTTGATTATGAGTTCATCAAATTTTGCTGGTAACGATTTCATATTTTATTATTTTAATTATGCCCAACTATTGACTTTTCCCACAATAGAAACTAGGTCTGGAAAGACCTGTTAATAAAGTTTGTGAAACTAGTGATTTAGTACTAATTACGAGCCTTTGAAATATCTGATGTGCGTTTCTGCCTGTGGTACGGCGCAATCGATGCAATACAGTGGCATTAGTTCTTAAAATTCAGAGCTGTGGCCTGCTTAAAAGAGCAGAACTGATAATCAAACAAACGCTAACTAGGACATATAATTCCATATTAAAATTAATTTCAATGTCTACGGCAATGTGATTTCGCTAACGGCACTGCGATAGTCTTTGCAGTGAGTTATCTTTGATAAGTTACTGGAGATACAGGTGACAGCAAGGCCATTTATTTCGGTCAGGTTCTTGTAGGCTTCATTACGATGCCGAGTTATCTTTTGTTCACATATAACATAGGATAATATCTCTATAATAAACAAGCCGTATGTTAATACGAGTGCTCCTGAAGAGATGATTAAAGCCATGCACACGTGCTAATGATAGGGTGTCGCCCGTTCTGAGATCTCTATATCCCTTGTCACTGGGTGCGGTCGAACATCCCATTGTTTTAACAGTACTTTTTATCCCTCCGACACAGTGGTTGGGGGGCTGCGCTCGACGTTATAAGTATTACTTGTTTCAATACTTGGCAATATATCACGCAACGCAACGTGTCTCTGGTTTAAGCGATGCCAATTAATTGACTAAAACATGAATAATGCAGTAGTTCGTCGTGTTGCTTTGTAGTCGCATTTTCCGGTTAAACACCTCTTGTGGCTATAATGTCAATATCACGCTCTCGTGGGTTTACCTGAGAAAAGATATTCCTGGCTATTTTCTGTAGTACAGCAATGTGATCGAGATGCTGCTGCATTTAGTAAACAGCTCTGCACTTACTACGACTGTGATGATTCATGAGTATTAACTACTTATTTGCAGAATCGCAGTGGATGTTGCGAGGCTAATTTCATTATTTCTGTCGTATTGCTTTTTAGGAATAATGCAGATCTGTATGTCGATTATAATATTTACTTACATTCCTGCTATATGGAGACTGTAGA
Organism: Schistocerca piceifrons; assembly: GCF_021461385.2. Taxonomy (NCBI): domain Eukaryota; kingdom Metazoa; phylum Arthropoda; class Insecta; order Orthoptera; family Acrididae; genus Schistocerca; species Schistocerca piceifrons. The sequence continues at coordinate 564,602,673 of NC_060149.1, forward strand.
AATAACTGAAATACTTGTTTTGGGCATAAGCGTAAATTACTGCAGTACCGACCAGCTGTATGTAGGAAGTGTAGATACTGCCTCTTGAGTAGTGTCTTGCAGAATTGTAGTACTGTGATAAGTTGTGCAAAGTCTTTCATAATTTTCAGGTGATTAGCTTAAGGCAACTTACTTTCATGAGGATGTGATGTGCAGCATATAATAAATAGTTGAAGTCACAGGTGATCTTTCATTGCTTTACGGGACAGAGTGTGCCCTGTGACGATAACTACCACACTAATATTTGTTCCAAACATTTCTCAATCTGCTCGCACTAAATTACAATATTTGGAATTTCTAGCATCATTGCGGTAAAAGAGATTCCAATTACATAGTGCCCTACAGGAAGTGTTTATGGGTTAGGCTCTACTTTAGATACATTGACCACAAGACAGTGATAAGATCTTACGCTAAAATTTGGTTCATTATTCCTGCCTTAGAAAAACTAGAATGTTTTTTCATCATATTCAGTGTGACTTCCCATCGCATCAGTGTAAACGTCTTCAGAGGCAAGTGGCATAATATAAAATATATGCTGTAAAACGTGCAATTATGCAAAAGCAATGAATTCTGGTTATATATCTGGAAACATGCAATATATATATTTTTTTGCGAAGAGCAACATACATGTGTTACATACTCAATTCTTTAATGATTAAATGTGAAACTAATATTTTTCGCTCGCGCCTCTCACCGTTATTAATAATTCGATTCTACTGTGATTGCTTTCTACAAAAAATGTGCAAATACTAGTTCCTTTAGCAGAGTGCTGTACTTCTGTAAGAATCTCGATGGGCTACACCTTGGTTGTCATGGTGGTTTTTCCTCAATATTTACTTCACAGTTTTTACCAGATGTCTTATTCTGCTAATGTCTGGGCTGCTCGCAGGCCATGAAAAAGATTTCAAATCATTTTCACCCAAAAGTTTTGTGATTTATTAGGCTTTATAATATTCAGCTAATGTCTGGGCTGTTCGCAGGTCATGAAAAAGATTTCAAATCATTTTCACCCAAAAGTTCTGTGATTTATTTGGCTTTATAATATGGTGCTTCATAATGCGTGATGTAAAAGTTACCACGTGGAAACCACTCTATCAACTGGGACAGAACATTTTCCTCCAGACATTTTTATATTGCTGTTGAGCCATTAATGTTCCAAGATTATATTGGCCACCTATCCCATTAAGAACATGATGCTCCTCACCAAAACAGAAAGTGAGTGCCACACAATTTATCAGTACTTCTCATCAGATAGTAATTGCTATCACCACATAAGAAAAACGTGCTTTTGTGTACAGAGCAAGTCGATAATGGCAAATAAGGAAATATTTGCATCAAGTTTTAAACGGTTGTCAAGACAGATGCTAGAAATCACTCAATTTTTAGTAGTGTGTCTCGACAGAAATGTGCATTTCTTTAGAAAGAAGCTTTATTTCAGGGAATTTTAAGAAGCTGTAAAAGAGATTCTTCCATCTTGATCCAGTCATTCGCAGTTGGGTTTCAATATCGCTAGCACAAATGTGTCTCTTCTTATCGATTACAGATACTGATATGGCTTCCGTTCTTAACCAGTGTACTGGAAGACCGACAGTAACCAGTCTTCTACGAACAGTGGAGGTACAAATATGTATTCTACACTACTCAACGCGACTCTCTCAAACTTGATTGCGTATCATTCTATTCCCTCTGCGAATATGAATGATTAGGCACTCAGTTCTTGAATTCAACGTCGTATAAATCTTCCTCGTTGAGCAGAGCAATTTGAATGCACCTTATTTAATATGTGAGTTACACAGATTGCAGATTTTTGTGGAATTTTTACCATTTAGCTCTAGGTTTTATAGGTTAAAAAAAGGTTAGGGTGGAATACACCCATATCCTCAAAAAATCTAATAGCGGGTCTAAAAATCTAATACTTATAGAAAATGTTGTTTCAATCATTTTTAATTTGTTATGTCCTTAAATCGCAATGACTATCTTAACGATTTAAGAAATGTACTCATCTTTTATTTACCAGCGTAAGCCTGTTTCTACTAAATATGACACGTTCCCACGATAATTTACTGATCTATTACAAGATGGTGATTTTACATCTGGCATTTCATGAGATGCCTATTTTTTCTTAATTGATGGCCAACTTTGAGCCTGACAACATGTTTAGTGTCGTGCAATATGTGTTAAATAATAAAAATCAAATACTTGAAAGTGGTATAAAAGGCCGATTCCTGGGTTATACTTAAATAAACAATTAAACAGTCAAATGGCGGTCTGTTCCTTTAAAATATATTGTATGACTGCTGCTCAGCAACATGAAAAACTTAACCTTAAATCAATACATTTCGACGTGCTTATTGTCAGATGACAAAAATTTAGTGAAAGCTGCTGACCCATTGCGAGCAGACATCATGAAAAAACTGAAAATATATGAACGTGAAATTTTTCGGAGCTGTAACAATGGACCGTCAGCATCACCCAGTAGATACGAATATGGTCATATTGTAAGTTAGGTTTTACTAAACGTTACGCACTTACTGCAATGAATACACTAAACACACAGGATGCATTCAAGGACCGATCTGTGCGGTTAAGGCTCAAAATAGGGTGAGAATAACCAATTTCCGCTCACCCGTAACGCTATATGCATCACTTTTGCAACGCTAGGTTGTGATTATTTACACAGCTTGATGCTAACGCAACATTATACGAATAATAAATAAGTAATAATTCAGTATCATTTAAGCAATCATTAAGACAAGAATAAGAAATTAATAGACGTGAACCCTCGCTAGCGCAACTGAAGCGCAGGCAGCTGATATTATCACTTAAGATTAGCTTGTCATTGAAGCTGCAAACAACATTTCACATTTTGTAAACCCTCCTCTTTCCTAGCCAGTTTTCTGTTGTATGTCTCAATAAGTAATGATCTTTGTTACTACTTTGGTATGCAGCTCTACAACACGTGTACACCTATTGTCTCTGAGTAATGGCTCATTATTCTGCACACAGTATCAAACTGCCAGGACAGCTACGATTTCTTCCGCTCCAACATTCAACCTGCAACTTATGGCTTCTTTTTAGCCCTCTCTGTGCGCGCTGGTGGCTGTTTAATATCACCTTATGTATGATACGTAGGAAAGTGATGCTCATCTATAATCATACATCCAACAAATACGTGAGGGAGAGCAACCGCTATGACGCAACGGTGGAAAGTGGGTTGACAAACTGGCGGTACAAAACAGCACCCATCCAGTTTATTCATGGAGACCACCGATGCAGCCAACATATCCCTAAGCCTCGTAACGTAGAATGCCCCGCACGCCCTTACTGGAGCTGCACAAGTGCGTAAATCATGCAACTGCCCAGCCACTCTCTCATTACCTAAAAATAAAAGACGTGCGACCTTCAGCTAACCGCCCACCCACTCGGCCGTTTTCTCTCTCCCATCTCCTACCAGTGTCTTTCTCTCTCGCCCACTCCCTACCCGCCTCTCCCTCGCTCTTCCTCTGTCTCTGTCTCTCTCTCTCTCTCTCTCTCTCTCTCTCTCTCTCTACCCGTCTGCCCCCCTTTCACACACACACACACACACACACACACACACACACAAAATGAATACAAATTAGATCGCATTTCAGGAAATAAAGTATAAAGCGACGAGCGCAATGAAGAACTTACTGATATTGCTAATATTCACAGGTTAAAATTAATTGCAAGTTTCTTATTGACTGAACAATCCTCTAGCCGCAAGTGCAGACTTTTCTCTAGATCCATTTTCGGGTGTTGGAGAAAATGCGAATAATACACCCCTAATTTGCCCTACGGAACAGGCTGAATTCTTCCAGATATCGGTGTACCAAAACGTAGTCACCATTTAGATTCAGTTTGGAAATATCACAGCTGGAAGTGAATGAAGACTGTACTGGTGGGCTGGCAGTTTCCGGCAACCATTATTTAGTGGTGGGGCGATTCCTCCAGATTAAATTACTACTGCAGCCTGCGTGCATGTTGCTGTCGGTAGATCCTGTACCTGTCGCAAAGCTGTCATCTCTGGAGGATCCCAGATCTCATCTTCGTTTCGGGTCCTAAGCCATTGTTCAAAAATGGTTCAAATGGCTCTGAGCACTATGGGACTTAACATCTGTGTCCTAAGCCATGGTCCCCAAGCACGATAGCATAATATATACTTGACAGGCTACCAAAAATAACAGGTGGCTTTCAAGAGCTGACAGGACGTAATGCAATGCCATTGAATCTACAACAGATGAAAAACTTGTAAACACTTATCGTACAGATCACGAAACGTATGCACACACTCTACTGAACTTTTAACGTAATCGTAACGTAATGTGTTTTGAAATCCAGGTTCAGACTTCTAGGACTAGAGTGGAGCGAGTACTTAACATTTTGAATAGAAACCCATGTCCGGAAACCGTTTCCATTCTATGACTATTTCAGTTCAGATGTTTAACTGAGGAACTGAATTGGGCGTGACACAGTACAATTATTAGGTAACATTCCACAAGGAAACATAAAGAAACATCCATTTGTCACTTAAGCGGATTTGTTTGTATTAACACTTAAACATTACGTTGTGTACATAGAGTATACTGGGTTCTTTTTTATTTTGGAATGCTGTAAACATGTAATGTTTAAGTGTTAAAACAAGCAAATGTGGTTAGGTGATAAATAGATGTTACGTTAAGTTTGCTTTCGAATCGCTACCATATAATTGTACCATGTCACGCCCAATTCAGTTCCTCAGGCAGAAGTGGATGAGTTAAATATCCGGCCCGAAACCGTCATAGATGCGGTTTTCTATCCTAAATATTATGTACTCACTCCCCTGTACAAGTCCTGCAACTTTGGAACAGGAATTTCCGAACACTCTGTATTTATATCGCCTTTCAGTGACATTTGAACTCTTGCCTTTCTCATTTCAATTCAACACGTTCGTTTGTTACTAATAATAGCTTCGGTAACTTAAACACCATAACTGCAGCACGACTGTACTAACAATAGCATTTCTGTTTCTTCAGTTGGGTATGAAACAGTACGTAATGGATACAGTTATTTTTTTCCACGTTTGTGTTAGGTATGGTTCAAATGGTTCTGAGCACTATGCGACTTAACTTCTGAGGTCATCATTCGCCTAGAACTTAGAACTAATTAAACCTAATTAACCTAAGGACATCACACACATCCATGCCCGAGGCAGGATTCGAACCTGCGACCGTAGCGGTCACGCGGTTCCAGATTGAAGCGTCTAAACCGCACGGCCACACCGGCCGGCTGTGTTAGGTATGTAATATCACTTCAGATGACTTCTACTGTAGTCACCGTGTAGAATTGACTCTCTTAAGTTCGTGATTTAGGATGTGCTGGTATTGTAACGAACACTGTGCTGGTACATTTTGTGTGTAACGATCGACAGATTTACGTTATGCTGTAGCCTGGATCTACACATATTGTAACTCAAATTATGTCAGTACCTGCGATGGATGGATCCAAGGAGGGGCACAGATTTCGTTGTAAACTAAAACACTGGGAGTAGTAGTCTAGAGCCTCTTAATCGTCTGCACACACCACAAGGACTACATCCGCTGTTCTAGTTCAACTTGTTCTTGAGCAATATGATGTCAACGGCTTATTTCACCCAGTAGGTAGATATATCAGACGAGATTTTTGTCTCCTGCTTTTGTTCAAAACTCGATATTCGTTCTGGCATCGATGTTCTCCACAACATTCTGACACTGTACGTGTGAAATGCTAGACTCACAACGCAACCTGTAAACCCCGGGTACAGTACGCACTTCATGGGGCGTTGTATATTGCTTATCATCTTGGGTGTTGGAAAAGGATGTCTCGTGGGTGCAGAATCCCGATATGTACTGATATAGTCCTGCAGGGTTGTTGATGATAGTTTTTATTACTATTCTGTTTTTGCTATTGATTACTTATATGTTGATAACTTTGGCATCATCTGTTCTAAATTTCTGTCTCCTCGTCTACATAATTATAACATTAACACGAAAACTAAATGTTTTTCGAAATATGACTTTCAAATAACGTCTGTACAGGTAGATTTAAACGTACACTGATGAGTCAGAAATTGTGACACCATCCTCTGCGAGTTTAAAAGCCTGCAGAGACAACTGCGGGCTTATTCTAGCATCGATACACATCGCGAATTGAAAAAACCCCTGACATAAGCAACTATGACTTTATGGTCCGGCACCTGGGATCGAGTATCAAGGGAATATAAAATTAGGTTGAGTGTTCGCATGCGTCTGTCGTGAGCATTTTGGAAAGTGGGGTAAGGACAGTAAAACTACGAGCAGCTGACAAAGTGATCACAATTGGTGAAAGAAGGACGCAAGGAATATCAGAAGTTAAAGTCCCGTCAACAGCGCGATCAGTAGACAAGGACCACAAGCTCTGATTACCGAAGGGTAGTGAAGAAAAGCTGCTGTGCTCTTTTCAAAGGAACCAACACAAAATTTGCGTGGAGTGATTTAGGTAAATCACGAAAACGCACAGTCTGAAAGGCCGGGCGGGGATTTTAACCGTCGTCATCCCGAATACGACTTCAGTGTGTTAATCCCTGCGCCACCTCTCTCGGCCACAGATGGTGGAGTTCCAAAACTCGTCCGCTCTGTAAGGCAGGATAGGCGGTGAACTGTGGCAGGGTTGACGACTGAGCAGAACGTTACTGCAGGTATAACTGTTTCAGGGCACACAGTTCAACGCAAATATTAGAACATTCGGCTCCAGGACTCATGACTTTATGTGGTTCATTATTGATTCAAAGTCATTACCATTTTCGATTACCGTTGCCACGGAATCATCGAGATGGACCGTGGATCAATGAAAACTTGTCACCTGGTCGGTTGAATTGCGTTTCTTATTACAGCATGTGAATTCTAGTGTGTGATTACGCCGTCATCCAGACAGACGACTGCTCCAGAAATGGATCGCGTCATAAACGCAGGCCATTGGGGCAGTATTACGCGGTAGAGCACTTTCACTCGGGCTTACATGGCGCCTTTGGTAATAACCGAAAGCATCATGACAACTGTGGACTACATGAACATTATTGTGGACCATTTGGATTCCTTCATGCTTGATATCTTTCCTCATGGCAAAGACATCTTCCAGCAGGATAAATGTCGGGGTCACAAGGCCTGTATCGTGCTACAGAGGTTTGAGGAGAATGACAGTAAATCCCACTGATGTGTCGGCCACCAGGTTCGCCTGATTCAGATCCGACGGAACACATCTGGGATTTTACTGGGCGCTATCTAAGCAATGTATGTAACCCATACATATCTGAAAAGTGTGTGTATGTATGTTCAGCATATCCTCGTAAAGCACCAGATCGGTTATGACCAAACTTGTTACATATATCGTCTCCTGTCTGGAAACAACCACTTTGGGGGCTAGAACCAACTCCCTCTCAAAGGGGTGAAATTGAGGATGAAAAAGTATTTTACCTCACGACGCGGAAATAGCCAGACTTCATTCATAATGAATTAGAGAATGAGAGCACTTAGTGACTTGCAAGAAACTTTACACACTATTTCACCCCTTTATGAGAATTTTTCTAGCCGACACCACTAGCAAAATGATGAACGGATAAAAGTTTTTCGCTCACTAAATTTTCGATTTTCACGCAATAAAATTTGCTGCATCAGCCACAACGTATTAGTTCGTTACTCCTGTACTAGTAACTCTATTCACAACACATTGGCACATGGTATTCACATATATCGTTGAATGAACTTGCAAGAATATATTGTTGTACGACCCAAAATTGAGGACACTGACGTCGTAAACACTGAGGTGCTAGATAAACTGCCACGCCATGCGTGACGCTTTAATTTACACTACTGGCCATTAAAATTGCTGCACCAAGAAGAAATGCAGATGATAAACGGGTATTCAATGGATAAATATATTATACTAGAATTGACATGTGATTACATTTTCACGCAATTTGGGTGCATAGACCCTGAGAAATCGGTATCGAGAACAACCACCTCTGGCCGTAATAACGGCCTTGATACGCCTGGGCATTGAGTCAAACATAGCTTCGATGGCGTGTACAGGTATAGCTGCCCATGCAGCTTCAACACGATACCACAGTTCATCAAGAGTAGTGACTGGCGTATTGTGGTGAGGAAGTTGCTCGGCTACCATTGACCAGACGTTTTCAATTGGTGAGAGATCTGGAGAATGTGATGACCAGGGCAGCAGTCGAACATTTTCTGTATCCAGAAAGACCCGTACAGGACCTGAAACATGCGGTCGTGCATTATCCTGCTGAAATGTAGGGTTTCGCAGGGATCGAATGAAGGGTGGAGCCACGGCTCGTAACAAATCTGAAATGTAACGTCCACTGTTCAAAGTGCCGTCAATGCGGACAAGAGACGACCGAGGCGTGTAACCAATGGCACCCCATACCATCACGCCGGGTGATACGCCAGTATGGCGATGACGAATACACACTTCCAACGTGCGTTCACAGTGATGTCGCCAAACACGGCAGTGATGTCGCCAAACACGGATGCAACCATCATGATGTTGTAAACAGAACATAATTTCATTCGAAAACGTGACGTTTTGATATTCGTGCCCCCAGGTTCGTCGTTGAGTACACCATCGCAGGCGCTCCTGTCTGTGATGCAGCGTCAAAGGTAACCGCAGCCGTGGTCTCCGAGCTGATAGTCCATGCTGCTGCAAACGTCGTCGAACTGTTCGTGCAGATGGTTGTTGTCTTGCAAACGTATCCATCTGTTGACTCAGTGATCGAGACGTAGCTGCACGATCCGTTATAGCCATGCGGATAAGATGCCTATCATCTCGACTGCTAGTGATACGAGGTCGTTGGGATCCAGCACGGCGTTCCGTATTACCCTCCTAAACCCACCGATTCCATATTCTGCTAACAGTCATTGGATCTCGATCAACGCGAACAGTAATGTCGCGATACGATAAACCGTAATCGCGATAGGCTACAATCCGACCTCTATCAAAGTCGGAAACGTGATGGTACGCATTTCTCCTCCTTACACGAGGCATCATAACAACGTTTCACCAGGCAACGCCGGTCAACTGCTGTTTGTGTATGAGAAATCGGTTGGAAACTTCCCTCATGTCAGCACGTTGTAGATGTCGTCACGGGCGCCAACTTTGTGTGAATGCTCTGAAAAGTTAACCATTTGCACATCACAGCGTCTTCTTCCTGTCGGTTAAATTTCGCGTCTGTAGCACGTAATATTCGTGATGTAGCAATTTTAATGGCCAGTATTGTATTATTCCTTTACTACTAACTCTACTCCCAACACATTTCTCAGACAGTATTCATATATGTCACTGAATGTACCTGCAAAAATATATCCTCGTACGACCCATATCTCATGAGATATGACGTCATAAACAATGAATTGTGTGAAAATGAAATTGCAGGTTAAAATTCTCTAGAGATACAGGCGAAATATGTGTCGAAGGTCGCTGAAATATGTTAAATGTACACGAAACACATGTGGTAATTGCGTACGTGGCCAAAGCCGCGAATGAAAAGCTCCTCCTAAACCAGTGGATCGATTTCAATCAAACTTGGAACAAGTATTACCTAGAATCTGGAAAGAAATGCTATAAGGGTAAGAACCAGCAACCTTCTATTGAGGTGAGGGTGATAATGTGATGAGAAAAGGGGAGACGGAGATGTACACAGACAGAGAGGGAGAAGGAGGAGGTGGACAGCGGGGTGAGGAGGAAGAAACGGAGAAAGAAAGGGAAGAGGAGACACACAGAGAGAGGAGGACGAGGAGGGGGACAGAGATCGGATGTGGAGGTGATGAACAGAAGGAGGGGTTGGAGGAGACCGGCAGGGAGAGGGGGGGAGAAGGAGATAGAGAGAGGTGAGGAGGGATGGACAGGGGGAGAGAAGAGGGAAGAGGAGGTTAACAAATTAGTAAAGATGTGGGGATGGACAAATAGAGGGGAACGAGGTGATGAACAGAAAGGCAGATAAGAGCTGACGGAGAGAGAGAGGAGAGAGGAAGGGGTGGTCAGTGAGAGGAAGTAGAGGCATATGGACAGGTAGACAGGGTTGGGGTTTCGTTGTTTGGGGAAGACCAGACAGTGAGGTCATCGGTCTCATCGGGTTAGGGAAGGACGGGGAAGGAGGTCAGCCGTGCCCTTTCAAAGGAACCATCCCGGCATTTGCCTGGAGCGATTTAGGGAAATCACGGAAACCTAAATCAGGATGGCCGGACGAGGGACTGAACCATCATTCTCCCGAATGCGAGTCCAGTGTGCTAGCCACTGCGCCACCTCGCTCGGTATACAGGTAGACAGGGGAGAAGGAAATGTACTGAGAGAAGAGGAAGGGGGCGATGGGCAGAGAGAGGGGTAAGGTACCGATGGGCTGAGAGACGGGGAAGAAGGAGATGGACTGATAGAAGACGTGAATAAGTGCATACCTAGGAAACGGCTGGTACTCAGATAGTGTGTATATAGTAGAATAATCCTGACAAGATAATTTAGGAGAGTAATAAGAAAATAGAAGAAATATATGGCCGTAAATCTAATACTCTTCAGAGGCCCTAGGTACTCAATAAAAGAAAGAAATGAAATTTTAAGTAGTGTTTCAGTGGTCGATAATGTAGGATTCATGCCGAAACTTGTTCGCAGATTAAAACTGTAAGCCAGACCGAAACACGTACTCCGGACCTCTGCCTTTCTCAGAGAAGTGTTGTAGACAAAGTACTCAAGAGGACCTGCCCGCCATAGGCAAAGGTTCCGAGTTCGAATTCCGGTTGGGCATACATTTTTAATCTGTCAAGAAGTTTCATATTAACGCACACTCCGCTGCTAAGTGAAAATTTCATGGAAACAACCCCTGAGCTGTAGCTAAGCCATATCTTCGTAATATCCTTTCTTCCAGGTGTGCTAGGCCCGTAAGTTTCGCAGGAGAACTTCTGAGAAGTTTGGAAGGTAGAACATGAAGAATTCCCAGGAGTGTTGCCTACGTAGCTGTCGATAAATCAGTCGATAGAGCACGTCTCCGCGAAATTCAAGGTCCTCGACTTCGAGTCTCTGTCCTACACACACTTTTAATCAGCCAGGAATTTTCATATCAGCGCCCATTCCACTGCTGAGTGAAAATTTCATTCTAGAATTTATGTCCACTGCATTTAGTAATCTCAACTGCAGCAGAAATGTTTTGTTTAAGCAATTGTTGTCGGACAGTACATGGTATTACTCCAGATACAACATGATGAAGATGGAAAGCTTAGCACCATGAAGCGACAGTTCAATATGTATCACACTTTCCAGATATGTCAGTGTCATAACTCGTATTAAATGATTAAACGTTTATTCCATTAAAAACTGACAACCATCATGAACGTCAGTATGGTGTGACGCCAACTCTTGCATTCATTGTGGCATGGAAGGAAACAACCATAGAAAGTCATCCTAAGAATTGTCTTTCCCTGCATGAAAAAATGCTATGTCAATTCATGAAGACTGTTGACTAGACGCTCGTATGAAAGTTTGCGTCATCGCAGACATGCTCTGTGGGTGACGCCTCAGGAGACCCTGCCGCTAATGAGGGATCCGTACATTCCTCAAGACATTTGTGATGTGATCTGCAGTGGGGTTAACGCATTTTCTGTTGGAATATGCAATTTTGTACTCTGGTGATGAAGGATATTACATGAGGTTTTAGCATTCATGCCTTATAGTGGCGAGCATTCTGCCATCCGTCAACAGCTACCAAATCTGTCCATAAATACAGAAGAGCTGCTTCCTGTGACCTTTCACCAAATCATCTAAGGACACGGTGGCGTCGATCTGCCCCTCCTCCTCCCCCCCCTTTCCCACCACTCCGCAAACAGGAGCGAAGTTCAGTGCTGAACACCACAAAACGCCATTCATTGTGCCAGTTGACTCTGGCTGTCCACTATGCTAGTATGTTAGCACCTTTTGTCTTTCGGAATATGTCAGCGGTGAACGACGTGGGGGACCTCGAGATCTCAACACACCTTCCAGTAATCTCTTCCCGACTGTTCGTGGTGACAGTCTGCCTATAACTCCTAATGTTTCAAATGGCTCTGAACACTATGGGACGTAAATGATGAGGTCATCAGTCCCTTAGAACTTAGAACTACTTAAACCTAACTAACCTAAGGACATCACACGCATCCATGCCCGAGGCAAGATTCGAACTTGCGACCGTAGTGGTCGCGCGCTTCCACACTGTAGCGCCTAGAACCGCTCGGCCACCACGGCCGGCCTATAACCCCTACCTGGTTTGCATTTACAGTCGTCCGTCTATTTGTCAGAGCCATCTGAACAATCCCACGATCTTCTCGAAGTGTAGTCCTTCCAGAAGGACCCTCGCCTACACCTCTCGTCGCAGTGTCGTCCTTAATCAACCTTGTTGACACCTCTTGTTTACATTCATCTGTTTGTGTGATCCGTCGGGTTGAGCCTCCATTGTCCCTCCTGTGAATGACTCTGCCTTAGTCAGAGGGCTGAAAATTCCGATAACTTACATAATGCTTTGAATGTCAGTTGTTAGGCTGTAAAACACGTGTTTTATTTTTTTTTTCAGTGCATGAAATTTAATTTTAGATTTTTACCATGCCCGATCATCTTGTTCTTCATATTCCACTTTCTCCTGAGCATTAATGTATCGTTAAAGCTTTGTTTACATTACACCGGCAGACTACGGAGAAGCGGTTGACCGTCTGCGATGCGACAGAGGCACAACAGAGCGATAAAGAGAGAAATCAGAAATAATCTTTTCACTGCGCCATACCGTAACGAGTACTAAAGCACCGAAAATTAATATATTCCACACGTTCACGGGAATTACAAGTAGTATGAAAAGTTCCAAAATCAGTCGTTCAGTTCATTAGGAATCTAAGGGGTGGGGTTATCAAGAAAATGAGGCTGAAATACCACTCTCGTCGCATTAGGTTCCTGGTCGTAAATGCAACAAGACGTAGAATACTAAGCAAAGAATAGTAGCGTTTTTTATTAAACATCTATTTACTTGAGAGTGTAGTCTTACTGAGGAGTGTTAAGTTCTGAGCTAGCATAAGAAAGAAACATCTATTTCCATAGCTCTAGTTTTGTCTTTAAACAATTTTTCACTAGCATGTCTGTGTTTGGAGTGGCATTACTGGTCATCAGACGTATCTCTCCAGTCACGTAAATGTCAATAAGACTGAAACTTCCTGGCAGATTAAAACTGTGTGCCCGACCGAGACTCGAACTCGGGTCCTTGCCTTTCGCGGGCCCGCGAAAGGCAAAGGTCCCGAGTTCGAGTCTCGGTCGGGAACACAGTTTTAATCTGCCAGGAAGTTTCATATCAGCGCACACTCCGCTGCAGAGTGAAAATATTCTGTCATTAAGACTACTCGTAAGATTCGACTTTGTTGATTCGACTTTGTTGATTTCAACAACTGCGCAAAATATCATCGAGGGAATTTCAATATTTTCTGCGGTACAAAAGCTGTCCATGAGCGCACGATTACACTGGATGTTAAAGAGCTCCAATTTTAGGATGCGCACTTTCAATGTCCACTGCAAAATGAGTTGCAAAAGCGCTAACATCAAGTTCAATTCTATATAAGTCACAAAATCTAAATGTACTTCCTGAAAGTTGCTTTATCCACCGAAAGCAATTTTCTTTTAAAATGCAAAGCCGGTGTCAAAAACGTCGACAGTTAATTTATGTCTATCCTACAAAGTTGTAGTCAAGACATTCTGGTGTATTGTAGGGTCAGTTAAAGAGGCTAGATCTATTATCCACTGTAGGTCACCAAACTGTTTCACTGGCGTTCATTACATGTCTATGGATAACAGGTTAAAAAGAATTCTAAAACCACAATTCTACACGGCCATTGTAATTCCCAAAAATATGGCACATCTCCATAATCACACCCCAGTTCTGCCAGGAAGGATTTAAACTGCCGGTGTCCCAAACTGTGTTACCTCACTTTACTTACTCGAGGAGGCTTCAGTAAGTAACGCAACACATTTGTTTCGGAAATCAGGTTGGTTTTATTCATCACTCCAATACACTGTATTATTCCACACTCTGTTGGCTATGAAACCCTATTTTTCATCATAATCTCCGTACATGTGACGGGCTTACGCCACCTCACTGGGAGGGCCTTTATGCCCGCATGGTACTCCTCCATAGGTCGACGTCGAAGCCAACGCCCTGCTGTATCAATAACGTCCCCATCATCCACGTACTGCTTCCCAAGGAGTGCATTCTCCATTGAGCCAAACACATGGAAGTCGGAAGGTGTGCGATCTGGGCTGTAGTGTGGATGAGGAATGGCACACTCTTTTGAGTTCCCTTACTGGTGGACGAAGGTGTTAACACTGCCAACAGGTAGCTGCAGTTGTGCAGCGAAGTGTTTGACTGTGATTCGTCGATCACCTCGATTAAATGTCAGCGTTTTCCACCATTGCAGGAGTCAAAACTGTGTAGGGCCAGCCGGAACGCGGAACATCAGACAGGTACGCTCGACAGTCTTGCTATGATAATAGAGAAGGCGTGCTTTTGCTCACTGCCAGACATCCTTCAAGAGCCAATGGACAACAGTGACTCTCTGGTTTTCTGTCAAAAGAAACTGAATGACAGCTCTCTGCCTGGAACGCACCTCCGATACAGACGCCGTTTTGAAAGATACATATAGAGCCGCCACCTACCGGAAATTCATGGAACTACAGGGGCTGAAGCAGGTATATTCCACGCTGTCCACAACAAATTGAGCCGGGACTGGCCGAGAAAAAAGTGTCGCATTATCTATAGATCGTCTCTCGAATTATCAGTTTTTACAGCAAAGTAAAAGAGCCACTTATTTCGGCACATTTTTCCAGGAGATTAACTCGATGTAGGACGCATTGTGTCGAGGGTATTTAATGTTGGATGTCAACTCTCTCCATCTTGTTCCTTATCAAAGCAGCGATGCCGAACTTTTGACCAGTCATGCAGCAGTTCCATCTGTTGCAAGTATCTTGCCACCAATTTGATATCTTTCCATAATGTTTCATAAGCTACAAAATATGTCTTCCGCAGTAGTTTATCGTGCTTTGGCAGTAAATCAAGTAGTTCCTCCATCAAATTGAACTCAGCGTCTACACCTCTCACAAATACAGCAAGCTGAGCAATATTCATTTCACACACTCTTTCATTCAAAGCCAATAAGAAAAAAAAGAATAAATCTTTATTCATATCTTTCAGATTTGCTTCCACCAAGTTTTCCATTCCTTCGACAAGTCTGCTAATTGTTCTTCGTGAAGGAGGAACTGTTCCGAAAACCGGAAGTATCGCTGGACACAAGACTGTCGTGGCAGCATCAAAACACTCGTTAACAAATTCTCCATCGCTGAAGCGCTTTTTTAGTTATCTTAAGAGCTATGTGATACTCACTCTCAGTGCACCATCACTGTGGATAATACGTTTCTTTTCCTGTAAATATGCTACAAGGAAGAGGTATAGTCGAGGGCGAAATCACATAACGCTTTATAAATAATTGTGACATTTTCAAGAAATGCTATATAAGTACCTCAACTTCTTCTTTCTCTTAATTCTGTCTTAGATGGAGAAGTTTGGCCTGCCTTTCCTCAGTAGCCAGAGGCATGACGAATTTCTTATGCAGGAGTTGAAAATGCCGCTTTACATTGGACCTCTTCCGCACCGAAAAAGTAGCATTACAAAAAAGACGCTGAGGGCTGGTTTTATTCCATTGACAAAGTTATCTTCTTACAACTTTGGCTGAAACGTAGGGATTCGACCGATTTTCGTTTTGACATTTTAAACTCCTCCTCAGCCACTTTATTCTCACTAATTTTTCTGTACTGCAAATGAAGGAGAGGCTTCGACATCGACAGCTCTAACGACAGGAAGAAAGCAGACCCTTCTTTCAGCGCGCACATAGTTAACAAATGAGCGATGTCAACAGAGATGTGGAGGGGGAACTGCCGGCTGAGAGCGCCGGCTAGCAAGCAGTGTGGGCGCCTACGGACGCATGCAGTAGCGTATTTGCCCACCCTGCGGTCGGCATAAGGCTCTGAAAATGCAGTTGAAGGGAAAGCGCAGTGGCCCAGTTCTTACATCCATTTCCGTATCTCAGGACCCGCAGATATGCCTCTCTTCCATTTTCATATCAGAATCCATGCCGCAAAATTTACAACGTAGGTTCATATATTTCAAAAATGTGGGAGGATCCGTTATGCTACCTTTATAAATTTTGTGTCGATGCTCTCTTGAGGATTATCTGGAGTTGCGAGAGACACGAACACAAGCGTTCGACATTACCACGTATGAAGTGTTCATCCATCTCATTAAAAATGAGCAGGAGGCCCAAAACTCGAGTGATTGTGCAGACTTCAAAGAATCTTCAACTGACCATCAGACAGTGGATCAGTGGTTAGAAATGGATGTTTCGGACTGAGTGATGTCTTCGATGAGACGAGTGTATGAAACAAGTGTTCATGTACTGGTTGCTGTGGTTGTTGTTGATTTTGTTGTGGTCTTCAGTACGAAGATTGGTTTTATTCAATTCTCCTCTCTAGTCTTTCCTGTGCAAGCCGGTTAATCTCATAATAATTACGGCAACCTATATTCTTCTGAAGCCTCGTTGTTGTTCTACAATTTTTTCTCCCCAAACTTTCCTCCACGGCAAAAGTGACGATTCGTTGACGCCTTCGTCATGTTCTGTCAACCGATTTCTTCTTTAATAAAGTTGGACATTAATTTCTCTTTTTCCTTTTACCATGCAATACATTCTCGTTGGTTATTCGATCTACCCATCTAATTTTCTACATTATTTCGTAGGTCCACGTTACAGAAGCTTCTGTTCTCTTCCTGACTGAAATACTTATCGTTCACGTTCCACTTACATGCAAAGCTACAGATTACACAGATATCTCAGAATTTTTTTTTATATCCTCTCTATTTGTATTACTACTTTTAGTGTCCTAGTTACTACTCTAATTCCATCAGCATCGTCTGAACTCAACTGCATTCCATTACCTTGTTTCAATTTTGTCGACGTTTACATTATAACCTCCTTGTACGACCATATGATTCTGATATGCGCGATGTATTAGAGTCCTCTTCCTTGAGCTTGAATTTCCTTTGTAAATATCTCCTTGATTTCTTTACTACTTCCTCGGTGTACATGCTGAGTGAAATCGGAGATGGGCTACAACACTGTCTCACTCCAGTCTCAATTACTGCTTACGTTTCATCCCCTTCCACTGCTACCTTCAGAATTTTGAAGAGTG
Organism: Schistocerca piceifrons; assembly: GCF_021461385.2. NCBI lineage: Eukaryota > Metazoa > Arthropoda > Insecta > Orthoptera > Acrididae > Schistocerca > Schistocerca piceifrons. Next base: position 564,620,031 of record NC_060149.1, read on the forward strand.
TGTTTCAGTCAATATCGTCAAAAGATTTTACTAAACCTACAGATGCTATAAAAGTAGGCTGCCTTTCTTCAGCCTATCTTCTAAGATACATCTTAGGATCAGTACGACATCGCATGTACCTTCATTTCTTCGCAACAGAAACTAACCTTCCTTGAAGTGAGTTCTCCCAGTTCTTCCATTATTCTGCAAATAATTCGTAACAATTTTTCGCACCCATGACTTATTAAGCTGATAGTTTGGCATTAATCACATCTTTCAGCATTTGCATTCCTTAGGATTGGAATTATGTCATTCTTCTTGAAACCTGAAGCTATTTTGCCAGCCTCATACATCTTGCACTTCAGGCAGCATATTTTTACCAAGTCTGTCTCTCCCAGTGATCTCAGTAATTCTGACGAAATTTCACGTAATAAATGTGCCTTGCCTCGATTTTGATCTTTCAGTTCTCTATAAAATTCATCTCCCTGTATCGTAACTCCCACATTATTTTCTTGCTGTTCCCTTTCTATAATGTTGTTTCCTCTCTCCGAAGGTCTCTTTAATACATACTATACACTACATAAGATAAACTACTTTTCTCCATGTCATCCACGCTTCTGCAGTCTAGCATTTGTCTTCCCGTCACTCCTGGTTAGATATTTAGCACTTTCTGTCACTTTCACTTCTTAATCGCCTGTACTATCTTTCGCTTACTTAATTTGCTGCGTTTTTATATCTTCTGTTAGACTTTGCCTTTTTTTGTCTAGGTGACCCTCTGCAGAGATCACGGCTGTATTTCATAAATAACGGGCACCTGCTACTTCGATGCTGGTGGCACTACATAGAAAAACTGTTCTCTGGGATGTGCTTGTTGCGTTTACCAATGTTTACATTTAATGATTAGTTGTTGAAGGGGGTTCTTCCTTCGTTACAGTAACTTGCAGGTAAGGATGTAATGTACAATGCGTCAGAATACCGTGTCCAGAAGTTCGAATGAATTTGCAGAGAAACGTTGTGCAACAGGCTGTTCAGAAGAAACTGGATCCGTTAACCCACAGAGCGCTCGCGGACGTTGTCCAGAAAAAGGTTTTCCAGAATAAAATTTGTGGAGATAGAGTTGGATCGTATTCCGGAAGATTCATCAGGAATTGCTTGCCAATTTTCCCATAAAATGTAATCTTTCATGGGCACATCGTGCACATAACCGGTGGAGAAGCAGTTATACACATATCAAGAACAATGTGTGTGAGCAATATAGTCAAACCATCTTGATTCCACAGCTCAATTTTATAAATATATATAATTGTAATGCATGTATCTAAATGGCTATTGTTACTCTTAAAAGTTGTTATGAACTTAAGTTGCTGCTATAAGTTGTAAGCTGTTAGTTTTACTAAAGACTAATTGTCCGTCTCGGATCCTCAGTTCGTTATACTGAAGTTCTCAAGTCAAGATCATCTGCTATCTATGTGGTTTTCACGCTAAAAGTTTGAGACAGCCTGCGTATGCGTTAACTACGCCATCAAGATGAAGTGAAGTCCTAAAGGTGACGATTGTTAACTTCAAACTTGTACCAACTGTTCAACAAACACTGAGGTTTCATTAACGAAGGCCATCAGACAGGTACAGCAGTAAATAATTTATGAAACCGTCACGTAAGACATTAATCAGAATGGACATCCTATCAAAATAATACATCAGGGTTGCAGTTTTTCTTCTCAACTTGTTGTAACAGGTATTTCTTGCATACATCCATACATCGGTTAATAGCTCCGTTAGATAAGATACGTAAACGGATACATGTATAGACTCCACCTGCCACCAGTTACCATGGTTGTGGAGTGATCTCTCGAAGTCACCCTTTTCATGCACAGAGCGCCATTTAGCAATAACAGGGCTAGAATAGTTGAGCTCGGCACTGGACGAGCTCTTGATGAGCCAGCAGCAAATTCAATTGCTACTGGAGATAGAGTGAGAGCCATTTAGGCTACAGGGAGAACTAGTGCGTCCAAGTGCTTACTGCCGGCCGAGGTGGTCTAGTGGTTCTAGGCGCGCAGTCCGGAACCGCGGGACTGCTACGGTCGCAAGTTCGAATCCTGCCTCGGGCATGGATGTGTGTGATGTCCTTAGGTTAGTTAGGTTTAAGTAGTTCTAAGTCCTAGGGGACTGATGACCACAGAAGTTAAGTCCCATAGTGCTCACAGCCATTTGAACCATTTTTGAACCAAGTGCTTACTCTGCGCAAGTACGACTAGCAAGATTGCATCCTTGCGTGAAGTCAACGAATCAGCAGCATGCGGCCTCGAAAGTATCAACAGAATTTGATGAACACAATCATGATTGAGGAAACATGATTTCATAGAAAATAATTTATGTTGCACTGCGAACCACGTACCTCCTAGGAGCTTTGTTTCAATGATATGGTTCATGTTAGCAAGATATTTTATTGGTAATAAGCTTAAGAAACGTCGAGTATGGTACTCTGTGCATCAGCTGTTTTACATCTGCGCGTGATGAGAAACAGTTTTGAGATTTTGAGTGGAATGAATATATAGGGTTTTACTCGCACGACGCAAGCGCTCTATCCGTGTGCGAGAGCTCTGTCCGTGTATACAGTGCATCCCATTCATCGGACTGTCGTGGGTGCAATACCGGTTTTCGTCCAGAACATACTAGACAAATTAGTAGAGACCTTACACGTTTCAATCTTGTTTGGCCATTGACCAGGGGCTCTTGATGCAACTTATGAGGAAGAACTCCAAAATCAGTTGTTCTATGAGTTCGCGCGTTCCGACAAATGCATCCATGTTCCATCAGAAAAAAGAGCATTCCAGGCTCAACCTCTCCATTATGCACAAACTGCTTAGTTAGTTGCAGTGCTCATAGTTTCTGAACTGACCAGTCGATTGAATAACATTACCTTTTAAGGTTTCCGAATGAGCTGATGCACAGTTCTGTGAGCAGATGTTACTGACACAGTCTGAAGTCCTAAATGGAAGCAACAATTTTCTCGGATTTCCTTCCAAGTACGTGCCGTTAAAAAGCGATACGCCATCTTGCACAGCCCTAGGTAAGTGCTCGAGCGGAAGCGGCAATCGGAACATGCCTCCTGGTACTGTTCCCTGCGTAACGCCGGACATGGGGCTATTAATTTGAAAAACAATGAACTATTTGAGGATTGTATCGAAAATCGAAAATACTTTCAGAAACTTTTCGAACACTGATTCCACAACGTAAAACACGAAACAGGTACAAATAATAAAATTATACCAGAAAACAATCCATTTTAAGTTAGTAACGAAATTTCAGCTTCAGCACGACGCAATGTAAAATTCCACAACTGAGGTTTGTGCAAAAGTTCCAAAGTTTCAAACTCATTTTATTTGAAAAGTTTGTGTTATTGTAGATACAAGTACACCTGCTGTTACACTTATTGTATTCCTGTTGCTATCGCAACATGTTTACTTTTGACGTTTGTTTACAGTGTATCTGGGATTTACCACGAGTGTAGAAGTTGCCTGATTAGCATTTTGTTGATCCCTGTCAAGATACTCGCTTCGTAGGCTCACGGATATAATTTTAATATATGACCGTCCGAATGAAATTTGACACGATGCTTCAAGACTTTATCAAAACGCGTTTCCGTAAAGTCTAGTCATCCAACATTTTTTGCTCTTTATCGCCACGTTACCAAATCAGGGTACTTCACGGGCGTGTTTTCAGCATGTATAGCGACCTTTATCTGCCAACCTTGGGCAGACTTTTTCAGATGACTAATTATACAAACAGTCAATATGTTATTTGTAGTTTACCACTTATTAATATTTTAGGCTACATTTCAATGAATTGGAATAGCAAAAGTTTCCAATCATTGTTTATTGGCGAATGAATATTTACTTGGAATAGATACATGTCAAGTATTTTGTATCACATGTTATGCACGTAAGACTTCGTGTGCCAAAGAGTCGACCAATTTCGTTTTGTTATTTTTCACACTGTCCTGGAATTTACGTTTTCAGTTTTCTGTTGCAGAAAACATCGTGATGGTAGCACATACATCTAAGACTAAGTTCCAGTTTTTATTTTCAACACTATTCATTAGTTATTTCTTTTCGGCAGTCGGTTTTGCACCTTGGTTAGGCTGTATACAAGGTGATTTGTTTTAAGGCCAAGTAAAGTACTGCAGCTTTTGATAATATGGGCTTGTGAGTGAGAGCAATCAGTTTCAGTAGTAGCTTCTCCCGTCCCCCCCCCCCCTTTTTTGCCGCAAGTTACTGCACTCATATTTGTGAAAACTGCATTTAAAATCCGAAACCAGATCTAAATTTTCGTAAACAGAATAAGATGAATGCCAGGAACATTCCGTTAAAATTTTCGTCCTCATCCTTGTCCTATCCGAGACTGTATCCTGTCTCGAGTACCTAATCTTAGGAGGGAAATCTATCATCCTTTCTTAATTTCTCTGATGTCAATAGAGAATTATACCGCAATAATAAGTAAAACTATCTTTCTTCTCTGATTCTGAGATTAGGTTTGCTGATTCTACGTGAATGTTTCCTGTAATAATCGCGCCCGCATTTCTTAACACAAGAGCTTTCTTGTACTCTTGCCTATACTTAAGGCATGTGTGTGGCAATTCCGATAGTACGTTTCATCATCGAGCGTTCATTATTGTGCGACGGTTGGCTCTATTTCCACAGTAAGTGTAATTTTCAGGATTGTAACCAGCCTTCCATCTGCAGTGTTGAACTAATGTGAAAATTTCGGCAATTTTAGTGGGACCAGTGGGACAGTTTCTTTATCTCAGTATATTCTTTGTCACTATTTGCCATTGTCAGTTGAAATCATGTCATAAAAATAACTTCTTGGAACATTATTTGTGTCTACTATGCAGATCGAATTGCTTTTAATAGTAATATATTCACTGACAGGACCCTCCTCTATGACTTTCGCACGTGTACCACTTTAATGTTCCATCTACGTCTCAACTGTGAGGCAGTAAAACCGCATTATCATCAATGTTGTTTCGATATTAAACAATTTAGTCACCAGTGTCATTGAAAGAAAGTAATTTATACGAAGTGAAAAACTCAACATTTCTCTTCCTTCTTGATTACGTCGTTGACAGGATATTAACTGGGAGTTAACATTTATAGAGTGGATCCAGCTTCAGTATGATTAAAACGGAAAGATTATAGCAACTAATTGCGTCTACCATAGATAAGGTCTGCCAACTGAAGGTGTTCTGAAAAATTGACTCGCAGCTGCCCCGAATGGTCCTGTTTCACGCAATGTATGTTCACTTTTATGTTTTGCGTATTGGATAACTGGCTTGAATTCAATTACCACAACGAAGTACAAGACTGCCTGACGATACTAGCATTTATTTAGAATAAATATGCCTTCTCATGTGTGTGAGTATTTGTGGAATGGGAACGTTCACAGGGAACAAGAAACTGCGAGCTGGACCTGTGGAATGTGTGAAACCATTACAAACGTAGCGTCGCACGCGTTGGGCCTCCGTCCGCAGTTGCCATCAGCTCGCTGACCTGCAAACTTCCGAGCTAGAGCACCTCTAAACGTCCCAAGAGCTTAACGGCAGAGTTCCTCCTTGCGGTTGTAGCAGCGTGTTCACGGTATGTGTAAAAGAGAATGTTAAGAAGAAAGAAAATTGTTAACAGAATGTGTGATAGAGCTAAATTCTCTTTGTTAAATAATAATATTTCGCTACACGTTCTGCTAGCTACCTAGTGAGTGAAGGACACTCGCCTCCTGAAGTTTTAGGGTATTCATTTCTTAAAATTTCAAATTTCAACATAAATTCGTAGATTTGTAAGATATTGTATGAACGAAGAGTCTCTGAAAATTTTCTGTGCTTGAAAGGCAGTTTCCGCATCCCGATACACTCAAAGGATTGTATTATAATGCGCGACTGTGTATTCTTAAGTAACAAATGGCGTTCTGTACATAAATCTTAGATGGCTACAGTTGGAAGTCAAATAGCTCGGCTTCACCAGTATATCCTACTAGCTTTCTACATTTCTTCTCACGCTCCTATCCGTATCCTCCATTTGGTCAGTAAATCCTGGATCACCCATAAATTATAATATCGAAACACAATTATGCACTCATACGTTCCCAACCCTGGGGCGCTCGCCAGCCAGTATCAATAAAATCCCTCTTCCTTCATCTGCAGGGTTCATACGCTTCATATCCTACTCCTAGGCAACGCAAACATCCTCATTTCTCCCGATCCCTACCTATGTGCAGACATTTATCTGTTCCTCCAAGTACAGACCCTAGAAACATCTCTAAAGATCATAATTCTAGTGATCACCCAACCTAATTTTCCGAGAGTCCAGTCCTCCTCCACCCAATTATCATTTCCTGCCCGCTGCACATACACTTGGCAGTGATCCATAACAATCTCTACTTCACCATCGCTGTCTTAATGAAATACATTACACCTGCCATAAGCAGCATCGTCACATACACTGTGGCACCACTCGTATCAACAGCAAGCACTCCAGTAAATTTCAAGAATATTAACTAACTTTTGTTGTATTCCGACACATCATCATACACATTTTTCTCTAAATTATACGAAGTGACCCAAACTATTTAGCTCAAAATTGTATCAAGAGTAGAGGATACTAAACTGTGTTGAAAGCCGCCTGTTATAAACATCTTTCGTGTTATGTATCAGTGGGCGAGTTGCGAATCATTCACATTACTCAAACACTCCATGTTTTCTTCTACTAGAGAAAGCTTAACTTTGGGTGAGGAGTGAAAAGCCATGTCTTCAAGCGGCACAGAGCCTTGCCAGGCAGTCTGGTTGCTTAACACGAAGTTTTCAAGTTGGATGGGGTGACGTGGACTGGTAGACACACTCTTCTCGTCACCGCCTGTTGCTGTTAACATAATATCGCATTATGACGATTTGTTAAGTTCAAACATATGTCTTGTGTATTATTGAGGTGAGCATTTGTTAAGCTGCAGCGTCCAGATTAATGGTGAAATCGTAGCTTGCTTGCGTTCATTCGCTTAATATAGTATGATGATTAAGATACATCCGCAGAACATGCTTTTGCAATAGTGTATCCATCTGAGACGGATTAGGTCTTTGTGAAGAACTCGTCTTTGTTTGAGTATACGAGATCCAATATCTACCGAGCGGTTCTAGGCACTTCAGACCAGAATAAAGCGGCTGCTACTGTCGCAGGCTCGAATCCTGCCTCGGGCATGGGAGTGTATGATGTCCTTAGGTTAGTTAGGTTTAAGTAGTTCTAAGTCTAGAGGACTGATGACCTCAGATGTTGAGCCCAGAGTGCTTGGGGCCATTTTGAACCAATATCTATTTTTCATTGAGTCAAATGGTTCAAATGGCTCTGAGCACTTTGGGACTTAACTTCTGTGGTCAGCAGTCCCCTAGAACTTAGAACTACCTTAAACCTAACTAACCTAAGGACATCACACACATGCATGCCCTAGGCAGGATTCGAACCTGCGACCGTAGCGGTTGTGCGGTTCCAGACTGTAGCGCCTAGAACCGCTCGGCCACCCAGGCCGGCGTCATTGAGTCATCCGATGATACAGGCCGTCTTTCAAGTTACCTTCTGACTCTTTAAACAAGGCTGCGGGAATTGTAAAGCATATGGTGTTTTATGTGAAGGTGTGGTATCGAATGCCCACGTGGTCCGTTAGAGGAAATTTGTAATTGTTGTTCACGAATTTCCGTGTCCATTTTCTGAATAACAACAGGTGCAAGCATAACATATTTAAAATGAACTGCCGTCAGCCGAAATCACATTCCAAAAAACAGCATCCAGCACACCAGTATTTTGGCCGGCCGAGGTGGCCGAGCGGTTCTAGGTGTTACAGTCTGGAATCACGCGACCGCTACGGTCGCAGGTTCGAATCCTGCCTCGAGCATGGATGTGAGTGATGTCCTAAGGTATGTTAGGTTTAAGTGGTTCTAACATCTAGGGGACTGATGACCTTAGAAGTTAGGTCCCATAGTGCTCAGAGCCATTTGAGCCAGTATTTTGATATTTTGTATAAAATTTTCAACATTATAAATTAAATGCGAACTACAGATAACTTCAAGTGACATGCTTCTGCAAAGAATTCTTCGAGACTTTCCATTTCAGTGAATCAATTTCTTCTCGTTACAGCGTTCAGATACATCCTCATAGCACGCATCTTTCCTACCAGGAGAGCCGCATTTACACTAGTAGAATTTAGTAAACAGGTTGAAGACCTTAGATACACTGCGTTGTTCGCTTAATTTATGTTAAAGGCCCATTTATATGATCCGTTGCACCATGGAAGTTTGTTTACTACCTCGTGCCTCAAAGCCCGTAGTAATATCGCATTGTTGTTCATCAGGTTGGGGAGGGGGGGAAGTTGCGTTACATACAAACGGAAGTACATTAGTGGCCATTAAAATTGCTACACCAAGAAGAAATGCTGAAATGTAGGGTTTCGCAGGGATCGAATGAAGGGTAGAGCCACGGCTCGTAACACATCTGAAATATAACTTCCACTGTTCAAAGTGCCGTCAATGCGAACAAGAAGTGACCGAGACGTGTAACCAATGGTAACCCATACCATCACTCCGGGTGATACGCCAGTATGGCGATGACGAATACACGCTTCCAATGTGCGTTCACAGTGATGTCGCCAAACACGGATGCAACCATCATGATGTTGTAAACAGAACATGGTTTCATCTGTTGACTCAGTGATCGAGACGTAGCTGCACGATCCGTTACAGCCATGCGGATAAGATGCCTATCATCTCGACTGCTAGTGATACGAGGCCGTTGGGATCCAGCACGGCGTTCCGTATTACCCTCTTGAACCCAACGATTCCATATTCTGCTAACAGTCATTGGATCTTGACCAACACGAGCAGCAATGTCGCGATACGATAAACCGCAATCGCGACAGGCTACAATCCGTCCTTTATCAAAGTCGGAAACGTGATGGTACGCATTTCTCCTCCTTACATGAAGCATCACAACAACGTTTCACCAGCAACGCCGGTCAATTGCTGTTTGTGTATGAGAAGTCGGTTGGAAACTTTCCTCATGTCAGCACGTTGTAGGTGTCGCCATCAGCGCCAACCTTGTGTGAATGCTCTGAAAAGCTAATAATTTGCATATCAAAGTATCTTCTTCCTGTCGGTTAAATTTCGCGTCTGTAGCACTTTATATTCATGGTATAGCAATTTTAATCGACAGTAGTGTATTTTTTGGGCACTAATATCTAGACATAACCTGATATGCACACATAGGTAAATCAAATAAGGGTGTGGATAGCTTTCAAAGTGTTTTCAGATAATTTAGGAATTGTCTTAAGTGAATTGTTCGGTCTATAAGAGGCCTTTAACAAGCAATAAGTGCAAAGCCATTTTTTCTGGTCTTGAGAAGAACATTGGGAACTCTTGTTATGCACCAAGTACATAAACTAAGATAGTGAATGTCATATTAAGTATTGCCCCATTTGAAGATGTGCCTCATGTGACGCGAGTGTTGCAGCTGGATGCGGCGTATAACACAATGTGCACGCAATAGCTGGGTAATGTATTTTGCGAACATGGCAGCATGTCACGAGTTATCTGACATGTAACGTCAATCATAATCAGTTGAGAACATGTTTCTGAGGTAACACAAGAATTAGGGTATCTAAGGTCAAAAGTGTCATTGCTGGATCTTGAATACCACAGTGACGATGTATCCAAAAGCGTAAACCACTACATAGGACGACCACACGTGTCTGACGTCTCATGGCCTGCTCAGCTCCGTAAGTGGCGGAGTGCTCGACAACCGACCAGGACTGTACGGATACTAAACATACCCCAGGCGTTTGAGCAGCGGAAGAATGAGTCGTTGTTAATTTCACATCCAATTCCATTCCACGAATTTTGAACACTCACTGTATACAAGCAACCGAACGCATCACGTACGCGTGATTCGAGGACAAGTTAATGTATCCTGACTTAGCAAAGACATAACTTTGGCATTAAAAATAAAATTTTGTTGTGGTTACGTGTGGCGCATTACGCTACAACTCAAGTTAAATTTTAGCTTTATTTGTGGCATATTTTTCTTCATATGTCTTTTTAAAATGAGTGACGTTGTGGGTGTTTCGATCTGATATATACAATGCAGTACTGCGACATGTTCAGACATTTTGTTCCGGACGGTTTATCGCTAATATAAATTAATCCAAATTTGGTGAAAGTTAAGGAGCCTGGTATTTCTAATATCACTAATACAAATTAATCCAAATTGGAGAAAAGTTAAAGAGCCTGGTATTTCTTTATTAGTAATGAAGCAGTGGATCATTTCCAAATAATCGTAATTCTCTAGAAGACGTCTACCTGAAGGCTGTCAAAAAAGTTACATCACATGAACTATCCGGGACATAGAACACTTCCGAAAGAAACACACGAGCATGTAGTTCACATCTACATTTTAGAAAACTATAAATTGAACACAAATCGTCTCCGTTGATCGTCACGAACATATAACAAACTTTGTAACTCATTCCTAAGAGGAAAATAAGCTCAGGACTAAACGGAACTACGTACCTAGACTTTCAATAAATGGTTCAAATGGCTCTGAGCACTATGGGACTTAACATCTAAGATCATCAGTCCCCTAGAACTTAGAACTACTTAAACCTAACTAATCTAAGGACATCACACACATCCATGCCCGAGGCAGCATTCGAACCTGCGACCGTAGCGGTCACGCGGTTCCAAACTGAAGCATCTTGAACTCCCCGGCCACACCGGCCGGCGGACTTTTAATAACTTTGCTTACGTCTTGAAGACACTTTTATTTTTCATCAACCTTACGCGCTTAGACTGGAGCAAAACTATGTACAATCTGTTCAAAATTACTTGAGGAGTGACAGCTACATTGAAGAGTCAAAGAAACTGGTACACTTGCGTTATATCGTGTAGGGCCCCCTCGAGCAAGCAGAAGCGCTGCAGCTGGGCGTGGCATGAACTCGACTAATGTCTCAAGCAGTACTAGAGGGAACTGACAACATGAATCCTTCAGGACTAACCACAAATGCGTAAGAGTATGAGGAGGTGAAAATCTCTTCTGAACAGCATATTGCAAGGTATTCCAGATATGCTCAGTAACGTTCACGTCTGGGGAGTTTGGTTGCCAGCGAAAGTGTTTAAACTCAGAAGGGTGTTCCTGGAACCACTCTGTAGCATTCTGGACGCATGGGGTGTCGCATTGATTTGCTGGAATTGCTCAAGTCAGTCGGAATTAATGGATGCTAATGATCAGACAGGAGACTTACGTACGTGTCACCTGTCAGAGTCGTTTCCAGACGTATCAGGGGTCCCGTATGACTCCAACTGCACACGCCCCACGTCATTATAGAACCTCCACAAGTTTGAACAGTCCCCCGCTGACATGCAGGGTCCATGGATTCATAAGGTTGTCTCCATACCCGCACATGTCCGTCCGCTCGGTACAATCTGAAATGTGACTTGTCTGACCAGGCAACATGTTTCCAGTCATCAGCAGTCCAATGCCAGTGTTGACGGGCCCATACAAGGCGTAAAGCTTCGTGTCGTACGGTCATCAAGGATACACGAGTGGGCCTTCGGCTCTGAAAGCCCATATACATGACGTTTCGTTGAATAGTTCGCATACTGACACCTGTTGATGCCCTATCATTGAAATCTGAGGCAACTAGCGGAAGGGTTGCTCTTCTGTTAATGGGCCATCATTGAAATCTGCAGCAATTTGCTGAAGGGTTGCACTTCCGTCACGTTGAACGATTTTCTGTAGTCGTCGTTGGTCCCGTTCTTGCAGGATCTTTTTCCGGCCGCAGCGATGTTGGAGATTTGATGTTTCACCGGATTCCTGATATTCGCAGTACAATCGTCAAATGGTCGTACAAGAATATCCCAACTTCATCGACACCTCGGTGGTGCTGTGTCCCATCCCTTGTGTGCCGACTATAACACCACTTTCAGACTCACTTAAATCCTGATAGCCTGCCGATGCAGCAGCAGGAACCGACGTAACAACTCCGTCAGACACTTGTCTTATACAGGCGTGGCCGACCGCGGCGCCGTATTCCGTCTGTTTACATATCTTTGTATTTGAATACGCATGCCTACACGGGTTACTTTGGCGCTTCAGCGTATGACGGAAGTCGTAGGGGAGAGTCCACCGGGGAGACACGGTCCGCATTCCGGCAACCCCACGACACCTGCCAACTTAGAAATTGAATAATTTAAAGGTGGCCCGCTGCCCTCCTTTAAGAATGTAATTTATAGAACTGCTGTAGCTCTGAAAATTAACAGAACCACAGCTGTGAAGACTGGAGAGGAAATGGTCGAGATATAAAATGAAGCTAGGGTAATATCGAAGCTTGAAACTCCTGGGGAAGGAACGTTTTATGAATAAGCGGATTAACGCTTCATTTCCTGAGTTTGCAATGCGTCATAGTGTTTGTGATTGTTATTGTAGAAAGGAAAATCCGCCACTCAGCCTGTTGCTGGTCACAGTGAATGAATCGTATCTTTTTTTAGGTTAGTCGCACAGAGGTTCTTTTTTTTTGTTTCATGAAATAGCAACAGCGACAGTGACAGTGACATTTAAAAGATCCGTCATAATTACTAGAGTGATGTTAGTGGAGTTTTTGCGTTCTCATCACAGAAATGAGGCACAGGAGGCTTTCTCCGTGTTTGAAGTCCGCAATCTACAATTGCAGATACCTAAATGATAAAATTATATTTTTGTACGTTTCGACGTTTTAATAATAAGGCCTTAACAGCAACTAACTCAATATGAAATTCGTCTCAGGAATTCAATCTATATCACACAAAATAAATAGTACTGTTCACAGTATAATTACTGCAATACTGAAGAAATTTTTTGTATCGATTTTCTTCTTTCTCCAGACACTGACTGGACTATTTAAGGTAATGTCTCACCGCGGCAAACATGCATGAATCTTGTATTTTGTTATGTTACTAATAAGTAGGTGGATCAGGAAACTTTGTAACAGGTTGATTATAAATCTAGAACTCCTTCTCTGCCGGCCGCGGTGGTCTAGCGGTTCAGGCGCTCAGTCCGGAACCGCGCGACTACTACGGTCGCAGGTTCGAATCCTGCCTCGGGCATGGATGTGTGTGATGTCCTTAGGTTAGTTAGGTTTAAGTAGTTCTAAGTTCTAGGGGACTGATGACCACTAATGTTAAGTCCCATAGTGCTCAGAGCCATTTGAACCATTTTTGAAGCTCCGTCTCTCCTAACGAAAACAAACGGGCGACCAGTTAGTACTTCCCGCGCTAGTGGACCATTGGGCGTCATATTTAACTGATATTATTCCGTGCTAAAAAACTCTGAAAGAGCTACCGTTAGGAGTAGATGGAAATTTTATGTATTCTTGAGATTTCATTCCCTTCATGTGTTCACGAAACTTCAATAACAAAAAAGTTCTCCCAAGGACGAAAATTCTGTAACGTTGTCAGAAAGTGTATTTTCGGAAACTGTCAGCATATCGACTCAATGATTTTCTGTCGCAAATAAAAGTAAAATCAACACATACTGTAAGTCTTCCATATCAAATTTATCAAAGATCCATATTTATAAAGTCACTAGTTTTGGAGCCTGAGCGAGCTGCGTGAAACGTAAGATTACATGCGTGCTTCGCACTGGACGTGGCAGCTCTGCTCCACGCCTCCGGGAACCTCGATTCCGCGACTTAAGAATTCACATGGTTTTGAGGCAAAGAACTCGTCGAGCTATGTTCAGGGTGCTTTTTCATCCGGAAAGGAAGTTCTTTAAAGATCATTCGATGGAGAGCAGAAAACGTGTAAACCTGAGGGTGCATGATCTGGTGAATAAGTTGGGTGCGGAATGATTTCCCAACCCATCTCCTGTGTAGTTAGTATCTTTGCAGTCTAGCACAGCGCGTACTGGCGTGGAGTAGCATCACTTCACGCAGTCTTCATGGTCGTTATTCTTGGACTGCATCTGCAAGACGACTGAATTGTTGACAATAAACGTCAGCAGTGACGATTACACCTCGGGGAATCAGTTCGTAGTACACTGCACCGTCGCTGTTCTACCACATGCATAACATTATCAAAAATGGCTCTGAGCACTATGGGACTTAACTTCTGAGGTCATCATTCCCCTAGAACATGGAACTACTTAAACCTAACTTAGCTAAGGACTTCACACACATCCATGCCCAAGGCAGAATTCGAATCTGTGACCGTAGCGGTCGCGCGGTTTCAGACTGTAGCGCCTAGAACCGCTCGGCCCATAATATAATCTTTTGTGGATGTGCGCAAATCTTTTTACGGGGTGTTTATGTTTTGTTTGAGCTCAGCCATTCATTCCAATGGTTCAAATGACTCTGAGCACTATGCGACTTAACTTCTGAGGTCATCAGTCGCCTAGAACTTAGAACTGCCCAGCTATTGTGTGCACATTGTGTCATACGCCGCATCCAGCTGCAACACTCGGCGTACATGAGGCACATCTTCAAATGGGGCAATACTTAATATGACTTTCAGCATCGTAGTTTGTATACTTGGTGTTTAAAAAGAGTTCCCAATGTTCTCATGAAGACCAGAAAAAACTTATTTGCACTTTTTGCTCGTTAAAGAACTCTTATACACTGAATCATTCACTTAAGACCATTCGTATATTATCTCAAAACACTTTGAAACCTATCCACACCCTTATTTGCTTTACCTATGAGTGCATATCAGGTTATGACTAGATATTAGTGCCCAAAAAATACTTTCGTTTGTATGAAAAAATTATGACCAACAACGCGATTTGACTACGGACATTCAGGTACGAGGTAGTAAACAAACTTTCACGGTGCCACCGAAGATATAAATGGGCCTTTAACATAAATTAAACGAACAATGCAGTGTATCTTAGGTCTTAAACCTGTTTACTGAACTCTACTAGTGCAAATGCAGCTCTCCTTGTAGGAAAGATGCGTGCTGTAGGGATGTATCTGAACGCTGTAACGAAAAGAAAATGATTCACTGAAATGGAAAATCTCAAAGCATTCTTTGCAGAAGCACGTCACTTGAAGTTCTGTGTAGTTCGCACTTACTTCATAGAGTTGAAAATTTTATATAAAATATGAAAATATTGGGTCTGCTAAAGGCTGCTTATTGGAATGTGATTTCGGCTGACGGCAGTTCACTTTAAACATGTTGCGCTTGCACCCGCAGCTGATATGAATAAAGCGTAAATGGACGCATTTGAAAATGAGCGTGAAAGTTCGTAGGACTGAAGAATACTCCAAGTGGAAAGAAGTTCGTGAAAATTTTAAATTAACGCCAGTTGTTATTCAGAAAATGGACACGGAAATTCGTGAACAACATATAAAAATTTCCTCTAACGGACCACGTGGGTATTCGATACCACACCTTCACATAAAACACCATATGCTTTACAGTTCCCGCAGCTTTGTTTAGAGAGTCGGAAGGTAACCTGAAAGACGGCCTGTATCATCGCATGACTCAATGAAAAGTAGATATTGGTTCGATTGGCTCTAAGCACTATGGTGGCTCAAATGGCTCTGAACACTATGGGACTTGACATCTGTCGTCATCAGTCCCCTAGAACTTAGAACTACTTAAACCTAACTAACCTAAGGACATCACACACATCCATGCCCGAGGCAGGATTCGAACCTGCGACCGTAGCAGCAGCGCGGTTCCGGACTGAAGCGCCTAGAACCGCACGGCCACACCGGCCGGCAAGCACTATGGGACTTAACGTCTGAGGTCATCAGTCCCCTAGAACTTAGAAGTACTTAAACCTAACTAACCTAAGGACATTACACACACATCCATGCCCGAGGCAGGATTCGAACCTGCGACCGTAGCGGTCGTCCGGTTCCAGACTGTAGTGCCTAGAACCGCACGGCTACTCCGGCCGACCCATTCATTCCTTTTACATATGTTAGCATATAGAAACCATTTCTCATCACCAGTAACGATAAAGGTTAGGAATGGTCGGTTAGTTGACGAGCCAGCTGATGACGAGGAAGCAGAGATGCAAATATTGCTATTCGCTGACTTTTGAGATTTAGGCTTAAAGCATATCATATTAATAAACCCAATTTTTTAACCTTCCCCACTGCATGAAAATGTCGTACGATGGTGGAATGACCACAGTTCATCACATCTGCCAATTCTCGAGTACACTGACGTAGATCATTGTGGATTAATGCGTTTAAATGATCTCCATCAAACACCGAAGGTCTCCCTGACGTGAAGAGTAACTAATGTGAAAACGATCCTCCTTGAAACAAGAAAAACACTTCTTTGCCGTTCTCTGTCCAAAAGCATTATCCACATTAACGGTTAAAACGTTTCTTGCTGCCTGCTTTGCTGTCACCCCTGAACTCAAACAGAAGAATAATTTTGATTTCTCCATTTGGCACTCCATTTTCTAACGTTCACAGCTCCACTCACTATCTCCAAATTATAAAAAAGCAGCATGTTAACTCCAATAGCAACAAATAAAAAATAACAATCGATAATTAAACCCACAGCAATCGGAATAGCAACACGCAAAACAAAAACGCTTCCAACTTATCACCAACCTAATAGTTTTGAACAGACTATAGTAACCACACTACCTTCCTACCACCAAACTCACGTCTTCCAGCAGGGAAGGTGAAGTCACCTGCAGGAACTGCAGATATACTTCGCTAATGAGGTGTTGTGGAAGGATGACTGGTTCCACGAGGCAGTCGCCAACAATGCTCACCTACACTATAAGGCTAAATCGTTCGTGATGGTTCGTTGTCACCTTAGCATTTGGAGTCTCCCCAGCCCACAGGTGCGTGTTGTGAATGTTGATGATACCAACGCCTCTCAGAAAATGGCGTAATGAGGCAAATCCCCGATACTGTTTTGGGGTAAATCCCTGCAGCTCCAACAGTGTGATGCCAATTCTTCAATGATAACACCATTAAAAGATGGTATTCAACTCACACTGCATGTAATTACCGCAACGGAAGATATAAGTCTGCAGTTTAAACTAGAGATTTAGGGGAAACTTTTGCCAAAGCATTGTAATCTACGCTTCTAACGGCGCCACCCAATAGAGTAAGAATGGAATAAAAATTCAGGGGAAAAGAAACTCTTGCCGCTGAGAGCTAAAGACGTGACATAGAGCGTGCTATAGAAAAAAAAATACATAAGCTATATTTCATTACATCAGTGCCAAAAAAGAGGAAAACGGATCAAAAAGCCAGATGATTATTCTTTACAGTGAGATTCAGTCTCTAGCTTAGGTATAGCTATGGACGTTCTATTTGGCGAAGAAGTACCTGAAGAAGAAGGGGAAAAAGAACCTGGGACATCAAGGGAAAGTCAGAGGATTAACGTAGTACACTATTTACTAGGTATATAGACAGCTTAGCCTCTGTAATGGAACTGTTTCAGGTTACCCCACTAATTCTCCTTTCTTGGAGAAGAAAGTGTTATTTTTGTACAGATATTTTTACGCATTATGTCCAAACTTACGAGATATTTCAGTTGATTAAAGTGTTGTGTAAGTTGGCTACAACACAGCAATGTTGCAAAAGGGTGTCAGAAGTGTGCTTATTATGCATTCATCCATTTTTGCCCATGTTTATCATAAATGGTGTAAGGACGTGTACTGAAAGGCTTTACTCTATTCTGTGGGGTAAAAACCTGCAGTTTTGTTTTAGCTACACTGTTAATTCCTATGTAATTAACAATACGACACAGCTGAAATTAGCATGGATTATAGGTATTAACCCAACTTATGACTTCAATTTGAAATCGTCGGAGTATCTACCGCTCACTGAACACAACTCGAGAAACTGAAAATTCCAGGGCTTCACCGTTCCATAACCTAAGCAAAATGCGATAAACGACAGAGACTAAGAGCGTGTTGTGAACAAAATGTAGGAAAAATTCACCAAGGTTGCAAAAGAAACATTCATTCAACAGGATAGTGCGATTGTATAAAGAGTGTAACAAAATGAATTGAATGATTTGTCTATAAGTACGAAATGAAGCAGATCATACAAATATCCGACGACCCTTAAATTGTGCTCGAAATCATGTACAGCATCTGAGATGTTAACGCGCTGTGATGTACGGTGGAGTGATATAAAGTAGTGCCTCAGAATTTTATGTGTGAAAAATCTTAAAACTTTTTAAATGAAATGTATTTTATTTTAATATTCTGCACCTTAATAGATCTTGTCTACATATTTACTTCTTAACGTAGTCACCCTAGCGACTAATACATTTCTCCCATGAAGTGACCAGTCTGCAGATACCGTCACTGTAGAACGTTTAGCATTGTTAACGGAGCCACAATATCAGCCTGCACCGCTGCGTCATAATCAAAGTGAAATCCTCAAAGGTGTTCTTTAAATTTTGGAAACGGATGAAAATTTATTGCGAGCTTCGTCACATACGTTGAGGTTAGTACCACCGATTTCTTCAATACGAGCACGAACAAGCCAGTGTTGTTCATTGCTCATGTCGACACAGTCATCATGGTACACAGCTCTCATTCTCTTACGAAACTCAGTTGGAGAGACGTTTTCTGTGGTTGGAAACTCGATTACAGCAGGCTGATCCTCACGCACCGACATAGTTACATTAATCAGTGCCATGTAACACTTAACAATTCGGAGCCCTCTAGCGGCTGAGGGTTGCTACTCGTGTGAGAGAAATGGAAAGGCGATCGGTTAATGCGTGATACGTAAAATCTCAATCGATACTGAGAAAAGAATAAAAAAATAACTCTCAGCACACCTTCATAGAGATAAATGTTCCTGGGATTCCCTTAAATCGCTTATGTCAGTGTCGGGATGGTTGCAGCGAAATGGTCGAGGTCGATTTTCTTCCCCATCCTTGCCCATTCCCACTTTGTGCTTCGTGTCTAAAGACCTCGTCTTTGACTTTGCGTTAAACTCTTAAGGTCTGGTCAAACATTTCCACGTCATGTCAAGACTCAGCGTCGGACGAATGACGCCCGTGCTTCGGCCCGTTCCTCTAGGAACCACACATAACCGAGGCTCGTCCGCGTTTCTGTTGTTCCTAGTAGTGACTTGGAAGAGATGGTCTGTGCTTCTGTTTGTGAAAGTTGTAAATGTCCTCACTATTTTATTAATAGAGACTTAGAACTTTCAGCACTTGCTTTAGAAAAAGAAGAGAAAGAAGCAAGGTAATAAAAAGAAAAAAAAAAAAAAAGAATCCACAGTGCCTGGAAAACAAGACCCGTACAGGGAAAGTTTCGAACATTATTTCCTCATCTCATGGACAATGAGTCAAAAATTTCACGAATATTTTAAGCTGACGCAGCATATCTTCTGTCAACTTTTAAACAAACTGCAACCAAATTGATGAAAAATGACACTTTCTGGAGGAAAATGTAAACAAAAGCCAAACTAAAAACGAGTTTTAAGGATTGCTATTCTGTTGTATTCTTTTAGTAGTTAAAGGGTAATTCACACTTTAGCAATTACTACTAAATTCTTTTACTGGTCTTTTCACGTCCATTTTTTTTTACAGTAAACGGTCTGGCACAGTTGCACAGCCTATAAAACGATTCTACTTTTGCATGGTGCGTCTGTACGTCACGTGAAAAATTAAACATAGGAAATTGCATCTGGCACTATCTCGGCTCACTGACGTTACTCGAGCACGGCCCGGTCTAGTCTGAACGGTTACATTTATTTTAATGGTACATTTCGAGCTCCAGTTGAGGGCCGATACTCGGACGCGTCTCGGCATGACCACGGTCCCGACATGTGTGACCGGGCCCTTTAAGGTACGGTCACACGAGTCCGTGCTGTGTGAGGACCGAGCGTCGGACGAGTGACGGCTGCGCTCCGGCCTCTTCCCCTAGGAACCACACATAACCGAGGCTCGTCCACATTTCTGTTGTTACTTGTAGTGACTCGGAAGTGGTAGCCTGTGTTTCTGTTTGTGAAAGCTGTAAGTATCTTCGATAATTTTCGTAATAGTGAATTCATAGTTACAGTACATGATATAGGGGAAAGAGAAAAAGAAGCGAGGCAAAAAAAGAAGACGTATGTGGATAGTGCCTGGAATACAATACCAGTACAGAGGGCGTTTCGAACATTATTTCCTCATCTAATGGATGATGAGACGAAGTTCTTTGAATACTTTAAGATGAACCAGAACACCTTCTGTAAACTTTCAAACAAAGTGGAACCAAAACTGAGAAAAATAAGACGCTTTCTGGTGAGTATCACTTTCACCCAAAGGACACCTGGTAGTTTCTTAAGATACGTTCAAAAAAGAGTAAACAGAAGAATATGAAAATAATTGGAATTAACAATAAAAAACGCCTCGTAACGCTGCAAGAAAGATCACACATACAGGAAACCAAAGCGGAAAGAGAAACCCTGTTCAATGATCAAGTACATATGCAAACAATTCATTGTTTACACTAACAGATAAAATAATAGAACAACGCACCCAAAGAGGATTTATATAATAATACTATCCAACATCTTTGCTCTCGCTTATCCATGAACGCCTCCACAGAACATTAAAACGGAAAGTCAGATCAGCTGTCACCAAAGCTTTCAACCACTCGCTAACAGCTAGTACATTCATATTCAACACCCTACAACTCAAACCACCAAAACCCCCATCCCCCAAAACTCTCTCTCTCTTTCTCTCTCTCTCTCTCTCTCTCACACACACACACACACACACACACACACACACACACACAAAAGAAACACACACTTATGCAAACTCTTCAGTTCACTCTCACTCTCATAAACACACACGATATAAACATCATGAACAGTTGGTTTCCAACATATACTTCCTTAGGTTAGCAACAAGTAAACACACGTTGTTAAAAGCACAGTGTCCGACGAAACAGTTATATCGAGTGGCAAAAGAACAATAGTACACCGCAAAAAAGATGAAGAAACATGGCGAACAGTGTGAAAAAGGTCGGTACTCAAAGTTGTGCTTGTATGTCGGTTATAAACTGCTAGTGTGAACTCCAGGCCAGATTTGAAGAAACGCAGATCATAGCAAATCGTAAGTAATTACATTTTTACATTAAAAAATCGTGACGTGAACTGTTTGATAATATAGAAATAACAAAAATGTGTCGTTATAGGTCTCAATGATAATACCTTACAGCAATAAAAAGGCGAAACGCGCCTGGGAAAAATAAATTAACTGGCAGCTGGGAAAGGCCGTTTTATTTATTTAACAAGTAAACGAAAAATAAGTTTGAAGTACATTATTTCTCTTTTATTCTTTTTGTAATTAAATGATGGATTCCCGGCGGGGTCAGGGATTTTCTCTGCCTCGTGATGACTGGGTGTTGTGTGATGTGCTTACGTTAGTTAGGTTTAAGTAGTTCTAAGTTCTAGGGGACTGATGACCATAGATGTAATGTCCCATAGTGTTCAGAGCCATTTGAACCACCCAATTAAATGATAAATACATAATTTAGTAAAAAATATACTTAAATTTCTACAGTCCTAAAAAAGCCAAACCGGGACGAGTCAGCGTATTATTTTCCACAGGTGGAACAGATGGCCCTAGCAATGATGTGGAGGGGACCTTGCCTGGTAGTGGCTTTGGTTATTTATAAAGGAGTTACGAGAATCTCTTTGACGATTCGTAGGCTGCTGAGCAGAGTTTAATGACTCGTTTTCCATAGGTGAAGGATACGGTAATGGAACAGATTTTGGTGAGAAATTCGGCGATGATGAAGGATCCTGATGGAGTGTGAAATTGGAAAAAATCCTATACTTAGCTTGATGAAAAAGTAGTTGGTGCAACGATTTTAGGGCTGGTGCTATACCAGCCAAAAAAGCATCAATCGGGTTCCGTACTTCCTTCTCCCTTAGCTATCTCCTTGCTTGTTTCTCGGCTTCTTTTTCTGCCAAAGCCGGCCGGTGTGGCCGTGCGGTTCTAGGCGCTTCAGTCTGGAACCGCGTGACTGCTACGGTCGCAGGTTCGAATCCTGCCTCGGGCATGGATGTGCGTGATGTCCTTAGGTTATTTAGGTTTAAGTAGTTCAAAGTTATAGGGGACTGATGACCACAGATTTTAAGTCCCATAGTGCTCAGAGCCATTTTTTTCTGGCAAAATACAAGCCATGAGCTGGCTTGAGGCAGATACTTGTGGTTTAACCACATGGTGGAGTTTTCATTTCAGTGGCGGTTTCATAAACGTGTTTTTCTTATCAGAGGTGACACAAGAATCAGCGTAGGGCGTCTGGCAATTCTGAACACCATTTATCAAATTTTGTGTTTCATTACCCATACTTTTCATTAGTGGTTCTTCGTATGCACTGTCTTGTTGTGTGCACTGTTCTTCTTCTTCAGCAATAGGCTGTTCCGCTTGAGCAACTAACTGCATTCTTCTTCAGGCTCGTTATTGACATGCTCGTAAGAGA
Organism: Schistocerca piceifrons; assembly: GCF_021461385.2. Lineage (NCBI taxonomy): Eukaryota > Metazoa > Arthropoda > Insecta > Orthoptera > Acrididae > Schistocerca > Schistocerca piceifrons. The sequence continues at coordinate 564,642,491 of NC_060149.1, forward strand.
CATTGGAAATTGTTTCTCGTTATACCTTGTAGGGTAGCAAGAACGTTAAGAGATCTTCATATTTATGTATATGTTGATGAACAGCACCTTTTCCAATCGCATTTTTGAGTTCTAAAGGTTTAAATATTTCAAATATTTTACAACTTATAGAGTATTTTTCACCTTCTCGAGTTCAATATCTTTTTCAGGTTTCTTGCTACAATAGATTCCTTTATACTCTTTCCTTCAGCTACAGATTGGGAAAATCCACAGTTTGAGTGATCGTCTATGACACGTCTAGAGCATTAATCGATGTTTTGTTCGACGAGGTATATCTGGGCCGAATGAAAAAAAAAGTGGGATGCTATAGCTTAGGAGATTTGGGCGAAATGATCGTTTCCCGAAAATAGCATACAACAGTACAGGCTCTGGAGATCTCAGTAAGTCTCTGCTGAAATTAAAAAAAAAAAAAGAAACTGTGCTTCTTCCTCTGGTTGATTTGTGTTATAAATTTTTTGCAACAGGTGTGGGAGCTTAAGAAGAAAACTATGATGGAGTTGTTCTAGTAGATTCAGACCTTGGAAAGTCATTGGAAAATAGTAAACTTACCCTACCAAAGGCTAAAGCTTTACCCAGAGCTGATGTTGAACATCCAATGGTAATTGTTGACGATGGAGCTCTCAAAACACAGCTGATGAGGCCATAACCTAACAGATGTTTATCGATTGACAAACCTTTACTCAGCTATCGTCTGAGTTGGGCTAGAAGGAAATCCTAAAACGCGTTTGGTATCTTGCAAATCGGGCAAGGTAGAAGAATCTTTTTACCCATTCACCAAGTGAACAAGTTAGGTGGGTCGGCAACATATTCCTGTCATGTGACGCACATGCCGTCACCAGTGTCGTATAGAATATATCAGACGTGTTTTCCTGCGGAGGAATCGGTTGACCTATGACCTTGTGATGAAATGTTTTCGGTTCCCGTTGGAGAGGCACGTCCTTTCGTCTACTAATCACATGGTTTTGCGGTGCGGTCGCAAAACACAGACACTAAACTTATTACAGTGAACAGAAACGTCAATGAACGAACGGACAGATCATAACTTTGCGAAAATAAAGAATGTAAACTTATCACCTGAGGGAAGTCTTGAACCAAGGACCTCTCGTTCCCCAGCTGCTCACGCTAACCACGGGACCACGGCGCTCCTGCGCTTACACTATCCTTGATGTTGCCTATCTTGCACATGGACTACTCAGTTTGTATATTTTGCTTATTTTTTTCATAGTTCCACACAACTTCTTCCTGTTTTCTTGATTGATCTGTGTTCAGTTTTTCAAGGCGTATCCACAGTGTCAACTTATAACTAAATCTGAGGGGGGTGCGATGGGGAGGTTCCCTTGTAAGTTCGGAGCTGGCGTCGCCGCGCTCGCCGCTAGGCAAGCCGGGGCTGCGTGTGCCGAAGTTGGCGGACTTTGTGAAACCATAACGGCAGACATTTCACAGTTCATGTAGAAATTAATAATTGCCAGCGGAAGCATGATACGTTAAGAATAAACATGTACATTACCATTATTTGCACGATGATTTTGATGGTGTAATCATATTTTCAACATATATATTAATTTACAGTTTAGTATCTGACTGTAAATTATACAAGTAACACCCAGCAACGAATTTCCAAAATCTAAAAGCTTCATCCGATTTTGTCGATGGATTTGTCTTTAGAAAGCTATTTATGTAAACCTGAATTGGTATGAATTACGGGCATGTAACTTGAGTAGCACATGAGTTACTGGAGGTCAACGTGGCCGATTACTATTGATCGCGTCAGGCCACAAGTACTCCACAGTTACAGGAGTAAACGGTAGCAGCAAGCTTATAAATATATTTATTCGTCTATGTCTTTGTCTATATCCCATATATACTACTCATGAAAGAGTTGGTCAAATATTTACTGTGTTTTAGGAAGCACAGAGACATTAGGCTACTGGCCTACATTTATACTATTCGTTTGATATATGTTTATTTAATTTCTTTATGTATTTAATAATGTGTGGTAGAGCGTGTTTATGATCCAGCTGCAGGAATATTTATTTTATTTCAAGTTATTTAAATGTAGATCCAGTATTTTTTATGTGTGTCAATATATTTGTGAGTGTGGGTTGACTTCGAGACATGGCGGGAGCGCTCTAGCCAGTCACAGCGCTCGTTACTACGGTAGGCAACTACCGAAGTCAATGGAGAGACTGTATGGAAGTGGGAAGTGGGGGAGGAGCATCGGGTCGCACAGGACACGGGGGAGTCTGGACAGGGAGGTATGAGGGACACTTGCCGAAAAGACTTGGAGAACGTTTAGCAGTTTGCACGTGGTCGCGGAAGATAGAAATATATCGTAGTGCTGAATTCTGCACTTGTGAGACTTCCGTGGCTTCTACAGTGAAGAGATAGGATCCGTTTGGAAGTGAATATTTAGCGAGCTATGTTGTTGCTCATAACTAATTACGTGAAGTAGGAATCTATTGTTTCCCTGCTATTCAACTTATATTTTATTTAAGTGCTGGACCATCGACACCAATAAGGGTTTTGCAGTAATAAATGACATTCTTAAAGGAACTTCTGCCATCGTACTCATCATTTAAAGTCGTTAAATAGTACCTTCAGATTTCATTTAATTGCAATCTTTCATTTATAAATTTCTATGTTACGTTCAAAATTCGCAATTGCTGAGCGATAGGAACCCTCAATCATTCAATTCATGTGTATATTCATATCGTATACTATAGACTCAGCAGTATTTGGCTTGTAATGCGGCATCTACGTATCCCATACCGTAGACAACGAAAAGAGCCAAAACTTTTAATATCTCAACTCTGAGTCTGAGGGTACGTAGTTGAGTGCCACCAATTTTTTTTTAATTTGAAAGCCCGTAAACCCGAACAGAGAATGGATCGGAAGGGAAGCGCTGAAACATCCGAAAAATCATCAGATCTTGAGAATCAACCTCGAATTCGTGGAAGATCAGCAGATGCTGCATTTGCTGTACGACACCAACTAAAAAACTTCCTGAATTCTCCAAAATGCAGTGTGGAACGGCTATAACACGTCGCCTTGCCAATATAGAGATGACATAAAGCAATAATTTCTATTTGTTTGCAAAATAAAAAGTAAATAAATATATTTCTGGTATAAAAATTTGTGTAGTTGTTATCTTACATTTGACTTGCAGATCTTACACAGTTTTCTTCCTGACTATGTCTTTGTACTCGACATTCCGACATTTTTCATTCGTCTAATCGTAAAAGACAGGAAACTTACGAAATTCTTCTATTAGTCTTTCCACATCCATTTTTTGTACTCAAAACAGCCTTGTGCATTTGCACAGCCTACAAAAAAATTCTACCGTTGCGTCGTCCGTCACGTGAAAAATCAAACAGGACAAATTCCTCGGAACGCTTTCGGTTCGTGACGATCCTCGCACACGGCACGGTGAAGTGTGGAGCGCTACATTCATTTTAATGGTATATTTAGTCCTCCAGGTGAATGCCGATATTCGGAGGTGTCTCGGCATGGACACTGCCCGGACATGTGTGACCGGATCCGTAATCCTCCTTCCTTCTTCCGTGGGAGATGACTGTTTTTCACATCTTCCAGAAATGCATTTTGATGTCAGAATCTGCTCACCAGATTGCGTAGTCATAATGTGACTTTGTCGAAAAAAAAAGAAAAAAAAAAAGAAGAAAACCAAGATATTTCACTATGAGGGCGAATAACTTTGACCTTGGGTTTGTACGCACACGTACAGAGGGCAAATCTTTGGTGGTGGCAGAAATATTTCAGTGTTTTTACTTTCAGGGCATGCAGAGCGCGGGGAATCGGCGGCTGGTAATTGCGCGGCTTCTTGGCCGTGCGGCCGCCTCTGGCGCGCCGGGTACATTATTTACAAGCCGGCCTCGCCAGCAGCCACGCCGCCATCAAACATTCAGACGCTAATTTCCTGCTGGTCCTCACTCGCCGCTCCCACTACATTCGTGCCACCCCGCCCTGTGTTCTCACACGCTTGTTGTTTGGAGGCCTCGCGACGTGTGTAGTGCCACGTGTAACGTTGCTGTCTGCTTGTTGTGCACATTACAACGTCCGTCGGCGCCGTCCTCAGCTGTATACGAAATACACATTATAGTGTTCTTGATTATTATCTAGTATGGACTAGTCTTCTATTACGAGGGAACTTCAAAAATCAATAAAGGTGTGACAGAAAGTCACGTAGGACGTTGGCGACTGTTCTGGTAATATGCTTAGATATGGAGTTAAGCTGGTCGCATAAAAAATCATACGGAAAGTGAAGAATGACTTTATTGATAACGAAGTGTGCATGACCTGTTTCGGAATTATTTCTATCCTCAGAAACCCAAGCGGAAAAGTAGCAAAAGGACAACAGCGCTACCATGAGATGACGGACTACCTCATCTGCCATCTCATGTTATGTAAACAACAAGTAAAGCTCTTGTACTTGTGATACCTTTGCTCTTGGATTTCTGAAGATGGAAATAATTCCGAAAGGCGTCACGCGCACTCAACGATCAATAAAATCATTCTTCACATGTTTACGACCTTTTATGCGACCTACCCAGCTTAACTACGCATGCACACATATTTATTTTCGAAAAGTAAGTTGCACATTATTACACCAGGCCAAGTAACTCCTGTTAGTCGCTGCAGTACACTTCAAAGTGTCGTAGGTACATGACACTATTTTTCATAATAGTCGCCAAGAGTCTATAAACAGTGGTTGTAGCTTTCTACCACTTGTTCAGCTCCTCGACTATAGAAATCCACTCCTATCTATGTGAACGTCGCAAACTCAGGAAAATCACTTTCCCACCAGCTGTTGTTCCAATTTCCGGTAAAGATTTACTGAACGTTGCCATGTGTGGTCAATGTCGACGGCAATTCTTCCCGATGGGCATCACTTGGGTCCGTTTGGCTTTGGTCGAATTGTTGACATCATTTCACTACGGCTGGACACGACATTGCATTTCGGCCATTTACCGCGTGAATTGCACAGGAAGTTTGTGTCCAACTAGACGTCGTATCCGAAAGAATCGTACTGTCTCGTGTACTTCAACGTTGGAGTATATTACCACTTGCCGCGCCATTTCATGGGGCTTGGCCTGTTATCTGTACTGTAGCAGAAATGTGTCTGCAGCATCTTCTAGTCTCTTCTCAAAATGTGCGATTCTTTCTGCACAGTTGTCTTAGCGTGGAACAAAGAGTTTAATTTACTTTCTGAGGTCCGTACGTATATATTGTTCTAATGTCGTTGTAGAGTGCTACTTCTCTGTATATTGTTAAGAATGGTTCAAGCATACGAAGGAATGGAGTACTAGGTTTAACGCTCTGCCGACAACGAGTTCATCAGATATAGAGGAAAAGAGTGCTTTATGGAGGCCTGGGAAAGGACTCGGACAAATACTAAACAAAGAAACGATCCAGGCGTTTGCTTTAATCAATTCCCGATCATGGAAAAATACAAGTGGCTCTTAGCACTATGGGACTTAACATCTGAGGTCATCAGTCCCCTAGACCTAGAACTTCTTAAACCTAACTAACCTAAGGAGATCACACACTATCGTTCCGGTGATGAGCGTGAAATGATGACAAGAACTACACAACAAGCAGTCCACGGGCGGAGAAAATCTCCAACGCTGCTGAGAATCGAACTTGGGCCCGCTGTATGGGAGGCAAGCACTATACCATCCAGCTTAGCAGACGGATGGATCTGGCGCGGGGAGGGTGGGAGGGGGGGAGGGGCAGAAGGATACCTCCTGCTTACTGATTTGGCGATTTTATTATTTGGCCCGGGCAGCGCTGGGTAGCCGCCCAGCTGAGGCGCTTTGCCACGGTTCGCGCGGCTTCCCCCGTCGGTGGTTCGAGTCCTCCCTGGGGCATGAGTGCGTATGTTGCCCTTAGCGTAAGTTAGTTTAAGTTAGATTAAGTAGTGTGTAAGCCTACGGACCGATGATCTCAGAAGTTTGGTCCCATAGGAACTTACCATAAGTTTACATTTTCTGTGGCCCGAGACGGTGTTGTAAAAAGGTTGTTATAATTGGCTAAGTGGCTGACAGGGTTAAATTCCAGAAAAAAAATCCAAATGTTTGGGGTTTCATTCTAGGATACTTCATCTGTAATTTATTGCTTATTCTCCCTCATGCAGTGCTTCGTGCATGTGCAAGATGGCAAGAACAGGTTGTTCGTAGGGCCCAGTAATGTTCCATTGTGTCCACACGGGTGTCAATAAAAATGGAAAACGAGAGACGCCATCAAACCAGAGCCGCACACGAACGAACCGTTTCCTTTGATGTACCGACACTGCGAGGAACTTGTTCGTTGTTGGGCAGAGCGGCGCGGTTTGCCACTCACACTGGACGTGCCACGCGGCGCCAAAAATCCCTCCCTGGTTTTGGGCGGGGTGGTGCCGGTGTGGACTCAACCTTACGTTTAAAAAGTGTTCAATTAATTTAGAGCAAAACACATTATAAATATCCGGTAGATGGCACTGTCCTCGCAAATGAAATTCCCAGTCTTATTCCTTATAAGATGGCACCTCACTTTTTTGTTTCATATGTTGGAATGCGAAACCAGGAATAGCTCATCTCACTTGCTATAACATTTTTGTTGTTGTCTGATATTTTCGCTGTTACAATCAGGTGCTTGGGATCTCTTCACGTCTGTTTCAGAGTAGCTTAAATCACCGTAGTCATTCTTAAAAAGAGTGACATAAGTAGTTTATTTATGCTCATTATTAGGAGAAGGAAGTTCGAAGAAGCGGAAACTATCTGATCTGCACAGAGTCAAGACAAGAAACATTCCGATTATGAAAGACGAAACAAATTTACAAGAACTTAATACCGTAGACATGGAATATGTTCTTAATTCTACAAACGCATCGATTAACATTGTAAGGCACATTGTAAATGAAATGAGAAAAACTTTAATACAAAATATAGCACAGTTCAAGAACAAATTGTCATTACTTATTGATGAATCGACATCTGTAACCCATCCACACTCATTGTTATAATTCGTGAAGTTCTTTCCGAACTTTCAGCTCCAGTGAGCCTTTCCCTGGATTTAATAGAATTATCAAATGTAAATGTAAAAGGAATTCTAAATTCAATAATTAGTCATCTTGCGGATTTGAGACTCTTTCAAGATTACTTAAAGGGGTATTTACTGTCCATAGCTTGTTATAGTGCAGCCCTGCTATTTGGTGTCCATCATGGTGTAAGACGGCAAATGTAAGAGAAGATTCCTTCTATTATTTTCTGGCAGTGTGCAGACTACAGCCATCATTTGCCTGTTAATGATATGGCGAATAGAGTGGTAGAGGCGAACCGTTCCGGTAGTTTTATGGACAAACTTAACGTATCTTATCTTGTTTCACCTAAGAACGCTAGGGAACAATAGGTTTGTCCAGCGATTCTAGAGCTTCAACTTCTTAAAACTGGCAGAACTTCAAGAAGTCGCTGCGTTGCATCTAGGTTTCGCACCGTTTCTGCAGTGTGGCAAGACTCTGAAGATCTCGTTCACCACTCTCAGGAGGCAAAAGAAGACAGTAAAAGAAGAAAAACAGATCGCTGTTTTTATAAGGGCCTTATAGGAAAAATTACGTCCCAAGAGTCTGTTATTGAACTGGGCATTATGAGTGATGCTCTCCAAGTACTTGAAAGTATGTAGTTAAAGTTGACTGAGCTAAACAAAAATAAAAGATACAGTCCTGCAAATAGCTTGCCTGATTTTTATAAAAGTCTTAAAAAACCTGTTAAAAGGCGCCTGTTGCAAGAAGATGATGTTGATTTCTCTGAATGCACCATGACTTCAGATTTCTCGTACTGGCCAGAAAATCCTGGGCAGCACCTAACATTTGGTGAAGTCAAAATTAGGAGGGTAGCCGGCAAATTTCACTCAAATGTAAGAGAAGCAATTCGTGGTTTCCGTGAATATCTTCAAGAACATAAATTCTCCGATATACTTCTTCCTTTGAAGCTCCCTTTTTTGCGCAACTGTATTATCTCGCAGTGAATTAGAAAGAGATTTCGCTGGATTGAATTTATTTCATCTAGGTCATCTATGCTTGTATGGACAACGTCTCCACTGCTGTTCATCTGGATGGTAGGGCCTCCACTCACTCAGTTCAAACCTAGCAAATATGTTGATACACGGCTGCTCCAAGGCCTTTATTCTGCAGCCGATAGCAAAAGCAAGAAGCGGTCAGGAAAAAATGTGCCTACATTGCAGGATATATCAAAATTATGGAAGTTGCTGAAGTACCATTTTCTTTGTGAGTACCGGCACCTTTTTTCTAGAAAGAAACACGACGTGCAATTGTTCCTTTTATTGAACTTACGCTGTACTTAGGTCACATCGGGTACAAACTCTAAAGAGCTCAGATGATTTCACGAACTCATCTGTTTCGAGTTTGCGCATCTTCAGCGACTACGAAGAGCCTTGATTCGGCAGCCTTACGTTATGAAAATTTCATCTACAGTATAACAGTAATTAGTGCATGAGGACTTTAGTATGTCACAGTTCCGTTCCGGGTCACTAGGAAGTTGCGTTCTTTCTGAAGGTTACTCATTGCTCCATACTTACACATCTCATTTCGACTCGGCGTATATGAACACAACCGTTCATTTCTTCTTATTCGAAATGTCTGATCATTTCACGCCCTTCGCACCTTTCAAATACAGTTACACTGCACTTTTCATCTTCTTCGCATGCAAACGTAGATTGAGCCATATGCCGGCCGCTGTGTCCGAGCAATTCTAGGCGCTTCTGTCCAGAACCGCGCTGCTGCTACGGTCGCAGGTTCGAATCCTGCCTCGGGCTTCGATGTGTGTGATGTCTTTAGGTTAGATAGGTTAAAGTAGTTCTAAGTCTAGGGGACTGATGTTCTCAGATGTTAAGTCCCACAGTGCTTAGAGCCATTTCAACTATTTTTTTTTTTATTGAGCCATGGAATCGCTTGTGAACGATTAATGTTTATTTCGACCATGGGATTGACACTGATTTAGTGCGAATACCACCATTTTAATTCACATACAGCCGCCATCCTTACCGTTTCATAGCGGATCGCTTTTACGCTTGCAGTGGCGGAGGTATCGTTACTTTGAGTGGAGCTACTTCAGCTGTCATTTAGGACAGCCTTCTGGTATTACGCGTTCAGTCAAAGTGCAGATCTCGCAGCTCCCGAAAGTCGAATGCTTGGCTTTGGACGAGTAGTCGACAGAGAAAAAACTTCGGCGTTATTGTTTTGTTCCTACCTTAGCAACTCGAGCGCATCCGCTTCCGGGAAACGCCATCGCCCTTTTCTTAAGCGCAGCCTAATTAACATATCAAAGTAAACACCCGAGAGCACGTCTCGAGATTGAATCATCAAAATTTGATAGAAGACGACAATGTCTGGGAAGCGGCGCGGGCTTGAGACGTGATCCACACACACAATGTGAATCATTAATACGCCGCCTTGTAGCTACCTCACGCTCGGCGTGCTCCTTCCACGAACTTGGTTTACAACACGAGTCGAGATGAAATGCTCGCAGCGCGCACGCCGGCCAATATTATGACCTAGGCATGCTATCAGCTGACAGTAATACAGTTCCTTGAATTGGTGCACCAGCCAACATAGTAGACAGGGAAACTATCCGTCCGGTAAAATGAAAGTGCTACGGGAACGAGAAAGTTAATGGCTGTATGATGATGCGGTAGGACAGGCCCTCAATACAACATGAATCGTGATGTCGACATCACGAATATTGCGGTTTTTACTAAATACTGTTATGTTCTGATAGTCGCAGCAGTATTTGTAACATTTCATAATTCTGTCAAAAAGAAGACCGAGTAGTCACCTTTCAGAAACCAGGAAAAAACATTAGAACCTGTAAACATTATCTTTCCATCTCGCTTTTGAGAAACCTGTACAAAATATTTGTAAAACTATGTTGTAAATTTCAACAGTTTCCGTCCAGGAAAATAATGCACAGAGCTTGCGCTAAATTTGACATAGCACAGCCACGACAGTTTCGTGATCGACAGAGGTACATAAGCAGTCTTTCTTTCTAGTTCTTACTAGTCTGGGAGCTAGTTTGGGATAGTAATTAATCGTTGTTATCGGTATAGTTCTCACTAATGGTATGTTTTTTACGTATCTAATTACTATCATTATGTCCCACAATTACCTCGCCGTATATCATAAGGTAAATAATAATAATAATAATAGTAGTAGCAGTAACGTTAATACGGAATTTTCCAAAGTAAAGTTGTCCAAAGTACCTTCACCATTTTGTTGATTCGCAACGTACAACTTATACTTCTGCACTGATGCCATTCACTGTTATTTGCCTCTACCTAAACGTGTTCTGCATTAGTGTACAATCTTCAGTAGGTTAATCTTTCTGTTTCTTCTTAGATGTATTTCTTACCAGTTACTAGTAATTTTTCGTTCAGCAGTACTACTTTCCATACAAACTGATCCAAGTCTTTGGTATTCAGTTGTCTTATTCACCTAAGACCAATAACTTAATTCCAGAACAATGCAACTTCATTTACTTGAATGATGTTTCGTTAGCTCAGTTTGCTTGTCAACGTTGTGCTACTCAAAAATAATTTTTCATAGATTGTCAAAGTATATGTTACAAGGGCACTGCATGCATTATAATTTAAAACTGTTATAGAGTCTTTTTAATAAATTACACATAATTTCCTTCCGAACTGTCAAGTATCAAGGAAAATTAACACTGTTAACTAGAACGTATATGTAATTAGTCCGATAATATGAGAGCAAGTTCAAGAAATGCAATTTCTTCTGAGATAAACCTTTATTATTTCATAAAATCAAAAGTATTAAAATATAAACACTGAAGTTTTATCGTACCATATTCATTTTATCGAATATAATGCCGTATGATGTATCGATGAAAATAAGTGCACTGAATAATTCTGAGATGTGACATTCGTCGTAAGTCTGAGTTAATACTAAAATTGGAGCACCTATTAGTCAACCAAGGAAGGATGCGATTCATGAAAGGCTTCCGTAAGAGGAATCACCCTGTGTGCATTAAATCCATTAAATGAGAATATTCAGTAATTTATCAGGTGGCACTGTTACAATAGTGAGCTCAAATGTATTGCTACTAGGCCAAATCAAAATTTACGTTAGACTGCTTATACTTCCCAAAGTAAATAATGTCGATTCTTTCTAGGTACGTAAGGGTAGAGCGCCGCATTTGTTTTAACAATCGCTAAATTAGGATTCAATGCACATGAATTAATATGTGCATATTTGCCCCCGCTGTATATTCACAAATGTATGACAGCAATGTTTGCTTATTTACATAGTGTGGCGTTCGATACTGAAACACATCATATCCAAATAAACAAGCATTTACGATGCGGATTTATAGGTTATTTGGCGTACACTTAACTAACACATCTGCAAAAATATCGCTACCGCTCGCGTGCGCATCCAGTATTATTTTATTTCATGAGTGGAACTGGATATTCTTATCGGTAATAAAAGAAGAAATCTCACACTGAAGTTATGAGAAACTATATCTCGATGCTTATTTGGTTCGTCATTGTTGTTGTTGTGGTCTTCAGTCCTGAGACTGGTTTGATGCAGCTCTCCATGCTACTCTATCCTGGTTCGTCATAAGACATCTGAAATACTTAAGGTACCACAGTGTTTAATTTACCTCCTGGCGAAATATTTCAGAAAATTAATATTTTTTCGTCGATTATTGTGCTCAGCTGGTACACGCTGGACTCGTTGTGTTTTCACTCCCATTTTCCGTAGTAAAATGGATTCGCAATATCAGGATATCAAAACAATTGTAAAACACAATCTCAAAAGGATGCTTTCACAGAAGATATCACTTCTCAAAATGATCAACTATTTATGCAACAAATCATCAGCAAAACTTCCACGGTAGTTGAAGATCGGAAGACGAAACAGGCTCTTAACGTTGAAGACGGTACTGATTCACTGATTGCCAACGAAATACCCTCTAACTGGTCGTACTAGTTTCATCACCGGCAATACTGACGTGTCGTGTGTGGATCTTCTTTGTTATGATGCAGAATGTATTTTCCCTGATCAGACGTGCATTTTACTCTTTCTCTGCTTCTATCCATCGTTTGCACGGTACGGATATCTCAGAAACAAAATGATACACAGAAGCATTCATATAGCAACTCTGGTTTCTTCTGTCTAGAAACAAGATCTCATACTATGGTCCGCTCTGCTGTACATCAGATTCATATCTGCCTGCCTACACCCAAGCAAGACTTTCTGACTCATAAATTCTACACTCTTTAAATTTGGGAAATTGATCAGTCGAAATGTACAGAAATATCAAAATGATTCAAATGGCTCTGAGCACTATGGGACTCAACTGCTGAGGTCATTAGTCCCCTAGAACTTAGAACTAGTTAAACCTAACTAACCTAAGGACATCACAAACATCCATGCCCAAGGCAGGATTCGAACCTGCGACCTTAGCGGTCTTGCGGTTCCAGACTGCAGCGCCTTTAACCGCACGGCCGCTTCGGCCGGCTACAGAAATATCGAATGTTGATATTTTTATGTAGCAACACGCTGATATTGTGGGGAATATACCCTGATCTTCTAAAACGCATGGGATACATCGTAAAATCGTATCACATCTCCTTTACCCTGGAGTAGTGCAGAACTCGATATGGTATGAACTCAAAAAGTAGTTCGAAGTCCGCAGCAGATGAGTTCTGCCATGCTGCCTGTGTAACTGTCCATAAGTGCTAACGTGTTGCCGGTGCAGGATTTTGTGCAAGAACTGCCCTCTCTCTTTTACGTCCCATATTTGATAGATGTCATTCATGTCGGACGACATGGGTGGCCAAATCATTCGCTTGAATTGTCCACAGTGTTCATCAAACCCGTCGCGAACATTTGTGCCTTGGGGACATGGCGCATTTTCATCCATAAAAGTTCCATCTTTGTTTGGGAACACAAAGTTCATGAATGGCTACAAATACTGTCCAAGTAGCCGAACCATATCCAGTCCGTTATCATCTGAATTAGGGCAGGAATCCAGTCCATTCCATGTAAACACAGCCTATATGATTATGGAACCACCACCTGCTTGCACAGTGCTTCATTGACGACTTGAGTCCATGGCTTCGTGGAGTTTGTGCCGCTGTCGAACCCTACTAACAGCTCTTACCAACTGAAATCGGGACTCATCTGACCAGTCCACGGTTTTCCAGTTATCTAGGATCCAACCGATGTGGTCAGAACCGCACGAGAGGCGCTACGGGCGATGTCCTGTTGTTACCAAAAGTAGTCCCGTCGGTCATCTGCTGCGAGAGCCCACTAACGCCTAATTTCGCCGCACCCTCCTAACGGATACGTTCGTCATATGTCCCACATAGACTTCTACGGTAATTTCACGGAGAGTTGCTTGTCTATTAGCACTTACAGTTCTACTCAAACGCTGCTGCTCTAGGTCGTTAAGTGAAGACCGTCGACCACTCCGTTGCCCGTGGTGAGTGGCAATACCTGAAATTAGGTATTGTTGGCAAGCTCTTGATACTGTGGATTTCGAAATATTGATTTCCCTAACGATTTCCGAAATGGAATGTCCCATGTGTCTAGCTGCAACTACCATTCTGCGTCCTACGTCTGTTAATTCCCGTCGAGCGGCTATAATATCCACACGAATCACTCGAGTACTAATGACAATTCCGCCATTACACTGCCCTATTATATCCTTTGTAGCGATACTACCGCCATCTGTATATGTGCATATCGCTATCCTATCACTTTTGTCACCTCAGTGTCTGTAAGTACATCAGCAGACTGATTTGTATCGATAATATCACTCTGTTACTTAACAAATCCTATTTCATTGTTGGTTACAAACTTCATTTGTTGGATTGTACTTCGAAAAGCCTTAAAAGCTATCTCAGAGGCAAAAGTTTTTCGTTCCAGATGAAGCAACATATGTTTATTTTTTTAAGTCCACGTTCAAAAGGCTTTCGACAATTGTCCATTACTAATTAGTAGTAATTATGCTAGTAATGATACCAGAACTAATTTTAATCAAATCGCTACTAACTTTGACAGGTGTCAATAGTGAGCTGTGTGGCTTGTTCGTGAAACTTCCGAAATATGCTGCTGTACACTCAGCATTATGCGTAACGTATAGAACCACTGATGCTTTCACGTTCATGTGACAGGTGTTTAGAAAAGTCATCTACTTTATCAAACCTGGGACACAAGTTAATTTATAACAGCTATTAAAATGGGCAGTTTATGCTATAAAGTACAAGAAAATTTCACAACCTTGAATAAAACTTCATTTTAATGTTCTAGGACACATTCTCTTTCTTACCAGTGAATATGTGTTTCAGTAGAATGGTATAGAAACATCCCTTCTGGCAACGTTACAGCATAGTGCTGGCATTATGTGTTGTGTTTTTAATGTGCTGAAAATGCTGCATTCATAGAGTCAGAGAAATGGAATGAATATCATTCATCGAGTCCATCCAAACAGAACCAACCCGAACTTTTGACTTAATTATCGATTTCCTCTTATTTTTCGAATAGACAATAAGTAGTTCTCACTTCAGTATTAGCATGCAGAAGTAACAGATATTACGGACTACTGCCCCCACCCACCCCCGTTCTTCTCTAGGGACACTCGTCACGTCAGTTAGTTCACTGAAATAGAACGAAGGAAATCAATGGAGATGAAACAGCTTAAAGCAACTGCATGAAGCGTTATCCAGAAATACTGAATCTGTCATTTAATGGATACTCATATTAGTTGCACTTCAAGTTTAGCATTACACTGACATTATTTCATTTTATTTATTTCATCCAAATAGACCTAATATAGTATAGTCTCTTGCAATTCCTTGCTGACTTGAGTAATCTATGCTCCGTAATAGCTCTGTTTCCGAAGTAGTCACTGAATGTTTGTTTAGATTAAGTATGACTTCATCACCACTCTAACTTCGTTCGGATACAATTAGAAATTTGCGATACGGAATATTTATCTTTCTATAACCTCCACGTGGAACTCAATAACGTTTTAATTTGGCAACGAGGAAAGTGGCCGCGGAATTTGGCAAGTTACTCAGAAATGCCTAAAGCAGGGCACCACTCTCACTTGCTCAGACCCTTAATCACAGCACAGATTCACCGATTTTTTTATTGCAACGTTGACTTCGAGTTCGCTAGGAAATACATCAAAGACGAAACTTTTCAATATGAATTATTACTGAGTTGTTTTTCTTTTAAATCTCGAAGCTCGACGTCGAGGGTTAGCGGAAGTTGAAGGATGTTGATATAATATTCACGAGGGTCGGCATCCTTTGGCAAAGGCCGACTCAGCGCTATAGAAGAATGTTCCATTGAGAAGCGCGCACACAAATACGGACGGTCGTACACAAAGAGCACTGGGACGGCCGGGCACAAACAAAAAATACGCAGGGACGCAGACGTGTGATGGCCCTCTCCAGTAATTCAATTTCGGAGAGCATTCCGGCATAAAAAACTATGAGCTTCCTGCAGTCTGAACACGTGCCGCGTGAAGTTCTCGCTGGCGGCCATGCGCCTCCGGCGTTCACTTACACGCATAAACGTCGATAACATTTGCAACCGTCGCCTACGGAGTGGCTCGTTGCGTTGAGAAATCCTCCGCTGGTATTCACTTACGAGATGCGTTTCAGAATGGAGTGTAAGAAGACACCAACGGTCACGGAGAGACCATTGGAAATTGTTCTACAGTGATTGTCTAAAGACTCACAGATTTTACACTAAATACCAGAGTTCGAAAATTACACACAATTAAGAAAAAGCTCATATGTCATTAATGACTCCGGTGGGGCTGCAGAAGGCAGTAAAGATTCATCACAACGTATTTGGCACGCACTCTCTTTCTGCTGTACCAAGTGAGGGGAGATCTCGTTGGTAAGACACTGGACTCGCATTCTGAAAGATGGTTCCTTTAAATAGGGCAAGGTCGATTTTCTTTCCCATCCATCTTGGATACACGATGGTGCTGCTTCGCTAGTAACCACGTTTTCGACTGGGTGATAAATCTTAACCTTACTTTCTTCCTTAACATGCCTGTGTATAGCATAAGGTCAGATAGGGAACAATGGAAAAGGAAATTAGCATTGATAAGGTGGTCGGACGAGGGCGGGGAGCATCATCTTCCCGACCACGAGCCCAGTGCCTGCCCACTGCGCCTACTTGTTAGGAAATTGGCAATTTGTGGTAAGGTCTTATGGAACCAAACTGATGAGGTCATCGGTCCCTAAGCTTACACACTATTTAACCTAACTTAAACTAACTTACGCTAAGGACGACACACACACCCATGCTCGAGGGTGGATTCGAACTACCGACGGGGAAGCCGCGCGGACCGTGACAAGACGCACAGACCGCGCGGCTACACCGCGCAGCTGCTAATTAGGTATCTGCTTTGCTGTCTAATCAACGTATACATCCTCTCGGATCTCTGTCCGATGTGAGTACTCTTATCTGCAAAGTCTAGGAGAAACACTGGTTCTCATCAGAACAAAATTCTCCGTCCCACTCCATTACTTATCAATGTTCCCTAATTCTTTTCGGCAATAGGAGCATGACTTTCTAATCATATCCTTCGCGACAGTAGAGAATCACATCTTAGTTAACGACTCATCTATTGAAACAAAGCAAACGTCTGCTCTCGTTTGGAAGGCACTAAAATTCTAAATTTGTGGTAAGGTCTTACGTGACCAAGCTGCTGAGGTCATCGTTCCCTAAGCCTACACAATACTAAATGTAACTTAAAGTAGCTTACGCTATGGACAACACACACACCCATGCCCGAGGGAGGACTCTAACCTCTGACGGAGTGATGGAAGGCACTCTTAACGCTATTAAATCTTACTACCCTCGTTTTCCTGCAGATAGTTCTCATTCTTAAATTACGATCTGGGTCAGCCACCCTGAATATGTCTCTCTTGGAACCCTCTATGTCATAGTACCTAATTTTTGCCTTTTCATAAATACATAAATAACCTTTATTGCTACTTTTATAATAATAATTATTATTACTCATAGCGAACATTAAAAATGTTTCCAAAGCACAAGATAAATAGAAGAGAGCATGAAAGGGAAATGGTTTATAAATTAGCGAATTAAATTTACAACGAAAACTACTCTCAGTAAAAGCAAAAACCTACAGTGCCTTTACTCTGTTGAATGTTTAGTCCTCAGCAAAAAGGGAAAACTGAACAGTTGGAGAACACGTAAGCAAAGGTGCTATGTAATGTGGATGAAACTAAAAACTGATGAAATATGCACCCAGAATGATAAACTACATGTAGTCTTAGACACTGGAGACTTCCGTTTTATGGTCATCTGCTTCGAATGAACCTGGAAAGTCTGACTAAAAGATATTTCACTATTTGGAGAAAAATCCAAAACTGCAATCCAGTTGGTTCAAGAAAGTGGAAAACGCCTTCTAACAAATTAACGTTTCGAAATGATAAATTCTTGACAGGCAAGTTTTTGGAAACGAGATTAGAAAGTTCGGGGGTTTTGATGAAAGGTTCCGAAAGATGAAAGAACAGATGAAAGAAGAAAAGAACACAGTGACAGAATGAAGGAACACTGGAAGGACTGAGGATAGGGAAAGAAAACAGAGACGTGACGAAATTACTTCACGTAGTCCGTAGATGGCCGAAATCGAAGAAGAGTGAAGAAGAATTATTGTTACTAATAGTAGTACCAATAATAATAGTAGTAATATTTGTGTTATAATTGTTACTAACTAGAACTGATATTCCAAACGGTGGAATATACGCCCAGTAGATACAAAACATGATTTCTAATCGTTCTTCAGTTTCTATTTCTATTATTATTCACTATTTGCAAGTCTCAAAACCTAATCCAGTGTAAGACAGGACCTAATGGCCACAATCTGATAATGTTAACTAAATACAGGTAAACGAAAAAAAATGCAGTGTCCTAAACAGTTAATTGCAGACGTCTGAAATCGAGATCACACTTACGAAAACAATAATAACACCTGAAATCCTTCCCCAATAACTAAAAGATTAATAAGAGATACGATTCAGCTATTCAACCTAATTTGTAGCTACATGTCCACCAACCTATGAAATAGTTCAGGTGGGTTATGATGATGATGTTTGGTTTGTGGGGCGCTCAACTACGCTGTCATCATCGCCAGTACAAAGTCCCAATTTTTACACAGTCCATTTTTTTACACTGTCCAATCCAACCACTATCACGAATGATGATGATGATGATGATGATGAAATGATGGGGACAACACAAACACCCAGTCCCAGGGCAGTGAAAATCCCCAACCCGGCCGGGAAACGCTGATGGGTTACTGTCAGCTATGAGAAATATTTGTCCTTTAAGTCGGAAGAGTCCTTAGTGGCAGCTGACAGGCCTTTCTGCTCCAATGCATTTTAAACATGCTCTGTACTCTAAAGGATTCAGATACGATTACCTCTGTGGCTTATTCTTGCGGTGGATACCTGCACCTCCGACAAACTCATCCACCAGAACAGCTCTATGCGGACGAGCGTAATTGAAGAAATAATTTTAAACCAACGACAGGTCTGAAAAAATAGACATGCAGTAGCATCTCTGTACCTCTGTGGATTAATATAATTTTTCTAACATATCTTTTCGAAGTAGTAACACATTTTCTTAAGAGTTTATGTAGATAGGAAAAAGTCATGATCATTCACAGTCTTTCATCGTATTAACTCTCTCCATTTTCCTTCTTTTGGACTCCGCTGCATCCCGGATAAAAGAAATTAGGATGATCAGTATTAGAACCCTGCCCAGCTTCAAAAATTTTGTTTCCCCAAGTTATCCGTGAATTGATTAATGGTAAGGCCGAATTGTTTCTTGTAAATGAATACTGAAATGACTTAAATTGTTGAAGGTGATCGCTAAATATAAAATCAGTTTTTTCTCCTCAGTAGGGGAAACTCTGTTGGAGCTGATGGGATACATGTAAGATTCTATGATGAATATTGAAAAGAACCTGCTCCCCATCAAGTAGGTTACTGAAGTAATAAGGCATCCCAGGTTTTTTTAAAGAAAATGCCAATAATAACGGTCTTTGAGGTTGTTGTGTAGACAGGTACAGAAAACTATAGAGTTTTATTACTAACGGCGGTCTGTCATAGGGCTCCAGATCCTGTTTTATACACTATTTTTATTTTCCTTAGATGAACGGAAAATCAACTCCATAGGAACCGCCACTGAATATTTGGACCAGGACAATGTGACTGTCAACTCACTCTAAACGTTCAGGTGATCCCGAGGGTAGTAGATTTCGGCGCACGGTCTTAAGCTGTCTTGCGTGGGTTCTGAGGCGTCACTTATAATTCTGAATTTCCGCCTTGTGAAGAAAATAAGAAATTATAGAATACTGAGCAGCACTGTGACTGTATTACGACTTTCCGTGCAGTCACAACTTGGAATGTAATTATTAACGTAGAAAAATCATCACATACAAAAGTAATTTCATGCACACCCCAAGGGAGTGTTATATGATCTTTACTGCTGCGATATGTGTAAATGATTTTGTAGAAAATGACAGAAGCTTCTCGCGGTTGTTAGAGGATGATACTACAATTTGCGAATCGAATATGGAAAGGGGGAAGTCAATGGCGGGGCGTATCTAAAACCACCGGGGATCCCGGTATAGGAAAATTTTAGCTTTTGTTTTAAAATTGTGTAAAAGGTAACGAACACTTATAAAAGGAATTTTTTCACAAATTTAATAAACTCCTAAAAGAACAAATGGAACATTTTTTACAAACTGTAATGTAAATTGTTACAATTGAATCTTGATCTGTTCAGTTAAGAAGGAGATCGAACCTTCGTATTTTTATTTGTGCAAAACAGTCAACAATTATTTCCTTGATTTCATGGATGACATAAAAGGAAATTTTCTTACAATAAGAAAACCACAAGCACATTAATTTTTTTCACAAATTTGATAAAATCCTAAAAGAAGAAATAGAACATTTTTTGCAAACTGTAATGTAAATTGTTACAATCGAACCTTGATCTGTTCACTTAAGAAGGAGATCAAAACTTCTTATTTTTATTTGTGCAAAACAGTCAACAATTATTTCCTTGATTTCATGGACGACATAAAAGGAAAGCTTTCCACAATGAGAAAACGACAAGCACATTTAGTCTTTCCAAATTCATTGAGCTTTATAGATAATTTTTTATTCTTCCCAGTGTTGACAAACAGCGTTCTGCCTCTGATGTTATGGGGCTTGTCAAGAGGTTTATTACCAGTTTCGTAATGTCATCAAGATCATTGCCCCGATTTTCTTCGAAGATTAATTTCAGCAGCCCAGTTCATTTGCAGTATTCAAGAATACATTCCTTTAGTTGAGTTGCAAACATTTCTTCGCCAATCATGCATTTGCTTCAGTGGTGAGTACTATCTCTAGTGTGGGACGTTCATTCTTAAAACTAGCGAAGCATTACTTACTGACGAATTTAGTAGCTATTAAATGTTTAGTGGAGGAATATCTGTCCATCATATCAACATATAATAGGCACAGAAAACCTTAGCTTCTACTGCGAGTGTCTTGGGAGGACAGTACTTCGAGGATTTTAATTCCAAAATAGCAGCTTTGGATATTGTTATATATTCAGCTATTTTAAACACGCTAACTTCTCGGCATTGCATTTGGTTCTAAATTGTTTCTATATGACATATAAGCTCATGGACAAACTTTAAGATGTACTTGAAACAATCACGATTCATGTACACTCTAAGACAAGAAAACGACGCACCACGAAGGAATTATCCGAACCGGACGGAAATCGGTAGATGTGATGTGCATGCACGGACAAAGAAATGATTACAGTTACCCAAAACTAGGATGATTTATTCAACACAGAGAGATTCACAAATTGAGTAAGTAAATAACGCATTAGTCCACATCTCGCCCTTAAGCAAGTAGTTATTTGGCTTCACTCGAACTGACAGAGTTATTGGGTGTCCTGAGAGTATCGTGTCAAATTCTTCCAACTGGTGCGTTGGATCGTCAAAATCCTGAGCTGCTTGAAGGGCCCTGCTCATAATGTTAAAATGTTCTCAGATGAAGAGAGATCCGCGTAACTTTCTGGCCAAGGTATGGTTTGGCAAGCACGAAGACAAGCAGTAGAGCCGGCCGTTGTGGCCAAGCGGTTCTAGGCGCTACAGTCTGAAACCGCGCGACCGCTATGGTCACAGGTTCGAATCCTGCCTCGGGCATGGATGTGTGTAATGTCCTTAGGTTAGTTAGGTTTAAGTAGTTCTAAGTTCTAGGTGACTGATGACCTCAGCAGTTATGTCCCATAGTGCTCAGAAAAATTTGAAGGCGGGTATTTGCAGGCTGGTATTATCTTGCTGAAACGTACGCCCAGGATGGCTTGCCATAAAGGGCAACAAAACGCGGCGCAGTTGGGCCGTATGGCGAGCGACAGTCGGGTTAGTATCCCACAGCTGGCTGGGGCGGCTCCAAACACGTCTTCTACATCTGCATCTACATTTATACTCCGCAAGCCACCGAACGGTGTGTGGCGGAGGGCACTTAACGTGCCACTGTCATTACCTCCCTTTCCTGTTCCAGTCGCGTATGGTTCGCGGGAAGAACGACTGTCTGAAAGCCTCCGTGCTCGCTCTAATCTCTCTAATTTTACATTCGTGATCTCCTCGGGAGGTATAAGTAGGGGGAAGCAATATATTCGATACCTCATCCAGAAACACACCCTCTCGAAACCTGGCGAGCAAGCTACACCGCAATGCAGAGCGCCTCTCTTGTAGAGTCTGCCACTTGAGTTTGTTAAGCATCTCCGTAACGCTATCACGGTTACCAAATAACCCTGTGACGAAACGCGCCGCTCTTCTTTGGATCTTCTCCATCTCCTCCGTCAACCCGATCTGGTACGGATCCCACACTGATGAGCAATACTCAAGTATAGGTCGAACGAGTGTTTTGTAAGCCACCTCCTTTGTTGATGGACTACATTTTCTAAGGACTCTCCCAATGAATCTCAACCTGGTACCCCCTTACCAACAATTAATTTTATATGATCATTCCACTTCAAATCGTTCCGCACGCATACTCCCAGGTATTTTACAGAAGTAACTGCTACCAGTGTTTGTTCCGCTATCATATAATGATACAATAAAGGATCCTTCTTTCTATGTATTCGCAATACATTACATTTGTCTATGTTAAGGGTCAGTTGCCACTCCCTGCACCAAGTGCCAATCCGCTGAAGATTTTCCTGCATTTCGCTACAATTTTCTAATGCTGCAACTTCTCTGTATACTACAGCATCATCCGCGAAAAGCCGCATGGATCTTCCGACACTATCTACTAGGTCATTTAGATATATTGTGAAAAGCAATGGTCCCATAACACTCCCCTGTGGCACGCCAGAGGTTACTTTAACGTCTGTAGACGTCTCTCCATTGATAACAACATGATGTGTTCTGTTTGCTAAAAACTCTTCAATCCAGCCACACAGCTGGTCTGATATTCTGTAGGCTCTTACTTTGTTTATCAGGCGACAGTGCGGAACTGTATCGAACGCCTTCCGGAAGTCAAGAAAAATAGCATCTACCTGGGAACCTGTATCTAATATTTTCTGGGTCTCATGAACTAATAAAGCGAGTTGGGTCGCACACGATCGCTGTTTCCGGAATCCATGTTGATTCCTACATAGTAGATTCTGGGTTTTCAAAAACGTCATGATACGCGAGCCATAAACATGTTCTAAAATTCTACAACAGTTCGACGTCAGAGATATAGGTCTATAGTTTTGCGCGTCTGCTCGACGACCCTTCTTGAAGACTGGGACTACCTGTGCTCTTTTCCAATCATTTGGAACCTTCCGTTCCTCTAGAGACTTGCGGTACACGGCTGTTAGAAGGGGGGCAAGTTCTTTCGCGTACTCTGTGTAGAATCGAATTGGTATCCCGTCAGGTCCAGTGGACTTTCCTCTGTTGAGTGATTCCAGTTGCTTTTCTATTCCTTGGACACTTATTTCGATATCAGCCATTCTTTCGTTTGTGCGAGGATTTAGAGAAGGAACTGCAGTGCGGTCTTCCCCTGTGAAACAGCTTTGGAAAAAGGTGTTTAGTATTTCAGCTTTACGCGTGTCATCCTCTGTTTCAATGCCATCATCATCCCGGAGTGTCTGGATGTGCTGTTTCGAGCCACTTACTGATTTAACGCAAGACCAGAACTTCCTAGGATTTTCTGTTAAGTCGGCACATAGAATTTTACTTTCGAATACACTGAACGCTTCACGCATAGCCCTCCTTACGCTAACTTTGACATCGTTTAGCTTCTGTTTGTCTGAGAGGTTTTGGCTGCGTTTAAACTTGGAGTGAAGCTCTCTTTGCTTTCGCAGTAGTTTCCTAACTTTGTTGTTGCACCCCGGTGGGTTTTTCCCGTCCCTTACAGTTTTACTCGGCACGTACCTGTCTAAAACGCATTTTACTATTGCCTTGAGCTTTTTCCATAAACACTCAACATTGTCAGTGTCGGAACAGAAATTTTCGTATTGATCTGTTAGGTAGTCTGAAGTCTGCCTTCTTTTACTCTTGCTAAACAGAATCTCATTGGGTGGAGTAGAATTGTCTTTAGTGAGGAGTCTCGCTTCGATCTGAGCCCCCATGAACAGCGACGGCGAGCCTGGAGTACAAAAGAGAAACTAACTTCCATCAGGACGCTAGTGTTGTCACTGTGAAAGCGACAGTACTCTCTCTCCCTTGCAGCCTAGCGTGGAGCTCGTTATGTGCGCATGCGCACAGCAGCCTAACACAAAACCGCACAGTTCCATACACAGATTTTGTATCTTTTCATAAACTGGTGTGTGGCTACTAACATTAAACTTACGGACTGTGTACTGCTCAAGTACAACTAAAGAAAAATGATTCATTGCATTAAATTTTATCGAAATATCAAGTGGAAACGGGGGAGTCTGCATTTCCATTAGTGATCATATGTGAGCCACCGTTGGAGGAAATGGTAGTGCTATCCAAAGTATCCTGCGTCATACACTGCAAGGTGCCTTACAGAAAGTAATGTAAGCAAGAGAACGAACAATTCCAGGCACCATTCTAGTCAACATGGGCTCGTGCCCCATCTTTGAGGCTATTGTCGTCGACGAGATGTTAAACCTTAAGGTACCTGCTTCGTTTTGCTAGTTTCTGGAAAACCCAGTAGCTCTAGTCACATGGTACTGTAGCTCCCATGGGCATAGGAGTGAATTGTTGGTTAGTCGACGAGATTAAGACTGTTTTAATACGTTAGACCACTGACAGCTCGTACTGGCCACTGTTTTGGATTCGTACTTTCATTCAAGATTACTAACAAGACAGGTGACACAACGTAACTTCATTGCGATTATAGCTCTTTTTGCAACATCGAATGATCATTTGAGTTGGAGTAAAAGATACTGCCTGTATGCAAGGTAGCAAAGATGCTTTTCACATGTTGCAAAACAAAACAAAAACATAAGCGAAAGAGAGAGAGAGAGAGAGAGAGAGAGAGCCGGACAGCTTGTAGCCAGAGACATCAAAAAGAAAATTACGTTGGAACTACAGTGGCTCATCTTCCACTAGTCTACTGTTCTGTAAGAAGGTACCCACCGGAGCGACTCTAGGCGTCTTGAACTCAACCAAAATACACATGTGAAAAGCATAATCGACACACCACTGTTTCATCACAGGTTCCCATCCTAGACAGCTTACCTGGTTTGTACGATAGGTATACACAGCATTTGTACCATAGTCGTCTCATTAACTAATACTCTACATATCTGTCTCCGAATGTGCCATTGATCCACGAAGTTAATCGCAATAACAGAACAGAACAGACTGTGGCGTTACGACAAACAGATAATGTCCTCCAGTATATATTATTTGATCTCATCTCAGAGAGGTATTTGCTAAATATGAATCCAAAGGAATCGAATTGTAGGTGTCAACCCTTGGAGGTCTTAAACAGTCTCCGCAATAACGAATACTGAACACGTACTGCCACAAACACACGTCTAACAGCACCCAAAATTTATTCCAGAGGAAAGAATACTCACCACAAACGTCAGAAGTCGCTTCTGTATTGCTTTTATTATTATGAGAATGTGAAGCGCTGAGGTTCAGAACAAAAGAATGAGGAAAAAGTATTAACATTCTCAGTTGACTATTGACCTTAGGCTCAATCATATATCAAAGTAAGTTGCTTCTCAAAACGCATAGTTTATAATGGTTCACTTAAATCCACCAATTACTTCATAATCATGATCTAACGGAAAAGTTTCAAATTCATAGCAAGAAGATGACGTTGAGCTGAGCTGATCACGTAGTTAGAATTTCAAAGAAAAGACTTCTTAAGACTACTGCAGAAAAACAGCGTGAGGAAGAGAAAGACTCGGAAGTACATGCAAGAACAACACCCAGAATGAGATAGCTTGGTGGAATATCATCGGCGAATGTACAACCAATACATTAGACAGCAAGGGTGAGGCGAGGCTTGTGGGGTAATCGCCTGGTTGATGGGGTCTTTGACACATAGAACTAAAATACCTAAAATACACTCATGCTCATAAATTAAGGATAATGCTGACACATGGTGAAACAACGCTCTGGTGGCCGGTTTGCAGGTTTAAATCACCTCGGGGTATGACCATGTCGTGCATCTGAACTGAGGTCGTTGCAGGCTGGCGCTGGCAGCAGTCCACACGCAGAGGTGTGTTGGTACATGTCAGAGATTGGTGCATCGAGTAAGTGTGCAGACGTGCTAATGGTGACTGTGTTTTGAAAATGGCTCAAATAACACATACTGTTGACATTATGAGGGGTTGAATACTAGGGCGACTGGAGACTGGTCAAACACAGCAGGTCGAAGCACGGGCCCTCCGTGTGCCACAAAGTGTGATCTCAAGATTATGGCAACGATTCCAGCAGACAGGAAACGTGTCCAGGCGGTACATTACGGGACGTCCACAGTGTACAACACCACAAGGAGGCCGATATCTTACCATCAGTACCCGCAGACGCCCACGGAGTACTGCAGGAAGCCTTGTTCAGGACCTTACCGCAGCCACTGGAACAGCTGTCTCTAGACACACAGTCTATAGACAACTGAACAGACATGGTATATTCGACAGAAGACCTGCAAGGTGCATTCCACTGACCCCTGGTCACAGGAGAGCCCGTAAAGCCTGGAGTCAAGAACACAGTACATGGTCATTGGAATAATGGTCCCTGGTTATGTTCACGGACGAGTCCAGGCATAGTCTGAACAGTAATTCTCGCCGGGTGTTCATCTGGCGTGAACCAGTAACCAGATACCAACCCCTTAATGTCCTTGAAAGAGGCCTGTATGGAGGTCGTGGTTTGATGGTGTGGAGTGGGATTATATAGTCTGAACAGTGATTCTCGCCGGGTGTTCATCTGGCGTGAACCAGTAACCAGATACCAACCTCTTAACGTCCTTGAAAGAGGCCCGTATGGAGGTCGTGGTTTGATGGTGTGGAGTGGGATTATAATTGGTGCACGAACACTCTTGCATGTCTTTGACAGAGGAACTGCAACACGTCAGGTGTATCGGTACGTCATTTTGCACCAGTATGTCCGCCTTTTCAGGGTTTTCAGGGGTGCAGTGGGTCCCACCTTCCTCTTGATGGATGAATACGCACGGCCCCACAGAGCTACTATGGCGGAGGAGTACCTTGAAACAGAAGATATCAGGCGAATTGAGTGACCTGCCTGTTCTCCAGACCTAAACCCCACCAATCAAGTCTGGCATGCTCTCGGTCGACGTATCGCTGCACGTCTTCAAACGCCTACGATACTTCAGGAGCTCCGACAGGCACTGGAGCAAGAATCGTAGGCTATACCCCAGCAGCTGCTCGACCACCTGATCCAGAGTATGCCAAGTCGTTGTGCGGTCTGTGTACGTGTCCATGGTGATCATATACCATATTGATGTCGTGGCACATGCGCAGAAAACATTGGCGTTTTGCAGCACATGTGATTCAGGACGGTTTTCTCAACTTTATCTCCAAAACCGTGGACTTATAGATCTGTATTGTGTGTGTTCCCTATGTGCCTATGCTATTAGCGCCATTTTTGTGTAATGCCACGTTGTGTAGCACCACATCCTACAATTATCCTTAACTTATGAGCATGAGTGTAAGCAGACGAACAAAATTAATAAGTCACTAGGCATTCATAATCAAAAATCCCTTCTGAACTACAAGTCATTATGCAATATCGTTCTCGATTGTGGATTTATCTGCCCCTTTGCACTAGAGATGTTTTGTGTCTCCACAGATTTAGAGATCGTGTAAAGGCATGTTTCACAGAACAAACCGAGCGAGGTGGCGCAGTGGCTAGCACTCTGGACTCTCATTCGGGAGGACGACGGTTGAATCCCGCGTCCATCCATCCTGATGAAGGTTTTCCGTGATTTCCCTAAATCGCTCTACGCAAATGCCGCGATGGTTCCTTAGAAAGGGCACGGCCGACTTCCTTGCCCCTCCTTCCCTGAGCCTATGAGACCGATGACCTCGAGGTTTGGTGTCCTCCCCCAAACAACCAAATCCAACCCATAGAAGAAAGTAGGCTGTGCCTATATTTTCATCTGATTACAGTCCCAAGCGTGTTAGATCGTGTCTCAAACATGTTCATTCCTAGCCTCCTGTGTTATTAACCAGAACAGATAACCGCTCTAGGTGCCGAAAAACATGAAGACCTAAGCACACTACCGTCGAGCCCCAGAGAAACCAGTGAAACCGCTTTCCGTGAATGTTCATTTATACAATGTGGACCTACAGCGCGGATAAACCTGACGTAACTTAAGTTTAGCAGAAGTCATAAGCATGAATAAATACTAATTCTGGCAATCGACGATTATGTGCTTTAGACCCCTATGCTTCCCAGCGCCTCATATCTCATATCGAACAAACACTTTTTGTCTGCACCTGTTATGAATTTTTAAAATTTATCCATCTAGTATCATTCGAGAGCTTTAGAAAAGGTTTATAAAATTTCCGTTAATATCCGCTATAAAACGTTTGTCCACTATTTTCGGGAAATGGGCTGAATGTACGGCAAAGGGCTGACGGTGCATAACACTTTCACCTGCAAGCATTGTGAGACATATTGACATCCAACCTTACGCTCTCACACATGTGTAACAATTCTCAAACTATCTTGCAGAAAGTTTCACTGTGCATATTAACGAGCGTAATGCCATGGCTCTTTTGTCATCAACTGCCTTCAAACAATAACAATGAAGTACCTTTTTTTAATTGCAAATTATTAAGAACATTAAAATACACGGAAGCGCCAAAGATACTGGCATAGGCATGCGTATTCAGATACAGAGGTATGTAAACAGGCAGAATACAGCCCTACCGTCGGCAACGCCTATATAACACAACAAGTGTCTGGCGCATTTGTCAAACTGGTTACTGCTGCGACAATGGCAGATTATCATGATTTACGTGAGTTTGAACGTGGTGATATTGTCGGCTCACTAGCGATGGGACACAGTATCTCCGAGGCAGCGATGAAGTGGGGGTTTTCCCGTGCGACAATTTCACGAGTGTACCGTGAATATAGGAAATCCGGTAAAACATAAAATCTCTGACATCGCTGCGGCCGGGAAAACATCCTACAAGAACGGGACCAACAACGACTGTAGAAAATCGTTCAGCGTGACGGAAGTACAACCCTTCAGCAAATTGCTGCAGATTTCAATGATGGCCCATCAACAAGTGTTAGCGTGCGAACCATTCAACGAAACATCATCGATATGGCCTTTCGGAGCCGAAGGTCTACTCGTGTATCCTTGATGACTGCAGGACACAAAGCTTTACGCCTTGCCTGGGCCCGTCAACACCGACATTGGACTGTTGATGACTGGAAACATGTTGCCTCAGCAGGGGACTGTTCAAGCTGGTGGAGGCTCTGTAATGGCGTGGGGCGTGTGCAGTTGGAGTGATACGGGACGCCGGCCGGGGTGGCCGACCTGTTCAAGGCGCTACAGTCTGGAGCCGCAAGACCGCTACGGGCGGAGGTTCGAATCCTGCCTCGGGCGTTGATGTGTGTGATGTCCTTAGGTTTGTTAGGTTTAAGTAGTTCTAATTTCTAGGAGACTGATGACCTAAGAAGTAGTCCCATAGTGCTCAGAGCCATTTGAACCATTTGAAATAATATGGGACCCCTAATACGACTCTGACAGGTAACACATTCGTAAGCACCCTTTCTGATTACCTGCATCCATTCATGTTCATTGTGCATTCCGACAGGCTTGGGCAATTCCAGGAGGACAATGCGACAACCCACACTTCTAGAATTGCTACAGAATGGCTCTAGGAACACTCATATGACTTTAAACACTTCCGCTGGCAACCACACTTCCCAGAAATGAACTTTATTAAGCATATCAGGAATGTCTTCCAACATGTTCAGAAGAGACCTCCACCCCCTCTTTCTCTTACCGAGTTACGTACAGCGCAGCAGGATTCATGATGTCAGACTATTCTTCAGACATTAGTCGAGTTCATGCCACGTCGTGTTGAGGAACTTTTGCGTGCTCGCGGGGGCCCTGCACGACATTACACAGTTCTACCAGTTTCCTCCTATACTCTTCAGTGTATATTCGCCCCTTCCCATATTATCACTATCAGAAAGGTTTTTTTTAATTTCTCTAAAGGTATACAACAGACACCAGATATACTATTCAAAACAGCTTGTAGCATGATGTCAATAGCACACCCAGTTCGTTGGATGACAATACATTTCTGCACCGCACTGTATCATCTCTGAGTAACTTTTCTAGCTTTTGAGAAGAGTGTAAGTGGCCTGCAGCTTAATTCAAACACTTCGATAGAGTTCCGAATGGAAATATTTTAAAGCTCTATTACGCAGAGCTAAATTATAAATCTGTTGTAATTTAGGACGTCAGATGGGCTACATTCACTGAGAGAATTCTGAGAAAGTGTAGTGAAGATGCATAGAAGATTCCGTTCAAGATTCTTGTGTTTGGGATCATTATCAGATTGGATATAAGTAAGAAACAGAACAAATTCGATCGTACAGTGTTAGATTTGTCAATGGCTGCTTCAATCATTACGAAAGTGTTACAGAGAGTATCATGGGTATCACAGAGTATTTTGCCTAGTGTCCACTCATGGTAGAAGATCAGAAGCATACCACAGGCTAGGTTCTGTTTATATAACCGGGCTCAATAAGCTTCAAGGTTAATATTTAATCTTTTACTGCAAACATTTGTTATACGGGTGATCAGACAGTACCCCTGTGAGGGCGCTGATCCAGCGTGTACGTATGTAACGTAGGACGAATCTGATACTGGTATACACTTATCAGCCGAAACATTATGACCACTGCGCACCTTGACGTTGGATGCCACCTAGTGGCGCTGTGGGTACGTGAATCAGTAATAGAAGTATGTAAGCGGAGCAGACACGAACAGGGGATCACCACAGTAAAGATATGGGCTGCAAATGGGGAAATCCATTGAGATAAGCGACGTTGACAAATGGCAGATTATTATTACGCAGGGTCTGATTTCTCGAAAACGGGGAAGGTGGTCGAATGTTCACGTACTACTGTCGTGAGCACCTACGGATGGAAGTGGAATGACAGTAAAACTACCACTAGGCGCTAAATGGTTGGACGTTGATGACTCTTCACAGAACGTGGGTTTCGGAGGCTTGTCTGCTCCGTATAGTAGGATAGATGGTGATCTGTGGCATCTCTGCCGAAAGAGCACTATGCTGGTGGTCGCACATGTGTTTTGGAGCGCACCGTTCTTCGTAAATTGTTGAACATGGAGCTCTGCAACAGACTACCCCTACGTGTCCACATGTTGACCCAACGGCATCATCAAAAATAATTGCTGTGGGCACAGAACCATCGGGATTCGACCGTCGATCAATGGGGACACATCGACTCTTCGTGTGAATCACATTTTTGCTACACTAGCTCGCTAGCCGTCTTCACAAACTCCGTCATTGAGGTGAACGGCGGCTCGAAACGTGCAACGTGCCACGAACGCGGGCTGATATGAACAGTATTGTGTAGTGAGAGAGATTCACCTGCGCTTTCATGGTGCCTGTGGTAGTAATAGAAGACACGCTAACAGCTTCGAACCATTCCATCACTTCATGCTTGATGTCTTCACCGACGGTGATGTCATCTTTCAGAAGTATCATTATCCGTGTCTTCTAGTTACAACCACGCTCTAGTAGTTTAATGAGCATTACAGAGAACTCACGTTGATGTCTCGGACACCAAATTCGCTTGATGTAAATCGTATGGAACCTATTTTGGACGCTATTGGGCGCCACCACCGCGTATGCAACTCAGCGGCCCACGAATTACATAAACTGTGAGTAGATACCTAATGCCACATACCTCCACAAACCTACCAAAAAACTTTCGAATATCTGATATTCAGAATCAGTGATGTATTTCGTTCCAAAGACCGACAAACAAGCAATTAAGCAGGTGATCATAATGTTCTGACTCATCAGTGTTTAAGCACCGACTGGTAAGCAAGGGATTAGTCTGGCCCTCGTATTCTTCTGACGTGCGTACGATAATTGCGGAAACGTTAGCTATGGTGACGTTATTACCAAATGTGCCCAAACAGGATCGACGTGCTGTGATTCTTTTCTAGGCTGCCGAAGGACAAACGCCGGCACACATCCAATGGAGAACGAAAAATGTGTATGAGGCAGCACGTCTGTCGAAAACCACGTTTTGGAATGGTGCGTCAAATTCCGTGCTGGTCACGATTCGATACAAGACGCCAGTCTATTTGGGAGGCCAGCCAGAAGTTACGCCTACACAAGTGAAAGACACTCGAGCACTCGCCCCATAGTCGTCATCTCTCTCCATCGATTATCACGCTTTCGGTTCCTTAAAAAAGGCCTTGAAAGATCGACGATTCCGGTCGGACGAAGACGTGCAACAG
Source organism: Schistocerca piceifrons (assembly GCF_021461385.2). Classification (NCBI taxonomy): domain Eukaryota; kingdom Metazoa; phylum Arthropoda; class Insecta; order Orthoptera; family Acrididae; genus Schistocerca; species Schistocerca piceifrons. The sequence continues at coordinate 564,674,585 of NC_060149.1, forward strand.
GAAGTCACGAACTTCTTCACGCAACAAACACGGTGTTCTACCAAACGGATATCTTCAACCAGGTGCGTCGATGGGATGACTGCCTCTATGATCACTGCGATTTTTCCTGATTAGTGTACTGATGCTGGACTTCACGGCTTTTGATGGGGAACTTTTTGACCGATCCCGCTGCAGTCACCACCTTGCAGTCTTTTGCACCACTCAAAGACAAGTTCCCAGAACCATTCCCTAGTTCATGTAACCAGTTTAGCTTTGTAATCTTTTTCCGTGCTTCTGGAAAGGAATGAACAGTAATTCTTTATTTATCTGCTTGCAGTAGTTCCATTAATTTCATTTTAAGATCTGGTGTGTTTCGAGATACTTAGTGTCGCCTGAGTTGACTTTGAATGCAGATTTCATTGCTAAGTGTTATATTTGATGTTCATATTTAGCGTATAGTGCAATTTCTGTAGTGCACATAGGGATACGTTTGTGGTTAGTGTATGTTTGTCTGATTTTATGTAGTTTTACGGGATAGGAAATAGTTAGGAAGTTCGTTTGTTGTGTGAGGACACATGCTGCATTAGCTCCTGTCTGGAAACAGCTAATCCAGCGCTGGCCACCATCGATATGCTTCAGGCTGCTGCCATAAGCTGGATCAACTTTCGGGCACCAATGACGAAAGGTATGACATCTTCGTCGCCATGCGTACCTCATAGAAAGTCCGTTGTCTCTGCGTCTTCCGAGTCCCAAGACCTGATCTGTTTTTCCTTACTCGTGGCTGAGTGGTGGACAATGGTGATGCAGCAAATCTTTAGACGGAAAATGATTGTGAGAAATGGCCGCATGGCTACCCCTTAATCCATGGTAACACGTATGAGATGCTGCCCTGTGTTGACAAAACATCTGAGCCACTTCGACATGCCTCGTCTATTGAGATAATGTCCGATTTTCTTGACGATGGCTGGACAAGCATAGAGGGCGAACACAGAGCATAAGTACAGAGTTGATCGATGAAAATTTCAGTGCAAGAAGAGTAACGGAGAACTTCAGGAGAATAGCACACAGGCTGGGAAGAAGGTTAGTAAAGGTAAAGTCGTATGACATGATTGACTGGGAGACTCTGAGGTGCAGGTTTAACCGTCTAACTGCAAACGTTTTTTCTTTCCTTCGCGGACATTGGCACCTTTCCTTTACGAAGTGTATGATTAGTGTGTTACGTCTATCTTATACGTATCTATTACTGTAACGGTTGTGTGTGTCCAGTGTAGTGTCATGTTGACGTTGTATGATGATGAGAGAAGGGAGAGGGTGAAAACTAGTGCTGACACCTAGACTACTACTCTCGAATGACATCAAGGGGGCATCCGAGCTTAACGTCTTCATACGACGTACGGATCGCCATAAACAGCGTTTCATGCCCTTTCCTCATGAGACAATTCGAAGACGAAATTGGCGAAAATTCTGGTGATCTGAAACTTTACGCCAACACCTCTCCTCAACTTTTCCGGAAAAGCAGAGACAAATTTGCCAACAGCGTGTGGCATACCCGGGCGGTCATCCATCCTCCAAGTACCGGTCAGACCCAGCGTGACTTAACTTCGGTGATGCGACGGGAACTAGTTTATTTAAAGATGTAAGGCCACTGTACAAGGCTACCCTGTCACGAGGTCCCATTCGAGTAGTGGTAGTGGTTCCGCTGGCAGCTACCAAACACCCTGGTCACAACTGGCTTCAAGATGTAGTTCATACCGGGACCGTAGGTTGAATAAGCGCACGTAGCCTCGCACTCGACTCAGAAATACGGCTCACTCTAAACAGCATCATACTTCAGGTCTGTAGCCCAGAGGTAGATTAAACCAGAGTCTGCAACGATTCCGCGTCGATTTCAGATCAGAAATCTCTACCCCCACAATCAGGCAGAAGATTGTAGGGACCCCCTCAATATGTCAGGTGTGCACTATACACATGTAGAGGCTGCTCATGTACCAGAGTGCGTGGGGTGTGCACCCTCCATATGGTCAATGTTGTGTTATCTTCCGTAGTGCTTTAGTCCCTGCAAATCAGTGAAGCAGTGTTATAATGCGGTATTAGTAAACTGCAGGAGCGTCCAATTAACTTCACAGAAGTAGTCACAGTTATTAAAGTAATAATGCCCACATATTATTAGGAACAGAAAACTAAATAAATCTGTAAGTGAAAGGCAGCGAAATCCGATTTCAGGATACAAATTTGTCATAAGAACTGGTTGGACGTCAATGGTGATGGCGAATCTATTTTCAAAAAGAACTCGGTGGTATATGGTGGTGATATTATTGATTTTGAAGGTGAAGTGTCTCAAATGGCTCTGAGCACTATGGGACTTAACTTCTGAGGTCATCAGTCCCCGAGAACTTTGAACTTCTTAAATCTAACTAACCTAAGGACATCACACACATCCATACCCGAGGCAGGATTCGAACCTGCGACCGTAGCGGCCGCGCGGTTCCAGACTGTAGCGCCTAGAACCGCCCGGCCACTCCGAAGGTGAAGTAATCGGTATGCAAGTAAGTATAAAAGGTGAGACAAATAAGTACTTGGTGTTTTTATAGACCACCAGTATCAGGGGCTGTAATTGCAGACTTCTTGATAGAAAATTTGGATAACACTGCGAGGAAGTTTACTTGTCTTGCCATTGTAATAGGAGGAGACAGTTTGACAGTTATAGATTAGGACAGTTAAGTGATTAAAATATATATTAGAGACGTTTACAGAAATGACCGGTGACTCCTTGTAGAAAATATTTTTTCTCACCAAGAGTAACCGGAAACCAAATGTTGAGTATGTGAGTAGCCAACGTCAAATATTCAACTTTGCACACTATGCTGTAGACCAGTTTGTGCCGTGCAAGTCCGTTAGGAAGATTCTCCGTGGTTCAATATTCTTGATAGTTGCGACGAAATCAAAAAGCGTCTTATCATATATTTAAGAAAAGTCAAGCCGTTGTCGACTTACAAAAGCTGAGCGAAACCAATGTGAGTGCAACAAGGGCAAAGCAGAAGCGTTCGACAGATTCGTAAGTAAACTTACCAAACAGTATGGCTAAATATCCTAAGAAGTTTTTTCCTTAAGTAGGGGCAGTAGGCTGATCGGAATCACGTAATCGGCCTCTCAGTGACCATACTGGTACCATAGCGGATTTTTTTAAAAGTGGACAGTCGGAACACAGTACGTTCAATGATTGTATGACGGGTGTAGTGTCAGTTACTGATAAGTCGTCGCAGTATAGAAAAATTAACTAAAAACTCTGAGTAGTGGAAAAACATTTGCACCGGGTGAGATAACCGTGAGATTTTAAGAGATTTTGCGAGATATATTGTTTCCCTTTTAGCAGCACGTTATCCTAAGTCTTTCGAAAGCACCAGGTTCAAATGGCTCTGAGCACTATGAGACGTAACATCTGAGGTCATCAGTCCCCTAGAACTTAGAACTACTTAAACCTAACTAACCTAGGGACTTACACACATCCATGCCCGAGGCAGGATTCAAACCTGCGACCGTAGCGGCCGCGCGGTTCCAGACTGAAGCGCCTAGAACCGCTCGGCCACAGCGGCCGGCAAAGCACCACGAAGTTAGAGAAAAACGCAGCTCGTTATTTCCTTTTTCCAGAAAATGCACATAATTGTAGGCCTATATCGCTGATGTCGATCGCTTTTAGGCTGATGTGGCAAGTTCCGTGCTCACTTATTATGAACTTCTTGCAGACCAGTAACCTTCTCCGGAGGATTTCCGCGAATAGATATCTTGTTAAACTCAGCTCGCTCTCTTCATTCGCGACGTTCGAAGCGCTGTAGACAAAGGCACACAGGTTGATGCCATGTTTCATGACTTCCAAATAGCTTTTGTAATATTCTACATGTGGCAAAGAGAGCAAATTATGAGACCACGGAGTATGGAATCAACTTTGTTATGGGTGAACTATTGCCTGGTAAAGATAACTCAACATGTCGTTCTTAACCAGACGAAATTTTCACATGGAGAAGGAGGAACGAAGAAAGATTAGAAAAAGTGACTTTGGGAATACCGTAATGAAGTTTTGTTGGTTCAAATGGCTCTGACCACGATGGGACTTAACTTCTTTGGTCATCAGTCCCCTAGAACTTAGAACTACTTAAACCTACCTAACCTAAGGACATCACACACATCCATGCCCGAGGCAGGATTCGAACCTGCGACAGTAGCGGTCGCGCGGTTCCAGACTGTAGCGCCTAGAACCGCTCGGCCACAACGGCCGGCAAGTTTTGTTGGAAAGGAAACGTTAATGACATAACCAAACTATCCAGTAGAAGACATCGGAAACACGGCGAGCTAGTTCAGGTACGATGCTGTTACATATAGGAAAGCTGCATTTTCAGAAAACAAAGGGACAACGCAGTAAGAGATGGAGAGGATCAAAGACGATTGCAGAGACTGAACGTTTACCTTAACTTAAATAAAGAAGTTATATCGCACAAATGAGCAAAACATAAATTACTCTTCGGCTGTACCACTCGCGATAGAGCTCTGGAAACATTAACAGCTGGACTTTATCTAATAGAAACCGCCAGGAGCGACATGGTGGTCCGACCACATAAAACTAGCTGTACTTGAGGCAGATGCTGGGCTAATACTCATTACAAGTAACTTAAGGAAATGTAATTCATCGACGAATGAAGTGCCTAACAAAACATCGGTCCGACCGACTCTTGCGTGTAGCTTGTTAGGCTGAGACAGTTAGGATTAACAAAAGTGAAAGAGAAGATTCTACGACGAGCGATGCGTTTCGTCACGAGTTGGTTTACTAGTTCCGATAGAGTTTCGCAGATGCTCATGAGACTTCGGTGGCAGACGATAAAAGACAGGCATTCTGCGTATGGGACAGATTTACTGTTTGAAATCCGAAGGCTTAAGTTCCAAACATGATCATGACGGGAAAATCGGAGCAATCACAGGAGACGCAGAAGGTTACTACCAGTCGTTCTATCCACGCATTATTCGCAAATGGAACAGGAAAGAGGAATGGAGATTGTCACCATAAATACCCTTCGCTGTGCACTGTAATCAGTCTTGTAAGGATAGACGTCAATGAAGGTAGACACCATAAATTCTTATTGATGTTGTAAGAGGTCCGAGCAGATGTAATTTCGATGCGCTGCCTGCGATGTGCAAGGTATAAGAGAATCTCTGACCAGAGAGCAGTGTTGATTGCAGTAGGAACTGTGTAGCTGTAGCAGTAAGTTGTTGCTTGTCTTCAGTCTGCTCTGGTCTGGTCTGGTGTATCGTGTTGGCTGGGCCGGTCGCGGTGCAGCGATGCCGGAGCCTGAGTATTATTGTATAAGGTAAAAAGCAGCATCGCGCATATGTAGTAATGTCATCTCATGTTTTAAAAATCTAGTAATAATAATCTTTCTCATAAAAAGTAACTTTTAACAACCATTCATTTCAATTTAAAGAATTTACTAATTTCTCCCATCCATGATCATCCCGATTGTTGCAAAAGAAAAATCAATTGCTTCCTTTCATAATTGACAAATCTATCGGCCAGCATTGCACAGGGCTGTGCCAGACAACATTATTTTAAGAGCAGATATATATGCGTTATCCGGCGACTTCATTAAGGTAACAATTTTTTCTTTTTTATTCAGAATGGTCTTTCAGGGCCATGATGCAGCACTGCTGACGTCCAAAATTTAGCAGGTTAAATTCACAGTCAATTATTGAAAAATTATAAGTGAGTGACTATTTAATTGAGAGGTTAGTTACATTGTATTATCACCAAGTTACTGAATTTATTTTTTTTTGTTGGGACGTTACACTGAATGTGAACGCCATAATTATAATTTTTTACTGTTGAGAGGTTTAGGAATTTTTCTGTTTTGAGGTTCCACTAAACGCGAATATTATTCATATTATTTATTTTATTTTGTGGGGAGGTTACACTTATGTAAGAGGTCCGAGCAGATGTAATTTCGATGTATTGCTCATGCGCTGCCTGCGATGTGCCAGGTATAAGAGAATCTCTGACCAGAGAGCAGTGTTGACTGCAGTAGGAACTGTGTAGCTGTAGCAGTAAGTTGTTGCTTGTCTTCAGTCTGCTCTGGTCTGGTCTGGTGTATCGTGTTGGCTGGGCCGGTCGCGGTGCAGCAATGCCAGAGCCTAAGTATTATTGTATAAGGTAAAAAGCAGCCTCGCGCATATGTAGCAATGTCATCTCACGTCCCACGTAACTGTTTTAAAAATCCAGTAATAATAATCTTTCTCATAAAAAGTAACTTTTAACAACCATTCATTTCAATTTAAAGAATTTACTAATTTCTCCCATCCATGATCATCCCAAGTGTTGCAAAAGAAAAATCAATTGCTTTCTTTCATAAATGACAAATCTATCGGCCAGCGTTGCACAGGGCTGTGTCAGAAAACATTATTTTAAGAGCAGATATATATGCGTTATCCGGCGACTTCATTGAGGTAACAATTTTTTCTTTTACCGCTGGATATATTTCGTAAACAACATCAAATACTGACGAATCGATTCCACAGACCGAACGTGAGGAGAGGGGCTAGTGTAATTGTTTAATACAAACCATACAAAAATTCACGGAAGTATGTTTTTTAACACAAACCTACGTTTCCTTTAAATGGAACCACGTTAGTTTTGTTAGCACATCTGAACATATAAACAAATACGTAATCAGTGCCGTTTGTTGCATTGTAAAATGTTAATTACTTCCGGAGATATTGTAACCTAAAGTTGACGCTTGAAACATCCGACGTTCAGTAGCGTGTTGCAACAAACACGGGCCACGGTCGGCGAGCAGCATCTGCAGGGACATGTTAACGATGACGACCGTGTTTACGAGTGTGGCTGTAGTGCACTGTTGTGGTTTTGTCTAGCTGTCGCAGTGTCTGCATGTAGCGCTTGCTGCTTTTGTTATTCTGCATTCGTCTCCGCACGCAGACCAACTGTAGTACACCGTGTTACCAGATGTCTGTGATAGTGTAGTGTTGTAGGAACTGTGACCATGGTGTATTCGAACTCTGAAAAGGCGGAGATGATACTCATCTACGGCGAGTGTCTACGAAATGCAGCTGAAGCCTGGAGGGTGTATGCAGAACGGTACCCGGACAGAGAGCATCCAACGTGCCGCACATTGCAAAACATCTACCACCAACTGTATGCAACAGGTATGGTCGTAGCACGCAAACGGGTCCGTAAAGAGTCAAAGTAGTGTCATGCGCATACTGCATCGTCACCGCTTTCACCCGTTTCATGTGTCGCTACATCAGCAATTACATGGTGACGACTCTAATCATCGAGTGCATTCCTGTCAATGGGCATTAAAAGAGAATGCGTTGCAGTTCTACCTGTTTACCGATGAAACGGGTTTCACAAACCACGGGGCAGTGAATCTACGGAACATGCATTACTGGTCCGTGGACAATCCTCGCTGGCTCAGACAGGTAGAGCGACAGCGACCGTGGACTGTAAATGTATGGTGCGGAATGATTGGCGACCACCTCATTGCTCCTGACTTCATTGCAGGGGCCCAAACAGCTGCAACATACATCGCGCTTCTACAGAATGATCTGCAAACTTTGCTCGAAAATGTCCCACTGGAAACGCGTCGACGTATGTGGTATCAGGATGATGGTGCACCTGCACATTCCGCAATTAACACTAGGCTGACCCTTGACAGGATGTTCGACGGGCGTTTCATAGGACGTGGAGGACGCATGAATTGGTCAGCCCGTTCTCCTGATCTTACACCTCTGGACTTCTTTCTGTGGGGTACGTTAAAGGAGAATGTGTACCGTGATGTGCCTACAACCCCAGAGGATATGAAACAACGTATTGTGGCAGCCTGCGGCGACATTACACCAGATGTACTGCGGCGTGTACGACATTCATTACGCCAGAGATTGCAATTGTGTGCAGCAAATGATGGCCACCACATTGGACATCTATTGGCCTGACATGTCGGAACACACTCTGTTCCACTCCATAATTGAAAACGGAAACCATTGAAAAATACCAATAGAAAGGTGTTAGCATGTGGACGTAATGTGCTATTCCAGTCTCTTCTGTACCTAAGGTCCATCACCGTTCTCTTTGGATCTCTACTTAATTCGGTGCTCTCCGATACACACGATCGAACAGCGGAGGAGTGGTACTCAAGCGTCAACTTTAGGTTACAATATCTCCGGATGTAATTAACATTTTACAATGCAACAAACGGCAGTGATTAGGTATTTGTTTATATGTTCAGATGTGCTAACAAAACTAACGGGGTTGCATTTAAAAAAACGTAGGCTTGTGTTAAAAAACATACTTCCGTGCATTTTTTTATCGTTTGTATTAACCAATTACACTAGGCCCTCTCCTCAGGTTCGGTCTGTGTAATCGATTCGCCAGTATTTGATGTTGATTACGAAATATATCCAGCGGTAATGTTAGGTCACTCACATATATATATATATATATATATATATATATATATATATATATATATATATATATATATGAAAAACTTCTGTGAAGGCAGGCTTGGCTCGACGGAGAATGAGGGAAGCGCACTGTAGGGCTTTAGAGCCAACCCCCCACCACTATTCACAGAATCACCGCTTGCCCCCTTGCTATGAGAATCACCAGGCAGGGAAAGTGTCAGGCCGGGCTCTGTTTTGAAAGAAAGCTTGCGCTAGCTCCGAGAATTTGAAGCCACGCATTGCAGAGTACATCTCCAGGATGTGCGGGCAACAGAGCTGTCTGGTCACTGGATGCGCTCTGCTAAATGATAAAGTCGAGGAACCGCTGCTCCTGCGCCGAAAAAATTGTAGACAATCGAAATTTGCCAAAAAATACGGCTTTTAAATTAATATCATAGAACGTGGTTTTCAACAGAAGGTTTAGTGCCTCTTTGAAGAGCGTAGTACCCCGATACCTCGCCCTAGGTGCCGCCAAAACCGAATGTTTAAGGAAACGTAAAAATTGATACCATTCGTTTACTTAAATAATTTAGAAGTGGGAGTAGGGAGTGCGACTGTGATTACAGAGGTCCTTCTGAATTGGAAGACCACGACAGTACGTAGAGGAAGAATTTCGGACACGTTTTGTAGCGCCAAGTCTAACAAGTTTTTATCTCACTAACAGCTAAAACACGAGTTCGGTAGAGAGACCAGGCGTCCTGTAACGTAAATTCTTACAGGTTCGCAGTCACAAAAATTATATTCAGCCAACACTGCAAGATGCCGAAAAACGCAGAGCACGGAGTATGCCATGTCGGAAACGCACTCAGAGATTCATTGCCCAGGCTGGAGACTTCTCAGGTTGGCATCTTCAAGGGCAGAATGAAGGACCGGCTTCCCCATGGGTAGACTTCAGTTCTAGAGACGTCTCGAGGCGCGTCTGGGAGGAGAGGCTCTCTTCTGACTGAGTTGAACTTAGACGCAGACAGAGAGGAGTTGCTGGTACTGTGCCAATGACTGATTTTGCAGCCACTTCAGCTGCCACTTACAGATTTTGAGTATGGTGAGATACAACTGCAGCAGCGAAGCAAACTGTAGTGAAAGCTGAATCATTCAAAACGATATCCAGGAATTTCAGTCTTTAATCTGAAGATTTGTTTGCAATTATAGGTTCAACCTCGGTAGTAGATGCATATGCATTTCCTTTTGTAGTATTTTCTATCTGTACGCATTAATCTTCGGGAGTCACGGTACGACTGCCACGAATGTAAATGTTTTATCGAGGTGTTTATTTATTTACTTTATTTACACGTTCACTTGCCTCGCATTACAGGTCCCTTTCCCAGGTTTGTCAAGGTATTCGCTTATTACTTACACTGATTGTTAAACAGTTTCTTGCGAATTGAATTACGTACGTGTTAATAAATTGAGTTAATAGAGACCCTTGTCTAATTCCGTAGTCAGATGAATTCCTTTATCGTTATTTCGATAGATGATGATTTACTGGTGCCAGGTACACATAGCCGAATCAAGGTATTTCATTAACGATTGCAAATTAAGGCACTCTACCGAAACGTCACGTAAGGAAACGTGACGTTATACAGTACACACTACCACTTCTACAACGTTAGCTCGATTGCATTCTATTGAGGACCAGTCTACATCGACGGACTGACTTCGTCTTTTCCGTACTGGACTGCTGACACTGGTACCATGTGAGACTATAGCTAAGTTACACTATAGATGAAGATAATAGTACCTAATCAGGAAACAGCTCATACTGCAAACGACACATGCACGCCATCGTTGGCGTACTGCAATACGAGCGGAATTTAGTAAGTAATGCAACACATATTTTACTCTACTAATTTCGGTTGAAAAGATGTGATAAGTGCTGGGGGAAATTGTGGAATATTTCCGCTTCAATCCCAATAGTTTCATGATGTTCCGATAGGTAGCGGTGCTATACCTAGCCTTCAAAATGGCATCTGTATCGGAGATGCGTTCCAAGCTCAAGGCTGTCATTGAGTTTCTTTTGGCGGAATACCAGAACATCACTGTTATTCATAGAAACTTGCAGAATATCTAACGAGATTTGTCACTGAACAAAAGCAGGAAGAGTCGTTGGTCGAGGCATCTATCATCTCATAAGAAAACTGTCGCAAAGTTGTCCGATCTCCCCCGTGCCGGCCCCCCGCACACAGCTGTGATTCATGCGTTGTTGGAAAGTGCTCACTCTCTCATTCTAGACGATTGACTGATGCAAACGAACTGTTCCTATTCTGTCACAACACAAAGCCTCACACAAGTCTACGCGCAACAGTGGACATCACAAATCTTCATTCAACTGTTCTTCATCTGCCCTACAGCCCGGGTCACGCACCCTCCGACTTCCACCTGTCTGGTCCAACGAAGAATGCAGTCCATTGGAAGCAATACGTCGATGACAAGATTATTGATGCAGCAAGTCGGCATCTCCAAAGTCGACCATTACAGCGGTACCATGTGGCATACACGCCCTCACAGTAAAGTGGAGTAAGGCCGTCGCATTCACGGAGATTATGTTGAAAAAAAGCGTTCTATGCCAAACCAGTGGATTATAATATGGTGTATAGGAATCCTGACTAAAACCAACCTGCTTTCGGAAAAAAATATGTTACATAACGATTTGCTGCTATCATTTTAGATGCCACCACAGTGACAGCAGTCTAGCACCTTTCATTCTTGAGAGGCATTATGGAAGAAGGCCGTGTGTAATAATACTCTTAGTGCCACTAAACTGAACATATATTTTGACTTCCATATGTTGAGATTCATCTTACCATGATACTGGCCTTCCTTGAGGAAGTATCAGTTTCGCATATTTCAAAAGGACGATATGAAAGCTCTTCGGAGAACAGTGCGTCACCTGACTTACCAATTGTCATCGATGTGGGGGTTATGCCCTACCGGAAATTTGTTTGCCGCGGTCATTCACCAATTTTTGTTGGGGGGGGACTGAATTGAGTGCTGTGCGAAGGAACATTTTTCCTACAGTTAGCAAGTCGTGGACTGAATGTCTTGTTTAGAGTTCAGTAAATAAAAGATTCATATGGTACTGAATTCGTAACTACAGAGATCATGTGTTGTTCCGCTTGTCTATCTCCATATCTCTCTAATGTTTGTATGTTCCACAAGCGTTTTGTATGTAATATGTAGTCTTGTCAACTTTTCAAAAACGGAAGCACGGAAAAGAAAGTGAAGGAGGAACTACCGCGGAAAGTTCCACCCCACGGGACGGTGAAAAACGGCGTGAAGAGGAGTAGCGATTTTCTTTGTGTCAGCTTAGCACATGGGTAGCACACCTCCTACCTGTTGCCGACCAGGCAGCGTGCCGGAATACAGGATTACAGCCTGTGTAAATAGGCTGACGTGCTGAGCTGCTGTCTAGGCGGCCGGTGCCTTGTTACCTCCCAGCTGCTGACTGCTGTTTGCAGAGTACAAACTCCACCGCCTACCACCGAATAGGAATCGAGTAACAATTAAATAAGCATTTCTGCCTCCCTGTGTTTGCAAGGAGTCGGGAGCCGGTTAAGTAACACCCTCTCTTGGGAGGAACGCACATCTCTGAAGGGGAGACTATTGTAAATTGATTGTGACTTCCCCTGCGACGGCCGTTGTTTGCAATGTGAGGAAGCGTATGAGTGCCATGAGGTAATGTGAGCCTGTTCTAATAGTTACCGTACCTCCTAGAGCACCTAAAATTGTCGTTTACGCACATATGCGGTATCAAATAATTTAATCTGTATTAAATGATTATGAAGAGTTTTTCAGGAAATAACCACTAAACGTTTAGCACCTTTTAATGATGTAGTAACATTTGAAATTGTAGTTCATCATCGGACATTAACGTTCTAGTAATCATTACAACCGTAGAAACGTGCATTGTTAACCCACATTTTAATAAAATATATAAAACAGTTAGAGATCATATTTAAAGCTCTGCTTTTAATATTTGCATCCCATCTTTCTCCCTTCATTTGTAGTATTAATTTTCTTATTTCTCCAACAAATTCTTCAGATGGTATACTCGAGTTCTCGTGTTGTTGTGCTTAGTGCGACATGGTGACGGAAATCTCTTATTGTACTGAAGGTAGGATGATTTCCGTTCTATTTTAATCGATTACATAATTTCAAAATTCAAATGGTTCTGAGCACTATGGGACTTAACATCTGTGGTCATCAGTCCCCTAGAACTTAGAACTACTTAAACCTAAGTAACCTAAGGACATCACACACATCCATGCCCGAGGCAGGATTCGAACCTGCGACCGTAGCAGTCGCGCGGTTCCGGACTGAGCGCCGGAACCGCTAGACCACCGCGGCCGGCGATTACATAATTTCTTTACTTTCTATCGAATATGTATGAGGGGCTGCCAAACGGAAACGAGACAGATGGGAAAAAAGTAAGTAGTCGCCATAACTGTTAATAAATATTGAAATGACAAAAGTCATTGCGATACCTCCTAATATCGTGTCGGACCTCCTCTGCCCCAACGTAGTGCAGCAACTCAACGTGTCTTGGACTTAACAGTCGCTGGAAGTCCCCTACAGGAGCCATGATGCCTGTATATCCGTCAATAGCTGCGAAAATGTTGTCGGTGCAGGGTGATCTGGTTGGCGAAATTATTAGCTGGAATGATCCAGACTGTTCTTCAAACCAATCGCGCACACTTGTCGCCTGGTGACATGGCGCACTGTTAACCATAAAAATTCCATCATGGTTCTGTAACATGAAGTCAGTGAACGGCTGCAAATAGTCTCCAAGAAGTTCAGTCGGGCCAGAGAAGCTGTAAATTCCACGTAAACACAGCCCACACCACTATGGAGCCACTACCAGCTTGCACAGTGTGTTGTCCACAACTTGGGTCCATGGCACCGTGGCATCTGCGCCACACTCGAACCTTACCATCAACTCTTACCAACTGAAATAGGAACTCGTCTGATCAGTCCACGCTTTTCATGTCGTCTAGGGTCAAACCGATATGGTCACGAGCCCAGCAGAGGTGCCAATGTCGTGCTGTTAGCAAGAGCACTCGCGTCGGTCATCTGCTGCCATGGCCCGTTAACACCAAAATTTCGCCGCACTGTCGTTAAGGATACGTTCGTCATACGTCACACATTGATTTCTGAGGTTTCGGCTGCTCTCGGTCGTTAAGTGAAGACTGTCGCCCACTTCGTCGTCCTGGTGAGAGCTAATACCTGAAATTTGGTAGTCCCGACATACTCTTGACACTGTAGATCTACATCTACATTTATACTCCGCAAGCCGCCCAACGGTGTGTGGCGGAGGGCACTTCACGTGTCACTGTCATTACCTCCCTTTCCTGTTCCACTCGCGTATGGTTCGCGGGAAGAACGACTGCCGGAAAGCCTCCGTGCGCGCTCGAATCTCTCTGATTTTACATTCGTGATCTCCTCGGGAGGTATAAGTAGGGGGAACCAATATATTCGATACCTCATCCAGAAACGCACCCTCTCTAACCTGGACAGCAAACAACACCGCGATGCAGAGCGCCTCTCTTGCAGAGTCTGCCACTTGAGTTTGCTAAACATCTGCGTAACGCTATCACGCTTACCAAATAACCCTGTGACGAAACGCGCCACTCTTCTTTGGATCTTCTCTACCTCCTCCGTCAACCCGATCTGGTACGGATCCCATACTGATGAGCAATACTCAAGTATAGGTCGAACGAGTGTTTTGTAAGCCACCTCCTTTGTAGATGGACTACATTTTCTAAGAAGTCTCCCAATGAATCTTAACCTGGAACCCCCCTTACCAACAATTAATTTTATATGACCATCCCACTTCAAATCGTTCCGCACGCATACTCCCAGATATTTTACAGAAGTAACTGCTACCAGTGTTTGTTCCGCGTAGCCAGGCTAATGTTCGCTAGGCTGATGAAGCAAGTTCTTTGGTGGATTTCAAAATATAATAAAGACTGCCACAGCGATCTGATGGAAGGTGAGTAGATGTCTAGAACAGGCTCCAGCAGAGGATATTAAAATATTGGTGATGATAGTGTAAACAGTTACCTGACTTTTCCTTGTGGTGGGATGATGATCTAAATAGTTGAAATGTCGTAATAAACAAGATTAAAGCAATCACAGACTTAGTTTACTCTAAAATAAATGTAACGTTCGTTGTGGAGTGGGAGCCTGAAACTATTCTCTAAAGGAGTTTAGAATTAATCGCCATACAATGTAGTCCTTAAGTCCAGTATCAGTTATGGTTGCAGAAATATGCATAGAATTCTCATTTCTAAAAACGGTTACATATTCTCGAACTTATATAAATTTAACTATGGGATTTACTGATATTGCTCTAGATATTAGATTCTTGACCCGAGTTGGCAACGTAATGTAGCACTTTAAACACTGCCCTTTCTGGAGCCCAAACTGTTTCAGCAGGAGATGGGATATGGACTTACATTACTACAGGGGTGTTCTGTTCTTTGGCCAAAGTTCGTTACTGTAAACAACTGTATATCTGCACGGAAAAGAGTTATTGATATACTAATAGAAAAAGAATGATGAAATATTTAAATTCCCTCAGAACTAAATTAAGTATAGGTTTTCTTTTTTTTATTGTTTAGTAACAGTATTACAAACAAAACCAAATATTTACATGTAAAAAAATTAGTCTGTAAATCAGACTTCATAGGTAAATACTCTTACAAGTAAGTATTTGCCATTGTTAAAGGTAATTTTTGTCAATATTTTTTGTATGTTTATAAAATTAGGAAGTATATTCATGATACTGTGAAATAAATTGCGTGTGTTATTATAACGAACAGTATGACAACCAAAGATGTTGTCTGGTTGATAGTAACTAATCAGTTTTATAATATTAACATTTCTAGTGAACTTACTTCACAATACCAAAACGTTCAATATATCGTGTAATAAAGACGATTTGAAAACACCTTCAAGCCTGTTAACAACTTTTAAGAATATGTAAATTCATCCTTCATAAAATGTTTATTTTTTGACATATAATTAACTGAAGTAATTTAACTTGAAAATGGAATTATATATTACAGTGTACTTGTGCACGAGAAAAATGTTAAGGGCATCAGGTGGTTCATTCTAATTCAAGACAGCACACACAAAATAAATGTGCATTAAGAGAGTAGTTACTGATTTATTTATATGCTACACTGAAAGAGTTGATAAGATCCTTTTCTTGCAAGTGTAGGGGGCAATGACTGTTTGCATCCATGATGTACCAGAGGCCACACGTATTTTCTGGGTGGTGCTAAAGCACAGTCACTTCAGGGCAAATACCTAAAGCCAAGAAGCAGAGGCAGCCAGATGATTTCACAGATCTTTTGGTTAAAATGAATTTGTTACTCGATATAGAATCATACAGTTCTTCTCAGGACTTACCGCCTATAAACTGTGGACCTGTTATCACGATAAGTGAAGCCATACGTAACTTAAAATGCCAAGTCTTACAGAAGATTTTATCAAAATATAGCCTTGATGTTGTTGTTGTTGTTCAGAAAACACAAACTGAAAATGAAGAGCAAATGAATTAGAGAAGAAAAAATCCTTACCTTGATTTAGTAGGAGCAACGAACCATCGTCGATATGAAGTGGCGATATACATACGTTCGTCAGTAAAGAATGCAGTTCTACTCTTGTATCTGATGTCAGTGACATCTTTATAGTTACAGTAAAAATAGGAGAACTATCAGTAATTAATGTATACAAACCCCCAGCAATCACTTGGCCTCCACATGTCACTCCGGTATCACAACAACCCACCCTATATCTCGGGGATTTTAACAGTCACTATACTCACTGGAAGTATAAGGAAGGTGATGAAAATGGTGAAGTCGTTGTAAACGGAGCATAAGAGAATAGCTTATGTTTGGTGTTTGATGCAAAACGGACAAATATCCCACGTGTTTCATCCGTTCCACGATCTAGATTGAACTTCAGAATAGCAAAGTGGGATCTATTTGCTAAAATTCTGGATAAATGTTTAGGCTGGATTTCTCCAAAAGCAAGAAACTATGAGAGGTTCGTTGAAGCTGTGGTAAGTTCAGCAAAGAAGGCAATCCGTAGAGGCTACTAGAAGTAATTTATTCCAGGTTGGAATGAAATTACTGAGAAACAATGTGATGAATTTCTAAAAAGCGGGGACTCGGAAATAGAAGGTAACTTACTTCACAACTTCAATACATCTAGAAGCATTATGTGGATAGAGACTGTTGAGTCACTCAGTTTTCAAACATAAAGTAGAAAATCGTGGTTAATACTAAGGAAGTTGGATAGAAACAAAGCTAATAGGATTGCATCACATTTACTGTCTACATCAAGAGCACCAGGGGATAAAACTCATACAAAATACATCAGACACAATCTAACATAGCTCAAAATGAACAATAATGAACAATATGACATCTCAAGAACTTCCTCTATACCTGAAATTTCTGCAGCTCTAAAATGTGAAAGGGACCAGGAAGTGACGGGATCCATCCACAATTTCTTCTGCATAGTGGGAACCACGCAAAAAGTTGGCTGGCAGATTTCCTCTCTGACATTTTGACATCTGGTTCACTCCTACGAAAAGTAAAGCAATCAAAAATTATAGCAATACCCAAGGACGGCAAGGCACCAGTCCAGCCTAAGAACTACCGCCCAATAGCACTACTGCGCGCTATTGGATTAGTCCAGTAATCTTTCAGGACCTTCCTACTAATCAAGCAGGATTCCGACCAGGACAGAGATGCGCTGATCACATCTTGTCTTGAACAACATTTACTGAAGCAAGATACCAAATATAGCAGAAATCATCATTTGCTTTCATTGATGTAACTGCAGCATGTGACATTGTTTGGAAGTATGGACTGCTCTGTAAAATATTGCAAACAGACAGTGAAAGTAATTGGCCACAAGTTAACTCGAAGGACATGTACAGTAACTACAGAAAAAGATACTAGCAGCCCGAAAGTGTTGAATAAAGGCTTACCACAGGGATCCATTCTTGCTCCTTTCTTATTTCTTCAACACAGTTAAGAAAGTTTATCTATGCAGACGGCTGGGCAGTAGCTACCGAACACCAAACCTTTGAAACAACTGAAAAAGCCTTACTTTTGATTTCTGTAAATGGAGGTTAGAATCAAACTCTGCTGGCGCTGCTGGCAAGAGAAATGTTCCCCACTGTGCCTGAAGCTGCCCTGCATCCTGAAGAAACCCCTTGGATTCGACCAACCTTGGAAAATTCGGACTAGCTTGAACAGCATCCGAACGAAAAAAGGACGATAGGACGATGTGCAGACACTCTCTACATGGGGGGCTAATCCTTGTCACCATGAAGTGACTGTGGTGCGGAACGACAGACGGTTGCTCATCTTGTATCGACACGTCCCGCATGTGCCTACAAGGGGCCTTTCGAAGATATCTTCACACCTTATAAAATGTATGAAAAACCTTGATATCCAAATATAGCTGTTGTCATTTGTGTTATTTCATGCGGGAGAGCTGTGCTTAAAAGTTGATATGTAGTAATTCTGTAATATTTGTATATGTACTGCTACATGATAAACGAATAAATAAATGTAAGTTTGATCCTCATGAGAGTGTATTCATGGTTATTTATTGTTACCTGTTAGAATGATAGCTACAAAATGGAATTCAGACTGGTCTTAAATACTAGACGAAATTCCATTTTTTGGTCAGTCTTTTGGTATTACCTTTTCAGGTTCTGTTTTCAAACTCTTCTTGTAATTTGGCAGATGATTTGAATGTAATCTGAAAAATGCGCATCTTCTTTGAGGCTGTCTTCTGCAGGGAGGTGTCCACAATTCTCCTCGCGAAACAATTTTTCCCACAAAATAACTTTTCTTCCTTTAAATGCTCGAATCGTCTACACTAAATCTTCAACAGAGTGATTTTCGCCTTGGAGTGAAATGTTCAATGTATTTAAATGATCGGTTAGGTCACTCAAAAAAACCAAATTAGCCACCCACGTCGGATCACGAAGTAATTCTTCTGGACGTCCTTTCACTTCCTAAAATGGTATTGATTTCGTCGCTCAGGAAGATAAACCGACGAAGGATCTTCCCTCTACTCATTAATCTTACTTCGGCGTGGTAGAGGATGTCCGGGTATTCCGCTTCGATATAAGCCAGAAATTCCTTACATTGGCGATGTGTGAGTCCTTGCGAGAGAACATAATTTAAAATGGTTCAAATGGCTCTAAGAACTATGGAATTTAACATTTGAGGTCATCACTCCCCTAGACTTAGAACAACTTAAGCCTAAATAGCCTGAGGACATCACACACTTCCATGCCCCAGGCAGGGTTCGAACCTGTGACCGTAGCAGTAGCGTGGTTCCGGAATGATGTGCCTAGAACCGCTCGGCCACACCGGCCGGCAGAACATAATTATCCGTATCCACTACATGTTTATGTTGACAATCTTCGCACAAAGTACCTCGTGGTGCATCAGACAATGGACTGCCGCGAATAAGGAACAGCCTACTTCAACCATTTTTGACCTGACGTAACCCAGGAATCCAGTGCGAATCCCTCGTAGCGCAGGAGCTCCATCCGTTGTTACACTGGTCAGGCGTTCCCATTTTAAACCCATTAACTCGAACACGTTTTCACGGCTAGAAAAACATCCAAACACCTGGTATTGTCTTTTAACGGTATAAGGCCGAGAATTTCTTCGGTGACATGCAGATTGTCGTCGATATCTCGAATGAATATGACAAGCTGAGATACGTCCACACCGTCCGTGGACTCGTCAAGAGCATTAGAAAATGAAAGGCAGTTTGCCACTCTCTCCATTTATCGCCATCTTCGACTCGGCGAGTAACAGTTTGAGGCGAAAGAGCTATTTTCTAAAAAAATTTCTGTGAGGTCTGCTGGACAAATATGAGCCCTCGAGTTGACCAGGTAATCGTTGATGAGATTCCCAGCCGCATAAGGTTTCCCTGCTTTCGCAATTTTCAGCCAACACTTGTAATTTGCGCTCGCCAGCCGGTGTGGCCGAGCGGTTCAAAGCGCTTCAGTCTGAAACCGCGCGACTGCTACGGACGCAGGTTCGAATCCTGCCTCGGGCATGGATGTGTGTGATGTCCTTAGGTTAGTTAGGTTTAAGTAGTTCAAAGTTCTAGGGGACTGATGACCTCAGTCCCATAGTGCTCAGAGCCATTGGAACCATTAATTTGCGCTCAAATTTTTCCCACCTGTTTCCTGCTCCTACCACGGCGTAGAAAGAACGTTACAATTAATTTCAGACAATCTTGTTTTTAAAACACTTATGTCACTTTAAGAATTAATTGTTTCATTCATTGAAATCCAAATAAAAAACTAACAAAAAAAGATTGGTTGAAGGTGCATTTTGCCCCAGTTCCTCTGACTAGGCGTCATAGACGCTAGCAAGGACAGCGCAATGTGGTCGCAAAATAA
Organism: Schistocerca piceifrons; assembly: GCF_021461385.2. Classification (NCBI taxonomy): domain Eukaryota; kingdom Metazoa; phylum Arthropoda; class Insecta; order Orthoptera; family Acrididae; genus Schistocerca; species Schistocerca piceifrons. The sequence goes on from NC_060149.1 coordinate 564,694,518, forward strand.
ATTTTTATCTATTAGAATATTTGCGTTTTCATTAATTGAAAACACAGATCAAACTACAGCATATGTTTTCCTATCCATCGAAGCACAAGTATAAAAAAATAAAGAATGACTCAAAATGACACTTTGCTGTTCGAGAGAGCGTTTATGGCGGCTTTTCAGAGACTGGCAAAAAATAGCGTACCCGAAATTTTTTCTTATGTCTCTGCTACTCGATTTAATGCATCCCAATTACAACAATTAGCCGAAAAGAAATGTTCCTAGTTGTTGACAATCTGATATTCGATAACTGGCGCATTGCTAAGTGACATATCAAATTATAAAATACAGTTGTATTTATCATCTTTATAAATAATAAAGAGTCATACGATAGGAAACACTTACTTCACTGAAATGCTGCTTGGAATTTTGTTTCAGTTCTTCAAGCTTTGACTGGCGTTCCTCTTGCAACAAATTTTCCAAGTGATCTTTGTGACAGGTATAAAGTGCCGTTCAATCGAGTACTTTTTTAAATACATGATGTCCCGATGACATACTAAACATTGCCATGGTTTTCAACAGCAGTATCAAAGAAATTAATTTCCCACCCGGGTTTAAATAGTGCGAACGCGCCGCTCCTCCTCTCTCTCTCTCTCTCTCTCTCTCTCTGTCTCTCTCTTTCTGCTGTTGACCATCCATCTAGATCCTCTGTAGCCTTACGTCTGTTGACTAACGGCTTTGTGTCGTATCAATGGTTTTGACCACTGCTGACGCGGCGGTCTGTCTTACATACGAAGCGCGCGTACAGCGGCATGGCGAGGCGTGGCGGTCGGACCGCACGGCCAGTGAAGCGACACGGGGCGCGGGCCTCGCGTGTTCACGGTCGCTAGCGCCCCAGGGGTACAGCTTGTACGATTCTGATTTAGAGGAAGCTGCCATTCATCGCATCAAATACAAACTTTGTTTATGCCATCTTGTAACTTTCTACAGTCACCTTCCCGTACATCACAGCCGCAGATCGCTACTCATCCTGTCCCTCAGATCATCTATGTATATTGAGAATATGAGCGGTCCTATCACACTTCCCTGGGGCACTCGAGACGAAATTTTTTCTCTGACGAACACTCGCTGTCGGCTACAACGTACTGCGTGCTGTTGCTTAATAACTCATCGAGGCACTTTTGTATCTCGGAAGCTACTCCGAATCCTCGGACATGTTCGTATGTGGTTTTTGGTGTCCATTCTTTCTCTTCGTATGTACAGGAGTCACCTGCCCCTTTTCTCCAGTAGCCAGGAACTTAGCGTAGGGTTATAAGTTCGTGATAAATACAAGCTAAGTAAAATTCAATTGCCGTAGAGTACTCTCTGTAAAACCGAACTTGAACTTGATCCGGACCTGACGCGTCATTTGTTTTCAACTCTTGCAGTTGCTTCTCTTCGTCAAGCATTCCTACTACCTCCTGTACACAGTAGCCTGTGCTATGGTTAGACGACAGTATGTTCGCACGATCTTTCTGCGTGAATAATTTCTTAAACGCGAAATTTAAACCTTCGGCTTTCCTTTTTGCTGTCTTCTAGTGCCACGCCAAACTGGTCAACGAGTGACTTGATAGAAGTTTTATCCCGCTTATTGATTTTCCTTTGGACCACAATTTTCTCGGGTCCTCGTCAAGATCTTTTGTTAAGATATGACGGTGGTGGTTGTTGTACGATTCGCTCATTGATCTCTTTACTGACGCAGGACTTTTAACTAACTTTCATCTCTCATCATCTGCGCGTTCTTTATTGAACGGAGAACGCAACAGTTTGTTTTCTCTCAGCAATTTCAGAATTTTGTTATTAAACCATGGTGGTCTTTAGCGACCTTCATAAACTTTGCTCATAATTCCTCTGTATCCATCATATAGGAACTAAATTATGTTCAGCCACTGTCTAAGTGGCATGCTATCAACTGCTAATTACCTCTTTCTCACAAACATACTCTCCTAGCCTTGTTGATGGATTTATTAACTTCAGCAACCATAGTCACTATGATGACATCATGATCTCAGACACCTCTCTCTACACTTACACAGTCGATAAGGTCAGGCCTATTTGTAGTTACAAGGTCGAAATTATTTCCATTGCATGTGGGATGTCGAACTAGCTGCTGAAGACATTTTTCGGAAAACGTGGTCAAAACTTCACGAAACGTCCTGCAGTGAATCCAGAGACGTCCCAATCAGTGCTCGACTGGTTAAAGGTGCCTCAACTAATACTGCATGTTCTTGGTAGTTCCGCAGTACTGGGTGTAGGCTTTCTTTGAATAATACTGAACCTATCAGGAAGGAATTAGCTGACCGGTAGAAACATCCGATCGTTAACTTCACAGTCAGTCTTAATTTCGACCTCGTTGGGCATGATGCAATGAACACTAAAGGGCTGGCCGCTGTGGCCGAGCGGTTCTAGGCACTTCAGTGTGAAATTGCGCTGGCTGCTACGGCCGCAGGTTCGAATCCTGCATCGGGCATGGATGTGTGTGATGTCCTTAGGTTAGTTAGTTTTAAGTAGTTCTACGTCTAGGGGACTGATGACCTCAGATGTTAAGTCCCACTGTGGTCAGAGCCGTTTTTTGAGCACTCAAGGTCTAATGGGGTCTATTCTGTCTTTTCAATATTCGTCCTATGCACCGACAAATATTTCAAAGCTTTCTACTTCGAGTTTCAGCCAGTTCTCGGTTCCGAGAATAATTTGAGCATGATAACTCTCAAGTATGTCGTAAATTCAGAGAGTATGTTACGAATACTTTGTCAGCTTACTGTCAAAATTTTGACAGCGAAGTGTCCTTACTTCGTACACGACCTGATTTCGAACTCTCCGTATCAGCTGGTGAGCCTTCATCAGATGGCCTCACACAACTTCTTAACCTAAAAATCCACACATGAAATCCACAAGTACTCTGTTACCCTATTAGCTGCTTCCTTTGTCTAGTGCACTCTTGGCCTATCAAGGGGAGTACTACAGTTCTCTATCCAATAACACAGGTCCAGATATCTGCAGGCAAGGCTACCACAGATCGACAGAGCCTTTGGTTGAGACCCTCCACTCGCCTCCAAACTTAAGGACACCGACCAGTTCTGGGAACGATGATGAAAACTGTGATCTCTGCTTGCCCCCCAGAGGGATGCCAGCAGCTTTACCGCCTCCGTCAGCCATCTGTACGAAATCAGGATGGCCTCAGAACCCAAGCGACAGACGTTCTTAGTGCCAACGTGAGCGATAAGTTGCAGACGGCTGCACCCTCCACGCTAGAGAGCTACAAACAGAGCCTCCTCCAGATCTCGCATTTGACCCCGCTGCAGACATACGGAGCGCAGATTCGATCTCTTTTCGGCTCTGGACACTATTTCCCCACTGGACTCTGTAACGAGCTTAGCATTCGACCTTCCAATAACTAGCAAACCCCTTCTCCCGTGTGCCTGCTCAGACCTTGCTGAAGGAGCAGTTAACTGTCCACTGAGAGGGTAAAAGCGCAAGGTCAGCCTGCACACTGTCTCTGCACCTAGTGCGATATGAACGCTTTGTGGTGGTAAGCAGCCGCCGCATTTTACTTCCCATCATTCTAGTCATGTGAAGAACTGCTTTCCGTCGACGACGACATCCATCCATCAACTCTAACCTATGGTTCCCGGTTCACTGCAAGAACTGAAATGACTACACTACTGACCGTTCCATGGCTACTCCAAGTTGGTCGACTGAGAGAAACGCTCGAGTCACTATAGACAGCCACCTCGTCATCATACCATCGTTTCTCCCGTAGACTTTCTTTCAATTGTAACTTCAGAATAATTACATTACTGATACTCCTTTTAATTTATCAGTTTGTTTTTATATGTAATCAAATATGGGTCTCTTATGTTCAGATATTAACCAGTGCAATACATTTTCTTCTGTCTCCTTGCTAAAGTGGTTATTATAAGTGACTGTCAGATGTGTGAATCTCAGTTTTTATTGCGCCGGGCAGGATTAGCTGAGCGGTGTAAGGCGATGCAGTCATGGACTGTGCGGCTGGTCCTGGCGGAGGTTCGAGTCCTCCCTCGGGCATGGGTGTGTGTGTTTGTCGTTAGGATAATTTAGGTTAAGTAGTGTGTAAGCTTAGGGACTGATGACCTTAGCAGTTAAGTCCCAAACGATTTCACACACATTTGAACATTCAGTTTTTATTGCACTTTCTGACATTTAATTTCTCTTAGTAAACATTTGGCAATCAAATGACTGTCACTGATTCTGACACAAACGCTACTAATGCCAACCTTTGTATTTTCACTTATCGTTAAGTATTATGTATTTTCATGGTGTGACTCCCACTTTGAGGCATAAACTGGAACTAATAACACTGTTGTACATCCGAAAGTATATAAATTAGCAGTCACACCTAACAACTTGAGATATCACATCGCCTATATGTCAGTCAGTTCAGTTTAAGAGTATCCTTTCTGTGTGTCGCTGCCTCTATCAGGTAATTTGCTTACAAGGTCTCCTTGTTAGTATAATAGGTTTACGTATCACAAAATCTGATGATAGCTGTGCTCTGAAACGAGTTATCTATTAAAATAAATAAATAAGTGATGAAGAATGTGAATTATCGAGTGCACTGATTACTTTTACGACTTGCACTATGTTTGTGCATGCAGTGCAGTTGAAACACTGGCCAGGTGTGCGATCGTTAGATTTATACTTAAAATTTTTGTTATTTTCTTTATAACCTGTTTTAAAATTACACTTCAGCATAGATAGAATACAGTGAAGTTGTTACCTTTTTCTTCAAATATGTCTCTAAGTCTGTAAGCTTGTGTGCATTTGTTTGAAAGACGATTATTGCTTTATAGCTGACTTAGATGGCTTTCTTCTGCATAACAATTTCAGCTTTTTGTGCTCATTTGCAATGGTAGGTCTTCGTGAGCATTTATTTTCTTTTGTGCGGCGTTATTAGTGTGTCTACACTACTGGCTATTAAAATTATTGTTACTCCAAGAAGAAATGCAGATGATAAACGGGTTTTCATTGGACAAATATATTATACTAGAACTGACATGTGATTACATTTTCACGCAATTTGGGTGCAAAGATTCTGAGAAATCAGCACCCAGAACAACTACCTCCGGACGTAATAACGGCCTTCATACGCCTGGGCATTGAGTCAAACAGAGCTTGGATGGCGTGTACAGGTACAGCAGCCCATGCAACTTCAACACAATACCACAAATCAACAAGAGAAGTGACTGGCGTATTGTGACGAGCCAGTTGCTCGGCCATCATTGACCAGACGTTTTCAATTGGTGAGGGATTTGGAGAATGTGCTGGCCAGGGCAGCAGTCGAACGTTTTCTGTATCTAGAAAGGCCCGTACAGGAACTGTAACATGCGGTCGTGCATTATCCTGCTGAAATGTAGGGTTTCGCAGGGATCGAATGAAGGGTAAAGCCACGCGTCGTAACACATCTGAAATATAACGTCCTCTGTTCAAAGTGCCGTCAATGCGGACAAGAGACGACCGAGACGTGTAACCAATGGCCACCCATACCATCACGCCGGGTGATACGGCAGTATGGCGATGACGAATACACGCTTCCATTGTGCGTTCACCACGATGTCGCCAAACACGGATGCGACCATCATGATGCTATAAACATAACCTGGATTCATCCGAAAAAATGACGTTTTGCCATTCGTGCACCCAGGTTGGTCGTTGAGTACACCATCGCAGGCGCTCCTGTCTGTGATGCAGCGTCAAGGGTAACCGCAGCCATGGTCGCCGAGCTGATAGTCCATGCTGCTGCAAACGTCGTCGAGCTGTTCGTACAGATGGTTGTCTTGCAAACGTCCTCATCTGTTGACTCGGGGATCGAGAGGTGGCTGCACGATCCGTTACAGCCATGCGGATAAGGTACCTGTCATCTCGACTGCTAGTGATACGAGGCCGTTGGGATCCAGCACGGCGTTCCATATTACCTTCCAGAACCCACTGATTCCATGATTCCATATTCTGCTAACAGTCATTGGATCTCGACCAACGCGAGTAGCAATGTCGCGATACGATAAACCGCAATCGCGATAGGCTACAATGCGACCTTTATCAAAGTCGGAAACGTGATGGTACATATTTCTCCTCCTTACACGAGGCATCACAACAACATTTCAGCAGGCAACACCGTTCAACTGCTGGTTGTGTGTGAGAAATCGGTTGGAAACTTTCCTCATGTCAGCACGTTGTAGGTGTCGCCACCGGCGCCAACCTGGTATGAATGCTCTGAAAAGGTAATCATTTGCATATCACTGCATCTTCTTCTTGTCAGTTAAATTTCGCGTCTATAGCACGTCATCTTCGTGGTGTAGCAATTTTCATGGCCAGTAGTTATATGCTGTCGTAGTATGTGGTTTTTAGTTACTCGATTTTTCTGAATATTTTCTGTGATGAGTTTAGTTCTGTATTTTAGTTTCATTCTCCTGTTGATTGAGAATATTTTGTGTGTGTGTGTGTGTGTGTGTGTGTGTGTTTGTCTGTGTGTGCGTATTAGTCATAACCGTTCTTCGTGCTTATTTTCCTCATTTTTCATGAGTCGCCATAATATTCCTGTGCCAGGTGTTCTGTACTTGTTGATAGAGTGCCTGTGACTTATCTTCTTTACTCATACGTCAAAAATGTTTGTTAGCTTTTCATTTTCGCTTTTTATTGTGAATTTTACTTACGTGTATCTTGTTTGTTTCTGTGCAACATTTCTCGTGTCTCTCTCTATATATAGCCAGAAAGAGCCACAATTCTTTTTAAGTTAAAAGTAACTTGACAATATATAATGGGCAGTCAAATGATAAAGTGACACATGGAAAAAAATAAGTATACTCTTTATTACTTCACAAGTAATCACCATGGCCGTTAATAAATTCATCCCAATGTGAGACCAAACGGCCAGTGCTATCATGAAACAATATCTGAGGATGTCTACCCAAGCGTGTTAACTCTTCGTCCGAAACAAATCGACAGCCGCGAATGTACTTGTTCTAGGCGCTCCAGTCCGGAGCCGCGCTGCTGCTACGGTCGCAGGTTCGAATCCTGCCTCGGGCGTGGATGTGTGTGATGTCTTTAGGTTAGTTAGGTTTAAGTAGTTCTAAGTTCTAGGGGACTGATGACCACAGCAGTTGAGTCCCATAGTGCTCAGAGCCATTTGAACCATTTTTTGTAATTGTTCTGGGCTCAAATATACGGAAATCACACCTGGAGACATTAGGAGTATATGCAGAATGTGTAGCGGCCTCCCATCGAAAGTTCTGCAACGTAATCGAAACAAGAGGAACGCTAGCACCGGGAAAGTCATAATGACATTCTTCTGTGACTGCAAGGGCCCGCTGCTCATTGACTTTCTCGAACACGGAGCCACAACTGAGGCACAACGGCACGTCAACACTGTGCAAAATGTCCAAACGTCCAGGAATGTGCAGAAATTTCTTTGGGAAACCCTTACACATCCTCCATACAGTCCTAATCTCTCACCCTGCGATTTCCACATTTTTGGCGGCCTGAAGAATTCGTGGCCGTCCATTCCCTTTGGTACAGTCTTGTTCTGTAGATTGCCGTACACATTTTTCCATGAAGACGTATACCATCCTGTACCACAGTGGGATAAATGCATTAACAGTTGTGGCTATTAATTTTGAAATTATGAACAGTTTACTAACTTTTTTCTATGTATCTAGTTTTTAAATGACTGCCAGTAATGTGTAAATGAACCGTGTCGTGAGTCAATGTGAATATGTGCACACTTCAGGAAACTGAAGGTGTTTCTTAACCTGTAGAGTACAAGTGGTTTCTGCCTGCAACGACCAATTTATTATTATTATTATTACTGTTATTATTTTTAAAGTACCAATGCCTTTCACATTAAAACCACCAATACTATTGCAAGACAGAAACCTCTAGTGGTACGCAGAGGTTCTTTTACGAATGTAGAGCATTGTAGCAGTCACTTACAGTGTTCAAAGCAACAGTCAGGGCGGGGACTGTGCTACGTGATTGTCGGAGATTGTGGTTTGTCTTTTATTAATTTATTTTAATAGTAATCATGTTGAGAAGATCATTGTCAATGAAAGTATATTTAAAGCTGCTGTAACATAAATCTGAGTTTGAAATACTGCTATTAAGAGCGGCTACGAAATGGAACCGCAGGAGCAGTATGTATTTTTGACATATATTTATTAAATTTCAGGTCCATTTTTGCTGGTTATTTAGGATTATCATTATTTTAGGCTCTATGGGCTCTTGTCTGTTTCGGGAATTGGGACTGTGTCTAAGAAAAATGCGATATTGCTTCCAAATCTATCACATGAAATGATGGGTGTTTCCAAAGTGAAGCAATTGACTGTTTACTTTTTGACGAATTGTTCTTGTATTTATTGCTCACTATGATAATAAAAGTCAACTTCGTGAAAAAATTTAAAATTATTTGTCCCCAATATTTCACATTGTTTACTGCCCATTAACCAGCACGCAATCGATGAGAGTATTCTTGTAAACGGTATATAGATTGGAAAATTCTACAAAGAAAAATTATTACGTTTTATCCGACTTGCAGTTAATGAGTTAAAGTCAGTTAAAATTTCTAGTTAGGAAGAATATTGACGTGCATTGGAATTTCAACTACTCATATAGTCGTCCTAATATTTAGGGAAATCGAGAGTCACAGCCTATGGATGGTGTTTCATAACTAGTAGTAGTATTAGTAGTAATAGTAGTAGATTTATTCATCTGTAGATCTCTTTTTACAGGGATATAGGACATGTCAAAGTATTTACAAATTTAAACCAATTTCAAATAAGCTGATTAGTATACACATCATTTACAGACTTCTAGTTAGAGACAATCATTTTACAAATAGCTTATTAAATAATGTAATGCTACACTGTTCACTCATATCTCACTATCAGTCACTGCACACACTATACACACAATATTTTGTAACACTTCACTCACTACACAGACAAACACTCCGGTAATCTCTGAGTAATTTTCTGTACCACAACTTCCCATTTGCTATCCTGAAAAGCTTAGCATCCCTTTGTAACGAGTGAGATGTTGAGCTCAGAAAGATGAAGACGTGTTAGCGTTGTGCTATGCATAGCTTGGGGGTAAGTATTTACAGAAAAGGATAAAAGGAGGAAAAAAACATAGTGTGAAGGTGTTATGTGGAATGTTGGACGTTCTATAACTATTATTATTATTTATTTGTATAACTTTTTACCAAACCCCTACTTTGTTTTATCTAAGTAATCCTTCAATGTATAAAATATATTGCATAACAGGTACTTTTTAGCTGCCTCCTTAAATGAGTGTATTTTTGCAATTTCTTTGATCTCTTTTGGTTATTTATTGTACTGTTTTATTTCTTGGTAGGAAATGCTGTTTTGAGTTTTATGTTTATTTTTTTCTTGGTAAATGTAAGTTGCGTCTAGCTCTTGTTCCAAGGACAGAGCTGTTTGTGCAGTAATTACCAATGTTATTGTTGATATCTACAACTGACTGGTAAATGTATTCACATGGTGCAGTTTAAATCCACAGTGCTTTGAACAGATCTTTACAATGCGCTCGACTACTATTTTTGGTTATTATTCTTATGGCTCTTTACTGAAGTTTCAAAATTGTGTTCATATTTTGTGCATTCGTTCCAGAAACAGATTGCCATAGCTAAGAACTGAGTGTACATATGAATAGTATGTAACTAAAAGACACTGCATGTTACACTCTGATGATAGGATTCTAAGGGCATAACGGGCTGATGACATTCTGTTTGCAAGTACCTTTGCGTGTTCACACCACTTCAACTGAGAATCAGTATTCATTCCTAGAAATTTGGCATTTGGTACACAGTCTATATAGGTGCCGTCTATATTTTAATTTAACATTGTCGTTTTCCCTCTTCAAACTGAAATTCATGGCATTAGTTTTCTTTATGTTCAATGTCCCTTTGTTGCTTATTGACCAATCGTAAATTTCCTTTAGAGTTTCATATGCTTTCTATGAGAGGAGTTCTCTCTTTTTCTCAGTGACTATAATATTGCTGTCTTCAGCAAAGAGAATTTTTTCATCATGAGTAACTACTGAGAAAGTCATTGATGTATATCAGGAATAGTATCGGTCCTAATATGCTGCCTTGCGGGACCCCCATATTAATGTATTTTGGTTGCGATAAGAGTTTTATTAAATGATTAGATCTATTTTAAGTATGTGTTATCTCTGCTCGTTGTACCCTATCTGCTAGGTATGATCGAAACCAGTCATTAGCTCCCCCTCTTATTCCTAATGCTTCTAATCTACTTATTAGAATCTTGTGCTCGACTGTATCAAAGGCCTTAGAAAGATCCAAAAACATCCCTGTGGCACACTCATTTTTATCAAGAGCATCAAGTACCACTTTTGTGAATTCTACTATGGCTGACTCCCTATTTTGTCACTTCGGAAACCATGCTGTGATTCGCTTAAACGATTGTATTTTTTCAGGTGATTCATTAATCTGTCTTCCATAATTGCTTCTATTATTTTTGAGAATCGTGGCACCAGGGAAATGGGCAGGTAATTTTCTATGTCTTCTGCATTACCTTTCTTAAGCAAAGGTACAATTCTTGCCTGTTTTAACTGCTCTGGAAATGTCCCTGATGTGAAGGATTCATTTATTATACACTCCTGGAAATGGAAAAAAGAACACATTGACACCGGTGTGTCAGACCCACCAAACTTGCTCCGGACACTGCGAGAGGGCTGTACAAGCAATGATCACACGCACGGCACAGCGGACACACCAGGAACCGCGGTGTTGGCCGTCGAATGGCGCTAGCTGCGCAGCATTTGTGCACCGCCGCCGTCAGTGTCAGCCAGTTTGCCGTGGCATACGGAGCTCCATCGCAGTCTTTAACACTGGTAGCATGCCGCGACAGCGTGGACGTGAACCGTATGTGCAGTTGACGGACTTTGAGCGAGGGCGTATAGTGGGCATGCGGGAGGCCGGGTGGACGTACCACCGAATTGCTCAACACGTGGGGCGTGAGGTCTCCACAGTACATCGATGTTGTCGCCAGTGGTCGGCGGAAGGTGCACGTGCCCGTCGACCTGGGACCGGACCGCAGCGAAGCACGGATGCACGCCAAGACCGTAGGATCCTACGCAGTGCCGTAGGGGACCACACCGCCACTTCCCAGCAAATTAGGGACACTGTTGCTCCTGGGGTATCGGCGAGGACCATTCGCAACCGTCTCCATGAAGCTGGGCTACGGTCCCGCACACCGTTAGGCCGTCTTCCGCTCACGCCCCAACATCGTGCAGCCCGCCTCCAGTGGTGTTGCGACAGGTGTGAATGGAGGGACGAATGGAGACGTGTCGTCTTCAGCGATGAGAGTCGCTTCTGCCTTGGTGCCAATGATGGTCGTATGCGTGTTTGGCGCCGTGCAGGTGAGCGCCACAATCAGGACTGCATACGACCGAGGCACACAGGGCCAACACCCGGCATCATGGTGTGGGGAGCGATCTCCTACACTGGCCGTACACCACTGGTGATCGTCGAGGGGACACTGAATAGTGCACGGTACATCCAAACCGTCATCGAAACCATCGTTCTACCATTCCTAGACCGGCAAGGGAACTTGCTGTTCCAACAGGACAATGCACGTCCGCATGTATCCCGTGCCACCCAACGTGCTCTAGAAGGTGTAAGTCAACTACCCTGGCCAGCAAGATCTCCGGATCTGTCCCCCATTGAGCATGTTTGGGACTGGATGAAGCGTCGTCTCACGCGGTCTGCACGTCTAGCACGAACGCTGGTCCAACTGAGGCGCCAGGTGGAAATGGCATGGCAAGCCGTTCCACAGGACTACATCCAGCATCTCTACGATCGTCTCCATGGGAGAATAGCAGCCTGCATTGCTGCGAAAGGTGGATATACACTGTACTAGTGCCGACATTGTGCATGCTCTGTTGCCTGTGTCTACGTGCCTGTGGTTCTGTCAGTGTGATCATGTGATGTATCTGACCCCAGGAATGTGTCAATAAAGTTTCCCCTTCCTGGGACAATGAATTCACGGTGTTCTTATTTCAATTTCCAGGAGTGTATTTGTTAATGGGCCTTGTATAATCTCTATGCATTGTTTTAGTACACACATTAGTACTTCATCTAAGCCTACTGACATCTTATTTTTTACTTTTTGAACAGTTTTATTGACTCGATTCTCCGTGGTTGGAAGTAAGATCATTGTATTTCGTGCAACATTATTTACATGTCTTATTTTTGTTTTGGGGAATTTTTTTGTAACTTCTCTGCAATTCTTGAAAAATGCTCTTTTACATAGTTTGCTAACTGTTGTGGATTATTTATTACCTTATCCCCCTCCCCTAGCAGTATGTTATTCTGTGTTTGTTTGCCTCTACCCGTTTCCTTCCGTATAACATCCCAGACTACTTTGCTTTTCTTCTCTGCATCATACATTATTTTGTCATTAAATTACTATTTTGCAGCAATCAGCACCTTCCTATAGATCTCTTTGTATCTGTGATAGAAATTTGGGAATTTTGTATCATTGCGTCTCTGTTTCATGGAAGTGAGGTACACTCCTGGAAATGGAAAAAAAGAACACATTGACACCGGTGTGTCAGACCCACCATACTTGCTCCGGACACTGCGAGAGGGCTGTACAAGCAATGATCACACGCACGGCACAGCGGACACACCAGGAACAGCGGTGTTGGCCGTCGAATGGCGTTAGCTGCGCAGCATTTGTGCACCGCCGCCGTCAGTGTCTGCCAGTTTGCCGTGGCATACGGAGCTCCATCGCAGTCTTTAACACTGGTAGCATGCCGCGACAGCGTAGACATGAACCGTATGTGCAGTTGACGGACTTTGAGCGAGGGCGTATAGTGGGCATGCGGGAGGCCGGGTGGACGTACCGCCGAATTGCTCAACACGTGGGGCGTGAGGTCTCCACAGTACATCGATGTTGTCGCCAGTGGTCGGCGGAAGGTGCACGTGCCCGTCGACCTGGGACCGGACCGCAGCGACGCACGGATGCACGCCAAGACCGTAGGATCCTACGCAGTGCCGTAGGGGACCGCACCGCCACTTCCCAGCAAATTAGGGACACTGTTGCTCCTGGGGTATCGGCGAGGACCATTCGCAACCGTCTCCGTGAAGCTGGGCTACGGTCCTGCACACCGTTAGGCCGTCTTCCGCTCACGCCCCAACATCGTGCAGCCCGCCTCCAGTGGTGTCGCGACAGGCGTGAATGGAGGGACGAATGGAGACGTGTCGTCTTCAGCGATGAGAGTCGCTTCTGCCTTGGTGCCAATGATGGTCGTATGCGTGTTTGGCGCCGTGCAGGTGAGCGCCACAATCAGGACTGCATACGACCGAGGCACACAGGGCCAACACCCGGCATCATGGTGTGGGGAGCGATCTCCTACACTGGCCGTACACCACTGGTGATCGTCGAGGGGACACTGAATAGTGCACGGTACATCCAAACCGTCATCGAACCCATCGTTCTACCATTCCTAGACCGGAAAGGGAACTTGCTGTTCCAACAGGACAATGCACGTCCGCATGTATCCCGTGCGACCCAACGTGCTCTAGAAGGTGTAAGTCAACTACCCTGGCCAGCAAGATCTCCGGATCTGTCCCCCATTGAGCATGTTTGGGACTTGATGAAGCGTCGTCTCACGCGGTCTGCACGTCCAGCACGAACGCTGGTCCAACTGAGGCGCCAGGTGGAAATGGCATGGCAAGCCGTTCCACAGGACTACATCTAGCATCTCTACGATCGTCTCCATGGGAGAATAGCAGCCTGCATTGCTGCGAAAGGTGGATATACACTGTACTAGTGCCGACATTGTGCATGCTCTGTTGCCTGTGTCTATGTGCCTGTGGTTCTGTCAGTGTGATCATGTGATGTATCTGACCCCAGGAATGTGTCAATAAAGTTTCCCCTTCCTGGGACAATGAATTCACGGTGTTCTTATTTCAATTTCCAGGAGTGTATTTAAGTGTTTGGGAGGACTTCTTAATAACTGCTGTTATCCATCTACTTTTGTGTGATGTTGATACAAACGGGCATAGGTTTGGAAATGCCTTTTCAAAGTTCAGTTTAAATAATGTGGAGAATTTAGAGAATTTCTTAATCACATGGGTTTCCTTATACACTTCATCCCAGCTCTTGAAGTTTTTTTTTTTTTTTTTTAAATCTTTAATTTTGATTTCTGATAGATTTCCTTTGTAGGCTTGTAGCTTAGGGAATGATTCGATGCCTGATTTTACTGCTGTTATTTGACAGAGATGGTCTGATAGTCCGAGATCTTTTACAGCTGCATCACATTTTTCCCTGTCCATATTTGTGGCCACATGGTCAGTTAGTGGTGCAGTCATTGTAGTAATCCATGTTGCACTATTGACCAATAGGGACATGCCAAAACTTTGAAGGATATTAATGAGGGTGCTGCTGGATTCACTTATGATATTAGTGTTGATGTGAATGTCCCCACACAGAATTATCCTGACCTCTGTACTTGAGACTTTATCTAGAACTTCTATTAATTTATTGAAGAAAGTCCATACTACCACTGGGAGATCTACACACACACAAAATAGTTAATTTCTTGGTGATATCAAGCTCTGTTAATTCAACAGCTGATATTTCAAAGTGTTTGTCTTCACTTACTGTACTGTGGTCGTGTCTTCATTTGAACTGTGTTTCTTTTCTGATGTAAATGCATGATACTGCACCCCTTGAAGCAGTTCTGCAGTAAGAGTTTGCCATTTCACACAATGATAATACTAAATGTTTAATTTCTGCGTCTCTACACCAGTGCTCAGTAACACAAGCTAATGTGCAGTTCAAAGATTGGAGCTCAACTTCTAATAGTTGTATTTTATTTTTTATTGATTGCATGTTTTGATGGAGGATTGTTAAGTCTGTGAAATGCCCCATGTTACTCTTTCCAATGGTTTGTTTTTCAACTACATTGAATTGTGTACATTCGCCTCCCAAAGTCTTAGCGCGATCTCTGCTATCGAATTTTCAGGATGCCTTACGAATATCTCTTCGATTCAACCAATCTTGTCTCCATATAGGTCAGTAATCTGTCAAATTGTTATTACTGTTTCCAGACATTGATTTCAACGAAGGCCTAAATTCCAAGAAACAGGTGTTTGGTAGTAGGTACATTTTAAACGGTAGAGGACCGAAGTAACTGCGAGAGATTTTATGATGTCTCTTTCCCATGCTGCGGCAGAGATGTAAAACGTGGGCCGGGTAGCGTCTCTTCTGCTGGTACTGGGGAGTACAGAGTTTACCGCCCCATCGGGAAGGCTCGTAGAATATCGTGCAGGTACTAGAGCTTGTCTAATGGCAAGTTATGCGTTTCCAATGCCGTGGGCGTCGCGCTCAATGCAGATTTCGCCGCGTTTACTGCGATGTTCCCGGAGGAAACTCTCTGGGAAGGCTTTTAGTGCCAGTAATGCTCCAGAGAATGTGCCACAAGTTCTACACCGCAAAATCGAGCGCCCGCTTCACCATGCATATCGCTATTGAAAACATTACCATCGTTTTGATTGTCACCAGGCCAGCACAATACAGGTCGCTGTTACTATGAAAGAAGCGTATAATTTTTTTGATCTCATACTGTCAATTACAATTCGCCATTCTTGACTCCCTCATCGTTTCGAAATGTTGTCATCTTAAAACTGATTTGCGTAGGTTGGATTTTACGTCGTACTGATTTACTATCCATGGTCGAATTGGCGGTGGTGAGCCCTTGCGTTCCTCGAACTCGCGTTAAGGGATGGAGAGCTAAATACTGAAGTGAATCTTGCTCCGTGGTATAAACTGCCAGTTTTCAGTTGTACAAAAGAATGCCAGAGTTGACGCTATAATTGATAGAAAAGAATCTTAAGACCTATCAGGTATCAGACACTAAAACTAAAGACTTTTAGTATGGAGCTTATTCACGTTCTTATGTAATTATACAAATTTGTCTCGTATGACATAAAATCACTAGCTACTGTGACGTAAAATATAAAGTGCAATATAAAATTTAATTTTTTCTTTCTTTTTTCTGTGTCTTTCCCCATTACATTTGTAATCCGGTACGGAGTAGTACCCCACAGATATTTTTAACTGAATTTGTTACACTGCATACCGTCTTGAAGAATACTTACTTAACTTACAGGTATCCATTGTTCTCATGGAGCGTTTTGTGGTTTGTCTTTTGCCGCATACTTCACGAAATGACCTGAAACAGTGAACGGCAGTTCGCGAACTGTGCAATTATTTCTTGCGGTTGCAAAACCTTATTGGTTTGGTCGTGATAACATGGAACATAACGATTTTGTGTGTTTTTAGAACAGGAAAATACGTTCACCACAACCTGTTAGAAACAATAGTTGGTAGTTCCAGTACTGCCTCGTGCTTCAGTGTTAGTAATTACTGTGGGTTTGCAATGTCGATCACAAAACATCGCTGGCATATTAGTTTTGTGGTGGCGTGCCCTGTGATTCCGACAAAAATTGTAGCATTTCTCGTGTTGTCATGCAGTAATCTGGGCTTCTAGTGTACAAAAATTATACGTATTCTTCAGGTAACGGTACGTTCCCATCAAATGTTCTGCTGTCACAAAAAATGAGGAGATATTTATTCATCACTCTTGTTGTAATAATAGAATGTTAAGATGTTGCTTGCAACACTGGCAGGGTTCCAAATAGAGCAGTTCACGGCATAGCTTCATGGATCGTAGAAAATAAACTAACTATAAATCACAGAAAGACTCAGTTTTTACAGTTTCTAACACAGAGTTCAACAAAACCTGATATTTCAATTTCGCAGAATGGGCATACGATTAGTGAAATTGAACAGTTCCAATTTCTAGGTGTTCGGATAGATAGTAAACTGTCGTGGAAAGGCCACGTTCAGGATCTTGTTCAAAGACTTAATCCTGCAATTTTTACTATTCGAATGGTGTCAAAAGTGAGTGATACTTCGACACGTAAATTAGTCTACTTTGCTTCCATTCATTCGCTTATGTCGTATGGTGTTGTACTTTGGGGTAACTCATCCCATTCTAAAAGCATATTTTAGGATCAAATACTGGTGGTTCGGGTAATGAGTGGTATAATTTCACGAACCTGTTGTCAACCCCTGTTCACGAGTCTGGGTATTTTGACATTGGCTTCTCAATATATACACTACTGGCCATTAAAATTGCTACACCACAAAGATGACGTGCTACAGACGCGAAGTTTAACCGACAGGAAGAAGATGCTGTGATATGCAAATTATTAGCTTTTCAGAGCAGTCACACAAGGTTGGCGCCGGTGGCGACACCTAAACGTGCTGACACGAGGAAAGTTTCCAACCGATTTCTCATACACAAACAGCAATTGACCGGCGTTGCCTGGTGAAAAGTTGTTGTGATGCCTCGTGTAAGGAGGAGAAATATCTACCATCAGGTTTCCGATTTTGATACAGGTCGGATTGTAGCCTATCGCGATTGCGGATTACTGTATCGCGATATTGCTACTCGCGTAGGTCGAGATCCAATGACAGTTAGCTGAATATAGAATCGGTGGTTTCAAGAGGGTAATACGGAACGCCGTGCTGGATCCGAACCGAATCGTATCACTAGCAGTCGAGATGACAGGCATCTTATCCGTATGGCTGTAACGGATCGTGCAGCTACGTCTCGATCCCTGAGTCGACAGATGGGGACGTTTGCAAGACAACAACTATCTGCACAAACAGTTCGACGACGTTTGCAGCAGCATGGACTATCAGCTCGGAGACCATGGCTGCGGTTGCCCTTGACGCTGCATCACAGACAGGAGCGCGAGCGATGTACTCATCGACGAACCTGGATGCACGAATGGATGAATCCAGGTTCTCTTTAGAGCATCATGATAGTCGCATTATTGTTTGGCGACATCGCGGTGAACGCATATTGGAAGCGTGTATTCTTCATTGCCATACTGGCGTATCACCCCGCGTGATGGTATAGTGTGCCATTGGTTACACGTCTCGGTCACCTCTTGTTCGCATTGACGGCACTTTTAACTGTGGACGTTACATTTCAGATTTGTTACGGCCCATGGCTGTATCCTTCATTCGATTCCTGCGAAACCCTACATTTCAGCAGGATAATGCACGACCGCATGATGCAGGTCCTGTACGAGCCTTTCTAGATACAGAAAATGTTCGACTGCTGCCCTGGCCAGCACATTCTCCAGATCTCTCACCAACTGAAAACCTGTGATCAATGGTAGCCGAGCAACTGACTCTTCACAATACGCCAGTCACTACTCTTGATGAATTGTGCTATCGTGTTGAAGCTGCATGGGCAGCTGTACCTGTACACGCCATCCAAGCTCTGTTTGACTCAATGCCCAGGCGTATCAAGGCCGTTATTACGGACAGAGGTGGTTGTTCTGGGTACTGATTTCTCAGGATCTATGCACCGAAAATGCGTGAAAATGTAATCACATGTCAGTTCTAGTATAATATACTTGTCCAATGAAACCCCGTTTATCATCTGAATTTCTAATTAGGGTAGCAATTTTACTGGACAGTAGTGTATGTTTATTCCTTACTGTCATTTCTTGTTAACAATATTTGCTTGTTCCCAAGAATAAGCAGCTTTCACTAAGCTAACACTTGGCAGAAATAGATCCTGCATTTGAATCAGACCTTCTTAACTCTCGTGCAGAAAGGTGTGCAGTATACGCTGCATCCATTTTCAATAAGTTACCACTCGTATTCATAAATCTTAGCAGTAATCGACCGGCTTTCAAATCGAAACTAAAGAGTTTCCTCATGGGTTACTGCTTCTATTCTGTCGAGGAGTTGCTTGAAAAATTAGGCCGATTCTTCTTGTGTTGTTGATTGCTTTTACTTAAATTTGTGGACTGACTTTTTTCGGGTTCTTGAACAGTTTATTTTTATCTGTTATTTCTTTTATGTCGTAATTTCATGTACTGTCACGTTCCATGACCTTGGAGATTTGCTCCTTAATTTGGTCCTACGGAACTTGACATGTAAATAAATAAATAAATAAATAAATGCGGGTGACTTCATCGGTACAGATAATATGAGCTGAAACGCTCGTTTCAGTTTGTAGAAATGACAATGGCACAGTCAAAAACTTGAAATAATAGGGAAAATGGACAGTACATTTTTCGTAAAACGTAATAATAACGTATTTTGTTCAATTAGTGGAGGAAGTGTGTAAATTTTGAAGGAATAAAGCTTACTAGATATTCAGATTTATACAACGCGGGCCACGGGTACTAAAAGGTTTGATGGCACAGACCTAGAAAGCTTCTGGTGCACATCAGTTTGTATTCATGACTTGGTCACACACACAGGTTGTTTATTTGTTTGTAGTGCGCTTAATTGCTGCTATAATTCCTATCGTGAGTTCCGTATTTCTGGTGAAACCTAAGGCGCTATGATACTTTGATGTAATAGTGCCATTAAATTCTCTGTCTACATTCTCCAATCTTACTTAATTATGATTTTTTTGAAACGGTTCTCCTAGAGTTTTCTTGCTTCTGTCGGACTTAATCAAGTCTGTTACCGTTACGCATTTGTAGCATTTTATATTTTCTGATATTTTTCTTTGTTCTAGGTTTTCTGGAAAATTGTTTGTGATATCTTGGTATCCCCTTTTCCTTCCACCTCTTTGGTTACAGCTCTGTGCAAACGATTCATCTGTCCCCAAAAATTATCATCAGAGAATTTTGTTTAACAGCACAAAACTGGATCCAAAGGAGGCCTAAATATCAGCATTTGGTACGGCAGTATTCCCTTACTGCGATAGTTACAATTTGTTTGTGGTCCTGTCATTAATTATTGCTCTTGATTGAAAAATCGTCTGAGGAGTCCTTCACCACTGTTGATTGCAAATAAACTCGAAATCATCTGCTCGAATGCTTTGTCTAGATCCATTACGATCAATCCAGCACTTGTTCTATTGACACGTGTTAAGCTAATTATACTATGGAAGATATTTCCATTTTCGTTTGCTTTCTGTATGATACTATGTACTCTTCGTATATTTTGACCCCTGAAATTGAAATCTGGCACCAATAATACCGTATTAGACAATGTTTTCTTAGAAAACATTAATTTAGTTTTTGTTTTTATTACGGGACAGTGCTCCGTCTAGGAACACTTTTCATACTTTCACTTCTATCACTAGATTCATTTACCAATATCACGTATTCCATGGTAGTAAGCTTTCCGTTTTGAGGTACAAGGTGCTGCATGAATCCCGAAGTACGGCTTAATCATCACATGCTATCATCTACTTTTAGGAATGTACTGAATTTTACTCACTTTCGTCTGTAACTGAAGATATAACAGTATGCGCCAAACAGCAAACATATATTACACAGCACTTAAAATATGTAAAAATCTTAATGTTTACAAACGCTGCTCAAAGCACAACTTCATATCTTTGGGGAAAAAAACCAATAGAGCAGTAGAAAATGCGAGAAACTGCTTATGGAAGTCTGTAGCATACCTAAATTCATGCGATTCTAAAATCGGTCACTAGAATGGAACACAATTCGTGAATCATCATGTTTTCGTGTTTTACTAGATACAACTCCCCCCCCCCCTCAAGGTACAGTCTCGGCTACCCTACGTTAATAATATGACATCTGATCAAATGCATCTGTTTCAGTTATTTCAATCAATTTTTTCTGTGTTTTCAAGCATGTAAGGAAACTGATTGGTTAAATCTTTTTGAATATGATTTTCGTTTATAAGTTTTTAGCTAAAGCACCCCTTTCAACTAGTCATCGGCAGACACTACTGGAGTCTGTTTGCCTTGGTAATGCAATTCCGACATTTCTTGGTGATCCATCACGATTACCGTATTCGTCGTCCACCATGCTGTTTGGTAAAGAATCCAAATGACTGTTTGAGTACATACCGTAGCCCGTGTTGTTTGGTATGGTTATGGTCATTTTTTTCGAGATACCTCATTACTTTTAAGTTCTAAGATTCTAGAACGGGTAGAGTTCAAGGTCATTAGACAGTACTTCTGAACATCAGCTCTGTTATCCTTCTCGTAGATGGGTCTAACCTGTGCTTTCTTCCAACCACTGCAACAGTTTTTTGTTTGAAGGATATGCTGAATATTGTGATTAAAAGAGGTGCTAACTCAGCAGCAATATCTATATAGAGTATGAATGGGATTCCCATGGGCTCTGAAATCTTGTTCCATTTTAGCGATTTTTGACTGATTTCAAAACCATTGACAATAATATAGATTTCACTCGTCTTTGGAATGGTGCATGAATTAAATTGGGGAAATTATCCTCATTATAAGAGTTCACCGTATCATTTTGCTTTGCTACACTCAACTAGAGTACCCGTCCCATTCATTAGCGTTGAGATAGGAAATTGGGCGCCACTAACAAGCATTTGCAATGGAACGTCCCTTCTTTCTTAAACTGGTCTCTCTAGTGCCCTTCTATTCACTGTATGGTCAACTATTCCGTGCGGCGATGAATATTTCAAGTTCCTCATTCGCACATGACACACCTGCCTCATTGTCTCGGTTTTTGAACATATAAATCTTTGTACTTGTTTCAGCTGCCCTTCCTAACACCCCATTCATTGCAACGACTGCATAATATCCACTAATACCAATTTCAGCGAGGAAACCCTGAATGAGGTAAGGTCTATGGCATTGGTTTACAAATTATGTAATTCCTTAACATAGAATGTTGAATCAAGTTGAAAGGATTTCATGCATGGTATTTAGATATGAAATGTCCTTGACATCTTATAGTCTTCTTTGCATTAGTTAATCTTATTTATTTCTATGTTTTCATCAAATTTTCCAAGACTGCATGTATAAAGTTAAGATCTATGTAGTTAAGCTGGAGTACCGAGACACAGCTAAACAACATTATCTCAACTTATAGCCTCTCGTGAGGCACCTAAAATGCGTAATGCAGAAATTAGTGTGCCTGAAGATGAAATATTAGTGACAAAGTGTGAAGCCATGTCAACGTTTCAACATTTCAGAACGGAGTGGTAATTAGGCTTGATGCTACTGGCCGTTTCGTTCTCCACTGCGAGGGACGGAAGACACAATGGCACTGGAATTGGCCAAGGCCAAGCGGCGAGGGAGCAATGGCTGCGGGTGCTAACAAGTAATTGTTATCTGCTCGTGAAAGCGCTATAAAAGAAAACTACCGCAGTGTGCAATTCTGTGATGCACCCATCGGGCGCCCGGGCTCGCCAGTTAGCTTCCTCTCGCTAATTGTTCCTGCCATTTTCGCCGATATACATCGTCATTAGCTTACAGTTTGCAGGAATATACTTTCTCAAATGAGACGTCCGTTACGCAAAGAATGCGTAAGGATACGAAGCTGAAGGTGTGCACCTCGCCTAATAACGAGTGCTGAACGCTACCTGTTTCGTGCGAATACACACCGATTCACAGGGAAAACCACTCAGACTGAGTGAAATGATACGGCTACGAAGGATTTTAATCGGGGGGAGTAAGACGGAAATACCGTTCCCGCGGTCTTCAGTTAAGTTGCATTGGGCTACGTCGGATACTTGACGGGAGAAAATGCATACTTCTCTTAAGAGGGCCACAGCTGAGTTCAAGCTATGTCCAGATTGAGCTGGTCTTTTCGAAGTACGCCAATACGACACTAAATGGTCAGAAACTAGTCAGCCATATTTAGCTGATGAAGAAGAATCTTGGGAAACACTTTGGTAAGATTAAATTCATTGATGATAGGATAAAGTTCCCATTGCCACAAATACTGGTTTATTCTTAATTACACACTCATGGACGAGAAGAACATCAGCGAAGCTTGATACCAGTTTATGATACGTGCACACCATATGAAAATAAATAAAAGCAAAGTAATCACAAGCACGCTTTTACTCTACAGGTTTATGAAAACCAATCATTTCAATATGCTGTGTGTGTTCTATACAACAGTTTTGTACGAGATAATCTACACACACACACACACACACACACACACAAACACACACACACACACACACACACACACATACCTATATACATCTCTACAGGGTGGTCCATTGATCGTGACCGGGCCAAATATATCACGAAATAAGCGTCAAACGAAAAAACTACGAAACTTGTCTAACCTGAAGGGGGAAACCAGATGGAACTATGGTTTGCCCGCTAGATGGCGCTGTCATAGGTCAAACTGATATCATCTGCGTTTTTTTAAAATAGCAATACCAATTTTATATTACGTATTCGTGTATTACGTAAAGAAATATGAATGTTTTACTTGGACCACATTTTACGCCTTGTGATAGATGGCGCTGTAATAGACACAGACATACGGCTCACAATTTTAGACGAACAATTGATAACAAGTAGGTTTTTTAAATTAAATTACAGAACGTAGGTACGTTTGAACATTTTATTACGGTTGTTCCAGTGTGAAACATGTACCTTCGTGAACTTATCATTTCTGAGAGCGCATGCTGTTACAGCGTGATTACCTATAAATACCACATTAATGCAATAAATGCTCAAAATGATGTCCGTCAACCTCAATGCCTTTGGCAATACGTGTAACGACATTCCTCTCAACAGCGAGTAGTTCGCCTTCCGTAATGTTATAAATACAAAATCAAATAGGGGTAATGCAGAAGTAGGTTTAATAATGAATAAAAAAATAGGAGCGCGGGTAAGCTACTACAAACAGCATAGTGAACGCATTATTGTGGCCAAGATAGACACGAAGCCCATGCCTACTACAGTAGTTCAAGTCTATATGCCAACTAGCTCTGCAGATGATGAAGAAATTGATGAAATGTATGACGAGATAAAAGAAATTATTCAGGTAGTGAAGGGAGACGAAAATTTAATAGTCATGGGTGACTGAAATTCGAGAGTAGGAAAAGGGAGAGAAGGAGACATAGTGGGTGAATATGGATTGGGGGAGAGAAATGAAAGAGAAAGCCGTCTGGTAGAATTTTGCACAGAGCGTAACTTAATCATAGTTTACACTTGGTTCAAGAATCATAAAAGAAGGTTGTATACATGGACGAATCCTGGAGATACTAGAAGGTATCAGATAGATTATATAATGGTAAGGCAGATGTGGACTCTGACCACAATCTATTGGTTATGAACTGTAGATTAAAACTGAAGAAACTGCAAAAATGTGGGCATTTAAGGAGATGGGACCTGGATAAACTGACTAAACCAGAGGTTGTACAGAGTTTCAGGGAGAGTATAAGGGAACAATTGACAGGAATGGGGAAAATAAATACAGTAGAAGAAGAATGGGTAGCTCTGAGGGATGAAGTAGTGAAGACAACAGAGGATCAAGTAGGTAAAAAGACGAGGGCTAGTAGAAATCCTTGGATAACAGAAGATATATTGAATTTAATTGATGAAAGGAGGAAATATAAAAATGTAGTAAATGAAGCAGGCAAAAATGAATACAAACGTCTCAAAAATGAGATCGACAGGCAGTGCAAAATGGCTAAGCAGGGATGGCTAGAGGACAAATGTAAGGATGTAGAGACTTATCTCACTAGGGGTAAGATAGATACTGCCTACAGGAAAATTAAAGAGACCTTTGGAGAAAAGAGAGCCACTTGTATGAATATCAAGAGCTGAGATGGAAACCCAGTTCTAAACAAAGAAGGAAAAGCAGAAAGGTTGAAGGAGTATATAGAGGGTCTATACAAGGGCGATGTACTTGAGGACAATATTATGGAAATGGAAGAGGATGTAGATGAAGATGAAATGGGAGATACGACACTGCGTGAAGAGTTTGACAGAGCACTGAAAGACCTGAGTCGAAACAAGGCCCCAGGAGCAGACAACATTCCATTAGAACTACTGACGGCCTTGAGAGAGCCAGTCCTGACAAAACTCTACCATCTGGTGAGCAAGATGTATGAGACAGGCGAAATACCCTCAGACTTCATGAAGAATATTATAATTCCAATCCCAAAGAAAACAGGTGTTGACAGATGTGAAAATTACCGAACTATCAGTTTAATAAGTCTCAGCTGCAAACTAATAACGCGAATTCTTTATAGACGACAGGAAAAAACCGGTAGAAGCCGACCTCGGCGAAGATCAGTTTGGATTCCGCAGAAATGTTGGAACACGTGAGGAAATACTGACCCTACGACTTATCTTAGAAAATAGATTAAGGAAAGGCAAACCTACATTTCTGGCATTTGTAGACTTAGAGAAAGCTTTTGACACTGTTGACTGGAATACTCTCTTTCAAATTCTAAAGGTGGCAGGGGTGAAATACAGGGAGCGAAAGGCTATTTACAATTTGTACAGAAACCAGATGGCAGTTATAAGAGTCGAGGGGCATGAAAGGGAAGCAGCGGTTGAGAATGGGGTGATACGGGGTTGTAGCCTGTCCCCGATGTTATTCAATCTGTATATTGAGCAATCAGTAAAGGAAACAAAAGAAAAATTCGGAGTAGGGTTTAAAGTCCATGGAGAAGAAATAAAAACTTTGAGGTTCCCCGATGACATTGTAATTGTGTCAGAAACAGCAAAGGACTTGGAAGAGCTGTTGAACGGAATGGACAGTGTCTTGAAAGGAGGATATAAGATGAACATCAACAAAAGCAAAACGAGGATAATGGAATGTAGTCGAATTAATTCGGATGATTCTGAGTGAATTAGATTAGGAAATGAGACACCTTAAGTAGTAAAGGAGTTTTGCTATTTGGGGAGCAAAATAACTGATAATGGTCGAAGTAGAGAGGATATAAAATGTAGACCGACAATGGCAAGGAAATTTGTCAACATCGGGTATAGATTTAAGCGTGAGGACGTCGTTTCTGAAAGTATTTGAATGGAGTGTAGCCATGTATGGAAGTGAAACATGGATGATAAATAGTTTGGACAAGAAGAGAATAGAAGCTATCGAAATGTAATGCTACAGAAGAATGCTGAAAATTAAATGGGTAGTCACATAACTAATGAGGAGGTATTGAATAGAATTGGGGAGAGGAGGAGTTTGTGGCACAACTTGACAAGAAGAAGGGACCGGTTGGTAGGACATGTTCTGAGGCATCGAGGAATCACAAATTTAGCATTGGAGGGCAGTGTGGAGGGTAAAAATCGTAGAGGGAGTCCAAGAGACGAATACACTAAGCAGATTCAGAAGGATGTAGGTTGCATTAAGTACTGGGAGATGAAGAAGCTTGCACAGGATAGAGTAGCATGGAGAGCTGCATCAAACCAGTCTCAGGACTGAAGACAACAACAACAACAACAATGTTCGCACATGCATTGACAATGCGCTGACGCACGTTGTAAGGCGTTGTCGGTGGATCACGATAGCAAATGTCCTTCAACTTTCCCCACAGAAAGAAATCCGGGGACGTCAGATCCGGCGAACGCGCGGGCCATGGTATGGTGCTTCAACGACCCATCTGCCTGTCATGAAATATGCTATTCAATACCGCTTCAACCGCAGGCGAGCTATGTGCCGTACAACCATCATGTTGGAAGTACATCGCCATTCCGTCACTCAGTGAAACATGTTGAAGTAACATCGGTAGAACATTACGTAGGAAATCAGATTACACTGCACCATTTAGACTGCCATCGATAAAATGGGGGCCAATTATCCTTCCTCTCATAATGCCGCACCATACACTAACCCGCCAAGGTCGCTGATGTTCCACTTGTCGCAGCCATCGTGGATTTTCCGTTGCCCAATAGTGCATATTATGCCGGTTTACGTTACCGCTGTTGGTGATGACGCTTCATCGCTAAATAGAACGCGTGCGAAAAATCTGTCATCGTCCCTTAATTTCTCTTGTACCCAGTGGCAGAACTGTACACGACGTTCAAAGTCGTCGCCATGCAATTCCTGGTGTACAGAAATATGGTACGGGTGCAGTCGATGTTGATGTAGCATTCTCAGCACCGACGTTTTTGAGATTCCCGATTCTCAGGCAATTTGTCTGCTACTGACGTGCGGATTAGCCGCGACAGCAGCTAAAACGCCTACTTAGGCATCATCATTTGTTGCAGGCCGTGGTTGACGTTTCACACGTGGCTGAACACTTACCGCTTCCTTAACTGACGTAACTATCCGGCGAACGGTCCAGACACTTAGATGATGTTGTCCAGGATACCGAGCAGCATACCTAGCACACGCCCGTTGGGCATTTTGATCACAATAGCCATACATCAACCCGATATCGACCTTTTCCACAATTGGTAGACGGTCCATTTTAACGTGGGTAGTGTATCACGAAGCAAATACCGTCCGCACTGGCAGAATGTTACGTGATACCACGTACTTATACGTTTGTGACTATCACAGCGCCATCTATAACGAAGCGAAAAAAGTGGTCCAACTAAAACATTCATATTTCTTTACGTACTTTACGAATATGTAATAGAAAATGGGGGTTACTGCAGTGAATATCCGTTTGATCTATGGCAGTGCCGGCTATGTCATCTAGCGGGCCAAACATAGCGCCATTTAGTTTCCCCCTTCAAGCTAGACGAGTTTCGTTCTTTGTAGCTTTTTCGTTTGACGCTTATTTCGTGAGATATTTGGCCTGGTCACTATCAATGGACCACCCTGTATATGCTGTGATGAACGGTCCATAGCGCTTATCTTCATGACGGGACAAACCAATGCTCAGTTCTTCCATTTTATAAACACGTGTCTTAGATCCAAAATTGACCTGTTGGACCACATGTGGCACATCTGCAGAATCATGCTGGAATTTCAGGTATTCGTGAGTCATGAGAATCTGGTTGGTTGATGGACAGCACAATCAGTGATCCGTTCACCTCATCTTTCATAAATCGATAAATTTATTGTTTGCCAGCTTTATGCCATAACGATTGAGTCAGGCAGCTGCAGCAAACCGAGACACACACAGCACCAGGGAAGTAACCGAGTTGGTGACTTTTAAGAGTTCCTAACTAGGAGCATATTTTATATCACCTGTGTGCTTTAATAGTTTAGTCTCTTGGGTGTCTGCGTGTTGATTTAATATCTAATAGCCTCAGTACCCGCGTTTTCGTTTGCGCCGGAAAGTAAACCGATTTCATGACATATTACAAGTTCCTAATCAGGGGCGAATTATTTAAATTCACCTGAGGGCTTCGGTAGTTAGGTTTCTGAGTCTCTGCGCGTTAATCTAATTTATTAAACACAGTTCCTGCATTTTCGTCAGGGTCTCCAGCAGAGTTGCGCAGCATGTTCCGATAGTCCGTTTATCTGCATGGTTTAGTTTTTCACAGTCTGTAGTATGGACAGGGATGCTAGCCGAGTTGGTTATACTTCGCTCTCAGCTCCAGGCTGTGATGGCTTCAGTTACAAAGCTTGAGGCTGCAGTGGATGGGCACCACTGTTGTGGGCCCACCATGGGGATCCAGCGGACTTCCAGCACATCCGAGACCTCCGATCGGTCCTCACTGGTGGCCATCCCAGTTATTGCTCACAGTGAGGCTGACCCCTCACCTGTGGTCGAGTGGGACGTCACCCCGGGGCGAAGCAGGTGTCGAAAGGCGGCCGCATGTAAGGCCTCCCTGGTTTGTGTGACAAACAGGTTCCAGGTGCTGTCTGTGGCTGATACTGATGCTGAGTCACCAACCGTCGCCTGCCCTGTTTCAGAGGAATCCCCTCAGACTGCAAGATCCAGACCATCACAGAGGGTGGGATTATTGACAGTTGGGAGCTTCAACGTTAGGCGCTCTGTGGGGCCCCTTAGGGACATGGTGGACAAGAAGGGAAAGGAACCCACTCCGTGTGCATACCGGGCGGAGTCATTCCAGACGTGGAACGGATCCTCTGTGACGCCATGAAGAGCACAGGGTGCAGCCAAATGCAGATGCTGGCTCACATCGGTATCAATTATGTGTGTCACTTTGGATCAGAAGAGATTCTCTCTGGTTTCAAGTGGCTAACAGAAGTGGTAAAGGCTGCCAGACTTGTTTGCAAGATGAAAGAAGAGCTGACCATTTGCAGCATAGTCGACAGGACCGATTGCGGACGTCTGGTACAGATCCGAATGCAGGGTATGAATCAAACGCTCGGACCGTTCTGCAGCCGTGTAGGTTGCGGATTCCTCAGTTTGCTACATAGGGTGGTTTGGTTTCGGATTCTACTGAATAGGTCAGGTGTCCACTATACACAGGAGGTGGCTACACTGGTAGCAGGGGCTGTGTGGCGTGGACTTGGTGCTTTTTAGGTTGGAAGATCTCGGGAAAACACAGGATGGGCTTCAGCCACAAAGGGCGCAGGCCGAAAAGAGTAAGAATGTAAATACAGGCACCATCGGTATAACAGCTGTAAATTGTCATGGATGTGTTGGGAAAGTATCAGGGCTCCAAGCGCTAATGCTCAAATCGTTATAGGCACTGAAATCTGGCTAAAGCTGGAGATAAGCCTTACCGCAATTTTTGTGAAGAACCGAACGGTGTGCTGGAAGGATAGGCTAAATACGGTTGGCAGTGGCGTGTCTGTTGCTGTTAGAAATACTTTATCTTGTCGCGAAATTGAAGAAGATAGTTCCTATGAGTTAGTATGGGCAGAAGCCATTGTTGGCAACCAGAATGAGATAATAGTTGGACCCTTTTACCGACCTCAAAATTCAGATCATACAGTCGTTAAAAGGCTCAAAGAAAACTTGTGTCCGATTTTAAACACGTAGTCGACTCATACGATTATTGTTGATGGTGACTTTGATTAACCCTCGATATGTTGGCTAAAATACATGTATAATTCCGGAGGTACGCATAAAATGTCACCTCAAGTTGTGCTACAGGCATTCTCGGAAAATTATTTCGAGCAGTTTGTTCATGAGCCCACGAGAGTAGTAAATGGCTGTGAAAACACACTTGACCTCTTAGCAAAAAATAGCCCTGAGTTAATACCGGGCTCCAAAACGGAACTGGGATTGGTGAACACAGGGTTGTCGTAGCGGGACTGAATAATGTAACCCCCAAATCCTCCAAAAATAAAGGAAAAATATACCTACTCAAAAAAGCAAATAAAATTCACTTAACGCCTTCCTGAAAAATCTCCACTCCTTCCAAATTAATAATATAAGTGCAGACCAGATGTGGCTTGAATTTAGAGAAATAGTATCGGCAGTAATTGAGAGATTTATACCAAATAAATTAACGAACGACGGAGCTGATCCTCCTTGGTACACAAAACATGTCAGAACACTGTTGCAGAAACAACGAAACAAGCATGTCAAATGTAAACAGACGCAAAATCCCTGAGATTTGCGATCTTTTACACAAGCTCGAAATTTAACGTGGACTTCGGTGCAAGATGCTTGGTTTCCACAGGGGAACTTTGTCTCGAAACCTGGCAAAAAATCCAAAGGGATTCTGGTCGTATGTGAAGTATGTTAGCGGCAGGAAACGATCAATGCCTTCTCTGCGCGATATCAATGGAGGTACTATCGAAGACAGTGCTACCAAAGCAGAGTTGCTTAACACAGCCTCCCGAAGTGCCTTCACAAAAGAAAACGAAGCAAACATTCCAGAATTTGAACCAAGAACAGATGCCAACATGAGTAACGTATAAGTAAATATCCTCGGAGTAGTGAAGCAACTTAAATCACTTAATAAAAGAAGTCTCCTGGTCCAGATTGCATACCAAATAGGTTCCTTTGAGAGTATGCTGATGCACTAGCTCCATACGTAACAATCAAATACAAGAGTTCGCTCGACGAAAGATCCGTACATGAAGACTACAAAGTTTCACAGATCACACCAATTTTCAAGAAAGGTAGTAAAAGTAATCCACTAAATTACAGGCCCATATCATTAACGTCGACATGCAGCAGGATTTTGGAACATATGTTGTGTTCGAACATTGTGAATTACCTCGAAGGAAACGGTCTATTGACAAACAGTCAACATAGATTTAGAAAACATTGTTCTTGTGAAACACAACTAGCTCTTTATTCCCATGAAGTGTTGAGTGTTATTGACAAAGGATTTCAAATTGATTCCGTACATCTGGATTTCTTGGAGGCTTTTGACACTGTACCAAACAAGCAGCTTGTATTGAAATTGAAATTGCGTGCTTATGGAATTTCGTCTCAGTTATGTGACTGGATTTGTGACTTCCTGGCAGAGAGGTCACAGTTCGTAGTAATCGACGGAAGGTCGTCGACTAAAACAGATGTGATTTCTGGCGTTCCTGAAGGAAGTGTTATGTGCCCTTTGCTGTTCCTAATCTATATAAACGATTTGGGAGACCATCTGAGCAGCCGTCTTAGGTTGTTTGCAGATGACGCTGTTGTTTATCGACTAATAAGGTCATCAGAAAATCAAAACAAATAGCAAAACCAATTAGAAAAGATCTCTGAATGGTGCTAAAATTATTAGTTGACCCTAAATAACGAGAAGTGCGAGGTCATCCGCATGAGTGCTAAAAGGAATCCGCTGAATTTCGGCTACATGATCAGTCACTCAAATCTAATATCTAATCGCTGTAAATTCAACTAAAAGCCTAGGAATTACAATTGGGAACAACTTAAATTGGAAAATGTTGTGGGGAAGGCTAACCAAAGACTGCATTTAATTGGCAGGACACTTAGAAAATGTAACAGATCCACTAAGAGGGCCGCCTACACTACGCTTGTCCGTCCTCTATTAGAATACCACTGCGCGGTGTGAGATCCTTACCAGATAGGATTGACGGAGTACACCGAAACAACTGATAGAAGGGCAGCACGTTTCATATTATCGCGAAATATGGGACAGAGTGTCACTGAAATGATACAAGATTTGGGCTGTACACCATTAAAACAAATGCGTTTTTCGGTCCAACAGAATCTTCTCACGAAATTCCAATCATCGATTTTTTTCTACAAATGCGAAAATATTTTGTTGATACCGAGTAACATAGGGAGGAACGATCACCACTATAAAACAAGGGAAATCAGAGCTCGTACGGAAAGATACAAGCGTTCGTTCTATCCGCGCGCTATACGAGATTGGAATAATAGTAAATTGTGAAGGTGGTTCGATGAACCTTCTGCAAGGCACTTAAATGTGATTTGCAGAGTACCCATGTAGATACATATGTAAATGTAGCTTATCAATTGAATATCCAGATGTGTCGAATGCATTGGAGTGGTACTTTATCACTTCGTATGAATCAGATCCCTTCACCTGGTAAAGGAAGCTGTCTATACGTATATAAGGTAGCGTTGTGTCTTCTAAATCCGTTTTAACGCACTGATAATGAAAATGGTACATGTGGTGCTTTGGTAGGTGTAATACACACATATTGACCTAAACTACACTCCTGGAAATGGAAAAAAGAACACATTGACACCGGTGTGTCAGACCCACCATACTTGCTCCGGACACTGCGAGGGGGCTGTACAAGCAATGATCACACGCACGGCACAGCGGACACACCAGGAACCGCGGTGTTGGCCGTCGAATGGCGCTAGCTGCGCAGCATTTGTGCACCGCCGCCGTCAGTGTCAGCCAGTTTGCCGTGGCATACGGAGCTCCATCGCAGTCTTTAACATTGTTAGCATGCCGCGACAGCGTGGACGTGAACCGTATGTGCAGTTGACGGACTTTGAGCGAGGGCGTATAGTGGGCATGCAGGAGGCCGGGTGGACGTACCGCCGAATTGCTCAACACGTGGGGCGTGAGGTCTCCACAGTACATCGATGTTGTCGCCAGTGGTCGGCGGAAAGTGCACGTGCCCGTCGACCTGGGACCGGACCGCAGGGACGCACGGATGCACGCCAAGACCGTATGATCCTACGCAGTGCCGCAGGGGACCGCACCGCCACTTCCCAGCAAATTAGGGACGCTGTTGCTCCTGGGGTATCGGCGAGGACCATTCGCAACCGTCTCCATGAAGCTGGGCTACGGTCCCGCACACCGTTAGGCCGTCTTCCGCTCACGCCCCAACATCGTGCAGCCCGCCTCCAGTGGTGTCGCGACAGGCGTGAATGGAGGGACGAATGGAGACGTGTCGTCTTCAGCGATGAGAGTCGCTTCTGCCTTGGTGCCAATGATGGTCGTATGCGTGTTTGGCACCGTGCAGGTGAGCGCCACAATCAGGACTGCATACGACCGAGGCACACAGGGCCAACACCCGGCATCATGGTGTGGGGAGCGATCTCCTACACTGGCCGTACACCACTGGTGATCGTCGAGGGGACACTGAATAGTGCACGGTACATCCAAACCGTCATCGAACCCATCGTTCTACCATTCCTAGACCGGCAAGGGAACTTGCTGTTCCAACAGGACAATGAACGTCCGCATGTATCCCGTGCCACCCAACGTGCTCTAGAAGGTGTAAGTCAACTACCCTGGCCAGCAAGATCTCCGGATCTGTCCCCCATTGAGCATGTTTGGGACTGGATGAAGCGTCGTCTCACGTGGTCTGCACGTCCAGCACGAACGCTGGTCCAACTGAGGCGCCAGGTGGAAATGGCATGGCAAGCCGTTCCACAGGACTACATCCAGCATCTCTACGATCGTCTCCATGGGAGAATAGCAGCCTGCATTGCTGCGAAAGGTGGATATACACTGTACTAGTGCCGACATTGTGCATGCTCTGTTGCCTGTGTCTATGTGCCTGTGGTTCTGTCAGTGTGATCATGTGATGTATCTGACCCCAGGAATGTGTCAGTAAAGTTTCCCCTTCCTGTGACAATGAATTCACGGTGTTCTTATTTCAGTTTCCAGGAGTGTAGTTTCCTAAACAGTATCGAAATCTTTGCCTTCTCCAGAACATAAAATTCAGTGTTGAAGATAGTTGCCCGTTTAAGAGTGACTAAGATGATGTAGTGTCTAGCGCCAAACGGCCCAGTTACGGGGTGATTCCTGATATCCTCCATTGTTTTCATCAAAACTGCGTTAATATTCTATACAGATACAGATGTAGATGTAGCGTTAATTTTCAAAAATATTTCTCGAAACTGCATGACACTGAAGAATGCTTTTTTGGTATTCTTACGAATATACGACTTCAACCTGCGTGAATAACATGCTGTGGATGACTTTACTCAGTTCCATCCTCAAAGAGAGGCATTCTATCGGGTTTTGTTATGCATTACATATCTAGGTTTATTCCCTAATCTTGTCAACAGCTTGAGGCTGGGAGTGTTTCATGGAACCTTATGTACTGTACATTTCTGTACTGTCATGCTGACGAACAGGGTATCTTATGTCCACCTCCATGACGAATCCTTCATGAGCATCATGTGGCGCCATCGAAAAATATGCTAATCGGACGATTTCATCAATAGGTAGCCACTGAAATCCTCCTGTAGGCAGAGACTGTGTCTGTGTAATCGGTTAACATTCAAGTATAGAATGCAACTTGAATCACCATATGTTTCACTATATGATTCACCCATTCGTGAACACCTTACATCGGTTTGTCTTGTCTATACACTGACCGTTTTTTTATGAATTCCTCTGTCTGAGAACAGTAAAATATTGACATCAGTCAAAGATGTGAATTCGGTATGTGCTTCC
The DNA here is from genome assembly GCF_021461385.2 of Schistocerca piceifrons. NCBI lineage: Eukaryota > Metazoa > Arthropoda > Insecta > Orthoptera > Acrididae > Schistocerca > Schistocerca piceifrons. Next base: position 564,729,063 of record NC_060149.1, read on the forward strand.
TTGCGCATGACGTTTCTCGCCAACCCAAGTGCACTGTAGTAAAATGAACGATTCAGATTGTATGTACTGAGGCATACACTCTGGAATCGTTCAGAATCTCAGCTAAGAGTGTGCCTAGAATACTGACCCAAGTTGGAGATACTTAATTCCCGCCAGACGTTGACCGATGGCCTGTATTCCACAACATTTACAGTATCACCCGTAAGTTTAGTGGAGATTGCAGATATAACGGTGTGACGGTCGGCGGGATGGAAATGGAGCTGAAAATGCCTCTATCCGGGACGAGCCCCCAATTGCGACGGTCGGCGGAACGGAAATGGAGCTGCGAATGCTTCTGCTCGCTGGCTCTCGTCATCTAACTCGGGGATGATGTCCTACCATTTCTGCCGGCAGACACGTGCGCTTAACACCTGTTAATATGCGTAAATAAAACACTCTCGATGTTGCTGCCACAGGTTTAAATACAGACTGGTTTAAATACAGATAAAGTCCAGTGGCACTGTTTCATACTCAATCACCTAATCATGGCGAAAAAAATTAGAGTCCAACCTAGAGATTAAGGCCCACTGGTACCCCAAAACACAGTTAGAAATGCTCAAAAATAAACAGAATCCCACAGTAGCGCTTCAGCGGCTAAGTTGGCCGCACTCGAATGGAAACAGAGACCCACAGCTACGATTTTACTGCAAAATCCATTTGCTTACAAAACCAATAACCAAAAGACACAACGCGTGAAGAATCAAGTCCCTGTGCTCCACACAGAAGTCCGGATTCTTTGCGAAATTTCTATATTCTCTTAGGGTACAGACGCGAAATTTGGCTAAGTTCAACACTTCTGGAAACACAAAGACTATCACCAAAGTGTCAGGTCAATCGACACAGGTCCGGCGTCGGCAAAGGCGCGTAGAACTCTAACCTGTAGGTTTGTGTCAGCTCCGCTTAAATACTCTCGATCCGGACTTCCCCAAGCTGCGTCACGTAACTGTTTTCCATTGATCACCACTCCTTTGCATACCTTTTTATATAGAAGAGCGATCTTAATTCTGTTTGCACCATTATATGCGCACTCAAATTATCATCAAAAAACTTACGATATATAAATCTGTATGAGCAACAGTTTGCCCAGAATTAATTTTCTTATGTATTGCAATTATCTTTACACAGTGTGAAGATAGTTTTTGCCCATTTGTGCAACTAAGTAACATTACTGAGTTTTACAAAGCAACACTTTCCATACGGATTTGAGGCGCCCTTTCTGATGCTGTGATCAGTATTTACGCATGTACCAAGGTTAAACAAATATGGTCAAAACTATGCAAAAGTTACTAATAATCAAAGACAGTATATCATAATAATTACGAATATCACATACTAATCAAGTTTAAATGTGTATAACGACACCCGCTACCATACACGGCCTAGCTGTTCGCGTATTTGCCTTGTGTTATTTATTTTAATTAATTATTAACCATAAATTAATAACATTTGTGTTATACTAGTGAAATATTAACGCAGCAACATATACAAGTACGTCAGTCGCCTCGTTTCCACCAGATCTTTAAAATCAGCACTCGCTCTACTCTGTAACATCCACATGTTGCGAACTTGTTTATTTAATTTAAAAAATACGTATAAATCGTATCAGCGTCTCGGCTGATTTGTCTAAACCCCTCTTTCATTTGCCGTATCAACTTTGTCGTACTAATTTGTGTTTGCGTGCATTCAACGCAGACGTGGATAAAGCGCTGTCTTATAGCCGTTGCTGGAACGGGGCAAGTCCTCCAGCAGCTTAAAACTGACAGGTCCACGTTGAGCAATCTGCCGCTGACCACTCGCTCGCCGGCGCCTTCTCCCGTCGGCGTCACTGTCCGCCGTGCACACGCCCTTTGAGTCCGACCAGCGATCAAACTTCTTTCTACAAATGACAACAAATGACTGTAGTGTCACAAGGGGAAATGTGGATTCCTTGAATTTCTCCATTGAATCCAGTTATTTCTATGCGAATAACTCTTCTTTGCAACAAACTGCCAATTTACACAATCAAGGTGAGCAGCTAGTGTGAAATGCATGTCTTCCTGATGTATAGATTCAGCAAGCTTACGGAGTGTAGCCAGTGTAAATCTTAACGAATCTAGGAATCGCAGGGAAATGTTTTCGATAGCCCTTGTATAAAATGAAATATAATTCTCCGTGTTAGCAGGCAGAACATTAAACCAGTCAACACATGGTACTAAACTTATCAATTGCTCAGTGATTAAATGAGCTTCATATGCACTCGAATTAGGGAAGAAAACTGGTACGTAATGAGACAGCTGATAATTCAGGCTGTCTCACGAAACCTGCTGGTCAGAGGGCAATGACTCATCTCTGCTGTTTCACTGGAATTTGATAATTGCAGCTTTCACTCATAACAGTTGAGAGCATTGTTATATGTTTCTAAAACTTCCTGCATATCGATTAGAGGACACTTTGTGCGATACATCACATCAGCTTCCTCTGCAAGTGCTTTGAGCTTAGAGCCACTCTTACCTTATTTTTGTTAAGTGTAGTTTTAATAATGTCCAATTTAAGTTACAACTTATATCTTAAATCCTCATCTGAATTATCTGTTTCTTTCTCTAGCTAGTAACTTAACACATACAGAGTAGGTGCTGTACGTTCACTCATACCAATATGCATCTAACTTTTTCCCTGTAACCTATAACAATTACATGAGCTCCTTCTGGGATTTCTTCTAGGCGAGAGCATTTAGGGATTTTAATTTTCCCTTTTATGTCCTGCATGACACTGTTGTTACAACAAGAGCGGCCTGAGCTAGCGAGGCGAGCGCATCGCTGCCGTTGCGCGCTTCGCTTACTCGGCCGTTGAGAGCTCGTGAAGAGGTTTTCTGTGCTGTGGGCGCCGCGGATAGCAAATTGTCGTGCGTTGTTTTGACAACGCGTGCAAATTGTCGTGTTCCGCGCCTCGCAGCATGGGGAAGAAGGTGCGCAGAGGAAACCTGCCGCTACGAAGGGTCCTTCGGTTGTGCAACTCACTGAGTCTGCCGACCATGCAAGGAACTCCCGAGAAGATGAGTCGCGGCCTGTCCCCCCTTTGTACGTCAAGTGCAAAGGCGGGTGGACAGCGCTGTTCGACACCATGACGAACTGCGCTCGGAACGAGGTGGTCTACGAGTCTGTCGATACAGACTCGCTGATCTGCGTTCGAGCCGCAAACGTGGCCGACCACAGGGCGATCAAGGTCGCTGTGGCCGACCACATCGTCGACGCGCCGCCGGCGCGTGAGAAGGCACCTTCCGTAGGAAGGATGAAGACGACTAAGGCACTCCTCAGGGGGTTGCCTTGGTGCTGTGATGAGGCAGCGGTCCGGGAAGGGCTGCTGCGAGCCGGGTTTGGTAATGCAGCCGCAAGGTTGCACAACCGGACCACAGGAAGAGGGCGCCGCTCTATGCCGTGACCGTGCAAACGGTCGACGGCGGGAGCGACATCCTCGAGTTGCGGAAGTTGCTGGGCTTCCCGGTTACGACGGAGGCTCTCCCGACCGCCATGGATCCTCAGCCCCAGTGCTTCAGGTGCCAGGGCGAGGGCCATGTTGCGAAGTATTGCCGCAACGCGGCGCGGTGCGTCAAGTGCTCAGGTGAGCACGACAGCCGCGCCTGCGACCGCGGCAGCAACGCTCTGCCAACTTGTGTCCGGTGTGGCGGCCCGCACGTCGCCAGTTGGCGCGGTTGTGTGGCTTTCTCTAGCCGCAACCATGCCGGGGGCGGCGAAGCGGCCGCGGCCGCACCGACGCAGCAGCAGAAGAGAAGACGACGTCGGAAACGGCGTAGGGCGGAGAACAGCCCGGTGCAGCTGAGGGACGGCACAGCAGCAGATCCACCTGCCCGGGGCGGGGACGGCCGCTCGGAAACGGGCAGCCAGGACGCAGCTCGCCCTCCCGCGAAGAGATGTGGCCACGAGCTCGACATCGCCGTGAAGGAGGCCACAGCAGCCCTCAAAGCCGTCATGGCGGCGGAGAGGGCTGCCTTCGCAGCCGCCGTGGCTGCAGAGAAGGAAGAGGCCTTGAGGCAACTGCGAGCAGTCTTCGCCCAAGGCCTCAGTGCAGTCGTACCTGCGAACACTCCTGCGACCTCGCAGAAGGACGTTCGCGCGCCTGTCCCAGCGGTTGCCCCAGCAGCACCGCAGGTGAAAGGTGCAAAGAAGAAAACCGCCAGGGCAGTCTTCATCGCGCAAGCGTCGCCGCGCTGCCGCGCCGAACTTTTATGTTACAGGGAGTAAGCCACTGCGGCCGGCCCAGGAGACAACGAGGGAGCCCAGCCGCGGCACCGGACTGACCCAGCGAACGACCACGCAGTACATAGGTAACGTTGCACGATACCTCTCGCTAACCCCCCTCACCTTGCATGCTCTGTCGCAGCTAGCAAGCCGCTACTGCCCTTACTACCCGTCCTACTGTCGCAGAGGTTTTTTTCCCTTGGCGCTGGCCTTGGCACTTTTTTTCCTCTGCTCTTACAACCGCTACCCTTCGATCGTTTTCGACCACTTCTATCTCCTGATGGACCATGTTAATGAGTAGTCTTACCCAGACGCATGGATAACATCACAGCCTGCATCCTGTGACGCCTGATTCAAAACTAACATGCATACGGAGGTGACAGTAGAACTTTTGTGTTGGTCACCACGTTGGTGCGGGCGTGGAGGGGCCCCATCCTTTGTTAAAAAATGTTGTTACAACACTTCGCATCTTCCTGGGTGTAGGCCGCCAGTTCTTCTGTCCCATATTCTATTGGAATTTTGGTATAGAGCTGTAAGTTTACAACTTTTTCAAACGAATTGTTGTTACAGGTTGTTATTCCATTGGATTTTTTAAGCTCTGCAAACTGTTGTCCTTTTGCTAAGTGTATGACATGAAGACCACCACATTTGGATTTAATGTATCGATCGTTTTTAAGCAGTCCCAGGGAGGAATGGAGCTAGAGAAGCAGATTTTTCGTGTGTCCTTTAACATAGTAAACATGCTTCAATCCACCGTTTCCGGCCAGGACTCCAACATATGTTCAGTTACCACTGCTCTTTACACTAAATGCTATTATCTTGTATTCCCCACTCGTAACCAGATTTCTCCATACCCTGTGTTTAAAGAAATATGTAAACCTGGCCTGCACATCCGCAATAGCAGCAGTTTCCTTTTCTTTACTTCGATGTCCTCCATATCCAGTTTCCTTTTCCGTGTACATAGCACATTAACTGTACTTGAAGGTGTAATTTCCTTAATGGGGAATGGTTTAAGTCTGTGTGATATATTTACTCTTTTTTTTAGGACTTTTGAAATGAAGTTCCTCGTGTCAACCAGTCCCCATTCTGTAATATCTATATTGAACGGTATTGTGGAGAATAGTGTTCTAGACTGAGAAGAATAAGTTTCTCCTGCTTTAACATTACACTTCTGTACAACACTTATGTCGTCTTTATTGAAGTCAAAGTTAAGAACCTTCATGTAGTTTATAGGTAGATAATTAAATCTGTATGCAGACAGAAAATAGGTGATAAGTTTTTCTCGTTCTGGAGTGTCTGGAAGACTTACTTGCACACCTGTAATTTTTCAGGTGTTCTTATTACCTGAGTGCATCTACATGGCTACTCTGCAATTCACATTTAAGTGCTTGGCAGAGGGTTCGTCGAACCACAATCATACTATCTCTCTACCATTCCACTCCCGAACAGCGTGCGGGAAAAACGAACACCTAAACCTTTCTGTTCGAGCTCTGATTTCTCTTATTTTATTTTGATGATCATTCCTACCTATGTAGGTTGGGCTCAAAAAAATATTTTCGCAGTCGGAAGAGAAAGTTGGTGACTGAAATTTCGTAAATAGATCTCGCCGCGACGACAAACGTCTTTGCTGTAATGACTTCCATCCCAATTCGCGTATCATATCTGTCACACTCTCTCCCCTACTACGTGATAATACAAAACGAGCTCCCCTTTTTTGCACCCTTTTGATGTCCTCCGTCAGTCCCACCTGGTAAGGATCCCACACCGCGCAGCAATATTCTAACAGAGGATGAACTGCAGAATGTTATTAAACATAACACAATAGTTGTTTTGTACCGTGTCCATTAATTGACGCCACATGGACGCAGCTGGCACAGAGTAAAGTGCAGAAGATTCTTGATACTGCTTGTTGGTGTCTGATACACGTAAACACTCGTACACAGGGCCAAATACACGATCCAATCGATCCAATCTGTAGTTATATATCGTAGCCTCCAACCTAATAATAACATACTGCTTAGCCAAGGAAGACCTATAAATTTCTCGTAGTCGCATGTCTGGATACTTTATAAAATTAATAATGTGATTACCAATATCCTTGTTCACCTCCGGACTTGTGATATTAGATATAAATTTGTTATTTACATTTACTCAACAGTTGGAGCTTAACCACGTTAGACAGTCTATTCCATCTGTCTCATCGTGGTCCGAAATCACATTGCTGTTTCCCTGGCGATCTCCTTCTATGAAGAGTAGTCGCACATCTCCACTTCGTTAAAAATTCCGCAAAGGCTTGTGCTATGCCCAAATCCAAAAGGTAAGAGCCATATGCACTTAGCTGTTGCACTATTCTAGGCAATTCTTCCATTAGAACATCATTCTTAGCGTCAGCTAAGTCCACTTTATACGGTATAACCGCAAGATTTTTGTATTTACTCGAAATAGTTTCCAGTGCTTCCTTGCAATTTTTTCTCTTATCCCTCTTGCTGTCACGCTCTCGTACCGGTGTAGGAGAAAACGCAAGTTCTCATTGACGTCATGTGTCGCAGTGACGAAACTGGACAATTTAATACCTAGATAGTGGTTAAATGAGCCACTACAGTAAAACTATTAAACTGTCCAGAACCAGAGAATAAAATACATCCACAGCAAACTAATAAAACCAACCCTAACTCTGAACAGTGTGACGAAATCGAAATAACTAAACACGTTGTCGTTGTTGTGGCCTTCAGTCCAAAGATTGCTTTGATGCAGTTCTCCATGCTACTCCATCCTGTCAGAAGTACTTCCTCTCCGAGTAACTACTGCAACCTACATCCTTCTGAATCTGCTTAGTGTATTCATCCCTTGGTCTCCCTCTACGATTGTTACCCTCCGCGCTTCCCTCCAATCCTAAATTGGTGATCTCTTGATGCCACAGAACGTGTTCTACCAACCGTAGCCAAATTGTGCCACAAATTCCTTTTCTCCCCAATTTTATTCAGCACCCCATCATTAGTTTTGTGATATACCCATCTAATCTTCAGCATTCTTCTGTAACACCACATTTCGAAAGTTTCTTTTCTCTGCTTGTCTAAACTATTTATCGACCTTGTTTCACTTTCATACAGGGCTACACTCCATACAAATACTTCCAGAAAAGTCCTCCTGACACTTAAATCTATACTCGATGTGAACAAACTTCTTCAGAAACGCTTTCCTTGCCATTGCCAGTCTACTTTTTATATCCTCTCTACTTCGACCATCATCAGTTACTTCGCTCCGAAAATAGCAGAACTCATCTTATACTCTAAGTGTCTCATTTCCTTATCTAATTCCCTCAGCTTCACCTGATTTAATTCGACTACATTCCATTGTCCTCGTTTTGCTGTTGTTGATCTTATATCCTCTCTTGAAGACACTGTCCAATCCGTTCAACTGCTCTTCCAGGTCCGTTGCTGTCTCTGCCAGAATTACAATGTCATCGGAAGACGTCAAATTTTTTGTTTCTTCTCCATGTATTTCAATTCCTAATCCAAATATTTCTTTTGCTTACTTTACTGCTTGCTCAATATACAGACTGAATAACACTGGGGATAGGCTACAACCGTGTCTCACTCGCTTCCCAACCAGTGTTTCCCTTTCATGGCCCAGGACTCTTATAACTGCCGTCTGGTATGTGTTCAGATCGTAAATAGCCTTTCGCTCCCTGTATTTGATCCCTGCCATCTTCAGAATTTAAAAGATAGTATTTAAGTCACCATTGTCAGAGGCTTTCTATAAGTCTAAAAATGCTAGAAACGTATGTTTGCCGTTTCTTAATTTATCTTCTATGATACGTCGAATGGTCATTATTGCCTTGCGTGTTCCAACAATTCTACGGAATCCAAACTGATCTTCCCCCAGGTCGGCTTCTACCAGTTTTTCCATTCGTCTGTACAGAATTCGTGTGAATGTTTAGGAACCATGACTTATTAAACTGGTATTTCGGTAATTTTCACAACTGTCAACGCCTGATTTCTTTGGGACTGGAACTATAACATTCTTCTCGAAGTCTGACGGTATATCGCCTTGCTCACCAGATAGAAGAGTTTTGTCATAGCTGGCTCTCCCATGGCCATCATAAGATCTAATGGAATTTTGTCTACTCCAATGGCCTTGTTTCCACCTAAGTCTTTCAGTGCTCTATCAAAGTCCTAACGCAGTATCATATCTCCCATTTCATCTTCATCTACTTCCCCTTCCATTTCCGTAATATTGGCCTCAAGTAAATCACCCTTGTGTAGATCCTCTATGTACTCCTTCCATCTCTCAGCTTTCACTTCCTTGCTTAGAACAGGTTTTCCATCTTAGCTCTTGATATTCGTACAAGTGGTTCTCTTGTTTCCAAAGGTCCCTTTAACTTTTCTGTAGGTGGCATCTGTCTTACCCCTAATGATATATGCCTATACAATCTTACATTTAACCTCTAGCCATATTTGCTTAGCCATTTTGCACTTCCTGTCGATCTAATTTTTGAGACGTTTATATTCTTTATCAACTTCTTTATTTACTGATTTTTTGTATTTTCTCCTTTCACCAATTAAATTCAATATCTCTTCTGATACTGAAGGATTTCTACTAGCGCTCGTCTTTTTACCAACTTCATCCTCTGCTGCCTTCACTAGTTCATCTCCCAAAGCTACCCATTCTTCTTCTACTGTATTCCTTTCCCTCGTTCTTGTCAATCGCTCCCTAATCCTCTCTCTGAAACTGTCTACAACTTCTCGTTCTTTCAGTTTATCCAGGTCCCATCTCCTTTAATTCCCACCTTTTTCCAGTTTCTTCAGTTTTAATCTACAGTTCTTAACCAAACAATTGTGGTCAGTTTCCAGATCTGCCCCTGGAAATCTCTTACCATTTAAAACCTGGCTCCTAAATCTCTTTCTTACCATTATATAACCTATTTTAAACCTTCCAGTCTCTCCAGGCCTCTGTCATGTATACAACATTCTTTCATGGTTCTTAAACCAAGTGTTGGCTATGATTAAGCTACACTCCGTGCAAAAGTCGACCAGGTGGCTTCCTATTTAATTCCTTACGCCCATTCCATAATCTCCCACTAATTTTCCCTCTCATCCTACTATCGAATTCCTATCCCCCGTGACTATTAAATTTTCGTCTTCCTTTACTATCTGAATAATTTCTTTTATAGCATCATACATTTCTTCAATCACTTCATCATCTGCGGATGTAGTTGGCGTATAAACTTGTACTACTGTGGTAGGAGTGGGATTTGTATCTATCTTGGCTACACTAATGCATTCGCTATGCTGTTCGTAGTAACTTACACGCACTCCTATTTTTTTTATTCATTATTAAACCTATTCCTGCATCACCAATATTTGATTTTGTATTTCTAATATTTGTAACCCTGTATTCACCTGACCGGAAGTGTTGTTCCTCCTGCTACCGAACTTCAGTAATTCCCACTATATCTAACTTTAACCTATTCATTTCCCTTTATAAATATTTAACCTAGCTGCCCGATTAAGGGATCTGACATTCCATGCTCCGATCCGTTGAACGCCAGTTTTCATTCTCGTGATAAAGATGCCCTCTTGAGTAGTCCACGACCGGAAATCGGAATGGTTGACTATTTTACCTCCGGAACTTTTTACCCAAGAGAACGGCATCATCATTTAACCATACACTAAAGCGGCGTGCCCTCAGGAAAAATTACGGCCGTAGTTTCCCCTTGCTTTCAGCTATTTGCAGTACCAGCACAGCAAGGCCGTTTTGGTTAATGTTACAAGGCCAGATCAGTCACTCAGTCAGACTGTTGCCCGTGCAACTACTGAAAAGGTTGCTGCCCGTGTTCAGGAACCCTACGTTCCTGACAACAAATCATCCGGAGTAGACGGTACAATTGCAAAACTACAAACATCAGCGGGCCCTAACGCTGAAAAAGAGATTACTCAACTAATAGGACATATCTGGCAAACTGAGAAAATAGCTGGAGACTGGAAAACTGCCTAATTCATCCATTGCATAAAAAGGGGATACAACCGATGTTAATAATTACAGAGGAATCTCTCTCCTAGCAGTGCGATACAAAATTCTCTCATAATGTTTATTCGATTTTACTCGAATTTAGAACCTAAAACTGGCGAATACCAAGCAGGATTTAGACAAAACAAATTCTGTTCGGAACAAATTCTTAATCTCAAACTAATATTTAGGCACCAAAGGATTCCTAGTAACAGTATTGTATGTACATTTGTAGATTTTAAAAATGCCTATGACTCAGTTTTTCGTGAATCTCACCCAGATTTTAAAAGAACAAGGGCTAGGCAACACCGCTCTAAAACTCATTAAGGAAACTTTAACCGACACTAGCTGTAATGCTAAATTCATGGGAGAAATTTCTGAGCCATTTGTTATTAGGGATGGTGTTAGGAAGATGGACTCCCCCCATTACTGTTTAACTGTGTTTTGGAAAAGGTAATTACTTATTAAAAAGTGGCGAAACAAGTAGGACAATAAGCATCATTCGAAAAAACGGAATACATGACACACAACAAACAAGCACCACAGTATGTGAACACGAAATCTGGAAAAATAAAAGGGATTTTCTCAGTTTCAATACGTGCGAGAAGCCATTCAACATAACGGTCTAGAAAAAGCTGGAAAAGAAGTTCGCTGTCAAAAAATGGCAACTGCATTCCGATTAAGACACATTATTTATGACAGAAAAATCACTTTCTAAATTCAATAAACTTTGGCATTCCAGCACCGTAATCAAACCTGAATGTGTTTATGGAGCCGAAACTTTAATTTTAAATACAGAAAGGGGTAATGAAGAAATTTGAAAGAATGATATAAATATTATTAGGAAAATATTAGGCCCCAAATTTACTGATGGAGAAACTTACGGACTGAGAAGCAATAAGGAAACAGAAGAATACACAGACAAACATGGTGACATGAGAATACCAAGATTTATGTTCTGTAGCGACATTAGAAGAGTGGCACGCACTAGTTTGGCGAAACAAATAGCAGAATTCTACGAAAACAGAAATAAGGCCAAAACTGAGACAGTTAAATGAAACGCTGTGATTAAGGAGGATCTTAAAGTAGCCGGTATAGCTCAGGCAGACGTTACAGATAGAAAACTATTCTGTCAAAAGATATTTGATTGGGAAGTTCGTCAGAGGGAAACTAAGAAACGTACGGGAACACCGGGGTCTAACGAAAGAAGGAGACTTTATTTTGAAAGGGCGAAACAAATTTGGACACAAAAGAAGGACAGCCATCAAAAGCGACATTGGATGATTATATCTCGTACGGTGCTGTTGAGCCCATACATGAATAATAATGAGCCACATATCTCCTTGTTTAACATTACAGACATTTCTCTTGCTAATTGTTTTTGCCAGTACACTTGATCACAGATTTTAGCCACCGAAATGTTATCACAAAACGGTTCTGTAGTAGGTGTAACCACATTTACATCTTATCGCTAAGTGTTGTACCATTTTCAGTGTAATTTATGTTGCTAACGCCCGAACCCATATTATACAGGTTCTGCTGCAATAACCAGAAACCGAAGCGTTCGTCTGTTTGGTTGGCCTTTCAACCTAACAGCTGAACAACGTTTAACACTTTGAAGGAATCCATGTTGACACTTTGAACTATCACGGTAAACTGATCTGTTGCGCGTCTCAGGCCTCCTTTCGTTCTCTAAAGATCCAAGATGGCAGCACTTTCGATTACGTGATTTTCGGTCATACACTCTTCATAACTCAAAGCCCAATTGCTCTGTTTTGTGTGCTCCACTTTACTCTGTGCCACTAGCTTCCATGTGGTGTCAAATAATGGACACGGTACAGAACAGCTATTGTGTTCTGCAATTTGTGTACTCGGGTAATAAGAGCACCCGAAAAATTACAGGTGTGCAGGTAAGTCTTCCAGATGCTGCTGAACGAGAAAACTTATCACCTATGTTCTGTCTGCGTACAGACTTAATTATCTGCCTATAAACTGCGTGGAGATTCTTAACACTGACTCCAATAAAGATGATATAAATGTTATACAAAAGTGTAACGTTAAAGCAGGAGAAACTTATTCATCTCAGTCTAGAACACTGTTCTCCACAATACTGTTCAATATAGATATTACAGAATTGGGACTGGTTGACACGAGCAACATCATTTCACAAGTCCTAAGAGAAAGAGTAAATGTATCACACCGACTTAATCCATTCCCCATCAAAGAAATTACACCTTTAAGTACAGTTAATGTGTTATGTGCACGGAAAAGGAAACTGGAAATGGAGGACATCAAAGTAAAGAAAAGGTAACTGCAGTACACGCATGTGCTATAAAGGAAGAATATAAGATGTAAATGGAAAAGGAAGAGACTATTGCGGATGTGCGGGCCAGGGATACATATTGCTTTAAACACAGGGAATGGAAAAATCTGGCTACGAGTGGGGAATACAAGATAATAGCATTTAGTGTAAAGAGCAGTGGCAAGTGGACATATGTTAGAGTCCTGGCCGAAAACGACGAATTACTATGTTGAAGGACACACGAAATATCTGCTTGTGTAGCTCAATTCCTCCTTGGAACTGTTTAAAGCGGATCGGTACATTATATCGATATGTGGTGGGATTCATGTATACACTATACAATTAGCAAGAGGACAACCGTTTGCAGAGTTTTTTTTAAAAAAAAAACAATAACGGAATAAATGCCTTTCAGGACAGTTCGTTTGGAAACGTTGTAAACTTAAAGTTCTATACCGAAATTCCATAAGAATATGGGGCAAAAGAACTGGCAGCCTACACTCAGCAAGATCAGGGAAAAAATTTGGTATGTACTGGAATTCGGAAACATACCTTCTCTGTATTTGTGAAGATATTCGCTGGAGAAAGAAACAGATATTCAGATGTAGATTTGAATTACAAGTTAAAACCTAAATTGGACATTTCTAAAACTACATCTAGCAAAAATAAGGAAAGTGTTGTTTTTCTGTATGTAAATGTATAAGCAAAAGTTAAAAAATATTTGGTACGAGAATATTTATTTCTTGTGTTATCCGCTAATCTTTCAAAAATCATAAGACATTTCCTATATCCAAAGATTCATGTCCATGTATTTCAGATGTGGAAAATGGGTTGTCGGGTGACCTTGAAAAGTAGCCGAAACTAGATAGTTGAAGGTATAGAATCCCCTTTTCGTAGCTATATGAACGTGCACAACAGTGCTAGACTCTGGGTTACCATCAAGTCTGTCGCTAAATGAGTCTGCAGTCATGGTCTCTCGTGAGCCGTAGCAGTACACAGATTTGTTCCCAGACAACGAGTTTTCAATCTGCATCATTCATTGAGTCCCATCAAGTTACGGGGTGAGTGTTCCTATGTTTTTCATGATATCCCTACCCAATAAGCATGCATGTAGATTAGATCATCGGGAAGAGGGTATTTCCTAGGATTATTAGTAGACTTGTCTATATGCTACGCAAGTATCTTCGTATAAATCAAACAACGCACGGGTATGCAAGTATTATGGACACATATATATATATATATATATATATATATATATATATATATATATATATATATTTTACGTATTTCCCATCAATTTGTCGTAATTATACTAGATTTTCCTAGATTTTTAGCGATTTTTAGCGATTTTATGTCATTTTCTCATCTTTTTTCGACATTTCGTATATATATATATATATATATATATATATATATATATCTTTTTTCGACATTTTTTCGTATATATATCTTTTTTCGACATTTTTTCGTCGAAAAAAGATGAGAAAATGACATAAAATCGCTAAAAATCTAGGAAAATCTAGTATAATTACGACAAATTGATGGGAAATACGTAAAATTGAGGGAAATACAACAACATATGTAAAATCTCCAATAATCTTGCAAAATTACATAAATTTACTGATGATGCACAAAATTAGAGAAAAAGTACCACGAAATGTAGGGCATTGAGGTGGTTTCAGGGTACCTGGACACTCAAGACCGAGAGAAGCTTAAGAATTATGCTCTGGCTCCATCCACTTTTAATCTGCCCTTCCCCTGTAAACTACGTGGGTTTCCGTATCACATACTCCAACAAAGGCGACAGATGTGTTACATATAGGCGCCAATTAAAGCAGACAAAACATTTGTATCCCAATCCATAACTGTTTTCTCACACATGCAATCCGGTATATACATCAACGAATTGCTGTTATTTCTTATAAAGAATGTTATTCCTTAAGTATTAAGAAGAAAAATCAATGTGGTTCTGGGCGCTACAGTCTGGAGCCGAGCGACCGCTACGGTCGCAGGTTCGAATCCTGCCTCGGGCATGGATGTGTGTGATGTCCTTAGGTTAGTTAGGTTTAATTAGTCCTAAGTTCTAGGCGACTGATGACCTCAGACGTTAAGTCACATGGTGCTCAGAGCCATTTGAACCATTTCCTAGAGTGTTCTGTAGGGGAGTGGACTGATGTAACATGTATCAACTTCAATAGTGTGAGGGACGTGCACTCCAGATATGTGGTGTTAGGACGAAATTGCTGTATTATCATACATATGAGCAAAGCTACCTAACATCAGACCAGGACTTCTTTGTGTCAGAACAATGCTACCAGAGCTGTAGTGATGCTACTTTAAACAGCAGTAAGTCTGTTACATCTCCTTTGGCTACTGATCACGGAGATGCTGCTGCTATGTGTGCATTTTCGTGCAGCAGGGTGTGTTTTAGGTACTTCAGTCTATCAGCTATCGAAAATATTCACGCCGGCTTTCTTCGCTCTATTTCCAAGGGGGACATAGTCCCATCCGTCAAAACCAATGCTACTCATACTAATGGTAAGCACGACTGATGCAGGAAGTGTGATTGAGGGTACATACGCTTCCGACTTAAAATCCACATAAAATTCATTAATTTCCTAAGAAAGAGAATAGCATTCTAGTTGGTTTGCAAGCAGCGCGAGTGATGGATATACACTGACGATGCCTTCCTAAGACACCAGAATAGTGTAGAAGGAAGTAGTTTTATCATTTTAAACTTTAGCGCCGTAGTGACTGGGGTACCTTCCTGGTACTGACTCCAAACAGTGGAATAATGCTTCGGAATTGATAGCACGGTTGGTTTACATGAAAGGTTTCACTCCATTCATCTGAAGCTACATCATGTAGAAACTACACACATTTTTGAACCGTCTGTTACATCACCGCAGCACTCTCATGACTACTATACACCGATAAGAGGTGCTACATTCCTCGACACGCACATGTCTGGGGCGATCTTGCACTTTTGGATGGGCGCCATGGATAAGAGAGGTGTTGCAGGAAGGATTGGTCAGGGACAATGTGGGAGGGACCTGTCAATCTCCAACTTTATCCTATGCATGCGAGAATACTCTGTGACACGCATCACATAGGGAAAGATTGCGAGTAGTGATCGTAAATTTTGCATTATGATCGGTAGAGCCTAAAAGAAGGTGCAATTAGCTGAGGGACGAGGAACTGCACCACCTCCACTACAATGCTATCTGCCCCAGAGCCTTCTGCCTTTTCATGGATTTGATATGTGAGCTGCCACCTCCTCCTCAGAGAAGGTTTTCACCGCGGTATTATTTGTGCATTCAACAACACTTTCCCTATGTGGATAACCTAATTGCATCTGTATAGGACACTGCCTGGTATACTTTGCTGTATATGGTCGAATGGACGTACTGCACTGCCATCTAGCTGCATTCGCTATCTGGTATATGACACTTGCAAAGTAGTGGATGGATAATTTAGCGATGATGCAGGAACTGGGAGGCATTGTGATATGTCACTGGCAGACGTTGAAGTTACAAAACAACTGGTATACTTTGATGTATATGACTGAATTGATGTACTGCATAGGTATCTGCATTAGAAACCTAGTATACGGTATTTACAGACTAGTGAAGGGGTGATTCAGCGAGTTGCAGAAATTGGGAAGCGTTGTGGTATGTCAATGGGTGGTGTTGAAATTCTGGAACAACAGGTAAAATGGCTAAAATAGATTCTGCTGTCGACTGCAGTGTGTGTTGCCATACATAACTCCTTATAAACGGTGTCTTTCCCAACCCTTCCGTCCACCAGTATGCATTTGATTACTGCATAATGATTCACTGACACCACTTGGTTGAGATAGAGTCTTGATGGAACACTGAATATCTGCTACTTGTCACTGTGGGGCATGGGATTAACTGTAGAGGTCATAACCTTCAAATAGTTATTTGCAGGCATTCCTCAATTCTGCAGATTCATCCCATTTACATATACTGCGATGCCCTCCACAACTTTTTTTTACAATAAGACAACAGTATCTCTTTTTACTTCTACTACCTTGTGAACGTTGTGAATGTAGCCTTCTGGCGATGGTAAACACCGTAACAGTAGTATTATACATGGCTGCAAAAATGAGTAAACAATGCTCTTTGAAATGGAACACCAGAACATCCACTACCCTGTCACTGTGGAAGATGAGATTAACTGTATATGTCATTACCTCCAGATATCTGCTGGAAACGCTCTACAGTTCTGCAAACTCTTCCAGTTACCATATGTTGCGATGTCTTCCACATTTTTGTCAATGAGAAACATTGCCTACGTGTTTTATTTCTACCTACCTGTGTGGGAGCTGCATAGTTTACACCATGTGATTTGCAGCTCTCTGTGAGAGCTAAATGATCGAAACACGTTAATATTGGTTTAGGTGCTGACACATACATAGAAAGTCGTGGTAGAAAAATAATATGACGGTGTACAAAACTGTAGTCATACACTGCTTGGATGTGTCAACATTTTTTGGAAATTTGTGCTAAGTTCCTAAGGGACAAAACTACTGAGGTCATCGGTCCCTAGGCTTACGCTTTAATTAATCTAACGTAAGCTAACTTATGCTAAGGACAACACACACATCCATGCTCAAGGGAGGACTCGAACCTCCGACGGGGGGAGCCACGCAAACCGTGGCAAAACCCCTTAGACCATGCAGCTACAGTGCGAACCTTTTGATGTGTTATTTCCAAAAAAACAAAACTTTACACAGATATGTGCAAGGGAATTTGAGCACTGGCAATGTACCCCAATGGGGCAGTATGTGTATATGCAATTTACTCAATATCAACACACAGATGATATTGGTTTTTCGATATTCTGGAAGAGAGGGATGCGGTAGAATCTTATAGGAGGTTCAATTACAAGGAATCACATAACTGGATAAAGTTTGAACGCAGATAGTTCTTTCAGACCTACACTTATTTTGCTCATAAAACTAATACAAATCGTCTGTGTCGATTCTCGTTAATGACTGTTTCTATTATTTTCGTCATGATTACATGTTTAAAAATCAGGTGTTAGCGCAAGTCCTATGTTATTTAACAGTTCAGAACTCCTAATTATAAAGTAGATATCACTTGATTTATAGCTTGTTGTGGAAGCTCGAAATGATAGTTCTTTTCCCAACATGTGAATAGATTGTATGAAACGGGTTGTGATGATGAAATTGCTTACAAAACCAGAATGCAAGAATCTGCTGCCTTCAACGTATCACAAGAGAGAGAAGCAGTTAATCTTATAGGAGATTCTATTACGAGACACGATCTCATGATTTGTTTCATGAAGGCCAGTGTGGTATAGCTTCCAAATGGTAAAATAGTTCTTGCCATAGTGTACAAAACACCAGCATCCTCTTGAATTCACTGATTTGAATGTGAGAGACGCTCTCAGGTCCTGTAATTTGTCTATCAAGCTGAAAGAAATGGCTTAAGATAGATGTTTCTTCTTCAGAGCTAAAATTCTCGCTTTTTCTTTACCCTGATGACGATTTCGAAGTAATGAGGACATTCTGCAGTGATCGGTAATTTTCACAGCGAAATTCTTCCAGTTTTATGCAGCGTGGACATGCATAGTCCTCTGATAATTTGTAATTGGCGGCGGTGCACTTCGCTGGATGTCGCAAAATAGTGAGATGAGAATTGTATCCTGTAGTCAAACGTAAAAACTATACCGATTTTGCTGATAAAACTAAAAGAAAATGGATTGCGCCTATTTTTGTGGATAGAGGCCATTTATTATCGTCGTGACTGTGTTCTCCTTTTCAATAGATGCTCAATTATAAGAGATGCGTTGACTTTAAATACAATTGTTCACCTTCACAGAACGGTGGGCTGCTGAAATTGGGTGGGGGCAGGCGGCGGGCGTGTGACATCCCAATACAACTGCGAAGTCGGCGTGGTAACTTTAAATTTCCCTTTCGTGTTGCCAAATAGCCAATGCTTGAACTGACACCTCACTGCGAGCTCATCCGATGGGGAGTGGCTGTAGGCTGCAATGGCAGGAGTAGGTAGCAGCAACTGGCCATTTGAAAAACCCTGTGTCCCCCTGTAGGTGCATGGAGGTGACAGTTTGTGATTGAACATTGTTGAGATTGCACATTCAACTACCACCCGCTCTGCAATCTTTTGGGACAATGATTTTCCCCAGTACATGTGTTGCATTATGACCCATTCATTATGAGTGCTTTTTCTTTCACGACAATTTCCATGTATAAGTGAATAGTGATGATTTTTCCAGCAGTTGCAGTAGTGTGTATTGACTTCGATCACCTGTGCTGCTTGGTGAGAGTCGAGCAGGTAGGTATCTGAGGCAAACTATGATGCCAAACAGTAATAGGTACAATCCTCAGACGTATGCCTACAGGTAATGCACTTATTAAACTCCTCTCTTTCCAACACCTGCATCTCGTCAGTTGGATATATTTCCCCCCACCTCCAAAAAAATAAAGATATTACCTTCCACACCAGCCTTTTTCCTGCCAGCTTGTAGACGATGGGTAGAATTTGAGTGCGTCTGCCACTCGTTTTGAGTGGTATTGTGAAACTTTTTAGAAATCAGTATAACACCAGTTGTAGAGCATCGTCAATTTTTGAGCCGTATTGTGATTTTGGGTACGCCTTGTGTAGCACTTTGCATATGTGTATATAATTAGAACCGATTTTCGTTACTAATTACGTAATTAGGACCGATCTCTACTTCAGTTAACCATACCAAAATAAATAAAGTACACTAACCTAACATTCCTCTCGGGCGTCTGGACAGTTTCCATGTGCTGGGGCACCACCATCTTTATTTTACCGCCTTTGCCGCCAGTCCCAAGTGCCTCTAGTGGTACAATTGTGTTGAGGAAGTCCACCAGGGCTTTCCATCCAAGAGGTGAAGGGTTTCAATCCCAGAAAGGGCACCACCATTTTTAATTTCCTACCACTTTCTTGGAGGGGGGGGGGGAGGCGGTTGAACATCAGCACAGCGCTGGGACAAAGGAAATCCCACCACAATTCGAAATACCAACCAGTAGGGTAGGTGGGGGTGGACGGGGGGAGGGGTGCAGAGGGGGGAGCGTGCAATGACCCATGTGCAGGCTGAGGAAGATACGTGATTTATCCAGGGGTGGAGGTGGGTGGATGTGGGCATTGTTGGTGGTGGGTAGTTAATTGTTCAATTAAATTAACTTGCATATCAATTTGATATCAAAAGTGTTCCAGAACCACAGAACCCTACTACTACTTAATCATTCATTTATCCCAATTATAGCCGGCCGGTGTGGCCGAGCGTTTCTAGGCGCTTCAGTCTGGAACCGCGCGACCGCTACGGTGGGAGGTTCGAATCCTGCCTAGGTCATGGGTGTGTGTGATGTCCTTAGGTTAGTTAGGTTTAAGTAGTTCTAAGTTCTAGGGGACTGATGACCTCAGATGTTAAGTCCCATAGTGCTCACAGCCATTTGAGCCATTTTATCCCAATTATGAGCTCAGAAATGTTATATTTGGCTTAAATTGCGGTATTACGTGGATAAAACTCGGTGAAGTACATGAGCTTGTAATCATGACCATGTGCCCTCAGCACATCTATTTATCAGACTCCTCCCTGCAGGTGAGACTAGCTGTCTATACCAAAGCAGCCAGCCACCTGTAGCAACTGAGAATGCCTTGGAAACAGACAGCAGGTGTCATTCCTGACTACATGAGCCACGTTTTGCAACCGGGTACATGCAGTGCACTCAGTTGCTGCCAACAGAGCCTCCTCCACTTCTCGCATGAGACTTTCCTCCATATCAAACAAACACAGTGGACATTCACCTTCTTCCCGGGTTCGATTCCCGGCGGGGTCAGGGATTTTCTCTGCCTCGTGATGACTGGGTGTTGTGTGATGTCCTTAGGTTAGTTAGGTTTAAGTAGTTCTGAGTTCTAGGAGACTGATGACCATAGATATTAAGTCCCATAGTGCTCAGAGCCATTTGAACCATTTTGAACATTCACCTTCTTCCCCTTCCTCCCGTTATTTGCCTGAGAGGCTTCATGACCCAGCTAACAGTGGAGCTCCCAACTGCAAGAAATCTTACCATCTGAATTTGTTCGGACATGTCAGGAAGCCGGCCAGAGTGGCCGAGCGGTTCTTGGCGGTACAGTTTGGAACCGCGCGACCGCTACGGTCGCAGGTTCGAATCCTGCCTCGGGCATGGATGTGTGTGATGTCATTAGGTTAGTTAGGTTTAAGTAGTTCTAAGTTCTAGGGGACTGATGACCTCAGAAGTTAAGTCCCATAGTGCTCAGAGCCATTTCAACCATGTCAGGAAGATCAGTCCCAGTTCCAATGGGCGATGCGTTCTGTGCTGAATCAGTCGTATTTTAGGCAATAGTCAATACCCCAAACAGGTTTTTAAGGCGTAAGCCGACAGCAGTGCGGGCGGTACCCTCTTTCAACTTCCGCCGAGATACTGGTGACCCTGTCACCTTTCGCGAATCATGAGCAGGTAAGTGTCGACTGGCTGGGACGTGTATATCTGAAGGTGCTTAGTCGGATCAGGGAACCCAGCTAAGACTGTAGGCGCCACAGGTGCCAAGGCAATTGTCCCAGGTGCCTCAGCGCCCCAGCAGCTCAGGAAATCAGTCTGAGGTCTCCCAACACAATTTCCAGCAGTTTAAAAACAGTGGGCAAATCCCCATGCATCCGTACACAACAGGCGCAGTCCCTATGCATCTTAAGAGACCTTCGTCTGTACCACTTGAATGTTGCATTAACTCAGGAAGTTAACCTCACCTTGCGCAAACGATGAAAAATACGCGAACTCTTACAAAAAAATTAACAGCCCTACTAAACACAAATAAATAAACTGCTACTGTTCACTTCCACTAAAAAGTGGATAAGAGTACCTTGAAACAAAACGTTGTAAACAGTCTGTGTACAAGCGATAAGATACTGCTGCTGTTACTGCTGAACATCGCTCTGCTCTGAGATTGGAGCTCTCATAACCGCCCTAGAAGAAAGAATGACCTTTGTTAACCCTTATTAAAGATGTCAGTGGTTCAGAGAGGAGTCCAGTCTATGGAAATAAGTTTTTTTATCGTTTGTCCAATAACATACAGTGGCTGATAGGTAACAAAGCAACTCTTAAACCCGACCTTAAATTTTCTCTCCTGGTATCTCCGTCCATTAGATAGAAGAATTTTATTTTTAAACTGGTAGCATGATATAACTATTTTATGTAATTGCATGACAAGAATTATAGAATAATATCTTTATTAATGTGAACATTAAGTACGTTTACACATTCTGTAAAAGGACTAGCTCCTCATCAATTCGACAGAAGGGCTGATCAAACGACCTATGGATCATGTAAATAACCAATTAACTAATGAATAATTAACCTGAACAGGGTGACAATCCACACAATTTAGTATTGATAATTCTAGATGAAAAGAAAGTGGCCTGTTTCTCAAGGTTATTTCTCCCTGGCATATCTTTATACATCTGTTTTCCTGTTTTAAACCTATTTCCTATAAGAATATGGAAAACTTTCTTTAAACAGACTGAATACATTACGTTTTCGTTTCACGCATCAGTGTACATTGGTTTGAGTACTTGTTCCTTCTCGGCACAGAGCTTTGGCACAACCTGATACAATAGGGTACAGTAACGTTCCAACAGCTCAGAAAGATACTATTTTCTAAAGTAAGGCAAGGATAATTAACTGGACAGTAATGTGGCGACGTGAAGCAGCTGCATTAGATATTTTCCAGAGTTAGAGTTCCTTACATCTTCGGTTTACGCATAGAAGTCTGTATTTCTTTGTTACTGCGATCGTGCTGGAATTTCTGAAGTTTTTTCAGATGCCAACAAATGTAATCGTTAGTGGGAGACACGTTACGTTAGTAAGATGGACTGTCAAATACTTCGTATTGCAGCATCCATAGAAAACGTGCAGTGAAAGACAGCAAGCCCTTGGGCTAGCCTCTTTTCAGTTATTCACCTACCTCTATTATGCAACTGGATGGGAGGTGGTGTAGTTTAACGGGAGTCATGATATCACAGTGATTGTTGTGGTGTCACCGCCAGACACCACACTTGCTAGGTGGTAGCCTTTAAATCGGCCGCGGTCCGTTAGTATATGTCGGACCCGTGTGTCGCCACTATCAGTGATTGCAGACCGAGCGCCGCCACACGGCAGGTCTAGAGAGACTTCCTAGCACTCGCCCCAGTTGTACAACCGACTTTGCTAGCGATGGTTCACTGACAAAATACGCTTTCATTTGCCGAGACGATAGTTAGCATAGCATTCAGCTACGTCATTTGCTACGACCTAGCAAGGCGCCATTACCAGTTACTGAATCATGTACAGCCAAGAGCGACGCTCATCATTAATGGATTAAAGTTAAGTATTCCACCAGCTACGTCCGTTTTTCTAAAGTCTAATTTCCTTGTCCTGTTCCAGGCCTGACGCCAGCCTGCGTGAGCTAAAACGCGTGCCTTTCGGCTTCCTCTCATACCCGGTGTTGGCTCTCCTGCCAACCCACAACATTGGCGACGAGGCAACACCGCGTTCGTAACTATACTGCCCTGATTTACTTGTGTAATGGCTTCGCCACCATCTCCAGATGTACTGTCCGAATTTTATCGCTTACAGAATCAGCAGACGCAGGCCTTACTGGATGCCCTTGGACAGCTCGTCCAGGGTCAATGTGCGATGCAAAACGATGCGGCAGCCGCCGCTCCACATCTAACGCAGCCACAAAACGCAGTTGCACCACCTTTTCGTCCTTTTGATGCGGCACTGGAAAGTTGGACAGAGTGGTCACGCCAATTTGGATTCCATCTCGCCGCCTACAGAATTCAAAGTAACGAGCGCAGCCTTTTTTATTATCTTCTGTCGGGGTCACCACGTACCGTGTGATAGTGAAGTTATTTCCCTGACGTGACGTAGCAACTCTGTCCTATGAAGAAATTTGGTCTGCATTAGATGCATATTTCAAAGAATCAGTCAATGTAATTGCCAAACGGTATACCTTCTTTCGTACAAAACGTACAGCAGGTGAGACTAATCGGGAGTGGGTTGCAACCTTGCAAGGCCTTACTAGGGATTGTGCTATTGACTGTCAATGTGGACTCCCTTATTCAGGTACTATGGTGCGTGATGCAATTGCACAGAACGTTTCTGATGTTCGTATACGGGAACAGATTTTGAAACTAGTCAGTCCCTCCCTTCAACAAGTGATGGTCATATTGGATCGGCAGGACACACTTGACTTTGCTCAGGAATCATTTTAAACTTCGCCAGCCGTGTGTCAGGTTCAACGGCCCGCCGGGCGAGCTGCACGGAACAGTAAACAGTCCTCGCATCCGGCCGCGCCGCTGCCGACAGGCTCTCAGCCACGTGTACCGCGCCGGCAAACAAATGCAGTGCTAAAATCATGCCCGCGGTGTGCTACTAGACATTCGCGTGAGAATTGCCCGTCCCACCAAGCTATTTGCTTTTATCGTAATAAAAAAGGTCATGTTCAAAGTGTTTGCCAGAAAAAGCTCAGATCGGAAACTCAAAATCATTCCAGGCCCTTTGCTTCGCGCCAGAATCGGAATCGAACCAAGGATACTAAGGCTCGCGACACTTCGCCCATGGAAATTCATATAGTTCATGCCACTCCGCCCAGTGCCACTCTCTCTAACAGTAACTGTGTTCGTCCCACAGATAGTGTGCGTCGACATCGCAGGAACTCCTGTCAAGTCGCAAGTGATTTTGTACCAGTGTCAGTTCACGTTGCACGAAACAGTCGCTCTTGTCGTCAGCAGGACAATAAACTTTTTGTGGACTTGGACATTAACCGCAACGTGGTACCATTCCAGCTCGATACCGGGGCTGCAGTTTCACTGATCAATCAGGACATTGACAAACTGCTGGGCACACCTCCGTTGCGTGCTGCAACTGTTAAGTTAACTAGCTATTCGGCTCACAACATCCCTTTCTTAGGACCGTGCAGCCTTCTTACAACATACACTCCTGGAAATGGAAAAAAGAACACATTGACACCGGTGTGTCAGACCCACCATGCTTGCTCCGGACACTGCGAGAGGGCTGTACAAGCAATGATCACACGCACGGCACAGCGGACACACCAGGAACCGCAGTGTTGGCCGTCGAATGGCGCTAGCTGCGCAGCATTTGTGCACCGCCGCCGTCAGTGTCAGCCAGTTTGCCGTGGCATACGGAGCTCCATCGCAGTCTTTAACACTGGTAGCATGCCGCGACAGCGTGGACGTGAACCGTATGTGCAATTGACGGACTTTGAGCGAGGGCGTATAGTGGGCATGCGGGAGGCCGGGTGCACGTACCGCCGAATTGCTCAACACGTGGGGCGTGAGGTCTCCACAGTACATCGATGTTGTCGCCAGTGGTCGGCGGAAGGTGCACGTGCCCGTCGACCTGGGACCGGACCGCAGCGACGCACGGATGCACGCCAAGACCGTAGGATCCTACGCAGTGCCGTAGGGGACCGCACCGCCACTTCCCAGCAAATTAGGGACACTGTTGCTCCTGGGGTATCGGCGAGGACCATTCGCAACCGTCTCCATGAAGCTGGGCTACGGTCCTGCACACCGTTAGGCCGTCTTCCGCTCACGCCCCAACATCGTGCAGCCCGCCTCCAGTGATGTCGCGACAGGCGTGAATGGAGGGACGAATGGAGACGTGTCGTCTTCAGCGATGAGAGTCGCTTCTGCCTTGGTGCCAATGATGGTCGTATGCGTGTTTGGCGCCGTGCAGGTGAGCGCCACAATCAGGACTGCATACGACCGAGGCACACAGGGCCAACACCCGGCATCATGGTGTGGGGAGCGATCTCCTACACTGGCCGTACACCACTGGTGATCGTCGAGGGGACACTGAATAGTGCACGGTACATCCAAACCGTCATCGAACCCATCGTTCTACCATTCCTAGACCGGCAAGGGAACTTGCTGTTCCAACAGGACAATGCACGTCCGCATGTATCCCGTGCCACCCAACGTGCTCTAGAAGGTGTAAGTCAACTACCCTGGCCAGCAAGATCTCCGGATCTGTCCCCCATTGAGCATGTTTGGGACTGGATAAAGCGTCGTCTCACGCAATCTGCACGTCCAGCACGAACGCTGGTCCAACTGATGCGCCAGGTGGAAATGGCATGGCAAGCCGTTCCACAGGACTACATCCAGCATCTCTACGATCGTCTCCATCGGACAATAGCAGCCTGCATTGCTGCGAAAGGTGGATATACACTGTACTAGTGCCGACATTGTGCATGCTCTGTTGCCTGTGTCTATGTGCCTGTGGTTCTGTCAGTGTGATCATGTGATGTATCTGACCCCAGGAATGTGTCAATAAAGTTTCCCCTTCCTGGGACAATGAATTCACGGTGTTCTTATTTCAATTTCCAGGAGTGTACAAGGGACAAACAAAACTTGTGTCATTTTACATCCTTCGTTCTTCTTCTACAGTGAACTTGTTTGGTTTCGATTTATTTCAGTTGTTTAACTTGTCTATAGTAAATCAGTTCCTGTCAGTGAACCAGACTGTGCCTTCAGACAGTGTTTCTCATCTACGTGAAGAATTTGCAGACACTTTTGCACCGGGCCTCGGTTGCGCTAAGAACTATAAAGCACATTTGGAACTGAAAGTAAACGCACAACCGAAATTTTTCAGAGCGCGCAATGGTTCAAATGGTTCAAATGGCTCTGAGCACTATGGGACTCAACTGCTGTGGTCATTAGTCCCCTAGAACTTAGAACTACTTAAAACTAACCAACCTAAGGACATCACACACATCCATGCCCGAGGCAGGATTCGAACCTGCGACCGTAGCAGTCGCACGGTTCCGGTCTGCGCGCCTAGAACCGCGAGACCACCGCGGCCGGGCGCGCGCAATGTTCCCCACACATTGCGTGATGAGATCGCAAAAACATTACACGATTTGGAATCACAAGGTGTAATTGAACGTGTGCAGTCTTCTCTCTGGGCATCACCCTTAGTAATTTTGCCAAAACCTTCCGGAAAATTGAGACTTAGTATGGACTTCAAGGCAACAGAGAATCCACAACTAGTGATTGCAACTTTTCCTTTATCCCGCCCGGAAGATCTTTTTGACAAACCTTACCCGGGTAAATATTTTTCGAAGTTGGACCTCGCAGATGCGTACTTGCAAATTCCGGTGGACGAAGAATCCCAGCGCATTTTGGTGGTTAACACGCATCTTGGTTTGCATCGATTTAAACGACTGCCATTCGGGTGTGTATCCGCCCCTGCATTGTTTCAGCAATATCTACAAACTGTTTGTGCGTCGGTCCCTACTGCAGTCAACTATCTAGACGATATTGTGATCTCCGGAAAGACGGAAGAAGAACATTTAGCGAATCTCAGAACATTATTTCAGGTCTTGCGACAAAATGGTCTTCGCTTGCGAAAGGACAAATGTGTGTTTTTTGCTCGTGACTTACCCTACCTGGGACATTTACTCAATGCCCAAGGCATACATCCCAGTCCAGAGCACCTCCGTGCCATAAAAGACTTGCCCTCGCCGCAGAATTTGAAGCAGCTACAGAGTGTGCTCGGAAAAATAAATTACTATAACAGATATGTTCCACAGGCCTCTTCCATTTCAGCTCCGCTTCATCGCTTACGCCGTAAAGGTGTTCCGTTCGTCTGGACGACGGAATGCGAACGCGCCTTTCGCCAGTTGAATTCGGCGTTGCTTTCCAATGCTTGCCTTACGCCATTCGATCCCCGGAAGCCCCTTTTGTTGATGGTGGATGCATCGGATTTCGGGATCGGAGCTGTGCTTGCGCACAAAGATGGTTCGCAACATCGCCCTATTGCCTTTGCGTCCAAATTGTTCCCGTCTGCGCAAAGAAATTATTCACAGATCGAGAAAGAAGCATTGTCTCTCGTATTTGGTGTTACAAAGTTTCATGATTTCTTGTATGGTCGTCACTTTACCATCATCACCGACCACAAACCTTTGACATCGCTTTTTCATCCGACCAAGCCTGTACTTCCACGTACAGCGCAGAAATTCATTCGCTGGTCTATTTTCCTCTTGCAGTACCGCTACGATATCTTGTATCGGTCCACTGCTAAGCACGGAAACGCCGATGCGTTATCCCGTTTGCCTGTTGCTGCGGATAGAGCATTCGATTCCTCCGAACTTGCTTGCATGTTCATTGATTCGGAAACCGATGACGTGGTCGAATCGTTTCCGATTGATTTTCGTCGTGTAGCTACAGCCACTGCTGCCGACCCTGTCTCTGCTACCGTTCTGCGTTTTGTTGCTACGCAATGGCCCTTGTCAAAGTCACGGATCGGGGATCCGTTGGTTCGCCGATTTTTTGCTCACAAGGAGAGACTTTTTGTACGACGTGGTGTTTTGCTGTTGCGTTCTGATAATGATCAGTCCAGGGTCGTGGTCCCACGTTCGTTACAGTCCCCTGTCTTACAGCTTCTCCACCAAGGACATTGGGTATAGTGAGAACGAAACAACTTGCTCGTCAGCATTGTACTTGGTTCGGAATCGATGCAGCGATTACGACTATGTGCTCTTCTTGCATGGTGTATGCCGAACAACAATCAGCACCACCGCGGAAAATCTTTGCATGGCCAAAAGCCACTTCCCCTTGGCAACGCTCACACATCGATTTTGCTGGTCCATTCTGGAATGCTCGATGGTTGGTTGTGGTAGATTCATTCAGTAATTTTCCTTTTGTTGTCCGGATGTCTTCCACGACGTCATCTGCCACCATCCAAGCGTTATCCGCTATCTTTTGCATCGAAGGTCTTCCACAGACTATTGTTTCCGACAATGGCCCACAGTTCATGTCCGCAGAATTTCAGTCATTCTGCAAGGCCAATGGTATTCAACATCTGACGTCCGCGCCGTTTTCGCCACAGTCAAACGGTGCCGCTGAACGATTGGTCAGGACTTTCAAGTCACAGATGTTTAAGTTGAAAGAGTCGCATTCTCGGGAGGACGCGTTATTGGTCTTTTTGTCCTCGTATCGCTCTCAGCTTCGAGATGGTCGCTCGCCTGCTGAGTTGCTTCACGGTCGCCCCCCATCGCACCTTGATGTCTTTGCTACATCCGCCGCATCAGGTTCCTGTGCAGCGGCAGCCACCTGCTTTTGCCCCAGGCGACGTTGTCTACTACCGCCACTATCGAGGTTCACGGCGTTGGCTCGAAGGGCGCATTCTTCGCTGCCTCGGCCGCGCTATGTATCTGGTTTTGGGGGCCTCTGGTGAGGTGCGTCGGCATCTCAATCAGCTGCGCCTATGTCGTCGCATGGGATCTGCCGCTCGCCGTCTGCTTTCAGCGACGGTGCCGTCCGGTCAGCGCCCTGGGGACCCATCTACTAGCTCGCCTCAGCCCCAGGTGTTACCTACGCTGCCTTCCATTTTGCCCCATGGCGACGCGCTGCCGCCGCCGCCGCCGCCACCTGTGCTCCCGCCGGCGACGTCCGCAGTGGACGCGTCGCTGCAACCGCTGGGCGCCTCCCTGGGTCACGCGCGGCCGATCGCTTCCCGTGACCAGTTGTCCTCCGACATGGAACTCTTGCCCGCTCCGGACGATATGTCGTCTTCGCCCGTCGGGGGCCCCGGCCCGATGGAGGTCGACCCTTCGGCCCCTCCTGTCTCTCTGCGGGCGCATACACCGAATGTTGGCGTGCACCCTGGAGCAGGTTTTCAGGCGTTTCCTAGCTCCCCGCGGTCCGAATGGCAGGGTGCGGGTGGCACAGCCTCGCCTGTTGTTAGGCTCCCCACCTCGTAGCATATGTCAACACGGGGTCCTCCCCACGGCGGGCGGAAGCCTTATGCCACAACCGTGCGCCGATTTGCGGGGGGGAATGTAGTGTCACCCCCAGAAACCACACTTGCTAGGCGGTAGCTCTTAAATCGGCCGCGGTCCGTTAGTATACGTCGGACCCGCGTGTCGCCACTATCAGTGATTGCAGACCGAGCGCCGCCACACGGCAGGTCTAGAGAGACTTCCTAGCACTCTCCCCAGTTGTACAACCGACTTTGCTAGCGATGGTTCACTGACAAAATACGCTCTCATTTGCCGAGATGATAGTTAGCTTAGCCTTCAGCTACGTCATTTGCTACGACCTAGCAAGGCGCCATTACCAGTTACTATTGATACTGAATCATGTACAGTCAAGAGCGACGCTCATCATTAATGGATTAAAGTTAAGTATTTCACCAGCTACGCCCGTTTTTCTAAAGTCTAATTTCCTTGTTGTGTTCCAGGCCTCACGCCAGACTGCGTGAGCTAAAACGCGTGCCTTTCGGCTTCCTCTCATACCCGGTGTTGGCTCTCCTGCCAACCCACAACAATTGTATTAGGTGATCATATCTCTTATTAACCATTTTAATCTAACATGGTGCTGGGTGCATCATTTTCCTTTAGGGGCTAGCTTTTGGAGGGAGGAGTGCAGTGAATATGAGACACGCAACGTGTATCTATGCCTCACGAAACGAACTGTGGCGGGCCATTGACACGTCGGCCTTTGCAGAAACAGAGGGAGAAGAATGTAGATACATATAACTGCTACCAGTCACTTTTTTGAATAGTTATTTATTATACCATGAACTGGTATTCGAACCATTTCAGGTTCATCTTGAGAGGGTTTACTGGAAGTTACATCACTATTTCTAGCATAATGTTGTAAATTGTGTAAAAGTGTGTGAAGTGATGTACCAACTGGCCATCAAAATGAAAGGATGCAGATGGACACTAACAGAAAGAAGACGCCCACTCTGTCGCAAGCCAGCACCCAGCTTTATGTTAGAAATAGTGATGTACTTCCAGAAAACCATCTCAAGATGAACCTGAAAAGCTTCGAAAACCGGTTCATGGAATAATAAATGAGTATTCAAAAAAGTCACCGGTTGCAGTTTCATGTATTTACATCCAATTAACAGTCACGGGTTCTAAAATACCGTAATGCATAAGCTTAATCACAGCGAGAAGAAATTCAGGTATGGCGTCCTTGCCTTGCTGGGTGATGCAAGTCACGCTGCCCAATGGAGGGAGGCAGAGAGGCCACTGTCCATTTTAGGACGGCCAGCGGAATGGCAAAGATAAAAAAGACTTCGTTCCTGAAGAAGCAACTTTTTCATCGGGTGTTAGGTTCTAGGAGGTTGCTAAGAGAAACACTTGGGCAGATAAGCATATCCAGGCATTCCTAAAAACATGACAAAACAACTCTGAGCTACTTAACGTTCGGACGTTGGAGCGAAATCGGCAAGTAACCTCATAAAAAGTTTTTCACACTTTCACGGGGCTTGTACTGCGATGCTAGCTAGCTGTTGGTTCAGTGGCCAACGATTGGTGTGTTAGAAGTGACGTCAGGAGGACGTAACACTTAGAAAAGAGGGGATTAAGTGCAAGTAAATGGCTATTGCCGTCTTGCCGCTGTCACGATGTATTCTCAGAGAAATAACTACACCACTGGTGGGCTGTAGCAGCTTCCCGAAGGGTTGGTGGACACGTTTTTGTTGCTGGGAAGACAGGAGAAAGCTGCCTTTTAGAGACTTAGAAAATATGAGATACCGGGTAGATGTGGACTGAAGCAGATTCAGTAAGTCAGAGGCTGGAGACGGTGGCAAAAGTTGCGGCTCCACTCTCAAGTCGCAGTGTCATCTGTGGTCTGATGTTGTGAGTCCTCAGCTGCCCGATTGTAGTGGTGAACTTCAGCCCAGTGAGCCGCGGTGGCTCCGCTCTGCACATATTGCGCTGAATATTATGGTGAGACTCATTACAGCTCACATATAATCGAACAAGCGAGAATACTTTTGTTCAATTTCAAGGCAGCTTTCACTGTCTCATATTCGTAAGTGCTCGCTCAGGCCTTTGGGACTCTCAGGTGTTTGTTCCAGACAAAGAGTCACTCTGATCATAACAGTCAGGTTGCAGCACACTATATAGAATTAGACGCAAGACTTTAAGAAACTCGACCTTAACGTCACCGATTCACAGCTTCTGCTGAGTTGCAGTTCTCATAGCAAGGTACTTCGTAGTAAAGTTCATGTTCATGTAACGGTTTTGTAGTGGTTTATAATTCCTATTTTTCTTTTATATCAAACCATGGTGTACTCTTAAATCTCGAGTTTATCACATACATTACCTTTCAATGTTATGTCAACACCCTCACCTTCAGATTCACTATTAGGGCATTAATGAATTAAAGCACTAGTAAATCCGTTGCATACATTAAATTTAGCACTGGGTCTCATAGGTGTCCCTGATTCATGATTAATTCAGATTCAACTAAATTTCTCTTCATATATATGTGGTGGCTGTTTTTCGGACATCTCCAAAAGAACGGACATCACATATACATAATTACGGCGATGGCGGCCAATGGTCCTCTCAATGCCCATGCACACTAAACTGGAACTCACGCGAGAATCGGCGGGATGCTGCAAATAATGAGCTAATGAGCTGTGGCACTACATCAGTTGTTTATGGTACAAGTTGAGAATTTGGGTCTGACTGGAGGTGTGCTTGGGTAGTAAACGCAGTTGCAATGACAACTGTATCCAGATGGGATGGTGGTCAGTGCATCTGGCTAGTAAGCAAGATGACCTGAGTTCGAATGCCAGTTCGGCACAAATTTCCAACCCACCCCATTGATATAAGTCAATGCCCACTAGCAGCTTATGTCTTTAATTCTTTAGTGTCGTAATGTCACTTTCACACTGTGGGGTTTTGCAATTGTCGTGGATTACCAAAATGCATGTACCGAAAATGATGAACCAGTCGACTACATTTTAGCTACAGTACATGATTAGAAATAACATGAGATACCTGAATCTCAAAATGATATCTATCGCTACTGGAAAGTGTTAATGAATGTTACGAATCTCTACCAAAAACATACGTATGTTCATGACAAACTTACTGAATAACACTAAATACTTTCAACCAAATTTACTATCCCTAATTACGGTAGACAAATTAGTAATTAAACTGTAAAGTACTTAACTAAAATTAGAAAGAGTCTTCCGAGGTAAGCTCGCAACCAACGTCTACCTCACGTTACGCTTTACAGCTCATGCATAGTTTTCTACAATATCGTTGGACCATCGAGGAAAGCCGGAAGTAATTTTACAGTGCGTCTGCTAAACGTTTTGGGAACTGGAGCCTTTCCTGTATCAGCTACTCTCGGAAATCGGAAAGTAACAGGTTTTTTACGAGCCTTGGCGGGGGGTCGGCTTTACCCTTCGAAAACGGCGTCGCTACCTTAATGGGAGTCGTCCCGGCCGAAATCCGGCGCGCGGCTCCTAATACCTGAGTTTGTATGCCGACAGCAGCCCGCGGCTAACCGCAGCCAGAAATGCGTAAGGAGGCGCGCCTGGGTGCGCGCGCACGCCGCCCGCTCCTTGGCGCCCGCTTTTATTATTCCTGGACGGGAGCGCGCCCCTCACGGCCCCGCGGGCGCGCAAGCACGTTCCGGCCCCTCGCCCCTCGTCCGTCGTCCCACGCTCTGGCGGAGCCGTGTCCACCGCGCTGCCAGCTCCGAGCTCTGACGATCATCCGGAGGGAAACGGGTTTAAACAGATTTAGTGGTGCCGGAATCCGAGCTCAGTTATCTCATTTCCGGTTTTGTGGTGGGGAAGCAGCAACGCTGTTGCTTTTTGGAACGGTCCCTAGTTTCTGACCGACTCTCTTGGCTGGGCAGCTGCTAATACGATTCAGCAAACTTCACCCAATTTTGGTTTCACGAAAATTTCATTGTTGTAACTTGACAGCAAGCATAAATAATTATTTCTGTTTAAATATGAAAACTAAATATGTGAATTGATGATAATTGGTCAACAGTATTAGATCATGGAATTTTGTCAAATAAGGACATTGTAGACGACCGTGGCTGTTACATGAAATAAACTGCCTAACGAGTACAGCAACGGACGCGCCCAGGTGACTGAAAGCGTTAGCATGCCGCTTCTGAGATTTGCGGAGGTACACCAGACCTGGATCGATGCAGTGTCCCGTTAAGAAGAACGCTACAATGTTCCTTCGGACATGCACTGCAATATCGTATTGATCCGCTGATATCGGGCATCACTTTCCCTTAAATGTACTCTCCTGTCCGAGAATTAAATAATGTGTGTATGAGTACAGGCTGTGATACAGCAATGACGACACATGTATTATAGGTTAAGTGACCATTTTAGTGACTTTGACACGTTAAGCCACAATATTCGAAAGCGGCAGCAGTCGAACAAGGAAAGCCGGCATGTGTTAGACATTGGTCAGGTTTCTGCCCAAAGTGAGAATGCCGATGACCAGCGGAGTTAGGACAGATGCCGTCAGCACTTCGACAGATCGTCGACCGAGCAGGTGGGCAATGCTTCCAAGGAGAACAACGACCGGCGCAGTTCGCACATCAGTGACCAGTGCTCCAGGCAGAACTCACGTGCGTGACGTACCTGGCGATGCGCAAGAGGACGACAGGGCAATGCTCGAACACACCAACATAGAGGCAAATTAATAAAGAGCCGGAGCGTGTGTCGACATTAGTCACGTTTCGGTCTAACGTGAGAAGCATGCATCAACGACCGATGAGTCAATCGCCGGCCTAGAAACTTCGTGATATTGGCAAAAACACCGAATCAATACATCGGACAAACGGGCGTGAGGGGGTCCTTTGGGGTGGTCCTTCGAGGGGAGGAAGAAAACACGAAGAAGCGTTTCCTGGACGGACGGACCGATTGTTAGTCAGCTGAAGTCATACTTCGCTACAACGACTTAGCCGCTACCCTGCTCGACAGGAGAAGACATCGGTACAACGCCAATAGGTCAACGCAGAAGATGTCATACCAGATGTTATCAGTGAGAAGTTCGTGTGGTACTTACCCAGGTGGTTGTTGACGACGAAGGGACTACGACCTCATCGAAAGGGTCACCTGTGAAGCTAGAGGTTGATGACATCCGCCAGAAGACACCGAATCTGAGGGTCGCTGGTTCGATTCTGGGACGGAGCACTCCGCGCCACGCCGTAGCCGCTTGTTAACATCGAAACGAGCGAATGCACAAAAACAAGGCCGCGCCGCCGCCTCACAGAGTCAGGGGCACGGTACTGAATGGAAAGATAAACCGCCGGCGCTACAACGCGAGCCGTCGCTTTATCAGCAGTCCCCGGAACCTTCAGGCTACGACTCCGACCCTCCGCAGCCACGAGGAATTGAGCGAGTGAAGACAAAATGTATTTGTTTGTTTAAAGGGTTTTATGTCTCAGTAAATGACTGAGTGAAACCACCAGTATTTCACTCACGCCTCAACGTCTGAGCCAAGGAAAGAGCCTACTCCACCGCCCACAAAGTGTCGCTTCCTTCCCGCCATCCCTGACAAAATAATGACCTTTGCTCCCCTCTGTCACTGACGCTCAATGTGTAGCGTCACTGAGCCCCGACTCGCTACATTTGCGCTCCGCTCGTTGCGCCCGTTCTCGGACTCACTTGTGAGAGTATTTTCTTGTCACAAAGGATTATGACTTCAAAGAGTGCATATCAAGGTGGATTCGCATAGTTGAACATGTGCCAACCGATTTCCTTTGATTCCCTTGTATATCGTTACTCAACAGTACAGCTGAAGTGTACACCAACAGCTGAAAACAAGAGGAACTTTTACAACATGTTCACCTTATAGACAACAAAGTAATCAACAACATTGTGAAACAAAAAGCTCAAAAAATAATGTAGTGGTACCGATATGGAGATGACATAGTCCGATTCATAGATGACAAGGTAGAGTAGAGGAGCCACACAGTGATATCAGCACTGTACATCCACAAACCCACTTCATGATGAAGACTGAAGAAAACAAGAAACTAAGTTTCCTAGATTTTACAATTGCAAGAAACAACAACCAACATGAATTTATCTTCTACAGAAAACCCATATCCGCAAGCACTGTTCCCCATAGCTCATCCAACCACCCAACAGCTTATAGATATGCCAGTTTCACACACATGTTCCGCAGGATAATTAAATTACTTATGAGAGTAGAACACTAAATACACGTATAATTAAAAAAATTGCTGTTCAAAAAGAAAACAAAACAGACACCATAAACCGGTTCAGTAACAAGGAAAAAATTATAGATGATGATAGTGGCCACCCAATGAAGAGCACAATCAAAGGGCATGAATGACAGAGGCAGGGCGCACGAACAACACTGCAAACAACATCACGTCAGGATAAAGAAACAGATGGTACACACTAATGTAGAATAATAAAACATAAAATAGGCTTAGAAACATGTTGAAAAAGCAAGTGGTTCTAATAATTGTCACAACAAACAATACAGTTCAACAATGGCTAGGATCAGACAAAAGAACCTCAGAGAAATTCAACAGGACAGGAGTATACCAACTCACATGTAACTACTGTCAAGCCCGGTACTTAGGACAGACAAGCAAAAACTTCCAGTCAAGGTACACAGGGCACATGTGAGCTCTGAAGAGTGACAGCACACATTTCACTTTCGCATAACACTAAATAAATAGAAACCGCCTAATAAATTAAAACCGCTACCTCACTAGCACATTCCATTAGAACTTCTGGCGGCCTTGGGAGAGCCAGTCCTGACAAAACTCTACCATCTAGTGAGCAAGATGTATGAGTCAGACGAAATACCCTCAGACTTCAAGAAGAATATTATAATTCCAAGCCCAAAGAAAGAAGGTGTTGACAGATGTGAATATTACCCAACTATCAGTTTAATAACACACAGCTGCAAAATACTAACGTGAATTCTTTACAGACGAATTGAAAAACTGATAGAAGCCGACCTCGGGGAAGATCAGTTTGGAGTCCGCAGATATGTTGCAACACGTGAGGCAATACTGACCTTACGACTTATCGTAGAAGAAAGATTAAGGAAAGGGAAACCTACGTTTCTAGCATTTGTAGACTTAGAGAAAGCTTTTGACAATGTTGACTGGAATACTCTCTTTCAAATTCTAAAGGTGGCAGGGATAAAATACAGGGAGCGAAAGGCTATTTACAATTTGTACAGAAACCATATGGCAGTTATAAGAGTCGAGGGGCATGAAAGGGAAGCAGTGGTTGGGAAGGGAGTGAGACAGGGCAGTAGCCTCTCCCCGATGTTATTCAATCCGTATATTGAGCAAACAGTAAAGGAAACAAAAGAAAAATTCGGAGTAGGTATTAAAATCCATGGAGAAGAAATGAAAACTTTGAGGTTCGCCGATGACATTGTAATTCTGTCAGAGACAGCAAAGGTCTCGGAAGAGCAGTTGAACGGAATGTACAGTGCCTTGAAGGGAGGATATAAGATCAACAACAGCAAAACGAGGATAATGGAATGTAGTCGAATTAAATCAGGTGAAGCTGAGGGAATTAGATAAGGAAATGAGACACTTAAAGTATAAGATGAGTTTTGCTATTTTCGGAGAGAAATAACTGATGATGGTCGAAATGGCTGGTTCAAATGGCTCTGAGCACTATGGGACTTAACATCTGTGGTCATCAGTCCCCTAGAACTTAGAACTACTTAAACCTAACTAACGTAAGGACATCACACACATCCATGCCCGAGGCAGGATTCGAACCTGCGACCGTAGCAGTCCCGCGGTTCCGGACTGAGCGCCTAGAACCGCTAGACCACCGAGGCCGGCGATGGTCGAAGTAGAGAGGATATAAAAAGTAGACTGGCAATGGCAAGGAAAGCTTTTCTGAAGAAGTTTGTTAACATCGAGTATAGATTTAAGTGTCAGGAGGACTTTTCTTAAAGTATTCGTATGGAGTGTAGCCATGTATGGAAGTGAAACATGGTCGATAAATAGTTTAGACAAGAAGAGAATAGAAACTTTCGAAATGTGGTGTTACAGAAGAATGCTGAAGATTAGATGGGTATATCACGAAACCAATGATGAGGTACTGAATAAAATTGGGGTGAAAAGGAATTTGTGGCACAACTTGGCTACAAGAAGCGATCGGATGGTAGAACACGTTCTGAGGCATCCAGGGATCACCAGTTTACTATTGGAGGGCAGCGTTGAGGGTGAAAATCGCAGAGGGAGACCAAGAGATGATTACACTAAACACATTCAGAAGGATGTAGGTTGCAGTAAGTACTAGGAGATGAAGAACCTTGCACAGGATAGAGTAGCAAGGAGAGCTGCATCAAATCAGTCTCAGGACTGAAGACCACAACAACAACAACCTCACTAGCAACAAAACTCACCTGCTCATCCCGAAACACAGCAACAGTTTACGCCGATATTTCAAAATAAAAGAAAGCTATTACATGCGAAAGCCTACAGCGGAAAGGAAAAACGGAATAAATGAAAACACAACACTTCGCGACAAGAAACAATTTACGGCTGTAAGAGAACAGACTCAGGACACAGAACAGGAGCAACACACACACACACACACACACACACACACACACACACACACAATCACTCACTCCACGCTTAAGAACAGTTGTCGTCAGAACTCCCGCTACTATTTTCAAAACCTCCTTGCAATATGTGATACATTCTTGCGATACACGCAAACTGCAAGATGCCGTAATGTTTTCAATTATGACCAAGATGTAGAAGTTATATTTTCTGTGTTTAAAAGCAACTGCAAGCCGACCAACGAACGTGACTACATGACGAATTACGTAACAACCTAGTGCATACCAAAACTGTAACCACAAAACTACCACAAATTTGCAACAGTATAACGCTGACGTATATAATTCCACTTAGTCGTACTTGATAATAACAGCTGCTCATATAGTTGTAGATTACATACTGTAAGCCGAAGAAATGGCAACAGACTACAAATAAAGTGCAGTAAATAACGGGCAACAGACATAGAAACCATGATGTGACTTAAGGTAAATGAGGTATTATATAACTAATCACAGCATACAATATTTGGAACAAACAGTAGGCATGTAATAATGTTTTGTAATGTTTATAGCGATGCCAATTTTCCATGTTTAGAGTAAACAAAAAACCCACTAATGATGGCTATATTGTCGCTGAAAGTAGTTTGGGAAAGAAAATAAGTAAAACAAAAGTGTTCTACATCAGTGCGGAACCACAACCCGTATCGTTGTATATTATTACATCTACGTCCAAACGATTACTCTACAAATCACGGTTAAGTACCTTGTAGAGGATTCATCGAATCACTTTCAACTTATTTCGCTACCGTTCCACTCTCGAAAAGTGTGCGAGAAAAACGAACACTTAAATCTTCCTTACGAGCACTCCTTTCTCTTATGTTATTATGACGTTCACTTCTCTTTATGTAAGTAAGTTTCAACAAAATACTTTCGCATTCGGAGGAAAAAGCTAGTGATAAAAAATTCTTGTGAAGATTCTAACGCAATGAAAAATGCATTGGTTTTAATGATTGTCACACCATTTCGCTTGTCAGATCCGTGGCACTCTCTCCCTTATCCCTCGATAACACAAAGAAGCTGCACTCGTACTCCAGAACAGAATGGACAAACTTAGTGTACCCAATCTCTTTGGTAGACCTGTTGCATTTTCCAAGTCTTCAGCCAATAAATTGTAGTGTTTGGTTCGCTTCCCCACAACATTATGTATGGGATCGTTCCATTTAAGTTAACTATAATTATAATTCATAAGTTTTTAGTTGAATACACAGCCTTTGGGTTTGTATGATTTATCGGGTAACCGAAATTTAGCAGGTTCCTTTTAGCACTCATCTGGATGACCTCACACCTCTCATTGTTTAGAGTCAATTGCCACTTTTCACACCATACGGATATCTTGTTGAAATCATTTTTTAATTGGTTTTCATCAACTGATGACTTTACAAGGCGGTAAATGACGGCATCATAAGCATAACACCTGCTCATATAGTTGCAGATTACAAATAAAATGCTCAGATTGCCTCTCAACTCATTTAAATTCAAATTTCGAGCTTATGTAAAATTTAGCCAATCCTGGAAATTTTGCACGTTTTTTCATTGTTTCTACAATAGTGTTCTTACCTGCTTTGTGCACCATGGGGGACCAGTTTCATCTCCTATTAATTTATTTGGTATATGTCTCTCAACTGCCGTCGATATTGTTTCTTTGAAGTAAAACCACATCTGATCTACGCTTACCTAGTCAGACTGGATGGAGTGGAGTCTGTCTCTTAGGAAGGCGTCAAGCAAATTTTTATCTGGCTTTTTAAACATACATATATTTTGCGTTTATCTTTACTGGATTTGGGTGTTAACGGTACTCAGTCTTGCTACAACGACCTCGAGGTCACTTATACCTCTATCCACCGTGACGTTCCCTATTGGCACAGGATTATTTGCTGCTAAAGGGTCAAGTATGCTTTCGCAAACATTTACACCTCTAGAAAGCTCCTGAACTAATTGCTCAAAATAATTTTCAGTGAAAGCATTCAGTACGATTTCGGACGACGTTTTATGCCTACCACCGACATTAAACATCTTTTTCTCATTAATATATCGAGGTTAGGTTGAAGTCACCACCAAATATAATTACATGAATGAGGTATCTATTTGAATGAGACTGAAGTTTCCTTTGAACTATTCAGCAACTGAATCGTCTGACTTAGGTGTCGTAAGAGTAACCAATAGGATTTAGGACACCTTCTCATGTTGCACCATACTAACTCACAGGAACTACCTAGTTCAGTTTCACTGCTAGGTAAACTACTTCCGACGGCAATGAACACTCCAC
Organism: Schistocerca piceifrons; assembly: GCF_021461385.2. Lineage (NCBI taxonomy): Eukaryota > Metazoa > Arthropoda > Insecta > Orthoptera > Acrididae > Schistocerca > Schistocerca piceifrons. The sequence continues at coordinate 564,769,410 of NC_060149.1, forward strand.
CACTAACTATATTTAATCTATCCTTTCTGAATATAGTGAGATCCATTGTAAAACTTTCGGCTGAACTTATGCCCAGCTTTGGCCATCTCTCTATACTTCTCACGATTTGAGCTGCAGTGCTTCCTATTAGCGTCTGGCGCTCTGGTTCTTTCCCACCTAAGTTAAGTCAATTTACAACTACAGTACCGATTGTTGCTAGGTCTACCCTCATCCTGTGTTCCCCTGCTTCCTTTTAGAATAACACATCCCCCAGTCCCCTCTACACGTAACACTATCCTTCTAGCCGCTTCCTGTATGTGGTGGATCCCTTACCTATAAAGTGAAACTGTAAAACCCACCCCCATATGGCGCAAGTCGAGGAATATGCAGACTGTACGGTCGCAGAACCGTCTGATGGTTCAAATGGTTCAAATGGCTCTGAGCACAGTGGGACTTAACATCCGAGCTCATCAGTCCTCTAGTACTTAGAACTACTTAAACCTAACTAATCTAAGGACATCACACACATCCATGCCCGAGGCAGGATTCGAACCTGCGACCGTAGCGGTCGCGCGGTTCCACACTGAAGCGCCTAGAACCGTTCGGCCACAACGGCCGGCAGAACCGTCTGAGACTCTGATACACACTCTTCACTCGGCTATATACCAGAGGTCTACAGTCGGTCTAGCCAGCGATGCTGCAGATCGTAAGCTCCGTCTTCGTCTCGCCAGCAAGACGGGCAGTCTCTACCACTTCAGATAGACTCCCAAATTCAGAGAGAATCTCATCCGATCCAAGACGACATACATCGATAACACCGGCATGAGCTACCACCTGCTGTTGGGTGCACATTCTGCATCCGGAAGCACCTGTTCCACATCAGCAATAAGTCCTCTAGACTGGATTCCTTCCCCTTCTGCGCTGGTAAACCCTAAGGGGACCCATTACGTGCCTACATACTTCAAGATACGGTATGTATGATATTACTGAAAAGCAGCCTACGTAAAAATCTCATCTCACATGTACTGTAAGCTATAATATGATTTATCGTTTTGACTTCGTGATAGCTACAGTCGGCTATTGACCAAAAACATTCCTAGGAGATCTCCTGCCCCATTCTTTTGAAAGAGCTGCTGACTCTCAGGATATGCTCGTAGGCGATCAATAAAGAGTAATTTTTCTCGATAATTGGTAAGAAAACTGCGTGTGCGAGGTATTGAGATTTTATTTTTGACTTCAGCAGCTTATTAAAGTCACAGGCTACAATAATCATTGTCATGTTAGTAAAAGTGTTATATAATGCCATGCAAACAGGCAGAAGTGGTCAGATTACTTTCTTAATCACTGAAATCTTATTTCTGATTTCAAATTCGGAAGTGTGGAAACAAAAGTACTGTTTAAACTGAAATTTATTTTCCGAAAAATTCACGCTGGGAGACAATGATATGAAACAAGCATATGGCATGAGTAAACAAACATACTTCGTGACACACTGTGTGAGCCACAAAAAAAGGAAAAATCTTCCATTATCAAGTAGGTGCATCCATTAAGATCGGGAGAGGTTACGTTAGTGTTGTTTAACGTCCCGTCGACAACGAGGTCATTAGAGACGGAGCGCAAGCTCGGGTTAGGGAAGGATGGGGAAGGAAATTGGCCGTGCCCTTTCAAAGGAACCATCCCGGCATTTGCCTGAAACGATTTAGGGAAAGCACGGAAAACCTAAATCAGGATGACTGGAGACGGGATTGAACCGTCGTCCTCCCGAATGCGAGTCCAGTGTGCTAACAACTGCGCCACCTCACTTGGTGAAAGATCGGGAGAATCCATAATATAAAGGGAAAGAAATGAAGTACATAGGTAACCAGTAAGCTTAGTCATGTGTCTGGTGTAACCTTCCAAGCAACGTCATTCTTCGGAGATGAAACGTTCATGCACAATGTAGCAATTACATCTACGCTTTGAAACTGAATATGTATTTTCTTTGTATTTGCTGCTTGTCGTCTGAATATTACGCTGGAACTATTTTAAACGACGTTGATAATGTTAACCATCGTAGATTTGGAAATATGATTATAATTCTTATGATCACTCTGATACCATTCCTGATTTTATCATTCTGTAACAGCCTTTGGAACTAGTATGTTAATCATACAACTACGCGTCATTCCAAACGAATAAATGAAGGCATTTAGATACAAGCAGTATAGGAGTTCAGAAAACTAATGATTAAAAACAACGATTTTGAAGCATTCAACGATCACAATAAATATTTTGCGTTAGTATTTTCAATTACAGAACTGCAGTATTATACGCACACACAAGCATACGCACAAGTACGCACGCACGCACAAACACCCCCTCCTCCCCCCCCCCCCCCACACACACACACGAAGTACTAACAGAGGCAAATATTTTGAATAACTCGCACTAACACATGTATGACGCTTCCGTAAAAATATAGTGTCTGTACAAGAAAGACGAAAAGCGTAGAGTGCATTTCCTGAAGTACACACAACGCGTCCGAGTTATCCCAGGACATGCTCCGTGTATCGATGGATGTTAAGAGAGATATTGGGAAAGTGAAGGGTTCATGGCCCTGCTGGAAATATTTATTGCTGGTCATCACGTCGTGTTGGGGCCTAATCCGATAGAGTGGTGGCATTCCTCATGGGAGCCGCCGGAGCAGCAAGACAACTCGTTTCCCCAGGCCCGCTCGGTTTCTCAGCAAGAATTTAGCGGACGTGTCTTCCCACGGGGCACGCACGTTCAGTGGGGAAAATGGCGGTTATAATATTATGAGCAGAGTGGCGCACATATCTCGTTTATGAATCTATTTTTATTTTGCCTTGAAAAGGTGAGCAAACACATCGTAGAGTTTCAGCCGCTGTGTAAACGGAGAGAGCACTAAGTATGTTCGAGCTCATTTCCCATTTCTACACGTTCAATACGTAGCTATAGATGCTGCAAATAAATTAATATGCGATTTGACTTACTGCTCAGAAACTTCACGGAAATAGAGAAGTAAAATTAGTATGAGAAATTAAGTGAAGTGGAGAGTAACACAAAACTACAAACTGAAACGAACCCGTTTCATTTGTACGACTTTCTGCTACACTAAGGAAATTTTTTGGTAAGATAACGATAAATTGTGGTGTAGTTGAAAAACATTTTTCACTTCACACCCAAGTAAAAACTCAACTTGCTATGTCAGCATTATTTATTTATTATCTATCCCGTGGTGGAGCGTCAGTTAGCAAACGTCGGCTTTATTTTATATTTTCAAGGACCCACTGCCTTTTATAATTATTATACATGGTGTTACAAAAAGGTACGACCAAACTTTCAGCAAACATTCCTCACACACAAATAAAGGAAAGATGTTATGTTGACATGTGTCCGGAAACGCTTAATTTCCATGCTAGAGCTCATTTTAGTTTCGTCAGTATGTACTGTACTTCCTCGAGTCACCGCCAGTTGGCCCAATTGAAGGAAGGTAAAGTTGACTTCGGTGCTTGTGTTGATACACGACTCATTGCTCTACAGTACTAGCATCAAGTACATCAGTACGTAGCATCAACAGGTTAGTGTTCATCACGAACGTGGTTTTGCAGTCAGTGCAATGTTTACAAATGCGGAGTTGACAGATGCCTATTTGATGTATGGATTAGCACGGGGCAAGAGCCGTGGCGTGGTACGTTTGTATCGAGACAGATTTCCAGAACGAAGGTGTCCCGACAGGAAGACGTTCGAAGCAATTGATCGGCGTCTTAGGGAGCACAGAACATTCCAGCCTATGACTCGCGACTGGGGAAGACCTAGAACGACGAGGACACCTGCAATGGACGAGGCAATTCTTCGTGCAGTTGACGATAACCCTAATGTCGGCATCAGAGAAGTTGCTGCTGTACAAGGTAACGTTGACCATGTCACTGTATGGAGAGTGCTACGGGGGAACCAGTTGTTCAAATGGTTCAAATGGCTCTGAGCACTATGGGCCTTTACACCTGAGGTCTTCAGTCCCCTAGAACTTAGAACTACTTAAACCTAACTAACCTAAGGACATCACACACATCCATGCCCGAGGCAGGATTCGAACCTGCGACCGTAGCAGTCGCGCGGTTCCGGACTGCGCGCCTAGAAGAACCAGTTGTTACCGTACCATATACAGCGTGTGCAGGCACTATCAGCAGCTGATTGGCCTTCACGGGTACACTTCTGCGAATGGTTCATCCAACAATGTGTCAATCCTCATTTCAGTGCAAAAGTTCTCTTTACGGATGAGGCTTCATTCTAACGTGATCAAATTGTAAATTTTCACAATCAATATGTGTGGGCTGACGAGAATCCGCACGCAATTGTGCAATCACGTCATCAACACAGATTTTCTGTGAACGTTTGGGCAGGCGTTGTTGGTGATATCTTGTTTGGGCCCCATATTTTTCCACCTACGCTCAATGGAGCACGTTATCATGATTTCATACGGGATACTCTGCCTGTACTGCTAGAACATGTGCCTTTGTAAGTACGACACAACACGTGGTTCATGCACGATGGAGCTCCTGCACATTTCGGTCGAAGTGTTAGTACGCTTCTCAACAACAGATTCGGTGACGGATGGATTGGTAGAGGCGGACCAATTCCATGGCCTCCACGTTCTCCTGACCTCAACCCTCTTGACTTTCATTTATGGGGTCATTTTAAAGCTCTTGTCTACGCAATCCCGGTACCAAATGCAGAGACTCTTCGTGCTCGTATTGTGGACGGCTGCGATACTATACGCCATTCTCCAGTGCTGCATCAGCGCATCAGGGATTCCATGCGACGGAGGGTGGATGCATGTATCCTCGCTAACGGAGGACATTTTGAACATTTCCTGTAACAAAGTGTTTGAAGTCACGCTGGTACGTTCTGTTGCTGTGTGTTTCCATTCCATGATTAATGTGATTTGAAGAGAAGTAATAAAATGAGCTCTAACATGGAAAGTAAGCGTTTCCGGACACATATCCACATAACATATTATCTTTCTTTGTGTGTGAGGAGTGTTCCCTGAAAGTTTGGCCGTACCTTTTTGTAACACCCTGTAGTTAAATACAGCTCGTAAACTGTACAACAAAACGTTCTCCAGCTTAACACTACTATGTTAGGTAGGAATCCTCCAAGTGGAAGGTCGCCACAGGATTTAGTTTTAAATTTTGACATTGCCATTAGAGATGAGTGACACAGCTGAATGTGTCATTTGCTTGTGGTAACGTGCGGTGTTCCTTGAAGAGCATATTATACACTATGTGATCAAAAGTATCCGGACACCCCCCCCCAAAACATAGGTTTTTTTCATTAGGTGCACTGTCCTGCCACCTACTGCCATGTACTCCATATCAGCGACCTCAGTAGTCATTACTCACCGTAGAGAGCCGAATGGGGCGATCCACGGAACTCGTGGACTTCGAACGTGGTCAGGTGATTGGGTGTCACTTGTGTCATACGTCTGTACGAGAGATATCCACACTCCCAAACATACCTAGGCCTACTGTTTCCGATGTAATAGTGAAGTGGAAACATGAAGGGACTCGTACAGCACAAAAACGTACAGGCCGACATCGTCTGTTGACTGACAGAGTTTTCGGACAGTTGAAGGAATTCCTAATTGCATCAGGATCCACTGCAAGTACTATGACAGTTTGGCGGGAGGTGAGAAAACTTGGATTTAATGGTCGAGAGGCTGCTCAGAAGCCACAATTCACGACGGTAAACGCCAAACGACGCCTCGTTTGGTGTAAGGAGTGTGAACATTGGACGATTGAACAGTGGAAAAACGTTGTGTAGAGTGACGAATCATGGGACACAATGTGGCGATCCGATGGCATGGTGTGGGTATGGCGAATGCCCTGTCAACGTCATCTGCCAGCGTGTGTAGCGCCAAAAGTAAAATTTGGAAGCGGTGGTGTTATGGTGTGGTTGTGTTTTTCAAGGAGGGGGCTTGCATCCGTTGTTGTTTTGCGTGGCACTATCACAGAACAGGCTTACATTGGTGTTTTAAGCACGTGATTGCTTCCCACTTTCGAAGAGCATTTCGGGGATGGCGATTGCATCTTTCTACACGGTCGAGCATCTGTTTATAATGCACGGCCTGTGGCGGAGTGATTACATTACAAAAAATCCCTGTTATGAACTAGTCTGCACAGAGTACTGACCAGAATCCTATAGGATACCTCTGGGATATTTTAGAACCCCGACTTCACGCCAGGCCTCACCGACCGACATCGATACCGCTCCTCAGTGCAGCACTCCGTGAAGAATGAGCTTCCATTCCCGAAGAAACGTTCCAGCACCTGACTGAACGTATGCCTGCGAGAGTGGAAGCTACCATCAACGCCTAGGGTGGCCAACGCCCTATTGAATTCCAACATTACCTATGGAGGGAGCCACGATCTTGTAAGTCATATTCAGCCAGGTGTCCGGATACGTTTGACCACATAGTGTGTATCAAGACGCACATCTATATATAGCGTACTGCTCATTCATCTAAATTTACCTGTAGATCGACCGACAGATTGGTTTAGAGAGGAGTTAGTCACTTCACTGTGCCACTGTGAGCAACTGACTTAGGGATAGCAATTGTACTGAAGCGAGAGCATACTGTGTGGAATAACTGGGCGAGTCACGTGGCTGGGATACTGTTAGATGGCAGATTGGCTGTCGGTCTACAGTCGACAGCAGGATGTGGAAAATGAGCGCAATGAGCACGCGTCATCACTGCCAGATCTTATTCGCCCACTGGTGTCCCTTGAGTACCTCGATGTGAGGGAAACCACCCTCTTTAGATCTAATTGCTCTTGTGAACAACGCACTACAGCTGGTTATCACGGTTGACAGATGAGCCATAGGACGGCATCTAAGAAGGCGATTCAATCCTGGACAACTAAAACCAGGAGCAGCCGCCTGTTCCAAAGCCGACCTGCTCTCTAAGGGTGCAAAGGTCCCATTACACACTTACACTTCTGCTCACAGGCCGTAATACGTTACAGAGATTATCATGGATGCAATAAGGGCGCCATTTGGCGCTCATAACAAGGGGAAACAACACAAAGAACGTCTAGTTGTTGTACATATTACCACACGCCGACGTCAGTGTATAAGAAGTTCCAGAACCATTCAAGGCTATTCGTTACGGTTGCCAACAGGGCACCGGCACCGTGTGGGAGGCGTTTTCGTGTGGGACATGTTTACATCATGGGCATCCGTTTGTTCGCCTACATCACCTTGCAGCTTACCTAGACCTGCAACAAGACAATTCCCCACGCCAACGCTGCTGAAGTGTAGAGGACAGACGGTACGAACACTCCATGAATATGAGGGTGGTAGTATGGCACCCCATGTTACCTGACCCCCAACTTGTTGAGTACTCAGACAGTTTATCATTGCCTATGTTCACCACCAAAGTCTCGAGCGACCTTCTAACAGAAGTTGAAGTGTCTCTCATCAAATACAGCAGCCAAGTCCCACAATCGAAGTATATCGATATCTCCTTGGGTTTCAGTCCGGCCAGTCGTAGTAATTGTTAACGTATTTCCTTCTTCTTGAGTAAAACATTCGTTTCTCATACTAAAAGACCCACAATTGCCTAAAAATACTCCCTCTGTAATCATTCTAAAGTAATACCTGCCTTAGATCTCTCTCTCTCTCGCTCTCTCTCTCTCTCTCTCTCTCTCTTCCTTTCCGAAAATCAGCAAAGATTAATAAGGTTAATAAGATTCAGAATATTTTACGGCTTTTGGTTTGATCTCAGGCTCACTCCATAAACAGCTCAAAAACGAGCGTGAGGTCCCTCCCACCATTAAAGTGGTGCTCATGGAAGAGCGTGGAGTCTTATTGTCTGGTTAGATACATTACTTTCAGTATTTTGGCCTCCTCTTTTATACATACTTTCAAAGATTTACACTATCATGAAGTGACAACCGATGCATAAAATCCAATTTGCACAAAAATTGTGATGAGCAACAGATATCGTATTCGTTCTGACTTTTCTTGGTGAAATATTACGACAATAATTTTTAATTGTTACAGTATCTTTTGTTACTTACATCTCTGAAACTATCACGTTATATTGATGGTAGTACTTTAAATACTATTGATTTTTCCGGTAATTTTGATTTATTTTACAATATTCTACAGTTATAGGCAAATGAAATGCGAGAAATGGCCATTTATTCATAGGACATCATAATATGTGCTTCCAGCATTGCGACGTTTAAGAATGACGCGAATACGAGGTATACTAAAAAACCAGCCATAGATCGTGGGTGACATCTGAAATTTCCCCCCCCCCCCCCCCATCAGTGGCAGGTACCATGCCAGAACTGCGTAGTCATTTGGAATACTCAGTGCCTCCTATAATGGCAATCACGCCGTCCAGCAAAGCTTGCAGTTGTGCCCCCCACAACCGGCTGATTACCTTCCACAGTACGTGGTAACAGCTTTGATGTTGCAGCTCTTCCTGCTAAAGCATCCGTTATCTACCATCATGAGGCACTTAGCCTTAAATTCACTATGAAAAGGCGCACCCAGCGTTGCAGGATATCACCCCTGTTGGTGCAGCCACTTATGGTGAGGAAACACGTTTAGTGCGATTAGGTACTCCTAAACCAGATATCTCCTAAACGAGAAGACTGACAGCCCCATGTTGGCCCATTCCACAAAGCTGATAGGCTGGAACGTGTTAAAGATGAAGAGATGGCGTGAATCAGTTCTGGGCAAAAACACAACTCACTCATGAACGATACGCTGTCCCACCTGCTAGCAGTTGGCATGAAACGACATTTACCAACCCATGCGCCGCTTTTGCTGTCCGACTTATGAGCCGTGCAGGACGACTGGCGCATGTGATCCTATACTAATGCTGCAAATTATATTTGTAGCAAAGATGTTCAATTAATGGTGGTGGCCTGCAATGCAAGACCAATTTTTGTCCACAAACGCCCATATTCTTTCCTTCTGCTGTTTGAAATACTTGTGTATATAGTATTCCATGGGAGTCCACTGCCACTGATACTGCCACTGCCACTGACCACTGTCACTGACTTGATCACTTTTGTTTAAAATTGTCACAGCGTAGAGACACGTATCGAGATAAGAAAAAAGCCGTTCTTTAATAAGACACGACTAGCATTTCCTTACTAATATTAGTAGTCTCGATAGCTTTCCGTCGAAGAGTCGTATGTGTATCTTTACGCATCATGAGATAATACATCTCCTGTTCCAATCGGTAAGCAATATCTCAGATATTATCACCTCGACAACACTACACTAATCCGTAACAGTATATAATATGCGGAGTTTCAAACAAAATCCCATAGTATCGTACTAACAAGGTTATACGTGCTAAATAAAACAGGTTTCACATAGCTAGGCACGATTCGCAACCCAATTTCGAACGAATAACTCAAGAACGAGGAAAATATCGAGAACGAGGAAAAACTTTTCAAAAGCAAAGTAACACTCATCTAAAAGAATAAATTCTCATGTTACAAAACTCAACACAGATAAACTGCATTAGCAGTGGTGTGCTACATTGACTATAAATCTCTGGCTCAATTGCGTAGACAGACACAATTTGGTTGACAGTCACAGGAAAATAAAATTTAATCTGAAGCGAATGTACCACGAGGGATCTCCGTCCACAAACAAGCAGATAACAGTGTCTTGCTAGAAAGCACACACTGGTAATCATATTAATGTAAGCACGGATACTGGGCTATAAAAATGTCACATGGTTGCAGAAACTATAACTTTGTTCTGTTTACTGCTCGATTTCAGTTTTAAAGTTTTGTAAAACTCGGATACATTCGATGTAAATATGTTGTATGATTGCTGCGTTACCGTTAGTGATGTAGATAGAATGTAAGGTTGCTACTTTATAGATAGCGGAGCCACCCATTATCGTTGAGGGTACAGACATGGACTATAGTCGAAATGGTGGTCCCTGTACCTGAGATTCAGATTGGAAAAATTGCATCCTAATGCTCCAACATTATCACTTTCGTTTTGCCGTCTCAAAATACGTTCAGGAGGTGAAGCACTTGAATTTAACGTAAAATGTAAACCGAGATAACTTACAATGCTGCGTATACAGAGTTCGTAATCACCTCCTTCCACATCAAAACTAACATCGGATAACTCGTTTATCGTCTCTTCTTCAAATTTCAAACGACTTTAGAATTAGCTGCTTGCCGAATATTTCAATATAACGTTGAAGGTAAGAGATGTAAAACAGGCCTCTTATTCTCATAGTATTCCGTCATTTCGTTGTTAACTTATAATGACAGCTACGTCAGTGATAGAGTATTACTGTTTTCAGTAAACTATTGCTTGAATTTCATTTTGGTAAAATACAGGTAACTATACCGTAGTTGCAACCACAACGGAACGAACAGAATTTACGGTGACGTCAGTACAGGGTTCTCAACATATAACCAAACAGGAGCAATGCATGAGTAGGGCTAATAATGAATGAGAAAACAAGATTGCGAGTAAGCTATTATGAACAGCGCAGTGAAAGCATGGTCGTAGCCAAGATAGACAAACAGCCATTCCCAACGAGAGAAGTGCAAGTTCATATGCCAGCTACCTCCACAGATTATAATGAATATAACAATGTACGATAACTTACAGGGAAATATACAGAAAATTAAAGAAGATAAAATTTAATTATGATGGATGACTGGAATTCGGTGGCAAGAAAACGAAGAGAAGGAGAACATGGACTGGGGGACATAAATGATAGAAGAAGCTCCTCGTATAGTTTTGGACAGAGCATAGTTTAACAACTGCCATAACTTGATTTAAGTGTCAAGAAAAAATGCTGTATACGTGGAAGAGACTCGAACCTCCGGCGGGAGGGCCACGCAGTCCGTTAAAGTTAAGAAACAGAGAAGAGCACCAAAAGAAAGAGGGGAAACGACACGATGAAGCGTACATCATTACCAACTCGAAAGGCTAATTATTATGTTAACAGAAGTCGAAGAAAGATGAATAATTGCTTACACGTTTTAATAAATCCATAACACCTTCACCTACGGTAAAAAACGAGATGTCAACAGAAACTGCCAAATGAGCACAAGATAATGATCTTTTCGAATTCCAGTTAAATGTAATACATGTAAATAATGGGCAGCGATTATTGTAAGTTATTAATTTGGAATATTTTGCGTTTTTGGTCATTGTTCACACAAATACACAAGCAACTCCTACAAAATTCGCGAAACACCATATTAAACCTGATAAAATTCTCGTGTACTTTCTGATGTGGTACATATTGTAGGAATAACAATTAATATAGCTCGAGTCGTGAGAGCGCTGCATTCTACGATCAAGCAGGGAAAGACTAGTAATCCTCTGAATGAGCGCACAGATTCGCTTCTAATAATCTGTTTATATGGCTGCGTCTTAAAAATTTCATAAAGTGCAATTTATTGATTTGGAGATTACTGACTGGAAAGCTATGTAAGTGAACAATCATGTTGGCTCTTCGTCGTTGGGCACGAACCATTCAGCAAGGTAACTTGTATATGAGCAGCTTTATCAGCCCAGAGAGATGAAAAATTACCCGAATGAGTGAAAATTATTTTAGCATTAAGTTTCAGAGCTTGGATTAATGTCGAGCAATATGTCTGCTGTGTTAGTATGCTTTTCATCTCCTCACTTCACGTGGCATGTGTTATTTTGCTTCCAAGGTAGGAGATTCGCTACACTTCATCTACGTCGTGGTCCCCAATTTCGACGTTAAGTTTGTCAATAATTTCACTTCTTCATTTCTGCTGCTCCTTATAATTTCCGTCTTTCTTCGGTTTGTTCCCAACTCATATTTGGCACTCGTTAGACTGTTTATATCGTTGAGCAGTTCCTGTAATTCTTTTACAATTTCACTGAAATACCAATGTAATGAGCGAATCTTATTAGTGATATTATTTACCCTTGAATCCCACTGCTGAAGCTTTCCGTTATTATCGTCTTAGCCCTTGGATGTAAAGAATGAATAGTAGGGGCGCAAAACTATATCTGTTTTATACACCCTTTTCAATCCGAGCACTTACTTCTTGGTGGTCTATTCTGATTGTTCGCTCTTAGCTTTTGTACATATTGTATAATACACACCTTTTTTCAACCTTACATCTTTTTTCTCATTATTTTGGCCATCTTGCACTATATTACATTTTCGAACAATGTTTCTACTCCAAAACATCCTATGAACGTGCCTTGATTTTGCTTAAATTTTGCTTCCAGTGTCAACCGCAACTTCAGAAGTGCTTCTCTGCTCCTTTACCTATCATAAAGCTACTAACAGATCCTACATTTTACGAGGCCTGTTCAGAAAGTAAGCTCCGATTGATTGCCAAATTGAAACCACAGTGAACATCAGAAATATTTTACTTGTAACAATTAGCTACACCTTTCAGCTACTTCTCTACGTAGTCGCCGTTCTGACTTAGACTTTTGTCATAGCGTTGTACCAACTTTTCAATAGCCTCATCATAGAAGGCAGCCGCCAGTGCTTTCCGCCAATTCTCCACGCTGGCCTACACCTCGTCTGTGTCAAAATGTTGTCTTCAAAGACAGCGGTTCATGTGACCAGAGATGAAACTCAGGGGGGACAATTGCGGACTGTATTGTGGGTAATCTCACATTTCCATTTGAAAACGATGCAGGAGCATCTTCATTGCCCCTGCAGATTGCGGCTGAGAATTGTCTTGAAGAAGAAACAGCACGACAGTTATGTAATGTTAGCTGCATAGCTTCAGGCGAAATTTCTCACCAGGCCCTCGTACTTGGCGGCAGACACTATTTTCTAGACATCTTTACGCACTCACTGCGAGCTCAGAAGTGAGAAGAGCGACGTGATGCTAACTGGGGTTATACTAGAGACACTACCCAACACATCTGTGCAAAGCTTTATCGGATTTTCATAGTCGTTTCCATTTCGCAACCGATTGGAGCTTACTTTCTGAACGCCCCTCGTATACTATACCCTCTTGTATATTATTCTTGTCAATAACTTTGATGCATGTGCTCTTAAGCTGATTGCACTATAGGTTTCACTCTTTCTGCCCTTGGTATCATCTGTATTTCGTGAAAGATACGTTTCCGAAAGTCTGATCGTATTCCTCTAGTCTTACAAATTCCACATACCAACTTCAATAGCTGCTTGGTTGTCACTTCCCAAATGTTTTCAAAAATTTCTAAGTAACGTTCTCTGTGGTATACTTCTCGTCTGATGGAAATCTTCCAAAGCTTTTTCAAGTTCTGACTCTTACACTTTATCAATTATGTCCTCGATATTGACTTGCATTGCCTCTTCTATTAGGTCATCAGACAGCTCCTTTCCGTCAGCTCCATGCTGTGCGTTTAATAGTCGAATTTCCCATGCACGCTTAGCGTTGACTCCTTTGAAATTAAATTCGCCGAAGTTTGTTTTGAGCATTTAGTAAAATAAGAAGTAGAGACTGGGCTGCGAACCCATTTTTTCGAGTGCTGAACATCAAATACGAGAAAAGGAGCGCGTTTTACTCTGTGTCCGCTCTTTCTAGATGCCAACCCTGTGGCTATAAGTAGTTGGCTAACTTTAATCTACCTCTATACTCCTACTGGTCATCCATCGCAGTTCGTCCGGTACAGGATGCTTCAACGTAGCACGATAAGTTTTCCCATCTGAGCCGTGTTCTCTCTCCCTTTGTACCAGTAACAAAAGTGATTACAAACAGGCAGCTTCCAGTTGAGGGCTACGGTCATAAGCCGCTTGGGGCCAATTAAATATGCCATCTTTTTGAAACACGACTATAACAATGTTCAACTCAGCGTTCGAGCCAGTTTCTATAACATATCTCCAGATATTGCTGTTTTTCTAACTATTTCATAATTCACTAAATTAGAAAGAAGTGCCTGAACAGTACAGTATACCTTAAGACAACTGAGAATAGGAAACTGTGTTTTCTGCAGAACTACGACGTCAGTAATATCCGGGTAAAAAACTACATTTTATAGAAATTGATCCGTAATTTACATTTATATTCATTGTGTATCAAAACTGCGACGGAAAGCTTCGAAATTCTTGCCCTGATTATCACTGTTTTGTCACCGGAAGGTCTTAAAAGTCCAATTACCAGGACGACTTAAGCATCTTACGTCTAATAGCGCCAGAGCCGTATAAGACGCTTATCAGCTGCAATAAAGACATCTGGAGCATCAGTGACCTGTATAAAATGGAAAGATTTCCACACTTCGTCATACTGAGAGATGACAATAAAAACGCTCCTTTCGACAATGGGAAAGAACTTCCGAGAATCCGGAACGTGGCTGCATGTGAAGATAAAGTCGAAAAAGGAAGAAAGTTTTCCATAGTATTTTCTGCTTATACACTTACATCTATATCTGTAACCGGGAAGTCATTTCACCTTTGTTCTCCATACCGGGTGTCCGTCATCAAAGTCTTCAGGCGTATTTTCTCTGATGTTTCGGCAGATATTTGCAATTTAATTTTGCCCTGTGCAACTGGAGTCAGCATGGAAGACACAATGAGTAATACTTGTATGGGCTGACTCCAACTACACATTGCAGAAACGAAATTGCAGATGTCTACCGAAACACGAGAGACAATGCGTCCAACAATTCTTGAAGAGATGCACTTTGTACATAAACGAATGGGTTGAACAAGAATTTGTGAGTTTTTGCAGATGATACTGTAGTGCACGCAAAAGTGTGGTGACTAAAGGAGGGTACAGGATGACAACATAATTTCTGTTTAGTGTCATGAATGGCAGTTTGTTCAGAACGAAGAAAAGTAAGTTAATTCGGATGATCAGTAAAAACCACGTTGTAGTTTTCGAATACAGTATTAGTGGTGAGCTGCTTGACGCAGGACCGTCGATGAAATACGTGTATCTACGCGTAACGTTGCAAAATCATATGAAATGGAACGATCATTTGAGGTCGGTTGTGGAGAAGGCGATGGTCAAATACGGATTATTGGGAGAATTACAGGTAGTGTAGCTGATCTGTAGTGGAGACTATGTACAGAACACTAGCATGCCGCATTCTTGAGCACTGCACTAGTGCTGGGAGCCCGACCAGATTGTATTACAGGAAGGCATCGAACCAATTCAGAGGCGTGCTGCTATATTTGTTACCGATATGTTCGAACAACAGACGGTTATAACTGAGACGCTTTGTGAACTCAAATGGAAATCCCTGCAGGAAAGAAGAAGTTTCTGCTCGAGACACTATTGTGGAAATTTTGAGAACTAGCATTTGTGGCTGATTGCAGAACGATTCTACTACCAACAACGTACTTTCGCGTAAGGACCATAATGACAATGTAAAAGAATACAAGACACGTACGGAAGCTTATAGACAGTCGTTTCTCCCTCGCTCCACTTACGAGTGGGAAAGAAGAGACAGTTATTAGTAGCGGTACAAGGTACTCTCCGCCAAGCACGCTATCAGCACAAAGTACTACCAAGGTTAAACTTCGAATTACCATATTTACACTAATCTAATGCGCCTCTGAATGTAATACCAAACCCAGTTTTAGAAATTAAAATCATAAAAAAGCGATGCTGGTACATCACCGGTAGGTTAAAATTTATTTTACGCAACGTTGTATTTATACGTAAAGCATCAATAGAACAACAATTTTTAAGTGGCATACTGTTGAGTGACACAGTCATATTTTAAAAAAGAGCGCCTAACCGGTTTAACTACACGACATGCGAACATGAATTTTTAAATTACAGCCGTTACTCAAAATTATTCACTATTGTCGTCATTACTAGTATTGTCGGAAGAATCTACATCAGAAACAAGTTCATTTCCTCTTTCACTGTCATCGTCGGTGTCATTAAAGAGAAAATCATCTTCACTGCCGTCCACTGTAATTTAAATACGACATTTCTCACACCTGAAACACAACGTGCAATGCTGATGCATTAGCTCCATACTTAACAATCATATACAACCGTTCGCTCGACGAAAGATCCGTACCCAAAGACTGGAAAGTTGCACAGGTCACACCAATATTCAAGAAAGGTACTAGGAATAATCCACTAAATTACAGGCCCATATCGTTAACGTCGATATGCAGCAAGATTTTAGAACATATATCGTGTTCGAACATTATGAATTACCTCGAAGAAAACGGTCTACTGACACACAGTCAACATGGGTTTAGAAAACATCGTTGCTGTGAAACACAGCTATCTCTTTATTCACATGAAGTGTTGAGTGCTATTGACAAGGGATTTCAGATCGATTCCGTATTTCTGGATTTCCGGAAGGCTTTTGACACTGTACCACACAAGTGGCTCGTAGTGAAATTGAGTGCTTATGGAATATCGTCTCAGTTATGTGACTGGATTTGTGATTTCCTGTCAGAGAGGTCACAGTTCGTAGTAATTGACGGAAAGTCATCGAGCAAAACAGAAGTGATATCTGGCGTTCCCCAAGGTAGTGCTATAGGCACTCTGCTGTTCCTTATCTACACTCCTGGAAATGGAAAAAAGAACACATTGACACCGGTGTGTCAGACCCACCATACTTGCTCCGGACACTGCGAGAGGGCTGTACAAGCAATGATCACACGCACGGCACAGCGGACACACCAGGAACCGCGGTGTTGGCCGTCGAATGGCGCTAGCTGCGCAGCATTTGTGCACCGCCGCCGTCAGTGTCAGCCAGTTTGCCGTGGCATACGGAGCTCCATCGCAGTCTTTAACACTGGTAGCATGCCGCGACAGCGTGGACGTGAACCGTATGTGCAGTTGACGGACTTTGAGCGAGGGCGTATAGTGGGCATGCGGGAGGCCGGGTGGACGTACCGCCGAATTGCTCAACACGTGGGGCGTGAGGGCTCCACAGTACATCGATGTTGTCGCCAGTGGTCGGCGGAAGGTGCACGTGCCCGTCGACCTGGAACCGGACCGCAGCGACGCACGGATGCACGCCAAGACCGTAGGATCCTACGCAGTGCCGTAGGGGACCGCACCGCCACTTCCCAGCAAATTAGGGACACTGTTGCTCCTGGGGTATCGGCGAGGACCATTCGCAACCGTCTCCATGAAGCTGGGCTACGGTCCCGCACACCGTTAGGCCGTCTTCCGCTCACGCCCCAACATCGTGCAGCCCGCCTCCAGTGGTGTCGCGACAGGCGTGAATGGAGGGACGAATGGAGACGTGTCGTCTTCAGCGATGAGAGTCGCTTCTGCCTTGGTGCCAATGACGGTCGTATGCGTGTTTGGCGCCGTGCAGGTGAGCGCCACAATCAGGACTGCATACGCCCGAGGCACACAGGGCCAACACCCGGCATCATGGTGTGGGGAGCGATCTCCTACACTGGCCGTACACCACTGGTGATCGTCGAGGGGACACTGAATAGTGCACGGTACATCCAAACCGTCATCGAACCCATCGTTCTACCATTCCTAGACCGGCAACGGAACTTGCTGTTCCAACAGGACAATGCACGTCCGCATGTATCCCGTGCCACCCAACGTGCTCTAGAAGGTGTAAGTCAACTACCCTGGCCAGCAAGATCTCCGGATCTGTCCCCCATTGAGCATGTTTGGGAATGGATGAAGCGTCGTCTCACGCGGTCTGCACGTCCAGCACGAACGCTGGTCCAACTGAGGCGCCAGGTGGAAATGGCATGGCAAGCCGTTCCACAGGACTACATCCAGCATCTCTACGATCGTCTCCATGGGAGAATAGCAGCCTGCATTGCTGCGAAAGGTGGATATACACTGTACTAGTGCCGACATTGTGCATGCTCTGTTGCCTGTGTCTATGTGCCTGTGGTTCTGTCAGTGTGATCATGTGATGTATCTGACCCCAGGACTGTGTCAATAAAGTTTCCTCTTCCTGGGACAATGAATTCACGGTGTTCTTATTTCAATTTCCAGGAGTGTATATAAACGATTTTGGAGACAATCTGAGCAGCCATCTTCGATTGTTTACAGATGACGCTCTCGATTATCGACTAATAGAGTCATCAGAAGACCAAAACAAACTGCACAACGATTTAGAAAAGATATCTGAATGGTGCGAAAAGTGGCAGTTGACCCTAAATGACGAAAAGTGTGAGGTCATCCATATAAGTGCTAAAAGGAACTTGTCAAACTTCGGTTACACGATGAATCTGTCTAATCTAAAAGCCGTAAATTCAACTAAATACCTAAGTATTAAAATAACGAACAACCTAAACTGGAAGGAACACATTGAAAATGTTGTGGGAAAGGCTAACCAAAGACTGTGTTTTACTGGCAGGACTCTTAGAAAATGTAAGAGACCTACCAGATAGGACTGACGGAGTACATCGAAAAAGTTCAGAGAAAGGCAGCACGTTTGGTATTATCGCGAAATATGGGAGAGAGTGTCACAGAAATGAAACAGGATTTGGGCTGGACATCATTAAAAGAAAGGCGTTTTTCGTTGCCACAGAATCTTCTCACGAAATTCCAATCACCAACTGTCTTCTCCGAATGGAAAAATATTTTGTTGACACCGACCTACATAGGGAGGAACGACCACCAAGATGAATAAGGGAAATCAGAGCTCGTATGGAAAGATACAGGTGTTCATTCTTTCCGCGCGCTATACGAGATGGGAACAATAGAGAATTGTGAAGGTGGTTCGCTGAACCCTCTGCCAGGCACTTAAAGGTGATTTGCAGAGTATCCATGTAGATGTAAATGTAGATGTCGAATAACGTGGAATGTAGCACGCTTTATTTTTCCCGTCACAGTCAGTTCATAGTTTGGTTCGAAAAACTATTTTTCCTGCTTTATAAGCTTTCTACAAAAAATTTGTCTATATGTATGAAAACTAATTGGTTTGTTTTCCAAGACTTTCTCCTCGTGTAACGTGTACTTCCGATATCGCGTAGAACTGCTGAGCATTATATGAGAATACAGGCTTTCTCGGCGATTCTCCATGATAAAATCTTCTCGGCTTGACAGTTGTATGAAAATGGCAAGTAAGAAACTTGCTGAAACGTTTCTGGAGGAGATTTTATCACCAGCTGGGCATTATTAACTGTTGGTCGGTCCTGTGTTGCACATGAAACAAAACGTAGTTTTAATGAAATGCAGAATTTGAAATAAATGAATCTAATTAACTGCCAAAAAGTACTATTTCTCTGCCAGGTGAAAATCATATAACTGAAACTAGTACCTGAGTACGTTTTGGAAGTCGTGTATTATGACGCGCGTTGTTTTACTTGGAATAACCACAAAATTAAATTACTGCTCTGCCCAGAATTACATCGCTGTATGAAATTACCGACATTGTTCACTGAAAATTAATCTGCTTGCTTAGGACATCACCTGCTAATTCTGACAACGTATTGTTTCTTCACAAGAACGAAAGGTGAGATCTGCCTCTTCTTTCGTTCCTGAAAAAGTAAGCACTGATTATTGACAAACAGGACTGTGCAACATCGGAAGACTCTAACAACTTCGAAATTCTCTCACTGTTAAAATTACAGGTATCTCAACCAACTGTAATTTGTGACATAACGAAATCAAATTAACGCTAATCATGAATATTATTAATTTTCTGAGGGACAAATATGTCCTTCAATTAATAGTTCTGCCAACCAAAGATTCTATTCTTGCGCATTCATGGGCTACCTTTAAGACTTCCTCCAAAAATCTTCGCTATTAACATACAAAATGGAACAGCACTGTAAACTAGTTTTCATGTCCATAGTAAAGTATTCCAGATAGTTCGTCCCCCGTTCACAAACAACAGATATCATTCTCTGAAAAACTCAGCTGCTCCCTATTATGTCTCAAATAAGGCCCCTGAGCTACACAACTGACCGACTAGCAAGTGAACCACATATAAAACTAAACGCAGGAGACTCAAGGATCTTATTCAGTTCTCGTCAGTGCGCTCAGTAAATGTGAATTACACTACTGGCCATTAAAATTGCTACACCAAGAAGACATGCAGATGACAACCGAGTTTTCATTGGACAAATATATTATACTAGAACTGACATGCGATTACATTTTCACGCAATTTGGGTGCATAGATCCTGAGAAATCAATACCCAGAACAACCACCTCTTGCCGTAATAACGGCCTTGATACGCCTGGGCATTGAGGCAGACAGAGATTGGATGGCGTGTAGAGGTACAGCTGCCCATGCAACTTCAACACGATACCACAGTTCATCAAGAGTAGTGACTGGCGTATTATGACGAGCCAGTTGCTCGGTCACCATTGACCAGACGTTTCCAATTGGTGAGAGATCTGGAGAATGTTCTGTCCAGGGCAGCAGTCGAACATTTTCTGTATCCAGAAAGGCCCGTACAGGACCTGTAACATGCAGTCGTGCATTATCCTGCTGAAATGTAGGGTTTCGCAGGGATCGAATGAAGGGTAGAGCCATGGGTCGTAACAATCTGAAATGCAACGTCCACTGTTCGAAGTGCCGTCAGTACGAACAACAGGTGACCGAGACGTGTAACCAATGGCACCCCATACCATCACGCCGGATGATACGCCAGTATGGCGAGGACGAATACACGCTTCCACTGTGCATTCACCGCGATGTCACCAAACACGGATGCGACCATCATAATGCTGTAAACAGAACCTGGATTTATCCGATAAAATGACGTATTGCAATTCGTGCATCCAGGTTCGCTATTGAGTAAATGAATACACCATCGCAGGCGCTCCTGTCTGTGATGCAGCGTCAAGGGTAACCGCAGCCATGGTCTCCGAGCTGATAGTCCATGCTGCTGCAAACGTCATCGAACTGTTCGTGCAGAAGGTTGCAAACGTCCCCATCTGTTGACTCAGGGATCGAGACGTGGCTGCACGATCCGTAACAGCCATGCGGATAAGATGCCTGTCATCTCGACTGCTGGTGATACGGGGGCGTTGGGATCCAGCACGGCGTTCCGTATCACCCTCCTGAACTCACCGATTCCACATTTTGCTAACAGTCATTGTATATGGACCAACGCGAGCAGCAATGTCGCGATTCGATATACCGCAATCGTGATAGGCTACAATCCGACCTTTATCAAAGTCGGAAACGTGATGGTACGCATTTCTCCTCCTTACACGAGGCATCACAACAACATTTCACCAGGCAACGCCGGTCAACTGCTGTTTGTGTATGAGAAATCGGTTGGAAACTTTCCTCATGTCAGCACATTGTAGGTGTCGTCACCGGCGCCAACCTTGTGTGAATGCTCTGAAAAGCTAATCATTTGCATATCACAGCATGTTTTTCCTGTCGGTTAAATTTCGCTTGCGTAGCACGTCATCTTCGTGGTGCAGCAATTTTAATGGCCAGTAGTGTATTTACAGTAGCACAAAACATATGAAAATCTTACACTATTCCTGAAAGTAATCTACATTTATACTGTCGTCCAGGTGTTGTAACACGGAAGTCACTCTTCCAGGAATAATAATAAGATCACGACCCAGCCTGTCGGTCTCCTTTTTCACGTCTTCAATGAGATGATCACGAAATGCATCAAAACAGCATAGTGATGATAGTTTGGAAAACCCACCGGGGCGGAGTTTTCATTCGGTTCGGCGTCCAGTCAATCATTATAGTTGTAGTTATCCAAACAATCCCCGAATTTTGAACAATGACCTCATTTAAAAAAAGCCTTTTATTTTTTGGGGTCTTGGGGTTTGTTTACTAAACTGTAGACTTTCACGGCCGGAAATATCATGTCCATTATAATTATCCGGGCTGTTATGCCGTGGTCGGTTGATGAATTCTGTGTCGATTCCCAATGTAGCGAGCCAGCGGGTGTGTTGGACCTTCCATCGAGCTACGGACCCTCTTGAAGATGTCTCCCGCAGTCGGAGACGAAACGTTGGGAATCGACACAGAATTCATCAACCGACCACGGCATAACATCCCGGATAATTATAATGGACTTGGGGTTTGTTTACCGCTTAAAGAGTAAGAAAGGGGGAAGCTTGGATCCATGTGCTGTGATTGACAGCATTAAAATTATGCGTTGTTTTTCACAACCCGTTGTTTTGATGGTAACTTCTTTTGTCGCATCAGTCGTGTAATTGCGTGTCGTATCAAACCAAATGAGTCAGATGACGTACCTCTTATATTCTGGAAGTTTCTTATCAATATCCTGTGGAAGCTGTTTTACGGCGTCGTAGAGATAAGCCCGCCCGTTTCATAAAGCGATCAGCCCATCCACGGCTAGCCTTAAATTCTTGCCTGGGTATATTGACAACAGCAGCCACCCTTTTGGTTTGAGTCACTACTCACAAGTTTTACATTCTTCCTCCTTTCACGGTCGAATTCCAAAACTTCAGAATGTATTCCTTTGTGAGAGCCAGTGAATTTCTTTCTATTAGCTGTAGTTGCAAACAACGTAGATTTCTGTTTATTGCGTAAGCGAACGTTACTCTCAGCTACACTGATCTCCAGAACCCTCTCCGTTCCCATCTGTTACCGTTTATCTCAGCATAAATAATTACTTTACGCTGGAAAGTAACATTCTGCGACGTTATTCTCTGCGTACCTTCCATTTTGTGACTACCTAATGCAAACATACTACGCACCAATAGTCCAACAATAAGCAGGAGGCGAAATGATACGTTACGTGTGGTTTGCTGCCAAACTGTGCGATGAGAGAGAAGCTTTTCTGAATGAAAACCATGTTTCTTTTTCTGTAGTAAAAAACTTTAACCTGTGATATAATAAAAGTATCTAATTTTATATTAAGACTCTAGTGTACTCCTTATAATCTCTTCGTGCAAGTTGATTTCGAAATAAAATTTTCTTTTGCCTTTCCTTTTATCGCCTTTTATAAAAATGCTAGTAAATTCAACATACAAAAAATTATTTCGGTTTATATGCAGTGTAAGTAAAGCAAAAATTGAAAATAAAAGAAAAATAAAAACTTTCTGCACCTCAATCCCACGATCCTCCGTCTACCGTTCTGTATTCTTTCCGCTGAGCAAACCGCTGCCTGGAAATTACGGTAACATAATAGGCTCGCACCTCGCCCGTAAAGCGCAAAAATGCTGTTTTCTCTAAACGCCTGGCCGTCTTCTGTCACTGTAACTTATGGCCAATCCCCGCATATACCATAAATTTGGACGAAATCGGTAGTGACGAGTAGGCGCGTTCATCTTTTTAGTGCAATTTTATTGTCATCCCTTAAATTTTTTTAATCTGTAGAAATGAATAGAACAATTAATTTACCGTTATTATAGAAATATTTTCGACCCACAAAAGGGCACAACGTGTGGTTTCTTTAACACTTAATACGCAGTCTAATGGCCTTCAACTACTGTGACTGTCTGCAGTTTTCGAGGAAGAGAATCTATGAAGTTGATAAGTGGCTCATTCTTTGCCACATCCTCTCAGGCGGCCATCGTGACGTTCCAGCGCTCATCAAGGGTTCTTGGCGCAGGGTCACGCCAGTGTTCTTGAATGGTCTTCTTGCCTCCGACTACACGTTTTCATTAGGGTTGAAGTCTACTGGAGAAGAACAATCAAATAGGGAAATGACAGTATATTCTGCAACCATTCCTGTAAGTTCGCAGACATGTGTGTAGGATATAGGTCCCGATAGAAACAGGTATTCCCTCAGGATATAGTTGTCGACGCATGGGCACTGCGAGATTACCCTTGGATGTGTTTTGGATCTAAGTGAGCACCTTGTTGCCTCTTTTCCTGTATGGACCATCATTTCCTGTGGATATTACCAATTCGTCGGAAAATACCACGCCCCTCTGGTCACCATTCACATTGTCCTCGGCACACATTAATTGCCAAAGTAAATTATGATCTCCCTGTCTCTGCTTCACGGCTGCTCGTTGTTCAAGTACTCCGACCCGGGAAATGCCGTAGCATGTTTCAACTGCATCACATTTAAAAAACGACTTTTTCGTGACGTGTGGACAAGTTCATTATCCTGCATAGGTGTTGTTACACGCCAAAGTCCAGATCCCACACGCCTACTGGATTCTCCAGTATCTCGATGACGTTTTACCCATCGTCTGCGAAATGCGCTCAGAAACGCCAAACGTTGCCCCGCTTTCGACGCCGTCAAATTTCCTTCCTCCACTAGAGCAATGACACGGTAACGAATAGCCTGATGAGGACGAGGGATGGCGCATGAATGATGTTACTCGACGAAGAGCGACGTGGTGCAGGTATTTGACATTGCTCGTGTAATGTAACTAGGTTTTATACAACGAACGGTGCGCTCACTTGCCTAACTCGCTGAAACACACTGTCATGCTGTTACCATGTAATATCAATGAAACTTAATGAATAATTCTCGCATATTTTGTCAAATAGAGGTACGAAATTTAAGTTTCCACGTCCCAGGACGTCATTCTATACCAGAAGTGACTGTTATTAATTTATAGCCCAAATCCTGCCACATGTTCTATGAGAAATAAGCTGCACAGAATCAAAATGTTTTTCACATAATACAGAGGAGAGTTTCATTGACTACATATTGCTGAGCCAAAAGAATGTGTCTCTTATTGGGAAAAAAACAGAGATTCACATCGATTCGAATATGAGATATCTATTCAGTTAACATACTGTAACTGTAGATAATACCAACATATTCTTTATCCAGAAGAGATTTTGTGCCTTCTTGGAACCGATCTGAAATACTGACAAAATCAGTTCCAGTCAAGGTCACTTGGCGAGATCTATGTTGGAGGATGGAGCCCCTGACACTTCTTGCCACATCGACTCTACGAATTTCAAAAATAAACAACGTGGTCACGCGCAACGCCCTTATTGTAGCTTCAGTTACTTAATTTAATGTACATATGTCTACGTGCAGAACTAATATAAGACTGCAGGTCTTGTTGCAGACGGGGCGGTTTGGCGCCAGCAGTCAGGAAGTACCCTATTAGATTGCACGTGCTTGGAAGGCGCTGAAGAGGCAGTTGTGTGGGGTACGAGCGGCCAAAGGAGACTGGGATGCGGCCCCAAAGCAGCAGATATTTAGTATCGTTTAGGGAATATTTGTTAAATTGAAATTATGAGATTTATCGTGGATAGGAGATGAAATTCTGTGAATTGGTTGTTGTGGTCTTCAGTCCAAAGACGGGTCTGATGCAGCTCACTATGCTACTCTATAAAGTACAAGCCTCGTCATCTCCGATTAACTACTGCAACCTACATCTTTTTGAATCTGCTTAGTGTATTACTATTATGGTGTCCCTCTGCGATTTTTACCTTCCACGCTTCCGTCCAGTACTAAATTGGTGATCCTTTGATGCCTCAGAACTTGTTCTACCAACCGATCCCTTCTTCTAGTCAAGTTGTACCACAAATTCGTCTTCTCCCCAATTCTACTGAGTACCTGCTCATAACTTACGTGATCTGCCTATCTGATCTTCAGCATTCTTCTGTAACACCACATTTCAAAAGCTTCTGTTCTCTTCTTGTCTAAGTTGATTCTCGTCCATGTTTCACTTCCGCAAATGGCTACACTCCATAGAAATACTTCCAGAAAGGACTTCCTGACACGTAAACCTATACTCGATGTTAACAAATTTCTCTTCTTCAGAAACGCTTTCCTCCTCATGCCAGTCTGCATTTCTAATCTACTTCTTCAAATGTCTTATTTCCTAATCCAACTCCCTCAGCATTACCTGATTTAATTCGATTACATTCCATTATCCTTGTTTTGTTTTTGTTGACGTTTATCTTATATCCTTCTTTCAAGACATTATCCATTCCGTCCAACTGCTCTTCCAAGTCCTTTGCTGTCTCCGAAAGAATTACGTGCCATCTGCAAATCTCATGGGTTTTTATTTCTTCTCTCTGGATTTTAATTCCTACTCCAATACTTCTTTTGTTTCCTTTACTGTTTGCTCAGTACATATATCAAATAACATCGTTGATAGGCTACAACCCAGTCTCACTTCCTTCTCAACCACTGCTTCCCTATCGTGCCCCTCGACTCTTATAACTGCCATGTGGTTTCTATACAAATTGTAAATAGCTTTTCGATCCCCGTGTTTTACCCATTGCTCCTTCAGAATTTGAAAGAGAGTTTTCCAGTCAACCTTGTCGAAAGCTTTCTGCACATGCTGTAAACATAGGTTTGCCGTTCCTTAACCTATCTTCTTAGATAAGTCGCAGGGTCAATATTGCCTCACTCATTCCTACATTTCTACGGAATCCAAATGGATCTTCCCCGAAGTCAGCTTTAACCAGTTTCTCCATTCGTCTGTAAGGACTTCGTGTTAGTGTTTTGCAACCGTGAGTTATTATCCTGATAGTTCGGTAGTTTTCACGCCTGTTAGCGCCTACTTTCTTTGGAATTGGAATTATTATGTTATTCTTGAGGTCTGTGGATATGTCGCCTGTTCCATATATTTTGCTCACCAGATGGAAGAGATCAGTCATGCCTGGATCTTCCAAGGCTATCAGTAGTTCCACCGGAGTATTGTCTACTCCCGGGGCCGTGTTTCGACAGAGGTCTTTCAGTGCTCTGCCGAATTCTTCACGCAGTATCATATCTCCCACCTCATCTTGATCTACGTCCTCTTCCATTTCCATAATATTGCCCTCAAGTACATCGCCCTTGTACAGATCCTCTGTATATTCCTTGCACCTATCTGCTTTCTCTTCTTTACGTGGGATTGGTTTTCCATCTGAGCACTTGATATTTACACAGTCCGTTCTCCTGAGTTTTCCTGTATGCGGCATCTATCTTGCCCCTAATTATATAGGCATCTACATCCTTACATTTGTCCTGTGGCCATTCCTGCTTTGCTATTTTGAACTTCCTGTCGTTCTCATTTTTGGGACGTTTGTATTCCTCTTCTCCTTCCTCATTGACTGCGGTTTTATATTTTCTCCTTTCATCAGTTAAATGCAATATCTCTTGTGTTACCCAAGGATTTCTACTAGCCCTCATCTTTTTACCTAATTGACCCTCGGTTGCTTTCACTATTCAATCTCTCAAAGCTACCGATTCTTCTTCTACTGTACTCCTTTCCCCTGTTATTGTTAATCGTTCCCTAATGTTCCCTCTCTGAACTCTCTACAACCTCTCGTCCGTTCAGTTTATCCCGGTCCCATCTCCTTAAATTTCTATCTTTTTGCAGTTTCTTTAGTTTTAATTTAGAGTTCATAACCAATAAATTGTGTTATGAGTCCACATCTGCCCCTGGAAATGTCTTACAACTTAAACCTGGTTCCTAACTCTCTGTATTGCCGTTATATAATCTATCTGAAACCTACTGGTGTCTCCAGGCATCTTCTACATCTACAACTTTCTTTAGTGATTCTTAAACCAATTGTTAGCTATGATTAAGTTACGTTCTCTGCAAAATTCTATCAGGCGGCTTCCTCTTCCATTCCCTTACCCACAGTCCATATTCACATACTAATTTTCCCTCCCTTATGTTTCCTACTATCCAGACCCCCATGACTATTAAATTTTTGTCTCCCTTAATAATCTGAATAATTTTTTTATCGCATCGTACATACCTTCAATGTCTTCATCAACTGCGGAGCTAGCTGGCATATGAATTTGTGCTGCTGTGGTAGGCGTGGGCTTCGTGTCTATCTTGGCTACAATAATACATCCACTATGCTGTTCGCAGGAGTTTATCCGCGTTCCTATTTTCTTTTGTTCATTATTAAACCTAGTCCTACGTTACCCATATTTGGTTCAAATGGCTCTGAGTACTATACGACTTAACTTCTGAGGTCATCAGTCGCCTAGAACTTAGAACTAATTAAACCTAACTAACCTAAGGACACGACACACATCCATGCCCGAGGCAGGATTCGAACCTGCGACCGTAGCGGTCGCTCGGTTCCAGACTGTAGCGCCCAGAACCGCACTGCCACTCCGACCGGCTACCCATATTTGATTTTGTATTTATAACCCTGTATTCACCTGACCAGAAGTCTTTTTCCTCCTGCAACCTAACTTCACTGATTTCCACTAATCAAACTTCAACTTACCAATTTTCCTTTTCAGTTTCTCTAACCTACCCGCCTGATTAAGGGGTCTGACATTTCACGCTCCGATCTGTAGAGCGCCAGCTTTGTTTCTCCTCATAACGACGTTCTCCTGAGTAGTTCCCGCCTGGAAATCTAAATGGAGGACTATTTCACCTCTAAAATATTTAACCCAAGGGGGTAACCATACAGTAAAGCTGCAGGCCGTAGGGAAAAATTACAGCTGTAGTTTCCCCTTGCTTTCAGCCGTTCGCAGTACCAACACAGCTCTGCTGTTTTGGTTGACGTTGCAGGGCCAGTTAAACCAATCATCCAGACTGTTGCCCCTTCAACTACTGAAAAGGCTTTAAATGAAACAACAAGTTTACTGTTACCAGTCACTGTGACTGGTAAAAGTACACTTGTTGTTTTATTTAATGTCAATAACAGTCACGGTAAATCCTAACCTAAAATGTTCGCATTTAAGATTATACTGAAAAGGCTGCTGCGCCTCTTCAGGAATCATACGTTTGTCTGGCCTCTTAACAGATACACCTCTGTTGTGGTACTGCTCTCTGTATCGTTAAGGCACGCAAGCGCCCCACCTACAGCAATGTCGATGGTTCATGGGGTGGCGGTATCAAATGCTGTGAGTAGTAAAAGACGATGGCTAAATAATACGTCAGTGACAGCCATTAGCCGCACGCCAATTTGGCTAAGTGAAGGGGACTGTCGAAAATGTTGAATACCAAAAATTATCGACAATGCTAGAGAGACAGTTAAATATTTTTTAACGTAAAGCACAGAAAGAATCTTTGGTTGTGAATAGACAGAATAAGTGATGTGAGACAGAGTAGTGGCCGTATATCCTGTTCAAGGATAAATGAGCTGTGTTGAAACTGAGTTGCTTTTCTCACTCTGTTATTGTGGTTAACCACGGATCTCTGCACGCATATGATCCAGTGTGTAGGTCGGTTTAGGCACACGGTGATATTCAGTAGCCGCCCTTGTATCTAATGTATACGCCACCCTTTCACTCGTCTGGTTGCGGATAAAAAATGAGTGTATAGTCACTGTAAGAATAAATGTAAGAATAAATAAGAGTGAGGGAGGAGGGGTTGTAGGCTGCATTTACCTATATAATTAGCACACCTCGTGTAACAGGTTTCATTGACTGCATTAAAATTGTTTTCAGTATGAATAATTCCTCGTCTCTTCCACGTACGTCAAACAACATACTGAAATAGAGTTATTAAAGAAATGCTTATCATTAGTTGTTATTTTCAATTTTGAGTATATGTATGAGAGATGAGACACCCCCCGTGCCGTAGTTTACTCAGATTTAGAGCCTTTTCATACTTGGCACTTTTGATCCAGATGGAACACTGTTGATGAAGATAATGTAAAGTGAGAAAATTTGATACGAGATTATGACTGAAAGGCATCATGGATGAAGAGTGGTAGCCAAGCCTCATTGATCAAATCGCTGGACATGGAAGAGTAGTTTTGCAGAGAATCTTACAACTAATGCAACGCAAGTGATGTTGTAAATCAACCAGCTTTGGCATCTACTTCTTTTTCGTAAAATTACTTGTCCCTGTAATTACAGTTCCCAGGAAACTGCATAACCTATCATTTCTTCCGATGTCAACTGTTTGATACATTACACTCTAACAATGACAGAAAATGTGTAATTTAACCTGGTCGTCCACCATTTACGTCGTTGCTAATTTCAAGTTATGTATATGTATAGCATATTACGAAAATAACTTACGAGCACAGCAGCGTACTTGATACAGCGATACGTGTAGATCAGTCTCTATGACGATGTTACTGTGTTGTGTGTTTTTATGGAACGAGTATTCCAGTTTCACAGTTTCTACTCTTCATGGACGAAATACATCCATGTTTCATGCACAGATTTTAGTTGGTCCCCTGCTTCCCTTAGCTCAGGTTTTCTTGTCTCATAAGCATACAGTTTTTCAAGACGGCAGTGCTAATAGCTCTGTTCAAGTTTGGCGAATCCACCTTCAGCTAATTTGTCTAGTTATCTTACTTTAATTTTATCAGGTAGAGATAGCCGACACTGTCTTCTCCAATGATCACTCGGTGGCCTAATCACTTCACAGCGGACGAATGGTGAAAGACTACTCGTGACATTTTCCACCAGTTGCGAGCATTCCTTAACATAATAAAGAGATGTATTTCTTATTAGTAACAACCAGTAATGTTAGATATGTTTAGAATTCGACTTTGGGTCGATGTTTGACTGTAATAGTCTAGGATTTATTTAATGTATCATAGAAAGTACACATCTGCAGTATATGTTTATGACACTTTTATCATTAATTTGTCAAGGAATACATGTTACAGTTTGGGTAGCTTGTTTCTTATCCTTTAGTTACTCCAGTCACAATCTGTGAAACAAACATTAAATCTAGGTGTGTGTATTCGTGTGTGGAATATGTATTCTGTACTTCATTTTCAGACAAGTTCCACAGTGATGAGACTGTCCTTTGTATTGGTCTGCGGAATGAATATTGAATTTCATCGAATATAATGTTTCACGACGAATCGCATCTGTTCGGCAGTCAGAATATAACACAACTCTGTATTATTCGTTTATTTTATTAGATACTTGTAGTTTGCTTTACGTTTACTGTTGTTCTGAAAAGTGTGTGTTTTAAAAGTCTTGCAAAATTTGTACCTAATGTGATAAGAACTTTTGTGCACAATCATACACGATACCTTCAATCATAACGGATTTCCTGATTTGGGTAATTCAGTGGTGGGATGTTCGGATACCTACAAAACCTCTGTTTTTTATGTGCATAATATTCCGGTTTATGTACATATTTATTCTATAAATTTAAGGATATAACGTGAAGCAATAGTCTGCCAGCGAAAAGAAATGAATCTTTGTAACCATTTGTTGTGTATCAGTCTATGAAACGGTTAATTTCAAACAGAAAACATAGGCAAGGTGCCATATGAAGTTATTTCGTTGCTTTACGGAATTACCGATAAATACAGTGAAATATGCAACAAATTACATTTATTTCTTTGGGTTCGACAGCTACTATGAGAAGCAGAAACGCTTTCTGTTTACATGTGGCATGGCGTACTTTAAGATGGGAGATCTTTAACTTGATCTTGACCACTTCCAAACTTAATATGTAATGTTTTACACTTCCGGATAACAATAAAGTATCAATAAAACGGAAATATGCCACCACTGCAGTTGATACGCGAATTTTTTTCAGGGGCGGTCTTCAGTCACGTGGAGTGTGGGAACCGTGGCAGAGCAGTGGCAGCGTACCTTCGAGCGCCACAGAGGAGCAGGTTACTCCGTGATCTCCAGATGTCAGCAAATCAATCGATCGTGTGCTCCTGCCAAGCGTCGTCGATACTATGCCCATTATCACGACCATTACTACGCAAATTACCGAATAAATCAGTGGTGCGCGAGGGGCTTTCAGGCTTAATAACGTAACGCCAGCCGTGTAAGGTTCCCATAGCGGACAAGACCGTAGCGCTGTGCCTTGCCGCCTACATTTCTTATGTTGGTTTCTCATTCCGTTCTCATTCTGAACTTCTCGGATTGTGAACTTACATATTAGGATCAATTGAAAATAAACCTTCATTCTGTGTCCATCCGGAAATACAACTTATTTGTTGTTTTCTTTATAGCAAAGAAAAACAGGTTCTTGATGCCAGTCACTGTGACAGTTTCAGCATATCGCGACACTTCACATATTCCTTCTCTAATGATTATCGATTACCAGAGGCATCGTTACATCTAAATCCTGTTATTTATCTTTCACATGTTGAATCAACTCAGAAATTGGCGGAAGGTAAATAAACGAGGCACGAAAGCAAAGGCGAGGAAAGCTGAATACGTCGCAATATAATCTTCATAGTGCATTAAGGAATTCAGTAATAGCATGTTTCAGCCATGTATCATGAAGAATGTGACATGAAGGCGCCAAAATGTAGGAATATCTAAGGAAACCTAACTCTTGGTATCCATGATATATCGAAATATCTGATGCACCCCGACAAGTACTACTGCTCTGCAGTTTATACTTAAGTGCCTGGCAGAGGGTTCGTCGAACCATCTTCAGACTGCTTCACTACCGTTTCACTCCCTAATAGCGCGTGGGAAAAGGAACACTTAAAATTTCCGGCACGACATCTGATTTCTCTTATTTTATTACGATGATTTCTCTCTTCCTAGACTGGTGACAACAAAATATTTTCACATTCAGAGGAGAAAGTTGGTGATTGAAATACTGTGAAAAGATCTCGCCACAACGAAAAGTGCCTTCATGTTAAACCTTGCCACCCCAACTCGCTCATCATATACACTCTAATCGCCATTAACACTCTCTCCCCTATTTCGCGGTAATACAATACGATCTGCCTTTTATTGTACTTTATTGATGCCCACAGTCAGTCCCATATATTAAGGATCGCACACAGCACAACAATATTCTAGCAGAGGACGAACAAGCGTAGTGTAGGCAGTCTCTTTAGTAGACCTTTTACATCTCCTAAGTGTTCAAGCAATAAGTTACTAAATGAAATTATTTAAATTCCCTCTTGCAAGCAGGTTAACAGATGTGGCAACGGAAATCGTTTATATTTTTTTATTTCTTATGTAGAACCATTTTATGATGTCAAATCAGCCAACAGTTCTACTGAGTGATGTGAATTCGTTCAAAATTTCTGCAGATCGACTATTTCTTTGCATATCTGGTATAGAAAGGAGAAGACAATTATAAAGCGAAGCGGTTACTTATAAGAGATTTAATTCAAACTCCGAAATTTAAAAATCAACCTAAAGGTTCCCTGCCAGCAGGAAACATACCGGAAGAGATGCTTGTCAGCTTGAGTGATACAGTCAGAACCGATTTAGTTATTTAAGCGTCATTAATCCAAATGAAGAGATTTATTGTGACCTAACGTTGCATAATGCAATAATGTCAACAAGAATATGTTGTATTGGATCTTGAATAACATTTCAGCTTAAGATTTCCGAGAACTCTATTAACAACCGAGGCTCTATTTTCTAGAGTTGATTGAGATCAGTGTACGTGTATGCAGTAAGTATTATTACTTTATACTCGAGATTTAGTCTGCCTCAGTTAGTGGATGAGCTGTGATCTCGCACAAAGCGCTAGGAAATTATTACGATCCGAGCAATGCGTAGTGCAAGCGTGACCTTGTTTCAAGGACGTGCTCACAATACAAAGCGGTCCACAGTCGAAGCGTGTGCGGTGAGCGCTATTTGAATGTGATTGTCTTTTTAGTTTTTTTCGCGTTTGTACACGTAGTAAATGGAGTAATAGGAAATCGTGTTTACATTGCTCCGGTGTAATTTAACTCTTTCGGCTCTGCCCACCGATCGATAGTAGAATGCTTTGCAATTGAAATACCTTGATCATCTGAATACAAATGCATTTCACCGCCCTCATCAAATTAGCCAAATCGAATCAGGGCCTCTGTTTAAGGCGAACTGGAATTGCATAAGTTGACTGCGTATCCGATGCGAATAGGAATTTGCCAAGTAAGTTCTAACTTCTCTCAAATTGCTTTTAGATGAAATTAGAGAACACCAAAATAGCTGCAGCGGAAGTCTTTACGTATCAAACAGGTTCCAGCGGTTATGCAACGTTAAGTTTACATTTACATACGATTTGACGATAATGTTGAATCGGAAATTGAGCTGTCGCCACTGACTTGAGAAAGCTGGTGACTAACTCAAGATTAATTGTCACTTTCTCCGTCATCAATAGCTCTGCATTTATTAAAAGTAAAAAAAGTATTCTTATTGTTACCTTCTGGCAATTTAAGACAGTGATGCTTTAGTCATACTACGGTTTATAAGGCGCTAGCTGTTCTCCGTAATGCGAAACATAAACTAACCCTTCCCACAAGCGTACCTCTCCACCTCAAGTCTCCATATCGGTTTTTCGCATAAAGAAAAAAAAATTCTATATTATTAAGTGAAAATTAATTTTTCCTTGGTGGGCCCCAAAGTCTCGTTTAATTTGAACGACATTATTCCTGCAGGCTTTTTTAACTATTTTAATTTCAATACTAGTTTCGGGAACTGCACAGTGTAAAGTGCATCTGTAATAACAGATGAGGATATACTGTTCTCGTTTCATCAAAAAATTCCTCCCATGCATATTTTTTTTACACAGCGGTCATCAACGGAGGTCATCATCTTGTAACAAATCGAAGTATATGCACTTGTTCATGTAACTGAAACATGTGCATGACGGCGTGGGAAAATTTGACGACCATGCTGTGCACAAATATGCATGAATCGTGGTTTTTTGACGAACCGAGGACAATGTATCCATAACTGTTAGTACAGATGCCCTTGAGAATGGCAGTTCCCGAATCTAGTAGTGCAAATAAAGTAATTTAAAACACAGCCCGGTGGAATAATATCTTTCAAAAAATAAATGGTGGTTGCCAATTTCCTTACCCAAAAAGTGAACGTACGCTCCTTCTTTGAGATACTTTGGAAGCTGTTACAAATAAAGCAGCTAAATTTGTCTGAAACATCCCTCATTCTTCGTTTTCTTACTGGTTTAAAGGTCTCAACTGCTGGATTATTTTGTTCCTTGCTTTAGCAAAATTTCCGATGGATGGGTGAAGGAATAGACGGAGGCTGTTTTCAAGGAGCAAACAGTAAGTTCACACGAGTGAATTAGAAATTCACAGAAACTCTGATTCAGTGAAGGTTGGCAAGACTTCTTTCTGGTCACACAAAGAAAACATGTTCCATATTTCCACTTAAGTGGCGGTTCGTTTAGTTTGAAAGGCAACTAGACTTGAGAGCAAAACATACCACAGGAGTAGTTCTGAGTGGGAAAAATGCTGAATGTGCTGGCTCACAAGATCAGTTTCAAGACCCGCTCCTATTCTTGAACTACGTAGTAGACATTCCCGGGATATTGGAGAACTGTGATGCCTATCGACGACACAAGTACACTGGTAAGGGGGTAATATACACGGTTCCAAGCACAGCCGGGAAAATAATAGGAAAGGTCTATAACGGGTTCACAGCGAACCATCTAGCCTTTCATCTTACGTATACTTACACAACTATAAACAAGAAAGAGTAAGTTGCTGATACCAAATCACAGAACGACGCGCACACACTCGACGAGGCACCATGTGCGTAGTTCCTAGGCACCCAGATCGATATCAAACTAACGTGTTACCATTAACTCACAGTCGTGCCTTCTTTTAAGTAGAAATATCTTTCATTTTCTTGTACAGTATACTGGGTTGGTAAAATACGGGTTACAGCATAATCTTCTGGCGCAGTGCTACTAAGTTAAAAAAATTATTTCACAGACGTGTGAAATAATAATATTGTGTGAAGTTCGTAAGTGAACTTTTTACAAAGGTCTCTTCAGGGACGTGGCGATTCTCTCAATAAAGTGCGAATATATTTCCCCCTTTACGATATTAAAGTTATCAACAAGAGAGAATTTAGCATAAATTGTGCAAATAACAACAACAGCGAGCTACAAGTAACGTAACTTCCGTAAACACTATGCATGATATCTGTGATTCAAAACTGATTTCATGATGTGCTGGAAAGGTCTGTAACAGTTTGCCAGTATGTTTCAGATATAACACTGAAAGTCCCCAAATATTCAAAACAAAAGCAGGAAAGTATCTCATTATCCACTATCTATACAACGTATCAGAGTATTTGGATTATAGGACGCAATCACTGTTCTATGTAAAGATACATAAATGCTTTATTTTAAATATTAGTTACTAATAATAGCTAAATCGTGTAAGAGGGGAGCAGTGGCTATTTTGAACTAGCTGCTTTTCTCCTGATATGCAACAACCAGGAGACATCATGTTAATACAACGTAACATCGCCCCTAACCTTGATAGTGGCCTCAATTCAGTGAGGAAGGGAATCTATAAATTTTTTCAAGTATGCTATATGAAGCTGAGGCCACTCGTTGATGAGTAGATCTCCTAGGGCTACCAATTTGAGGGGATGTTGTTTCCTACACTTTATCTGCTGTTCCAAACAGTCTCAGACATTTTCCGTGGAATTCGTGCGACTGATTCAGCAGACTAGTCGAGGCGTGACACAGCGTCTGCGTGGTCGTCACACCAGGAACTTGTGCGGCATTTTATAAATCAAAAAGAAAGAATAATTCCTGCCAGTGTTGGTACACAAGCTATTTAGCGATTTAGTTAAATAAAACGTTGACAAAGGGAATCCTTATGCAATTTTCGGGTCAAAGTAACAATATATGGAAGAAATAGCATCTATATACATTTCAGCACACTCATTTTACACGTTCATAATCGGAGCAGATTAAATAAATTAACTACTTTGGCGACTCTGAACTCAAGTTGCAAGATACCCTCGCTTCTAAACTGATACTGTTATTACTCAGCTTAACCGCGAGTCCGTAGAGGGTGGTATATGTGACGTACAGTATAACTGGTCAGCATTTCCACCCGGAATTTGCGAGTGTAAGTCGGACCTTCTTTGATCCGCCTTGGTGGGTCGTGTCGTCGGATTTCATCCTATCTATGCGTGGTGCAGCTCTCGTAAATCTCGTCCCGCGCAGATTCTTCACTGGCGCATTGGATGTCTCTGTCGGTGGAAGCTAATTATCTGAAATTGCTGTCGATCATCTTTGGAGTATCTATTTACTCGAAATTAACATTCATAATGCCGTAATATCACTTTTATTCCTATTAGATCAATAATGAAACACTCATGTCACAAACTACTCGTAACCGAGAGCATGGCTACCATCGAACAAGACAGGAAGAGTTCTTAACGCCGACTGCCGACTTTGGCACGCAGTCCGTATCTCTTATTAGTTTCGTCACAGTTCGTGGATATCCGATCAAGTTCGTACTTACTAAGATATGCATTTGTTAATGAACGGGTGTGAATTTTAAGGAGGCAAAATTATGATAAATAGTTTTAAACTTCCAGAGGCTCCACCTAGTATTCATGTCGTCAAAAATGACTTTAATTATTAAATATAAATAAACGAAATCGGTGAGTTTGGCGCCAAGATGGCGGTACTTCCCGTCATGTATATTTTCCAGGCTGAAGCTTGTTGCTACGGTCCAGCGCCGAGCCCCACCCCACTACGCGTGACATATGGTCGCTTCGTCATCTAGCCAGCCGGCTACGGACTACAGCACTTCCTAACTATCGTGAATACATCAATAAGAGACAATAATTTATCAAAACTGGTAAAAATGTCTTCCTCGCGTAAGAGGCACCTTACAAAGTGTAAGGCAAACAGCGATGAGCATTTATTTTTGGGATGGTGCGGTAGCAGACAGAGGAGAAGTAAAACGTTGGAAAGTTTCGTGGTAATTGTTGTACAGGAACCCCAACGTTCCATACTCTTCCACCGTTTTCCCTAAACAACTACGTAAATCCCGATCGCAAACCACGTATGTTAACAGTCGTAGCTAACAATTCTTAATCAGTCACGGGACACGTTATATTTGTAGTAAGGACAATTAAACGCTCCAGACGTGGAAGGAAAGTTTGAGGGACAAGAATCTGAGGAGATTCTCAACTACGCCACGTTCGTATAAGAAACGACTTGTTGTAATAACACAGAGATAGGAAAGCATATTGAGGCATGGATATACACGCACAGTAGCCGCGCCGGTTTAGCGTAGACCGGAGCAACTCATCGGTTGGTTCAAATTTTACGTTATTTCAAATCATGGCATCATTTCTCGATTCTCACATTGAACAATCCACGTAGTTTTCACACAAAGCAAGAAACACGTAAATGGTAGTATAACCCCCTAGTTTGTTCCAGAATAGCAAGGGAAATGACATCTATGGCATTCAGAAACGAGGAAGAGAGACTATGAAATACTGATTCACTCTGAGTAGCACCTAACTGGCTCAACATATCCATGGCTTAACACGGAAAAAGAGCTTTCGAAACGAAGAAGTACATCAGTAATTTATTTCAAAATAATAAGAAAAAGACTTCTGTTGCATTTTAAAGAAAATGGCTCAAATGGCTCTGAGCACTATGGGACTTCAGATCTGTGGTCATCAGTTCCCTACAACTTAGAACTACTTAAACCTAACTAACCTAAGGACACCACACACATCGATGCCCGAGGCTGGATTAGAACCTGCGACCGTAGCGGTCGCTCGGTTCCAGACTGTAGCGCCTAGAATCGCACGACCTTTTCGGCCGGCTCATTTTAAAGAGAAGAGGAGACGATATGACATCACTTATTCGGCCTGCAGCACATCTAACTGACCTAGGACCCATGTGATTCATCACAGAAAGGAAGCATCACGAAACAGAACAATTAAATCAGAAATTTATATCAAAATACAGTGTCTAGCAGAAATAAGTGGAGTATCCAGGACGGGAGGAGAACGCTAAATGAGACTTAAGAGGTAGAGAGGATCTGCGTCGTTATTTCCGTGATTACACACTCGAATCATATATACAAAGAATTTGGCAGCAAGAGCCCATTTACCAGTATGTACTTGTAACGCCTCTGGCCCGGGTGCTTACAATGATTCGACTGGGAAAAAGAGTCAAATGGATATCCTATCGTCTCCTGAGGCAAGCTTACCCACAGCTGTCGTAAATGGTCCTTGATATACTGGATACTAACACTGTGACTGAGGTAGGTACCGAACTGGTCCCACACATATTCTATCGTGAGAAATCTTGAAATCTTGCTGACTACGGGAATACCTCAACATAAAGCGGGCATATCATAGAGATGCGTGCCGTATGTGGATGAGGGATGTCCTATTGGAAAATGGCAACACTGTCCTGTTGCATTAACTGTAAGACATGAGGATGTAGGATGCCACTGAACTATCGTTGTGCTATCAGAGTTACATCAATCTCTACCAACCATGACCTGAAGTCATACCCAATGACCTATGAGAGCATGGCACGAGGAGTAACACCACTGCGCCTCTCCAAAACATTGGAAGAATGGGACCTTCCCTTGTACGCCATCACACTCGTCGACGCTAGTCATCCAGGATAGTACAGAAGCACGATTCATTGCTGAACACATAACGACGTCATTCATCAGCAGGCCATGCTTCTTAGTCATAGCACCATTACAAACGTAGCCGTTTGCGTTGTGTCTTTAACTTCAGTCGACGCATGAGACAGCAATGATCTAGACTGGCTGCTGTTAGTCTTCGACCGATGATGCGGACTGACAGAATGTTGCAGAGAGTTCATTACTCGTTCTCACATGACGGATGTAGGTGTGAAAGGCCAATGATGTGCTTGGTGCACAGTGATGATTAGACGTAGTCTTTTGGAACCAAAATGACGAATATGTCTGCCCTCAAATTCCTATGTCGTCCAGCATCAGCCACTGTCACATCCGAATGCGAAATAAATTTGAATTGGCACGCTTCGGCCAGCCAGCAAAATGGAGACAGACAATAAGATCCCTTTCAAACTCTGTCAGGTGCTCATAACGCTGTGTCATATCAGTCTGTGGTATCTCCGTGTCTTTCGCAGTGATCAGTGAACATCTGGCACTGTTCACGTCATATATATTTCTACCAGACCTGGAAAAAACATTAAATACGAACAATGCTATTATACTCAGGTGGTCATTGCAACTCTATATACATTTACATACACGACGAAAAGTTTACGAGTATGAAGTTACGTTGACATCCAACTATATTTCATCGGTGCTTCACTATTTATTCTCAAGCAGTGTAATAAGCAAAACACACTCTGCATTACATGAGAGAAAAGCATAGATCGTTAAAGCATTTAGACAACACCCTGAGATACTCTCAGAAGACTTATCAGTTTCCAACAAATCAAGAAGATCCTACACTAGCAGCTGCCTTCCGATGCCAGTAAACGATTAGCCCAGCTTCCTTACTGGTAGTCCCCACTCTGTATACACCATTATACTACAGAGATATTCGCAGTTACCATGATTGTCAGCTTGTCAATATAATGCTTCCTCGAAATTCTGTGTTCAGCGACTGCATGTGGAAAACAAAAAAGAAGAGACGTTCTACTCTTTTATTTTGAAAACTACTGGTGAGATTTATAAAGACAGCTCACAGAGGATTCCATCTAAGATTACCACACTGTACTTTAAAACTCAAGAACAAGCTAGATAAAGTAAGGAAACATATAAACTGCTCGCTGGAAATGAATGAAGGTGTGCGAACATATTGTCAGAGGTCTCACAGTCGTGTACAGAAAGTTGGACTTCATATGGTGTAAGGTCCTTCATATGGTGTAAGGTCATCGTGACTACAGCGCCAAATGGGGCAGGCCCCACAACACAACACAAGCAATTGAAGGGAGGGGAACAGATAATGTCGTCAATCAAGCAATAGTTGTGGTACACTGTTGTGATGTTCTTCATTATAATATAGCCCGGAGACATGTGGCTGACTTCACACGGGAAAGAATCAATCGGAAAGTGGAAGCAGGACGAAGTGTAGCTAGTGTACCACTGAAGTTTGGTATTGCTCACATCACTGTTTCAGGTGCGTGGATACCATTACGTACTACAGGCACGGCTGCCCGGAGGTGCGGAGGTTGTCGGCCACAGGCAAGAAGGAACCCAAGCCAAACAGCGGGTGCAATTATAACTACATTTAACATGACAGCACGGCACACACTCTCACTCTCTCGACAGTGGCACAGTGAGTGCATGGGTGGTTTCTTTTCCCGACTACCAGTACATTGTATTCCTTTGGCACCCGCCCGTCGGCGACACCGTTGGCGAAGATGCATAAGCTTAAGGACCAACGACGAGTTGGGTCGCGTGCTCTTCTCGGATGAGAGCAGACCAAGTCTGATTAGTGATTATGGATGTACTCCCATATGGCGAGGGATGGGAACACATAATGCACAGAGAAATGTTGTCGAACACGATCGTTTTGGTGGTCCAGTTGTTATGGTACAGGGAGGCGATGTTTTGCATGGTTGTACTGACCTCCAGATCTTTCAACACAGTACACTAACTGGTTATCGTTATTGTGACATTGTACTTCTTCCACATCAAGGTGCATTCAGGCTTGACTTCATTCTTACGAATGACAATGCCTGATCGCATTGAACAGCGCACGGGGAGGGACTCTTGGGACCAGAAGATAGACTGCCTCTGAACTGTCGTATGCGTGGCTTCCCATCGAGCACGTCTGAGATTTCTTTGGGTGACGTACTGCAGTACGTCTATATGCACCGACGACTGTCCAGCAGTGGCCAACCGTGGTGGCGGAGGAATGGAACGGCCCACTACAAGAACTCTTAACCAACCTTGTGGCCAGCGTCGGAGCACATCGCAGAGCGTGAATTGCTGGCTGGGGTGATCACACAACCCATTAAGAAACAATTTCAGCCTTTCACACTGCCTAGGAGACCTTTAAAAATTTCGATGACCTCAGTGTAATTATTGTCTTTGAATAGAAGAATCGTTTCTCTTCGATGGATTACGTATTTCTTTCATTTAGGCCCCAAAAGTGGTTCAAATGTCTCTAAGCACTATGGAACTTAACATCAGAGGTCATCAGTCCCCAAGACTTAGAACTACTTAAACCTACTTAACCTAAGGACATTACACACATCCATGCCCGAGACAGGATTCGAACCTGCCATCGCAGCAGCAGCGCGGTTCCGGACTGAAGCACCTATAACCGCTCGGCCACAGCGGCCGGCCATTTAGGCCTACTTGTACAGTTCTTTCTATGTATTTTCCAAGTTACATCGAGTTGCGTTACTTGGTAGCGACATACAATGCCTAAGCCTCTATTGTCCTCAAGTGTAGCAAAGTAGTGTTTGTTGATAAAGGAGGAAAAATGGGAAATAATGCACTGAAGTCCACAAAGTATTAGCTACTTCACTTATTATGTAGATCTCTTTCGCCTTCATAGTTTATGGAGCGCTCAATCTGGATCACGTTATGAAATCCTTTGGCATCCACGAACATGGCTGGTATCATCATGGAACACGGATGTATCTACACCAGCGTATCGTGAAGTTATAAAAGAAGGGAATCACTTCGTCAGCGAGGATATGGATACAAAAATCAAGGTTCATGTTCGTAGTAAACCTAAACAGTTTGCCCTACTCATAGTTAAAGAAAACATCCTCAAAACAACACAGAAACTCTTTGACCTAAATTTCACCTCACACATAGTTCGTGTGCATTTGAGCCCTTGCATCATTTGAAAAGAGGCTAAGTCGCGAGTGCCCTAATAACACTACACAGTTGTGTAGCTGCAGGGGACGCTGTAAGCTGTGGCCTGTTGTGAGAAGTGTTGCAAGGGAACTACAGTTCCCTTGGGAACGTCTGTTTTTCACTGCTATGACTTACATCAGAGGCGAACGGTGACATGAATGTCTTGCACCAGGTCGACACCACCTGGAGAATTGCAAAGCGACAAGTGTGCTCTTTTAAGGGCGTGATCAGTATTTTGTCCGGTGACGTTCTCAAGATAATGCAGAAGTTATTTACACAAATGTGAGCGTTTTTGGATTACCATGAATCATAATTTGTTTGTCTGTTCTACAGAAGCAGCCGGCAGAGGCTGTTGCTTCCTCTTAATGTATAACAAGGTTGCTCTCAGTTTGTTTAAAACTTTATAGTCACGTTACATACGCTGAAGCGGATACTGGTGGGCATTTGCATGATATTTTGTATAGCAACGTATGCTCAGCCGCTATGTTAGCATATAGGGGTTGATGATGGCATAATGAAATGCTGAAACCGCTTGCCTCTGGAATCAATCAGAAATGAAAATACAACTGTTGGTTTATTTATTGCTCGTTATTCAGTCTCTGTTTCTCCTTTCGCGTATTTAAAACATTTCTGCCTGCTGTTTTCATTGCGGCTGTGGCGTTGTGCGATTGCAAAAAATAAATTGGCTGAAGAGGAAGAACAGCAGTGTATCCATGTCATTACCACTTTCGAGCTGGAGATGTAGATGGCGAGCATTAATCGTTATACAACTGAACTTACTAGTCAGAACACGTCAAACGTTTAAATACCTTACGTTCTCAGCCACTGAGAAAGCGTAGTTCTGGTTCGTTTATCTCTGGCACCAGATTTCACGAAATAACTAGTTATTTTTATTTCGAATCACTGCATCTGGTAAGTCACCAGGGATTCTTTCTTGAACAATCCACGTTACGTTGAAGAAAACCTTCAGACAATCGACAATTACTCATCAAATTTTTTGTTGCTTTCCTTTTGATATTGGTGTCCTGTACACACGTGTCAGCTATAAACGCTGTGGTAATTGAAATGTTGAGTTATCTAAAATAAATCTAAGGAGTAGCCTCGGAGTGGAGGATGTTCGTGGCCGCCCAGCTGATTGACACGCGTGGGCGTGGCGCAGGAGCCGAGCCTGATGGATCGTGGCTTAATAACAACCTATTTCCTGCCGCGTCCGCCAGTTATGTATTACACCTTGCCACTATTATCATACTGCGTGCCTTATAGTGCCACGGTTAAATATTTATGTAGTACGTTAGTATCGGAACCGAACTGAACGGAGCGTAATTTTAGACGGAGAGTGTGCTGGAACGGCGGAGGCTGCACTTGTGTCGCTTTTTTATGCTGGGAACCCTAGAGTTGACTGGGGACCGCCGCGTGATCAATGGTCTCGCTGTGGAAGGCTCCGCATCGAGTATAACACGAACAGCCAAAGGGCTTGTAAACAGTGTTCGTTACCAATTTCATCCAAGTCCATTCACTTTGGGATATGGTTTCTAAGAAAGACGGTTAAGACGAGTAGGACGTTCAGAATGTATTGCATTAATTAGAACTAAATAATGAGTGTACCCTTTCATATCCATTAGTTACATCGCAGATAATAAAATGCTTATAAACATGTTTTTAGAAGATATTTATGAGGTATTTTGTGTCGTTTTCTACGACGCACAACTCATCATATTAGGCCATTCTCTCAACGC
Source organism: Schistocerca piceifrons (assembly GCF_021461385.2). Taxonomy (NCBI): domain Eukaryota; kingdom Metazoa; phylum Arthropoda; class Insecta; order Orthoptera; family Acrididae; genus Schistocerca; species Schistocerca piceifrons. The sequence continues at coordinate 564,813,365 of NC_060149.1, forward strand.
TCCTGTCCTCAGTACTCTCTAGCTCTCTATCTCATTCTTCATGAAAAACTACCTCCTCTTAACGAATGCCAAGATTGCCCTTCCTTATCGAGACTGGTTAACATTGCGAATAGATTACAGTATGTGTGATTTTACTCCTGATTATATTCCGTATGCCATGCTTCTTTTAAAAAAATGCCATGTAGCTTTCCAGCCCACAACTACAAAGCATAGGGCGTAGATAGTAGACGGAAAGTTGCCAAATACGATTCTCACACACGTAGTGTACTCGATATTCCCCCTCTTAGCTGAAGCTACGTTGTGACGCCAGGATGAATATCTTAATGCATAACATTCGCAGAAGGAAATAATCGTCAAATAGCACCCTATAAAGGTAGACGAGGTCAGAAGTAAGGAAAAATAATTTAATTTTAAAAAATGTATTTGATCATTCCTTTCTGTGTCAATCTTCATAATATACATAATATAATATAAAGGTGAAAGGAGTATATAGAAGGTCTATACAAGGGCAATGTACTTGAGGACAATATTACGGAAATGGAAGAGGATGTAGATGAAGATGAAATGGGACATGCGATACTGCGTGAAGAGTTTGACAGAGCACTGAAAGACCTGAGTAGAAACAAGGCCCCCGAAGTAGACAACATTCCATTGGAACTACTGACGGCCTTGGGGGAGCCAGTCCTGACAAAACTCTACCATCTAGTGAGCAAGATGTATGAAACAGGCGAAATACCCTCAGACTTCAAGAAGAATATAATAATTCCAATCCCAAAGAAAGAAGGTGTTGACAGATGTGAAAATTACCGAACTATCAGTTTTATAAGTCACAGCTGCAAAATACTAACGCGAATTCTTTAGAGAAGAATGGAAAAACTAGTAGAAGCCGACCTCGGGGAAGATCAGTTTGGATTCCCTAGAAATGTTGGAACACGTGAGGCAATACTGACCCTACGACTCATCTTAGAAGCTAGATTAAGGAAGGGCAAACCTACGTTTTTAGCATTTGTAGACTTAGAGAAAGCTTTTGACAATGTTGACTGGAATACTCTCTTTCAAATTCTGAAGGTGGCAGGGGTAATATACAGGGAGCGAAAGGCTATTTACAATTTGTACAGAAACCAGATGGCAGTTATAAGAGTCGAGGGACATGAAAGGAAAGCAGTGGTTGGGAAGGGAGTGAGACAGGGCTGTAGCCTATCCCCGATGTTATTCAATCTGTATATTGAGCAAGCAGTGAAGGAAACAAAAGAAAAATTCAGAGTAGGTATGAAAATCCATGGGACAGAAATAAAAACTTTGAGGTTCGTTGATGACATTGTAATTCTGTCAGAGACAGCATAGGACTTGGAAGAGCAGTTGAACGGAATGGATAGTGTCTTGAAATTTTGATATATGATGAACGTCAACAAAAGCAAAACGAGGATAATGGAATGTAGTCGAATTAAGTCGGGTGATGCTGAGGGAATTAGATTACGAAATGAGACACTTAAAGTAGTAAAAGAGTTTTGCTATTTGGGGAGCAAAATAACTGATGATGGTCGAAGTAGAGAGAATATAAAATGTAGACTGGCAAGGCAAGGAACGCGTTTCTGAAGAAGAGAAATTTCTTAATATCGAGTATAGATTTAAGTGTCAGGAAGTCATTTCTGAAAGTATTTGTATGGAGCGTAGCCATGTATGGAAGTGAAAGATGGACGATAAATAGTTTGGACAAGATGAGAATAGAAGCTTTTGAAATGCGGTGCTACAGAAGAATGCTGAAGATTAGATGGGTAGATCACATAACTAATGAGGAAGTACTGAATAGGATTGGGGAGAAGAGAAGTTTGTGGCACAACTTGACTAGCAGAAAGGATCGGTTGGTTCTGAGGTATCAAGGGATCACCAATTTAGTACTGGGGGAGGGGGGGGGGGGCAGCGTGGAGGGTAAATATCGTAGAGAGAGACGAAGAGATGAATACACTAAGCAGATTCAGAAGGATGTAGGTTGCGGTAGGTACTGGGACATGAAGAGGCTTGTACAGGATAGAGTAGCATGGAGAGCTGCATCAAACCTGTCTCAGGACTGAAGACCACAACAACAACAACAACATAATATACACTTTCATAGAGTTCACAGACGACTATCTTTATATTTACCAAACGTAGTAGTTCCGCATTAGATAAAGAATTAACGAGAGACTCTTTAATTTGAAGGAGATTTTAAATCTTAGCTCGAACAAATAAAGCGAGTAATGAGATTGAGTGCTAAAGTTCTGGACTCGCATCTAGGAGGGGCGGCTCTATCCCAACAATCAGACCTCCTGAAACCGATCAGCACGAACGTTGGGACGGTCCCTTTCAAAAGGACATGGCTAGATCACACCATGGTCGTTTGAATTTGGCATGCTTTTTTCGTTGTCTCTGCAACAGTGTTCTGACCCGTTCTGTGTATAAAAGAGGTTCAGCTCCGTCGTTTGTTAAATTATTTGGCATAAATCTCACGAATGGTATCTATACCATTTATTTTGATTCAAGCCACATCTTGTCTGCATTTACATCGTTAATTTTGATGTAGTGGAGATTGTCTCTCAGGAAGGCGTCAAGTGAATTTTTGTTCAAATGGTTCAAATGGCTCTGAGCAATATGGAACTTAACTTCTAAGCTCACCAGTCCCCTATAACTTAGAACTACTTAAACCTAACAAATCTAAGAACATCACACACATCCATGCCCACGGCAGGATTCGAACCTGCGACCGTAGCGGTCGTGCAGTTCCAGACTGTAGCGCCTAGACCGCTCGGCCACCCCGGTCGGCTGAATTTTTGTCCACATTTTTGAATAGATATATTTTTCTCATATTTTTTGGAAGATTAGGGGTTTACAGTATTAAGTCTCGTCACGAAAACCATGTGTTCGGTAATTGCTGTATCCGTTTTGATCCTTGTAATTAGGTGTGGATTATTTGTTGCTAGGAGGTTAAGTGTATTTTCACATCCGTCTACTATTCGCGTGGGCTCATAAACTAACGGCTCGAAATAATTTTCAGAGAAAGCGTTTAGCACAATTTCGGATAAAGTTTTATGCGTACCTCCGGATTTCAACATGTATTTTCGCCAACATATCGAGGGTGAATTAAAGTGGCCTCCAACCGTAACTGTATGAATTGGCTACGTAGTTGAAATTAAACTCAAGATTTATTTGGATCTTTCAGCAATTTTATCATCTGATTTGGGAGGTCAGTACAAGGATCCAATTACCACTTTATTTCAGTTGTCGAGAATGAGCTCTGCCCATACTAACACACAGGAACTATCTGCCTCAATTTCACTACAAAGCAGTCTACTTCTAACGGCAACAAACATGCCACCGCCAACTCTGTTTAGCCTATCCTTTCGGAACTCCGTTAGGTTCTCCGCAAAAATTTCAGCTGAACATATCTCCGGTCTTACACAGATTTCAGTGCGTGTAACAATTTCAGCATCAGTGTTTTCTATTAGTACTTCCCCAACACAACTACGTTCTTCCTGTGTTCGACTTGCTCTCTTTGTGACTGAAGCCCCGTTTTGCATTTCCCCGAGGCCCTCTAACTTAAAAAAAACCGCCCAGTCCACGCCACACAGCCCTTGCACCCATGCAGCCGCCTCTTGCGTGTAGTGGACGCTTGACCTTTTTAGCGGAACCCGAATCCCAACCACCCTAGGGTGCAAGTAGAGAAATCTGCAGCCTACACGGTCGCATAACCACCTGAGACTCTGATTCGGACCCCCTACTCGGCTCTGTACCAGAGATCCGCTACCTGTCCTGTCGACTATACTGCAAATGGTCAGATCTGCTTTCATCTCGTAAGCAAGATTATCAGCCTTTACCACTTTTGTTAGCCGCTCGAAGCCAGAGACAATCTCTTCCAATCCAAAGTGACACACATCGTTGGTACCGATGTGAGCCACTACCTGCAGCTGCTGCACCCTATGTTTTCCATGGCATCCGGAAGGACCCTTTCCAGTCTGGAATTACTCCACCCGTTATGTACAAGTGTTGCACATTAGTTTTCTTCCCCTCCTAGGCAGCCGTGTCCCTAAGGGGCCCCATAACGCGCCTAACATTGGAGCTCCCAACTACTAATAACCCCACCATCTGTCATTGCTCGGATCTTGCCGGCAGAGATGTTCCCTGCATCTGGCTGAGGGACAGTGTCAGCCACAAACAGCTTCTGGAACCTGTTTGTCAGAGTAACCAGGGAGGCCTTATGTGCGGCCCCATGGAAAGTCTTTCAGCGCCACCACGCCCTAAGTGGTGTCCCACTCGACCACGGTTAAGTGGTCAACCTCAGTGCGAGCAGTATCTGGGTTTGTCACCGGTGCGGGCCGATCCACGGACTCAGACGTGGTGGACGTCCGTTGGATCGGCACAGCAGGCCCACAACAGTATGCCCACCCATTGCAGCTTCAAGCTGTGTAATCGAAGCCACCACAGCCTGGAGCTGAGAGCGGAGTGCCACCAAATCGGCTTGCATTCACACAGCCATCATATTCCCTATCCATACTAAAGACCTTGGAAAACTACACTACACAGGAAAACAAGGACAATCGACATGAACTATGGAACTCTACTGTGAACACGGAGGTAAACGCAAGATCTGTGTCCAATAAATTACATGCAAAGATTCAAATACTTAACTACGAAAGCACCCATATGAGTCTAAATAATTCGCTCCTTGTAATATTTCAAAAAATTAGTTTATTTTCCGACGCAAACGGAAACTATTTGAATTAACCTGCAGAGACTCAAGAAACAAAACTACCAAACCACACCGATGGAACTATACAATTCGTTCCTGGTTAGGAACTCGTAAAATGTCACAAAATAGATTATTTCATTGTGGCTGCTTGTTTGTGTCGGCCGGCTGCTGCTGACTAATACTAGCTAGTAATCCTCACTAAAAAAAAAATTTAATTTTTAAAATGACGAAATGTAATTGATGTTTAATTTTGTGAGTGTTTTATTAAATCAAGAACTAATACATGAATGTGACAATTGCTACTGCTTATTTCCAGTGACATGTTTTTTGTTTTGTATAGAGTGATGAAGCAGTTCTGAGTATATCATTAGTGTTGTCTACAGTTAAAAACTATGCTTCTTTTACACCACTTCTGTCGCTAGCGACTCTTACTTCACCTGCGGATTGCACCCCCATTTAAAATCAATCAAACTAAAATGAGTGCACTCTCCTTAGGCCTATTGTTTGTAAATCACTTGTCTGGTGGACTTCTTACTTCTGCACTGGCAGAAATTTGAAGACATCAGGCTCCCAACGCTTTGTTCAAAAAAGGCTCTGAGCACTATGGGACTTAACATCTCAGGTCATCAGTCCCCTAGAACTTAGAACTACTTAAACCTAACTAACCTAAGGCCATCACACACATCCATGCCCGAGGTAGGATTCGAACCTGCGACCGTAGCGATCGCGCAGTTCCAGACTGAAGCGCCTAGAACCAACGCTTTGTGTCTGACCACTGCCCGTAATAATAATAATAATAATAATAATAATAGTAATAATAATAATACAGCAATAATAATACTGCAATACAGCTACATCCAAACGTATATATGCAACTACAGAAATCTGTAATTATTGATACATGTTCAATTATCCGAAAGTTCCTAAATGCAATGTAACATATACCGTACAGTTGAAAGGAGGTGACGCTTGATCAAGGTCCGTGTCACTTTTCATTTTTAACCAGACATAACGTCTGGGAGAGTAAAGAAATAATAATAATAATGACAATAATAGTAATGTGTGGACCTTACAGCACTCTAGTAGCCACTGCATTGTTATTGTTGTTTTGTGACGACAATTACTTCCTTTATTGTTGTGAAGTGAATGATAATCAATTTATGATCTATCACAGGAACTGCTCACAGCTCGGAGAAGGCATTTTAATGATATATTTAATCACGCGTGGTGCATATGTCTCACTTTTGATAGGTGCATGCTACAAAGTTCACAGTACGTTCTTAGTGTGTGGGTTACGTGATGTAGTTCATACATTCGTTCTACGAGCTGTAACGTCCACTATAATACGTAACGGGTTAATGATAGTATTTGAAAAGATAATGTAATTATTCGGCACTTACATAATCAGTATTACAGTCTTACGACATTGTGATAACAGTAATCATATTTTGAAAATAATTTAGTTACGTGGCCGAACCACACCTCTTGTTTTTATTCCTCAGGAAATTACATTTTACCAATCAGGAGATAATTATCCCCAGGTACGGAATCACTGTTCTGCAAGAACAAAAACAGAACATCACTTTTCTTTCTTTTAACTTATGCATCGAAACTAAATTTCTCCTTTCCGCTAGTGTAAAGTGCACGCTCATGTGGCTACTGCTTGGTCTCTCATTGCTGTAGCTGGCTTCCTCGCTCGCCTTCTATTTACCCAATACGCATCGTGTGGACATGACGATAGCGCATCAACAAAAGACGTTTAGGGTAATAGATCCTGTAGGTGCTATATGCACTGCCTCATTAAAAGAAGTGAACCACCCAGAGGATGTGATCGTATGTCAACGAAAACTGCTTATTTGTTCACACATTCAGCGGGAATGTAGATAGCTGTGACATGGTTCAAATGGCTCTGAGCATTATGGGACTCAACATCTGAGGTCATCAGTCCCCTAGAACTTAGAAATACTTACACCTAACTAACCTAAGGACATCACACCCATCCATGCCCGAAGCAGGAGTCGAACCTGCGACCGTAGCAGCCGGGCGGTTCCCGACTGAAGCGCCTAGAACCGCTCGGCCACTGCGGCCGGCCCTGTGACATAGAAAGGCCGTCAGAGTGCATTAGTGTTGTTTGTGTATAGTGTTGTAACCAGCCCTTTTAGGGTAAATGAAGGGCGTGAACAGCGTCAGATGATGATGAGTGGCTGCTGTGAGGGCCACGGACATGCAGCGTACTCGTGTCAAATAGCGTTATGAGCATTTAACAGACTTTGAGAGGAGTACTATTGGGTGTCTGCATTTAACTTGCTGGTGGACTCGTTTAATATCCAGATTTGTGGGGTATTTAGATCTGACAGTGGTCCGATGTTTAACTACTGGGGAACATGAGTGGAGTCATGCTCGTTATCAAGGTTCTGGTCGACTACGTCCAACCACCACGAAGGAAGATAGCCGTTTTGTGCGCCAAGCAAATCTTAACCCCTTCTCAACTGTGCCTGCCATCCGAGAGCGGATAATGATTCCCTGTGACATCTTGCCCCATTGATCGGAGACTAGCAACAGCCGGGCCAGGGAATATCTCTCCCTTTGCATAGGATGCTTTTTGCACCAAGAGACAAGTAGCTGCATTTTGAGTGGTCCTGTAGAAAGAAAAAGTGAGCTTGTGTGGCATTATTGGGTGGGCGACACCGAAAAGCAGGTTCAGCCACCTAATTGCAAAGGAAGAGGATGAAACGCGGTCTCGTCACATAGCTACTCTCCTCAAATAACCTAAGGTGAGTACCGAGCATAATGTATATATCCGATAGACAGATCACCATGAACAGTAGTTCATGTTCTTCGTTCATGAGAGAATTTCAATTTAATGTAGGGCACTGATGCAAAGTCTGACGGTCAGGAACATTATGTTATCGTCCATCTTCCTCTTTGTCGAAAGACAGAGGGAAAGCAACCAACAGCGTTGCCAAGCGTTACTCGTCCAACTACTGGCCACGCCCGACATCGCTTAACTTCGGTGATCTGACAAGCACTGGCGTATTCAACGAGACACAAACGTTGGTAGAAGTGGTGCAGTGCTGTGCCGGAGAAGCATGGACTAATGACAAATGGCGTCGCATTGTCGTCAGCAAGGAAACGTAGTTCTGCACTATCCCGGATGACGATCGTTGGCGAGTATGGCAGCAACCTGGGGAAATGTCCCATTCTTCCAAAAGTTTTGGAGAGGCACAGCGATGTTACTGCTAGCGCGACGGTGTGGAAAGTCACCGAGTATGGTTTCAGGTCGTGGCTAGTACCAACTGAGAGAACGCTGACGGCACAAGGGTACGTTAGCGACGTCCTGCAAATTCTTGAGTGATAGTAGCATGGTGCCGTCTTTCAACATAACAGTGTTCGGCTACGCATGACATACGTTTCTGTGAACTGTCCGATTGATGCTGTGGTACACCTGACCACCATATCTGTTCCAGATAGAACATGTGCGGGACCATCTCGCGCGTCAAATCTGTCCCAGTAGCAGTATCCAGGGTAACAAGGGATAGTCACCAAAATTGAGGTCTCCCTTGCCTCAGGACAGGATACAACGGCTTTGCGAAACCCTTCCAAGATGAATCAATGAAGGAATCCAGGTCAGGGAGCTGCAACGCTATACTAGTAAGTGAGCATATACTGCCAAGTTATTTCGTAAATTTCACTCAATTTTGCTGTCACAGAAATAACATCGCATACCCTCTCAGTCTGTGAAGTTTCTTTTCATTTCCTCCAGCTTTTCTATGTGCATCACTTTTTATAATCGTGCGGTGTAGACACAACTGTGCGGCGATATTTTCTCCTAGAGTACACATTGCAACTGTCACAGCACGGGTTTAGCAATACACGTTGCCTACCGGGTGGCCTGATCTCAAAGTATAAGGGGCGATTACAAATTTTCCGTTCGAAGGCTGCACAGTCCAGAATCGGTATGCCAATCACGCAAAATCGCCATGAGCACTGAGGCCACCACCCCAGGCTGAAAATACGCGTTTGCTGACAACACGGTGATCTGCTGCGTGAAGCAGCCCGTAACTACCTGCTGCACAACCTCGCTTGACAGGAATCGTCGACTCTTCAAGGCCTTTTGTAAGTTACCGAAGCCAAGATAATCACGAGGGGAGAGATCAGAACTATAGAACCGGCACTGGACCGTCTCCAGCTTCGTGTGTTGTCTGTTATGGATGAGTCTGGCCTGCCAGATCGACTACCGTCTTGTGTCGAATCACGACCAGCGATGAACTCGGGGCACCATTCTACAAGGGTGGAATTCGACAGACATGCTACCGCACACGTGTTCTTCAGTCTCCGTTGCATGTCTACTGGTGCTTGTCCTTCGGCAATCAAGAAAAGAATTACAGCCCGTTGGTCCTGTTTGGACGCATTTGTTAATAACATCACCATAGTTCACATTTTCCTGTTTATCGTATGCATGTCAGAAACATACGAATGCCACATTTGTCTCTTGCCTACATGTCGGTGCTTACATTATACTCTCATCAAAGTCGTCTTACGTTGCACATACGCTGCAGTAAAATGGTTCAAATGACTCTGAGCACTATGGGACTCAACTGCCGAGGTCATTAGTCCCCTAGAACTTAGAACTAGTTAAACCTAACTAACATAAGGACATCACAAACATCCATGCCCGAGGCGGGATTCGAACATGCGCCCGTAGTGGTCTTGCGGTTCCAGACTGCAGCGCCTTTAACCGCACGGCCACTTCGGCCGGCGCGCTGCAGTAAAGCCCTACAACTGATACATTTTGATCGCCCTTATATATGAAAATCTTGTGGTGGTTTGTGAAAGATGCCATCTACATGCCTCCTCTTTCACTACCTTTGGGTGAATTGTGACGCCACAAGACGACAGAGGTGTTTATTCACTCATGCTCATAAATTAAGGATAATGCTGATACATGGTGGGCGCTTTGCGGGCTTAAATCACCTCGGGGTATGACCATGCGGTGCATTTGAACTGCGGTCGTAGCAAGATGGCGCTGGCAGCAGTCCACATGCAGAGGTGTGTTGGTGCATGTCAGAGTACGGTGCAGCGACTAAGTGTGCAGACGTTTTCAGACGTGCTAATGGTGACTGTGTGTTGAAAATGGCTCTAAGAACACGTATTGATGACGTTATGAGGGCTAGAATACTAGGGTGACTGGAGGCTGGTCAAACACAGCAGGTCGTAGCACGGGCCCTCCGTGTGCCACAAAGTGTGATCTCAAGATTATGGCAACGATTCCAGCAGACAGGAAACGCGTCCAGGCGCTACAGTACGGGACGTCCACAGTGTACAACACCACAAGGAGACCGATATCTCACCATCAGTGCCCGCAGACGGCCACGGAGTACCGCAGGTAGCATTGCTCGGGAATGGTTGTCTCCAGACACACAGTCTACAGACGACTGAAAAGACATGGTTTATTCGCCCGGAGACCTGCGACGTGCATTCCGTTGAAGCCTGGTCACAGGAGAGCCTGTAAAGCCTGGTGTCAAGAACACAGTACATGGTCATTGGAACAGTGGTCCCAGGTTATGTTCACGGACGAGTGCAGGTATGGTCTGAGCAGTGATTCTCGCCGGGTTTTCATCTGGCGTGAACCAGGAACCAGACGCCGACCCCTTGATGTTCTTGAAAGGGACCTGTATGGAGGTCGTGGTTTGATGGTGTGGAGTGGGATTATGATTGGTGCACGTACACCCCTGCATGTCTTTGACAGAGGAATTTTAACACGTCATTTCGCACCAGCATGTCCGCCTTTTCAGGGGTGAAGTGTGTGTCACCTGTCTCCTTATGAACGACAACGCACGGCCCCACCGAGCTGCCATCGTGGAGGAGTGCATTGAAACACAATATATCAGGCCAATGGAGTGGCCTGCCTGTTCTCCAGACCTAAACCTCATCGAGAACGTCTGGGATGCTCTCGGTCGACGTCTTCACACCTCCACGACACTTCAGGAGCTCCGACAGGCACTGGTGCAAGATTGGGAGGCTATACCCCAACAGCTGCTCGACCACCTGATCCAAAGTATGCCAACCCGTTGTGCGGCCTGTGTACGTGTGCATGGCGATCATATCCCATATTGATGTCGGGGTACATGCGCAGGAAACAGTGTCGTTCTGAAGCACATGTATTTCGGGACGGTTTTCTCAACTTCTCATCAATACCGTGGACTTACATATCTGTTTCGTGTGTGTTCCCTATGTGCCTATGGTATTAGTGCCAGTTTTGTGTAGTGCCAAGTTGTGTGGCACATTCTGCAATCATCCTTAATTTATGAGCATGAGTGTAGTAACTTCAGATACACTCTGAAATGTATTGAACGAGTTATAGTCATGTGAAATCGGACGAAACTTCTGGAGCACCTTGTACATTCTAGTTTTATTGTGGACAAGTGACGAGAGTGTGAGGCTTGACAGTTTTGCTGGAGCTGGGGGGCGGGGGGGGGGGGGGGGGGCATGGCTGAAATGACACTCACAGTATGCGTCCGTGGCATTCGATAAGTCACATGCTACAAATGGCGAGCTCCTTCGTGAGCTCAGCACCCGTCGGTATTCTTCGGGCTTAGTTATCTTGGCGTTCCTAAATTGGGTGACCAGTGAGCGACACGATTCCCCTGTAACCTTAGGTACTATGTTTGCTTCTGCGACCACTGCACGGCGCGGCTGAGGAAAACTGCGTGTACAAGGAATGGAGTTCTTGGCTTAAGATCCGAATTTCCAGGATACATCTGTAAAGTCAGCCTCGAGGTTTACTACATGTTGATGAAGTGGATTGCTCATCAAGTTAAAAATGCGTTAGTGGGCGAACTCTGGGTAGCGTGCCATATCTCAGTTACATTGTAAGGTGGCTATAATTTCGCACCTTACAAGCACTCATCTACATACCTTGCCGTGATTTACAACCAAAATTAGGTATCATCTGATAGGATGTACATCGTATATGAATATTTATAGAAGGCACACATTGTCATGTACACCTTGTAAATAGTTTTTAACGCTTATTGCATGAAAGGTGATGGAGTGTCATTATTATCAAAATGGCATAATGAATGATTGCCTATACTAGTATAGGTATGAACACCAGTGGAAATGAAACGGCAGGCGTAACTCAGGCCCTGGGTGGAAAAGCCCGCGCAGGTGTGTTGGTCCTGCTTAACAGAGGAAGTAGCCCCAGCCGGACGGTCGAAGCACCTGAGCGCTGAAGCAGCTGGCTGGTATTGTAGCTAGACTGGAAGAATAACCGGAAACTCTGAAAATCTTGGACGCAACAGAGAGGAACAAGGAACCGTTACCTCGGAAATCACGCAGGCTGGGTTATTTCCAAGGAGTTTTACTCTGAGAAGCGTACTGTTGCATGAATTCCTAATTAAAGAGGATAGGTATTTCCTCGCAAACTTTCCGTGCTGGACGACAAAAGACTAAAATATGGTTGGTCAGTGTTCAGAAGAATCTGTAGAGAGGGAAAATTTTCCGTGGTTTCGAGCATGTGATTCGCTGTACGGAGGGAGGGGAGCCAAGCATTGGTGGGAAGCCAGCAGTGGAGAGAAAGAAGTCTTCAATTTTGAGCGCCCGTGTGTGACAGTCGCTCAGTGTCAGCTTTGTTGCTACAGAGGGACTTGCTATCTTTGCTCTCAGGAGATTTTATAGTGAGAACGGTTAGGCACTGTGCTGTTGCGAACTTACACGATTATGGACTTCGCCTCCGGGTAGGGAGTCGTTGTTGAATACACAGCGTTCAGTGATTGAGAGCCCTTCTTCTGCCTTTACTCACATTGAGACGTTATCAGAACTCGGTACTTTTATCTGGGAGTTCACGTTCCTCGTCTGTAGAACACAGAGAGGAAAAACAATATTACATTATACTAGTCAGAGGACCGTCTTCTGCCGTCCTAGGGCCAACTGCACCAACACTGATTAAAAGTTAACCGCATTCAAGTCAGCATTTAACCCTGATTAACTCGATATTCAGTTGCACCAACCTCGATCAAAGTTAATCGAGGGATTTGATCGTGATTAAAGTTGACCGAGCTCGAAGGGTCGATTATCTTGAATTGATCATGATTAACTTGTTGTAGACACGTAACATGGCAGCGCATTTTGACGTTTTAGATGGCATAGAAGACGTAGAAATGCTATATCTTCAACATATAAATCGTCGCAAGAGTGTTGGTGTACTTGTGGAAAGGGGAAATCCTTTCGAAGATTACGGTGACTGGAATTTTGAAGAGAGATTTCATCTTTCAAAAGAAACAATGTGATGGTTATTGGATCAAATTCACGATAGGTTAGAATTCCCAACTAACCGAAATAGCCTGGTCTCGCCCATGAACACACTTCTGATGGAATTAAGGGCATACACAACTGGAGCATTTAATACAGTAAATGGTGACAGTGCTAATGTACATTCTACAACGGCACAAAGGATTATAAGTGAAGTGTCAGGAACCATAGCAACAGTGTCTCGTCAATAAATAAAGTTTCCTTCTCAAGTGGAAGTACGCTCTGTGATGGATGGTTTCAACACACTGGCTGGATTTTCTGGAGTCATTGGTACAGTGGATTGCACTTACATAAGGATTCAGTCACCTGGGGTACAGAACGCAGAACTTTTCCGCAGTAGGAAATCATGTTTCTCCTTTAATTGTCAATTAATCAGAGATCACATTTTAATAATATAGGACATTGTGGCTTGGAAAAGCCACCAGAAGATACGGAAAATATGCGGCTGCTGAGGCTATTACGTAGCGAGCTCCCGATCAACAATTGTATCGTGATGACACATTACCAGGACGTGCAGTTCGTCGCACTATAATTGATGAACATTTTGACTGAGGTAAACTGTTACTTAATACATGTAAAAGATGTAATTAATTTTATTTGAAATTATTATAGTGCACAAATAAAAATGGTTTTTAACATTTACATTACATTCGGTAGAGTTCTTCCACTTCTAATATTTTAATTTTTCTTTTAGTGCCAAATTTTGAGATTTTTTTATTCTCATTTCTTTCATATGTTCTCTCTTCATCATTTCCAGCAGCTGCTGGAGTACCTCCACCCTCTTCTGCATCACACTGTCCAGTGCAGAGGAGGAAGTTGGTTGGCATCGCCAACTGCTGCATCATCAACTACATCTACATTTAGTACTGTGCATCCAAATCAAAGGTATTTTCCAGTGGCCAACTATTTCCAGTAGTTTTGCCTCGCATGAGCTGTATTTAGGTACTGGTACTGCCTTCCCTCCTCCTGTTTTATAGACTTGAACCTTCTCTTCAACCAAACCCTTCCGCTACCTCCACTTCAAACTCTCGTAACATGTTTTAAGCCTTTCAGGCCTTCTTTTTGTTACACCTGAAATGGATATATTTTGTAGTATCTGATATCATTTTTGTTGTGTGTATCTTGAATTGTTATTCAATATTAATCTAACCAACATCGAAAATAGTGTTTTAATTTACATTACTAACATATTTATGGTTTTATGATTCAAATAAATTTTATCTTACCTGGAGTTGAATTAAATTGTGTTGCTGTATTTTCCCATGCATCCAGTTTTCCCCTAACTGTGCAACCATCCGTTTTTTTTACACTCTGATGTACTTGAATTGGAGGCAACCAACTCCAAAAGTATGTCTGCTTCGAATTTGGAAAAATTCGGCGTCCTTTTCTTGTTCTCAATAGTGCAGTAACAACGCTCAATACACCAACAATATGGAAAGCTCACGTAAGTACCACAGACCAAGGCGGTTACAATACCCTTGCCACAGGCAGACAGCGAATATCATTATCTTTGCATGTATATGGGCGCTTTCCTTTGTAACACGCGGAGTTAACCGCAGTCAAACTCCCGATTAGCTAACCGCGTTTTGGTAATCGGCGTTTAACATTGGTGCAGCACAGAGACAACTTAATCGCGATTAAATTTTAACCGTGATCACGAGATCCTCGGTTATCTTGCTTTTTAATCGGCATTGGTGCAGTTAGTCACTAGTGTTTGAACGAGTTTTTTTTTTTTTTTTTTTTAATTTAGTGGCAGGAGTTCTTCCGTGGTCGCAGACGTCTACGAGAACCATCACTCCGACGCACCAGATGCAGTGCGTAGGTGATATTGCTAACTGCTTCAGCTTATTAGGGTTATAAAGCTAAACAGCTGTGATCACGTAAATTTTATTTCCACTGAGGTTGCACGCCATTGTAGGTCATCTTTGAAAGTAGTGTCTGCTAGCGTTTGGTACATAGATGATTTCAGTCAACTTGCATTATTTATGTTACATCGCGTAGCCATAAAAAGGGGCACATTTGGGCAATTGATCAATAATATTAGTTACGAAATTCATTTGTATCTCTTTATGTCTATCGGACATTGATATATAAAAATTTGTAATATTTAAAGGGGTTTTAAACTACAATTCATGTATAAGCAGAAACAGCATCTATCATTTTTGTAGTTAGTAGCTCCCTTATCTTTCATTTATGTTAATTTTTTAATTTATATGTTAAAGAGCGAGAAGTAGAAGATAATATCACCATTAAGAGATCCTAAGATCTGCTTCAGAGGGTAGTAAGACAGGGCTAAATCTTCATTTCCGCATTCAATATTTTCCGTTGCGCACATTCACTTTACACCCGCCTGGAGTAGCATCTTGGAAAATAAGGCTCACCGAGGCAAGGAAGGTTCTGTTTGAGTGGAGATATATAGCCCTACTATTATTCGTCGGAACACCATGGCGAATTACATATATAAAATAAATCCAGTTTCGGTGGGTGCGCCACCTGTAAGCAATAACACCCACTGAAGGAGAAGGACTTTAGATAGTCCACCAAGAGCTTCGGTTCAAAACTGAGTGCCTGTGGCAACGAGTATTTTCTCACCGTTCATTGTAGATTATGGATTGTGAATTTCTACTTTTGTGGCAGCATTATTTGCAGCTGCACGGCAACAAACACTGTAGCAAGAGCAAGAAATGTGTGGGAATTCCAACTACAGCAGCAACAATGGCAACAGCAGGAATTGCTGTTACAGATACTACAATACCATCAACATTCTACACTTGCAGCAGCATTGCATCCCCCTCAATAAATGACCTCTTTCAATTACGCAACAGAGAGTTGGGAGGCATATGCAAGTTCTCTCAAAAAAACAACGTCTAGCTTGAGGGACAGTCTCCTTACACAAAAAAACAAAAAAAACTATCTAGTAAACATCGGCTCTGAAATGGATACTTTAAGAGCTATTAGCACTTGAGCATATTCGATACCATGAATTAGATATCCTCTACAGCGAGGGGTATGGTTTCAAAATTTTAGGAGGAGGTAGTTTGGAGCAAACCAAGAAAAAAATGTCGAGCAAACATGGGATCTAAAATGTATACTTTAAGAGACATAACCACTTCTTCATCTTCGCTACTGTCAAACACATCTCTTCTGCTCAACAAGTGCTCATAACTCTTAAGGTATGTATTTTTGAGATCGTACTTACTTGACGTTTCTTCCTTGCCTTCATCCATACTACTGCCTTCTAAAATATGGAAAGCAAAGGGCTTCAAGTAGAACAGATACATTTCATTGTATCGAAGATGAACAATTGCTGATAGCTCTTAAGGTATGCATTTTAGAACCCATGTTTACTAGATATTTTTCTCTTGTTTTGGTGTAAGGAACCTGTCCCTAAGACATGTCGGAGACTTTTTGGGACACACTGTATACATCGTTTTGTTCTTCACTGCAAGGTACTCTGAACATCAGTCCGCACTCGCGCTATCTTCTAGTAACTAAATGTAAAACCGAGGCAGTTGCAACGAGGCTCATGTTTAATTAATGTGTCAAACAACGCTTGGAGACATACACTGAACGCGCTGTAGACATGGAAGGCTTAGAACTAAGTGTAACTTCTTTCCTGTAAACTCGTTAATCCGTGATGCCATTATGCGTCTAGAACCTGACAGATTAGTTGGTGAGAAGACTTCAAAGTCATCTGATCCAATCCTGGTTGGTGTACTAAAAACTGCGAAATCTCGCGAAGAAACAGCATCAGCGCATGCTGTGTTCTCGACACTTCTGGTGTGGAGTTTCTTAGCAGTAGTAGTAGTAGTAGTAGTAGTAGTAGCAGTAGTCGCCGTTGTGTTCTACGATCAAGTGATGTCACCCAGTCGGTGTCATCATCCGATTCACCAAGCACCCGATAGTTCGGTAGCCCGGCGAGGTACAGATCAATAGTTTCAACAATAGTTAGTGGCCGACCGCCCTCATTGTTGGTAGATGTGAACAAACGGAAGCGCTTTGTGGCCACTGGCGTGTCACAAAGATCATACAAGAGTTTCCTCTACGTCATTGTTAAAGAGCCGCAGAAAAGTGAGTAAAATAAAATCGTCTCAAGATTGTGACCCAAGGTATCAATGACGTCACTCCCCGTTCCATGGCTTCGTCTGTTTAGCATGCCGCAAACCAGAGCATCCAGCAAGTGTCTGCATTGGCCGGCAAGCGACAACAACAGCCGCCAGAGAGCTGTACCCCATCTTATGATGCCAATAGCAGCAGCTGTAGCTGGAAATTAATGGTGTAACTGCAGAATCCCAGTTGGACACTGGTGTGGCCATGTCTCCGATTAATGTGGACATGTACCGCGCGCATCGGTTCAACTGAGGAGTCCTCAGCGCAGAGTGGTGAAGTACAACGAACAGTCGATCCCGTTTCGGAGTGAGATCGATATCCAAGCTAAGTACAAAAATGCCGAGTGGTAAATAACCCTTCTAGTGGTAACTTTAGGATGTCAACCAACGATATCGGCTTTGACGCTATTGCGCCTTATGGTTTCAAAACTGAAGACCAAGGAATCTAGTTTCAACTACGATACTATTCAAGGAATCTGATATGTTACGGGCACGATATGAGAAACTGTTTGGACCTACACTGAGTTGTGCAGCAGGGTTCCAAGATCACGTGTCCTTAAAGTTACCTGCAGTGCCTAAATTTTGTAGTTCGTGACCACCGCCTTACGACATGCGTGATCAGATTAAAGTGGAACTAGGTAGGTTTCAAAGTATGGGAGTGATATCCCCTGTATTGTCTTGGCAGCGGGCAGTGTCCATGGTAGTAACTAAGAAGCCAAACTGTTCAGTTATAATTTGTGGAGATTTTAAGCCTACCTTCAACTCTCGAGGTAACTCAGATCTGTAGTCGATTCATAGACCAGAGAAATTCCTGGAAAAATTAGTTGCAGACCACTATTTTCTAAAATGAATTCACTAGCGCCTGTTTTCAATTACCTTTAGATGAACAGGAAAAAAACTACAATGATTAGTACGCGATTCGGCACGTACCATTGTAACAAACTGTTAATTGGGGTCGAGGTGTTCCCTCAATGTTTCAGAGAGAGCAACCCATCCAAGATATCTCCAAATGTGCTAATTCTTAAAATGTCTTGATAATTACTTGGGCTAGTGGGAGCAGCACTTGCAAGATTTACATATGTCGTTTGAGGGCCTTCATGTCCATTGGTCTGTGTTTCCTCCTCAAGAAATAAGGATTTCTTGAGTCAGGTGTAAAGTACCTATATCATACATTAAGTATAGCCAGGCTCACGCTCACACTGCATCATGTAGTCGCAATCAATAACTTAAGAGCTCCTAAGCCCATAGTTGTAAGAGAGACAGGTGAAGAAGTAGTCCAAGTAACGCTCTGGTCGCAGGTTCGAATCCTGCCTCGGGCATGGATGCATGTAATGTCCTTAGGTTAGTTAGGTTTATGTAGTTCTGAGTTCTAGGGGACTGATGTCCTCAGATGTTAAGTCCCATAGTGCTCAGAGCCTTTTTTAGTCCGAGTAAATATTTTGGATCTTAAAGATACGAAGTAAATTTTACTGGAGGAGAGACACGTTACTGTCAAATCTGTGGTGACACAATACTATCCGTTAATGTCAACGGTATTGTTCTGTCATGTGATCATGAGACTTGCAGTCAAGTGCCTGCATTGAAAGCGACTGGCTTCAGAGGTGTAAAGGAATTGGTTCTTGGCCATTTCTCCCTGTGAAGTGGACAAAAGTGAATGGGGCATTCTTCACAAAAATTATAGAGATTGAGGTTTTCTGGTGCTGAATTTACCTGTCAGGTTTGTACAGTTAATGAAAAGTTTTTCATTGTGCCACTGCTGGCAATAGAATTAATATTAGGGATACCTTTTTCAGTTTTCCACTAAGATGTTTTGGTGGTGGTGAAGAGAGTGAATTTTGAAGGTTCTTTTGTGAGTTTCAATATTGATGAATATACTGTGATAGCCTCGAGCCATTGTCTTATATTTTTTGTATGATCTAAACTGCTGCTTGGGCCAAATTGTTTTGTGACTGGTAAAAAAACTGAGACCGATTTGCTAATGTAACATCAAAGAAGTGGTGATTTTTTACAATAGATATGGGACCAATCCACTTTGTGGAGAATCCTGATAATTCAATTCAACAGAAACTGTTTAGCGTTCTGTAATAACACTTGCCTGTACTTTCTGACACTACAGGCACAATGAAAGCGATTCACATATAAACTTAATGTTAAAGGCCATATGAAGGCTTTGTTAAGCCTTGTCCAAGACTAGGCACACACGAAGAAAATGTGAGACAAGAAGCTGAAAGGATGTTGCAACAAGGCATTATCTCTTACAAAAATCTCTTTCACGTGGTACCTAAGAAAGGTAATTCAATTACGTGTGTGTTGTTCTCATGATAGATAAACACCATTATCTAACCATAAAACTGACAGGCCTTAGATGCTAGTTAAAATGTTACAGAAATTTCATAGAGTAAGAGTTCTGTCATACACTGACATCAAGGAGGCATTCTTGGGGTTCGTACCAGTGCAGACATCTTTGAGCCTTGATAAATCTACAGCCCACCATGTCAGACTATTTCTTATAACTGTCCATTCACTTAAGCTGCTAAAGAAGATGTATTTAGATGTTGGTGTTAGCATCCTGTATGATCACGAATGGGTAACAACATTACCATCTTTTCTCCTAGCGGAGCTGTATAAGATTTATTTCTGTACAGTTGTTTTTAACGCTGAATAATTGTCATTAAATATTCCTGGGTTATCAGCTGAGTCTTGGAGTCATGTTGTCACAAAATTTCAATTATTTTTCTACTTGTCATCAGAAATTTAAGTGGCGGATTAAAGTGAAGTTCGCCCTTTCATAGTCGCTGGATAGCGGACTCCCTATCGAAGAACCAACGATTGGCTCAACCACGTGCCTCTGGAAGAGATATCACGGCCGGTGATGGGGTGAGTGGGGGGAGGGGGGGGCTGTCTGTCTATCCCACCTGGGCCTCCCCAACTTTCACCTCAATGAATTCCTGATGTATTTTTGCTACCACCACATCACATGCGGAGCTAGGCTGCAAACTGCTGGCCTAGTTGACAAGATCGTTATGTACTCTTATTTGCACTGCCTCTTTGATGATCGAATCCCAGGAAGTGTTGGCGGAGCACAGCGTCTTACAATACAATGAAAACACATTCAGGCTCACGCTCACACTGCATCATGTAGTCGCAATCAATAACTTAAGAGCTCCTAAGCCCATAGTTGTAAGAGAGACAGGCGAAGATCGGTCCTCTCCTCAATCTCCGAGGCAAAAAGAACACAGTGGGAGGAACTGATGGAAGACTGTGATGTGAATAGAGGTAGTCACGAGACCTGGAGTCTTCTAAAACGATTAAATAATAACTCTTCACAGGAGAATATGCATACAAATGTCCGAGCTGATCACATTGCACACCAGTTCATACAAAATGGGAAACCACCTTATTCAACCAGGCCTGGTAAGAAGACAAGTGAGAGACGGCCTGACCAAGAAACCAATAATACTTCAATCATTCACCCAGAATGAGGTGGATCTCGCTCTGAGTAAGTGCAAAAATGGGAAAGCGGCAGGCCATGATGATATAAGAGTTGAGCAGATAAAGAACTTCGGGCCGAAAACAAAAGCATAGCTGGGAGACCTAATGAACAACCGTGTCCAGTCTTGGAAGATTCCTAAACTATGGAGGAAAGCCGAAGTTATAGCTATCCGCAAGCCAGGCAAGTATTAAAATGATCCTAAAAGCTACCGCCCTATATATCTCCTATGTCATACGTATAAACTTCTTGAAAGATTCATCCTTCACCGCCTAACGGAGAAGCTAGAAACAATATACATTCCACAGCAGGCTGGATTCAGACAGGTAAGAGCTGCACGTCTCAAGTATTGAAACTAACACAGCACATCGAAGATAGTTTTGAAAGGGAAGAGATCACAGGAGCTGTATTTATAGATCTAACAGCAGCTTATGACACAGTTAATCATAGAAGACTTCTTATGAAGCTGTACAATGCCACTAGAGACCACCAACTAACCTGTTTCATAAGGAATCTCCTTTAAAATAGAAGATTTATTGTTGAATTCCAGGGCAAGAGAAGCAAATGGAGATAACAGAAAAACCGATTACTCCAGGGAACTGTGCTTGCTGCAGCTTTGTTTAACTTCTACATAAATGATCAACCACTACCTGAAGGAACACAGAACTTAATCAGTGCAGATGATTGTGCTATCACCGCCCAAGTCCGCTGTTTTGAAACTATTGAAGAGACTCTGTCCAAAACATTGAGAGAACTGTCAACTTACTACAGGGAAAACCAGTTGAGACCAAATCCTGGGAAAACACAGACTTGCGCTTTCCATCTTAAAAACCGGCAGGCAGCTAGAGCCCTCAAAATCATCTGGAAGAAACATCACTAGAACACTGTACGTATCCCAGATACCTAGGGAACACCCTTGACCGTGAATTAACATATAAAAGGCACTGCCTAAATACGAAGCAAAAAGTGGCAGCCAGGAACAATATCATCAGAAAGCTAACAGTCACAACATGGGGAGCACACGCCAACACTGTGAGAACCTCTTCCCTTGCACTGCGTTACTGTGCCGGAGAATACGCAAGCCCAGTGTGGTTCAGTTCTTCCCACGCCAAAACAGTAGATGTCGCTCTTAATGATACTTGTGGTATAATCATCGGGTGCTCGAAGCCTTCTCCTCTGGATAAACTGTACAGCCTCGCGGGAATTGCACCCCCGCCATCCGCCGAGAGGTAGCAGCAAAAAGTGAGAAGAAAAAATCAGAAACTTTTGAAGCTTACCCCCTATATGGCTGTCAACCAGCAAACCCACAACTTAAGTCCAGAAAGAGCTTCCTGAGATCTACCGAGGCTCTAGTTGGGGTACCACAGCAATCCCGAATCGAACTATGGCTTGCAAGGCTTACCGGTAATGTGGGATGGATTATACCAAGCGAAAGGCTACAACCCGGTTACACAGAGATTTGGAATACATGGAGATACCTCAACACACTACACTCGGGTGCCACGAAATGTAAGAGCAATCTGAGTAAATGGGGTTTCCTAGAGAAGCCGCCTCTCTGTGAGTGTGGATTAACGCAGACTACCTTCCACCTGCTCGAGTGCACCCAATGTCCAGCAACATGCACAACATAGGACCTGCTATATGCAACGTCAAATGCAATAGAGGTCGATAACTTCTGGGCGGCAAAGTGTAAATAATTGTCTTGTAAATATATACACACACGACATGTAAATATTGTACATTATTTTATACATCGAAAATTCTTCTGACACGAATAAATAACAGCATCTTTGACTCTTCAGAATCCAACACGTGTTTTTAATTCATGTGGTTCTCTGTCACCACAGACGTGTCGCGCTGGCTGAGGCAAACGCTCGTCACATGTTCCAAAGAGCACTGCGAGATGCAACGCTGCGTCTGCCCGATAATACTGCCTGCACGACTCGCAACTAATGATGTAGACTACGGGTGCCCATTGCCCTTGCTTGTCATTGAATGATCAAAGCAAATAAATTATTTGAAACATTTTAGCGGAGAATGGTTTTTATGATGTGCTTTTGCATTATACAAGTAAACTTCATAGTGAACGGCCCTGCATATGGCTGGACTACAAAGCACTTAGTATCTTCTTGTGGACGGATATCTTTCTTCTTCTAGCTCAGCTGGAAAGCGCTTCTTATTTGTGCTTCCGAGTAGCCATTCTTGTGAAACGTCTTGCACAGATGCTGAAACTCGGCAGGCGGGCTTACCGTTTTGCATACGGCTTGTGAACTGTGTACCAGGGTAGTAAGCACAGATTCGCGTTGCACTGGATGGTCATTGGTGTGTAGGTACAGGTCCATGACTGCCTTCTTCCTATTGACGGGACGTACGAGTGTTTAGCTAGGATTCTTCTTTATCAGAATTTCTTGGAATAGTAGGCATCCGTTTTCTTCCATCTAGAAAGTGAATCTGACGTTGTCGTGTACGCTGTTAAGCTTGCACAGAAATGCCTAAAGCTTTTCTTCACCTTGCAGCCAAGCTATGAAAGTGTCGTCCCCAAATCTGTAGAATGTCTTTGCTTTCAGGCGAGCGGTTTTGAGAGCTATAACTCTCAAGGCACTTCCACTAAATCTGCCGATTTCTTGATGTGGTGTGGGCACCGAACCAAGAGAGGTTATAATAGCTGTGTCAGGTGTTTGTATATGGTTTCTAAATTTTTTCAAGGATTAGACCCGTAGCGCTCCACTAGAAAAATGAAAACGTTAGGTATCGCTCTGTTAAAAATTTGGATACATGGTAATAAGAAACGTCACTGTTCTTAATTTCTCTCCTGTGAAAACTTAGGAGTCAAGGTGAAGCCGAAATAAAGCGTGACGTTCATATGCTCTCCTTAGAAAAGTCGGCTTTCAACAACTGCAGATCAGCTCACCGTATTTACAAGCCCAAAGGCTTATTTAGACTTTCTCACTTCTGTGACTTTTTGACCTCCAGAAATTTTATATTTCACATATACGAGCTATAGCCAGCTGCATATACGACTACATAGATTCCTCCTGATTAACTGATTATTTTCAATATGCCATAGTTTTTCCATTTTACTCTGTTTAAAGCCGGCGGCAGGCATAAAATGTCATCCGAAATTGTACTGAATGCTTTCTAAGAAAAATTTTTCGAACAATTAGTTCATGAGCGCACTCGAAGCGTAAATGGTTAGGAAAGCATACTTGACCACTCTACAGCAAATAATCCTGGACTAATAGTGATTATCATGACGAATACAGGGATTAGCGACCGCAAGGCAGTTGCTGGTAGGCTGAATGCCGTAACGACTACAACCATCAAAAAGAAACGCAAAGTATATATATTTAAAAAAAACTGTTAAAATTGCTCTTGACACCATTTTAAGAGACAGTCTTCACTCCCTCCGATCTGATTATGTAAGCGTAGAAAAGTTGTGGAACGATTTCACGCCGATAGTATCGATAGCAATTGAGAGATATACACCACATAAATTAATAAGTGATAGTACTGATCCCCATGGTACACAAAACGGGTCAGATCGCTGTTGCAGAAGCAACGAAATAAGCATGCGAAATTGAAAAGAACGTAAAATCCCCAAGACTGGCGAAGTTTCACAGAAGTTCAAAATATAGCGCGTACTTCAATCCGAGATGCTTTTAATAATTTCCATAACGTAACTCAGTCCCGAAATCTGGCAGAAAACCCAAAGAGATTCTGGTCACACATAAAGCACTAAAGTGGCAAGACGAAACCAATACCTTCACTGTACGATAATAACGGTGAAGTCACTGATGACAGTGCCACTAAAGGAGAGTTATCAAACACGGTTTTCCGAAACTCCTTCACCAAAGAAGACGAAGTAAATATTCCTGAATTCCAATCAAGAACAACTGCCAAGATGAGAAACATAGAAATAGATATCCTCAGTGTAGCAAAGCAGTTTAAATCACTTAATAAAGGCAAGGCTTCTGGTCCAGATTGTATACGAGTCAAGTTCCTCTCAGAGTATGTTGATACTATGACTCAATATTTAGCAATTATATACATCCGCTCGCTCACAGAAAGATCCGTACCTAAAGATTGGAAAATTGCTCAAATCACACCAGTATCCAAAAAGGGAAGTAGGAGTAATCCATTGAATTACAGGCACATATCACTAACTTCGATTTTCAGTAGGGTTTCGGAACGTATACTGTATTCGAACATTATGAAGCAGCCCTAAGAAAACGATTTATTGACACATAGCATGGATTCAGAAAATATCGTTCTTGCGAAACACAGATAGCTCTTTTTTTCCATGAACTAATGAGCACAATAGACAGGGGATGTCAAATTGATTCCAGATTTTAGATTTCCAGGAAGCTTTCACCACCATTATTCACAAGTATCTTCTAACCAAACTGCGTGCCTATAGAATACCGCCTAAATTGTGCGACTGGATTCGTGACTTCCTGTCAGAAATAGTAGTAGTAGACGGAAAGTCATTGAGGAAAACAGAAGTAATATCCAGCGTTCCCCAAGGAAGTGTTATAGGCTCTCTATTTTTCCAGATCTATATTAATGATATAGTCTTAGTAGTCGTCTTAGGTTGATTGATGAAGATGCTGTCATACATCGTCTTGTAAAGTCATCAGCCGAGCAAGACGAATTGCTAAATGATTTAGATAAAATAGTACTAAAAGAAGTCCACTACATTACGATTACGCGATATGTGACACAAATCTGAAGGCTGTAAATTCAACTAAATACTTAGGCATTACGTTACAAATAACCTAAATTACAATCATCACGTAGATAATGTTGTGTGTAGAGCAAACCGAAGACTGTTTTTCATTGGCAGAAGGTGCATCAAGTCTACTAAAGAGACTGCTTAGACCACGCAAGTCCGCCATATTCTGGAGTATTTCTGAGCTGTGTGGGATCCGCATCAGGTGGGACTGACGAATGACATCGAAAAAGTACAAAGAAGGGCGGCTCGTTTTCTACTATCGCGAAATAGGGGAGATAGTGCCATAGACATGATACGTGAACTGGAGTGACAATCATTAAAACAAATCGCTTTTCGTAGCGACGGGATCTTTTCATGATATTTCAATTACCTGTTTCCTAAAAAATGGTTCAAATGGCTCTGAGCACTATGGGACTTAACATCTGAGGTCATCAGTCCCCTAGAAGTTAGAACTACTTAAACGCAACTAACCTGAGAACATCACACACATCCATGTCTTAGGCAGGATTCGAACCTGCGACCGTAGCAGTCGCGGGGTTCCGGACTGAAGTCCCTAGAACTACTCGGCCACAGCGGCCGACCCTGTTTTCTCCTCCGATTGCGAAAACATTCTGTTGGCACCCACCTACATAGAGAGAAATGATTGTCACGATAAAATAAGAGAAATCAGGGCTCGCACAGAGATATTTATGTGCTCGTTTCTCCTGCGCGCCGTTCAAGAAAAAAGTGGTTCAAATGGCTCTGAGCACTATTGGACTTAACATCTGTGGTCATCAGTCCCCTAGAACTTAGAACTACTTAAACCTAACTAACCTAAGGACATCACACACATCCATGCCCAAGGCAGGATTCGAACCTGCGACCGTACCACTCCCGCCGTTCAAGAGCGGAACGGTAGAGAGACGGCTTCAAGGTGGTTCATTGAACCCTCTGCCAGACACTTTATTATGAATAGCAGAGAAATCATGTAGATGTAGATGAAGTATAAGTCTTAGGACATTGTTGGCTGGCATCAGCCCATCGGATCGTTCAGCCATCTAAAAATTGGAAAGACCTTTCTCCAAGTGTGAGTGTTATGACTTCATTTTACATGGCTAGTAAGACTTACAGCGATAATTGATTATGGAGCTGGTTTAATGCTCGTAATTTTGACGACTAGAAGAAAAGTGGGAGAGGGTGAAATATAGTGCCGGCGTACAGCCTGGTCATCTCAAATAGCACCGAAAGGCCTGCCGAGCATAACGTCCCCATCCATTGGACGGGTCGTTGTCGACAGTGTCCATGTACTCACTTCTTGAGACACTGCGGAGAAGTTTGTAGTTTCAGCCAGGACCCTGGCGGCATGTCTGGAACTGTACTATATCACTTCTCATTCCGTTGCCGGGGAACTACTGGCGTGGGAGATCTCCTATACCACCATCATCGTCCGCAGCTCGTGGTCGTGCGGTAGCGTTCTCGCTTCCCGCGCCCGGGTTCCCCGGTTCGATTTCCGGCGGGGTCAGGGATTATCTCTGCTTCGTGATGACTGGGTGTTGTGTGATGTCCTTAGGTTAGGTAGGTTTAAGTAGTTCTAAGTTCTAGGGGACTGATGACCATAGATGTTAAGTCCCATAGTGCTCAGAGCCATTTGAACCACCATCATCTACATGAGTCGGGCTTCATGTGAATAACTAACACCTACTGTAATGAAGACAGAATGGTCTCGAAATTCTAGCCTGAATGCAAGTCGCCGTTATACCGAGCCGAAAAAAACACATTTCCTTTCAAGATTAATTCTGGACTTACATGGAAAGCTTAACGTTTACTAGTGATCCCCTTCGAGCTGATAATGCAAATTAACCCCTTCGTCTACACTCCTTTATAATCGCTCTTAATACAAAACAAACCTGTACATTACACACAGTGATAACACCAGCAAGGTCTACACCTTTCGTTACGGAACATGGAAGAATGTTTTGAAGCGTCAGGAACGACAGGCATTGAAAATCACAACTGGCGAAAAGCAGGAGTGTCTGGTGGTGTAGGACTTAATTTGGTGGCGCAGATTATAGAGCAGCCTGTGGCGGCGCTGTAGTCACTGGAGCAGCTCTTTTGCCTGCCTTAGGAAGCGGCCGCTCCACATGAAGGCCAGATAATTGTTCGACGCGTCCGCGCCGACACAGCCCACTCCACAAGTGTTGCAACCGTTACTGGCTTTCCCGCGTACCAAAACTGAAAACCACTCACCGAATGCTTCCGTGTAATGAATTGTTACTCGTATACAAATGCTACATTTTATGTTGTTTGTAGAAGAGAGTGACGATGCGTGTAGGGTGAACTTACGGCGTCATTCTTCAGTCCACGATAGACGTTTGTGCCGTGGTGTTTCATATACTCACACTGATCCACGAAAGCTTATGTTGGCAGCCACGCAGTCTACTGCTTTCTCAGTGAGTTCTGCATTGTGGGTACCTTCAATGTATTATAAATTGGTCGACACACCAAAAACCAGCATTCAAAAGTTGAAGCACTGAATCGTGGCAGTATTTTAGTACATGGCTAACACCCGTAACTTTCTGCTCTACTTACACAGGTTGTCCTAAGGCCTTCATGCTCAAAACTGTGCAGGATCCTAAACGGAATACTTTCAGATGAGACTCTAATCGTTGGAAATGAAGCTCATATGAAGTGTTAGAATTGACGAATATCCTCAAATCATGCCTGCAAAGGCAATACACTGACAGACGTGAACCTACGTTTGAGAGCTAGCCACCCCCATGCATCGACACGTTATTTGTAGTAGGGTCGTAACTAGCGCCCCACACTGTATTTGTCCAAGTGTGCGTGTCACGAATAAGCTGGTCGGGGTGTATTGGTGAATTCTGTTCCACATCATCCCACTCAGCTTCTCATGTAGTACTGTGCGAACATTTTTCTGTCGAGAACCTTTGCCAGCTCTTTGCGACGTGAATAACCCAGGCTCTCCAACTATTATGGCAACGAGGATAACTTACTTTCCTTTTAAGATGATGACTATTGCGAAAATGTTGTCTGTAAATTGGTTCAGCCCTCAGAGCACTATGACCTGCTCCTCCATGCATTAAATGCCTGTCTATAAGTACCTGTTACTAGTAGTACTCCGTCCTCGACGAGCTGTGATGGACAGTATTCTTTTTTCCAGTCACTAGTTTTCTGACTGATTTGATGCGGGCTATCATAAACACCGTTCTTCTGTCAACCACTTCATTTCAGACTAGCATTTGCACTCTACGTTCTCAGTTATCTGTAGGTTGTTTCCCTACCTCTGTCTTCCCCTATATTTTGTACCCTCTTAACCTCGCTCTAGTGTCAAGTAAGTTACTCCCTAATGCCTTAACAATTGCCTCATCATAGTGTTCCTTCATCTTGTCGTTGTTTCCGATATGTTTCTTTTTGCGCTGATTCTTCGGAGACCCTCCTCATTTCTTATTTTATCCGTCCATTTAACAGTCATTTTACAGCACCACATCTCAAACGCCTCTATTCTGTTCTTCTCTAGTTTTCAAACAGTCCACGATTAATTACCATACGATAAGGTGCTCCAAATGTACTTACTAAGAAATTTCTTCGTCAAATTAAGACTGATGTTTATTCCAGTAGACTTATTTAGCCCAGGAATGCCTTCTTTGCCTATACTAGTCTGCTTTTCATTCCTCCTTGCTTCGTTTTTCAGGTGATATTTTACTTGCAAAGTACCAAATTTAATTCACTTCGTCTGCTTTGTACTCATCAGTTTTTGTGTTAAATTCATCGTAAACCTTATTTCACATACTCCTCATTACTTACGTATTTCTTCAGTTTACTTTCACCCCATATTCTGCATTTATTAGACCGTTCATTACGTTCGACAGGACGCGTAATTATATTCCGATTTCGCTGAGAATATCAATATAATGAGCGAATTTTATCACTGATATTATTTCAGCCTGGATTTTATCCCCATTCAGTGGTGTAGCTCCCCCACAAACTCCCATAAACCGCAGAAAAATATTATTTAATTGTTTTAGGGCGAAATTCTTTTGGTGCAATTGATTAAGTGAGCATAGTATAATTTTAGCTAATTTGTAAACAGTTCTTGTGATTGCAAATAAATAAATAAATATTTTTTTATAATAAATATTGTTGACTGATAATAAGTGAAACAGTTCAAATAACCAAATATCTTCTTAATAACACATGACTTTGATATGTAAAATTCAACTTTTCTGATTTTTTTCATTTTATTTTATTTTTGAAACTACGTCATGAAAGTAGATACCTTTACCTACAATATTTTCGATTGACCAAACTGGAAAACTAGGGAGTAGCTAAGATAACTCTTAATTAGTCTGAGTTTTGAAAAACTCGTCTCACATGACGTTACTGAATAACCCTAAGAGAAAACTTAACGCCAAAATTTGGTTGGAAACGGATTAGGAAAATTCTTATTCAAGATCTAAAAGATGTTCAACCAAGAGATTATTTTTTTTAGACTTTGGCAGCTTGCAGAAATCTTTTGAGACTGGAAATTCTGCAAAGGTATCATTTTCAGAAATCTCATGCAGTAATGGGAAGTTCCGTTGCTTAGATTTATATCAGACTGCTGGGATCTACAACTGCAAAACAATCTGATATACGTATCATGGTTTTGCTACTTGTATCGCTTTCTTGTAGAAACCTGTCGATGCACTCTCTGACCTGCTCAGTTTCTGATGCAATGTTAGCGTCCCGTCTGCAGCCATCTGTCCAGGCAGCATTTTCTTCTTCCTAATAGTCCTACCTTTTCCACAAGAATTTCCATCTTATGACATGTGTCAATTGCTAACCGAGGTACTTGATTAACAAGAGAATTTACCTTGTATTTCCAAAAGAGCTCTACACCTCCCAGCTTAGTAATGCATATACATGAGCTGACTCTAAGAATCTGTAAATACTTACAAGCTAACTACTTTCTTTTGAAATCAGGACTTTACTAAAAATCCCTAGGTATTGTTAATCAGAAAATATGGAGAAGTTGAGATCTAAATGACAATACATTTATTCTTTCTTAACATCACAAGACCAAAAAAAATAACTAAGGAAACGTCACACAAACATTTTCGTTTCACAAACGCTTTCGCTAACAGGGGTCTATGGTGGAATAAGTGATCAGCTGGGGATCGACACACGGCACTAACCAGAATACTAATCGCTCTACCTGACTTTATACCAGCGTATCCAGGGTATGGCACAAAAACTACTCCACAATCAATCATCTGTGCTCTACTATTCCAAAAACAAAAGTATAGTACAAAAGTACAGGGTGCTGACAAACATACATTGGAGCCTTATGCCGTAGTAGCAAATACTTTACCCTCCTGCTGGTCAGGGCGCCACACTACGATGCGTTAGGCGACTGAGGTCATGGACGTTCGCAATCTGTTATTAACGGCGCGCGCCCGAAAAATGCAAGTACGCGGTCTCGCCTTCGGTTAATTCGGAACGCAGGTACTTCCCAATGAGCCTCTGAAACCTCGGTGGATTCCAGTGTGCAGGTGGACCCGTTTGCTGGTCTTTCAAACCAGTTTGACTCCGTGCCACGACTGAGTGTGACGGAATATGTCAAATGTTTAGACGGCCGACTAAAGACAAATAAATTACACCCACGCTTTACTCATTGTGTACATGATGCTATAAGCAGTACCTCTGACGGTTCAGAAGGTGACTGGCACAGGCTCTAAGTGGCACACTAGCAAAGGACACAAGTTCTCACCATTTAAGTAGAGACCAGCAGTTCTTTAATAACGAAGCGCCAGTACAAGAGTCATCTTCTCTTTCTGTCCACTTTCCTCCTCATCTCAGTAGCAAAAAGCCCATTTACATCTTAGACTTCCCCCACTTTAGCACAAGCCAATCACGAGGTGGAGCACGGCATTCCAAGCTTGAAGAGCGCTCCTTACTCTGCATATACCAATTTGACCAATCAGAGACTTTAAACTTAATTGCGAGAAAAGCAAAATAGATTTAGCTTCATGGCCTCTTTCCCACGCGTTTACACCATGTCTTTTGCTAACAAAATGACCGGGATGGAACCTCACCCCTCTATAAAAAGCTTGTTATCTCCCCTGTTGCATCCATTACGAAGTTTCCAAAGAACAGCCATGAACTCGCTAAAAGCCTCGTGCTTTCACAAATACGTTCTGTAACAGAATCTGGGAGTCTGGGCGCCAATGATCTGTCCCATGGAAATTCGCTGAATGCTCACAGTTGTCACGTCGGCTTCCTGCCTAACAAGGGCCCATCCACTGCTTTATTGCCGGTCTACAATGCACTGGCCATTGCAGTGGTGACTTCTCAGCACTAGTCAGTCTACCTGGATGTGGATGCCGACCAACTAGCGCCAACCAACGTGTCTACACAATGAGGCTGCGGAACTCGGCCATCTGGAAATGTTTCCATCCACGTTCCAAAGAAAAAACGCGCTTCCCTTGGCCCACGGTCGCCATGCACTTTTACTTTAGTCATTTAAATTGCCACTTTATTCCTTTGAACGCAGGTAGAGCTTACAGTTGTTCCTTCTCTAGAGCATGCAAGCAATAGCATTAAGTTCTGCCCACCATTTCATCATGATGTATGAAGTCAGACCGTAATAAAGATCATATTCCATAAGAACATGAAATGGCATAACACCAAATCAGAAGTGAGAGTGCGTTGCAATCTCTTATACTTCTGAGCATTGTTGTCTTCTTGTAAAACACTGGTCCACACAGGGTACAAACAATGCCTTAGATTTATTCTTGTAGAACTCCTGACTGCACTCCAGCATCTGTGCAAGTGTTATCAGATCCTTTTCATCAGCCCACTGTTATATCCTGACCATCCTGTTCAGTAACTTATGAAATACCTTCTGTTATGTTATGGGCTTTCTTCTCAGTTTGCTGAATGTGACCTAGAAATCACTGCATTACTTCTAGTATTCTGCCATTTACAATAATGTAATGAATGATTTCACAGATTTGACGTATGAGCGACATATCCAGAGCTCTTTCAAGGATGATAAAATAATACTTAGAATTTTTTTATGTCATTAATATATTTTTCTTGACAATTCTGGCCATAAGTGTGACATATTCAGTTTGTGCAGTTGGGGATATATTGCTTGCAAATATTTTGCCCGACTGTGAGTGAGCTGATTATTCTTAGTTTGCTCAAGTTTTCCCTTAATGCGGCGTCGTATTCACATAACAGCCTAATAAGTTGTAGAAAATTTCCTCTGTTTTCTGCCAGCATGTGCTCTCTGTGGCACCAAAATGAAAGATTTAGTTCAACCGAAAATATCTCTCCATTGTCATTCTTCAGTCTTATATGCAATCTGGGTAATATGTTTTTATTGGTAATTAGTCGTTTTTTTAAGGTTTTCCATTTTTCAAAACGGGGGTTTGATGTTTCTCCTACATTTCAGTGTTATAAACTTTCAGAC
This sequence comes from Schistocerca piceifrons, assembly GCF_021461385.2. Lineage (NCBI taxonomy): Eukaryota > Metazoa > Arthropoda > Insecta > Orthoptera > Acrididae > Schistocerca > Schistocerca piceifrons. The sequence continues at coordinate 564,846,188 of NC_060149.1, forward strand.
TAGTTCTCACCAAGCTTAAAACTAGTAACAAATTTAAATGTATTGTTCAAATTTGCGTCTATGGTAAAGTGCCTACAGCAATAACTACGTACACTATGGTTTTTATTTGGGTACGTGATGCAGGTTCTCGGAATTTTCTCAGCATTTCGCTGATTGATATAAAACCCGTCTGATGTCAACTGTCGGTTAGCGAATTTCATCTTATTCTTATCGCCTTGACTGTTCACTGAAACCGTTGTCCTATCTTTGTTTTGAAATACTTCACACACTGCTTTAATTAAATCAGCCCTTAGATGTTCTGGAAAAGAAAAAAAAGCCGCTGGCAGATATTTTAAAATAAAATGTAACTACTTATTTCAGTGGTTTCTTCTTCACTCACACCCTCTTCATCTGGTGCACTGTTCTCCAAGCTATTTTCATTCACATGACAATTATGTAGGGAGCTACAGGATTTTCTACATTTCCTTTCAGTTCTTCAGTTTCTTCGTAAATATCCTCTCTAACTGATGCTTCACTTTTGTTACATTTGTAAGGCTATTCGTTGTCTACAAATTCAGTCTCGAGCAGTTAATTTTACATTTTCTTTCGTGTCCTTTTTGGTGCGGTTTTTTGAATACTTGATGATGCAATAAATTGGTCAACAAATTTCAACATGGAGCTCACCACCGACGGGTCTTACAAAATTTTCGCCCTTTGTTCTCTTATGTGCTGTGTTACACTTGGACGATATCGTTTCATGTTTGTGTATATATTTTTAATTATATACCTACCAAAAGAAATAAATTTTGTCTGAAATTTTATTTATTTTGGTCAGTAACAAGATTTGATCTTTGATAAAATGAAGCCGGTCAGGGTGGCCGAGCGGTTCTAGGCGCTACAGTCTGGAACCGTGTGACCACTATGGTCGCAGGTTCGAATCCTGCCTCGGGCATGAGATGTGTGTGATGTCCTTGGGTTAGCTAGGTTAAAGTAGTTCTAAGTTCTAGGGGACTGATGACCTTAGAAGTTAAGTCCCATAGTGCTCAGAGCCATTTGAATCATTTGATAAAATGAAATAATTATAACGACTCTAAATTCCTTGTATACAAACAACATCTGCATAGTAGAACTTAATGAAAACGAAATTATTATGTGTGAAATAAACAAATTCTAGCTTTGTAGGCAAACAGGGTCTCACCTTTATAGCACAAAACATTTTGTAGCATTAGAATATTTTAGTTCGCTAAACATGTTATGTATACAACGCTGGACAGCTTTTTACGCAGTCTTCCGATGCAAGTAGCAGACTATGGTGAACGCTAGTTAACGTTTGTGCCGGGGCAGATGTGGATGTCTCTTTATTTTCTGCAATGCTGGCCCAGTTTTCCTCGTGTTTCTGTTGCTCCTCCTCCTGCTGTTGAGCTGGTACTTCTGTTCCTCTACTCACCGTAAACAGCTTCATTCTCTCTAATAACAAGAGATCTGCCGCTAGTATCAATTTTCTCATAACGTTTTCCATATCCTGATTTTAAGCTTGTTGAGAAACACCAGTCTTCGTGTCCTTTTACTGTTGTTCATTTTCCAAATGACAAAGGAGTTTAATGCTAAGACGTTTAAAAATTAGACCACAGCAACGGCTCATGTGCTTACTTTGAGCTTCACGCTCTACTTGTTGTATAGATGTCCGCACATCTCCAATCCACCCTTTGTGTCCCTTCATGTGTGTTGCCATCACTTTGCATTGCATGTCTTACAACTAAACAGTGAGACTTTCTCGTAATCTGGAACACCATACGCATTAGCCTCGTAAAACCAAACAAACATTAACCGAGGATCTTTGTATCCATTGGGAAGTAAGTCAGCAGGGATTTCTCGTTCATTAGTGCATAATTTCCCCACTATAGCTTCAAGAAGATCAAGGTTCTGTCAAGTGGTACACTAGTATGCCAGTTATCTATGTGTTTTGTACATGGTTCCGCGTAGTCAGCGCATACACAACTTTCCCACTGGAGTGCGCCCCGCCAAGCACAACAGCGCAGGCGTAGCGCTCGTCCGTCTCTGCACTACGAGATGGGGCTGCCATACAGACGGACCAAATTCTGCTTCCGCCGATCCGCGTATTACTATGTAACGCAGCCAATGAGATTGCTGCTAACGTAGAACCTTTTCTTCTCGCGGATCACACTCACGCAGTGATACATGAAGTGCGAGGCATTATAACGAGTGTACAGACCTCCGATTAGTCAGTCTGCATTTGTCTGCACCAGTGTGTACCAGTCTGCATTAGTCTGTATCAGTCTGTACGAGTTTTACATTTGTCTGTACCAGTCTATAGTCAGGTTTCAGTCTGCGCCTAATAAGATTACCGTATTCCTGTACATAGCCATGAAGATAAATGTATAGACACTTTTGCCAAGTATCAGAGATATGTGTGAGAACAAGATTAACGTACCAATACCGAAGGAACTTCAAATTGTCAATTGTAAATAGCATCCAGAACCAAGTTAAGTAACTTTTACGCTTGTTATTATTTTAATAAATGTGTGTGGAAATTAATCAAGTTCTGTTTAAAGTTGGTCACGATCAATCTGCTACTCTAAGCGTGCAAGTGGCATTTCTGTCATCTGACCTGACGATAAGGCCACGAGACATATTGCTGACACTCGCCTACTTTGTTAGAGCGACAAGTCAAGTAATCTGATGGTGTGTGTACTGAAGGTCTTACAGTACGCACACCACACTATGGTTATATTTTTTCCCCGACACTTTTATGTGAACACCTGAAACACAATTAGACTCCCTGAACGAACCATCAGACTGCATTCCTGCATACGGCTCAAAAGTGTCAGGCAGCTTTTTCTATGTTCTACTAATGCAACCATTTTTTTCCAAATTTCTATAGATTTTTAGAAAATACTGCTTAAACATACAAAATGGAATGAGATACTCATCAGCTGTCAGATATTCTGTAGAAGAATATACTTTCATGCTTTTGTTTCCTAGAAGTGTCATAAATTCAGAAAGGGCAAACAAGAGGCAGATTTCTTGAACTAACAATCACATATTTAATGTGTAAATACCGAGGGACTCCGCTAGTTGACCTCACAGTTCCATTAAAAAACCCATCCATATTGTATTTTCTTGCGCCTTTTAATGTCTTGTTACACAATAGAGTATCATACTGGTAGCTGCTGGTTTATTCTAGATAATGTTTACGGCTGGATCCTACTTTCGCACATCTGAGAACTTAATCACCCTAGTTTCAGGTAAATGTATGACAATAATATTTTGCTTTCTAGCAAGGCCTCTTTGACTGTTTGGCAGCTTGTTTCACTATGTTTTATAGTTTAGATCGGAAAAAAACAACCATTATTCACAGTGGCACCTTCAACACCATAAGAAGCAGTAATAATTTATTTTAATATGTATCGTTACACTTTTTAAAAGCTTATAATGTTTAGGCTCAGAGAAACACCTCACAAATTCATTATCATGAACATTTCGCGAAGTAATTCCTCAAGAATTTTCGGGGGCGTTGCATTAAGAAACAGGAACCCCTTGTCAGCTTGCTTACCTCTAAGAAGAGAAGAAAAGCGATATACAAGAAAATATTCACACATAAGTTCAGTTATTTTAGCACAAATGAAAAAAATATATTAATCTACCTTCTGGAGCTATAGGTTGTGGAAGAAAACGCTCACTTCCATCAGGCTACTCACGCTAACTGAAGACTGCGAACACCCGCGTCGAATGAGGCACATAATATTGTCAGTTTAACGTGAGACGATAATACCACCATTATCTCCAATTACACTATTTCAGACATTTAGACAGTAAATGAAAATTAACTGTTTTCTTGACAAGCTATTTTAGCCGTGAAATGAGCGCATGCAGAGAGTTCAATCCCAGTCTGTTAGCTCTCTAGTTGCTCGCCCACTCCCGGAAGAGTGAGGAGGTGAGGAGTGAAGCGACGAAAAAAAAAATTTTTTTTTACAACTCGTGCCATGGGACCTAATAAGTTTTGTCACGTCCATGGAGCTGGTACCCGGTGCGGACCACACCCCACGAACGCACTCCCCCCACCCCTTCCTATAACACTGATCCCTCCACGGAAACTTTGTTTTTCGCCGTGGCCTCTTCGATGTATAGCTTGAAGTACGGGCGAAAGACTATATCCGTTGCTTACACTCATTTTATGGCGATAAATTCGTTCTTGGCCTTTCACGGGTATTGTAACATCTTGCTTCTTGCACTGTCTGATCAAAAGTGTGTGGACACATAGTACTGGACAATATTATGATGTGTGCCCTACTTTCGTCTGGTAGGACGCATTCAGTGAGTTGTCTGCATATCTGTACATGAATGACAGTCCATTTATCCTCAAAAGAGGAAACCAGAGCAGGTAGTGAAGTTGGAGGCTGGTATCTGGAGCTAAGTCGATGTTCCAACTCATCCCAAATGTGACCCATTAGATTCAGTTCAAAATTAAGGGCAGGATAGTCCGTTTCGGGAGTGTTACTGTCCATAAACCCTAGTCTCACAAATGTTACTTTACAACAGGAGCCACTGTCGTTCTGGCACAAATAGTCATTGCATCCGAACTGTTTCTCTATTGCACGCAGTATGTAATGTTGCTGGATATGTTCACTACCTTCTGTATTTATCGTATGTTTAAGTGAAATAAGGTGAACACATACTGACCACGGAAAACACCCCCATACAGTAACACCACCTACTCTGAACTTGACTGTTGGCACTACACACGATGATAGGTAACGTTCTCCAGGCATTCACCATATCAAAAACGCTTCCATTCTAGTGTCAAAAGGTAGAGCGTGATTCATTGTTCCAAATCATTCGTTTCAAGTCACGCTCTGTCCAGTCGAGTTGCTCTTTACACTAGCTCAAGTGTCACTTGACTAAAAAAACTGTGTGTCGTATGAGAAGTTGCTTGGCTGCTGTATCCCATTCTTTTTAACTCCCTATGTAAGACGTGTATATTTCTATTGTTTATTGTCAAATCACAATTTATGAAAGATGTTTATATTTTATTAATAGGATTAAGTAGGAATAATTAATACTTGTCATGTTGGAAATAATTGTGGTAGCAAGGAATGTCTGCACCAAAGTATTGTTGACAAGAGAGACCGCAAATTGATATAATTTTAAAAAGGGCGGGAGGGACCGCTTGTGGATGCATTTTAAGAAAAGAGCAGGAAAGACCGCGCATTGATACATTTTGTAATGGTAGCAGGGATTGTCTGCACCAGAAAGCATTGTTGGCAGGAGAAACGGCACTTCAGCGTTCGTAGGAAGTCAGTAGTAAGCGAGAAGTGAAGCGAATCGGTAGCAGGTCTGAAGCGAGAGGTTGAGAGGAGCGATGTGCCTGCCAGCCACTAGCTATGATTTACAAGAGATTATAAACGGATGTACAGAGACATCAGCTAACTATTATAATAAGAGGAACTAATATTATTGAGTTAATATTTTGGAGAAACTCAAGACTACTGAAGGTATTTTTGCGCATTGCTTGTTGTAAGATTATTGTAAAACATAAGTCTCATTTGAACATTCGTAAAATCATTTCATTCAGAATATAATTAACTTTTGCCAGCAATATTTCATTTCTAATTATAATCCATCTCAAAAACCATCAAAATTTTTATTATTGTCAAGATAAAGTTTAACTATGAATTACGTAACTTCAGTCAAATTAATTAAAGAATAACGTCAGCTTTGGTAATAAATACAGCCACTTATTATGAAAGCCCACCAGCAGTTAATAGAGTATAGTAAAACAGAGTAAGTAAATTCATGTCGCAGTTCGATGTAGCAGTCAGATGGCGATCCAGTAACAGCAAAAAGAAAAAAAAAAAGGTAAGGAACAGTTTTGGGTTATTGCAGATAACGACTGAGGGCCACGACGACGACACATTCTATGTTTCGTCGAAATAATCAGAAAATCACTTTTAATAAGCAGCAATTAAATTTGTACGCGAAGTTAGAGAAAGAGAATAAATTTCAAAGGGAAGATTTCATTTGTTATTATTAAGCAAGAGAAAGAAATCCTAAGAAAAGGGTTCATAGTTTGTTGTAAAAGGGAAGGTTATCAATAACACAAGAGGTATAGAGGAGACGGAAAGGTTTCACCTACGCACAGTTATTGTGCTAGACTGCTAACACTTCGTAACTCACGAGTGATTCTGTTTTCATGCGATTTTTTCAAACCACCATCCGCAATTTTAACCGTCCTTATCGGCCAGTGCCCGGTCTTGATTAAGCTGTGGTTCATCCTTCGCGCTTCCACTTCATAATCACATGATGCAACACATCTTTTCGCAAAACATTGTTGAGAAAGTATAGCGAACATGCATTTGCGACACAGTGCAGGACGTTTTACAGCCACGAATGCACATCCTACGGAAGGGTCTCGAGAACGAGAGAAACCAAGATACTTACAGAAGCACACATTTGTTTTCTCCGGATAAATTTCATCATTTGCTGGTCTGATGTGTTTGACACAAAGGTCAATGAGACCATTTTGAATTTCCCATCCTTTTATAGGTAAGGCAATATGCCAGATTTTTTTTAATCCTACCAATTTTGAATTTCCCGCCATTTTGTATGTAAGGCGGACATATACATCAGTGTAGACTGTGCTCGAACTGGCCCAGCCACACTAGTGTAATGTTTCAAAAATTTACATTGATAATTAATCGAAAATTTATCGTCTATTGATTGCACTAATCACTAGTGTATTTTCAGTTTGTTGACTAGTATAATGGAATATTTATCGCCTATTGATTAGGCTGCTCAACAAGAATCTTTACTGTAATCACGTCATTAAATATACACATACTTCGTAAAGGTTTGTGTCAAAGGAACTCAAGATATTAGCACAGGACCTTCAGCGTTAGGAATGTCACCAACACTTTTCAGCAAAATGTGAAAAGAAAGCAGATATTCCCACAACACGCTTTCTAAGTAATCTGACTGCGATTATTTAGTAAGCAATACGATAATATAATGTTTCCCGTCAGCGAACACTTTTAAACCATCTCGCAGCGCACTCTACCGGTCCAAACACTTTGCAAGCGCTATCCTCAACGGTAGGTTTTGCATAAGCGTATATCATCTGAAGTGTTAGATGGGTATATCTGGGTAGACAGTAAAGGTGCTTACGCAACCATTTCTACGCATAAGCTTTCATATTCCGATAGTTCACAAAACTGTTAAGACCTAATGGATCGGCTGAATAAAACACTCTTAGCGCAGTGATATACACTATATTACCTTAACGATGTGTCCCATATGAAGTAAGAGCTACACTAAGGTTTGAAAATACAATCAAACTTTGTGGTGAGGTCTTACGGAACCAAACCGCTGAGGTCGTAGATCACTAAGCTTTCACACTACTTAATCTAACTTAAAGTAACTTACTCAGTGGACAACACACACACACACACCCATGCCCGAGCAAGGATTCGAACCCCGACGGGGGGAGCCGGACGGCTAGCACGCACTGCTAAATACAGCGAGCCATATCCCATGTATAGTATCAGTTTTGTGCGAGGGAAACACAAGTACTCGGCGTGATTACCTAAAATTCACTGAAGAGCTAAAGAAACTGGTACACCTGCCTAATATCATGTAGGGTCCCCGCTAGCACGCAAAAGTGCCGCAACACATCATGACATGGACTCAAATAACGTCTGCAGTAGTGCTGTAGGGAAATTACACCATGAATCCTGCAGGACTGTCCATAAATCCGTAAGAATAAGAGGGGGTGGAAATCTGTTCTGAACTGCGAGTTGATTTACCAGCCGAAGTTTTTAACTCAGAAGAGTGTATCTGGAGCCACTCTGCAGCAATTCTGGACGTGTGAGGCGTCGCATTGTCCTGCTGCAATTGCCCAAGTCCGTCGGGATGCTAAATAGACATGAACGGATGCAGGTCATCAGACAGGATGCTTATGTACTTGTCACCTGTCAGAGTCGTATCCAGACGTATTAGGGACTCATATTACTCCAACTGCACACACCCTAAACATTACAGAGGCTCCACCAGGTTGAACAGTCCCCTGCTGATACGCAGGGTCCATGGTTTCATGAGGCTGTCTACAGACCTGTACAAGTCCACCCTCTCGATACAATTTGAAACGAGACTCGTCCGACCAGGCAACATATTTCCAGAAATCAACAGTCCAATGTCGGTGTTGAAGGGTCCAGGCGAGACTTCGTGTTGTGCAGTCATCAAGGGTACACGAGTGGGCCTTCGGCTCGGAAAGCCCATATCGATGATGTTGCGTTGAATGTTGATGCCCCAGCACTGAAATCTGCAGTAATTTGCAGAAGGATTGTCCTCTGCCACGTTGAACGATTCTCTTCAGTCGTCGCTGGTCCCATTCTTGCAGGATCTTTTTCCGGCCGCAGTGATATCGGAGTTATGATGTTTTACCGAATTCCTGATATTTACGATACACTCGTGAAATGGTCGTACGGGGAAATCCGCACTTTATCGCTACCCCGAAGATGCTGTGTCCCATCGCTCGTGCGCCGACTATAACGCCACGTTCAAACTCATTTCAATCTTTACAACCTTCCATTGTAGCAGCAGTAACCGATCTAACAACTACGCCAGACACTCGTCTTACATAGATGGTTCCGATCGCAGCGCCGTATTCCGCTTGTTTAGGTATCTCCGTATTTGAATACGCATGCCTATATCGGTTTCTTTGGAGCTTCAGTGTATCTTCTCCATAATACGAGCTTGCTACCACCTTTATTTTGTATTGACTGTCACAATGCGGATTTTGAGGCTTTTGAATAGCATAGTATAGTAATTAAAAGATAAACTATACTCCCACTTATATTCACTGATGATATTGAGAGACTGAGGAAGATTGGCATGCTTACACAGTGCCACAAGTTGGGCACTAAATTTCGAGGCGAGATGGATTTCTAGACCCCAGAACACTCAATTATTGGAGTGCGATGAAATAGCTGTACTAAGTGAGGTTGTTAAAGGATATGGATAAAATACTGGTCTTGTTCTCCATCACTGTTCTACAGAAACTAATGGCTTATGCGTTTCCCTACCATTTTACATTTAAGTAGCAGTGTGTTGCCATTGTAATTGGTTCAAATGGCTCTGAGCACTATGGGACTCAACTGCTGAGGTCATTAGTCCCCTAGTACTTAGAACTAGTTAAACCTAACTAACCTAAGGACATCACAAACATCCATGCCCGAGGCAGGATTCGAACCTGCGACCGTAGCGGTCTTGCGGTTCCAGACTGCAGCGCCTTTAACCGCACGGCCACTTCGGCCGGCCGCCATTGTAATTGCCCGAGCGTAGCGGGAGGTAGCTCACTGCCGCAAAAGCCACTTACGGTAATATGCTGGCGTGGCACTGAATCACGTCACTCACATAAGCGCCGCAGGGAGTCTTTTGGTCGGCGACAAGCTGGTTACCGAAACCAGCGACACTTCCGTAAATGCCGTGCGTGAAATTTGTGGGAGCCACGCTGCAACAATCCCACTTTGGCTGATATAAATACTGGCTGTCTCGCTAGGCTGGTGATCAGATCGAATTGGCCAGTCGTCAGGTCGTTGTCCGCTATAGTGTTGGCTGTTCCACCGTCATTCTGACTGGTCTGCCTGCCAGCTAAGTCCAGCTGCAGCTCGGATGGAGCTAGGGTAAAACTAACTCTCTTATAGCCACCGAGATACTGGGTGCTCGCCATTGCAAGCCAGATGCCAGTCCAGTCTTTGTACCTGTATGAGTCCGCTGCCTCAAACGGGACGACTGTCAGCCTGCCAATTTCACCTAAGATCGAGCTGTTCGTGCCACCTCGCACCGCAGCTGAGCCAGAAATGCCGGCAGCCTGATTTGGTCGACGTCAGAGGTCCCTTTGCCGCTGTGGTGAGCTAGATGCGGCAACAGCCAGCTGTGTCACCACTATGCTTCGTGTAACGACATTCGAGAGCAAAACGTATGCCGACCAGTGCCCGCTTCACAACGAAGTGCCATTTAACTCATCCCGACGCACTAGTCTCCACCAGAAAACACCCATTCCTGTTATAAGGGGTGTTGGAAACAGGATGGGTAGAAGTGCTACCGTCATCCTCGACACACTCGGGAGTAAGTAGCAGCACCTGTATTTTGTAACTATTCGAGGGTTCCGCTCGTAACTTGTTCCAGGTCTTGTGTACATCCATTTCGTGATGTCCTACGTCCCCTTTCTGATGTGCTAGTGATGTATCTTGAATATGTTAGGAATATGTTTGTTTGTGGTACCTGGGAGGCATAAAACGAGTGAACCGATCAAACGTGTAAATTTCCAGAAGATGTGTCTCATGTAACGACTTACATGAGGTGGTACATTGGTCATGCCGGCGAAGAGAGCATTATGCGGGGAAACAAGAGTAGAATGACTGACTGAGATTTGGCATATCATGAATACCTGGTCAGTTTAGGCGAATGTAAATGCACTGTAGCGCCAAAGGAACTGGTACAGGCATGCGTATTCAATTACAGAGATAGGTAAACAAGCAGAATACGGCGTCGCGATCGGCAACACCTATATAAGACAAATGTCTGACGCAGTTGTTAGATCGGTTACTTCTGCTACAATGGAAGGTTGTCCAGATCTAAGGGAGTTTCAAGGTGGTGTTATAGTCGGCGCACGAACTATGGGACACAGCTTCTTCGAGGTAGCGACAAAGTGGGAATTTTCCCGCACAACCAGTTCACGAGTGTATCGTAAATATCAGGAATCCGGTGGAACATCAAATCTCCGACATCGCTGCGGCCGGAAATGAATCCTGAAAGAATGTGACCAACGACGACTGAAGAGAATCGTTCAACGTGACAGAATTACAATCCTTCCGAAAATTGCTGGAGATATGAATGCTGGGCCATCAACAAGTGTCAGCGTGCGAACCAGTCAACGAAACATCACTTATATGGGCTTTCATATCCGAAGGACCCCTCGTGTACCCTTGATGACAGCACAGCACCAAGACTTATGCCTCGCTTGGGAACGTTAACACCGACACTGGACTGTCGATGACTGGAAACATGTTGCCTGGTCAAACGAGTCTCGTTTCAAATTGTATCGAGCAGACGGATGTGTATGGGTATGGAGACAACTTCATGAACCCGTGATCTCTGCATATCAGCAGGGGACTGTTCAACCTGGTGGAGCCTCTGTAATGGTGAGGGGTGTGTGCAGTTGGAGTGATATGTTCCCCAGATACGTCTAGATACGACTCTGACAGGTGACAAGTACATAAGCATCCTGTCTGATGACCTACATCCATTCATGTCTAATTAGCATGCCGACGGACTTGGGTTATTCCAGCAGGACAATGCGGCGCCCCACACGTCCAGAAATGCTACAGAGTGGCTCCAAATACACTCTTCTGCGTTAAAAACTTCCGGCGGTAACCAAACTCCCCAGACATGAACATTATAGAGCAAGTCTGGGATGCCTTGCAACGTGCTGTTCAGAAAAGATTTCCATCCCCTCGTAACTCTTACGAATTTATGGACAGCCCTGCATGATTCATGGCGTCAATTCCTTCCATCACTACCTCAAATATTGAAATTACAATGAAATCCAGACCATTAGCTGCTTACAGGCGTTGATAAATGTCAACGGGAACAGTTGAAAACGTGTGTCCCGACCGCACACTCGAACCCGTGATCTCGTGCTTAAATGGCAGATGCTCTTTCCGACTCAGCCATCGAGGACACAGATGATGCTGCGACTGCAGGGACGTCTCTCTGGCACACTCCCCCTGAGACCAACACTTCCAGCTTGATGTCCACACACTACATTTGTAGTGCCCTTGCCCACTATACTCATCACTCGCAACAGTGACTCTGCCAATTCCTATAAGAGTTTGAGCAATGTGCTCTCTATAGCATTCGAATTTATCTAAGTAATTTTAAATGGAGTCGACCATAGAACCTGTTAATAATAAGCTTGCATGCAACTGTGTGCTAACAGTTGTGACTATTGATGAAAATAATAATCCATTGTTCTATGCAAATCACGTTGCTAAAATTTTGGAATACAAAGATAGTAAACAAAGCTGTTAAAAATACTGATAAGGATGATAACAATATTTTAGAAAATCTGTTGAGTGAGGGAGATGTCTACAAGTCAGTACCTTCGAATATATAAAAATTCTGTATTTATCAATGAACCAGGCCTGTGTTCACTAATTTTTAAATCACAAAAATGAAAAAAGATTTATTGGATGCAATTAAAACCTATAGCGTAGAGTATGTATTTTAAAATATAATGATCCACTAGTTTAACTGCTTTTGTAAATGATAATCACTGGAATAATTTTTTTTTTTTTTTTTTTTTTGGTTCAGTGTAAGTTAGAGCCCCGATAATTTGCCAGGGTTCAACTATTAGGATAGATTAAATGTTATGAAAATGTATATTTTCAGATGACTAAACATTTAGCTGCTTTAATTTTGTCACTGGATAGCAAAGTATAATCAAAGGTGAAGTTATTCATTAATAGAGCTGTCACCACAGCTTTTTCCGCAAAGTATGCATCCTTCAGACATAAAGTAAAAGAAACAAAATTATGTATTTTTACATTTGAGACTTCGAAAAATTAAATACGTCAGTAATTTATAGTGCTTCTCCAATTTTTTTCGTAAAATTGTCAAAATAACTTCAAAAGAGTGTGACATAAAAGCAAAAATCTGTAGGTAATGTGTATGAATTATAAGTACATAATTCTCGTATACAGGTATCTTTTGAAATAAAACAGTTCATGGATGAAGAACTGGACTCTTATTTTGAGTATGTGGCATTTTATTTCATTGCAGAAACCCTGAATCCGAATTTCCGTAGCTTCTCTAACCCAAAAGAGACATTCCTCAAAGAAATACCACTAACGGAGCCTACGACGTTTTATTCGATACATTTGTGCAATAAAAATTTCTGTAATAATCTTCCTGTCCCTAACACAGCACAACTTTGAAGCAAAAAACTGTAACAGAGAAGTACGCATAATGGTACAGTTTACGCTAGTTGAACTGCCATAATTGTTATGAACGGCAGATCAACTTGCAAAATTCATTTCATAAAACTTCATCGACCGCCACACTGAATAATACATCAGTGGAAAGTAGTAGATGAAAGTAGCGAAAGGCAAAGGTTCCGAGTTCGAGTCTCGGTCGGGCACACAGTTTTAATCTGCCAGGAAGTTTCATATCAACGCACACTCCGCTGCAGAGTGAAAATCTCATTCTGGAAACATCCCGCAGGCTGTGGCTAAGCCATGTCTCCGCAGTATCCTTTCTTTCAGGAGTGCTAGTTCTGCAAGGTTCGCAGAAGAGCTTCTGTAAAGTTTGGAAGGTAGGAGACGAGATACTAGCAGAAATAAAGCTGTGAGGACCGGGCGTGAGTCGTACTTCGGTAGCTCAGATGGTAGAGCACTTGCCCGCGAAAGGCAAATGTCCCGAGTTCGAGTCTTGGTCGGGCACACAGTTTTAATCTGCCAGGAAGTTTCAGATGAAAGTCATATACATCATGAAGCACTTTGCATCTACGTCGCACGTCTGCACATGAGTTCTTGCAGCAATTAACCGACTCAGAGAAGCACCCGCTTCCACGATGTGTAATTCCAACACATTAAACGAAAGCGTCGTTTTCGACGCTTGCTTAGTTTTGCGTTCGCCACACTGTAGCTCGCGAGGCGAAAAGCGCAAACCTCATTTACTTGACGCGCGCGTCTGCTGGTAAACAAAATTACTACGTTAACCTGCGAAGCACCGAGTGTTACTGTTTGTGGCTTGCATAATGCAAGCTGATAGTGTTTTACTGCGGCCTGTGAACTTCACTGCAACCTGCGTGGAATCTGCGTGAGAAATGCGCGGCACTTTGGACTGACTTTCATTACGGAAAATAATTCACGCCTAACTGCTTACCTCGGCGCGGTTGCGCTATCTCTGGACTGTTGACACCGTTAAACTACGTTTATAACTTGAGCGCTATTTCAGCTCTTCAGATTTTACGCGCGTCGAGTCCATCTCGGCCGGCATACTTCCAGACATTCCGCAAAGCACTGACACTTTCCTTCTCTGGGTAAATCCTTACACAATCCACCACCTCCACATCAGCCCCTCCTCGTACGCGGTTCTGACACATTTATATTAAGTATCTTTTCTCCATTTATTTTCCATTTTTTGAAACATAAACAATGTAATAGAGTTCCTAGTGATCCAGTGTTACGTAATATTACGCGTGTTCAGAGAGTGTGGCCTACACTCTGGAGTACGTTTTCTCATCCTAGTAGGAAAAAATGTTGACGGAAGACTTCATAATACTTTTGTCGATAGCAAGTATATCCTTTATCAATACGGCACTCGGTTCAGTCATTATGAATTTTGTTTTCTTCTTAAAACAGGATACAGCTCAGAAATTATTTTTCTTGCATTTGGTTTTATATCTGAATCATATGAGATGTGTTGTGTGCGGTGAGCATGTTCATGAAGTGCGTAACCGTATGCTGTAAAAATGGTACACGGAAATTGTATTAACAAAAGCTACTGGTAACTTAAGTGTGGTCTATATATTCCGTCATAGCAAAACCGTTATTTAGTCACTTTGTCTCGTTAGAAATGGTAGAACGATGTTCGCAGTAATTTCCAGATACAATTGCAGGAAAAACATCTGGTGGCAGATATTTATGGTTTAACTTTTATGTGCCTAATAAAGTTACTGGTCCAAGAAAAAGGAATATGGGAAATAAAGTTCACAAGATTCGTGTTATGGTCGACAGTTTCGAAGCAGCTCTCCACGTTAGTGTAACATGTGCAAGTTTCTATATCTCTAGATAACTGTTGCACCTTAATCCATTTGAATCTGCTGTATTGAAGCCTACATCTCTCTCAAAAATTTTTACCGTTCATGATTCCCTCCACTCCAAAACTGAATGTTCATTGTTGCTTCAGAATGTTTCTTATCAACCAATCCCTTATTTTAGTGGAGTTGTGCCAGTCACTTATTTCCCCTAAGTTGATTCAGTATAAACTCGTTGTTTATCCCATCAACTCGTCTCATCTTTGGCATTCTCCCGTCTCAACAAACTTGAAAAAACTGTAACATACGACAGTCAACCGGTATTAATCCGTGGTTCGAGGTTTCACATTTCACTTTTCGGTCCATAAATTCCTTTACTATCGGCACGTTATTATCGACATTTAGTTTTATGTCTTCTGCTTTTCTGTTGACGCTGCTTTCAGTTCCTTATTATCTGTACTCCAAAGTACTTTTCGAAAAAACTATCATTTCAGTATCTCAAGATAAATGTTACCGAAGAATGTGGAAGAAAAGGCTGTTGAAAATCACAGGAAACGGCCATTGACAGCATAACGCCAGAAGAAAAGACATGACGTCATGAATTACGTTTATCTAGTTATTTATCTGAATAATCCTTTTGCAGCGTACGATAGATTAACCTTTGTTCTGCTTCTTTCTGTTAAGGTTTCGTTGCTTCCAGACTTTCTCTATCCTTCGAGAGGGTCGTTCCTTTTCTTCCTGGGTCCACCTTCTTCCTTTTGCCGACCTTTTTCTTTTCTGAAATCATACCTTTTGCGTTGCTTCTCTAAAAAAGTATTCTGTTACCTGTTATGTCCATTCTAATTTCAGTGCTTTTCTTGTCTTTGTTAATTTCGATGGAACATATGGGTCTGCATTTGTAGTTGTTTAGTAAGTTGAAGATCTCCTTGGTTAGTCCGTTACTATCCATTCGGTATAAGTGCCCACAAACTATAGTCTGCTAACCCTCGTTATATCAATTAACATTTATATTTTCAAATAGAACTCTGTGTTTGATTTTAATTTGTATTGAACATTACTATTACTTCTACGTCCCATTACTTTCCTTGGAATTATTCTTTTAACTTTTTTGAGCATTTCAAGATCCCCAAATCTTGTTAGTCTAAGTGTTCTGCTTCAGTCCTTCAGGCCTTACAACTGTTTGATAGTGTCTTAGTTTTGTGTTCCAGGACAAAGTTTTTTAGTTATACATGTTCTATTGTCATTTGGAATACTCTTTCCGTTTTATGTGCTCTAGTTTCTACAGCTATGTTTTCCTTTGTGTTGCTTGTTATCCATTCTCCTAGGTACTTAAAACAGTTCGTTTTAGATATTGTGTTGTTATGAATTTGAATATTTGGAAAGGCATCATTGATATTTGTCATGAAATGTGTTTTCCCAAATGAAATTTTTAGTCCTATTTTGTCTGCTTGTTTCTGTATTCCTGTGGTTTGTTCTATGGGACTATCCAGTAAGTCAGTCATTAAGCTAGAAAATCAATGGTGATTTAATTTGTGTTTCTTCCCAGTTGAATACCGTTAGTATTGACGGATTTTCTCCGTTCTTTCTCTGCCTTCTCTAATGCGCAGTTAAAAAGCAGTGGTGATAAACCATCTCGCTGACTTACTCCTGATTTCATTTGAAAAGCTTTTCACTGTTCCCTTATAAATTTGGCTTTTGATGTCGTGTTTGATGAATTACCTTTAATTATTTCTGTTGTTCTTTTGTCGAGTCTGACCACCTTTATAATCCTGATTAGTGCATTTATATCAATTGAGTCATAAGTCGATCCACACAGCCTTGTTGACGAATACAAGTAAACAAGATAAGTAAGAAATAGAAAAACTGCAGCCAGCAGTGCGTTTACTTTATGTGAAAAATGTCAGTGACCGAACAGGCAAACACTTTCTCCGGGTTGGGATGCAGCCTGTCTTCTATAGTGGTTGCAGGATGCAGGACGTGCTAGGCTTTACTAAGGACAAGGTGCATTACCCACTGCAGGCGGGTACAAGGTGGAGTGCAAATATAGAGAGGCATGCATCGGTGAGGCAGGCAGGCCAATAGCAACGCGCATTCTGGAACACGAGGGCTCTATTTGTCTATGGCAACACAACAAATCTGCAGTGGCGGAACATCAGCAAGATTGCGGAAAAGAAGTAAAATTAATCGAACCTGTGTGTTGGCCAAGGGAAACGCAGAATCAGAGAGACCATCGAAATACTTGAACACCCTAAGAACAAGAATAGAGAAGATGTACTCCAGCTTGCCCCATCTTGGCTGACAGCAATCAGAGCCCAACAGACCGCAATGTCAACACGAGGCGCGATCACTATCGGTGAGTAATTGCCGCCGCGCAGCCGACGTCCAACATTTGGTAAAGAAGGCCGCGCGGGGTAGCCGTGTGGTCTGAGGCGCCTTGTACGGTCCACGCGCCTCCCACCGTTGGAGGTTTGAGTCCTCCCTCGCGCATGGGTGTGTGTGTCGTCCTTAGCGTAAGTTAGTTTAAGTTAGATTAAGATGTGTGTAACTTAGGGACCGATGACCTCAACAGTTTCGTCCCATAAGACCTTGCCACAAATTTCCAATTTTTTTTGGTAAACAGGAGCCAACTTCTCATTCGACTGTGACCACCAATCATGGCACATAATACAGGATCCAATAGACAACAGAATTTAAGCTCTCCTTCCACAGCAGTAACCTATTAAAATAAAGTTCACTCTCCTTCTTCTTTAAGTGACCAATGTCATGAACTATCTTTCCAAAATTATGACTTAATGGCATCCACAGTGAACAGTAATTACAACTTGTAAGGGACACTGCATAGCTAGAACGCACCAGTAGACCCAGAAGAAGGCCGCTGCAACCGTGGCCGAAACGTTGGTTTTCTCCTGCAGGAGTTTTATACTATGTGACGCGGTACCATTCCCAGAAAACCGTTATGTCGACAGACTGTAGCTGCTTTTTGTCCAAATTTCATTAACGACATCTGTTAGACATATAATAATGTTGTCACTAGATTGTTTCCAAAATTCAGCAACTACACTGTCTTCTCCTGATGCTTTGTTACCTCAAGTGGTTTTATAATTTTTCTGATTTCCTCTATTGTTGGTGGGGTTAAGTCTGGTTTTATTTGGACTGCGTTATAAAAAGGAACTTAATGTTTTGCTGGTTAGCGGTAGTGTAGTTCTTTGTGTCATTCTTTGACATCGTCCGCAATTATTCTACAGTTCTCACTGTAAACTTGGTTGCGTGTATTTTTTTACACTATTATTTGATGTTTAATAAAAGTTCTTTGTGTCATTCTGCTTAAAATGTGTCTCAGCTGACGTTAGTTGATCCTTTATAAGTTTTACTCTGACCTTTTTGGAACCTTTTGACGCAAGTTTCCTTCTACAAAACTATCAGTTTTATTTTCACTCTAGATGTTACAAGCTTTATTTTCATTATAAATCATCCAAGCTTGTTGTCGCTTCAGAATCATCATTTCACCAAGCATATTTCCATTTCTTTCGAAGAGGAATCGTTTCCTCTGCAGTGTCAGTAGTGTCTTTTAGAAGTAGCTCCCAAAACGTAGGTATTATTATCCTTCGAACTACATTTTGTAATCGTCTCCTCGGGATAACTCCTGTATGTCAAACATTTTAGGTTTTAATTTGTTCTTTTTCCTAAATATTGTACTAATCAAGAAATTAGTGATAGGTAGGTAGCGGTCTGTCCGAACATGAGCTCTTGGTAACTTTTACGCTGAGTACCTCCACTGCAGAGTGTCTACTTATGGCAATGTGATCGAGTTGTTTTTCACCGAAAATCGGATTTGGTGATTCCTATGTAGTGTGTTTTCTAGGAAGTTTTCTGAAGAAGTAGATTTTAGTACCATGTTATGCTGTCTGCCAGACTTAAGAGCATCCTCCATTTGTGTTTGTTATTTTATGTGCAGGGTATTTTCCTACTATTGATCTGTGCTGCCGCTCTTTGCTAATTTGTGCATTAAAATCTCCAAGTAATGCTTTCCGATGGAATGTGATACATGGTGTTTGGCATATTTTGCCAAAAATATTCTGTATTGTTCTTTATGTGTTCTGTTTTCTCAAATGATGGTGAATTTGTATTTAAAACACTGTAAACTTTGCTTGGTGATTTGAATGTTCGTGTGGAAAGTCTTTCATTAGTTGTTTTAAACTTTGTTATTGAGATTAATTTGTTTTTGTTTATAATGAAATCTGTTCCAAATTGGTGTACATTCTTCATAACACTTTTTCCTAAATTTCCCATACCTATTATTAATACTTCTGAATGGAATGTGTCCATCAGTAAATCATGTTTCTTGCAGTGTTGTTATCATTATATTTCTTCCATTTAGAAAGATTATTCCCCTCCATGAACCAAGGACCTTGCCGTTGGTGGGGAGGCTTGCGTGCCTCAGCGATACAGATAGCATTACCTCAGGTGCAACCAAAAAAGGGGGGCGGTTATGTGTTGAGAGACCAGACAAACGTGTGGTTCCTGAAAAGGGACAGCATCCTTTTCAGTAGTTGCATGGGCACCAGTCTGGATGATTGACTGATCTGGCCTTGTAACATTAGCCGAAACGGTCTTGCTGTGATGGTACTGCGAACGGCTGAGAGCAATGGGAAACTACAGCCATAATTTTTCCGAAGGGCATGCAGCTTTACTGTATGGTTAAATGATGATGGTATCCTCTTGGGTAAAATATTCCGGAGGTAAAATAGTCCCCCATTCGGATCTCTGGGCGAAGACTACTCAGGAGGACGTCGTTATCGGGAGAAAGAAAACTGGCATTCTACGGATGGGAGCGTGGAAGGTTAGATCCCTTTATCAGGCAGGTAGTTCAGTAAATTTAAAAAGGAAAATGGATAAGTTAAAGTTAGATATAGTGGGAATTAGTGAAGTTCGGTGGCAGGTTGGTTGGTTGGTTTGGGGAAGGAGACCAGACAGCGTGGTCATCGGTCTCATCGGATTAGGGAAGGATGGGGAAGGAAGTCGGCCGTGCCCTTTCAGAGGAACCATCCCGGCATTTGCCTGGATTGATTTAGGGAAATCACGGAAAACCTAAATCAGGACGGCCGGACGCGGGATTGAACCGTCGTCCTTCCGAATGTGAATCCAGTGTCTAACCACTGCGCCACCTCGCTCGGTCGGTGGCAGGAAGAACACGACTTCTGGTGAGGTGAATACACGGTTATAAATACAAAATCAAATAGGGGAAATACAGGAGTAAGTTTAATAATGCATACAAAAATAGGAACGCGGGTAAGCTACTACGAACAGCACAGTGAACGCGTTAGTGTAGCCAAGATAGACACGAAGCCCATGCCTACTACAGTAGTACAAGTTTATATGCCAACTAGCTCCGCAGATGACGAAGAGACTGAAGAAATGAACGATGAGATAAAGGAAATTATTCAGATTCTGAAGGGAGACGAAAATTTAATAGCCATGGGGGATTGGAATTCGATAGTAGGAAAAGGAAGATTTGGAAAAGTAGTGGGTGAATATGGAATGGGGTAAGGAAAGAAAGAGGAAGCCGCCTGGTCGAATTTTGCACAGAGCATTACTTAATTAGAGCTAACACTTGGCTTAAGAATCATGAATGAAGATTATATACGTGGAAGAGGCCTGGAGACACTGGAAGGGTTCAGATAGGTTACATAATGCTAATACAGAGATTTAGGAACCTGGTTTGAAATTGTAAGATACTTCCAGGGGCACATGTGGACTCTCACGACAATTTGTTGGTTATGAGCTGTAGATTAAAACTGAAGAAACTGGAAAAAGGTGGGAATTTAAGGTGTTGAGACCTGGATAAATTGAAAGAACCAGGGGTTGTAGAGAGTTCAGAGAAAGAATTAGGGGACGGGGGAAAGGAAAACAGTAGAAGAAGGACGGGTAGCTTTGAGAGATAAAATAGTCAAGACAGCAGAGGATCAAGTAGGTAGAAAGACGAGGGACAGTAGAAATCCTTGGGTATCAGAAGAGATATTGAATTTAATTCATGAAAGGAGAAAATATAAAAATGCAATAAATGAAACAGGCAAAAAGGAGTACAAATGTCTCAAAAACGAGATCGATAGCAAGTGCAAAATGGCTAAGCAGGGATGGCTACAGGACAAATGTATGTATGTAGAGGCACATAGTATTAGGCGTAAGATATACAGGATGTTACAAAAAGGAACGGCCAAACTTTCAGCAAACATTCCTCACTCACAAATAAAGAAAATACGTTATGTGGACATGTGTCCGGAAATGATGCTTAATTTCCATGTTAGAGCTCATTTTAGTTTCGTCAGTATGTACTGCACTTCCTCGATTCACAGCTAGCTGGCCCAATTGAAGGAAGGTAATGTTGACTTCGGTGCTAGTGTTGACATGCGACTCATTGCTCTACAGTACGTAGCATCAACAGGTTAGTGTTCATCACGAACGTGGTTTTGCAGTCAGTGCTATGTTTACAAATGCGGAGTTGGCAGATGCCTATTTGATATATGGATTAGCACGGGGCAATAGCCGTGGCGCGGTACGTTTGTATCGAGACAGATTTCCAGAACGAAGGTGTCCCTACAGGAAGCGGTTCGAAGCAATTGATCGGCGTCTTAGGGAGCACAGATCATTCCAGCCTATGACTCGCGACTGGGGAAGACCTAGAACGACGAGGACACCTGCAATGGACGAGGCAATTCTTCGTGCAGTTGACGATAACCCTAATGTCAGCGTCAGAGAAGTTGCTGCTGTACAAGGTAACGTTGACCACGTCACTGTATGGAGAGTGCTACGGGAAAACCAGTTGTTTCCGTACCATGTACAGCGTGTGCAGCCACTATCAGCAGCTGATTGGCCTCCACGGGTACACTTCTGAGAATGGTTCATGTGTCAATCCTCATTTCAGTGCAAATGTTCTCTTTACGGATGAGGCTTCATTCCAACGTGATCAAATTGTGAATTTTCACAATCAACATGTGTGGGCTGACGAGAACCCGCACGCAATTGTGCAATCTCGTCATCAACCAGATTTTCTGCGAACGTTTGGGCAGGCATTGTTGGTGATGTCTTGATTGGGCCCATGTTCTTCCACCTACGCTCAATGGAGCACGTTATCATGATTTCATACGGGATACTTTACCTGTGCTGCTAGAACATGTGCCTTTACAAGTACGACACAACATGTGGCTCATGCACGACGGAGCTCCTGCACAGTTCAGTCGAAGTGTTCGTACGCTTCTCAACAACAGATTCGGTGACCGATGGATTGGTAGAGGCGGACCAATTTTATGGCCTCCACGCTCTCCTGACCTCAACCCTCTTGACTTTCATTTAAGGGGGCATTTGAAAGCTCTTGTCTACGCAACACCGGTACCAAATGTAGAGACTTTTCGTGCTCGTATTGTGGACGGCTGTGATACAATATGCCATTCTCCAGGGTTGCATCAGCGCATCAGGTATTTCATGCGACGGAGGGTGGATGCATGTATCCTCGCTAACGGAGGACATTTTGAACATTTCCTGTAAGAAAGTGTTTGAAGTCACGCTGGTACGTTCTGTTGCTGTGTGTTTCCATTCCATGATTAATGTGATTTGAAGAGAAGCAATAAAATGAGCTCTAACATGGAAAGTAAGCTTTTCCGGACACCTGTCCACATAACATATTATCTTTCTTTGTGTGTGAAGAATGTTTCCTGAAAGTTTGGCCGTACCTTTGTGTAACACCCTGTATACTACCTACAGGAAAATTAAAAGAGTCCTTTGGAGGAAAGAGAACGGCCTGTATGTATATCAAGAGCTCACATGGAAAACCAGTTCTAAGAAAGAAGGGAAATCAGAAATGTGGAAGGAGTATGCAGAGGGGTTATGCAAGGGCGATGTACTTGAGGGCAATACTCTGGAAATGGAAGTGGATGTAGATGAAGATGAAATGGGAGATATGATATTGTGTCAAGAGTTTGACAGAGTACTGAAAGACCTAAGTTAAAACACGGCTGGGAGTAGACAACATTCCGTTAGAGCTACTGATAGCACTGGGAGAGCCAGCCATAACAAAACTCTTACATCTGGTGAGCAACATGTATGAGACAGGCGAAGTACCTCAAGAGGAATATAGCAGGTATGGCAAAAACGCAGGAATAAAGAGAGCTCTGAGGACCGACCACAAGCAGAGAGAAGAGAGACCGGATGAAGACGAAGCAATGGGCTGTGTGTTCTTGCCATACGCGGGTCCTCCAACGGCCAACATCGCGAGAATTCTCAAGAAGCGTAAAGTGAAGACCGTTTTCCGCGCAGCGGGAAAAATCAAAGATATTCTCGGTTCAACCAAGGATCCCCTAGGTCTGACGATATCTGGTGTGTTCAAAATCGGATGCCAATAACGGATGCAATATATAGGACAGACGCAGCATTGCACCTCACAGCGCCGCAATGAACACATCAGGCATGTATGCTTGGGTCATACCAACATGTCTCCTGTGGCGGAACATAGTATTGACCAGAAGCACACCTTCGATTTCGAGGGCACAAAGAATATATGCAGTACAAACGGATTGTGGGACTCAGTAATCGCAGAGTCCATAGAAATACGGCAACATGACTATCTAATCAACTGCGACAGTGGCTACCATCTCAGCACAGCCTGGGAGCCTGCAATCAGGAAAATCAGAGAAGAACGTTCCGTTCCACCAAGGGCCGCGGACGGAGCAGACAGAGACGGACGCCGGGACACGAACCCCGCGGTCGCGTCCCCCACTCTACCACCACCGGCCGCTCCACGCGCATCGGTCGACTCTGCGGGTGCGTGATTGGCCGGCGGCGGGAAGCGGAGAGCGGTGCAGCAGAGATATCAGCCCACACCGAAGATATCCCGACACTTCACCTGAAGATGATGGAGACGCATTCCACCGAATCGTTGCTACGAGACGACGACGCTACTCAGCTGACAACCCGTGAAGACTTCATATCAGCCTACTTTCCATTTCCTTAGAAATGGGACACTGGATGCTGCCTGTGGGAAAGTCTCTTACGAAGTGCATATCCATTGTTGATTACTTGTGAAGGTAGAGGAACAAATCGACTAAAAATATTACTCAGGATTGTTCGCTCTAAGGAATATATTTGCAGTCGCACCTATGGTAAACAGACGCAGACCACTCTGCCGCTTGTTGGAAATCAAATAATTGTGGATTGTTTTTTGTGTTACTTCATCCGCAAGGTACGCCGTTCCATGATCCAGTCTTTCCGCCTTCACAGCCATTGAAGTCTTCACTGCAGTCCTAACATGCGGCCGACACAGGGGGCTGTCAACTGGGCCAGGTGAGACCTGCTTTATTTACGAGGTTGTTACGCTTTTCCCTCCTCCTTCCTCACCACTTGCACAATGAGATCCGGGTACTTTGACTGGCACAGCAGATTTTACTAAGTGTGTTATTAACATACTATACCATAGATACTCAAATAGGCCGAGCGGTTCTAGGCGCTTCAGTCTGGAACCGTGCGACCGCTACGGTCGCAGGTTCGAATCCTGCCTCGGGCATGGATGTGTGTGATGTCCTTAGGTTAGTTTAAGTAGCTCTACGTTTTAGGGGACTGTTGACCTCAGATGTTGAGTCCCATAGAGCTCAGAGCCATTTTGATACTCATATTTGTATGATATCCATACATATTTTAAAAATGGATGTACGTGTTAATGGATGAATGTTCCAAATCTCCTCCTAAACCACTCCAGCGACTGCAACCAAACTACATACATATATTACTTACTGTCTGGGAAGAAACGTTGTGGGGTAAGAACGACCCATCTATCGAAGAGTTGGTGGTAGTGGCGATAAAGCGGTGTAGCTCACAACGAGCGATACCCATAATTTACTCACCCAGTATTTAAGCATAAGAGCACTTAGTGACTTGCAAAGATCTTGAGGCATGATTTCAAATGTGTAAAATACTTTACTTGCTTATACCCTCCACAAAATAGTGAAAGGAGAAAAGTTGGCAGCTTAATACATTTTCACTGTTCATGTAGTAAAACTACCGAATGAAGAATGACATTTTGATTTATTTCTTCTTTACTGCTAACCGTATTCGTGACACATTGCGCAGAAAGTATTGCCATAGACGACTAAATGTACCAGAAAATTTATTTCACTTTACCGCAACTAGTTCAAGAGATATGACGTCACAAACATTGAGATG
Organism: Schistocerca piceifrons; assembly: GCF_021461385.2. Lineage (NCBI taxonomy): Eukaryota > Metazoa > Arthropoda > Insecta > Orthoptera > Acrididae > Schistocerca > Schistocerca piceifrons. Next base: position 564,871,212 of record NC_060149.1, read on the forward strand.
CTTGAAAAACTGCCACATCATGCAAGATTTTTAGATTTACTTCGTTCCTACTAATCGCATTCGCAACATTTTTCTCAGACATTATTAACATATGCCGCTGAATGTACCTTTAGAAAAACATGACAGGACAACATATAGTTCATGAACTATAACGTCAAATACCGATATGCGCGGAGAACTGTCGCATCATGTATGGCGTATTAATTTATTACCTCTTGACCACTGACTCTATTCGAAACACATTTCTCAGATAGTATCCAAATATGCGGATAAATGTAACTAGAAAAACATGTTACTGTACGACACATAGTTCAGTAGAAATGACGTCATAAACACTGAGATGCGTGAAAAACTGCCGCATCGTGAAAGACCTTTAAATTTATTACTTCGTTGCTACTAGGTCAATTGGCAACACATTTCGCAGACGGTAGCCACATATACCATTGGATATACCTGCAAAATTGTATCACTGTAAGACATGTAGCTCAAAAAATATGACGTCTCAAGCATAGAGCTGCGTGAAGATGGAACTGCAAGTCGAAATTCGCTAGGGATACTGGTGAAATATGTCTACAAATACGTGTGAAATTGGTTTATATATGTAAAATATATTGAATATGTGCGAACGCGTGCAAAGCCACAGGTAAAAAGCTCATTTTGAACCCCTGGGAGGATTTCAGCCAAATTTTGTAGACATTAGTTATGATCTGCAAAGAAATACTGTGAGGGTGAGAACCACCAGCGCCTTATTAGGATGAGCGTGATAACGTGAGAGCGAAGGGGGAGGAGGAGATGGATAGACAGCTCGAGAGAAGGAGACGATTGACACAGGGAGGGGGAAGGAGTGGATGGAAAGAGAGAGGAGGACGGAGAGACGGGTGAAAGGGAGGTGGACAGGGAAAGGAAAGAGGAGATGGACGGCAACAGGGGAGGAAGAGATAGCCAGGGAGAGGGGAGTAGGAGGAGAAGGATAGTGAAAAGAGGAGGGGCTACAAACAGAGAAACGAAGAGGAAGAGATGGACAGAGAAGGGGGGAGGAGGAGAGGAACAGCGAAACGAGAGTGGAGGTGGTGAACGGGTAGATGGGGGAGGAGGAATGGTCAGAATGAGGTGAAAGGAGGAGAGGGATTGATAAAAGATTGGAATAATTACGTACCCGCAGTACTCAGCTAATACAAATATAATCGTAACACGTCATTCTACCGCAGCGTTTATAAATGGCCCACTTCATGGCAGACGTGATTTTATAGGACAACAAACCATCTGTTAATTGCAGAAAATAATTTCAGTTCCCTGTTTCATGCCATTTGTCTGGTGATTAAGTAAGGTTATGATATTTAAAAGAAGCAGTGTTCTGCTTGAATACACCACAAAATATTTATTACATCAAAGAGGATTTTCCACGTTTGTTTACACTAACTTCTACATTTCTTGATCATACATACAAGCTATTACGACAGTTGTCTTATGACTACGCCTAACTTAATGTTGCTCATGGGCGTGAGTGTTAGTGAAACGAATACTTATGAGCCTTAATTTCCTTAATTTGTTCTTCCTGTGCCGGTGGCTCACAAGCAAGGAATGTGTGGCTCGAGTGATGTCGTAAAGTCTGCCTCATCTGAAACGCAGCCTGCGTACAATATAGTTACTAAAATATCTATTAGGATACATTTTGCACAAAAAATTGCTTGTGTCTCTTATAAAAATAAGTAACTGTATGTAACTCTGATTTGCTCACTATATTGGAGATCTCTTGCATGAGAGCATTTCAACAAACCGCCTTCTTTTAATTATATTTTTGTCTCGGTGTACTGTTCAAATATATCAGAACATCGTGTAACTAGTGGTAAGGCGTCCAATTTGGTTTCAGTCTTGCCGGAATATTAAGTGCTGGCGACTGCATTAGTGTCTTACTTAACTGGGCGTGAGCTTACTGGGTTACTGCAGCATATGGCACTCCATAGAGTACCAAATTAGGGCTGCTTCCTTCGCTGGTTGCTATTTACGACTTGTCTGTAACTGAAGCAGTTCACAAAAAATATTTTTTTTCAATGATACAAGCAGAATTCTAGCAGATTTAAGGAATGAACTGGACTGGGTACTGTAACTCTGTATTAGGACCGCTTCTTTGCGTCGTAATAGTAGTAATTTCATAATCCTCAGTGTTTTGGTGCAAGTCTTTCAATTGGACGTCACTTCGGCTACTTACACGTCTTTGAACTATCGCAGTAATCCAACCGGGGTAGGGCACATACTGTTCCACGCAAAACTCTGAGCACGTGTCGTTCCTGATGAATCTTCACATCAATGAGAGTTGAAGGTTAGGGATTCGAAACCGGGACTTCTTGGCTTCCATGCTGCCCGTTACCACCAGCCCATAAGGAATGATATCTAGTATAAATTAATTTCTTTAATTGTAGAGCATTTCTATAAAGCGTTTTTTTGTTATGATTCAAGAATAAGAGTAACAAATCGGGTCATCAGTTCATGAAGCAAATTACGGGAAATGATTCTTCTGTCACTTTTTATTACAACGGTTTCTTACTATAAAATGAAAAGAGCAGTTTTGTGTAAGCTCTACTCCTCATTAGAAAACGCTATAGAACATACACACCGGCCGGTGTGGCCGTGCGGTTCTAGGCGCTTCAGTTTGGAACCGCGTGACCGCTACGGTCGCAGGTTCGAATCCTGCCTCGGGTATGGATGTGTGTGATGTCCTTAGGTTAGTTAGGTTTAAGTGGTTCTAAGTTCTAGGGGCTGATGACCACAGATGTTAAGTCCCATAGTGCTCAGAGCCATTTGAACCATTTTTAGAACATACACAATAATGCGCTTTTCATCTATACGTATAAAAAATCATGTTCCGGTGAACTAACTCTCGAGTCTGTGACACTCGGTGACTCTAAATTCCTTCCTTGGTGACTTCAGATTTCTTCCAGTGGTAATACAATTAGCGTTGCTGAAGGGGTAAATTGTGAGGATTAAAAGTGAACGGTAAGCCTTTGCAGAAGGTACGTAATCACATTCACCTGAAGTAGGTGAACGCAACAAACTTTACGATTTTTAAAACTGTTCTCAGTCAGAACTAGTGATGCACCGAAACATTTTTACTTCACGTACTTTCAAATATGTTCAGATGTGTGTGAAATCCTATGGGACTAAACTGCTAAGGTCATCAGTCCCTAAGCTTACACACTACTTAACCTAAATTATCCTAAGGACAAACACACACACCCATGCACGAGGGAGGACTCGAACCTCCGTCGGGACCAGCCGCACAGTCCATGACTGCAGCGCCTCAGACCACTCGGCTAATCCCGCACGGCATGTACTTTCCTATTTGGCATCCTCCGCAGCTGAAAAGTAGCGCATCTGACGGCCATGCAGAGGACCCGCTTTCGTGTATTCTTTGTCCTTTATTTCCGGGGTGATTTGTTTGCGGGGAGTACTGGAAGAAACGCTGTTAGCGACACACCACACGTTTTAAAACAGACGTTGATGGCTTTTATCACGGGAATGTCGTTGCCTTCATTGCAGGAATAATTTATCCGTTATTTATAAATTTATTTTTCTTGTTGTGTTGATATGCTGCCAGCCATCCCTAGACATTCTTTTTACATGTGAATTTGCTGCATGCGAAGTACATGCGCTACGGAGCAGTGATACTTAAAACCTATACATACTATAAAAATGTTTATTTGAGACGTTCCACATCTTCTTCTAAACTGTGTGTTGTCCAGGACTCTGTATTAGGACCGCTTCTTTGCGTCGTAATAGTAGTAATTTCATGATCTTCAGATTTTTGGTGCAAGTCTTTCAATTGGACGTCACTTCGGCTACTTACACGTCATTGAACTATCGCAGTAACCCAATTGGGGTAGGGGACATTTCAACCAAACTTGATACACACATATCACTTAGCGTATCGAAGGATAAGAACGACCTACCTCTCAAAGGTATGAGGAATGGAGGTAAAAATTTAGTATAGCCAACTACTTGCAAATACCAAGACTTTATTCATCCTGTATCTGAGAATGAGAGCACTTAGTGACTGCAACAAACATTAAACGTGATTTCAAACCTTAAGAAATTTCTTCTCGCTGTCAACCTACACAAAATAATGAAAGGAAAATAAAATTATCGCTTACTACATTTTCGCTGTTCATGCAGTAAAACTACAGTGTCAGACATTATAATAATTTATTACTTCTCTACTAATGACCGTATTCGCGATACTTTTTGCAGACAGTATTCACAAATACCAACGAATGTACCTGGAAAGTGATATCACAGTACGATGCACAGTACAGGAGATACGAAATCTTAAATACTGAGATGCGTGAGGACTGCAGCATCACGCAAGACGTTTAAATTGATTTATTGCTGCTGCTAACTTTATTCACATCACGTTTCACAGACAGTATCCACATATACCGCTGAATGTACCAATAAAATTATATCATCGTATGACACAAACTTCAGGAGATGTAACGCCATAAAAGTAGAGCTGCGAGAAAACAAAACGGCAGGGCGAATTTCGCTAGAGATACAGGTGAACTATGTATACAGGATCTCGATGACTTTGATGGAATCTGGCCTTATCCTGGGGCCTTGTTTCCGTTTAGGTCATTCAAGTTCTTTTTCCAGCAGTATATCTCCCATCTTATCTTCATCTACCTCCTCTTTCCTTTCCCCTATATTGTTTTCAAGACTGTTTCCTTTGTATAGCCCTTCTATGAAATTCGTCCGGGTTTTAGTACCAGCGCCCTTAATATCCATACAGTCGCTTCTCTTACTCAAAAGGTTTACATGATTATCCTTTATGCGGCATCTATCTTTCCCGTATTAGTGCATGTTTAAACGATTGTTTTTCTTCACTACACATTCATGATTTGGAATTTTTCTATTACTTTCCAGCTCGTTTCCTAGACACCAGTAATCCTTTTCACTGATTCGTTTATTTAATTTTTATATACTTTTTTTTCTTTTGCCAGTTAAATTCAGTATCTCCTGTGTTACCTAAGGATTACTACTGGGCCTTGATTTTTTATTGTTTTCTTATTTGCTACCTTCAGATTTTGATGTCTCAGAATTGCCCTTTCATCTTCAGTACAATTCTTGTCCCATTTTTCATTCACTCATTGCCTACTATTCCCTTTGAAACACTCAACAGACTCTAATTCTTTCAACTTTTCAGGTCCCATTAATTTTCCAACACCCTGCAATTTGTTTAGTTTTAATGTGGATTTCATCAGCAATAAATTATAGCCAGAGTCGAAGTCCGCTACTGGGTATGTTTCCCATTTGAAAATCAGATTTCGAAATCTCTGTGTTACCATTACGTAAAATATATGAATTCTTCTGGCGTCTCCAAATTTGCTCCTCGTACAAAATCAATTTTTGTGCCCTGTGCAGAACCGGTGGCCTCCCCTTTCTTTCCTCCAAATCCACGTTCTCTTAGTACTTTGCCTTTTATTACTCTCAAGTTCTTGTTCTCCATTACAATTAAATTTTCGTCTCCTCCTGAGTAGCTCCCACCTGAAAATCCGAAGAGGTACTGTATTACGTTCTTAATGTTTTACACAAGAGTATGCCATCGTCATTACGCCATACAGTAGAGCTTACGAATCCGGGAATGTATGTAAATACATAAAACGGCAACCAGTCACTTATTTGAATAGTTATTCATTATTCCATGAACCGGTTTTCGAACCCAATCAGGTTCATCTTCAGATGGTTTACTAGAAGTTACATCACCGTTTCCATCGTAATGCTGGGTGCTATCTCTGGGACAGGATGATGCTTTAATGTTCCGCCATGAGTATTGTTTAACGCTCGATATGGATGTAAAATTTTTAGTTTCGTAATTACTGTGACAATATGGTCGATTTTTTTCTGTTAGTGTCCATCTGACTGCGTCCATTTTGATGGCCACTTGGTACATCACTTCACACACTTTTATACATTCTGTATGCATCTACACTGTAATAGCGAAACTTTGCCAGCATACAGCATGTGCTATACAAACGTAGCTTGTTAGAAAGATCTTGACAAAAAGATATGACATAGTCCTACTTTGCTCAGAGATGTTATTCATTATTGTTTGCATGTATTAAAGTCAATATATGGGCAAATACTTTAATCAAGAGTGGCATTAACATGAATGCCCATGAATAAAATAATACAGAATTATAGTGCCTTGAATGAGATGCAGCTTTTTGTATGACTATGAACTTTATATTTCAATTTAAGACAGTAACAAAAATTCTAACAAACTGATGACTTATTTCTATTCTTATATTAACATGATGTGGAATATTAGTAAGGATGGAGTCTGTTTATTTTAGCTAAAGGTAAAATGTATAAAAGTTATAGTATTTGTAATGAACTGCAGCAGTTCATATGACCATGACATGTAAATTTAAAACAAACATAAAGTTTTATATGAGCTGCTGACTTATTCCTGTTCCTGCATTAAGATAATCTGGAATATTAGTGAGGGCAGATTCTGTTTGTTTCAGCTAGAGATAATATGTATAGAAATACTGATTCATGTTAACAATAGAAGGCTTCAGCATTTAGAAATATATTACAGGTTCTGTTCTGTGGCAGGATATTTATATTGCCACCAGTGTAGTTAGGTTGTAAGGAGCATGATAAGGGGGAGGGGGGTTTAGAGGAAGTGGGTTTTGGGTTTAGAGTAACGGGGGGGGGGGGGGGGGGGGGCTGGGAAGCTGTGTAGGGTTGGTTGACTGATTACTTTTTCTGAGCTAGGAAGTGTTCGAAGTTCTAAGGGAAAAATTTTTTTTCAGTTCAGTTTAGTCATTGAGTAAGTAGTCATCTGCTGTACTTCTATCCATAAGAATTTCAACTTCTTTAAGAAGCTTTGTTGACAAAATGGAGTATTTTGAGGTTTTGTTCTATGTGGTTTGCAGAATGACTGTGTTATGCAAGATGCAAGGCAAAGCTGGATTTGTTCAGGTTGTTAAGGAGTGCATCCATGTGTTCTTTAACTCATGTTGAGAAGCTTCTACCAGATTTTCCAATCTAGAAGCTTGGACATGAGTTGCAAATAAGCTTGTGTGAACCTGACTGTTGATACTGTTGTATAGTGCTTTTGGTGCTGTGTATGATTTTATTTTGTATTTTGTTGTTGGTGAAGAAGCTTATTTTTATATTGTATGTCATGAAGAATCCTCAGAACAATGATTAATCGTACGCTTCAAATCCCAATGGACACAAGTGAAATGCAAAAAGAAACAGAAATTATTGAATCAGTTGCCTCTAGCAATAGGTACAACCCTGCTATAATAGATAAACCAATCCATACAACAAAATTAAATCAACCAACTGCTGAACAACCAGCCACAAAGATTTCTCACAAAATCACCAGGTCGACAGTTTGGTGAGAAATCTTCCCTACGAAAGGCAGCATTATAAATGTGGTCTTCTCGTTTGTGGGAGGCTGAACAGCAGTTGGTTGATTTTATTTTGTTGTGTGGATTAGTTTATCTATTATAGCAGGTTCATGGTGTGGGTTCCTGTAGTCATGTCCTAGTTCATGAACCACGGGCAACGTATGAGTGGCCAAGTAAGTGGTCCCGACAGTCTGGATACCAGTTACTTTGGAATAAGGCTGGGCATCTCGGACATATTCTGAGTCGTGGTCACCGTTGTGCTCATACGGCAAAGACTACCAAATCCTCCGGTTAGTCCTTCAACCGTTAGGGGTAAAACTCAATGGAACTCAGGGCAAGTAAATCTAGCAACCTGCTTCCCTGGTACTTTAAATATGATGCTGGCAACAATCAGAGCAAAATGCCTCGGCCCTTTGGAGGTGACGGAGTCCCACCTCTAACTGACAAACCAGGGACTCCTAAGATACGACTTGGCAAACAAATGGTAATGAGATGGGGAGCTATTAATATCAATGGGGGCTACTCTGGGAAGAAAGTAGAGCTGGCAGAGGCTGCAAGTAAGATGGGGCTGGACGTTTTACCTGTTAGTGACATTCGGGTAAGGGGTGAGAAAGAAGAGGAAGTGGGAGAATACAAGGTCTACCTGTCAGGAGTCAAAGCAGGAATAGCACAATGGGGTGTAGGGCTTTACATCAGGAAAGAAATGGAACCCAGCTTAGTTGCAGTAAGGTATGTAAACGAACGACTGATGTGGATAGATTTGACAGTGTCTAGCAAGAAAATTAGGATTGTGTCAGTATATTCGCATTGTGAAGGGACAGATCAAGATAAGATGGATAGTTTTTATGAGGCACTCAGTGATGTAGTTGTTAGAGTAAAGGACATGGACAGTGTTCTGCTCATGGGTGATTTTAATGCCAGGATTGGAAATCGAACACAAGGGTATGAAAAGGTTATGGGTAAATTTGGAGAGGATATGGAGGCCAACAGGAACGGGAAACAACTCTTGGATTTCTGTGCCAGTATGGGCTTAGTAATCACAAACTCCTTTTTTAAACATAAGAATATTCACCGGTATACTTGGGAAGGCAGGGGAACCAGATCTGTCATTGACTATAAAATAACAGGTCAGGAATTCAGGAAGGCTGTGAGGGACACACGTGTACTCAGGGGATTCTTTGATGACAGTGATCATTATTTAATCTGCAATGAAATTGGGATTGTGAGGCCGAAAGTGCAGGACGTCAGGTCTATATGTAGGAGGATAAGAGTGGAGAAACTTCAGGATAAGGAAATCAGGCACAAGTACATAACAGCGATCTCAGAAAGGTACCAGTTAGTTGAATGTAGTCAATTACAGTCATTGGAGAAGGAATGGACAAGGTACAGGGACACAGTACTAGAAGTGGCTAAAGAATGTCTTGGAACAGTAGTGTGTAAAAGTAGGATGAAGCAAACAGCTTGGTGGAATGACACAGTCAAGGCAGCCTGTAAAAGGAAAAAGAAGGCGTATCAAAAATGGCTACATACTAGAACGCAGGTAGACAGAGAAAGTTATGTTGAAGAAAGAAACAAAGCCAAACAGATAATTGCAGCATCCAAGAAGAAATCTTGGGAAGACTTTGGAAACAGGTTGGAGACTATGGGTCAAGCTGCTGGAAAACCATTCTGGAGTGTAATTAGCAGTCTTCGAAAGGGAGGTAAGAAGGAAATGACAAGTATTTTGGACAGGTCAGGAAAACTGCTGGTGAATCCTGTGGATGCCTTGGGCAGATGGAGGGAATATTTTGAAGAGTTGCTCAATGTAGGTGAAAATACAATCAGCAATGTTTCAGATTTCGAGGTAAAATGGGAAAGGAATGATGATGGAAATAGGATCACATATGAGGAAGTGGAGAAAATGGTCAATAGATTGCAGTGCAATAAAGCAGCTGGGGTGGATGAAATTAAGTCGGAACTCATCAAATATAGTGGAATGTCAGGTCTTAAATGGCTATACAGGATAATTGAAATGGCCTGGGAGTCGGGACAGGTTCCATCAGACTGGACAAAAGCAGTAATCACACCAATCTTTAAACATGGAAACAGAAAAGATTGTAACAACTACAGAGGTATCTCTTTAATCAGCGTTGTGGGTAAAATCTTCTCAGGTATTATTGAAAGGAAAGTGCGAGTATTAGTTGAGGACCAATTGGATGAAAATCAGTGTGGGTTTAGGCCTCTTAGAGATTGTCAGAACCAGATCTTTAGCTTACGGCAAATAATGGAGAAGTGTTATGAGTGGAACAGGGAATTGTATCTATGCTTTATAATCTAGAACAGGCATATGACCGGGTTCCAAGGAGGAAGTTATTGTCTGTTCTACGAGATTATGGAATAGGAGGCAAACGTTTGCAAGCAATTAAAGGTCTTTACATGGATAGTCAGGCAGCAGTTAGAGTTGACGGTAAATTGAGTTCATGGTTCAGAGTAGTTTCAGGGGTAAGACAAGGCTGCAACCTGTCTCCATTGTTGTTCATATTATTTATGGATCACATGTTGATAACAATAGGCTGGCTGGGTGAGATTAAGATATGTGAACACAAAATAAGCAGTCTTGCATATGCGGATGACTTAGTTGTAATGGCAGATTCGATTGAAAATTTGCAAAGTAGTATTTCAGAGCTAGATCAGAAATGTAAGGACTATGGTATGAAGATTAGCATCTCCAAAACGAAAGTAATGTCAGTGGGAAAGAGATATAAATGGATTGAGTGCCAAATAGGAGGAACAAAGTTAGAACAGGTAGACGGTTTCAAGTACTTGGGATGCATATTCTCACAGAATGGCAACATAGTGAAAGAACTGGAAGCGAGATGTAGCAAAGCTAATGCAGTGAGCGCTCAGCTACGATCTACTCTCTTCTGCAAGAAGGAAGTCAGTACCAAGACTAAGTTATCTGTGCACCGTTCAATCTTTCGACCAACTTTGTTGTATGGGAGCGAAAGCTGGGTGGATTCAGGTTACCTTATCAACAAGGTTGAGGTTACGGATATGAAAGTAGCTAGGATGATTGCAGGTACTAGTAGATGGGAACAATGGCAGGAGGGTGTCCACAATGAGGAAATCAAAGAAAAACTGGGAATGAACTCTATAGATGTAGCAGTCAGGGCGAGCAGGCTTAGATGGTGGGGTCATGTTACACGCATGGGAGAAGCAAGGTTACCCAAGAGACTCATGGGTGCAGCAGTAGAGGGTAGGAGGAGTCGGGGTAGACCAGGGAGAAGGTACCTGGATTCGGTTAAGAATGACTTTGAAGAAATAGGTTTAACATCAGAAGAGGCACCAGTGTTAGCACTGAACAGGGGATCATGGAGGAATTTTGTAAGGGGGCTATGCTCCAGACTGAACGCTGAAAGGCATAATCAGTCTTAAATGATGATGATGATGATTATTATTATTATTATAGCAGGTTGGCGACTGCTTTAATAATTTCTGTTTCTTTTTTCTTTCACTTAGGATTTTAAGCATGCGATTAACCATTGCTCTGAAGAATGGTTTTTTGTGTTAGTCTGGACGGCAAGAGGAGTTATGTATTGTAATTACTTATTGGTGTTTGTTGGCTTTCTTAAATTTTGTTGTGAAGAATGCTTTTATTTTACTAATGGCTCTGAGCACCATGGCACTTAACATCTGAAGTCATCATCCCCTAGAACTTAGAACTACTTAAACCTAATCCATGCCCGAGGCAGGATACGAACCTGCGACTGTAGCCACACCGGCTGGCTGCTTTCTTGTGTTAGTCTGGATGGCAAGAGGCTTTATGTATTGTAATAACCGTGTTTGTTGGCTTTCTGAAATTTTGAAATTTATGCAATTCATTTTTATTTGAGATTGTTAAATCAAGATAGTTAATTCCTTCTGGTGTTTTTAAGAATTTAAATCCTATGCACCCATTCAGACCCTCGTTCATTCGTCAAATTCTGCGAGATGCGTTATGCGTTTAGTTATAAATCAAGCGAAACACTCGAACGAAACATTATAAACAACTTTTCCATACTATCACAGACTCCTGCTTAACACTTTTTGTTAGTCTCTCGTCGCATCAGGAAGAAAATAATGAGCAGGATGCGTGGAGACCGCAGGGGTGACGCGGGAGTAACGACGTCTCGGCCCACTATGAAAAGCACCACAACTATGCGAAATGAGTAACGCATGTGTGACAATAGAGTTCACGCCTGCCTGCAGGCTGGCTTCCCTCGTCGCGCCAAACAATCGACTCCTCATTAAGCAGTGGAGCAGGTTAGCTAACAAGAGCTCCCTCTCCACAGCTACCTCACTAATTACTTGCTTCCTGCAGGGGGAGGGGGTTCCTCGCAGCTCACTCTCCAGGGTCTTTCACGGTGCCCGATAGCTTCAGTGCATGGATATGAAGCGGACACATTATTTTGAGCACAACAATCTAATCATCTAATCAGTGAAATTCAGTCAATGTTTTGGAAGCAGAATTGATACCGTGCAATTGCTTAGTTTTCTATCACACTAGGTCTGTTAATACGATACGGCAGAGTATGTCATGATGTACTAAAGCTTATGGATCAAATATGCTCTACAGTAAGTGCAATTGGGAACGAAATTTTATTATTTGAAACGATTTAAACTGAAAACAAAATGGTCAGTCACAAATACTGAGCATTCATCGCCACGCTGTGACAGACGCCAAGCACACATGCACACACGAAAATAGTTACAGAGAGAGAGAGAGAGAGAGAGAGAGAGAGAGAGAGAGAGAGAGAGAGACTGTTTGAGAACAAATGAAGCAGTCCGATTACATACTAGGATACTGTTTACTATGGAGTGCCAGTGCACCTTTTTTAGTGAATTTGAACTGTGTCCATAAGCGGTGATAATTGCAGTAAAAGATGATCGTCTCGGTGGGAGTGGAATTTAATACAGACTTGTTCTTGTGTCGCTTGTGAAATATAACGTAAAATAAATGAGACTTTTGCTACTATTTTTTGTGATTCTCAGATGCGTTCTGTTAATGGTGGTGACCTTCAATGTAGGACCCATTTGAGCGCACATTGGTCTACGATCTTTCCTTCCACTACTCAAAACATCTTTGCATATTGTTTTCTTGAGGTTGCGAAGAACTCTATCGTTTTTGCTCTTCGGAGGAATACAAGAACATAACTGTAATAAACCGCTTTTCTGCTGCCATTGATTTTATAAATTTTGCTGCAGCTTTTTACAGCGTAAGGACACTATTAAATGTCCAAAAGAAAAGTTGTGCTGCAATACATCTCGACAGGTAGCTCCGTAGCAATGTCACTAGACTCGGTCTTTATGAGAATATTTCACATCTCATAAAATCTGCGTCCGGTCATTCACTTTTACGACGGTAAAAATGAATAGATAAGGAAAACTGTGCTCTGATGTGCAAGTCTTAGGTCAAAGAGCACTAATATGTCGACTGTTTTCATTTTTGCGTCAACAAAGTTTTTGCAATACATTTTCCAGATTGTAGCCTCCATCTACGAGTCGTGGTTGTGAAACGTTCGCAGGACACCAGTCGACTGCCAACACAATCGTGACACTGCGGTCGAAGGGATTTCCTGCCACTGTTTTCTTTAAGGCATAGAATTTGTTGACAGTCAAAAGGTACTACATTTAAGGAAAAGGATGAACGATGCAACAATTCGTGCTTCGTCGTATTTCCGCTGTTTATTAATTTCCAAAACAACTTTCATTGTTCAGATAAAATAAACTGCTCAAAATGATTGGTATTTACAATTTAGGGTTCTTAGGTCCCCGAGAAGATTTCAACGGAGCTGCACACTGTCTCTTTGATGGAAACTGGGAGAAATGTGTCGACGGAGACAGTACACAATCATCTAATGACGATCCTTTTCGGTCTTTGGGTCCCATTATGAATAACATTACAAACACACTAGCACCGTTCTGAGCGAAGGAAGTGGGCAAGGAAACAATCTAAATGGAACCTGGATCATTAACGTCGTGTTCTCTTCACTGACGAATGCAGATTTTTATGACACCAATGATGCCTGCACAGTTGTTTGGAGGTGGATTGCTGTTTTCTGACTTTAAACCAATTGAGCATGATTGGGACTATCTAAAGTGTGCATAGCGTTGTCCCGCAAGTCGTCCTTGCACAGTGGATGACCTCAGGAAGGCTGCCGTCGGAGAACAGGACATGCATGAGCAGTAGCGTTTCGACCAATGCGTGGACAACATGCCAGCCATGTTACAACACAAGTGATGAAAATACATCATGTCGAACATTACCCAGCACCATATTCTGATTTCTCATATTTTCCGAGATGTGTAATTTCGTAAAGACTATCTTTATTCGGATTTTTGTTTTGTTTTACATTAAAGTTTTCTTGTTTATTTTATAGAGCTTGTCCTTTCACTCAGTGCTCTCCTGGAATCAAAGACCGCAAGTACATTTTCTTTTTAGCAGTTTAACTTGCTTTGTAAGCTCATTGTTCCTCTCATGTACTTTCTCACGCAGTAGTCTGTAGTTTTCCAGTTAATGTTTCTAGAGGAATCGCTTAGCTGTCCTAAAAAATACTGCAACAAGTTTCCCCGCTTACGAAATTAACTTCGTCCTTTTTGGAGCAGAGCAATCGGCTTCCACTTGTTGCTTTATTTGCTGTTCTCATCTGGCATCAGATTACCTCATGCACACCAAGGGCTCTCCTGGTCTCCCGATCCTGGAAGGAAGAACGATTAGGGTTTCACGTGCTGCCAACCACTACGAAGGACCGTGTCGTTTGTATTCAGCAGTTTAGGGAATCCCTGGAAAATCGAAATATGGGTGGCGGGAAGAATTTGAAACTTCCGTCCTCCCGAATTCACTAGTAGGCATATGTAGTATAGGTTTCACACACTTTCAGACTGCAAAGTTCGGCCGCAGTGAGAAGTGGCACGATGCTTATATGCTGCGATATTAAACTGACCTTCGGCTCTCTACTTGTTATCGATGCATATCGATACATCTTGCGTAGATATTATGTTTGGAACTGCTGCCAACTCAAGTGATCTAACAGCTGTAGGACAATAGTAGCGCGGCGAACTCGTGTTGTGGCTGTCAACTGAAAAAGAAATAGTGTGAAGAATGTGTTGGAACATAAACGATTTTATGATATGCTTCCACATGATCTTGTTACTTCCGTGTGTAATTTATGCCATATTTGCTGATTATCTGTGTACAGTCATGCCTGAAGTGTCATCATTGTATTGCTGAGAGATAATGTGCCTCTTCTTACCTCGTTTCTTAACACAGGGACAAAATTACCCATCCTTCGTTCTCCACAAATCACACTGAGCTGAAACAGAAGCTTAATTTAGCAGCAACAGCTGATATCGACTTCTGTCGGTAAATACGGAATGGAATTATGTCATCTGAAACCATTGAGACTTAAAATAAAGGAAACATGTCTTAAAACAACATAGCCATTAGCCAAAACATGTACGCTTTCAATGCTGTAGACTTTAGTGTGTCTCAAAGTTTCATTCGTAGTGATGTAACAACAGTAAAGCCGTAGGTGTCCGCAAGAGGAAGCAAAAGGAGGCATTCGTCAGTTGCCCCCCACCCCCCTCCCCACCCCGCGGAACCTGGAGAACAGAGTTTTTATTCACATTTCGCCTGAATAACAGTCAGTTCTCTCTGATACAGTATACTTTTCGCCTCACGTATTCAGTTATTCATATCTCGAAACTGACCCTCTCATTTTCATAAGAATTGGCAATTCTAAAGTCTTGTCACCTCCATAGAAAATTTTGTGTAGACGCCCATGAGCATACCTAATAATAAGTAACAACATCGTATGGCTGTATCCCAGGATCGCTAACCAATTACCGACCGTGCGTTTCTTCTACTTGAGAATTAGGCGAATAATAGAGCATGAGGAAGTTTTTAAACGTTTCGTCATACAGATTCTTTTGGAAGAATGAAGAGTTACAAAATTATGTTCATGTAACCACGCTAACTTTACATGACAATAAATGTGACTTTTGTTTAATCCATTAAATATTAAAGTTAGAGGCCTACCAATTAAACAAACTATAAATAATCCGTTTCTAGTTGCCTTTTAAATGCTTTAAAACAAGTGTATTGCTCCAGAAGACGGGCCCGTTGCGAAAGAAAGAGGGGTGGACGTTGTGGGTGGAAATGTAAGTTTATATGTAGGGACCTAATTATCAAGACCACGGGGCTTGCTGTATGGAGGAAGGGAGAGGCCGCAAAGACGTCACCCTATAGTTTGATATACCTAAGTATAAAATTTTGCTTTAGGTTTATACTTCATTTCGGTAACAGTTCCAAAGTGAAGTCGATTCTCACTCTGATATGCCTTAAAACACGTAATGTTGACAGCATTTTCAAATTATGTTCATCCGGAAAATAGCAAAAATTGATAACGTAGCTATGAATATGAAATGGAATGAAATTAATGTCACAGCTCAAGCCCAAGTAGTTCACTGTGTACTGCCCGGTGCAGCGCCACCTGGTGTAAGCTAGTGTAGATTGGCAGTCACGGTGGCAAGCGTCACGAGAACTTCCTAATTATATGGACGAATTCTGAGCAGTACTAAAGTGTTGGCTGGGGGGAGGGGAGAGGGGGGGGGGGAGTGTAGAGGGGGCAGGCAAGAGTAGGGCGGACGGTGGGCGGGTGGCGTTGCTTCTTAAAAATAGTCACGTTAAGCGAATGCAGTACTCCTTAGCGTAGAAAATAAGAAACAGCAAGGTTACTTGACGCAAACATTTACGTATGGTGCTGGTAGATTACTTGAGTATTTGCTATATAAGCACGAAGAAAATGGGAAAGGTAAGTTAGGTGTCCACTTGTATCATTTAAATAGGGAAGGTTTTTTAATTTAAATTGTAAGTCAGTTGGTTACTTGTGAACAGTGGTACGGCCATCACATATTTTAATTTAAACCCACAAAACTTCCTAACAGTGGTGTAAGTCACAGGAACATAACTCGCCTCACCCCAATTACGCTATTCGGTATACCCGACGGAGCTGATGACTCAATGAAAAAACTAATCTGCTGACTGCCATACTAATACCTACAACGTTAATAGTTATCGCTTTTGCCGGCCGGAGTGGCCGAGCGGTTCTAGGCGCTGCAGTCTGGCACCGCGCGACCGCTACGGTCGCAGGTTCCAATCCTGCCTCGGGCATGGATGTGTGTGATGTCCTTAGGTTAGTTAGGCTTAAGGAGTTCTAAGTTCTAGGGGACTGATGACCACAGATTTTAGTCCCATAATGCTCAGAGCCATTTGAACCATTTTTGAACCTACTATTTACTTCAACATCAAACGGTTTAAATGGCTCTGAGCACTATGGGACTTAACATCTGAGGTCATCAGTCCTCTAGAACTTAGAACTACTTAAACCTAACCTACCTAAGGACATCACACACATCCATGCCCGAGGCAGGATTCGAACCTGCGACCGTAGCGGTCGCGCGGTTCCAAACTGTGGCGCCTACAACCGCTCGGCCACAACGGCCGGCACTTCAACCTCAATAAACGTTGTAATTTTCCTACTACTGATCTTTCATTTCCATCATTTGTATCAGAATATCCAGTAGATGGAGCCTGAGTTCCAGTTTTAAACGTTGATACACTTTACGACGGCTCGGCTCCTGATTTTTGCGAGAATGATATGAATGAACATCTTGTGTTTAGAACTAACCCCCCCCCCCCCCTCACCGAAACAAAAGGTTATCTACGGCCTGACTACAGTGCTCAAACTGCTGTTTCTGTGTAGATAATTAATTGTATCACTTTAAACGTTTCCTCAGTATCACAGGAACTACCTATTAATCTCTATGGCCCATAAATCCCAATTTATTTTACTCTTAATTCACGCAACAGTACTAGTTTTTTATGTTCTAATTTGACTGCGAAAGGAAATGTTAGTGAGAGAATCTGTGATTTGCAGTATTTATTCTTGAGCGTTAAATTCCATACTCACTGTGTTAAAAAGATGTTTCGTAATCCGTCTTATACCCTTGTAAAGAAGTTTTCTGGAGGATGCCAGTAACAAACTTCGTTTTAACTTCGACATACCGGCGAGCCCTTGTTGAGAGAGTCGCTCCTTTCATAGTGAGATCTTTTGGGAAGATGATTAAATTAAAGAAGAAACTCACAGTTAATAGTTTTGAGTAGCAAATTATTGTTATTGATTACTTTAAAATGGTTCAAATGGCTCTGAGCACTATGGGACTCAACTGCTGAGGTCATTAGTCCCCTAGAACTTAAAACTAGTTAAACCTAACTTACCTAAGGACATCACAAACATCCATGCCCAAGGCAGGATTCGAACCTGCGACCGTAGCGGTCTTGCGGTTCGATTGATTACTTTACTTTTTGGCACTAAACAGTACACAAAACTAGTACCGATTGCATAACCACGATTAATTATATTACGTATTTTTTAGAACGTGATCATCACTTCTGTATTTGTTTCCTTATTTTACTTTTAATACTTAAATCTATCGTACATTCTCGATATTTAGTTCCAAATCTTAGTTTACACATACTCTTACGTCATCCATCGTCGCTCATTCCACTGATACAGTCTGACTCAAACTATCTTAGCGTCCCATTCACCGGGTTCATTTACATGCTTCGCAAGCAGTGATTACGTGGACAGAACGCAGGGATTGCCAGCAGCAAAACATGTGTTTTTCACGTGATCGTCAGAGTAGTGCAACATTCTCCTGGACAAATCATTTTCTGTAGTGTGTTTGTAATCAAACGGCAACAGCAAAGGTACATTGAGCTCAGGGGCGAATTTAGGTAGAACTTTAATCATCTATGCATTATTAAAAATGTTAGGAGACATGTGAGATTTTCGAGGATATCACAAATGTCACCTCACATTTTTATAAATGCATAGATGATTAAAATTCTGGCTGATTGTATTTTCTCAGGCTCATAACTATCCGAAATCTGTCACTTTCGAGCCTATATGGCCACTAAAATTCACAACCACACGAACTGTTACCCCCAGTGTTTACATGAGCTGACAAATTCAAGTTCTGATTTATTGATGTCGTAGTCATTAGACGCTAAATGTAACTTTTTTTAAAGCGTACAATTTTATATCTATGAACATTAAAAGCAAGATGCCTACCTTACCTACACTTTAAAATAATATCGAGTTATCCTTCAATCATTATGTAACTCTTTTTCTGAAAGCATTTCACTATCGATAACTGCGTCGTCTGCAGAAGTATCTGAGGTTACTACTAATATTTTCTGCCACGTTATTAACACACGAAATGAAGAGTAATGACCCAAAATACTTTCCTGGTGCACATCTGAAGTTTTTCTACATCTGTCGATGACTCTCCATTTCAGACAATATTCTGTATCTTCCCTAAAAAGAAATCCTGAATATATTGAAAATTTTGTTTTATGTGCCACATAATCGCACTGTTATTAGTAAACGTTGGTGTGGTGGGGGGTCAGATGCTTTTCGGATGTCCAGAAATACTACACCTGTCTGACTGCTTCGTCCTACGGCTGCACAGTAGCGAAATACACCATTTAATAATGAGCTAAATACACAGCCCTTATGCTCATCAATTTAGAAAATAAATTTTAATCAACAGCCTCTCATAAAACCAACAGTAAACATAATTGGTCGTACCGCGTGGTATTCGCCGAGCGGTCTTAGGTGCTACAGTCATGGACTGGGCGGCTGGTCCCGGCGGAGGTTCGAGTCCTCCCTCAGGCATGGGTGTGTGTGTTTGTCCTTAGGATAATTTAGGTTCAGTCGTGTGTAAGCTTAGGGACTGATGACCTTCGCAGTTAAGTCCCATAAGATTTCACACACATTTGAACGTTTTGGACAATTGTTTCGTCTTTAAACATTTATAAATGAAAAACATCCAGTAATTTACATCACTGCAGTCTTACGGCTACATTTTGGAGATATATATGGTGGGCAACATTATCCTTCTAAAAAGTAGACCACACTTTCGACACTGTGTTGTGTTTCGTAGTCAGTATTATAAACATATGTTTGGACCATCTCGAAAATAAGTGGATTTCCTGTAACAAATATGAGAACTTTTATTTCACTTACCCCACGAGTTGCTGGTGAACGAATGGGTGAAAGATAATTTTCATCTGCTGAAGTCAGACGACTTTTGGTCTTTAAAATTAAGCTGTGCCATTACCTGGCCGTTGGCTATCGACTAATTTCTTCAGCTTTTGACCATATGAACTCATCAAGTTTTTAATTTTAAAATTACTTTTTCAGACCAAACACAGGAATTTTGAGTGAATCAGAAACTTTGTCAACCACTGGCTTTCTAAATTTGTAACCTCGGTATTTGTCAAAGATTTCATCATCCAATGTATGTTTACAAGTCGTACTGTTTGTTGCCCTCTAGCTTCGGTGGACATTCATATCAAACTTGTTTGATTTCCAGTCGTAACAAGTAAGATGTGAGGTTCCTGACTGCTTGTTATGTGACAGAGGCAATCCACGCTACTTCGTTCGCACGGCTAGTATTTCACGAAGGTTCTTTTCATTTCAGTGTTCTGCACGTTACCTCTCCCCAATATCTCTCCTGCCAATGTACGCTCGGTGTCCACGAGGGTAGAATTAGACAGACCACAAACAACTATGCGAGTAAATTAATGACTCCCACAGACACCTCAAACAAAAGCCCGTTATTACTATGTGACGCACTACTCCTTCCCGTAAATATTTGCTTGTCTGCAGACTGTTCATTGCGAGAGTTGTGCCTAAGGGGATAGAAGTGAGAGAGTGGTTCAGAAATTCTTTACTGAAGTTACATACTTTTACAAATCCGTGAAGTTAATGGTAAATTTTTTGAATTGGCATTATAATTAAAAATTGGAATGCTACCTTTTAAGCAGCATACGTTAAGTTTGATGGTTTCTTACTATTTCGCAAAAGTGACATATGAGTAACAAAAGCCCCGGTTTCTCCGGAGATATTTTGGGTGACGAAATTTAATAATAGAAAAACTAGCTACTTACTTAATTAATTTCCGAAATGTTCATTTTTTATCCCTGTTCCTTTCTAACAACAGAAAAAATCGTGACCTGTTTTTGATTGTATCATTTGTGGATGACGAACTGCAACTGTGATTTAAACTGGTTGTTTATATACGTATTATATGCAACCTGCAGCTTTTTTCTTTAATTTCACACTATTTTCTGTATCATTAACTAGTTTAACAGTCACTGCAGGCTCGTCATCAGATTACAGTGTTACAGAACCTTTATTGTCTGGACCAATTGCAGCTCGACGCTAGGATCGTGACGACAACGAAAATAACAGAAAGTTAGGCATACGTTAACGAAAATTGTATTAAACGAAAAGATCGTTGTGTTATACACTCCGGGAAAGAAACACAACATCCTCAAGGGTTTTGTTCAGTGCCACCAGGGTATATTATGTACATACTGAATGGTTGTAGTGTTAGTGTTTAATTGGTCACAGGCATCGGCGATCAGATGACACTCCGGGGATCCGATAACCATGCCCCACCGCCGAGTATGTGCTCCCGTTGAACAACAGCTGCCATTTGAACGGGTTCCATTGTGGGCTTCTGGAAAACGTGTCGAAGGATTCCTACACATGTTGGGCACAATGATGCGACGGTGTTTCATTGCTTTCAGCAGTGGTCTGTGGGGCATTCCCATGGCCACAGTGCAGGTTTGGGACGTTCGCTTGGTGAAGATGCACGTGAAGAGGGCCGCACTGTACGAGCAGCGGTGGCCGACCGAACATTTCTAGGGAAGGAGTCCGGCACGTGTTGCACGTTCTGTCACCCGAAACCATTGAAAACCGTGTGCTTGCTGTAGGTCTAACACCGGGTATCCCTCAGGCCAAGCTACCACTGACGCTACAACACCGACAATACCGTCTACCTTGGTGTTGTGAAAGACTCCCCTAAAGAGTAAAATGGCGCTCTGGTGGCTTCAGTGGTGAGTGTAGGTTCTGCCTGCATGCCAGCGGTGGACGAACACATATACGACGCAGAGCTGGTTAGCGACCAGTTTCGGAGTCCATTCGCCCAATACAGGTTTCATGGTGTGGGGAACCATCAGCTACAACTTGCTAGTACGTTTGGTGTTTATCTAGGGAAAAGCAACCAATGCCCAATAAATTGCAAAGGTTGTTATCACCGTGCTACTGTAATTTGTGCGACATAAAGGTGACGTGTTTTTTCAGCAGGACATTGCACTTCCACATACGATTGCTGCGATGCAAGGGTAATCGTCACGGTATACCACGACTACCCTGTCCAGGTTGATCACCAGGTCTCCCGTCACTTGAACACGTATGGAATATGGTGAGGCGGAAACTTACTTGTTCTTCAGAGCCTGCAAGAACCATTGTCGAATTGCTACAAAAAGTGCAAGATGCTTGGGACAATCTATCGTAGTATGCCGTTCGGCAGTTTGCATGCGAGAACACACCGCTACGTTACCTCAAGAGGGGGCGGGGTGAGGGGGAGGGTATGGACAATGTGTTGATGTGAGTGTTCGGAATTTTCAAAGAAATAATCCTCATTGACTGTCGAATGCTTTCTATTAAAAGTCATGACCGATTTCGCGTCAGTAGAATACGTATCCTCAGGAGATAAAAGCGGTCAGTATTGCCTGGCCTGCTGCCGCTCAGCCCTCATCCTGCTTTTGTCGCGGCTCCACTATCCCCTTCCTTTTAAATATGTACTACCGCTTTTAGCGCGCTGTGTGTTTTACAACTTGACGTGAGTGATGGACAGTGGCTCTGAGGCGGTTACTTTCGGCGATGACTTCTTAAAAACAACCTTTATCACTAGTGTATGCGTCGTCTAGTGGCAAGAAACCGGACGTGACTTTTAATAAACAATTTATTCTACAGCCCTTTTTTTGTCATTGTTGGATACTTACATTGCGTTGTGACTTAAATTCAATAAGGCTCTCACAGGATAGGCTAAAATGAAGCACTGCAACAATCGGTCTTCAGACAGAAGACCACAACAACAACGTAGGCGTTAGGCTAGGCCTCGTGGCATCTAGAGCAGGACTGGAATATAAAGACAGAATAGCTAACAGTTGTGATCTAGTAGAATTTCTAGATTACAGTTCTATTTGGAATTATTTTACAAAGTAAAATAACGAGGAAAGAAAAACGCAAGGCGGAGAATATGTAAAAGAAGTTTTGCTGTCGTCGCAGATAGCTACAACTCAAATTTTTACAATGTTACGCTGTGTCTTGGGTGTTATGTTAAGTTACTCCAGCCTCCTTCATCTGTATAAACAATCTACTACAACATCAGCCTACTGATAATGTTTAAAGAAGGATACCACATGATCAGGGTTCCCATCAGTCCCGATTTTTACGAGAGAGCCCCCATTTTGAACGGTCCCGGTGTCCCTAATCGGGGGCAGCGGCTGTCCAGGACTTTTATCTTGCTTTGTCTTCTTTCCAAATTTTTCATCTCTCTCCTAATGTAATCCTTTGTTTGCCTGACGTTTTGGAATGTAGGCATTACGCTTCATTCGCATGAAAATACTAAACTCTACCGGTTGTTAAATTAGATACAGTAAAACGATTCGTGCGGAAACACGACAGAACCGCGATTTTGTAAACAACTGCACGTATTCCCACTTCGGTGTGTTCCATTGCTGTACATTTGTTTAACGTTTCCATTGCGTGTTTCTGTGACTTTAGTATACTTTATCTTTGTAATGTTTGTGCTGGTAGCAGTTATTTTTGCATTCATTGTCTTAGTAATACCTGTGTTAAGCTTGGGAAAATCTAAGTGCAAATGAAACAGTAATACAGTGTTAGAATTCCGTTTTTGAAAAGACGCGACGATAATGTAGAGAGTAAAGTTGGTTGTGCTAGAATTCAGCAAAGTGTGTGGAGAACGCACCGACATAGCTACTCACATGAAGTCGAACAAACATAGAGCTGCGCTTATGGTTAAATTTTCAAGATCAGAAACTTGTAACTACTTACCGTGAAGGTAGTTTAAGTTAAGGGTATGCAACTTTCGGCGTAAGAAGCCACATTTGGATAACACATCGTGATGCACAACCAGTCTCAAATCTATGGACTGCACCACTGACATAATTAAAGCATTGTTCAATTAGAAGTCCTCGTTCTCACAGACAGAAACCAAATCACTTAAAAGGAAAGTGATTGTGCCGTTTGCTATGGAACTAATAATAAAGGAAATTAAAGAAGCGAGTTCATTTCAGTGTTGACACATCCTTTCAGTCACGTGGACTTCAGGCTAGTTTCTTCAGTGGCTAGGTTTATCTGAGGGTGTTGTAACTGGAGAGCGTCAGTGTTAAAAGTGCAGAGCATTTGACTTCGGATGTCCTAGAGGTGTTGGAAACGTTCGATCTTAAGAAAGAGGTTGTAAAAATTTGAACTGACAGCACAAACACCAAATATGTAGGAAAGAAAAGGACACATAAAATAATTTTTATATAAAGTGGTAAGCAAAGAATGAAAGTAATGTAGTAGGTGGTGGATGTTCTACTCATATTGTGCACAACGCTGTCCAGATTCGAGCAGATGGCGTACCCTTTGATACACAGCTCATAATTGGTATAATAGACAACATTTTCATATTTACACTGCACGTGTTCAGAAACTAAAATCATTCTCTGACTTTGCTGAGGAAGAATACAAGAAACGTGTAGGTCGTAGTATAAATAGATGCTTATCTCTTCTTTCAGCTACTGAAAGTGTGATTTATTTTTTCCAAGCATTAAAATTTGATTCTTGTCCTGGGCAAGTGTCCTATCACTGTGAAGAGCTTTTTATCGAAGCTCTACTCTCCTTAATCACACTTCAATATTATTCCATCAAGTTAAATACTTTCGCAACAGTATTATGTGTACTGAAAATGAAAATATAGCTTTGATTGAAGTTGTACACAAAATAAATGTACTGCTCAACAAATTAGAAGATAGAAAATTTTAAATTTTTCTCACATCTGTAGTAAATTAGCACATGAGTTAATAAGTGAGGAGCTAGTGACGCTGTATTAGTTTAACAGTATCACCACAGCTTTCTACGATACCGGCGTTGATTATATTCGTGATCGATACGAATCGTTTCTGGAACGTTTCCAGTCAATGGAGTGGAGTGCCCTAAATAAAACCATCAGCTGGATTAGTGTTAAGAACGTTATAGTTTTATAAAATGTAGTGTCATGAAATACATTGTGTTTCAGAATCGACTGTCTGAAAAGCACTGTTGTGTAAGTAAATACTGTTAACTTAATTTGTTGGACTATAATATGAAATCAGACGTTACTGTCAGCGAAAAATTGCAAGAATTTTTACTCGTTTACACAACGAGTGAGGTGCGTAAAACACAGTTTATCAGAAGCTTGGTTTAAACTTTCTCGAGCTATTTCAGGTTCTAATGCATCCATCGAAAGTGTGTTTTCAGTAATTAATGTTCTGTGGACAGATGAAGAAAATCTCAAGTGAGAAATAATAAACGCCCTAAGAATGAAAATACCACATTTGTTAGCTTCAATTATATGGGCTTCTCACTTAACTAGGATCCTACGTGATTTTTAGCACCCTCCCTTCTTTCCTCCTCCCCCCGTCCCACACCGCTTTCCACCGTTCAAAAATGGTTCAAATGGCTCTGAGTACAATGGGACTTAACATATGAGGTCATCAGTCCCCTAGAACTTAGAACTACTTAAACCTAACTAACCTAAGGACATCACACAATCCATGCCCGACGCAGGATTCAAACCTGCGACCGTAGCGGTGGTGCGGTTCCAGACTGAAACGCCTAGAAAAGCTCGGCCACAGCGGCCGGCCTTTTTACCGTCATCAAACTGATGTTCCAGTCCCCTTCTCAGAATATGTCCTATCGATCGATGGTTTCATATAGTCAAAAGCCACCACAAATTTCTTTTCTCCCCTATTAGGTTCAGTGCCTCTTCATTTCTTTTCTCATCTATCCATCTAACTTCGGCATTCTTCCGCATCACTACATTTGAAATGTCTCTGTTGACTTCAGAACATGAAAAAGACCTCTATGAGTACGCTGTGGGGAGGTTGGCGCTTAGCGCAAGACATTAGTGTTCTTTATCTTTTTGTAGGCCAATGTTCACAAATGTTCGTTACACAATCAACACTCGAACTATTTCCGCCTAGATCGATCACCACCGTACGTGCGTCACCCACATCGTGTGTCTAGGCGTGCTCCTGACATATCTGTCACCCACGGACGTGGGACGCCGCCGTTCCAGTCTGTCGATAACCACTCTGCTGACCACGTTGCACCAAGTGTCCAGTCCTGCTCCTTCCAATTACCTCAAATGATACCACTGTTGGTGACCCGCTAGAGTAAGTGTTTATTACTATGTGGTACGGAATTAATTTGTATCAATTATTAAGCTTTTAACATCGAAGTAATAACAACAAATTTTTAATAGGCCCGCATTTATTCCCCAGTCACCTTCGTGATGACAACTATGATTCATTATATTTATTCATTCATTGCGATACCGTGTGCTCATTTGCAATTTTTCTACATCGTACTTTTTCATCCCATACGATCTGTCTCTGTTCGTCTGTATTTAAACCAAAAATTTAGTCGGTTTTTACAGTTTTAGGAACTAATTTGCATATATTCTTATGGTATATCCTCATGTTGTCTGTATCTTTCTTTAAAGTAATGGAAAGATGTTGTTTGTAAATAGAGAATAATGGACGTAGTCCTCGTTGAAATAACTAGGGGAATGACAAGGCCGTTACAGCCACAGTCCATACTATTGTAGGCATTTAGGGCCAACTTAGCCGCTTTGCGGCGAAGTTGGCTTCAAGTATTTTAAGTCTGAAAGGAGGATGAGTGTTTTCTCGACAGTCATCCACCCGATATCTGCACAGTATCTCGTTCTCTCTGTCTCACCATATAAGTTATCTGCATTCTTATGACATACGTCGGCTGCGGTCGTACCCGCCGCTCTCCAAGAATCCGTCGCTTTCAGTTAGGGAACACTTAGAATGCAAACAACGCTCTCGCAAACAAATCTTCTCCTACCGACAGCACCGATTCGACGCATGGTGGCGTGAGTGACATTTGTTGAGAATGCCCCTATCTCGCCCGTCATGCCCTCCGGCGCCCAGTGCGAAAAATGTTGCCAAGAAATCTCGACAAGTTAGGAAAAAGAGCCTGTGGCTAACACAGACAGTAGGAAGAAAGTAACAACGACGAACGCTTACCACTTCTGGCTTCTATTATAGAGGCTTGCTGGTCCCTCTACAGCAGAAATGTCGTTAGATTAAGTAAACGACTTCACGACCTGGCTGTTATCAAACGATAAAAAAATTAACGACAGTTTTTGTAAATAACAATGAAAGGAAAACGTGTTAGAAGAATTCAACATGGTGGCAAGGAAATAAGTTACTGAAAGCGACGGAATGAAGCAGAATGCTGTATCTTACTGTTCCAACATGAAAGAAAGAATGAGATAATCCAGACATTAAGGCTATGGACTCTTATTATGAATCGGCGAGGCTCAAATTTCTGTCTGGGAACCGTCATGTAAGTTTTCCTTGATTTTGCTAAATTATGTTAGGCATGTACCTGAATCATTGCGTCAATAAGAAGTGATTGCTTCCTTCTTCCATCTTTCTCCACTTGACGTGCTCCATATGCACTTACCTTGATGTCGATGAGTCGTTAATGTCCTTCCTTTCTCCCAAAATGTAGGCCTAAACGATATCCCCAGCGTCCAAATTGTAGGGGCCGCCCTCTTCCGGGCTGGAAACCCCTCCCAGTTCGTCAGAATGCAGACCAAGGAAATGTGCGGCATCGTTAGAAGCAATAAAAAATATTCAAAACTGTAGAATTTATTACTGAAAATACAAGTCGTTGCACTGACTGTCGGCTGCATAATCTGGAGAAGAATCTGCCGAATCTAATAGTGGATTCATGGCTGCCGAGGGCACTACAGTGCCGAGGTAGCACACTGCATCGACAGATCTGCTTTTGGAGACGGTGGTGACAACGACGTGCATATTCTGATTCACATGCCGTTTCTGTGAACTCTAATAGGGCAGCAAGTGGAAGACCAACAATAGAACGATCACACACACATGATGTTACAATACCATAGCCAGAGAATTTAGTTCGAACGACAAGAGCTTCATCGATCCCACCGATCGAGTGCCAAACGCTGATGAGAGTGGAGTATTTACGTCACCGAGGAGAGGCTCCGCTCTACGACGTTATTCGTAACGATCGAATTGATTCTGCTCTATCCTTGTCGTCAGTGGTCTCCAGTTCCACTACATTTCCAGAACGAATTTGTCAGGGTCGTTACTCCTTAATCAAACTCTCGCTTGTCGTTGTTGCATACTACCTTGTCTGCCTTGTCTAACGGTAAGGGAGTAAGTTTGGTCTGCAGTGTCCCAACAATTTTCTGCTGAATTGGCCGCAGTCTGTCTTAAGAGTGGAAAGGTAGTTATTTTACCTGACCTAGTAATAGTGCTGAAATGTTTGCGCATCCGGCTGGCGACACTTAGGGCACGACTAAGTACACCGGTTGTTAGAACGTGGGAAAGTATTTACTCTGACGTGCACTTACTAGTTTTGTCACGTACAAATTATTTGAAGATCCTTTCGAAACTCGTTTACTGTTCTTGACAGACTAAAAAGCCAGCGGGGGAAATACACCGAAGGTGTTGGACGGGACTGTGGTCAGTGGGCGTAACTGACCACCACAATTTCGTATTCTGGTATCTAAATTTTATTGAATGGTGGGAGGGGGCTGATGTAAGCTGATATTATAAATTTGAAAAAAGAGGAGGGTGCATTTGAACTGCCACTAAGTATGTCAATTGCTCAGTACGGAGAAATTACGTCAGATTTACCGAATCTTCTGTACCGACATACACATATTATTTAGGGGCGGCAGCAAATATTTGAACTGTATCCAGTTTGTCAGAAAGATCCATCACCTTATGTGATGTTGGATGCATTCGTAGCAAGTACAGCCCAGGAGACAGCTGTCACACATCCATTCACTGCACTCCCACTCAGTGTTCTGTACTGTATAATTTACGAAACTACTCGTGTAAGTAAGTAGTTTTCGTCCCCCTCAACAAAGGACTGGTTCGCTAGGGAAATACTGCTTAATTTACGTTCCACATGGATTTGGCTATTCTGATTGGTATCGAGCACTGTTGAAAGCCTATTCGTTCCAATCAGAGCTAGATCGTGACGTCCATTATAATAAACACTTATACTGAGGGCTGTTGGTTTTCTTGGGCAGAGGAAATTGCGGCAAATATTTAACAGAATGTCTAGAGCGACACCACATAACACGCTGACGTGCAGTTGTAAATGGTGAAGTGTAGAGGTGCTATCGTTCCAGCAAGAAAATCCCAATGTGGAAAATGTAAAATGAAGGAATGAAATAAGGATCATTATTAGGATTTAATGACCCGTCGACGACGAGGTCGTTGAAGACTAAACACAAGCTCGAATTAGGGAAGGAAATGAGCCGTGTATTATTCAGAAGGACGATTCCACCATTTTGCTTAGCGATTTAGGTACGCCAAAGATAATCTGATGGCAGGATGGGTATTTGAACCAACGTCCTCACGATTACAGATCAAGTGTTTAAACAAGGGGCCACCACGCTGGTCGGAAAAAAAAGGAAGATGAATGCTATGAAACAGTGGCCCGTGAACGAAGCTTTTCTACACATCAGTGTGATGTGAACTGCAAATTACGGTAATCATACGGTCATACACCTACATACATAATATCTTTAACAACATGACGACTGTTTTAAATAACAATGCCATGAGTGCAGAAAAGGTTTTACGAGTTTGTGTGTTGTCGGGACCACAGCTGAAATACACGTACCAGTTACATTATTGTGACTACCTGTCAAAAAACTGAATAACCTAATTTGCAACGTGGACTTGTAGGTAGAGAGTCAACGAAGTTCTCGAAGATACCGACTGAAATGTGGAGGTATGCTGACTCCAGTGCCGTGGCCAGCTGCACTAGGTTTCTGGTTAGACGATCCACGGAGCGAACAGCTCGATCAAGGTGGTCCTCAGACCAGCAGTTTGGCTGAAATCTTGGGAGTCTGGTGGCCATGGGACTACGACAAACTTATCCTGGTGTTCTTGGAACCACACGCGTGCACTTCGAGCAGTGTGACACGTTGCGTTGTCCTGCTGGTGGACTCCTTCGTGCATAAGAAAAAACAAACTGGTTGTAGTTGTGGACATGGTCCCTAGGGATAGATGCATACTTGTGTCGATCCAATGTGCCTTCTAGAATGACGAGATCACCCAGAGAAGTCCATGAAAACATTGCCCAGACCATAATGCTACTTCCTCCGACCTGGACGCTACCGACGACTGTTATAGGGCCGTACAAGCCAACGGCCGTCCTTTCGATAGAGCATAAAACGTGATTCATCTTAAAAGGCCACCTGTCACCACTCAGTGGACGCCAGTTGCGCTACTGGCGTGCATATTCCAGCTTTGGTCACTGATGAACTCCAGTCAGACTGGGAGCATGAAACGCGGAGCTGCGGAAGCCCACACACAGCAACGTTTGCTGAACAGTCGTTGAGCAGATACTGTTGGTAGCCAGTTGGTTCATCTGGGCCGTCAGTTGTCTGTACACATCTATGCAGCCGTCGGTGCAACGCAGCTGCCTCGGTGCCGGATGCGGGTATCGATATTTTGCCAGTCGCGATATACGTTAACTACAGCCGCCCACGAACAGTCTACCAATTCAGCTGTTTCGACAGTGCTTCCACTCTTGACACGAGAGCCAATGATCATGCCCTTTCGGATGTCAGATAAATTGCTCCGATTCTACATTACGTCAACGACTGCACTGTTGTTCGTGTCT
Source organism: Schistocerca piceifrons (assembly GCF_021461385.2). Lineage (NCBI taxonomy): Eukaryota > Metazoa > Arthropoda > Insecta > Orthoptera > Acrididae > Schistocerca > Schistocerca piceifrons. Next base: position 564,901,552 of record NC_060149.1, read on the forward strand.
CCGCTTTATAAGTTCTTCTGTAAACCGTGTAACTGGGTAGGTTATTTTAATATACACTGTGTGATCAAATGTATCCGGACAGCCACAGAAACATACATTCCTCATATCAGGTGCATTGTGTTGCCACCTACTGCCAGGTACTCCATATCAGCGACCTTAGTAGTCATTAGACATCGTAAGAGAGCAGAATGGGGCGCTCCGCGGAACTGACGGACTTCGGACATAGTCAGGTCATTGGGTTTCACTTGGGTCATACGTTTGTACGAGCGATTTCCACACTCCTAAACATCTCTAGGTCCACTCTTTCAGATATTATAGTGAAGTGGAAACGTGAAATAACACGTACAGCACAAAAGTGCACAGGCCGACCTCGTCTGTTGACTGACAGAGACCACCGACAGTTGAAGAGGGTCGTAATGTCTAATAGGCAGACATCTATCCATACCATCACACAGGAATTCAAAACTGCATCAGGATCCATTGCAAGTACTATGACAGTTGGGCGAGAGGTGAGAAAACTTGGATTTCATGGTCGAGAGGCTGCTCGTAAGTCACACATCACGCCGGTAAATACCAAACGTCGCCTCGCTTGGTGTAAGGAGAGTAAAAATTGGACGACTGATCAGCGGGCCGGCCGGAGTGGCCGAGCGGTTCTAGGCGCTACAGTCTGGAACCGCGAGACCGCTACGGTCGCAGGTTCGAATCCTGCCTCGGGCATGGATGTGTGTGATGTTCTTAGGTTAGTTAGGTTTAAGTAGTTCTAAGTTTTAGGGGACTGATGACCTCAGCAGTTAAGTCCCATAGTGCTCAGAGCCAATTTTTTGAACTGATCAGCGGAAAAACGTTGTGTGGAGTGACGAATCACGGTACACAATGTGGCGATCCGATGGCAGCGTGTGTGTATAGCGAATGCCCGGTGAACGTCATCTGCCGGCGTGTGTAGTGCCAAGAGTAAAAATCGGAGGCGTTGGTGTTATGATGTGGTTGTCTTATTCGTGATGGGGGCTTGCACCCCTTGTTGTTTCGCGTGGCACATCACAGCATAGCCCTACATTAATGTTTTAACCACCTTCTTGCTTCCCATTGTTGAAGAGCAATTCGGGGATGGCGATTGCATTTTGCACCTATTCATAATGCACGGCTTGTGGCGGAGTGGTTACACGACAATAACATCCCTATAATGGACTGGGCTGCAGAGAGTCCTGGCCTGGATGCTGTAGAATACCTATGGGATGTTTTGGTACCCTGACTTCGTTCCAGGCCTCACCGACTGATATCGATACTCTCCTCAGTGCAGCACTCCATGAAGAATGGGCTGTCATTCCCAAGAAACCTTCCATCACCTGACTGAACGTATGCCTGTGAGAGTGGAAGCTGTCATGAAGGCTAATGGTGGGCCAACACCACACTGATGGAGTACGCCACGAAACTTGTAAGTCATTTTCAGCCAGGTATCCGTATACCTTTGATTACGTAGGGCATCTCAGGGTGGTTGGTTCACCATTTTTTAAGCAGTGGTAAAGCAAGTCATTATTATGTGAATCAGTTTTTCAATTTTGACTGCGTCCTCATTTTTCTTATAATGTGTATTGTTCAAATCAGATTCCGGTTTTTACTTGAGGACTTTTAGCATGCCTAGAAGACTGCTTAAGACGAAAGAATTTTCGTTTTTCGTGCTGGAGGGAATGTTTTGTGGATTAGGGTGGATCACCAATCTCCGAACTCATGAATTAGTTGTACTTTGCCCCAGAGATCTCACAACTCTTACATCCAAGAAGGCTGCCGGCCAACTACTTAATTTCGCGAGCTCTTAACAAGTATCGAAAAATGCTGAAACATTTCAATTGCTCAACCGGTAACCCTTAAGAGAACAATGCAAGTATTCTCAGTGGTCAATTACTTGTCCTGGTAATAGCGCTGCTCGACAAAATGCTACTTTCTGCCAGGAATGATGACAAGTTTACTTACAGCACGTGCTAGAGAACATCTGTCGCATGGGAAGGTCACTAGGCAGTCCAGTAGGCTCCAACCACAACCCACTTAAGACAGAACAGGGAAGAGTGACCTTTAAGCTCCCCGCAGGACAAAACAGCACTACATCATATGCTGGATGCCTTACTCATGCGTTCCTAAGGCAAGCAAAAGGCACGGCCGATCAAAACTATCTGGACACCCATATGTACTGCGGAACTGATCAGTAGATGCTATGAGAGATAGAACTGCCTCTGCAAAAGGAGTTGGGGAGTATTGTGTTGTCACCAGAGAAACAGTAACAGCAGAACGGGTCAGTCAGAAGCGCTCACTGGCTTCGAACGTGGACTAGTCATTGGAGGTCTCCTGAGTAACAAAGCCATCGAAGACATTTCAGCGCTTGTAAAGCTGCCCAAACTGAGTGTTAGAGATGTGACTTTGAAGCGGAAACGCGAAGTAACAACCATAGCAAAACTAAAACCATTGAGACCCTGACGGACTGGGAACATCAAGTATTGTGGACGGTTGTTGTAAAAAATCGCATGAAATAAGCGGGAGGAATCACTCGTGAGTTACAAACTGGACCAGCAATCCATCTAGCACAATTACTGTGCTTAGGGAGGTAAAAAGAATGGGATACAATGGTCGAGCAGCTCGTCATAACCCATAAATCCCTGTAGCCAAAGCTAAGCGACGCTTGAGGTGGTGTAAAGAGCGACGCCACTGGAGAGTGGATGACTGGAAACGAGTTATCTGGAGTGACGAATCATGCTGTATCCTATGGCAGTCCGAGAGAATGGTTTGGGTTCGACGAACGTGTGGAGAACATTTACCTGCCACCATGGGTAGTGCCAGCAGCGAAGTACAAAGGAAGTGGTGTTACAGTGTGGGGATGTTTTTCGTGATTAGGGTGTGATCTAGTTATTATGGTTAAGAAAATGTTAAATGTAGAACGATATTAGTACATTTTTCATCACTGTGTACTCTTTCCAGTTGAGGAGCACTTCGGTGACGACCATGTCTTGTATCATGATGATAATGAACCCTGTCACACGTCAGGTTATGTGGAGCAAAAATTTATGGACATAAAATTCTGGAAATGGACTGGCCTGCCCAGAGTCCAGCCCTGAATCCAATGGAAAATATATTGGATGCACCAGAACCTCAGCGTACAATAGCACTACCTTCTCTGATTTCGATTCTTGAAGAAGAATGGTCAACCATTTCTCAAAAGACATACAGACATCTCTTGAATGTATCTCCAGGTCCACTAATCTAATCTCCCCCATGAATCATAATGAATGAAGATCTTCCGTGAATTAGTGTGGATGCTGTAGAGCAGGCTCATCCAAGAAATGCACCCGGCGGGCGCGCCCGCGCCCCGCGGGCGCCAGGCAGTGTAGTTCAGCGCCCCGTCCGCGACCGTGTGTCGCTAGTGTCGCCATAGGAGCGAGAGAGACAGCTGCGGAGCGAGTGAGACCGCACACAATGCGCTGCGCCGGACTGTCCCGCAGTCAGATCCAACGCAAACAAAATAACAGAGGTTCAAATGGCTCTGAGCACAATGGGACTTAACATCTGAGGTCATCAGTCCCCTAGAACTGAGAACTACTTAAACCTAACTAACCTAAGGACATCACACACATCCATGCCCGAGGCAGGATTCGTCACCCTGCGACCGTAGCGGTCGCGCGGTTCCAGACTGAAGCGCCTTTAACCGCTTGGCCACACCGGCCGGCAAAATAACAGAGGAAGCGCATCTTTGTAAAAGAGGCCTATGAGCGGCAAAACAAGCAAACCATTTACCGTTTAGGTGACAACTAGTGTTTGTGTGGCAGAATTACTACGCAAAGCTTTAGAAAACAATATCCAAAACAAGAATCGAAGAACATCTTAGTTGTTTTCTGACCCACAGGTTCATTCTATTAGTACTGCACATGCACAATCGTCACATGTAGAATAGGCGCCTTCTGAAAAATATATCAGTTTCTTGAATCAACTAGAGTCATAAATATTCTATTTTAGAAATAACTTTATGTAAGGGATATAGAGTCTCATTCTTACTGTTAGCAGTTACAAGTAAATATTTTTTGTAATACTTCGGGATACATCTCTTTGTATCCCTTTTGAGAGTTTAGAAATCGGATCCTTAGTTTGCTGTTTTGTACGTAATAATTTTAACCGACAAAGTTTGAAAACTTATTAAAAATAGAATTAAGGTTATAAAGCTCTTTAATTCTCACAGTCAACATTGTTAAAGAAGACAATTAACATTTTACACTTTTCCTTTTTCGAGGAAACGGTTTTGTCAATGTTTGGTACAATATTCCCTGAGACTGATAACCTCAAAGAATTAGTCAGATTTTTATCGCCAAGTAATGAACGGTTCTTAGTTTTAGCAAAAGAGAGAAAAAGCGCTCACAGATATACGTGGAACCAAACATGGAGAGAACTTAGGCCGCGTGCTTGTGTAAAAGAGGATATTTCTCTCGTGGAAGACAGCTCTAAAAGTAATCCAAAGTTTTACACATGAGAAAGCGGTCCTTCAGGCGGATATCGCACTGTAGGTCAATCAGCTCTAGTTGAAGCACTTGTGAGACGTCCTATGCCGAAGGGAAAACGGGAGAACAAATATATCTAAGGCCGATGGAAGCTCACTTGTCTCCAAAAATCTATTTTCAAACCGTTCTTGTAATTCACAAATGATTGCAACATAATCTGAAAAATCCACATCTTCTTTAACTCTGTCTAGTGCAGGAAAGTGTCCACAATTCTTCTCACGCAATTGTTTTTCCCACAAAATAAGTTTTTTTTTTAAATGCTTGAATCGTCTGCACTTAATTAACGACATAGTGATTTTCGCGCTGGAGTGAAATGTTCAAAGTATTTAAATGACCAGTAAGGTCACTCAAAAAAGCCAAATTCGCCACCCACTTAGGATCACAAAGTAATTCTTCGGGGCATCCTTTCATTTCCAAAAAGGTATTTATTTCGTCCCTCAAGGAGAAAAACCTGATGAAGCACCCTTCCTCCGCTCAGCCATCTTACTTCGGTGTGGTAGAGGATGTCCAGGTATTCCGCTTCTATATCAGCCAGAAATTCTTTAAATTGGCAATGTGTGAGTCCATGCGAGCGAAGATAATTAACCGTTCGAAGAACTGTGTCCATAACATTTTTTATGTCGACAATCTTCGCACAAAATGCCTCCTGGTGTATCAGACAATGGACTGTCGCCAATAAGGAACAGTCAACTTCAGCCATTTTTGACCTCACGTAACTCAGAAATCCAGTGCGTATCCTTCGTAGTGCAGGGGCTCCATCCCTTGTTACACTGGTCAGGCGTTCCCATTTTAAACCCATTGACTCAAACACGTTTTCCACGGGTAGAAAAATATCCAATGGCATACGATCTAGAATTTCTTCGGTGACACGCAGATTGTTGTCGACACCTCGGATGAATATGATAAGCTGAGATATGTCCGCAACGTCCGCGGACTCTTCAAGAGTGATAGAAAGTGAAATGAAGTTTGCCGCTCTCTCCATTAATTGCTGCTCCGTATCTGAGACTATATCTTCGACTCTGTGAGCAACGGTTTGAGGCGAAAGAGCTATTTTTTCAAATTTTTCCGTGAGGTCTGTAGGACAAATACAAGCCGCCGAGTCAACCAGGTGATCCTTGATGAGACTCCCAGCAGCAAAGTGTTTCCCTGCTTTCCCAATTCTCAGCGGTCATTTGTAACTTGCACACCAACTTTGCCCACCTGTTTCCTGCTCGTACCACGCTAAAAAAGAACATACAATTAATTTTGTACAATCCTGCTTTTAAAACACTTTTATCACTTTAACAATCAATTGTTTCATTCATTTAAACTCAAATAAAATACTAACAAAAAAGATTGCTTTTAGATGCGTTTTCCCCCAGTTCCGCTGAAAAGGACAGCGATGTGTGGTCGCAAAATAAATTTTTGTCCATTGCAATATTAGCGAACAGCGGCATGACGAGGCTCGGCGGGCAGTCTGCACGGCCAGCTAAGCGACACGGCTCGGCCACTGTGACAACATACGAATTCGACCGGGGCGCCGGCCGCGGGCGATCGCGAGCGCTAGCGCCCCAGGGGCACACTTTGGACGAGCCTGCTGTAAAGTAAAAATTTAAATTCGTTATTCTACACTTTATATGATTTAGTGTTAACAGCGCTCACTTATCATTAAAATCGAGAAAGTATGTTCCTTAAGTCAGCCTGTCTCATTTATATCAATTCAACTTGTCGCAGCTGTAGTCCAGTTTTGAAATACGATGTATATTGAGAATACAAGGCTTTCGGAAATTCCCGTAAAAACTTCTACAACTTTTAGAAGGGAGTAAGTACCGTTTCCGTTATACAACGGTTTCAGTTCACATGTGTAACGCGTCCACGTCAGCTGAGGGTAGGCGAAAAGTTTCAGAGTTGCTTGTCTTGGTATACAATAGGGCAGACAAGGTAACATGTACTGCGTGAGACGGTCAGCTGATGTCACTTTACGTCTGCCTCGCTGCGAGGCAGAGGAAGATCTGCGGGCACGAGTTCTGGGCGCTGCGTTAGAAATTGAACGGGCACCAGTTGAGATGAAGTGTGTACGGGAACATGCTTCGTAGGTATGATGTCTTTAACAACGCTGGTGGGTGCCACATCGAACGGCTGTTGTAATGCATCAGTAGTGTCATATACCTTCACTGTGCAGGGTTCATTTTTGTTTTGGAATAATGTAAACGTGCAATGTTTAAGAGTTAATACAAACGAATGTTTTTATTGGTAAACAGATGTTCCGTTGTGTTTCCTTCCGAATTGTAGCTAAAAATAATACTGCGTCACATCTAATTCAGTTATTTCAGCAGATGTGGATGAGTTACGCGGGTTCCTGTTCAAAACACTATGTACTCGCTCCCCTCTACAAGTGCTACTAATTTGTAATTGGTTTTTCCGAACACCCTGTAGACCTTCTTGAGGTGCTGTTTCAGGATCAAGGTATCTGTTTACAAGCATTCCAATAACTGTAGAAGTAGTTTAGATGCTAATTTGAGCAGTCGCTGTTTCGCAGTATTGTAGGATTTTAAGGAAATTTTCCGGCCCCTAAATGTAATTGTATGTTGCAACCTGGGGAGGGGATATGTTGCCTCGCACCCACCCTTCGCCACAGGAGTAGGGCACCGAGACTTTTTCTGTAGAGAGACGGAAAAAAAATCCCGACTTGACGCGCGCGTTTATCCATGCACGCTATCGGCAGATGTCCGCAGTGGAGGCAGACACGTGCACGCACGCACGCTCGCCCGGTTGATGAGTGTCGGCTGAATGGAAGGAAAGGGTGAGTGTCGCCACTAGCGAGTAGGACCTGAGGGGGAATTGGGGGAGATAGGGGGACAAATAGAGACGGACACCCACAGGGGCTGGGCGGCGCCGGTGCGAGGGGAGCTCGCTCGCTTACAACGGCGCGCGGAGGGAGCAGCGGCGCAGCGCCGCCAGCGTCTGATCGCGCCGGCGCCTGCACCATGCGGAGCACGTGCGGCCGCGTATGTGCGCCACGCGCCGCATACTGTATTCGCTTTCTTTCGCGAGCTTCCGCTCTCCGAAGAGACGGCTCAAACCGTCCGACGAGGCAAGGCTCCGGAGCCTGCGTCTTCGCCCACGGCGCCATTCCTGATTTTGAACTTGCACGGTCCTATGCCAACTCTCGGCACCAAAACGTCTACGACCGTCATGTGCCTTTCCACTCTACTGAGATAGCATGAGTAGTGACTAGTTCTAACGAGAAGGAGGGAATCGCTGCAATACCATTTCTACCTCTCTCTCTCTCTCTCTCTCTCCCTCTCTCTCTCTATCTATCTCTCCCGCACCTTCTCTATCACTATATCACACCAGCCTCCTCCTCTCCTAACTCTCCCTCCCTCCCCACTCCAAGCTGCCAACCACCACATTTGCCGTTCTCGAGTTTACATTGCGTAAACTAAGGTCGTTTTTTTAATACGCTTTAGTTCAAAAAGTTTCGAGACAAATTGTGGTAGTATCGCGTACACAGGGTAAAAAGGGCAGTAGATTGGTGGAATTGTTATTTGTACTCAGATGATTCATATGAAAAAGTCTCCAACGTGATTATGACCGCATGACGGGAACTAACAGACTTGGACGCGGAGTGGTTGTTGCGGCTAGACACATGGGACATTCCATTTCGGTAATAGTTAGGGAATTCATTATTCTAAGATCCGGAAAACGCAGTAGCCGATGGCCGTCACCTAGCGACCGAGGGCAGCGGCGTATGCATTGAGTTGTCAATGCTTACTGACAAGCAACACTGCGTGAAATAACCGGAGAAGTCAATGTGAGACGTGCGACGAACATACCGTTAGGACTGAGTGGCGAAATCCGTCGTTAATAAGATATGGCAGCAGACGACAGACGTGACTGCCTTTGCTTCCATCACGACATCGCCTGCCGTTCCTCTCCTGGGTTCGAGACCATTTCGATTGGACCCTAGACGACTGGATAAACATGGCCTGGTCAGATGAGTCCCGATTTCAATAGGTAAGAGCTGATGGTAGGGTTAGAGTGTGGCACAGATGCGATGGAACTATGGAGCCAAGTTACCGCTAAGGCGCTGAGCACGTTAGTGGTGGTTCTATAATGATGGTGTGGGATGTGTTTACGTGGAATGGAGTGCGTCCTCTGGTCCGACTGCATCGATCATTGACTGGAAATGGCTATGTTCGGCTACTTGGAGACCACTTGCAGCCATTTATGCAGACAACGATGTCTTGTCACCCGGACACAGTTGTTCATGACTGCTCTGAACAACATCTTGGACAATTCGGGAGAATGATTTGGCCACCCAGATCGCCCGACATGAATCCTGCAGAACATTAATGGGACATAATCTAGAGGTCAGGTCGCGCACACAATCATGCACCGGTAGCTCGTCCGCAGTTATTCACGGCTATAAAGGCAGAACTGCTCAACATTTCTGCAGGGGATTTCCAACGACTTGTCGACTCCATGCCACGTTGAGGTGCTGCCCAACGCTGGACAAAACGAGGTCCGACACGATATTAGTAGCTATCCCTTGACTTTGGTCACATCCCAAATCGATTTTTTACCTTAAAATTTTACCGGGGTTGTCTAATTTACTATAACGTTCAATCCAAGTCCGCCAGAAACTCCGTTATCGAATTACGAGGCAATTTGTGCAAAAGTATATTCGAAAAACATTCACAGTGGGAATAAAGTAGTGGGTCTAACAGGCGTCAAGGGAATTATGAACTTGAAATCTGACTAGCCTATTATAACTTCTGCACAAAAACGGACGAAAAGCGTATGAAACGTGCCGAATAGTGGATGATAGAAGCTTTCAAATAGCCCTGCAGGACCACCATGACCACAGAGAAGATGAAGGAGAACTTCCTTTTGGATCTGGAAGGATTGCTATTTGGTCCTGGGATCACACTCCCTACAGGTTATGTTAAATTTAACTAAAAAAAATGTTACCAGAAGCTTTAAACGCGTATTTCTCGAACTTGTGTTTTTCAGATTGATTGGGAATATAACTTGAGAATGGTATATACGATTTGGATCGGGATTTCACGCCAGTATTTTAAATTTAATTCTCTATTAGCGTACATAGCTGTTTTGCGATATCTTCAAAAGTTTATTTTCGGTGCACGCTGTTGTCTCGATTTTGCTGGCGAAGAAAATGACATTTGTTTCAACACGCCACCATTTCGCTAGGAATTAACATATTTCGTTATCTTTGAATACAGATAGAAAATATATTGAAAATAACTTATACAAAATTATTCTTTTGCAAGTCCAGTAGCAGGGCTCCGGGAATTCACACCGATAATCGTTCTTACGCTTGCAAGGGATCCTTCCACCTGCTGCAGGGAGCGTCCGATGTGGACAGAGAAATGATTTCTTAAAAAATGGTTCAAATGGCTCTGAGCACTATGGGACTTAACATCTGTGGTCATCAGTCCCCTAGAACTTAGAACTACTTAAACCTAACTAACCTAAGACATCACACACATCCATGCCCGAGGCAGGATTCGAACCTGCGACCGTAGCAGTCGCGCGGTTCCGGACTGCGCGCCTAGAACCGCGAGACTACCGCGGCCGGCGATTTCTTAAAGACAAATATGTAAGGAATATAACTATATGATCAGACTTAGAATTACGTTTTTATTTTACTTGAAACAACCACCAAAATATTTTTCAAGTGTTCACAGAGGGCTCCCATATAATGTTTCACGTGCCCTACGTAGTCTCCACCACTTCAGTAAAACACACAGAACGTTGATACAACCATATGAAACTGTTAGGGAAGTCCTTCTCTGAGATGTTATTCAACTCGCGCGTCACATTGGCTTGAATGTCGGTTATGTTGCCAAAACGTTGACGTTTGATGTGAATTCCTCCTTTTGCCTTTTTGTGTTAGTTTCGTATTGATAATACCTAGCCGTGATAATATTTCCTAGAGAAAACCGTTCGCTTTCTGCATTACAGTCAAATCCAGGCAGGCGTGCTCCAGTCGTTGGTTTTGTTCGGGAGTCAAGGTGTGAAGGACAAACTTGGCACACTCTCATCTTCAAAATATTCGGGAGAATGTCTTCAACACTTGATTTGGGGATGTTGATCCACTGCGGTCTGTGAGACAACAACCTTGACATACCACGTCCAATATTTATCAGTGCCTACTCATAACTGACCCGTCGAATTCATATTTGTTCCTTACAGTAGCTAGTTTAAGCTGCCACTCTGAAGTCGCTTATATGCCATGAATAAATTCAGTCACGGAACCTAGTTTAACGTCTCGCAGCCATCGAAGCCATAAGAACTGCCTCAGTTTGATAAAGAAACAGTCGTGGATTCCTTACGGGAATACCCTGAACTAACTAGGTGATGCAATATAACAGTTAATTAACGATTTTGGATTGAACCCCTTGTTTCCGTGAATGTGACGCCAGAATCTTAGCATAGATCACATCCCTTGATTTTTATATTTGCAAGAGACTAAGTGAAAGACATAGGTTATTCATTTAATTGTGGGAGAGTTTCAGAGCTTAGAATACTATCAGGGTCTAAAATCAGTCGTAGAAAGTTTTTCCAGGACGTTACAGAATCTTTTCCCTAATTTTTACGGCAAGGTGATGCGTGTGTGCTGAAGGTCCTATGAAGGAATAAATGCTTGCTAAATGCCAGTTGGCAGCCTAATTTTGGGTCTAGATTCTTGGACAACTGTTTCACACTCCCACACATCACCATGTAAGCCACATAGTTTGTGGACATGTGATCGTATAAAGAGCTATAGATATTTGCTGACTGAGGTTGACTGCATCAAATGTTCATCAGAACAGAATACAAGCGACGTCAGTGTTGCTCCACTCAGTCGAAGATCTGCCATAAGTTTCCCCCTGAAGTCGTCAAAGGCCGCGCGGGATTAGCCGAGTGGTTTTAGTCGTTGCAGTTGTGGACTGTGCGGCTGGTCCCGGCGAAGGTTCGAATCGTCCCTCGGGTATGGGTGTGTGTGTTTGTTCTTAGGACAATTTGGGTTAATTAGTGTGTAATGTTAGGGACTGGTGACCTTAGCAGTTAACTCCCATAGGATTTCACACACATACATGAAGTCGTTAAATTTCCGTCATCCGGCAAACGATGTGAAAGTCTGCGGCACAGGGTCTGGGATCGATTTCCAGACCCTTCCTGAAACATTTTTAAGTTTTGGAAAATGAGCAGAGCCTTAGCAGCCTTATGAGATCAACGAAGGTACCACTAACTAAAGAAGCAGCGTCAGAATGACTAAATCAGTTGGTGCACCAGTCGTCGCGTTGCAGAGTACTAGTTGCATGTTGCCAGCAAACAACCTCAACGCATCATTCGAAGTTATGATGAAGGATGCAATGGGGTGACCTGGAAACTACATGTACATTAACAGTTGCTTACTATTCTACGACAGTATACGGTATCCATGACACGTTACGGGAAACTGAGAGAGGCAATGTTACGGTGGTTGTGAAGAATTCCGTGAGCTTTATATCACTGAATATGGACGCAGTACTGTTGGTGGTAATTTCAGTGTCGGCACTGAAAGAAGAATCTTTCAATACCTATGATAGTTTCATCAGTAGATATGATAACGGCAGTGTGTCACTATCACCCTTTCGATGAAAAATAGTAAAATAGGAGTAAAATCAACAAAGGAGCCATGGGTTATGTGTAATCGACAACATTCAGTGAGTTAGCAACATTAATAACGAAGATCTTTTTTTTTCGTACAATCACCCAGTAGTCGATCCTCTGAAATTGTAGTAGCATATGATAGATAATTGGAAAGCACACACACAAAAGCCTTCCTGCGATTCGTAGTCGAGAGGGTGCCACATTATTGACTGAGAAAGAAATTGAAATATGTTCGAGGAATGAGTTTCTCTCAACAGATCCATGATCATACTTTCCAAGGAACTTGAGTCCTACGCACAAAACTCTTCTCGTTGTTTTTATTTCATGACTGTGGGCAGTGTTCGAAGACAGCCCATTGACTTGGCTGGTTCAATCGGGTGCGCTGCTAATGTGTCTTACACATCTATTCGGCTGTATGTGGATATACTTCGTGTGCGACATACCACAGTGGTACGGAACTGGACTTGTTTCTGGCTTTCTGTAGTCCAGATAATCTTTAACATTGCAGTGCAAACTATTTATCATTGTTGCACGGAAAGATATACACAGGGAGATGTGTTTGTATTGGAGACTTTCAGGTTTTCCTTTTTCGGTCGTAATCTCTTCTACGTACTTTGAACATCTTTGGCTCAGCGATCGCTCGATTTTAGATGCATGTGCTTATTTCATACGGAACCTACATTGCTGCCAGAATAAATATGGGCCGGATATTTTTCAGCAAACTCAAGTCAGAACATTCTCTTTTGCGTGTTCACCTACTTTGGCAGGTTCAACAATGTCTCAGACTAAGAAATGAATTACTGAGGATCCTAACGTGCTCCTACCACTTTATTCAGGAATCGCCGACCGAAATGAATATACACAGGCCGGTGTGGAAGTTTTAGCTCATTCACAACACAGAATTTGTAATGGATATGTAGATTCTTTTTGGTATGGCTCTAACACAATCATAATTAATTCCCAGCTGCACAGCTATGATTCGGACTGTTCTCCTAGCTCTCTTTTATTGGTATTCGGTCCCGTTGCGGTTTGTTTCTTATGGTCTTTTCACTGTTTGGATTGCATTATCGCGAAATTCTAAAGACACATTCCTCGATACTTTTATTTATGCAAACCTCTATTTGCTATCATTGTAATTCTTCGACGAACTCTTGTTGCCCGACAGCGTGCGAGCTTTGTGTTCTATGAAACTCAGCACGCGGGAGAACGTAGTTCCAATCTACAGCCGGTCGTCCTGTGTTGGTATTCATTACGTGACTATAGGCTATTTCCACTATTATTCCGTTACAATAGATGGCCCACTCTCTTTTCTAGCCAACTGCTATCCGATTTCATGTCTGATGTCCTCACTGTCGTTGTGACGTTAATTTCTAAGTTACCTCACTTCGTTCTTTGCTCATAGCAAGCCAATTCAATAAAATCAAATGAAATAAATGGAATAATTTGCTAATTGTCAACTATAGTAGCAGTCGAGTTAGTTCACGATGGGGATCTCAACACACTTAACTGAGCACTCACTTTAGCTGTAGTATTATTTGCTCTTATAGAACATAAAATGTATTAATTGCGACCTAAGTTATGCAAGCAGTTTTCAATACTCCTGGCACTGTCAATAAAGTGTTCAGATGGCTGTAGAATACACGAATGAATTCAAACACCCTTTCGTTCTCAGTAAGGAATTTAGTGTGCCGCAGCAGACTCAAGTAAAGTCTTGAACTTGCAGCGCAGGTGAACTGGTAACCAGGATCCCGGCAGCCGCGAGCTGTTGACTCTGGCTGCTGAGCTGAGCTCCTCCGGTTCAAAGGATCGCTTCCCTGATCCCTCGGCGCTCGAGGGAAGCAGTGCTATCGGGCCTGCAGCCTTCAGCCTTCCCTTCGCGCTCGCTCGTGCTGCGATATTGATCTGCTAGGCGAATGCACTCTTTGTAATTAGCGCGTCACCTCCTGCAGACCAGCGACGCGACGCGGAAGTGATGCGTGTCATTCTCGTCTGCGGCAGCTTTCGCCTAATGACGGCTCGATTGTATCATACGCGGCTCGCGGGAGGGGGAGGGGGTGAGGAGGCTGTTCCCCCACGCGCACCCTGCCTGCCAGCCTGCGCCGAGGGAGACGGCGCTGCTTGTTTCTGTCTGATAAATGTTATTTGGCTGTGAAAGCTCTCGCTACTACTTATAAACGTCTCGCCTTCCCCTGCTGTCGAAATAACACTGAAATGTCATAATCTACTGGCGTTTCTTCACAGTCAGATTTCATTTTGTCACACATGAAATGTAGTAGCAGCCAACCAAACAAAAAAACTTTACCTAACGAACATTAAATAATATTTTCGTAAAGAATAATTTTATGAAAATTATTGGAAACGAAGGGCTATTACGGATTCTTGGTGCTACTTACAAAAATTTAGTTCCAATCAACCACAAGACGTTTTCCACAGATCCGTAGGTTTTTACAGTGGTTTCCTACTATCTTCTACACAATAAGTCTTTGGTTTTAACCTACACTATGGCCAGCACAAAACTGTGTTCCAACATAGGTCTTTTTTAATTATTGGCTGTCGGGACGCGCCCATACAGCCACTTAAATAATGGAATGCCAATTATGAGGATACGAACGCGAGGACAACACAACAATCAGCTCCCGAGCAGAGTAAATCTCCGACCCGGCCGGAAATCGAAATCGGGCCCCTTCTGTTGGCAATCCACCGCGCTGATCGTGCAGCTACCGAGGCGGGCTAACAACGGTTTATCGACAGTGGTAAAGTAAACCAAAAGCCTATTTCTTATTACAGTTTCTATTAGTACTTATTTTCGACACATATTAATCAATTCTTGGTACACAACAAGAGGTGTAACGTGATTCCTCGCACCACACTTCTGTTTCGTTCTCCGTACCTTTGTTTAGTCTCAGATGATATTTTCATCACAACGTGACCTGGATATATATATATATATATATATATATATATATATATATATATATATCCAGGAGTATATATATATATATATATATATATATATATATATATATGTTCCCTCTATATGAAACACTAACAATACACTACATATACATGTAACTATTAGAAAAAAAAAACATTTTAAAACTTTATACATCATAAATAAATATAAAAACAAATAAATACGATCACAATTTATGATTAAAATTTTGAATAATAGTAGAAAACATTCTCCACAATAAGTAAAAAAAAAATTCTGATATTTGTTTAATACTACTTTTCTTACGTTAAAATTTTGGTTATGTAATGCTGATACTGACTTTCAGGTATGATGGAGAAATGAAGATGTAGCGATTTTAGAAAAGCAAACCTGGACTCGAAACGACTGAGTCGAAAATTACGAAGCCAACTGTGTTGTGGAATAGCTCCAATAAGCTACTAATCGTTGTTTCTGTGATGTAGTAAATCGTTTTCTTAAGTATGTAGTTTCTAATATTGTGTGGTAGACAGACCCAACCAACTTGCAGGAATCCAAAATGGGTTCTGTAGACAGGAAATTCGATTAATGCGCTGTACATGGCGTGACGTGATCATTGACATAAGTAGTCCTCATGTCAACGTCAGGGCAGTCCTAATTCAACTGCTGAACCTTATATGATCAGCTGTAGCTATACTGCGTTTTCCCCTGTTAGGGGATTGGCAGACACGAATATGGCGTACTATATGCTGTTTATCATATCCGTATGATTCTACATGTACGATATCCAGTGACCCACAGGGAAAAGAAGCTCCCCATAAGATCATGCTAATTTTTTTCCCTAAATGGATATCTTATTAAATGAAAATTTCTAGGGGTGGCCCAATGAAACACGAAGGTGTGGGTTCCACACCCCACAAGGACGGAAGGGGCACATCTAACTGTAACAGGAATTTAGCAATTGTTCATTGCCGTAAGACATCAGATAAAATGATTTAGCCACTGAACCGAGCATATAAACATTTATTCATGGAGAAAAGGTTGTAATTATTAACTATAGCCTGGACACATGGAAGCATAATATAAGACCATATTGCAGTTACGGCCACTGACTGCGAAAATTGTTAGTGATTTCAAGAAAGATCCCCGAAAACGCATGAAATAACACCAACAGATTCCAGGAGCGCATGGTGCGTGCAACTATCTGGCTACACATTTTAAAACTGTATAATTAATCGCTGATACAATTTAACTAGCCTCGCATCTCCTCGTCTCGGTGATTGGATCTCATGCTCATCTTGTCACCCATAAATGGCGGTAATGTGGAAGATGGGTGCAACACCGGCTGGAAATTGTCTGTCCAGCCCAACCTCTGGACTCTGATCTACGTCAGAGACAACACTCTCTGTGACTGCCTAAGGTGAAGAGCATTCTCCACGGGGATCCCCGAGCAAGTGTATTCTTCGATGTTCCTGCAGCAAGTGTGTTCTCAATTAACTCTCCAAAAATTTAGCTGGCTCTGCCAGCGTAGGAATCTCGCGGACCTACTGCAGTAGATCTTGTGAGAATCAATCAGTAATAATTTTACAAAGTAGTTTAACAAATTCCTGATTTCACAGATTTCATTATGGTTAACCGATAACGGTGTGGCATAGGAAGGAAACCAGAGAACCTCTCTCATTTCATGACAGATTTCCAGCCATCGCCAACCAAAAGTCTTGTGTGTAGCCACGTACGGAACAATGCACCTTCTACCAAAATAATTACTATGAGCTATCACAGAACATCTTACTTGGATTTAAACAAACATTCCTACAATTTGGGGTCATGAACGGCCAGTCCCACGATCCCAAGCTCTGAATTTTACACTTGACTTTCAGATCTTCTCTCACCAAAAGTATTCCGTCTAGTCTCTCTCACAATGCAATTTTTATGGAAGGTAGGCCGCCCTCCGACACTTGCTGTGCAGACACGGAACTTGCAACTTCTCTTTTCTATACCAGTGTGGCAGTGGCTTTTAGCACCTGACAAGTTTATGATACTCTAGCCCTTCTCATTTAACTTCTACATCGAAATCTACATGGTTACACTGCAATTCACACTTAAGTACGTGACAGAGGTTTCATCGAATCATTTTAATGCTATGTCTCTACGTTTCACTCTCAAACAGCACGTAGGAAAAATGAAGACTTAAATCTTTCGATGTGTGTTCCGATTTCTTTGTTTTCATTACAATGATCATTTATCTCGATGTAATTGGGTGCCAACATAGTATTTTAACGTTCGGACGAGAAAGTTGGTGAATGACACTTCATGAGAAGTCACCACCACAACGAAGGACGCCTTTGTTTTGAAGTTAGCCATCACAGTTTTCGTATTACATCTTTACCACTCTGTCCACAGTATCGCGATGATACAAATCGGGCTACCCTTTTTTGAACTTTTTTGATGTCTTGCGTCAGTCGTATCTCATGCAGACCCCACACCGCAAGGCAATATTCGAGAAGGGGACTGACGGGCATAGTGTAGGCAGTCTCTTTAATAATCCTTTGCATCTTCTAACAGTTCTTCCAATAAAACACTGTCCTTGATTAGCCTTTCCTCCAAAATTATCTTCGTTATTGTTCCAATTTGAGTCATTTGTAATTGTAATCTCGTCATTTGCAGCAGTGGTAATGACGGTTCCCGACAGATCACCGAAGTAAAGCGTTGTCGGGGACCATTTATTTTGGTGGTCGTCCCGATGTGTCGATTGCTGATGGCATGCGGGTGCACCCAGCCCTTGTGAATCCAACTGGAAACCTGCTTGACTGAGAAGTATCGGCTCCGCTGACGAAAGCTGACAACTGCCGGGAGACCGGTATGCTGACAACATGGCCCTCCATATCCGCATCCACTGACGCACGCTTTGGATGACAAGGCGGTCGTTCGTTACCTTTTAGCCTTCTGAGGCCTGTTTGGACGGAGTGTAGTTTTTAGATCAGAAACACCAGAGGGCCTATAATACATCCCTGGGGAACGCCAGATATTACTTTTGCTTTACTCGATGACTTTCCGTTAATTACTACGAATTGTAACCTTTCTGAAAGGAAATTGCGAATCCAATCACACAATTAAGACTATACTCCGTAGGGACGCCTTTCCTTTAGAAGTCACTCCTGATGAACTCTGTCAAAAATATTCTGGAAATCTGGAAACATGGAATCAATTTAAGAGCCCCTGTCGACAGCACTCATTACTTCGTGAGAATAAAGAGCGAGTTACGTTTTACAAGAACGATATTTTCTGAATCCATGTTATCGTTATCACCTAAGTAATTCATAATGTTCAAACAGAGTATACCTACGTTCCAAAATCCTACTGCCAAACGTCGTTAACGAAATGGGTCTGTAGCTCAACGGATTACTCCTATTTACTTTCTTGATAATTATTGTGGCCTGTGAAACTTTCCAGTCTTTAGGTACGGATCTTTCGACAAGTGAATGGTTGTGTAAGATTGCTAAATATGGAGGTACTGTATCAGCATACTCTGAATGGAATCTGCCAGATATATTATCTGCACCGTAGACCTTGCCTGTATTCAGTAACTTAAGCTGATTCTTTACCTTAAGGATATCAGCTTCTAAGCTACTCCTGTTGGCAGTTGATCTTGAGTCGAATTTTGGAATATTTACCTCCTCTTCCTTGGTTAAGGAATTTCTGAAAACCGTGTTTAGTAACCCTGCTTTAGTTACATTGTCATCAATAACATTACCATTCCTATCAAGCAGTGAAGGAGTTGATTGTGCCTCGCAATTGTAGTACTTTACATACGAACACAACCTCTTCGGGTTTTCTGTCAGTTTTCGAGATATTATTTCGTTGTGGAAACTATTAAAAACATCTCGCCTTGCAATTCGCCATAAGTTTTGGGCTTCAGTAAAACTTTGTCAGTCTTGGAGATGCTTTATTCATCGCTTCCGCAAAAATTTTCTGACCTATTTTGTCAGGACTTGCTTTTGTTAATTTACTTGGTAAATATCTCCCAGCTGCCGTTGATACTATTTCTTTGAACTGCAATCACACTTTGTCTCTAAGTTCAAATTTGTGGTAAGGTCTTATGGGACCAAACTACTAAGGTCATCGTTCCCTAAGCCTACACACTACTTAATCTAGCTTAAACTCATTTACGCTATGGACAACACACACACCCAAGCCCGAGGGAGGACTCGAACCTCCGACGGGGAGTGCCGCAGGGACCGTGCAAGGCGCCTAAGACCGCGCGGCTACCCCGCACAGCACACTTGGTCTAATCTTACATAATCACATTGGAAGGAGTAGAGACTGTGTCCTATTTATTCGTGTTTATTTTTTGTCCATGTGAATGTTACAGTTTTCAGTCTTGCTACAACGATCTTATGACCACTAATCCCTGTATTCGTCATAATTCTCCCTAATCGCTCAGGATCATTTGTAGATAAGAGGTGAAGTATGATTTCGCCACCATTTACACTTCGGGTGGGCTCCTGAACTAATTGTTCAAAATAATTTTCAGAGAAAGCATTCGGTACGATCTCGGACGACGTTTTATGCACACCACTAACTTTAAACTTGTATTTTCACCAACGTATAGAGGGTGTAATTCTCGAAATTTTCCCATCGTAAAGAATATTCTATGAAGTTTCTGGACTGCAGCTGGATGTCGTCGACACCTCGCCACGATATATCGACTGACACCCGTTGAGCCATCTTTAGGAAAGTATTCGCTTGTAGAGACTGCTAGTTCACATCGCTAACTTTATACCAAAAAACAGGCGAGGAGACGCACCCGCAGAGGCAGGCGCTATCTCAGTGACCTCTGTCGAGTTTCTCGCCCTCTTGAAATACTGCTCCATTTATGGCGCGCAGGCGCATGCGTAATGACGATACTACATGTGCACTCTCAGTCGAAGTGCGGGGTTGAGGGGATAAAATCCAGATGTCAAATTTATAATATTAATTGCCACTAGGCGTTTCACTAGTCATAAAATGTTCCCATTCTGTAGATATTAAAGAAATCATGCCGACATTATGATTAAGAAGATATTCTGCTAAACGTATTTCCATAGATTCCTTAATAAGTGAAACACAAAAGGATCTCGTCGAAGCCAAGATTTCCGTGCCAGAATAATATGAGGAATATCCTTTGTAGATAGAATGCTCGACTATGGTTGAGTTATTCCCTGCGAAAGGCGAGTGTGGCGATCATGGTCAACGCACCTTTCACGTACTGTGCACGTTTTCTGACCGTTGTAGGCTTTGTCACACTGGCCATGTATTCTCTAGATTACAGCCCTCAGCAATGCCGGATCATCCTTTGCCGAATCGAGAAGAGCACGAGTCTTTTACGTGGGCGGAAAATTACTTTGACATGATGTTTCCTTCACATTCTGCCTAATTTCCAAGAAACATTCCTGGCATATGGCAGGAACACGTCGGACTTAAACCGTTCCTTTTCCAGTTAGTCTGGTGGGTGGTCACCTTGCTTCCTCCTTAAGGCTGTGCAGATCTGATGAGAACGACATTCATTACCTTTGAACACAGACTGTAAGTGTTCCATCTCCTTTGCAGAGCTGTCTCCATCAGACAAAACACGTCCCCGGTGCACCAACGTTCGAAGGACTCCCGTTGTTTGTGATGGGCGGTGACAGCTCGACGCCTGCAAATACACGTCTGTATGTGTGGACTTACGACAAACGGAATGCCCCAACGCTCCATCCAATTTCCGAGTCCCCAAGACATCCAGAAACTGCAGACGACCGCCCTTCCCCACTTCCATCGTTCTCGTTGACCGAATTCAGAAAACGTAACAGCTCTTCTTCTACTTTTGTAGTGTGGCCCCATAGTGAAGAATCTGCGCACTGCATCGAGCGCAAGCGTCGAGAGCGAACACTCTATTACTCCACTGAGGTAGCTCCATTGTTTCAAGGCGCTACAGACCACCTGGTGGTGGGCGGGTACTCTGACAGCGTCTTATGCCCTGAGTATCAAATCCCTCACCACGTCCCCGTCCAGCCCTTCATGCTATGGTCAAAGATCTCGCTTTGCATGATATATGGACGCTAATCCACGGTGACCGACGTGGATATACACACTTCACCAGCCACTCGGTCAACAGGTTGGCCAGGATTTATGTCTCCCGAGGTCTTCGGGCAGCAACTGTCGGTGCTGAGCTGTTGCCCACTGCATTCACCGACCATCAGACCTTCATTTGCGTAGTGACTCTGCCACGACAACAGACGGGCCGTAGTAGAGGACCTTGGACTCTTAACGTTAACATTCTCCGGGAAGAGGCTTGCCGTGTAGCCGTCACTGATACCTGGCACAGATGTGAGCGACGGCGTCATACCTATGATTCCACGACACGATGGTGGATATACAGCGACAAACCAGCTCTTCACCGCACGCTCATGGCAAATGGACGAGACAGGGCGCTTTGGCTCCGATCCACCTTTGAGTTTTACTACACGGTCTTGCGGGAACTAGCGTCGCAACAACCTTAGCCAGAGCGCCAAATGTCCGTCCACCGGACACAGGGACGACTTCTGCAGATCACGGATGACAGATTTGACGGCATGCGGGTTCGATGGAGACTGCAAGATTTCATCCGAGAGGAACGTGCGGCTCTTTATAACATCGTCGGAGAACGGAGACACCGTAAGAGACGACTCATCACGGCAGTTATATCTGATGACGCGCAACGCGCAGAGACACAAAACACCATATCCCGTGCCCTCACTGATTATTACCGCACACTCTATCTAGCAGATCAACGGTGTGACAATGACATTGAGGACGTCCTGCACGACCTGCCACCTTCGGGTAGGGCGCAAGGTGACGCCACATTCTTGGAGGCCGTCACGTGGGAAGAAATGCGCATGGCCCTCTCGCGGGGGGGCAAGAAGAAAATCACTTGGACCTGATGGTCTCCCGCTTGAATTTTATTGCACCTTTTCTGACCTGATAGGGGAAGTCAGGCAGCAGATGTGCTGCAAACTCCTCGATCTGGACTTCCGTGTGCCCCCCGAAGTTAAGGAGGGCATGATCATCCTTGTGCCAAAACGAAATGGGGAGTGCAGACCGCAAGTCTTCCGGCCGTTGGCGTTGTTGAATTCGGATTACAAGCTGTTCGCTCGCATTCTTCGTGCTCGCCTTCTCGCTATTGTCAAAGATGCCATACATGCCGACCAAACATGTCTGGGAGGTGGCAGTAATATACACACGGCGTTAAGCTCTATACAGATGTGGTGGTGCTCATGTCGGTACGCCGCGTAGAAGGCGCCCTCGTGGCAGTTGACCTAGACCACGCATTTGACCGAGTTGAGCACCATTTCTTGCAGGCTGTCTTAGAGAAGATGGGACTTGCCCAGTATCAGTTGATGTGCTTCTCAGTATCATCCACGGAGCCCCTTCAACAGTTCTGGTCAATGGCTACAGCTGGCCACAGTTCACTATTGAGTGCTCAGTGCGACAAGTATGTCCCCTGTCAGCCTTTCTCTTCGCCGACGCCCTCGAGCCTGCACTTCATGGTCTACGACAGCGTTTGGAGAGCATTCGCATCCGCGATGTGAATTTTAAATGTTGTGCCTATGCGGGCGATGTAGTATTCTTGATTAGGTCGTCAGAAGATATATGTACGGCGATCACGTGGCTTCAGCAATACGGAGAGGTGGCCGGGAGCCATATCAACCTGCGAAAGTGGCACTACATGGATGTGGGCAGAGGATTGCATATGAGTACGCCAGTGTCCATTAGCAAAGTCCCGGCCATGAAGTGTTTGGGAGTGACCTTCTATGGGAACGTGTAGGGTACAGCAGCAGATACGTATCGCAGACTACTTAATGTGATCCGTACGCAAGTTTGTTACCATAACTTTCGAACACTTGACTTGATCATGCCGGTACATTTTGTCAACGTCTACCTCGCT
Source organism: Schistocerca piceifrons (assembly GCF_021461385.2). NCBI lineage: Eukaryota > Metazoa > Arthropoda > Insecta > Orthoptera > Acrididae > Schistocerca > Schistocerca piceifrons. The sequence goes on from NC_060149.1 coordinate 564,924,599, forward strand.
CCGAAACTTAATAATTACATACACGTTCCCCCGATGGGTGCTACGGTAGCTGCCAAGTTCCAGGCGGTCTTCGGTCATTTCGTCAGCTAGGGTAGAGTGTTCGAGAACCGTTACGAGACGCTAACGTTGCCCACACATGCAGGCGGCATAGCATTGACAAATGTGCACACCAGGGAGCGCGTTGTGTTCCTGGGGACGATGCATCGCCTGTGTACTTCGGACAAGGACACCCTCCCTGGTACACTGATTCATGAGGTGGTGCTTCAATCCCTCCGTCCGCCGATTCATGTTGGACATATTACGCCAGCACTGTGTCACATTCACACCTACCTGGTCGATATGAGTTATCCTTTGGATGTCTTGCCGACCACGCGGGATCCTAGAACCAAGGACTTCTACCGCTACTTTCAACGGACGCTGCCTGCTAATGTGGTTGAACGCCGACGTTCGGCAGTTGAGTGGAAGCGGGTGTGGCGTGACATACACTCGCCTTTCCTTCCCACTACGGTCAGGGTGCTGTGGTACGTGATAACGACTTAAAAATTCCCCACCCAACAACGTTTACTCATGATACATCTTGCCGAGGATCCTCTCTGCCCCAGATGCGCCGCTGTCGACACCGACATGCACCGTTTAATTTGTGGTACGGGTACCGACTGCTGACTGCTGGCTCCTCACACGGAGCATGTTGGCATTGTTGCTGCGACGGATGCCTCAGTCCGTAGAGCCCACCGAACTGATCCATCCCGATGTTATTTACTTTCCTGCTACTCGTCCTAACACCACGAGGTGGGTTAAGGGTATGGAATTTTCATACTTTTTTAATGAGAGCGTTGCAGGTTGTTGGATTTCTGGCATTATTTAACGAGTAACTACACGATTTTACGGCGCAAAACGTCGTATGGTACGCTTTTTGCGAATTACTTGAGATCGTTGTTTACGCGCCATGCACACCATTCGGGTGTATCAGGTGTGGGGAGAGACTGAGATATTGCACATAATTGACTGATGAGAGACGTCAACGCTGAACGAGAAGACGTCCAGGACATCCTGCCGTTTGGCTTTTGTGGACCCCCCTCCCCTCCAAAAAAAAGGTACAACAAAAAGAATTACAGATAAAAACATAAGAACAAAATGAACCACAAATAAAATATAATAAAGTATTGTACTCCTTTCCAATAACCTTTTCTTTTTTTTTAACACAATGTTCAGAGAGATATTTAATTTTTGTTCGTGGGCGCAGCTTGAAGTGGTGGCACACGACCGTCCTGGTTAGCTTTAGGGTGAAAATGGCGGTGACACTAGCTTTGTTTTCGTTTTTAGGTTAGATAGGTTTTTGGGGGTAGTACGGGTGACAGTAAAGAAGTGGAAGATATGTATGTAAGGAAACAAAGAAAAAAATAAAAGTATAATAAGAAAGCACTTAAGGCGACTGCTCACCTAAAGCGGGATATCCAGGTTCAAATACCTCACCGGTACCAATTCTCACTGTCGTAATTCCCTCGTACAGCTGATGGTTGTTCGTATTCGAATACATTTCACGTATTCGATTTATTTAATAAAAGGTCTACAGAGATAGTAGCACGTCTAATCAATAAACCATGTCAAAGCGCATTGCGGGTGATACGGTATGTTTTTTGAGTAGATCTACTTATCCATAGCGGAAGATCTGAAGGAGTTTGCGTCAACACGTCGCATAATCATAAACAATCTTGTACTCGTGAGCCTCACGGATAGTAAATATTCTGCCTTATTTTCGCAGATAAGCATCATTAAAAAGAAAATTAGACTGCCACCACAGTGTGAATCAGCAAAGAGATACTATAACCTAGGGTGACCTATTAATATTAATCGTAGTATGTCACCTTGAGGCATATTGCAGCTCTTACTTTCGTGTTTGAGAAACAAATTTGATTTTTCATAAATCTGCTTTCAGTAAAACACGTTTCCTGTGGTTTGGCCATCCGAGGTTGTTATTCTAGTAAAAATTGCAGTGAAAATAGTTTTTAGCACAAAAAATCAAACTGGGTAACTTCATTATCACTTTACATATTAATGTCTATTAGACTACATTGTCTACCAAAGATTGTCACCGTATGGTATTGGCACGTAATGACACACATTAAGGTGAGCAACCACGACAGAAATACATACACATATACGATCTTAGGCTTAAAATAATAGTTGTTGAAAGTGTCTATATTTCTACCATATTTTCACAGAAGACTATGTGGCCCACATATGATGGCACACGTGTGTCGAAGCATATGTAGGAGTGCAGAAGACTGATGTATCAAAATTATTAAGATTCGTAGGGTTGGTGCCCACAAAAAGCCACGTATCCATGACATATTTTGCGTAATAAACAGTAGCAACAGAGGAGTGTTCAGAGACGCAAAGGTGTGTGTTTCCAGCTGGGAAGCTGGAGTCTGCCCCATGTGAGAGCAGCAGCTGCGGAAGCACATTCGTACGTCACGTCATCACGTTTTATTACTGTAATTACGAGTCATTCATCATAGCAACAATAACAGCTTCGACAATTACTGCGGCGTCCAATGCTAATTATTTGCGTTCTTTTTTCGCCGTCTGCTCCTTTTAACCGGAAAATAATTAACTTTCGCTGCTGCCTCCTAAATAATTGAAAGAAGATGTCACATGACAGTGTGGACAACTTCAAATAGAATAAGAATAAGGAAAAGAAAGAGGCGGAAGAAGTAAAAACTTCTCTCTCATTGTAATCAAGAAAATGTTGGTTCGTACATCCTTTGGTTGTAGCGGGGCCGTTACAGCTGACGTGACGCTGACAATTTGTTCCGTTGCCCGCAGCTTTTAATTGATGTTTGCTTTGTTTTGAGAACAACAGGAAGCTGTGTGGGGGTGAGAGAAACTGGTGAAGGTTCTTAATTAAGCAGATAGTCTTTGTGGGTGACTTTTCGGTTTCCGTGTGGAGTACGCCGTTACAATATCACTGCATTTCATTCGGTTCACGTTAGAACCATAACGGAAATAAATAAATAATTGACCTCTAGATAACGTATGCTAAAAGAGAGGCAAGAAAAAGATATGATAATTACGGATTTCTTACACATAAATACCTTGACAAAATTGTGCCAAATGTTTCATACGTTCATCTGAAAACAAATACATTCGGCAATCCACGATCAGCTTCACCAGCCTAACTTCGTAGTGCAATTATCTGTTGTTTAATCATTCCCAAATTATTTTGTATACCATTGATAATAGTCACTGATATGAGTAAAGCCTATGATTTCCTCCCCCCCCCCCAGAAAAAAAAAGAAACTAGGAAACAGTTTGCTCAGAAAGGGAGGGATTCATAATTACAGGCTGAAACGACGCGACAATGTATTTTTATAGTAGTACTAAGAATAAAAGATTTGTAAATAAAATACAGCTGGCCTAGCAGTAAGTAATGCATACAGGTAGATACAGGCTGATCTTATTTGAGGCACATCTACCGGCTGACAAGGCAAATGGTTCATTACCTACACACAAAGAGCGTAGATAATCAGATTCGTGGAACTTGTGATCTGAATATCCAACATTCATTTGTGTCAGAAACTCAAAATCCTTCTACATCAAAACCAACAAGGCAGTATGTACATATTATTCAACAAGTACCCCAAGAATATCAGTCGTCTAAAAATCATTTATTCTCTTGTCACATGATGGTCTGACAGTTACTGATAAAGAAAACATTGCAAATCATTACATCTGCACTCATATTGTTGAAATTACGGTTCTACAGAATATGTAGCAAGATTTGTGTTTCAACTTGTGATTCCTTCACTGACCTCGTAAGCCGATATCGTCCTTCATCGGGCACTGGTTGAATATTTTATGGTCGTTTCCAAACGCAAATCTGTCAAAAATTGTGAAGCCGTAACAGGAAAACAAGGGATGACATATTCGGAGGTGTAATGCTTTCCGAATTTGTTACACCTTCAGTTTCTTAAGCATTCGTTCCTCGGAACGACATAAATTTCCAATGTGAAGGGCAATACGTCATTCCCATTACCCTTGGAGAAATTTTCGTTGGGCAGTTATTTACGTAAACGTGACATTCTCACTCGTAAGCATAGTTTCTGATTATATTTATTACTCGTCAGTGCGTCTTGTTCGGAGCGTTCACGGGATAAGTATTGCATTTACTAGTGTGTGGATAATTCAATGAAATAAAACGTCAAACGCAGCAAAAGTTGTCGGTGAAACTAGAAGCTGCTATCAAAAACACAACAAATACATTCGAGGATAAATAGGAGGAATTTTGAGTGACATACAAACTGTAGAACCAAAGCTGATTTTGTGACAGGTAAGAAAATAGAATTCATGAATAAAGTTGGAGAATATACTTTTAAATATTGCGGATAAAGAAGAGAAGAAGTTTTACAGTATCCTTCTTTCACGAAATGAAAGCAGTAAAGGACCGACTACAGGCAGGTACCCCGGAGAAAACGACGACGCTGCTTGCGGAACCTTATGAATACACTCAACCTGTAGCAGCCCTCCTCCAGGTAAGCGCATAAATTTATTTACGTTTCTTTTCCATTGCCAAAGTTGAAACAAATTTATCCTTGGTCAACAAAGAATCCCAGTACATTTCTTTATAAAATACATTTTAAAACTACTTTGACATCTTACTAGTGCTTCATTTCCGTTCATATTTTCTTTAACCGCACTGTTACGTTATAAGCACTTGCTACTTTTAACAGCTTTCATTGAAACGAATTTGCTACCGTCTTACAATCTATTAATGAACGAAATAAATTTATTGTCAGAGTTCGCGATCATTGTGAATACTTTTTGAATATAACCGTCTAAATTGGTTAATACATGTCCATATTTATTGTCTCGTTTCAGCTTCTGCAATCATCACATTATAGTAACATAAAAAACGCCACGGGGTTGCTATATATTATCAAACCACAAAAGATGAAAAATTAAAGAACTTTGAAATGTTCACCCCCTCACCCCCCAAAACGCAGAACTTGTAAACCAAGGTTTAGCGTTAGTATCAAAGAAACCTTTGCTAAAGTATGGCGTCAACAGTCAATTTAGTTCAAAAATTATACAAATACGTAACTTCCAGCCGACAGGTAGTGCCAGCATTGGGGACATAGCCTTCAGTTTTATTTTCCCTTTATAATTACAAAATGTCAGATAGTCTTAAGTGAAAAATATTCAAAGTGTAATTAGAAAATAAAATTTTTGATGAGTATAGTTTGACATTCGTAAAAGTAGCTTTCCCGATTATGGCAGTCAGTCAGTTTTAAGTTCACCTAAACGTGGTAACAAGAATTGATTGAGATTGCTTAAAAATACTATCTATACGACAACCTCCCAAACTTTATATTGTTTCCATAAGGCGAGGGTCAACAGTCTTAAAGTATTTTATAAAATGCATTTTGGCCATCAGCTGTTTATTTGTCCCATTAGTCATCATTTAGAGTCCCTACCTAAATGACAGTTAATATCTGAAGCTTGTAGATGACTAATGGGAAACATAAACAGTTAATGGTTAAAATGCATTTCATAAAATCATTAACTTCAGTATTAAATACATTTTGCATTAACATGATGTGATTTTAGAAGTTGTATTTCCTTTTATAGTTACGCTCGTCCCACAAACTAAAAACACTGTAAACTAGCATATTCTTTGGCTGTGTTTTACTTCAGATGTGTAATTATACAAGTCAATGGAACTTTTACAATCACACGATTATACAGATGATAAATGCATTTAATAATATAGTTTATACAGCTGCCGTATAGATCCTATTGTGAAGCAGATTGAACGAATACTTGTTGTCATTATTAAGTGAACTTTGCATTGATTAATTGCGAACACCTGCAAAGTTAACTTTATGAAGGCGCTGTTAAACTTATTTAAACCGTGTTTTATATCCTGATTTTGACAATTTGTAATTTAAAATCTGTATGACATTTTATAAGTATGAAGAAAAAACATTGAAGGCTAGCGCCACCTGTCAGCTAGAACTGACATCTTTGTATAATATGTTGAGACTATTTGACAGGTGACGCCCCGATTAGACATAGGTTTTATTGATACTGGACAGTGAAACTTGGTTAGCAAGTTCTAAGATTTGGTGAGTAAACTACTTACACTTTCTTAGGTTTTTAATCTTTTGTAGCTTGATAATAGTAGTAGCATTCAGCCTACTCTGAAAGGAACCTAATTTGTATACTCTCTGGACCAGAGTACTCTCCCTGATTAAGTAATGTGCCTTGGTTTGCTGCACTTTAGTATCTAGCTCTAAGTCGCTCATGTTTTCAGTTTACTTGATTCGAATTCTCGAAGATGTACTTTGTCTTCTTTGGAGAAGGAACTTCGGAAAACCGTATTTAGTAACGCCGCCTTAATGGCTCTGTCACTGGTTACATTATCATCACTACCGCGCAGTCAAGGTACGGACTGGTGTACATTTTGAACGACCAGAATTTGCATTTTCGCTCAGATTTTGAGACAGTATTTCATTGTCGGAATACTGTGTTCTTTCAGATTTGGCATTCTTTTAGCATTCTTCCTGCAACAGTGCACTGACGTTATTTCTGTACCATATCGAATCAGTTTCGTCTGTTAGTTTATATGGTATAAATCTCTCATTCGTCGTCGATACGGTTTCTTTGAATTTAAGCCGCATATATCTATGGTTATATACTTAGTTCGGAAGGAATGGAGACTGAAACTTAGGAAGGCGTCAAGCAAATTTTTATCTGTTTTCTTAAAAAGATTTATTTTACGTCTTTTTGGTGAATTAGGATATTACGGCATTCAGTTTCGCTACAACCACCTTGTGTTTACTAATCCCTCTATCCATCATTATGCTCCCTATTTGCTTGAGAGTATTTATTACCAAGAGGTCAACTGTGTTTCTGCAGTCATTTGCACCTCGGTTGGGTTCATGAAATAATTATACAAAGTAATTTTAGGAGACAGCGTTTAGTACAATTCCCCCTTTCAAAATTTCTAAGACCGCTGCGCTGTTGCACACTTACACGTAGCTTATGGGGCTTATTCTCCGATCTTATGCGTCTTATTCACTTGCGATTTCGACAGACAGATCTTACTTCACTGTAATAGGGAAGATAACTCGTAATCTAGTAACTGTATAACAAAGACTTTATTTGTTCCGAAATGATGGTGAGTTATAAAGGTTCACGTACTATCCTCGTAGCAAAAGGTTGCATGGAACAGATGCCAACAAATCCAGGGTAGTCAGAAACAATCTGAATAGCGTGTAAAGGTGTTGCAGTGTAGGTTTTGCTAACAAATAACTGTTCAGAGAAAAATGCGAATCTTTGCTCCGTTTCCGAGTTAATTAGCAAATTTCTTAGCCAATCAGCTCGTTGCGCGTGCAAATTCATGCGGCCCGCCAGAGACTATGTCGCCAAAGTTGACAATCGTTTTGTTTCCTAAAACAGAATTCTAAAGCGATACAAAAATTGGACATGGGACGGCAGTAACGATCCAACCCAAGCCTAAGGCAGAGCTGTCTCTGCGTTATCATCTGCGTTACGGGAACAACTGACATTAGTTGTATCTGGCGGTTGTGGGAACAACTGACAACTGGCGGATCGCTTGAATTTGCGAGCATAAAGGCCTGATTTTTTAACGTCAAGGCTAATTAACTCGTTAACGATGCAACCAATACAGTTTTTTGCTTCATGATTATTTCTTAGCACAACATACCCTGCAACACACTTACAAGCTTCTCAGACTATTTATAACCACCCTGTATTAGTTAATACTAAAAGTATTCTTTTTGGACAGAAAGACGTCATAACGTATCACGAAATTTAAATTTTCGGCCAGGATACAGAGTTGAAGTTTTCCTTAAGCGCTGTGAGGAAACGGCTCTATGTAAAAAGATCTTTCACCACGAGAAGGACTTGTTATTCCTTGTAGCTTAACATCGGCCTAGAATTAATTCTGTAGCAACTATCTTATAGCTCCACTAGTAGTAATACGAAGAATCGTTGCCAAAATACCATAAAAACTAACTGCAACTAAGTAAAGTGCTTGTGACCTCATTTCTAGGATTTTGGGCAGCTATTCGTAAAATTTATCGCGAGTCAGGAAGTGAGTGAGGCCTGGTCGAACCACGTGTGTTTGGGCTAATATCCAACTGACACTGAAAAGGGATTTGAAAAGAACTTTGATGGCATCCGGACTCCATCTACACTCATGCTTAAAAAATGGTTCAAATGGCTCTAAGCACTATGGGACTTAACATCTGAGGTCATCAGCCCCCAAGACCTAGAACTACTTAAACCTAACTAACCTAAGGACATCACACACATCCATGCCCGAGGCAGGATTCGAACCTGCGACCGTAGCTACAACGGGGTTCCGGACTGAAGTGCCTAGAACCACTCGGTCACAGCGGCCGGCCGCTGATAATTAAAATACATAAACATCTAGAAGAGAAATTAGAACATTTATATAAGCCGCCTCGACTCATCAGTCAGCGTTAGCGATAGATGCAATTCTAACGAAAGAAAAAGCGTTTAGTCGATACAAAAAATCTGTTGTGCCATAGAAGAATGTAAATTTTGGTTTATTAACAGAAATTTTTGGAAGATGCAATGCATCTATGAAGTAAACTGTAGAAACATCTCTAGAACGACTTACGCTCGAGGACTGCTTCAGTTGTACGGGTCCTTACCAAGTTATCCCTAAGAAAGGCGTCAAGCCAATTCCGCAATGTGCTCTAAGAATCGTAACAGGTAGACATAGGCTCCGTCCGAAAAAGTATCGGAAGCACCAACGGTACCGACGTACCGCCGTGTTATCTGTAGCCGATAGGCGTCAGTGAGTGCGGATACGGAGGGGCATGTGGTCAGCACACCGCTCTCACGACCGTTGTCATTTTTCGTGACCTGAGCAGCCACATCTTAGTCAAGTAGCTCTCAAACGGTCTCACAAGAGTTGAGTGCAACCCGCTTGCCAGCAGCGCTTGGAAAACCCGGATGGTCACCCATCTAACTGCTAGCCCAGGTCAACAGCGCTCAATTTCGGTGATCTGACATGAAACAGTGTTATCACTGTGGAAAGGTCGTTGGAAACAGATCGATATAGCCTGTAGAGAATTGTGACAGAGACGTATGGGGCAACAGAATTCGTTGGTAGATGTTTGTGACATGGTTCAAATGAAATCTGCTTGAATACAAATACTTGCTCTTCCCTCCTAACCCCGCCACGAACTCCACAGTAACTTTCTCCAGATGTAAACATTGATACCATTAGAAACTGAACAGAAAATTATAGACAGCGGATGACATAGACGCTCGAATGCAATAAGAAGAAGGAGAAAATAAATTGTAAGTTGACTGAAAACAAGATATTCGTCGTTGTTAATCGAAACACAGCTAACGGTTGTTTCTATTTAGGTCATCTATCCACCACGTCCATGAAAAACTGGATTCTCAAAGAGAGTAACTTAGACCGTTATGCTTCAGTATACCCAACTATACATTGATTCGATTGCACATGTAAAATGCAATGTACTGTTTCTTATGATATAGAAATGGTTCAGCTATTTTCCACAGCTCTCGTCGCCAGTTGTGGCTTACAGTGTTTATAGTTGGTTGATTGATCTGTTGATTTGGGGGAAGGAACGAAAGAGCGAGGTCATCGGTCCATAGGTTTAGGGAAAAATGGGGATGGAAGACGCCCGTGCCCTTTCAAACAAACCATTCCGACATTTGCCTGAAGCGATTTAGGGAACTCACGGAAAATCTAGATCAGAATGGCCGGACGAGGGTTTGAGCCGTCGTCTTCCCAAATGCGACTCCAGTGTGCTAAACACTGCGCCACTACGCTCGTCATGTATTTGTATTGTCACGTTTCTCAGTGTGGGTGCAGATTTTGAACGTCCTTGATATGCTCACACTTGACTAAATGTATGCGTCGTCATCATTATACCACTAAGCTATTTAACATGAAATGCAATTTAACGTCCTCCAATAGATTTGTCCATAAATTACTGTCTTCAACGATATGTATCCACATAGCTCATGCATTATTTCTAATATCATCTACTTAGCTTTGCTGTCTTGAACTTTTCCTGTCTCTTGGAATGCGGCGAAGTACTTCATTGGGGCATCAATCATCCACCCACTTCTATACTATTTGCTTCTTCTTCTTTCCTTCCTTGTAATTCCTAACCTATCCACTAGTCGGCGAACAGCTCATCCACTGGATCTGTGACTTAATTATTGGACTGTAAAATTTTACTGTACATATATGTATTATTCATACATTGTTTTAATCTGATAATCACTTATTTTCAGGCCTACTTCCTTTGGTAAGTTCCTTCAATTGCTGCTGAACTTCTTATGTGTCTATTGAAAGTACCAGACCTATGTTGGTTTAGATACGTTACATTAACGTACAGCACTGCTTCGTATTCCCAGTTTCGGTATCTGAAAGTCTTTTTTTAGGACTGCTGGAACTAAAATACTTTCTATATATGTAAAGCAACTACGAACAATATAGTCACGTTAATGAGAAATCTGCTGAGAACAGTTTTTGTCGTGTGGAATCTCTGCGTGACTCCTTTTTCATTCTGAATTTCGCAGTTTTTTGCAACGGTTTAATGGAAGCTGTAGCTATAATATTCTTCACCCTTGTGATGCAGGTGGAATTAATGCCTTTGTTTATCAGAAGGCCTGTTAGTACCATTTTATAAAAGTGAGGAGTAAAGTTTTCTCAATATCTATGAGTCCCAGCCGGTCGAAGTGGCCGCGCGGTTCTGGCGCTGCAGTCTGGAACCGCGAGACCGCTACGGTCGCAGGTTCGAATCCTGCCTCGGGCATGGATGTGTGTGATGTCCTTAGGTTAGTTAGGTTTAACTAGTTCTAAGTTCTAGGGGACTAATGACCTCAGCAGTTGAGTCCCATAGTGCTCAGAGCCATTTATGAGTCCCATACAGTGTTATAAATCATACTCGTTTCTTAGTACTATCTGCGTTCACGTCTTCCTTATAAACCATTGTGCTACACACACTTCTGTGTCACTTTGTCAAGTGTCTCATTAGAATCTAGCATTTTCTCATGCGATATTAAATAACATACTTCTTAACAGTTTCAAGTATGAATTAATAAAAAGTATAAAAATGTTAAATGGTGATTTAATGCTCTAGGTGCTGTACATAATCCGCCATAATGTGAGTACAACGCACAGAACGTACGAACAGCCACGTGAAACGGTCAGAAAAGTTCTTATTTGGGATATTGTTCAACTGACCCTTCCTGTGAAGTTCTTGTTGTTTTGTGGTAGGTTCGTAATGATAAACCCAAATATCGCCATCATGATGATGTTTCCCAGGAAAGTATTGTCCACATTTTGCATTTCAGTCAAGTAGTGGGAGGAGTCCAAGTGTCGATGATTTTGCTGAAGAGTCTAGGTGTGTGGGACAAACGTTCTACACACTTTTCTCTTCTTGGAGACATTTAGCATGATGTGTCGAGCACTTGATTAGGAGATGTCGCTCAAACGCGATTTCTGGCACAACGTTGAAAACCCACGGCCACAAGTCCACTACTTAACACTGCCTGCTCACAGCTGACTAGTCAAATGCACATCTGTTGTTTACAACTGCTAATTCAAGATTCCACAGCCGTTACTGTGGTGGCGTCGCTTGTACGCCCAGAATACAACCAGTTTCGGATGCTTTTAGACGGACGTTGCATACCACCATAATAAAAAGGAAAGTCACTGGTGTCCGCTTCATCTCTGAGCAAGACTGAATACATATCACCTTTTCCCCCGTAAAAATCTGGATTAATATTGCTGAATTATTGACATAAAACACATATGATGATGTCGATACAGTAGATTTTGTGGTTTAGGGAAGAAGCGACTTGCGGGCACGGGGGGGGGGGGGGGATCACATGTTTTTCATGGCGGAAGTGGGAGGGGAAGGGAGGAGTAGAGGATCCATGGTCATTGAGCGCCGAGTGAGTTGAAGGTAGCAGATGGGACAAAAACGAGCAACGTTTTGGCTATGGTAATAGAGGATCGAAAGGTGAGAGAACACTGATCGACGGGGATGTGGAATGGCTACATCGCAGAGCCGAGTTCAGTGTTCAAAACGGCGCACAAAATTCCAGCTTTGTACCGTTATCCGAGGAACTGTGTAATGTCGAAGTAAAGTCAACTGAAATTACGGCAGGTGGAGAGAACTTAAGTGATAAATGTCACTGCAGTCGTAAGTACACGTCTTTAAAAAAGTGGAGGCAGCCAGTTTCATGCCTCCTCACAGTCTAGCATTTTCTTAGAGTTTTTGGTAGGGGAAAAAATCGTCTTCTTAGAAGTAGCAGCGAAGAAGCAATTTGGGCGTCAATTTTGTCGGGCAGAAGTGCATGCCAAGTATTACGGGGGACAGCGCATCCGGCACGCATGACTGTGGGCGGCGTTTTTTGCGTCGGCCACTTACCGGGCAGGCACAATGCCGCTGGCCGCTGTCACAACATCCGGGCGCGCGCCCTCTGCCCACCCCTTTCTTTTTGTTCTCTCGCATTATGTAAAATATTACTTTCCTACAAATTGAGGATATTAGTCCGCTCTTTCTTTTCCTCTCTCTTCCTTTTGCTACCATCTGTCTGGGCGTTTCTCGAAAATTGTATCAATGTTATAAAGGTCAGCGCTTCAAGGAATGTCGTGTCCAGAGTAAACGCACAGTACAGCAAGAAATGAGCCACATGTGTTTACTGAGTGGAGGTCAACTTCAGCAATAAATAAACTTCTGGTGCTAGTTCGCGCATATTACAGAGAGGCAAACTAATCCTGTTTAAATAAACTTTAGTATTAAATACAATGTAGCACTTCAGTAGTACGAAGAACAACTGACACGAAGCTGAAATGCGTTGCTATGCCCGTAGTGTTATGCCAAATTTTTACAGGCAAAATAGTTGCCGTCATAGGTATGTGGCACGCAATTTCTTGTTTCAGGGGGAGTGAACAGACTAGGTCACGCGTAAGAGAACTTATTACCAAGACAACATAAATTGTTAGTAACATTTTAAGTTAAATTTAATGAATTAAATGCCTCACAAATCCGGTACAAGTCCGACATTTGGGCCCATGCAGCCAGTGTGGCATGCCAACTGGGCTCGACAAAATTTACATCCGTACTTCACCCACGTTTGTCAGATGGCACCTTAGGCGGCCGAGTACGCCTGCGTCACCTGCATTTGTAACAGGACTGCGGGATAGTTTCGACTTCAGAAACGGCGTTTATCGTGTCAATCCGTTTGTAATTTAATACTCGTTGCATTAGAGTTCGACTTTTGTAATTCTGTTTGTATTTTGTCTTCACATATTGCGACATTGTAGTAGTAGTAGTAGTAGTAGTTCCACGTTCTGGCCTCAGACAAGTTAATAGGACCTGACCGACCACCCTGTCGCTCTCTGCCAACTGTGTTATCGGATGCAGTATGGAGGGGGTGTGGTCAGCACACCGCTCTGCCGGGCGTTGTTGGTTTTCTTAATTTCGGAACCGCTACTAACCGGCTGAGTAGCTCCTCAGTTGGCCTCACGAGGCTGAGTGCACCCCGTACCAATCCTCACACCAAGGTAAACATCTTAGCAATACGAGGAATCATAACCGGGTTCTCTGCATTACAGTCACGCTGATCACTCAGCTATGGAGGCGTACGTAGTAACATTGGGAATTTTTAAAAGTTTTTCAGATTCAGAATCTCGTTTTCTTTTTGAGTAGTTGAGACATACACCTAGTGAAGAGTATGATCATAGCACATACAATCCCTTTCAAAACAAAAACAGCACTTACTTGTCTCAAATTGTATTATTAGTCTGCATGGTATGACATACGTCAAATCCGAAAAATACGAAATCATAGGCGTTCAGTTTCGTCGTATGCAGTTCGCGAAGTATGATCGTTACGAATGTAGTTGTAGTGACACACAACTTCATCCTTCTTCTTTACAGTGAAAAAATGTATTTACGATATGGTCAATTTCAATCGAGTTACTGAAGTTTGAAATTACTTCGACAAGAAATGTCGACGATTCTATGACTCCCTCAAACCCACAGTCGATTTTAAACACAATGGCACTTGAAATGCGACGAAGGCCACAGTAAAATGACGGGGAAAGAAATCGTCTGTGATCTCGCTGAAACAACCACTCTGGTATTCGACTCTGTTCAGAGAATCCATATTAATCCAAATCAGAAAGACCAGGAAGGGATTTGACTCCGTTCCTTTCGACTGCGATGTTATTACCAAACTTCTGGTGTTAGGACAACTGAAAGTGGAACGACTACATAAGACTAGAGGTAAAATCCAGGAAGTTGCCAGAATAGCATTAATTGCAACAATACTTTCAAAGCGTAACATAGGGAAAGTTTGCTTTCAAAACAATGTGAGGTGAAACAAGCGCTGTACCACTGTAACAGGAACAGAGGCGAGCGAGTGTACCGAGGCTCACCGCAGTTCAGTGGTACCAGCGCCACGTCGTCAGAGATAGCCTGTACTTAACATAAAAACAACTGCACCACAATCTAAGAGTGAAATTAAAATTAAAATAGCTTTCCAAACTTCGTCAGTGTATGCTTCAGTACGTTAATGTTGACAATGTTGAGGTCTCAGAATGATTAGGTGAATATATTAGGCAAAATATGTGATAGTACGAAAAAAGTATATGACACTGAATAACAAAGCTAAAAATTGTTTAGAATATGCAAGATTAAGTCACAATTAAAAGTTACGAATCTCAATCTCATCAGAGAAATATTTTGGTCAAAGTCGGCGTTTTTACGGAAAAATTGAAGGCACTAAAGAGAGAAGAAAATTCGTATCTAACCTTAGTTTGACATAAAAACTTTAATAGGTGACACCAATAAGCTACCTCTATTAGTTTTTAAGTTATTTACTGAAAACTAAATTCTGAATGAAAACGTATTTATTCATGATAGATTAGATATCATTTGTATTTGTAATAGAAAGTCCTAATTACAGCAGTCGATTACATTCATGCTATAATACAGCTATACGGAGTTTCAAGACAGTATTGTAAATAGTAATAATTACAGGGAATCGTAAAGAGGCATTACAAAGGTCATGCTCTAATGTTGGTTACGTTGTAAAAATTCTATCCGGCAAAGCTTAAATACAATCGAGCGAAAAGTTTTTGAATAACTAAAGCGAACTTAACTCTAACTATATGAAAATTAATAAGTTGGTAAATTGTTAAACGATAGAGATACTAATTAATACATGTCCTAGAAAGGGGCCATTTACATACTGCTACCTGTACCTAGGCGTTTAATAGCAGATGTTCCGTTTGGCGGTCCGATACGACCATTTCTAAATACGGCCGGAGAGACAGTGGGAAGAGGCATTTCGCACCGAGATCTCTATCTGTCAGTGTCAGACAAGCGCCTTCGTGCGCTCTGCGCTGGATGATGCCAGAGTTGGGCAGCTACCATTCGGTAAAAGTAGGAAACAAAACTCGCGAGGACTGTACACCGTTCTCGATCCTTTAAATTCCATAGAAGTAACTGTCTGTGTGCTGCCCACAATGTTGACAAAACCGCGTGGCAAGTGGTGGAATTATTTTTCCACTTTTAACGTGAGTAATTATACTTTGGTGATTAGAAGTCATGGCGATAGACCATTTTATTTGGAACGTCCCATAGAGGACGTCTCTGAACTGTTAACAAAAAGAAAAAAATGTGTGTGAAATCTTATGGGACTTAACTGCTAAGGTCATCAGTACCTAAGCTTACACACTACTCAACCTAAATTATCCTATGGACAAACACACACACCCATGCCTGAGGGAGCACTCGAACCACCGCCGGGACCAGCCGGACAGTCCATGACTGCAGCGCCCTAGACCGCTCGGCTAATCCAGCGCGGCAACTGTTAATAATAGGAACATTATTGCTATTAGGGATATTATATTTGGTGTATATGAACTTTTGCTGAATGTATCAGTCAAAACTCAAAACTTTTATTTACAGTAATAGTTCCTTCCCCTGATGAGTAAGCAGCAAGTAGGAACATTTTCTTTCAGTGAGCACAAAGAGTAATGAGGACTTTCAGACGAAATTATGGTCAGTATGTTCTCAATCGTTTTCTGGCTGACCGCAAAAATTTTCAGGCTCTTTTAAACGGCGAAAGTAGGTTTAAAGCACACCCAAGTAGTTTATGTGCTTATTATAACGAAAAAACAGACCAGTTTGATTATTTACGAGCCGCCCCACAAATCGTTCGACCGATTTGGGTATTTTTCGCCAGTATTTGATCCACATCGTTTCGTATCAGCAGAGCATTTCGTCTAGGTAGTGCGAAAGTGTACCGGAGATGCTCATCAAACTCAGGTGTCGTACGCTAACAAACAGGCCTTGTGCTAAGTATATTGTTTTATTGTCAAAATTTCGGTAGCGAACGTTTCTAGATGAGTTAGGCAATATATAGCTGTTCTCCACATATTGTTGTTATTGTGGTCTTCATTCGGAAACTGGTTTGATGCAGCTCCACGCTACTCTATTCTGTGCAGACATTTCCACCTCCAAATAACTACTGGAGCCTACATTCACATGAACCTGCTTATTGTATTCATCTCTTGTTCTTTCTCTACTATTTTTGGCCACCACTCGTCCCACAAATACTAAATTTCTGAGTTCTTGATATCTCAGAAAGTGTCGTATTAACCGAGCCTTTCTTTTACTCAAATTATGCCACAACTTCCGTTCTCTCCAATACTGTTCAGTACTTCTTCATTAGGTTCGCGATGTACCGATCTACTCTTTAGCATTCTTCTACAGCATCACATCTCAAAGGATTCTACTCACTTTCTTTCTGAACTGCTTATCGTCCACGTATCACTTCTGTAGAAAACTATACACTAGACAAATGCCGCGCGGGGTAGCCGCGTGGTCTACGGGCGTCTTGTCACGGTCCGCGACCCTCCCCCCCCCCCCCCCCCAATCACCCATCAGAGGTTCGAGCCCTCCCTCGGACATGGGTGTGTGTGTAATCCATAGCGCAAGTTAGTTTAAGTTAGATTAAGTAGTGTGTAAGCATAGGGACCAATGACCTAAGCTGTCGTTTCCCATAAGATTTTGCCACAAATTTACAAATTTTTACTAGACTAATCTCTTCAGAAAGGACCTCCTAACACTTCATTTTATTTTCTATGTTAAGAAATTTTTTTTCTTCACCAGTACTTTCCTTGCTATTGTCGCTCTACATTCTCTCTTGTTCGTCATCATCATTTATTTTAGAGCCCAAATAGCAAAACTCATCTACTAATTTTAGTGTCTCATCTTCTAATGTAATTCCCTCGGTATCGTCTGATCTAATTTGACTACACTCCACTACCCTTTTTTCTTTTGTTGATGTTCACCTTATATTCTCTTTCCAAGACATTGTCAGTTCCTTTCAACTGCACTTCGAAGTCCTTCGCTGTATCTGACAGAATTACAAAATCATCGCAAACTACAGAAATTTTATTTCCTCCCCTGCACTACAACCCCTCATTGCAATTTTCCTATGGTTTCAATTACTGGTTGCTCAATAAACAGATTGAATGAAATCGGAGACAGGCTATAAACCTGTCTCACTCACAACTGAACCACTGGTTCCTCTCACGCCCTTCGATTCGTATAACTGCAGTCTCCTTTTTGCATATAAACTTCCTGTCCCTGCATTTTACCCCTGCTACCTTCAAAATTTCGAAGAGTGTATTCCAGTCAACTTATTCAAACACATTTTCTCTAAGTCTACATAAGCTATCATAATAAGCTTCAACCATCGTTTCATGAAATGCGTCGCTGCGCAGGATAATCAGAGTGCGTAATGAAATTATTTGTCCTCTTGGATAATTATGTTGTAAATTTCGTTTGCTTCTGCCGGAAACAGATTTTATGTCTGGAAAAGTATACTCACGAATTTTTTTATTTATACCTTGTCATGGGTAGTGTATTTTGGAAATTTTTATGTTTTTGGTTTCGGTACATAACTTATTCAGTTATCTTAATTTTACGTTTTTTTCCCTTTATTCGTGGATAAAGACTAATTCGAAATTAAACAAATGAATCAGAATTAAACTTTTGTGGCGGGCTGTATCTGTATTTCTCTATCAGTTCCTTACAGATTTTTTGGCACAGCCTTTCAGACATTTGCAAAGGACTGTTATTCAATCATGCAGTATTATACGTATCATGCACGAAGCTGTATGAAATCTGTCAATAAAATTTTCAAAGCATTCAGTGTAATTCAAGCTACACTATTAAAAGAAAGGCTCTCCCTAAATGAACATCCTTTAATGTCGATAAAACTTTCAAACTAATCTTTATGCTCAACGTTGGTTCCTACAGATCTGAAAAGGGTGAAGATCAATCGGAATTCGTATTCTTGCTGATCATTAATTATAAATGATACAATGAAATTTTTTATTCATGCCCGTTGTGTAATTTTGATTACGAAAGACTACAGTATAATGTCATTACGTTTGCTTTGTTGATTTCTATAGAGGTGTTTCATATGCTATATAAACTCGGATATGATTTACTGTAAATGTGGAGCTGCCACATAAAATTAATAGCGGGTAAGGCAGATGACACACTGAGATTCATTGAAAGAATTGTCAGGAAATTTCATGCATCAACAAAGGAGGTAGTTTACAAAACACTCATTCGACCAATACTTCAGTATGGCTCATCAGTCTGGGATCCGTACGAGATGGGATTGATGGAGGAAATAAGGAAGATCCAAAGAAGAGCAGCACGTTTCGTTACAGGTTTATTTAGTAAACACGAAACCGTCGCAGAGATGTTCAGTCGACTCCAGTGGCAGGCGCTGCAAGAGATGCATTCTGTGTCACGGTGTGGTTTACTGTTAAAGTTCCGTCAGAGCACATTCCTAGAAGAGGCGGCCAATACATTGCGTACTCCTGCGTGCATATCGGGAAATGATCATGAAGATAAAACCAGAGAAATTCGAGCCTACACTTAGGCTCACTAGGAATCCGTTTTTAACGCGAACCATTCGCGGCTATAACAGGAAAAGGTGGGAAATGACACTGGTACACAAAGTACCTTACACCGCAAACCGTGAGGTGGCTTGCAGAGTATAGATGTTAATGTACATGTCAATGGTTTCTAGTTTACTGTTGTCAAAATAGAAGGGTTAGGTCTCGAAACAGAAACCAGAACAAAATTCAGTCGCCGGTTGGAAAGTGTCTTTAGTATGCCAGTCGATCGCGTCACGTCACTCTTTTCAGCTCTTTGAGCACAGTTAGCTCGTAAAGTTGCCTAGAAAATAGGGTCTCCCGCTAAATATGGGTGCCTTCCGTGAGATTTAGTCTGATTTCATGCAGCCCCACATATCGTAACTGTCAACATTTCTTTCTTCTTGACATTTCTCGACAGCCTACAGCAGGGGCAACGAATTCACTCCTGCACTACAGCGCGGACGTCGCTACATCTGATTTTCATCTCTGCTCAAAGGAAACGCTGGCTATGGAGACAACATATTGGCACAGACAACGAGCTACAGACCAAAGTAGAGAGCTGCGGGACTAGGGCGTTTGAAAGTCGGAATAGTGACTACTTACAGAAGTGGTTGGAAGTTGTAGCCAACTGTTGCGAAAAAACATTTTCGATTTTCACAGTGGTTTCCATTTCGCCACCGATCGAACCTTACTTCCCGAACAGTACTCATACGTGACGTTACGTCTGTCTTTCGACTCTGATTGCAATGATGTGCTGATACTTATAGATACCTTCCATTCTTAATGATTTTCATGTTTTCCTTTGCTTATGAATACAAGTAGAGTCTTCATCCTCTACGCCAAAATCATTTTCATTACGTATAATTTACCATCCTGTATCAACTAAAGCATATGAACTGCAATGCTCGTCATTAATTCCTCCAAGTTCCGTTTCATTAAACTGATAAAGCTCGCACACACTATCATAGTATGAACAATTTTCGCACTTACGTTAGGGAAGTGCAAAAACGGCCTCTAGTTATCGAAAATAGAAATTTACATGCAATCGGGGGTGCCATGGGCATGGATGTGTGTGATGTCCTTAGGTTAGTTAGGTTTAAGTAGTTCTGAGTTCTAGGGGACTGATGACCTCAGATGTTAAGTCACATAGAGCTCAGAGCCACTTGTTGCAAGCGGGGATGCGCATTTGCATCAGACACTGGCACGTGGCCGTTAAGTAGTCCACTGCGTCTTCGAAACAAAGTAACACCCTTGTGATTAGCTTTTTCTTTGTCTGCCTTTCTACACAGAACTAAAATTATTTGGCGCAGTATCATGTGTCTAAAGAATACATCATATACATATGTACCCACATACGGTTGAAGTATAGATTGGTTGATACGCTTCCGCTACATGGATGAATAGATCACTGGATCTGGCATTTCATGCTTTATAGGTCACTGTGGACAAAAGATATAATAATAATAATTATAATAAAGTTGCACACTTTTTATTTGACGCAAGCGTTTATTTAACATTGTTGTCAAGGATGACTGAATTGTTGACTGTTAGAGCAGCAACGCTGTATTTTCCCATGTTGATAGAGAGAAACTATAGCTATTAGTACTTATTTCTGAGGTATCTGTCTGCAGGCGCAAATTCCCTCGACTACGAAGCATTGGGGATCTTAAGAGCTATGTTTAGTAGGTGTATCACAAGGCAATGATCGCTCCTTAATCACTTACGCTGCAGTGAACCGTCTGATGTCGGCCATTTTCTTAGAGCTTCTCGGAACGCACCGGCAGCACTCCTGTAAGAACAACAGAGCTCTAACTACCTCCTTGTCGTGGACTGTAATTCTCACATTAGCGACTTCCTGTGGATGACAAATTGTGTTACCTGGAAAGAGCAGCCATATTACCACATTTTCAGATTCCATAAATGTGAAATTAATGAGCCAATTTCAACCACATTCAGCCTTATCTCTGATGTGGTCATCACATCATACAGTAATTTGATCTCTCATCGTAATAAGCCGTCATATGGAAATGGAGGGCACTGAGTTATTTGACTCGGTCTAAGAACTGAGCCGCTTTATGTTTTCTCTCTGTCCGCCAAAGGTTTCATTTCTGGTGACACTGTGTTGCAAATAAAATCGTTGGAAATACAGTGCATAACATTTCTAGAAGAAGCTACTCATTATTTTTACTTTTCTAAGATGTCGCGTAATGATATACAGTATGAAAGTTCCCGTCGATCTTGATAACTTCTGATAGATTTCTCTGTTTGAATTGAAACTATTAGATGTTTCCAATTTTTCTTACGTGTGACTACAGCTCTTTTACATTTTTGCGCAGTGTCATTTCTCGTTTAATTCGTACTCTGCTTCAACATCACGCCAAGAAATGCGATCATTTCTAAAGAACATGTTTTTCTACTTTTTTTCCAAACTCTCGTTTGTGAGACTTATCACTTCGAAGGATGCTAGGGAAGTTTTTCGACGTGAGACTCCTTATGTGCAAGCTGCGTAATTCTTCCGAACTATTTAGATCGCTCTGTTTATTAGCTATAGACAGGAATTGCAACTTTTATTTCCAATCCCACCCTCCTTTCAGACAGTTAGCAGCAAGAGGTACATCAGCATGGAAGAAAATTGAGTTTACACAGTTTTACGGTTCAGTAGTTCTTTGGATCATATCAAAATGTCCCCCATCATTCGTGAAGTCTATCTTCACGCTCTGTTAATTTGAATTTGTTCGGAAGGAATCATTTAAGAAACTTCATCCTTTATGACTCTTCCTTACCGAGCGAGGTGGCACAGTGGTTAGCACGCTGGACTTGCATTCGGGAAGATGACGGTTCAAACCCGCGTCCGGCAATGTTCATTTAGGTTTTCCGTGATTTCACTAAATCGCTTCAGGCAAATTCCGTGATGGTTCCTTTGAAAGGGCACGGCCGACTTCCTTCCCCATCCCTCCCTAATCGGATGGGACCAATGACCTCGCTGTTTGGTCCCTTTCCCCAAATGGACCAACTATCCAACGAACTCTTCCCTGTCGTGCGGAACATCTACATATCTAGCTGAAAAGAATGTTACAACGGTGAAGCATGTTCTGGAGAAGTAAAGAGTGTGCCACGCAGTGAAGCAGTTGGGATGCTCTTCGGTATATGAGACATCATCCACGCAAGAGTGCTCAAATAAATCGAAAACGGCGGATTTCGCTGTAAAAATTTGTAAGCTAACTATCAAAGAAACATTATTTGTCATCGTGATATTCAAACCAATAAGTGGACTGAGATAGGACAGTGGCTAAGACAATGGGCTCGTATTCGGAAGAAGCGGGTTTGAAATACCTGTTCAGCCATGCAGATGTAGCTTTCGTGCTATTTCTCTGTATCACCTGCGGCCAATCACAGAAGGGTTCCCAGATTCACCACATTCCTGCTCCATCTCTGTCAAGTGTTAGCTGAGCCCCGTCTCCAATAACTTCGTTTTGTAGGGGAGTTTGAAAACTAATTTTCCCTCCTCGCTTCCTTCGAGAGCCAAGAAGTACGTGTTTGCCTTTGATTGTCGGAGCTGAAAATCATTGTTCTATCAAAATAAAACTGTTATTTTTTTATGCCTAAGTTAAGTCTTGAAACTTACGGTGATGACTCTAACGCGTACCGAGCGAGGTGGCGCAGTGGTTAGCACAGTGGACACGCATTCGGGAGGACGACGGTTCAATCCCGTCTCCGGCCATCCTGATTTAGGTTTTCCGTGATTTCCTTAAATCGTTTCAGGCAAATGCCGAGATGGTTCCTTTGAAAGGGCACGGCCGATTTCCTTCCACATCCTTCCGTAAGCCGAGCTTGCGCTCCGTCTCTAATGACCTCGTTGTCGACGGGACGTTAAACACTAATCACCACCACCACCACTCTAACGCGTGGTAGAGCGAAGTGTCTGCATCTAGAGATCATTTGTCGGTCTATATCAAAAGCCGGTAGTCGATACACGACTACGCTCAAAGATCCTCAATATTCTCCAAATGACACTGATATCGCAGCTTGTGACTTCGTTCTAGAAGTGGAAACTGAGCTGAAAACAGAGTGGGTATCAGCAGATGAAGAGGTAAAGCAGGAATGCAGTAACAATTATTCATTGCTAACTGACGATACGCAGAGGAAATACACTGAGGTACTTCTGAAGGGTATTGATTTGAATTTGTTCGGAAGGAGTGGGGTAACATTTGTCTTTTTAAAAGCCGTCATCAAAATGACTATATAGCAATACTTTTGTATCACATGTAATTGCAGAATTTCTTTAATATCATCTGCCTTCCGTCGAAAGGATTGGCGTTTAGCATTCGATGGGTTCTGCTGCTAATAATATTAATTCCTCGTTTATACCGACGTTCGAATATGCTCACCTGGACACGTCTTCTTTTACTGCGGTAACACCCATGTGAATGGCAAAAATTTTTTTCGTGAATTTCCATAATTGTTATCTACACCTGTAGTGGTATTCAAATTTTATCAACGAGTTACTACTGTCCTAAATGCTGATCGCTGTTTCACTCGAGCAGATGAAAACAGTTTTGTTGAATAGTTTGTCTATTACTACAGAATTCCCGGAAGTAACGCGTTTCTGAAGAGCCCGATTTACAAGAGAAACTTTATATCAGTGATAATTTGTGCAAAAATAATAACATATTCTTCTTGCGAGATTCTCAAAGTCACTGCTTTTTTATATTTTTCTTAGCGTTTTATAACGTAGTTTATCGGCTGGATGACGAACATTGGCATTGCTTCGTTAGAACTTTCTGTTTCTTGGTGTGACAAATAAACATAAACGGACTAATTTACATCAATACACAAACAGGAACTTACTAAATGCTACATGGTAACAGGCAACAGACAGCAGCACATTTACGAATGGAAAAAAAGTCGACTTCATTGGATCCGTTGATGAGCATAAAATCTCGGAACAGGTAATTACAAATTAAATCTGCATAATTAAATGTGTTTTCGATGCATACGACCGTTCTGTTTTCATTTGTCAATTATTTTACCTTCTACCGTCACTAGATTTCACGGAATATCCACTTCGGGGGAAGTGTGGCGGACAATCCATTTGTAAGAACAACACGACATTTAAGCCCCATTATGCTACACCAAATCAGTGCGTGTTACTGGAAAAAGATATAAACTAGATTATTACCATTTAGCTGTGTAATATTCTTATTTATGAACAGACAGAAAGAAAACAGTTACTGTGTGTACTTTTTTTCTGATGTACGTTATGTAGTACAAAAAGCAACAAACGACAGTTAGTTCAATAGTTTATAGATTTTTCTTAATTTTCTTGAGAAATATCAGTTTAATTTTGGAATGCATTTTTTTCCATCTGTACCGAATACTAAAGTTCGGGTAATTTTCAAGAATTTTTCAAAAGTTACTATTTTCTTTTATTCCTCTGATTTAAAAAATTTAATACGACGTAAGTCATTTGAAAAAGATAATTTTTTTTCATATTAGTTATTATATGGGTGCTGGGTCTCCGTAAACCAGACTGTTCCACTGATTTTTGTTGACGCCTCAGGACTACGCACCAATTTATGAAAATGACGTGAGGGTATAATGTATTGTGTAACAGACATTTCTGGCATTATGGAAGCTCTGTAACACTTTAGGAACCTAATTGAGGCCTTCGTGACTCTAGTGACACGTGATGGCAAGATGATCGATGAAATTATTTCATTGCAAACCGAGTCTTTGTCTCTTCATTCTAGGAACCATTCCGTTCTCATACTCTCACGTCCGCTAGAT
The DNA here is from genome assembly GCF_021461385.2 of Schistocerca piceifrons. Lineage (NCBI taxonomy): Eukaryota > Metazoa > Arthropoda > Insecta > Orthoptera > Acrididae > Schistocerca > Schistocerca piceifrons. Next base: position 564,949,412 of record NC_060149.1, read on the forward strand.
ACCAAATTTTCCAGTTTATTTCTCTTTCCTGCATTAGTTGTAAACGGGGAAAATGCTTCCATCGCAACGAAAAGAGGGCTACCGTCGGTTGGAAAAGCAGTGAGAACAGCTCTTTGAACTGTGACATTGTAATTTCCGCTTCATGCAGAGACAGAAACAATAGCAGCAGCCGCCATGGTTGAGAAGAGAGCGGAGCAGGGGTCACTGGGAATATGGCAGCCCGCGTCTCATGTGGAAAACACGCAGATAGCATCGCGGCGGCGCACAACAATAAAGCAGAGCTTAACTGCGCATTGTTGTGCCACTGCCGTGCCGTTTGTCGCTGTGGGAGTGCTCTTGCGGAAGCACGCTTTGTTGTATTACCGCGTACACTTACTGCCTAAAGAAAGAAAATTTGAAACGTTCAAAGCATGCTCAGAACGCTCTACAGCTAAATTTACGACCAAGGTAGAGTCTCCGCGGTGTACCCTGACAACAACAAGTACTCATAATGAATTTCTCTTTGTGCATGTTCTTCCAGTCCACACTGGTATAAAATCAGTTCATACAGAAGCATGTGAGATGTGCGTGCACACACACGCACACGCACACACACACACACGCACACACACACACACTCACACACACACACACACACGTGCGCCCGCGCGCGCGCACACACACACACACACACACACACACACACACACACACATAAAAATAACACTCACGAGTGAAATAAGATAGTTGTGAGTCTCTTGTCGGTTTCGATTTTGGTAAAAGAAAGTATCTAGTACTATGTCTCGAAAGGAAATGAAATTTCTTGTACCGGATTTTCACAGTGTACCGTATTTCCTGCACCTTTAGAGGGTACGTTTTGCCATATAAACCCGTAAATCCTACTGCCACGTAACATCTTACCTATGCGAAACGCGTTTAGTTTTTTTTATGGCAAAAACAGTGAGACTAGTGCTTCATCCGCGATATTTCGTTTCCTTTGATTTTTGTGTGAACTGCATCCCCCGGCACAACATCCCAGACTGCTTTTCTTCCGTGCAATTGATCACAGTACCTTTTTCGTGCCATAGCTTACATATACGTAAAATATTATGAGACTGTGTATCTGAAACTAGAACATATGTATCACGTACTGCTATTACAAGACAAAGTAATATTAGCAATACAGAAAATGATATCTTTATTTCATGTAGTAAAAGGAATTGGTTTATGCAGTAAAAGGAAACTACTTCTTCAGCTTACCTATGGCGAAAGAAATGGGTTACTGAATTTTCGGCTGATTCATAACATCTCAGCCTTCGTTTGCGTGGCATTCCGCTCAGGAAAAAAAGACATACCACTGTAACTGATAACACGGTGAATGATAACATGAGTGCATTCATTCTATCTGACCTAGAAATTATACATATTTCTGAAACAATGGTAGCTATCGAACTGCGTCTGTGAACCAGTACAGATGTGGTTTAACAATGATGTTCTGTGGCCTGGTGGAAAGGACAGTAAGTCTTTACGGGGTGGTCAGAAACAGTCTGAAAAGCTTGTAAAGGGATTGCAGGGTAGTTTGTGCTGAGAAATAATTGTTAAGAATAAATTCGAGACGTTGACCCGTTCCCGAGTTTAGCTAGCCAATCAGGCCGTTGCGGGCACAATTTCAAGCGGCTCGCTAGATACAATTAGCGTCAGTTGTTATCAGTTGCTCTCAGAGCAAAGATGATTGCATACGAGATTGCTAACCCATTGGCTCGGGTGCGACTGTTACGACCGACCCTTGTCCACTTGTTTCCTTTCGCTCTCGCAACAGCCTGATTGCCTAACTTCATTGCTAATAAACTCGGAAACGGCACTAAGCTTCGAATTTTTTCTTAACAATTATTTCTCATCACAGCCTACCCTGACAAACCCTTGTCAGCCTTTCAGACTGTTTCTGACTACACTGTATAATTTAGCAAATAGTTTACCTCAGATAGTGTATCTGAGTGTTCTTTTATGTTTCATTTCTGTCCCATAGCTAAGCTCTGTCAAGATAAGGAACGCAGTGCGCACTGTTATCCGTGTATATGGTTACTGCAGAACCCTCTTCTTCGAACAGTGTTGTTTTAAAATAGATACAAGTCTCACGCAGTAGTAACTTGGCGCAGCAGCGCAGTTAATAATGCGTCAGGAAACGTAAGCATCAACCAGCACAGCATTACAGTGTTCAAGATAGAAAGCGAGAAGTTTATGCTGATCTTCAGTTTTGATTTGTATTTCGGTTAGTTTTAAACAATTTAAACGATAATTTGAGAATTAGTCTATTGCGTTGTACTGTAGGGAAATGGGAACCTAGACACGGCGGAGAGGCTTCGCCCGCTGTAGCCTTCAGTGGTTCACAACCCCACAACAGGCTACAGCAGTCCACTCACCCCACCACCGCCCCACACCGAACCCAGGGTTATTGTGCGGTTCGGCCCCCAGTGGACCAACAGGGGAACTTCTCACACAAGACGAGTGAAACCCCAAAGTTTGCGTGGTAGAGTATGGTGTACGCGTACGTGGAGAAAGTGTTTGCGCAGCAATCGCCGACATAGTGTAAGTGAGGCAGAACAAGGGGAACCAGCCTGCATTCGCCGAGGCAGATGGAAAACCGCCTTAAAAATCGTACACAGACTGGCATACCGGACCTCGACACTAATACGCCGTGCGGATTCGTGCCGGGGACCGGCACGCCTTCCAGCCCGGAAAGTAGTGCGTTGGACGGCACGGTTAACCGGGTGAGCTTTTGAGAATTAACTTGACATCAAAGTGAAGGATGAATGGTTAAAACGAAAAGGCAAAGGTTAAGCAGCTTGCCACCTGATGTTCACCTAATATCAAACTGTATTAGATTTTATTAAAAACAAAGACCAAGATGTACTATGCAATACTGAAATCTTACTGCCAAAACGACTGAATTAGTGTTATTGTGGACTTCTATTAGACTCATCGTAATAAACCTCCTTGTCAACTATTCATATGCCCTTCCAAACGACAGAAGTTTTTAATTCATCTAGCAATGGAATGTCATTATTGTAAAGAGCAGCTTCAGAAGCGAACTTGCTAAATGTGTTGCTAGGACTATTTGATACATTGACTGATAAAATAAGCGGTTCTTCTCAGTTTGAATGGTGCACACTCGATGTTACTTTAGATTCTGTTGAACAATCGACGCCATTTATAACATTGTGGGATGCACCAGTTAAATATTCTTTAGGTAAATCATATACCACAGTAGATGTTCCACATGATCATGTCCAAAACGTAAACTGTGAAACGCTTTTCCGTCATTTAGGAAATCATAATTTAACTCTTCAGCTGTGCCTATAAACATTATAATATCCCACGTGGAAAGGTTACCTGTGTTTCAAACGATAGAAAACTTCTGAAATATGTTGACATATTTAAACTATCCCCTTTTCCACCAGGAATGCATAACTGTCGAGTGTGGAATACGCTTTAGGACCCTGAATCAAACGGACGTGAAGGACATTGATAAGTAATTCTGGAACATGTCCTTTTACTCTTCTTATTAGCAAGAATCACTAGCGCTCTATTATAGAAATGAGGATATGTTCATTGCGTGGGGTATTGTCGCGAAATATGAGATAGGATAGGATATAATCCAACAAAATAGTCACTGTAAAACCTAATAGCAATACTACCAGGGCTGGAAATGCGAGTAGTTAAGTGACACTGAGTGCGTCAGTGCTTAATTCCGTATCAGACTTTTACGACTTTCTTCGTTGGTAAAACCATCCTCATGTACGAATGTATTTTAAATGAAGTATTTAAAATTTCGCCGCCCGGATTGGCCGTGCGGTTCTAGGCGCTACAGTCTGGAGCCGAGCGACCGCTACGGTCGCAGGTTCGAATCCTGCCTCGGGCATGGATGTGTGTGATGTCCTTAGGTTAGTTAGGTTTAATTAGTTCTAAGTTCTAGGCGACTGATGACCTCAGAAGTTAAGTCGCATTGTGCTCAGAGCCATTAGAACCATTTAAAATTTCGTCTTCCCGGAAGGAAAGAAAGATAAATAAGAGTTAAAGTTTCGTGTACAGCGAGATCATTAGAAACGGATCACGAACTAGGACAAAATAAGAATGAGGAAGGAAATCAGCAGTGTTTTCTTTGAAGTAATCATCTCGACATTTACCTAATTCTTCGAACATTTCCGATAACTTAAATTTGGATGGCTGGTTGGAGGTCCGAATTCCGCTCTCTCCTAATTCGAGATCAATACCTTAACCACAGTGATGCATTCGGTCTCAGTTAACGAAAAAAAAAAAAAAAACTGCAGAAAACTTCTGCGTCGAAAATAGCTTTCTGAGTGAAGTTTCTCACGAAGTTGAAACTGACCCCATACAAGAAACTCATGACTAATAGGCGAATACATCGTCCTAATCCTCGTATTACAACAGTAGTATATTAAGAATCACGCAAATTTCTAGTCGTACTTGTATGCATTAGCATTCTCATTCCTATTAATTACTAAACACAGTTGTCAACTTTCAAGTTAGTCTGAATACTGCCGGGAATGACGTGACAAGAGACTGCGCCTTTGTTTTACCAGTAATTATAAGGACGATACACTTCAGTCCTAAACAGTTACGTCTTATGGAATATTTTACATACACAAATCCATCGTATACTCGAAAGTCACGCTGAGACAAAAGAAGAAAAACTGGAACAGTTCGGGGTCAGTCTTCATATTCGTAACACGACATTTATCCACCGTGCAACCCGTTATATTTTTTCAGCGTGGAAATAGAAAGAATGAGTTGGGACAGGTCATAAGGCACAGATTTGATAAGGATGAGGCCGAAAATCGACAGTGGCCGTTTCGCAGCAACCGTGTGGTCATTCGCCTTAAATGATTTAGGAAAACTACGGAAAACCTAAACACAGATGACGTCAATGATTTGAGATCCCGAATTCATGTACAGTGATCGAAGCACCTGGCAAGTACAAATAAATAGATCATTTCTGCGAATCATTAAATAAGGTAAAACTCTTTGTGGAAATTATCTCTGTATATATTGTTTTATTGGCCTATTACGATGTGCTGCACTAAACAATAAAACAGAATAAGTTGTTTAGGTGGTTGAAATAAACCAGATGAATTTCTTAACACCGGCAGGCTGAGGTACGTAACAAGATGAAGAGGACAGTTCACTACACACACTTCTGAGGGGACAACCATTTGTAGATGTGCAGAGGCAATACCGAAAACGGGTGAGGAAATAATGTATTATTTTGGTACTTAAGTTCATAGCGATTCTGTTTTGCTAGCAGGTATTCCGGTTGCTATGGGTTTGTTTATCGACTGTCATTTTTTAGTTATAGTTCACTGTTGCTATCTGAGTTTACCTATTGTCATTTTGTCATTTGGAGACAGAGAGTGCTGCTGTGGGCGCTAGAAAATTCAGTATGAACTGGAACTGTTTGAGTGCAGTAGAGGGATGACAGCATCGGAGGCAGCTACAAACATTTGCTCCGTGTATGAGGATACTGCCATTGGACAGAGCACGGTAAGGACATGGTTTTCTCGCTTAAAGGAGGATCGTTTTCACATTAATGACTCTCCAAGTTCAGGAAGACTTTCCGTGTTTGATGTAGGTAGTTTAAATGAATTAATACACAATGATCCACGTGAGCGTTCTCTAGAACTGGCAAACGTGATGAACTGTGATCATTGAACTATCGTACGATATTTGCATGAAATGCGAAAGGTTCAAAAATGGGGTGCTTGGATACTGCGTGCTATATGGCAAAATCACAAAAATCAGCTGTTGACTATGTTTGTCACTCTGTTTGCTCGTCATCAATTACCTCGTGAACAACACCGACTACTCCTATTCTGTATCGTTAGTTGTGACGAGAAATCGTGCCTTTTTTAAGGGAAAGAAAGGAATAATTGAGCTCAAACAAAGCAGCAGCTCCAGGTGCAAGGACCTGCGCGCATCCACAAAGTTAATGTTACGCATCTGGTGGAACACCGGCGGTGTGGTGTTCTACGAATTGCTTCCCCGAGCTGTAATCATCACTGCTGACATATGTTATCAACAACAGAAAAATCTTGCAAACGCAGTCTAAGAACAATGACGAGGAAGACGGCGTCAAGTGATGCTACTCCATGATAAAGCCCGCCCACATTCTGCTACACTGACAAAAAATACCTGGATTGGGAAGTCATTCCACATGCATCTTATTCACCTGATTTGTACTCTCAGCCAGCCTGTGTGGTCGAGCGGTTCTAGGTTCTTCAGTCTGGAACCGCGCGACCGCTACGGTCGCAGGTTCGAATCCTGCCTCGGGCATGGATGTGTGTGATGTCCTTAGGTTAGTTAGGTTTAAATAGGTCTAAGTACTAGGGGACTGATGACCTGAGATGTTAAGTCCCATAATGCTCAGAGCCATTTGAACCATTTTTTCTGCGCTCTCAGATTTTCACCTTTTCCGCTCTCTATCGAACAACTTTCAAGAAACTTCCTTTCCGGAGGAAAATGCGCTCCGAACATGCTTCGACGATTTCTTCACCCCAAAAGCACGAGCTTTCTACAGTCGCGGAACCGAAAAGTAGCCCCATAGTTGGCAGACTGTTGTAAATAGTGAAAGAAAACATATTGTTTATGACTTAGGTTTATGTTTTGCGTATCTGTTATGTTTATTAAACTGATGAAAAAACGCTACGAACTTAGGCACCAAGCCAGTAGTATGTCAGACTAGGCATGTATTTAATTCCTATTGGGATATGTATTCTTTTACTCTGCGCTACAGTGCACTATCCATCGAGGTGTAGATTTTATACTGAAGGCGAGTAAAAGGATAGCTTCTTTTGAGGGGTACGGCTGATATCGTATCCCATTCCAGTACAGGTTCTGTCTCTGACGACCTCATCGTTCACTGGGCGTTAAACTCTAATTCACTCTATTTACATGGTCGTATTGAAAGTAGTGATGAACAGAGACTCTGAGTCTAAAAAATTCAAAAATGCCTTTTCATCCGGTGACATTTTTGTAGATATTATGATATGATGTGAAACAGAGATATCAGGACGTGCACTATGCCGTGTGTAAGGCTTGCTGTTTACCGCAGCGAACGTACTAGGGACGTGAGCCAAGTACAGATTAAATCCGCTCTCCCTGTTAATTACTTTCTCCTGGTACCTAACTTTGGCATTCGTCAGTTTCCTGCTTTCGTCTGGTACCTGCTGTTCTTGCCTCATTTATGTATGACATAAAGAACACCGTTACAAGACGCAGAAGAAACAGTATTTCTCATTGCTCTTCCGTTTTACAGTAAATAACCATATAGCCATTTGTCGAAGGGAAAAATCATATCCGCAGAGGATAAAACATACCGCACGCGGGATGTGCGATAGCACATTACGTGAAGACGCTTGTAATGCAATTAAGAAAAACCGAGAACGTACGTGAATAACCTTAAATCAAAGTGAAAGAAAATTATTGGGTTTTTCTCAAGAAATAAATTCATTTCGATATGACTAAAAGGTAACAAAGTGATAGTGCTCGAACTGGGGTATTCAATAAGAAAAGAACAGTGTTTAGAGATTCAATAGAATGCACAATCCTTTCATTCCCTGTCAGTGGCAGCAAGAAATATAGAATTTATCTCCGTTTTCCATGTCGACACTCCGACACTGCCAAAGGTCATCCGTTACCAAGTACGCAGCTGAAAGAATCGTGGGAGATATTTGTTCCTTTCGGAGTGAACTGGACTGTTGTACTGGCGGTAATCGTACGGGTAGAGGCAACAGGCGCGTCCGAGTGGACAAGCCATAAATCGGCGCCGCACGATGACCAGCTCTCGCGCGAGATGCTGAGGCCGTGTTTACATCACCTGTGCCAACGCATTACCACTGGACGTCTGTGTTGCTGCTAATGGCTGCACGTGACCGTAAGAGCATTACCACGGGCGGGCGGCACACGGCAGAGGGCTATCGAACCGGCAGCAGTCACAAGCCCAGAGCGGCTCTGCGTGTTCCCTATTACGCCCGTTCTTAGCCGGCTACCACCTGTCAATAGCCATTAGAAGAACTGAGGGCTGTATTTTCAAAACCTGATTACTACACCTCCACTGAGTTTCAGCTAAGGAGAGTAAATAATAAGTGCGCGGCAAAAGTTACTAGCAAAAATAAGAGAAACTGCTTAAATGTTAAGAGCTGCTCAATTTGAAAAGTTTTTACCTCGACTTGTAATGGTACTTACATCCAAAATTTGAAATAATTCTCTTTTGAAGAAGACTCTTCGTATCACCTACAACTGTGCCCCATTTTTTCTGTCATTTTTTTAGTTGCACCATTTAGTAGGTACCATGTTTTTATTTGTGTATCACATTACAAAAGGAATATGGTTCAAATGGCTCTGAACGCTATGGGACTTAACATCTGGGGCCATCAATCCCCTAGACGTAAAACTACTTGAACCTAAGGACATCACACACATCCATGCCCGAGGCAGGATTCGAACCTCCGACCGTGGCAGCAGCGCGTTTCCGGACTGAAGCGCCTAGAACTGCTCGGCCACAGCGGCCAGCAGAAAAGGAATAAAAGAAGCAAATTACTTTCAGAATGTTTTTGGTATAACACATTTCATCATAATTCAAAGATATGCCTCAAACAGTGAATAATCCTAACAACCTTCAAGGAAAAGAACAAAACAAGTGACAAAAGAAAAAAAAAGAGAGATCAATCATCCTTCCCTACCATCTATTTCCTACACCAGTCAGTCACACGTGTTCTCCATTTCAATGTTTCGTTGTCCTTCGAGACCACAATTTAGTTTATGAATCAGTTTTTTGTATGATTGTACTTGAGGAGATTATGATCATTTGTTATCAATGTGTGTTTAGCAGACTCCATAAATCTATTTTTAATTTCGCTTAGTGAACATTTTCCTATTTCTAAATTGTCTAGACATAAAAGCCGACCCTTTGACTTTTTTGAGCACTGAAAGTGACTCATTACAATCTCTGATTCATTCTGCCAGAAAATTTATTATCAGAGCACACTCTGTTTCAAAGTGAAAGTTCCATTCTGAAAACGATATCGAGTCAAACGCCGTAAAAATGATGTATAGTTACTCAGCTTGGCTGTAATCAGCTGGAACGTACGAAGCGTAACGTACTCTCCGCCCACATACCCTGGCGTCCACATCGGTACGGCCGTGTCATCCTCTGCCAATGGCACCAGCGGATGCGGTGTGGAGGGATGTGGTATCCGCACATCACTTTGTCAGTTTCCTGACCTGGAGCCGCTCCTTCTCGGTCAAATAGCTCCTCGCATAACGGGGCTCATTAGAATCCGTTTCACTCATACCACCAAGGAAAAAACCCCTGGCTGTACCGGGAATCGAATCCGCGTCTTCCGCATGGCAGCGAACTGCGCTGACGACTCAGTCACGGATGTGGACCGTTTTTATGTAGTACTAGGACTCAAGCTCCGATTCACCAGTCCAGATTTATGTATTCCGTAGCTGCTCTAAATCATTTGAAGCAACCGTCTGGGTGATTCAAATGGAAAAGACACGCCCCTAATTATTTCCCAGCTCTCCAAATTTCAAGATGTTGCTCCGCCTCTAGATGTACATCCACATACCACATGTCAGCTTCCGGTGTGTGGTGGAAAACACTTCTGGTAGCATTATCATTTGCTCTATTCCATGAATAATGTTTGGGGAGCTCGACTGACGGTAAGCGTTCGTACTGGATCTAATATACAACGGTTGGAACTTCAATAGTAGCAACTATTTATTTACAGTTCGTACAAAATAGATACGTATTTCAAAGTTTTACTGACCTTCAGAGTAGTCACCAGCATTGTGTATAACCCGTTGCCAGCGATGGGGAAGTGGTAGGATACTCTTAGTAGTGCCAGTTGTGTTGACAGTTCGAGAGACGCGGTCTATTGCCAGACGAACTTGTAGTAGTTCTGAAGCGAATGCCGTGAAGTGTTTCCTTCAGTTTACAAATCGAGTTGAACTTACGAGGGCTTGTTGCACTTAGCAGCCCCATCAGTCAAACAAATCGGTAACAACTTGCACAGTACGTGCTTGAGCATTGTCCTGCAAAATGATGGTAGGTCCTGCAGAAAGTGTCATCACTTGTGTCTCTAGGATCGTCGTGGGTTGTGTTCCAAAAAATGAACAGCATAGAGACAGGAGTGATGACACTTTCTGCAGGACCTGACCATCATTTTGCAGAACAATGCTCAAGCACGTACTGTGCAAGCTGTTACTGATTTGTTTGACTGATGTGGATGCTAAGTGCTATACAACCTACTGCACGCCCTTGACTTAAGCCCTCGTGAGCTCAGCTCGATTTCTAAACTGAAGGAAACACTTCACGGCATTCGCTTCAGAAATGGCTCTGAGCACTATGCGACTTAACTTCTGAGGTCATCAGTCGCCTAGAACTTAGAACTAATTAAACCTAACTAACCTAAGGACATCACACACATCCATGCCCGAGGCAGGATTCGGACTGCTACGGTCGCAGGTTCGAATCCTGCCTCGGGCATGGACGTGTGAGATGTCCTTAGGTTAGTTAGGTTTAAGTAGTTCTAAGTTCTAGCGGACTGATGACCATAGATGTTAAGTCCCATAGTGCTCAGAGCCATTTGAACCACTATTAGAGTTGTTCTCGTCATCATTGCATTAGAGTTTTGAGGGAAGAAGTAATAGGTTACTCTCCGTGATACACAAAGCCTCTCTTGTAGCTCCTGCCACTATAATTCGGTGGGGATCTCCGGAAAACTCGGCCATTAATTAACAAATCTGTGGTGATACGTGCCGCTCTGCGGTGGATATTTTTTATCTTTTCTATTAATCCAGGCCGGTAAGGGTGTCTGACTGGCAAGTATATTCACAAATCTGTCAAATAAGGTGTTTTTCCCCCTTACTACTGTTTACATGCAATCATTCTACTTGAGGACGCTCCCAACAGTAATTCCAAGGTATTTTACTGTTAGTAGTATTTCCAGTGAATTATCACCTTCAGCGTATTGGATCAGTACTGGATCTCTTTGCTTAGTTACGCTCAATACGGTACTTAATTTAAGTTCAGTATCAACTGGCGGTTACTACAGGTATCGTCCACCCTGCAGGTGTTACATCGTCTCGCTACGGTCTTTCGGCGTTGTAACCTTCCTACGGACGACAGAATCGTCCACGAAGAGCCTCAGGCGGCCTGTAAACAATAATGACTGTATAAAAGTCCCTTTGGGTTCTCCCGTATTTACTTGTACATCTGTCGATTTAATTCCATTAAGATCGACGTGTTGACTTACATCTATTAGATCTGCAACCAGCAACAAATGTCGTCAGAGTCTCCGTAAACTCGGACTTTCTTCACTACAGAATAGTACAGAACCATATTATATGCCTTCTGGAAGCCAAGCACATGGAATCAACCTGAGTACCGTTGAATAAGGCATCGTAGATTCCTGAAGGGACACAGCGAGCTGAGTTTAACAAGATGGTAAGACCGCCATCGACTGGAAATTCTTTTTGTGGCTAGCATGTTTTCTTAATGGCACGAGAGATAATTTTACTAGTAACATAATAGTAAACTTCACACAGTTTAGACGTTATAATGAGTCAGGTTGTAGGCAGTAAGGAATGCAGTGAACTGCACGATACTCTGTTTGTATTAGGTAGACATTTATTGACCACTGTAATAATACAATATTACACAACTCTCAGGGGCGATGTTACACAACTGAGAATCGTACGATGCTGCACCGACGCTCCATGACGGTGGGTCAGAATAATTCTGGAGAACACACACAGTCTGGCAGCCACACAGGCACAATCCTCTTCAATACAGTTCATTACTAGACTCCAAGTATAGTGAATCTCGTCGTACGTGGGAAAGTAACATAGGTAACACAAAAAGGTAAGTGACACGTAGAGGTGCCTGCAACGAATATGGCTAGGGTCGCGGATATTGCAAATTGCTCTATGTTGAGAGTCTGTGGCGCACACGATTCGGTGGCGTCCTTCTCAAGATACCCCATATTCAAAAATGAAATAAATGTATTGTGTTCTCGCAATGGTTTTAGGATGATCAGTTTGTTAGATCAGTTGCAACCTAAAATATGTTAACTTTTTATACTTTTTCAACAAACAAAACTCACAGATGATGGCACAGAGGTGCCGGGAACAGTTTTGGGTAACAAGAAAGAATAGTGTTTTGCATAGAAGGCGGAACATCTATCCAACAATTTTAACTGCAAACACGGAAAAAATACAAGAGCTGCAAATCCAAAAGATGAATGTTCCGTTCAGTTAAAGAACATCTTGAAATCTTTAAGAACTAAATTGCATGCTAAGGCCTGTAACAATACCTAAGCTAAGATACGCAAATAATAAAACAGAGTGTGAGAACTCAGTCGGCTTCCAGTACAGTACACAGCGCACATTATCCACAAAGGACGCATACTATAACTGCAGAATTTAGAAAGCAGTGGAGCGATACAGGTACAACAGTGCGTAAGGAAGAAACCAAGACGGAAAGACATAACATAAGTTATCCCTAAAGGATCAGTGTAAGGGCCATATTCGTCGCTGAATCCAACTAAACCACAAGATATCCTCAATATGCTTTCACAATCCCCCAGTTCGCATCTCTACGAATCTCTTCTCAACTTTGTTCTTATTAATTCAGAAATCCCATTCAGTTCCTTACCAAGGCATACTGGTCTGGTACTGGATGAATATTGAAACTGAAATGAAAATACTGCATATGTAGGTATTATCTATCTTATTCATTTCTTATGTGGAAAATAGCATACCTTACATGCTTCCTTTTTTATGGACATACAATGAAAATTCCCTTAGAGGCTATTTTCTGTTACTTGTTCTCAAACATACCAATCCCGCATAAGAAATCACGAGATATCCACTCCACAGTAACTAAATTAGCTTCAGGATGCAACATCTCCTCCCTAAACAGCTTTAGATAATGAAAGTTTTAGAGTCAGTTGTAATACAGAAACAAGAAAGTTTCAGACCAGGAAAAAGCTGTACATTGCAGATCCACAGTCTCATGCTGTTTATTGAGGACGACTTTGTAATATGGAAAATTACAGGAGCACCTTTTATAGACCTGACGGCTGCTAATGAAACTGTCGATCACCGTTCACTATCCCTGAAAATCTAGGGGGATAACAAAAGACTGTGCTTTCACTAAACATATTCAAAGTTTAGTCTAAAACAAGAGATTCTAAACGGACTCTGTTCGACGTTATCGATGAAGATGTCAAAGAAATGGATTTCCACGTAGAAGTGTTCATTCACCATTGTAATTCAAAATATATACCAGTGATCAACTACATCCGTTGAACACAAGTAGGTTTCTTTATCCTGATGATTTGGCATTAGCGTGTCAAGAGAAGTCGTTAGAAGATTTTGCAGCCCACCTAACAGATGCAATGAGAGTGTCTATTACTCTAAGAATTAACTTCGTCCGTACCGAACTAAAGCACAGTAGTGTGCTCCCCACACTGGCAGTCACACGAATGCTGCACTTCAGCAATTTGTTTGGGGAAAACTGCAACATCCTCTGTACAGCCCAGATTTTTCCCCGTGTGATTTTCATATCTGTTGCGATCTGAATTAAGATATGCATGGACGTCGGTTTCAGTCGGAGAAAGAAGTGCAAGAGTAGGTACGGTTGTGGATCCGACAGCGGCCGACCGTATTTTACGAAACAGAAATTGATCGTCTCGTCTCCTAGTGGGATAAACGCCTTAATGCATATGATGATTGCTTTTGAATGGAACCGTTCCATGGTCCAGTTGTGGCAGGTGTGCGTGTGTTCGGTTTTCATTTTACTGTCCCTCATATATCCTGTGAGTGTTTTTAGGATTCAGATGTATAGAGCTACGTCCTTAGTGTGGATTGGGACTGTGATTTCTAGTGCAGATGCGAACAGAGTTGCTGACATTTCGCTCTCAGCTCCAGGCTGTGATGGCTTCACGTACACAGTTTGAGGCTGCCGTGGACGAGCAACACTGTGGTGGGCCGACCGTGGAGATCCAACAGACGTCCAGCGTGTCCCACGAGTCCTCAGATCAGCACGCACCGCTGGCCACCCGAGTTACTGCTAGCACTTGGTCCAGTGGAAGGTCGCCTCATGGCGTGGCAGGCCACGAGTGACTTCACAGCGACCGAACGTAAGGCCTCCCCGGTTATTCTAACAAACAGGTTTCAAGTGCTGTCTGTGGCTGACACTGTCCGTCAGGCAGATGCAGTCGCTTGTCCTGTTTCAGAGTGAACCTCTCAGCCTGCAAGCTCGGGGCAATCACAGAGGGTGGTATCATTGGCAGTTGGAAGCTCCAGTCTTAGACGCTATATGGGGCCCTTTAGGGACATGACAGCCGAGGAGAACAAAGCCGATGTGCACCCTGTATGCATACTGGATGGGATCATTCTGTACATGGAACGGGTCGTTCCGGATTCCATGAAGAGCACAGGGTGCAGCCAACTGCAGGTGGTGGCTCACATCAATAAGAATGAGGTGTATCGCTTTGGATCGGAAGAGATTCTCTCTGGTTTTGGGTGGCTATCAGAAGTGGTAAGTGCGGCCTGTCTTGACTGTGAGATGAAAGCAGAGCTCACCATTTGCAGCATAGTCAACAGGATCGATTGCAGACCGCTGGTACAGAGTCGGGTGGAGGGAATGAAACAGAGGCTCAGACGGTTCTGCGACCGTGTGGGCAGCAGATTCCTCGATTTGCACCATAGTGTGGAAGGTACACGGGTAGCAAGGACTATGTGACGTGGACTGGGCAGTTTTCTTTAGGTTAGAGTGTTTCGGAGAAACACAGAAAGGGCTTCAGTACCTAGGAAGAAACAGGCTGCCGCGCGGACTGACCGAGTGGTTTGAGGCGTCATGACACAGACTGCGAGGACCCTCCCACCGTAGGTTCGAGTCCTCCCCCGGGCATCATGGACGTGTGTGTTATTCTTAGCATACGTTACTTTAAGTTAGATTAAGTAGTGTGTAAGTCTAGGGACCGATGACCTCAGCAGTTTGATCCCTGAGGAATTCACACACACACACACACACACACACACACACACACAAGGTTGAACGCAGATCTAGGAACCATCGGTATAATAGTTGCAATTTTTTGTAGCTGTGCTGCGAAATTACTAGAGGGCGAAGCGCTAATGGGAAGCTCTAATACTCACATCCTTAAAGGCACTGAAAGCTTGCTAAAGCCGGAGATATGCTCAGCAGAAATTCGCGCCCTAACGGTGTTCTGAAAGGATAGGCTAAACACAGTCGACGGTGGCGGGTTTGTTGCCGCTAGAAATAGTTTATCTTGTATCGAAACTGAAGTTGATAGTTCCTGTGGGTTAGCATGAGTAAAAGTCATTCTTGGTAACCGAAATAAAATAATAACTGGTTCCTTTTACCGACCTTCCAACTCATATGATACAATTGCTGAAAGGTTCAAAGAAAAGTTGATTTTAATTACAAACACGTGTCCGACGCTTACAATTGGTTCAAATGGCTCTGAGCACTATGCGACTTAACTTCTGAGGTCATCAGTCGCCTAGTACTTAGAACTAATTAAACCTAACTAACCTAAGGACATCACACACTTCCATGCCCGAGGCAGGATTCGAACCTGCGACCGTAGCGGTCGCTCGGTTACAGACGGTTCTAGACCGCAGCGCCTAGAACCGCACGGCCACATCGGCCGGCCGCTTACAATTATAGTCGGTGATGACTTCAGTTGGCCCTCGATATTGTGGTGAAAATACACTACTGGCCATTAAAATTGCTACACCAAGAAAAAATGCAGATGATAAACGGGTATTCATTGGACAAATATATTATACTAGAACTGACATGTGATTACGTGTTCACGCAATTTGGGTGGATAGATCCTGAGAAATCAGTACCCAGAACAACCACCTCTGACCGCAATTACAGCCTTGACAGGCCAGGGCATTGAGTCAAACAGAGCTTGGATGGCGTGTACAAGTACAGCTACCCATGTAGCTTCAACACCGGAGATATGCTCAGCAGAAATTCGCGCCCTAACGGTGTTCTGAAAGGATAGGCTAAACACAGTCGACGGTGGCGGGTTTGTTGCCGCTAGAAATAGTTTATCTTGTATCGAAACTGAAGTTGATAGTTCCTGTGGGTTAGCATGAGTAAAAGTCATTCTTGGTAACCGAAATAAAATAATAACTGGTTCCTTTTACCGACCAGGGGATACGGAATCACCTATCCCCGCAATGTTAATATATGCCTACTATAGGGAACATTTTCTCACAAACTACTGGAGACAGAGAGGTAAAAATTTTACTGTATGTGCATTCATATGTTACAACAATACTGAAACAACAGTTTATTGTCAAAGTATTTTCTTACAGAGATATTGTACATTTATTTTTAAGTAAATTTTTTCCATCGCTTTTTACTAGACTATCACCCCTAAGTCTTTTGTAAATCAAGTAATTAAAAAATCGTTGTTTCAGTATGTAATAGGGACCTATGTCACCACGTCATAAAAATTTCAGACTTCTAGGTTGACCGGTACCTGAGATAATGTTCCTAGATGAAGTAAGAAGTAAACTTACGGGAAACGGAGAAAGAAGATTAAAACATTCCTGATCCGTAGCTAATACCCCCTTCACAGTCTTCATAATCATCTTCAAGTCTTCTTTTGGCACCCCTCTGCACCTGTCTTGCTTTTTTCACTAATGTCTTGATTATATTATCAGCATGCCTTAGTCTGTGCTGATCTAAAAAGAACATAGCACGTACCGTACGGGAACCAACACACATACCCAACTTTTGAAGGACCTGGCATTTAGTTATATTTCCAAGATTGAAGGTTGCCACAGCATCATACACACCAAAATGTAGTGTATTAATTCCGACAAACACTGTTTTTGGGAGACGATGCCATATCACACTATTCAAGCACTCGTTGGGGTTCTGCGTTTTTCCGTGAAGACATTTCATCAGAAGACTTCTGTCAGCCAGATCTCTGAAAATGGGCTTTATTTCTGCCATGATGGCTGATGGTAGACTGTGGTGGTGAATGTATTTCTCTACTGTTGTTAGTCCCCTATTGTATTTACACCAGCTGTTTTCACCTTTGGGGCACAAACCATGTTGTGGATGCTCATCCGTGGATGCGGTGTGGAAATATAAAGCCCATATAGCTCTCCTCATTTCTTCAAGATTGCCTGTATTTTGCCTGATTGCAAGGCCATAGCAGTTCTGAATGTGGTCTATTATGCAATCAGTCAATCTTCCTCTGCCATCCAAGGTTTTCCCATCATCTAGTTTTTTCCCTTTCATAGCTGATTTTAACCTTCTCAGCCTGGCACCCATTCTCTTCTGCACATGTCCTATACATTCAAGTTTGCTTATATTTACACTGTTCCCATATGGTTTGCTTTCCAAAACTTCTTTGAATGCTTTAGAGTCACCATCTCCCAGATATTTGACATAGCGAACATTATACCACTGTGAAGAGCGATGAAAAATTTTCTTCACCCCAGCAACCTCCATGCCACCACTACTACCATAATAATTAGCAATACAGTCATCACTGTGTTCATTTTTCAGCCTGCCTGTGCACCTACAGTATTTAGACATTATTGCAACATCAATAACCTTGCCAGTATCAACATTAGTTGCTGTTACAACACCATTGTTGGAGGTGTGGCCCCTTTTCTGCCACGTGCCATCAAACGCCACTGTGAGGTCACGACTGCCGTCATTTTCTTCCACTGCTTCTTCCACAGCAACCTGCATTGACTTCTGTGCTACATCTTCAACTGCAGATCCTAGTACATAATTGTAAGCTTCAAACTTTGAAGGTGCACTTGGAAGATTTAGAACACCACATAGCATATCACCAGCTGCTTTGCCCTTACCAATTGCTCGCAATCCATAAACTAACCTAATATTTACACTCTAAAGTTCAGTTTTCTTGTATCCATTATTTACAGTTACTGAAACCGAACTTGGAAACTTACAGCTGTATTTACAAACACTGCATATTAAATTAAACTGGGCAGCCAGGCCAACATGGGATTCTACTTTCAGAGAAACGTTTCCATGACATTTTTTGCAGCACAAACTGTTTTCAAGAGCTTCACACAATATATTCGTATCAATGAGTTCAAAAACTTCATTCCCTCTATCAAGTAAATTATATTTCTCTTCCAAATCTCTTAGTTTTTTATGAGAAGCACTGTTTTCATTTGGTGTAAGTTCGTTCGGCAAATCAGTAATAAGTGGATTCACATTTTCCAACAGTGATGATGATGAACTGCTTTGCTTTGCTAATGAATCATTATTTCTTTTCTTTTGCCAGTTCACACGCTTTTTAAATACTTTTGCTTTAGCTCTAGGCATTTTCACTGCGAAAAATGAAGCACTAAATACGAAATAACTCAACAACAACTACTTTCTTATATCACACTGTTTACAAAACAGTCCCGCCACAAAGTCAAAGAGTAACTTGAGGAAACCAGAGAGAAACATTTTCGGGCAACTAGTGTATAAATAGTCGCTGGAAACCGGGATATTTGAATTCATGTCACTTTAAAGGTACTGCCAAAAAGTTCATGGTCAGCCACGAGAGGCGTGTATAACTAAAGCGCAATACCCGATCTCACAAATATATAAAAATAAAATAGTTATAATTGTAGTAGAGCTATGTATGATACGTCATTTTAAAGAGGAAACATGGCAGAATATAATACGCCAATAAAAAAAAATTCGATTTTTTAAACCAAAATCCGATTCCGTATCCCCTTAAAGGCACTGAAAGCTTGCTAAAGCCGGAGATATGCTCAGCAGAAATTCGCGCCCTAACGGTGTTCTGAAAGGATAGGCTAAACACAGTCGACGGTGGCGGGTTTGTTGCCGCTAGAAATAGTTTATCTTGTATCGAAACTGAAGTTGATAGTTCCTGTGGGTTAGCATGAGTAAAAGTCATTCTTGGTAACCGAAATAAAATAATAACTGGTTCCTTTTACCGACCTTCCAACTCATATGATACAATTGCTGAAAGGTTCAAAGAAAAGTTGATTTTAATTACAAACACGTGTCCGACGCTTACAATTGGTTCAAATGGCTCTGAGCACTATGCGACTTAACTTCTGAGGTCATCAGTCGCCTAGTACTTAGAACTAATTAAACCTAACTAACCTAAGGACATCACACACTTCCATGCCCGAGGCAGGATTCGAACCTGCGACCGTAGCGGTCGCTCGGTTACAGACGGTTCTAGACCGCAGCGCCTAGAACCGCACGGCCACATCGGCCGGCCGCTTACAATTATAGTCGGTGATGACTTCAGTTGCCCTCGATATTGTGGTGAAAATACACTACTGGCCATTAAAATTGCTACACCAAGAAAAAATGCAGATGATAAACGGGTATTCATTGGACAAATATATTATACTAGAACTGACATGTGATTACGTGTTCACGCAATTTGGGTGGATAGATCCTGAGAAATCAGTACCCAGAACAACCACCTCTGACCGCAATTACAGCCTTGACAGGCCAGGGCATTGAGTCAAACAGAGCTTGGATGGCGTGTACAAGTACAGCTACCCATGTAGCTTCAACACCGGAGATATGCTCAGCAGAAATTCGCGCCCTAACGGTGTTCTGAAAGGATAGGCTAAACACAGTCGACGGTGGCGGGTTTGTTGCCGCTAGAAATAGTTTATCTTGTATCGAAACTGAAGTTGATAGTTCCTGTGGGTTAGCATGAGTAAAAGTCATTCTTGGTAACCGAAATAAAATAATAACTGGTTCCTTTTACCGACCAGGGGATACGGAATCACCTATCCCCGCAATGTTAATATATGCCTACTATAGGGAACATTTTCTCACAAACTACTGGAGACAGAGAGGTAAAAATTTTACTGTATGTGCATTCATATGTTACAACAATACTGAAACAACAGTTTATTGTCAAAGTATTTTCTTACAGAGATATTGTACATTTATTTTTAAGTAAATTTTTTCCATCGCTTTTTACTAGACTATCACCCCTAAGTCTTTTGTAAATCAAGTAATTAAAAAATCGTTGTTTCAGTATGTAATAGGGACCTATGTCACCACGTCATAAAAATTTCAGACTTCTAGGTTGACCGGTACCTGAGATAATGTTCCTAGATGAAGTAAGAAGTAAACTTACGGGAAACGGAGAAAGAAGATTAAAACATTCCTGATCCGTAGCTAATACCCCCTTCACAGTCTTCATAATCATCTTCAAGTCTTCTTTTGGCACCCCTCTGCACCTGTCTTGCTTTTTTCACTAATGTCTTGATTATATTATCAGCATGCCTTAGTCTGTGCTGATCTAAAAAGAACATAGCACGTACCGTACGGGAACCAACACACATACCCAACTTTTGAAGGACCTGGCATTTAGTTATATTTCCAAGATTGAAGGTTGCCACAGCATCATACACACCAAAATGTAGTGTATTAATTCCGACAAACACTGTTTTTGGGAGACGATGCCATATCACACTATTCAAGCACTCGTTGGGGTTCTGCGTTTTTCCGTGAAGACATTTCATCAGAAGACTTCTGTCAGCCAGATCTCTGAAAATGGGCTTTATTTCTGCCATGATGGCTGATGGTAGACTGTGGTGGTGAATGTATTTCTCTACTGTTGTTAGTCCCCTATTGTATTTACACCAGCTGTTTTCACCTTTGGGGCACAAACCATGTTGTGGATGCTCATCTGTGGATGCGGTGTGGAAATATAAAGCCCATATAGCTCTCCTCATTTCTTCAAGATTGCCTGTATTTTGCCTGATTGCAAGGCCATAGCAGTTCTGAATGTGGTCTATTATGCAATCAGTCAATCTTCCTCTGCCATCCAAGGTTTTCCCATCATCTAGTTTTTTCCCTTTCATAGCTGATTTTAACCTTCTCAGCCTGGCACCCATTCTCTTCTGCACATGTCCTATACATTCAAGTTTGCTTATATTTACACTGTTCCCATATGGTTTGCTTTCCAAAACTTCTTTGAATGCTTTAGAGTCACCATCTCCCAGATATTTGACATAGCGAACATTATACCACTGTGAAGAGCGATGAAAAATTTTCTTCACCCCAGCAACCTCCATGCCACCACTACTACCATAATAATTAGCAATACAGTCATCACTGTGTTCATTTTTCAGCCTGCCTGTGCACCTACAGTATTTAGACATTATTGCAACATCAATAACCTTGCCAGTATCAACATTAGTTGCTGTTACAACACCATTGTTGGAGGTGTGGCCCCTTTTCTGCCACGTGCCATCAAACGCCACTGTGAGGTCACGACTGCCGTCATTTTCTTCCACTGCTTCTTCCACAGCAACCTGCATTGACTTCTGTGCTACATCTTCAACTGCAGATCCTAGTACATAATTGTAAGCTTCAAACTTTGAAGGTGCACTTGGAAGATTTAGAACACCACATAGCATATCACCAGCTGCTTTGCCCTTACCAATTGCTCGCAATCCATAAACTAACCTAATATTTACACTCTAAAGTTCAGTTTTCTTGTATCCATTATTTACAGTTACTGAAACCGAACTTGGAAACTTACAGCTGTATTTACAAACACTGCATATTAAATTAAACTGGGCAGCCAGGCCAACATGGGATTCTACTTTCAGAGAAACGTTTCCATGACATTTTTTGCAGCACAAACTGTTTTCAAGAGCTTCACACAATATATTCGTATCAATGAGTTCAAAAACTTCATTCCCTCTATCAAGTAAATTATATTTCTCTTCCAAATCTCTTAGTTTTTTATGAGAAGCACTGTTTTCATTTGGTGTAAGTTCGTTCGGCAAATCAGTAATAAGTGGATTCACATTTTCCAACAGTGATGATGATGAACTGCTTTGCTTTGCTAATGAATCATTATTTCTTTTCTTTTGCCAGTTCACACGCTTTTTAAATACTTTTGCTTTAGCTCTAGGCATTTTCACTGCGAAAAATGAAGCACTAAATACGAAATAACTCAACAACAACTACTTTCTTATATCACACTGTTTACAAAACAGTCCCGCCACAAAGTCAAAGAGTAACTTGAGGAAACCAGAGAGAAACATTTTCGGGCAACTAGTGTATAAATAGTCGCTGGAAACCGGGATATTTGAATTCATGTCACTTTAAAGGTACTGCCAAAAAGTTCATGGTCAGCCACGAGAGGCGTGTATAACTAAAGCGCAATACCCGATCTCACAAATATATAAAAATAAAATAGTTATAATTGTAGTAGAGCTATGTATGATACGTCATTTTAAAGAGGAAACATGGCAGAATATAATACGCCAATAAAAAAAAATTCGATTTTTTAAACCAAAATCCGATTCCGTATCCCCTTAAAGGCACTGAAAGCTTGCTAAAGCCGGAGATATGCTCAGCAGAAATTCGCGCCCTAACGGTGTTCTGAAAGGATAGGCTAAACACAGTCGACGGTGGCGGGTTTGTTGCCGCTAGAAATAGTTTATCTTGTATCGAAACTGAAGTTGATAGTTCCTGTGGGTTAGCATGAGTAAAAGTCATTCTTGGTAACCGAAATAAAATAATAACTGGTTCCTTTTACCGACCTTCCAACTCATATGATACAATTGCTGAAAGGTTCAAAGAAAAGTTGATTTTAATTACAAACACGTGTCCGACGCTTACAATTGGTTCAAATGGCTCTGAGCACTATGCGACTTAACTTCTGAGGTCATCAGTCGCCTAGTACTTAGAACTAATTAAACCTAACTAACCTAAGGACATCACACACTTCCATGCCCGAGGCAGGATTCGAACCTGCGACCGTAGCGGTCGCTCGGTTACAGACGGTTCTAGACCGCAGCGCCTAGAACCGCACGGCCACATCGGCCGGCCGCTTACAATTATAGTCGGTGATGACTTCAGTTGCCCTCGATATTGTGGTGAAAATACACTACTGGCCATTAAAATTGCTACACCAAGAAAAAATGCAGATGATAAACGGGTATTCATTGGACAAATATATTATACTAGAACTGACATGTGATTACGTGTTCACGCAATTTGGGTGGATAGATCCTGAGAAATCAGTACCCAGAACAACCACCTCTGACCGCAATTACAGCCTTGACAGGCCAGGGCATTGAGTCAAACAGAGCTTGGATGGCGTGTACAAGTACAGCTACCCATGTAGCTTCAACACCGGAGATATGCTCAGCAGAAATTCGCGCCCTAACGGTGTTCTGAAAGGATAGGCTAAACACAGTCGACGGTGGCGGGTTTGTTGCCGCTAGAAATAGTTTATCTTGTATCGAAACTGAAGTTGATAGTTCCTGTGGGTTAGCATGAGTAAAAGTCATTCTTGGTAACCGAAATAAAATAATAACTGGTTCCTTTTACCGACCAGGGGATACGGAATCACCTATCCCCGCAATGTTAATATATGCCTACTATAGGGAACATTTTCTCACAAACTACTGGAGACAGAGAGGTAAAAATTTTACTGTATGTGCATTCATATGTTACAACAATACTGAAACAACAGTTTATTGTCAAAGTATTTTCTTACAGAGATATTGTACATTTATTTTTAAGTAAATTTTTTCCATCGCTTTTTACTAGACTATCACCCCTAAGTCTTTTGTAAATCAAGTAATTAAAAAATCGTTGTTTCAGTATGTAATAGGGACCTATGTCACCACGTCATAAAAATTTCAGACTTCTAGGTTGACCGGTACCTGAGATAATGTTCCTAGATGAAGTAAGAAGTAAACTTACGGGAAACGGAGAAAGAAGATTAAAACATTCCTGATCCGTAGCTAATACCCCCTTCACAGTCTTCATAATCATCTTCAAGTCTTCTTTTGGCACCCCTCTGCACCTGTCTTGCTTTTTTCACTAATGTCTTGATTATATTATCAGCATGCCTTAGTCTGTGCTGATCTAAAAAGAACATAGCACGTACCGTACGGGAACCAACACACATACCCAACTTTTGAAGGACCTGGCATTTAGTTATATTTCCAAGATTGAAGGTTGCCACAGCATCATACACACCAAAATGTAGTGTATTAATTCCGACAAACACTGTTTTTGGGAGACGATGCCATATCACACTATTCAAGCACTCGTTGGGGTTCTGCGTTTTTCCGTGAAGACATTTCATCAGAAGACTTCTGTCAGCCAGATCTCTGAAAATGGGCTTTATTTCTGCCATGATGGCTGATGGTAGACTGTGGTGGTGAATGTATTTCTCTACTGTTGTTAGTCCCCTATTGTATTTACACCAGCTGTTTTCACCTTTGGGGCACAAACCATGTTGTGGATGCTCATCTGTGGATGCGGTGTGGAAATATAAAGCCCATATAGCTCTCCTCATTTCTTCAAGATTGCCTGTATTTTGCCTGATTGCAAGGCCATAGCAGTTCTGAATGTGGTCTATTATGCAATCAGTCAATCTTCCTCTGCCATCCAAGGTTTTCCCATCATCTAGTTTTTTCCCTTTCATAGCTGATTTTAACCTTCTCAGCCTGGCACCCATTCTCTTCTGCACATGTCCTATACATTCAAGTTTGCTTATATTTACACTGTTCCCATATGGTTTGCTTTCCAAAACTTCTTTGAATGCTTTAGAGTCACCATCTCCCAGATATTTGACATAGCGAACATTATACCACTGTGAAGAGCGATGAAAAATTTTCTTCACCCCAGCAACCTCCATGCCACCACTACTACCATAATAATTAGCAATACAGTCATCACTGTGTTCATTTTTCAGCCTGCCTGTGCACCTACAGTATTTAGACATTATTGCAACATCAATAACCTTGCCAGTATCAACATTAGTTGCTGTTACAACACCATTGTTGGAGGTGTGGCCCCTTTTCTGCCACGTGCCATCAAACGCCACTGTGAGGTCACGACTGCCGTCATTTTCTTCCACTGCTTCTTCCACAGCAACCTGCATTGACTTCTGTGCTACATCTTCAACTGCAGATCCTAGTACATAATTGTAAGCTTCAAACTTTGAAGGTGCACTTGGAAGATTTAGAACACCACATAGCATATCACCAGCTGCTTTGCCCTTACCAATTGCTCGCAATCCATAAACTAACCTAATATTTACACTCTAAAGTTCAGTTTTCTTGTATCCATTATTTACAGTTACTGAAACCGAACTTGGAAACTTACAGCTGTATTTACAAACACTGCATATTAAATTAAACTGGGCAGCCAGGCCAACATGGGATTCTACTTTCAGAGAAACGTTTCCATGACATTTTTTGCAGCACAAACTGTTTTCAAGAGCTTCACACAATATATTCGTATCAATGAGTTCAAAAACTTCATTCCCTCTATCAAGTAAATTATATTTCTCTTCCAAATCTCTTAGTTTTTTATGAGAAGCACTGTTTTCATTTGGTGTAAGTTCGTTCGGCAAATCAGTAATAAGTGGATTCACATTTTCCAACAGTGATGATGATGAACTGCTTTGCTTTGCTAATGAATCATTATTTCTTTTCTTTTGCCAGTTCACACGCTTTTTAAATACTTTTGCTTTAGCTCTAGGCATTTTCACTGCGAAAAATGAAGCACTAAATACGAAATAACTCAACAACAACTACTTTCTTATATCACACTGTTTACAAAACAGTCCCGCCACAAAGTCAAAGAGTAACTTGAGGAAACCAGAGAGAAACATTTTCGGGCAACTAGTGTATAAATAGTCGCTGGAAACCGGGATATTTGAATTCATGTCACTTTAAAGGTACTGCCAAAAAGTTCATGGTCAGCCACGAGAGGCGTGTATAACTAAAGCGCAATACCCGATCTCACAAATATATAAAAATTAAATAGTTATAATTGTAGTAGAGCTATGTATGATACGTCATTTTAAAGAGGAAACATGGCAGAATATAATACGCCAATAAAAAAAAATTCGATTTTTTAAACCAAAATCCGATTCCGTATCCCCTTAAAGGCACTGAAAGCTTGCTAAAGCCGGAGATATGCTCAGCAGAAATTCGCGCCCTAACGGTGTTCTGAAAGGATAGGCTAAACACAGTCGACGGTGGCGGGTTTGTTGCCGCTAGAAATAGTTTATCTTGTATCGAAACTGAAGTTGATAGTTCCTGTGGGTTAGCATGAGTAAAAGTCATTCTTGGTAACCGAAATAAAATAATAACTGGTTCCTTTTACCGACCTTCCAACTCATATGATACAATTGCTGAAAGGTTCAAAGAAAAGTTGATTTTAATTACAAACACGTGTCCGACGCTTACAATTGGTTCAAATGGCTCTGAGCACTATGCGACTTAACTTCTGAGGTCATCAGTCGCCTAGTACTTAGAACTAATTAAACCTAACTAACCTAAGGACATCACACACTTCCATGCCCGAGGCAGGATTCGAACCTGCGACCGTAGCGGTCGCTCGGTTACAGACGGTTCTAGACCGCAGCGCCTAGAACCGCACGGCCACATCGGCCGGCCGCTTACAATTATAGTCGGTGATGACTTCAGTTGGCCCTCGATATTGTGGTGAAAATACACTACTGGCCATTAAAATTGCTACACCAAGAAAAAATGCAGATGATAAACGGGTATTCATTGGACAAATATATTATACTAGAACTGACATGTGATTACGTGTTCACGCAATTTGGGTGGATAGATCCTGAGAAATCAATACCCAGAACAACCACCTCTGACCGCAATTACAGCCTTGACAGGCCAGGGCATTGAGTCAAACAGAGCTTGGATGGCGTGTACAAGTACAGCTACCCATGTAGCTTCAACACGATACCAAAGTTCATCAAGAGTAGTGACTGGCGTATTGTGATGAGCCAGTTGCTCGGCCACCATTGACCAGACGTTTTCAGTTGGTGAGAGATCTGGAGAATGTGCTGGCAAGGGCAGCAGTCGAACATTTTCTTTATCCAGAAAGGTCCGTACGGGACCTGCAACATACGGCCGTGCATTATCCTGCTGTAATGTAGTGTTTCGCAGGGGTCGAATGAAGGGTAGAGCCACGGGTCGTAACACATCTGAAATGTAACGTCCACTGTTCAAAGTGCCGTCAGTGTGCACAAGAGGTGACCGAGACGTGGAACCAATGGCACACCATACCATCACCCCGCCTGATACGCCAGTATGGCGATGACGAATAATGCTTCCAATGTGCGTTCACCACGATGTCGCCAAACACGGATGCGACCATCATGATGCTGTAAACAGAACCTGGATTCATCCGAAAAAAATGACGTTTTGGCGTCCGTGCACCAAGGTTCGTCGTTGAGTACACCTTCGCAGGCGCTCCTGTCTGTGGTGCAGCGTCAAGGGTAACCGCAGCCCTGTTCTCCGAGCTGATAGTCCATGCTGCTGCAAACGTCGTCGAAATGTTCGTGCTGATGATTGTTGTCTTGGTTGTTGACTCAGTGATCCAGACGTGGCTGCACGATCCGTTACAGCCATGCGGATAAGATGCCTGTCATCTCGACTGCTAAAGTGCGCGTCATATATCTTGGCGGCCGAGTTTAGGTTCGTTCTGCGCATCTGACGTCACAAAACACAGTCAGCCAATGAACAGAGAACGACGTTGCCAGATCTCGACAGCAGTGCAGAGCACGGACGTGTGTCTTCAGTTTTAGAAACGTTCAGTCATAAATAAAATAATAGAACAAGAGCAATGTCTTGATAGCAGACTTTCTTTTACAGAAAGTTTGGAAAAAGCATTCTTTATACCAATTGCTTCATATTCTATTAATTAATTAAACCAAACAAGCAATAAGACTCCTAATTCAGGCGATAGCAAGGAATGGTGTTTGTTTCAGTCTCACGAACTGCTTTTTCGCAATAAAGGACAGCGGTAATTGTTTATTTCCTATTGTACTTCGACGAAGCGTGAGTAATTCATAGTCATACCAACAGTGTTTATAAGTAGTTGCGTTAGATGTTAGAGTCCTTATGGAGTTCCAATGTTCGATGAGCTGAGGTAGCGGAATGGTTAAGGTGTTGGGCTGCCAAGTGTAAGGTTCTGAATTCAAACCTTGTGCAGTGCTTAATATTTTCTTTATTTAAAAACAATATTGGAGTGCCTTACTTCACGAATTTTATTCGTTTGAATGAAATTTCTAGTGCTTTGCCTCTTCATTAACTTTTTCGCTGCTGCAGACACGTGCTCCCCGCATTCCGCTCTGTGCGCGATTTTGTCATCACTGCACTTCTCGCCTGTGCAGACACATGGTGTTCCCACTGCTTTGACACACTTATCATTCGATTTCACAAAAACTATTTGGCCAAAAAATTTGATTTTTACACGTCTTCTTGCCTGATACCTTCCCCCCATAAATGACTTAATTTTGTTTTGATGTGCAGCATTAAATGTAGTAAACCATTGCACGAAATTTTGAAGAGTTTGCAGAGGTAAAAGTCCATAGCGTATACTTTCCGTATGGTCGATTTTAGTTGCCACAATGTTGAGAATGAAATGTGGACAAGATACCTAAATTTCATATAAAATTTACTGTATAACAATATCTCATTTAATTTAAGTACCACATAGGTGTCGTATGTAATATTGAGAAATATTCCGTCTTTCGCGACTGTAATAAAAGTTTTATATACACACGGCGCGTTTGGCTTTATTTTAAAGCACTTCCATCGGTGAAAGGTATGGCACATACACAATGGTATTCATGTTCTATTTCTTGTTTTTGTTCCACAGTCGCAGTTTTACCAATGGTATTGAAATACACTCCTGGAAATTGAAATAAGAACACCGTGAATTCATTGTCCCAGGAAGGGGAAACTTTATTGACACATTCCTGGGGTCAGATACATCACATGATCACACTGACAGAACCACAGGCACATAGACACAGGCAACAGAGCATGCACAATGTCGGCACTAGTACAGTCTATATCTACCTTTCGCAGCAATGCATGCTGCTATTCTCCCATGGAGACGATCGTAGAGATGCTGGATGTAGTCCTGTGGAACGGCTTGCCATGCCATTTCCACCTGGCGCCTCAGTTGGACCAGCGTTCGTGCTGGACGTGCAGACCGCGTGAGACGACGCTTCATCCAGTCCCAAACATGCTCAATGGGGGACAGATCCGGAGATCTTGATGGCCAGGGTAGTTGACTTACACCTTCTAGAGCACGTTGGGTGGCACGGGATACATGCGGACGTGCATTGTCCTGTTGGAACAGCAAGTTCCCTTGCCGGTCTAGGAATGGTAGAACGATGGGTTCGATGACGGTTTGGATGTACCGTGCACTATTCAGTGTCCCCTCGACGATCACCAGTGGTGTACGGCCAGTGTAGGAGATCGCTCCCCACACCATGATGCCGGGTGTTGGCCCTGTGTGCCTCAGTCGTATGCAGTCCTGATTGTGGCGCTCACCTGCACGGCGCCAAACACGCATACGACCATCATTGGCACCAAGGCAGAAGCGACTCTCATCGCTGAAGACGACACGTCTCCATTCGTCCCTCCATTCACGCCTGTCGCGACACCACTGGAGGCGGGCTGCACGAGGTTGGGGCGTGAGCGGAAGACGGCCTAACGGTGTGCGGGACCGTAGCCCAGCTTCATGGAGACGGTTGCGAATGGTCCTCGCCGATACCCCAGGAGCAACAGTGTCCCTAATTTGCTGGGAAGTGGCGGTGTGGTCCCCTACGGCACTGCGTAGGATCCTACGGTCTTGGCGTGCATCCGTGCGTCGCTGCGGTCCGGTCCCAGGTCGACGGGCACGTGCACCTTCCGCCGACCACTGGCGACAACATCGATGTACTGTGGAGACCTCACGCCCCACGTGTTGAGCAATTCAGCGGTACGTCCACCCGGCGTCCCGCATGCCCACTATACGCCCTCGCTCAAAGTCCGTCAACTGCACATACGGTTCACGTCCACGCTGTCGCGGCATGCTACCAGTGTTAAAGACTGCAATGGAGCTCCGCATGCCACGGCAAACTGGCTGACACTGACGGCGGCGGTGCAGAAATGCTGCGCAGCTAGCGCCATTCGACGGCCAACACCGCGGTTCCTGGTGTGTCCGCTGTGCCGTGCGTGTGATCATTGCTTGTACAGCCCTCTCGCAGTGTCCGGAGCAAGTATGGTGGGTCTGACACACCGGTGTCAATGTGTTCTTTTTTCCATTTCCAGGAGTGTATTTTGTCTACTTCCTTTTGATTGATTGAAGTGCTTTAAAATAAAGCCAAACGTGCCCAGTGTAAGTAAAACTTTTGTTACAGTCGCGAAAGGTGGAATATTTCTCAATATTACATACGACACTTATGTGGTACTTAAATTAAATGAAATATATAAGTATCTTGTCCACATTTCATTCTCAACATCGTGGCAACTAAAATCGACCATACGGAAAGTATACTCTATGGACTTTTACCTCTGCAAACTCTTCAAAATTTCGTGCAAAGGTTTACTATATTTAATGCTGCATAATAACTCCGTTGAACATCGAAACAAAATTAAGTCATTTATGGGGGGAAGGTGTCAGTCAAGAAGATAGGTAAAAATCTAATTTTTGAGCCAAATAGTTTTTGTGGAATCGAATGATAAAGAGTGTCAAAGCAGTCGGATCACAATGTGTCTGCACAGGCGAGCAGTGCAGTGACAAAATCGCCCACAGCGCGGAATGGAAGGAGCATGTCCTTGTAGCAGCGAAATGGTTAATGCGGCCGTGGTGGCTTTAATTCATGAACTGCGCGCTCCCCACTACACGTAGGCTTGCGAACTATGCTATACTATGGCGCTGCTTCTATTGGCGCTTGCGTCGTGTGCAACTGGCAAAGCAGCAATCTCCAGCGTCTGGGCGGGCATGCGCGAGCCGCCAAGATAAAAGAATTGAACTATAGTGATACGAGGCCGTTGGGATCCATCACGGTGATCCGTATTACCCTCCTGAACCCACCGATTACATATTCTGCTAACAGTCATTTGATCTCGACCAACGCGAGCAGTAATGTCGCGATACGATAAACCGCAATCGCGATAAGCTACAATCCGACCTGTGTGAAAGTCGGAAACGTGATGGTACGCATTTCTCCTCCTTACACGAGGCATCACAACAACGTTTCACCTGGCAATGCCGGTCAATTGCTGTTTGTGTATGAGAAATCTGTTGGACGCTTTCCTTATGTCAGTACGTTGTAGGTGTCGCTACCGGCGCCATCCTTGTGTGAATGCTCTGAAAATCTAATCATTTGCATATCACAGCATCTTCTTCCTGTCAGTTAAATTTCGCGTCTGTAGCGCGTCATCTTCGTGGTGTGGCAGTTTTAATGGCCAGTAGAGTACATGTCAACATCCGGAGGTACGGATGAAACATAAGTCGAAATAGTGCTAAGCGAATTCTGCGAAAATTGTTTCGAGCGATTACTTCATGAGCCCACACGAATAGTAAATTTTCGTGAAAAAACACTAGATCTCTTAGTAAAAAATAATCATTAGTTAATAACGATCATCAACACGGATACACGGATTAGTAAACAAAGAAATGATAATTAATTTAAGACCTGAAGCTGTCGACAGGTGTTAATAAACATCAGAGGGGACAGGTGAAAATTTGTGCACCAACCGGGACCCGAAACCACGATCTCCCGTTTAGATGGTAATAGCTCTATCCATCTGAGCCACCGGGGGCATAGAGGACACAGCGACTGCAGGTACTTATCCGTTGCATGCTCCCCGTG
The DNA here is from genome assembly GCF_021461385.2 of Schistocerca piceifrons. Classification (NCBI taxonomy): domain Eukaryota; kingdom Metazoa; phylum Arthropoda; class Insecta; order Orthoptera; family Acrididae; genus Schistocerca; species Schistocerca piceifrons. The sequence continues at coordinate 564,981,172 of NC_060149.1, forward strand.
AGACCCACATTCCCAACTTAATGTCTACACACCACATTCGTAGTGCCCCTACCATTGAACTCATTACTCGCGGCTGACAATCTTACCGAGGCCCGTAAGAGTTTGGGTAATGGGTGTGCAACCGCACAGAGGAAGGTCAATGGTCGATTAGCCTTAACTATACAAAGATGGTATCTGTCCTTTCGGACATGTCTGAAAGAATAGACGGTATCTGTTCTTCCGGACATGTCCGAAAGATAAAAAAAATGGTTCAAATGGCTCTGAGCACTATGGGACTTAACTTCTGTGGTCATCAGTCCCCTAGAACTTAGAACTACTTAAACCTAACGAACCTAAGGACATCACACACATCCATGCCCGAGGTAGGATTGGAACCTGCGACCGTAGCGGTCGCGCGGTTCCAGACTGAAGCGCCTAGAACCGTTCGGCCACTCCGCCCGGCTGCGAAAGAACAGATGGTATCTGTCAGAAAGAACAAATACCATCTTCATATAATTAAGACTAACCGGACACTGACCTTCTTCTTCTGTGCGGATGCACACGCGTTGCCCGAACTCTTATGGGACTCAGTAAGATTGTCTGCCACGAGGAATGAGTGTAGTGGGCAGGGGCATTACGGATGTAGTGTGTGGACGTTAAGTTGGGAATGTGGGTCTCACGGGGAGCGTGCAAGGGATAAATCCAAGCAGTCCCTGAATCCTCTGTGCCCTCGCTGGCACAGATGAATAGAGCGTCCACCATATAAGCAGAATATCCCGGGTTCGAGTCCCAGTCGCACATACATTTTCAACTGTCCCCGCTGATGTATATCAACGCCTGTGGACAGCTTAAGGTCTTGATTCAATTTTCGTTTCATTCTAGAAAGCTGCAGTGTCACCGATGGTATCTGTTCTTTCAGACATGTCCGAAAGAACAGATACCATCTTCATATATTCCTTTCAGAGTATGCTAATGCAGGAGCCGATACTTAACAATCGTATACAACACTCGATGAAAGACCCGTACCCAAAGACTGGAGAGTTGCACAGGTAACACCAATATTCAAGAAAAGTAATAGGAGTCATCCATTAAATTAAAGTCCCTTATCATTAACTTCGACGTTCGGCAGTATTTTCGAACATATATTGTGTTCGAACATTACGAATTACCTCAAAGTGAACGGTCCTTTGACACAAGGTCGACAGGGATTTACAAAGCATCGTTCTTGTCAAACACAACTAACTCTTTACTCACATAAATTGCTGAGTTCTATTGACAAGGGATTTCAAGTTAATTCCGTGTTTCTAGTTTTTCAGAAAGCTTTTCACACTGTACCTCATAAGGGGTTTCTAGACTATCGTCTTAGTTATGTGATTGTGTAAGTAGGCTGTTTAGGTTTTTTTATTGGTAACGCCACCTCTGTATGAAAATCACTGGCTGTGCTGTGTGCAGTCTGTGGCTGCTTTGCATTGTTGTAATACTCGCCATTGTAGTGTTAGGCAGCTGGCTGTGAACAGCGCGTAGCGTTGCGCAGTTGGAGGTGAGCCGCCAGTAGTGGTGGATGTGGGGAGAGAGATGGCGGAGATTTGTAATTTGTCATGAACTGCTATATTTATATATGATGATATCAAGGTAAATACATTGTTTGTTCTCTATTAATATCTTTCATTTGCTAACTATCCCTATCAGTAGTTAGTGCCTTCCATAGTTTGAATCTTTTATTTAGCTGGCAGTAGTGGCGCTCGCTGTATTACAATAGCTTGAGCAGCGAAGATTTTTGTGAGGTAAGTGATTTGTGAAAGGTATAGTTTAATGTTAGTCAGGGCCATTCTTTAGTAGGGAATTTTGAAAGTCAGATTGCGTTGCGCTAAAAACATTGTGTGTCAGTATAAGCACAGTCTTGTATAAATTGTTCAAAGGGGACGTTTCATATGTCGACCCTTAGCCTAGGATACCTCACTGGAATCTTCTGATTTTTTTCTTGTAGTTTGTGTAATTAGTGTAGCTATTGTTTATTGCTAGCGCGTAATTATAGAGAGAATTTCCTTTGTAGTTGTAGTTTTTCATTGTTGTACAGTAAAACAGTTGTGGCATGCATGTAGATTTGCACCAAGTATTTCGCAGCTGCGCTGGCAATTAAGTAGACATTATTTCCATTGCTATGTTATTTTATTTTGCTCTTCAAATTGCGCTTTTCTGTGTTATCGTGTGAAATACTGTGACAATAATGGCGTGTGAAAAACGTAATACTAGGCTCCAAAGTAAACTGAGAAATGACAGTGCAGACGAAAGCAGTGTGTTAGCGCCGCAGAGTAATGAATTAACTAATGTTCAAAGTAGTAATTTGGTAATTGCGCATAGGGAAATGGAGCGGGCGGCAAACAATGGTGTAGACAGTGAAACAGGTAGTGAACAGGGAAGCGTTATCGATCGATTGGTCGGCAACAGCTCGCCTCAGGCATCGGGAATGACAGAACACAATATTGCAAATACTGCAGACTCAGGTTTTGGGTTCCCACCGTTTTCTCAAATGAGTCAAGACACATTTTCCACTTGTCAAAATGTGAATGTTGCCGGTGCAACTTCACTGTCGAAAAGCACTGAGGAACATGTTTCAGACACCAGTGCATTGTTATTACAATTAATGCAACAAATGGGACAAAAGCTTGAAAAGTTAGACACAATGGAACAACATCAGAGACAAACACAGCAACAGTTAGACACAATGGAACAAAATCAGAGACAAACACAGCAAAAGCTTCAAAAGTTAGACACAATGGAACAAAATCAGAGACAAACACAGCAAAAGCTTCAAAAGTTAGACACAGTGGAACAAAATCTTAAAAAGTTAGACTCATTGGAACAAACACTTGAACAAACACGTGAAGATTTAAATACTGAGTTACATAACATTGAATCGAAATGTCAAAAAGTCTGTAATGACGTAAAAACACAAATTTGTGAGCATTTTCAACCTATTTTTTCACGGCATGAAAATGCATTACAGAATCACGAAGCAGCCATAAAAGAACTGCAAATTATTGTTCATGAAAATCATGAGACCTTGCAAGCTAAATTTGACTCAGTTGCATCTACCGATTCGGTTACGCAACTTGCCAAAACTCAGGAAAACTTTAAGGACACAGTAGATACTCTGAAACTTGGTTCAGAAAAACACACTGAAGAAATAAGGACACTATCGGAGAAAGTAGCCGAACTTTCGGATCAGGTCACTAACTTATCTACAAAGGTAGATGATGATCTGAATGACACAAGACCCGTAGCCTTCACTGACACAGAAGAGTATGAACAAATAAGAAAATTCAAACAAAATCAGAATCAAATTAATACACAACACCAAAGAGAAATCCGGGAAGTACAAGATCAGCTGACACAGGTAATACAAGAATTACGTATTTCAGAGGCCACTCGCGCTCCAATACGGGAAGAGGGACTTAGAAATACAGAACAACCACAAAATAATAACACAGGACACTTCGGAAGTTATGAAAGAAATTGGCAAGGTGCACCGAATTTTGAAATGGAACCGCCGAAATGACGTAACAATGACCAATATGCGACTCGCCGACATGATGACTTTGACTATAAGCTGTTCATTACTACACGTAAATTCAAAACATTTAAGAATTCTGGCAACGACATTCATCCACAAGCATGGCTCCATCAATTCTCTCATTGTTTTCCTCCCAACTGGTCATTGGAGCACAGGTTAGAATTTATGTGTGGCTATTTAGAGAACGAACCAGCTGTAAGAATGCGATCGGTCATTCACGATTGTCACAGTGAAGGAGAATTTTACCATGCCTTCCTCTCAGCATATTGGTCTCAGGCCACACAAGACCGAGTAAAACAAAGCATCATAATGATGAAACGTTTCGAACAATCTGAATTTTCCAGTCTTATGAAATATTTTGAAGACATGTTGCACAAGAATCAATACCTGTCAAACCCATACAGCCCCTCAGAACTTATCCGCATTTGCTTAATCAAATTGCCTGAACATTTACGACACATTATTTTGGCAGGACGTTGCAAAGACGACATTGAGGCTTTTCAGGGACTGTTACAAGAACTGGAAATTGACACTGACAATCGGGGAACGCGGGAACAGGAGCACAACAATTACAGGTCACATCTGTCACAATTCCGCGATGACAGAAATAATACACGACAAGCCTATTCTTACAACGTAAATCGTGACCAAAACAGACACCACCCGTATGACAACCACTGGCAGAGTAATAGTTACAGAGAAAGATCGTATTTCCGTAGTAATGAATATGACAGAGATAACCACAGAAACAGACAATATGGGAACCAAAACAATTATTATCAAGGGAGACAGAATAACTTCAGACGCAACAGTTCAGCGCGCAGTTACGATTCAGGGAGAAATTCTCCACCACTTAACCGACAACAAAGAAACTACAGGAACTACCGACATGACGACAGACGATATGATCGTAACGACAGACCTGAATTGCATCAGAACTGGCGTGATTCAAACAGAGCAGGGCCTTCTCGACAGAGTGAATTTGTAGAAGTTAGGTCTCCTAATCCCAATAACGGCGTGCGCCAACAAAGAGACAGACAATGACTCGCACAGCAGGCAGCCGCGTGCGCCCGCTCGCTCCGAGAAAAATAACATAAGACGCTAGCCTTGAGAAAAATTTTAGCATTCTTTACCGATGTATACAACATGATAATTGCTTTGCAGTTGAAACTCTGTGCACTAGGAAGAGTAAAAGATTGTACCACATTTCACATGTAAAACCATTTATTGAAAGATAATGAAACTGTGTAAACTACCGACAAAACGACAGACCTGAATTCCATCAGAACTGGCGAGCTTTAAACAGAGCTGGGCCCTCTCGGGAAGGCGAATTTGTAGAAGTTAGGTCTCCTAATCCCAATAACGACGCGCGCCAACAAAGAGGCAGACAATGACTCGCGCCGCAGGCAGCCACCTGCGCAGGCTGGCTCAGGAAAAAATAACATAGACGCTAACATTAAGAAAAATTCCAGTATTCTTTAACGACGTATACCGCATGATAATTGCGTTGAAGTTGAAACGCTGCGCTCTAGAAAGAGTAAAGGTTTACACCACATTTCACATGTAAAACCGTTTATTGAAAGATAATCTGCTTTTTAACTCTGTCTTTGCCATATAACTTTTCCCTTTGCATTACTAGTATGCTGTGTTAGACTTAAGAATCTGTTAACATGCAACAATGTTTGAAGTTAAATATCCAGTCAAGAACCAAGAGAACTTATTTAAACAGAAATTACGAATGCATTGTTATAGTGAACAGACGACACAGTGTTGTATTTGTACATTCTTGCTTGTTAGTTGCACGATTACGTAACGATTATCAGGCTTACATACTTAGGACACATACTGGTACTGCTAATGAGATTTTAATGCAACATTTTGGTTTACTTGAAAATACATTCTGGGTTTAATGTACTTTCTGTGAGATACCAGACGACACAGTGGTTGGTTTAAGTGACAACTACACGGTTTTATCACGAAGCTTCTAATGAGTGACAATTTACAATGTTGCTTTTGTAGTGTTTCTGTTTTATTTCTGCACAGTTTTTCTGTTTTATTCTGCAAAGTAAAACATGTTTTAGTAGTAACTTTTGTGGTATAGCTACAATGAGATTGCCTTTTCCGTAGCACAACAATACGTTACAGCACAGTACTTTCTTCATCATGGCAATAAGCGTAATAACTAAGATATCTATACATAAAACATTTCACTTTTGTTTATCATGAGGTAAGTACATTGACTTCTGCAGAACTTAGCTTTCGGAGGACGATAAGTACGACACTTCCACAGAATTATCTTACAGCAAGACGCACATTTAGCGCTACAGGACACGCATTTGAGTGATTAATTTTGTACTTAAAACATTTATTTTTAAAGATATTTGAAGTACAATGATACAAAGGTTTTCAGTGATACATTTCATTTCATTGCTGTAATCTGTAACACCTGAGGGTATAATTACATTAATCCTCAGGGGGGTATATGCCTACTTTGTGTACCATGTGTGTGGCAACCACAAGGAACCCTCGCTAATATGGTATTTGCTTATACAACTTTACACATCGGTACCATATTTCTCTAACACAGATTTACACAGCTATCTGATCATTTAACTGAGAGATAAACATTTTCTTATTACATCAGTGACAGATGTTTACGCAATTACACAGTTGGATAACTTCACACTTATGAAATTGTATTTTGTCTGTACTGTGTGAACTGTTCATATTTTTTCGGACCCATTGTGATACTATGAGAGCTTTGAATGATGTATTTGGTATGGGATCATGATTTTTAAAGTACGTTTGAGGCAGATGACACTTTTGACATGAGCAGAGAATTTTTTTAGGTTTTGACATTATTGCAGAAAGCTACGACGTTTTTGAGATTTGACTGAGGTGTTATGATGTTATTTTTTTACGACGACGATGTGTATTATGCTGCTGAGGTATGTTTATGATTAATAAGCTGGTGCTATATGAGGAATTTGGTTATGCTATGTATTTATTATGATGAAATATTGAAGTGTCGTCGCAAGATTGACGTGTCGACGAATATATATATGTGTAATAAGGTAAGGAGTAATGAATAGTGATTAGGGACTCTGACTTATGGAAAAGGATGTTGGAAACCAAGAATCATACTTTAGAATTATGAAATGTGTGTACATGTGTGAATCATGTGTGAATGTATCACAATGTTGGCGAAAATTTTTTGGACACTGTTATATCAATAGCATTTTGTTTCTACACATTTGCAAGGCAAATTCTTGACCTGTGAAACATTTTATATGAGACTGTCACTGTAGCGGAAACTGCTGTCGTAAATATTTCCGTAAGAAAGTTAAGTGACCACCTGCACATAATGCGTCGCGGGCACCCACCTGGGCGACAGCCGCCCGAAAAAAAAGCCATTAGCCTTTCAGCGGCACAGGTAAAAAAAAAGGGGGGGGGCATTATACTCGTTATTGACATTTCCTTGTCGAAAGCATACTGTGGAGCTCGTTATTTATGATATTTACTGAAATGCTTATGAATTGATGGGAAATATTCTTACATCTGCAAACCTGATAATGACAAGTGTCTTTCTACGAGAGTTGAGAGCTACTGACTTACGAAATGCCACATGACTATTGAATGATATTTGTATGCTTTGGTTTGCGTAATTGCTTATTTCATTTGACATCTGTTTTCCAGCTGTGTTGCAGCAGTGGTTTCATAAAATAAAATTAAATGCATTTGCTAATGTGAACACTTTCTGTCAACAGATCTATTAAATAATAATTTTGTGATCCACATTCTTCAAAAAAGGTGCACTTGGAAAGGAAAGAACAATAAGAAGGGACTAGTAACAGTAACTGCATACATAATATTCTTTTCAAGTACATGGTAATATTTCTTTTACAATAAGTTGTTGTGGTGCACCACTTTAATTACTTAGACATTAAGATGTGATTATACATTTCCCTTATCTGCATTGTTATCTTTACTGTAATATTTTTTCTGCTTGATCTATGTCATGTTTAGATATAAGCTGCTGTTTGCCAGGCATAGTGCTACTGAATTTTAAGTTGTGTTACTCTGCTAAGCCAGATTTATTTTTTTGTTTGCTGCGCATTGCCTCATATTAGTTGTAATGTTGAATTGCTTGGTAATTTAGATTTACTGTAGCTTGCTTCGCGATTTTCCATTTTTTTTATTGCTGTTTATATTAATTGTTTTATGTGCTGCTGCATTGCCTCGTCCCTTAGTTTAGCATCTGAGCTCAGTAGATTTAAGTTAGCTTAAGAGGGGTAGACTATATAAGAAACTGACTATGGAGAGTAGGTAAAGAATGCGTTGCGAAGTTATATGAAACAGACTTGGGCCAAAATGAGTATTGTGCACTGAGAAATAATTATATTGAAAAAAAATATGAATAGAATACAGAAAGCAGGTATAGATAGGACCTTTTAGGAATAATGTTGAATGAAGGGAGATCTCCAAGAAGTAAAGAAAGTTTTGTTTGCAAAATACTGCAGTACAACAAACCCTGTCCTTTCCTTTTGTATTATCCCACTATATGTTTGTGTACCCTTGTGTATTTGTTTTCTTCCTGTCTCTGTGTAGTTTCATAGAATTTTTTCTTCTTTTAATATTAAGCTACATTCACTATGATGAGGAATACTGTTATCCTCGAATATAATTGGCATTAATAATATGTTATTTACCTTATAAATATGCTTACACATTATTTATTCTGTTTTGTTTTAATGCTCATGTGTGAATTTGATGTTTCGAAAGTGATTCTGATCTTTTATTTTTGTACTCATGTCATAATTCCTGTAACACTGATGTATATGTTCATTTGTATTCTTTTGTAAAGCCTGTACTACAAATGTTATCTGTATTATTATGTTCTTTAATGATGCATTTTGTACCTTTGTTATTGTATTTTTATGTTACCAAATTGTAATTGTTACCAGTTCTTCAAATTAAGTAACATTTCACTGCACACGTTTCTGTTGGTCATAGTACATGGACAATATGTGAGAAGTAGGGACTGATAGTGTTTGCACGTGTGTTAATGATTCAGCAAGGGACTGGATAACAGCATTGCTGGATCTAAGGACAATTCCAGAAACTTTGTGAGTGCACAAGTGGTGGTTTATGGACTTGCTATATTGTCCGCAAGACTCTTCGATGGTGATTGTGCACCTGCACATTTGCAACAGATGGCTGCTGGCTGTCTCTACCAGGACTACAGTGGGTCTGCATCGTTGATGGCCCACCAATTGCTACAAGGACTGCAGTGGGTCTGCACCTCTGGAGGCCCACCAGTACCGTAATTTCTACCAGGACTACAGTGGGTCTGCTCTGTGATGACCTAACTACCAATATTCTTCAAAATGTCGACTGACTCTGCTGTGGGTTTACTCTGTTGTGGCCCATTACCTGTCTGCATGTCGAGTCAGCACTGTCTTTCCGTTGGAAGGACAACACTACTTCTTCAAGACTGCATGGAAATCCACTACGTCTGTGTGCATTGTCTTTTACTGGTCAGACTTCGAGAAAAACACTGCAATTTTACTGTGATGAATGATGAGGACTGTCTTTATGGACTGTGAGAAAATTTTAGCTTTTGACCAACATTGTATCAATAAGTGTGTGCCTTTGATTTCTTTGTTATTGTAATTGTGAAAAAAATTTTAACAAATATGTATTGGCCAGTGCCCAAAAAAATTTGTAAAATTTTTTTTGGGTAGCATGGGGGCTATGTAAGTAGGCTGTTTAGGTTTTTTTATTGGTAACGCCACCTCTGTATGAAAATCACTGGCTGTGCTGTGTGCAGTCTGTGGCTGCTTTGCATTGTTGTAATACTCGCCATTGTAGTGTTAGGCAGCTGGCTGTGAACAGCGCGTAGCGTTGCGCAGTTGGAGGTGAGCCGCCAGCAGTGGTGGATGTGGGGAGAGAGATGGCGGAGATTTGTAATTTGTCATGAACTGCTATATTTATATATGATGATATCAAGGTAAATACATTGTTTGTTCTCTATTAATATCTTTCATTTGCTAACTATCCCTATCAGTAGTTAGTGCCTTCCATAGTTTGAATCTTTTATTTAGCTGGCAGTAGTGGCGCTCGCTGTATTGCAATAGCTTGAGCAGCGAAGATTTTTGTGAGGTAAGTGATTTGTGAAAGGTATAGTTTAATGTTAGTCAGGGCCATTCTTTAGTAGGGAATTTTGAAAGTCAGATTGCGTTGCGCTAAAAACATTGTGTGTCAGTATAAGCACAGTCTTGTATAAATTGTTCAAAGGGGACGTTTCAATTGGATTCGCGATTTCCTCTTTGAGAGGTCACAGGTCATAGTAATTGACGAAAAGTAATGGAGTAAAACTGAAGTGATTTCTCGCGTCCCCCCCATTACTGTTATAGGCCCTCTGCTACTCCTTAGAAATATAAATTGTTTAGCTGCTAACTTGAGCAGCCGTCTTAGGATGTTTACAGATGATTTTGTCGTTTATCGTCTAGCACTCACGTGGATCACCTTACAATTTTCATTACTTAGTGTCAATTGTCAATTTTCGCATCATACAGGTATGTTTTCTAAATCGTTCTGGAATTTGTTCTGATCTTCTGATGACTTTGCCGGCCGGTGTGGTCGTGCGGTTCTAGGCGCTTCAGTTTGGAACCGCGTCTCTGAGCACTATGGGACTTAACATCTGTGGTCATCAGTCCCCTAGAACTTAGAACTACTTAAACCTAAATAACCTAAGGGCATCACACACATCCATGCCAGAGGTAGGATTCGAACCTGCGACCGTAGCGGTCACGCGGTTCCAAACTGAAGCGCCTAGAACCGCACGGCCACACCGGCCGGCAAAGTCATCAGAAGATCAGAACAAATTCCAGAACGATTTAGAAAACATACCTGTATGATGCGAAAATTGACAATTGACACTAAGTAATGAAAATTGTAAGGTGATCCACGTGAGTGCTAAAAGGAATCCGTTAAACTTCGGTTACACGACAAATCAATGAAATCTAAAGGCCGTAAATACAATTAAACACCCAGGAATCACAATTACGAACAACTTAAATTGGAAAGAATACATAGGAAACGTTGTGTGGCAGGCGAACCAGAGACTGTTATTTATTGGCAGAACACTCAGAAGATGCAACAGATCTACTATATAGACTGCCTACACCACTCTTTCCGGCCCTCTTTTGGAGCACTGCTGCGTGGTCTGGGATCCTTACGAGATACGATTAACAGAGTATTTCGAGAAAGTTCGTAGAATTGCAGCACGTTTTGTATTATCTAGAAATAGGGAAAAGAGTGTCACGGACATGATACAGGATTTGGGATGGACACCATTAAAACAGAGGCGTTTTTCGTTGGGGCGGAATCTTCTCATGAAATTTCAATCACCAAGTTTCTCCTTCGAATTCGAAAATATTATGTTGACTCCGACCTTCATAGGGAGAAAAGATCATGATAATAAAATAAGGAAAATCAGAGTTCGCACGGAAAAATATAGGTGTTCGTTATTTCCGTGTGTTATTAGAGAGTGGAATGATAGAGAACTATTGTTAAGGTGGTGACATGAACCCTCTGCCAGGCACTTACGTGTTATTTGCTGATTATCTGTGTAGGTGAAGATGTAGATGTGTGTGAAGTATTTATATTAATTCAGTTGGACGAAGCTTTCCTTACATCCTCACCATTGGTTATTTCAAATTACTTAATACTAGAGATTTTCGCCGATTTAGGCATTTGTTTAATCAGTGGGTTAAGTATACGACCCAGTGACGACGAAACATATACACTAAATGCCATTCAGGAACGGTGTGATACCGGTCTCTGATAATAACTTACCTGTTTACATTCTGTATTAAACAGTATGAAGGATATATTTAGTTGAGAAGCGAGTTATCCGGCACGAGTAATGTTTAGTATTAACTGACGAACACCATGCTGATTATTATTAGGGGCGACCAAAACGTTTGTAGTTGAGGCGTCGCTGCAGTGTATATACTCGTAGATTGTAGCGCGACTCCGATGCGGATATACGGGGTGGTCAGAAACAGCCTGAAAAGCTTGTAAGGGTGTTGCAGGGTAGGTTGTGCTGACAAATAATTGTTAAGAAGAAAATCCGACACACTAGATCGTTCCCGAGTTGATTAACATTGAAGTTAGCTATCCAGGCAGTTGCAAGCATATTCAAAAGGTCCGACAGGTATCATTACTGTCTGTTGTTCTCATAGCGTAGATGAAAGCGGAAGAGTCTGCTCAGCTTTTGCTCGGATTCGGTCCTTACTACTGTCCCATGCCTAATTCTTGTATCGCTCTCCTGTTCGGTTTTGGAAAACCAAACGAAGTACACGTTTGGCGAGACCATTTCTGGCGGGCCGTTTCAATACGAGCGCGCAGCATCCAGACTGGCTAACTTCAGTGGTACTCAACTGTGAAACGGTGCAACGTAATGAATATTTATCTTTACAATTATTTCTCAGCACATCCTACCGTGAAGCATCCTTACAAGCTCTCCAGACTGTTACTTGATTAATTTGATTTGCTTTTAACAAGGAAGCTAAAACAGATTGGGTCTAACCCGCCACTGCCCGCACCGAAACCGAGTTTATTGTGCGGTATCGCTCCCTGTATATTTAGTAAAGCCAACCAATGCCCTTAAATAGTGAAAAGAGTCCCTCTACCAGTTTTTTGTTAGACACAATTCCTTCAGGTCTAGTTGTCCCGAAGATTCTATATCTTTTGCTCTCCAGTGCCATGCATACGAAGTTTAGGTGTGATGCAGATTCTTCACCCTCATCACAGATCCCATATTTAGTGTCTTCTTGCGTTATACCCAATGTGTGTAGGTGTTTTTTGAAATTCCGATGGCCGGTCATCAGTCCACTCATGCGTTTGATCTGTTTCTTGTTCAATTCTAATATTACAGAGCTTCTTTTAAAACATGACTTGGGCATCATCACCTTACCATGTTTTTGTTTATGGACCTTGATCCTATATTCTACGTGCCGTTTCCTGAGCCAGTTCCGTAGCTCTAGTTTGATCGTAGTCTTTGTGATTGTCAGGATAGATTTGAGTCCAATAACTAGAGTCGTTGCCCCCATCCTGGCCAGAGTATCGGCTTGTTCATTGTCACAAATCCCTGAGTGGCCAGGGACCCACACTGGGGTTACCCTATCGCTTCCCCCTAGCTCCACCAGAGCCCTGTGGCATTCTGCAACAATCTTTGAAGTTGTTGCAGGAGCTGCCAATGATTTTAGGGCTGCCTGTCTGTCTGAATAGAAGTATATGCTACGGTCATTGTTGCACTGACGCATATTCTCCTCCACACATATCCTGATTGCAGTAATTTCAGCTTGGAATATAGAGGCCAGTTTTCCTAGAGAAATGATGCCCTCCAATCTTGGCTACACCCCGTACACCCCTGCCACAACGCCTTGGTCTGATTTCGACCCATCAGTGAACAAAGAGTGTCGCCTGTACAGTGTCGAACTGTTTTGTCCCTCTGCTCCCTGCTTCCAATTACTATTTTTTGGGGCTTATTGAAGCAGCTGGGAGTTATTATATAGTCGGCAGGCATTTCCCCAGCCATTCCTATGTTTACCTCATTCACTATGTTAGTGTGTGATTCTGGATATCCAGATGAGATCCAGTTTTTGCCAGTATTAAGTATGTATGCCCCAGCTGTTGCCTCCATATCGGGCCAAAGGTGCTGTGAGGGCATGTCCAGCATGGTTCCATCCCAGCAGTTGGTGTGCTGCTAATTTCACCTGTTATGGCTAAGCAGGGCAGTCTACGCACCTTAGAAAGCTCCTTAGCTGGAAGCCGATGTTCTACCTTCTTCGTCGGCCGCGGTGGCCGTGCGGTTCTAGGGGCTGCAGTCCGGAACCGCGGGACTGCTACGGTCGCAGGTTCGAATCCTGCCTCGGGCATGGATGTGTGTGATGTCCTTAGGTTAGTTAGGTTTAAGTAGTTCTAAGTTCTAGGGGACTGACGACCTAAGATGTTGAGTCCCATAGTGCTCAGAGCCACTTGAATCATTTCTACCTTCTTCCACTACACTGCGCCACCGTAGGAAATCCTGGGTATAACAATTGTGGTGTATATCCAGTGCATATCTCTGGGGCTTAGGGTCCAGTTTTTACCACAAGCCCTTCTGGTACGCACTAGAATACTTTTTGCCTTAGAGCAGATACTCTTAAAATGAGGGGTCCACGTTAGTTTCTCATCTAAGGTTACCCCTAGATATTTCACTATCCCCTTCACAGGTCGAGTTTCATCGAAGAGCTTTAGTTTCCAACTCGAGTTTTGGATAAGCCTCTTTGTAAATGGCACCACAACCTTCTTCTCAGGATCAACCCTCAGATCTTGTTTAATGCACCAATTTTGCTGAATGTCCAATCCTCCTTGCGCCATATTTCTAACTGTGTCAATAAATTTGCGAAGTATTACTATGACAAGGTCATCTACGTATCCGTGGCAGAAGCATTGTCTGGAATTTAGTTTCTCAATGAGTTCGTTCACCACTAGATTCCACAGTAAAGGGGACAGAACTCCTCCTTGTGGGCACCCTCTAGTGGTGTTAATTACCAACTTTTCATACGTCATGGTAGCCTCTACCTTCCTTCCACTAAGCATCGCCCTAGTCCACCTACACACAGTGCTCCCTCGGTCAGGTACCTCTGCTGCCCTTACCATGGAATCGAAGGTCGTGTTACTGAAGGCCCCCTTGATATCCAGGAAGATGCAGAGGGCTATTTCTTGGAAGTGCTTTCTCCACATTCCCAACGATTTGATGGAGTGCTGTCTCACATGATTTACCTGGTTGATATGCGTGTTGGTTTGAATGTAGAGGGGCCCTAATTAGCTTCCTCTCCCCAACGTATACATTTACCAGTTTTTCAAATGTTTTGAGAATGAAAGAGGACAGACTGATTTGTCTCATATCCTTTTACTTTGTACGATCAATTCTCCCTGGCTTAGGAATGAAGACAACCTTCACTGCCCTCCAAGCACTGAGAATTATTACTACTTCTAGGTCAACCCTGAATAACCTCAATAGGACTCTTACGAGATTCTTTCCTTTCTGTTGCAGGAGAGCAGGAAAAATTCCATCTAGGCCAGGTGACTTGAACAGTGGAACTTTTCCCATTGCCCATTGGATTTTATTAAAGTCCAGACACTTCTTGGCCAATTCCCAGTCCTCACTTTGAGTGCCTGAGAACCGTTGTCTCTCTGGGATCACATTCTGGTCTGTGTTGTCCAGCAGAGCATATTGAGGAAAGTGTGTTTTGAGGAGAAGTTCCAGCATCTCATGTGCTGCTTTGTATAGTCCCCATCCTCCTTCCTCAACGTACCTCCTGGATTGATTGGTACTCTAGTGAGGATTCTGGAAAGTCTGGCTTTAGCAGCAATGCTCTCCACTTCCTCACAGAATGCCTTCCAGGATGTCTTCTTGGCTTTTCTGATTGCAAGGTTGTAGTTGACAAGGGCCTCACGATATTTAGCCCATTGTCCTTTACGTCTCGCAATGTTAAACAGTCTTCGTACCTGTTTTCTATGAATTTTCAAGTTATTATTCCCTCAAGGCACACTCCTATTTGGGCACTTCTTGATGATTGTGCAGTTGTCCTGATATGAGGTCACTATGGCCTCTGCTACTTCCTCAAACTCTACTGGATCCCTTCTGATAAGCGTAAGTCGAGGTATCTCCAATATGTCTCCTAGTCTGTTTTCCTGGCTTTCCTATAGGTCGTGGTCTGTCTGATTCTGATTTCGACCTTGAATTTAATGTACATGTGGTCCGATGAGGATGGCTGTAACAACACATGCCATTGTTTGACATAGCTGTCTATCATCATGGAACCAAAAGCCATGTCAATTACTTCTTCCCTTCTGCTATTCCTGAATGTAGGTTCATTGCCCCTATTCAGGAGCTCCAAGTTGTTAGCTAAAAGAAATTCAAGAAGGTACTCACCTCAACTGTTCGTGTCCTTGCTGCACCACATTTGGTTTTGGGCACTGGTGTCCCATCCCGCCAGCAGTTGGTCACCTTGCCGATGGCAAGCCTCTACCAGTCATCTCACCTCCATAGGAGGAGAGCTGTGTTCGTAAAGAAGGTATGCTGAGACCAAAATAATTTCCCTTGTGATACTTTCCTCCCATTGCTGCATTTTAATGGTCACTAGGTCCCTGGATCACAAATCCATCATTGGAATGAAAGAAATTGCATTTCTTACATAGATGCATGTTCTGGAGTTTCTTTGATTTCTAGCATAAATCCGATTACATCCAGTGCCACCGAGGCCCGATACATCCCCCTTATATAAGTAGGGTTCTTCTATCAGGGCCACGTCCACTTCCTGACTCCCCAGGCAGCGGCTCATGGCAGCAGAGGCCCCTTTACTGTGCTGCCATAATTGCCTTTGACGTCTATGAGAACCCTGACGGTGACCTGCGCGAACCCTAAAAACAATTTCAGGTCCAGCTATTGCATCACCGTTAGGAACTTCTCTCTGACCTTCACTTCCAGGGTTCGACCTTCCAGTGCAACCTTCTGGTTGATCACTCTCTAGTCTTCTGTTGAGACGTTTGGGTTCTGAGCCCCTATTTTCTCAAACAGTATTAGAAGAGACATCCTTAAAGATCTTTGGTACCCATATTGATACCTTTGCGGTCTTAAGAAGTTCCGTTGACCTCTTGACCAGCAGTGTCGCATCTTCCCACAGGGATATCTTGGGCACCTTCTCCTTAAGCCATTCCACTGTGTGTACCCCCTCACAGATAAAATTGACAGCATCACGATCTAGATAGACCCTCCTGAAGTTGGGTGCTGGACCAGCGTCCCCCCCCCCCCCCCCCCCTAGTCTTTTCGGAGGGCCATCTGTACTGATTCCTTCTGCTGCGAGGTGATGGCCACCAGTGGATAGCCTTTCTCGATAAGTGCCATCTTAAAAACCGAGACTGCAGTGCTACAGGTCTGTTTCCCTATTTATTTCCTCGTTTTTTTCTGGGCTCGCTTATCCAAGGAGGAGGGAGTCTTAGATTCCTCCCTTATCCTCTTTCTGCCTGTCTTCGACGTTGTGGGGGTCTGCGTATTCAATTCAATCTGAGACAGTTTTTTATTGGGGGTCTTAGGTTCAAGTCCCTTTAATTTCATCCACTTGCCTTCAGGAAGCCATTTCTTCCCTTCCTTTTTCCTCGCCAGCCGGAGTGGCCTAGCGGTTCTAGGCGCTGCAGTCTGGAACCGCGTGACCTGCTACGGTCGCAGGTTCGAATCCTGCCTCGGGCTTGGATGTGTGTGATGTCCTTAGGTTAGTTGGGAAAGGGAATTGGGTAGGACTAGGAGTGAATAGGAAAGATGGGACGTTGTGGGACACTCTTAGTCTGATACATCGGCTGAGGCCTTTCCAACAATAGGTCCTCTACCTTCGGTTCAAATGGTTCAAATGTCTCTGAGCACTAAGGGACTTAACTTCTGAGGTCATCAGTCCCCTAGAACTTAGAACTACTTAAGCCTAACTAACCTAAGGACATTACACACATCCATGCCCGAGGCAGGATTCGAACCTGCGACCGTAGCGGTCGCACGGTTCCAGGCTGTAGCGCCTAGAACCGCTCGGCCACCCCGGCCGGTCCTCTACCTTCGGCATAGCCCTCAGCTTCACGCGGTTACGCAAGCCTATCCACCAGCACGGACAGTGTTTTGTCAGGGTGGTCTCCCCCGGAGAGGGGACTGTTACTTACTACCCTGAATAAGCGCCGACATGTAGGGAAGGGATGAGTGTGGCATTTGCGTCTTTCCAAAGTGCGTGCGGTAAATATGGGAACGTGGACTATGGCGACTTTATTACAAAATGCGTCCAAACGGGACCAACTTGCCGTTATTTTCTTGGCCGCTGAAGGTCAAACGCCGGTTGACATCCATCGGAGAATGGAGAATGTATAGAGGGCAGCATGTCTGCCGAAAACCACCGTTTTCAAGAGCCAGCCGTTTGAAGGAAAGGTGATGCTCACCCTTTTCTTTGATTACCGAGGTGTGCATTTCTTTTTCCGTGTACAATAGGAGGCAGCGGTGCCTTGAAATACGATCATGTTTGTAATGGTAATTCCCTTTCTAAACTCGTGTTCAGTTTAATGCGCGCGTCTTTCGATCGTGCACGGGTTTATAACTATCATGCGCCCTGATTGAGCGATACAAATACGTGTTTGTTTCGGGACATGTTTTGTGTCTGATGAAGGGGCAGTATTTTTTATTATACGGTATAGCATAGAAATAGATTACTTTCAAAGTTGTAGCTATACAATTTGTCAGGCAATGAACAGAACTAGGTACCCTTAAAAATATAATAATGTAACTATATAAAATCAGTGTCTTTTAGCAGGAGGTTTATTAACATCAATATTTGATGCAACTTTGTGAATATGTTTTCTTTTTATCAGTTCAGACTCAGCTGGTCGTCCTGACTGAATCCTTCCGTTACCGCATGGAAGACATTTTCCTTGCGGTGACCGATCAATGTAGGGTGCACGTTAATTTTTCGAGATCTGCGTCAGTTATTTTTTCAGCAGTAAATAATATAATACTTGATGGAGTCTGTAGCTTCGCCAGATCAGATACAACTTAGTGAGAACTCTTTTGTGTTTAGCATTTGAATTACTTTCCAATATATTAGTAATTCCTTGCCACTGGGCTTTTATATTTTGAACAGTATTGTCAAAGTTTTCATGACTGATAGTTATGCTGCTTTCTTCTCGATTTATTTGAAACGTGTTTCTGGTACTTCATCTGGCATAATACAGTCAGTTTGGCTACTTTCACTTTTTGCAATGATTCACCCGTAATGTTTTCGAAGAATGATGCTCAAAATTGATCGCCCAAAGCATATTTTGCAATTTGTTGAAGATCTGAATCATTTAAATCTAATGATTTGGTAATTACAGTCCTGTTTTTTTTTCTGCACCACAGAGATATTTACAGAATTGGTCCCTAGCTCCATCTGGCCAATCGCACGTTGCAAATTCGCAATCAGCAATGTAAAGATCAGTCTTGTGTTCCACGTGTACAGTAGCTTCAACATTGCTGCGTACTGGGCAAAATTCTTCATATGCTAACTTCTTCGCTCTCCCATTGGCAAACTGAATCAACCTTTTCTTATGGTATGCTTCAAAGGTCTTCGCGATGAAGTCCACTAACGACCACACATTAAAAACTTTACAGCGCAGCTATACCACGTTCTTAAAAATCCATATTGAGGATTCCCGGAAATTATTTGTTTTATTTCCCCGTGCGATATGCCACACACCACTCCTCGCATCGTCCCACTAATGTGTTAGGTGTTTTATCAGATTTTTATTTTTCTTACTTTCTCCTCAGTTAATAAATCATACATACAGACGTCGGCTTTTTGCATCGTATTAGCATACATTACATTTCGGAATCTCCTCATAACTGGTTGTCGATCGTCTTTAATAACGTCATGGTCACTTTCCCACAACCAACACCAAAGAGCTTAACTGACATGAAATACGAAGAGAAGTAACTTACTTATTCTATGACGTTTTGGGATTATACCTGGATCGTGTTGACTTCTTGCCACTATATTTCGGCTGGCAACCGTTCAGCCATCTTCAGATAAGTGTCCGCGGACAATCACCTTAAGATGGCAGAACGACTGCCAGCCGAAATATTGTGAAAAGAAGTCATTATGATTCGGTGCAATCCCGAAACCTCAAAGGATACTGAGTCCGCCATGAAAACTTCAAGAATCACAGGTAAATACTGTTTGGATATACACCTCGTAAGGAATTCCCTTATGCGCTGCTGTCGTCTGTCATAACTAGTTTTGGGTGAGAAGCCTTCTGGCAAGTCTCGTCTAAATAAACTTTTTCATACTGAAAGGTATGTATGTAATTATCGTGAGACTGACGTCTGTGCAAAATGACAAGAACAGTCAAAGCACCAATTTTCTTTGCACCTAATATGAATGTAACACAGACATTAGTTTTCGATTACAGGTTCCACTTGTATCAATAAACACCATTTCATCAGCCAGACCAACCACAGACACTATTTGCTCTCAGTTTATTCTTCTTTGACAGAAATATATAAGTTCATGTTAGGTAAGACAGTTCTTTTTTGCTTTAAATGTCGATAACATCACTCCTGTCTCGCATCCCGTAGGTTCGATGACACCATTGTTTGTGTAAGTACGTATCGTGACGATCGGGTCGATATTTTTGTGCATTACACATGTAATATAAGCGTTTTTCTGACATTCCTCAATGATAGCTATTTCATAATAAGATTCGGCTGCTGAAGCTGATGTTCCAACTTCATAATACGATTCAAATTGCTTTATATTGTCCTTAGAACAACGCAGCAGGCTCACTGCTTGGGTGACATTGATTCAGTTGGAATGACTATAGTCAAACTGTATTAGGACATTCAGTCGTCGTCCCATTAATGGTGAGTTTTTTTAATGTACTCTTAGTTACTTTTAAAATCTTTATTCCTATATTTGCTTTACAATTAGAGTTTCTAGTCGCGCCTTCTTTTTTGTCTTCGTTTTTATTTCATTCCGAACGATGAATATTATATTCTTTTCTAAAATCATATCGTATCTGCTGCGAATAACGTCTTATAACAATCCAATTTGTTTGAGTTGACTCTGAAAATTTTTCAGTGGAGCTTTGCGTCGTAATCACCTCCACAAGATAAGGAGCATCGAATTTTATTTTGATAGTTCTCATTTTCACCATCATATTTTCTAATTTCAAAATTATCCACAGTACCACCAAGCATATCATTCAAAAGTTCCATACTAACCCATAGCACACGCTGTGAACATAACCTCAAACACTGCACGATGAAGAACAAACGTGACTGGCGGTGTGAAATAATCGCTCTAAGTTCATGGCTATGTTCTGTGCATCGCTTTAATCACGAGTTTGAAAGAATAGTTCGCGTTTGAAACCAGTACACGATTGGAGGGCGCCCGCCTTGAAATGAACACTGGTTTGGAGAGGGAATTGCCGTAACTAACCTGCGCTATGTTCGAAGGCACTATTGCCTCCTGCTGAACACGGAAAAGGAAATACGATATCTTTGCTGACTAATTTCAAGGAACCTGACGACTCCATCGCTGGAGAACGGTACTCCACAACGTTGGAGAAATTACGATGTGCAATTAAGGCGAAACATCCGTTGAAATCTGCGATGGGGGATGCTGCTGATCCATGATAACGTACGGCCCCATATCGCAAATGTGTAGCGCGGAAGTTACGCAAACTAAACTGGGAGAGACAGGAGCACACGCCATGTAGTCCTGATCTCTCCCCATGCAATTATCAAAACCTAAGGCCCTAAAAAAGGGCTTTGAAGTGTCTACGATTCCTGTCGGACGATAGTGTGCAGCAGGCAGTGACAGACTTCATCCCGCAGCTGGACACGGTGTTTTACGAAACAGGTATCTTCATCCTGGTGCGTCGGTGGGATGATTACCTCAATGCTTACGGCGGTTTTGCCTGATTGGCTTACCGATTCTGGACTGTGCGGCTTTCTAACGGAAACTTTTTGATCCCATCTTATTAAATAATGCGCTGGGAATTCCAATACCGGAAATAGCCCAGTTCGAATGATGATGAAGTATGAATATGTGTCTGTTCTTCGACCCATAAAAATAACTTATCTGTAAAACTCTGCAGCTGTGAACAAAAGATGTTTGAAAGCCAACGAGTGTAAAGACCACAGAAGTAAAAATCACTGAAAAAATACTGTTGTTTAACACACAATTATGGCTAGCAGGTACGCAAGTATTATAAACCGAGTATTCTTTGACAAAATGCTAAGCATTAGTAAGAAGAAAGGTGCAGAAATATATTTAAAAATAATCATAGTTCCTGTGTCGTAAATTCCTCCTTTATTTGTCAATTAAGTGGAAAAACACAGTTTCTGTGAAATTATTAAAACACATCGGAACGGATCAGTGTGCATACTTGTATGGAATAAAGAGTATGGAATAAAATATAATTTCTGTAAATGATTAAAATGAAATACAGCTGAATTGCGCAGTATGCATACTTCTGTCCATATTTCTTTAATCTAAGATCAAAATTCTCGGTGACCACATTATACAGATCTTAGCCACGAGCTGTTCTGTTCCGCTGTATTTCAGTCACTTTACTGAAACTCCGCATTTGCATTTCCATGACGAATGAGGGAAGGCCGCACAACAACACAGCCACTTCTGTTTTGAGAAATATGAAATAGTAGTAATCGCAAATGTTTGGCATCATTTCAAAGTATTGTGAGTCTGTTGGTCATAATTGTATGTTACACGGTATTGTTGCTTCTGCGTAACCTTTAAAACTTCGACCGTACACAGATACAGAATTTCACAGATAAATGAGCATTGCGGGTGGTAGAACAGACACATCTGCGGAATTTAAAATCATTGATACTCTCGCATTCAGGAGGCCGACGGTTCAAACCGGTCTCCGGATGTCCTGTTTTAGGTTTTCCGTGATTTCCCTAAATCGTTTCAGGCAAATTCCGGGATGGTTCCTTCGAAAGGACACGGTCGGTTTCCTTCCCCATCCTTCCCTAATCCGAGTTTGTGCACCGTCTCTAATGACCTCGTTGTCGACGGGACATTAAACACTAATTTCCTACTCTTCCATTGTTATTTGGTTTTTAGCAGCAGGATCTGGGGTAGTTCCCTCGTCACATTGTTCTTCACGGGTGCTTCCCATTAAAACGAAATTGCCACCGCAATGCTCATCTAGCTACCGTGACTAACGCTATAACATACACTCCTGGAAATGGAAAAAAGAACACATTGACACCGGTGTGTCAGACCCACCATACTTGCTCCGGATACTGCGAGAGGGCTGTACAAGCAATGATCACACGCACGGCACAGCGGACACACCAGGAACCGCGGTGTTGGCCGTCGAATGGCGCTAGCTGCGCAGCATTTGTGCACCGCCGCCGTCAGTGTCAGCCAGTTTGCCGTGGCATACGAAGATCCATCGCAGTCTTTAACACTGGTAGCATGCCGCGACAGCGTGGACGTGAACCGTATGTGCAGTTGACGGACTTTGAGCGAGGGCGTGTAGTGGGCATGCGGGACGCCGGGTGGACGTACCGCCGAATTGCTCAACACGTGAGGCGTGAGGTCTCCACAGTACATCGATGTTGTCGCCAGTGGTCGGCGGAAGGTGCACGTGCCCGTCGACCTGGGACCGGACCGCAGCGACGCACGGATGCACGCCAAGACCGTAGGATCCTACGCAGTGCCGTAGGGGACCGCACCGCCACTTCCCAGCAAATTAAGGACACTGTTGCTCCTGGGGTATCGGCGAGGACCATTCGCAACCGTCTCCGTGAAGCTGGGCTACGGTCCCGCACACCGTTAGGCCATCTTCCGCTCACGCCCCAACATCGTGCAGCCCGCCTCCAGTGGTGTCGCGACAGGCGTGAATGGAGGGACGAATGGAGACGTGTCGTCTTCAGCGATGAGAGTCGCTTCTGCCTTGGTGCCAATGATGGTCGTATGCGTGTTTGGCGCCGTGCAGGTGAGCGCCACAATCAGGACTGCATACGACCGAGGCACACAGGGCCAACACCCGGCATCATGGTGTGGGGAGCGATCTCCTACACTGGCCGTACACCACTGGTGGTCGTCGAGGGGACACTGAATAGTGCACGGTACATCCAAACCGTCATCGAACCCGTCGTTCTACCATTCCTAGACCGGCAAGGGAACTTGCTGTTCCAACAGGACAATGCACGTCCGCATGTATCCCGTGCCACCCAACGTGCTCTAGAAGGTGTAAGTCAACTAACCTGGCCAGCAAGGTCTCCGGATCTGTCCCCCATTGAGCATGTTTGGGACTGGATGAAGCGTCGTCTCACGCGGTCTGCACGTCCAGCACGAACGCTGGTCCAACTGAGGCGCCAGGTGGAAATGGTAATGGCAAGCCGTTCCACAGGACTACATCTACGATCGTCTCCATGGGAGAATAGCAGCCTGCATTGCTGCGAAAGGTGGATATACACTGTACTAGTGCCGACATTGTGCATGCTCTGTTGCCCGTGTCTATGTGTCTGTGGTTCTGTCAGTGTGATCATGTGATGTATCTGACCCCAGGAATGTGTCAATAAAGTTTCCCGTTCCTGGGACAATGAATTCACGGTGTTCTTATTTCAATTTCCAGGAGTGTATCTATATTACTGTTCACAGAAATGCCTCTTTTTAAGACTGTGAAAACGCACCTCACAAGAAGACTCAAGCAGTATGTTACTTGTTCCCATTTTTATCTCACGAAGGGACTTCGGCTGAAAAAACAGAGGAATCCTAAGTCCTGCAGTGGTTCTCCTCGTGCATCGGAACTGGAAAGGAATGAAATGACAGCTGTACACAAACTAATTTCCGCCACACGTAGTAAGAGGACTTGTGGAGTACAGGTGCAGATAATAATATAAAACTAAAGCTACAGACACATATCTTTGTCCAGTTTAAAGCGTAAGATGAGGGTTTCTCGTGTTAAACTTCTATTTTCAGTAGGAATATTTAAAGACCATATTACTACGAGCTTTTCTAAATATGCCGAAACCTAGGAATTATTGTTTTTATAATTTTCGCCATTTCCAATTGTCTTGGTAATTCTATTCTATTGCTTCCTTACGTAACTACAAGTAATGATTCCCATAAAATTTTAAATTTAAGACTTACGAAGTCATTATTTTTTCTCTTATTCGATACATTTAATTTTTATTCACCTTACGGAAGGACATGTTCAATAATCGTCTGACAAGTGTTACAGTGGTCTTAAGACGTAAAAATGAACGAAATATATAAA
The DNA here is from genome assembly GCF_021461385.2 of Schistocerca piceifrons. Lineage (NCBI taxonomy): Eukaryota > Metazoa > Arthropoda > Insecta > Orthoptera > Acrididae > Schistocerca > Schistocerca piceifrons. The sequence goes on from NC_060149.1 coordinate 565,005,605, forward strand.
ATAATTATCACTGATAGTGGGATATTTATTACGTATTACGATAGTTTCACCCGACACCGGAAATAACATTCATTAGAAGTGTAGTCATAATGTCCTACAGCATACAGCTTTAGCAGACTGAAATGTTACATCCACACAATCAAATATAAGAAAACATGAAGGAAAGCATTCTGGGGATAGAATCAGATGATATTTAACAACTGACGTTTTCCTGTCACATAATTTGGCGAACGGTCGCCGATACAGCACGCATTCTTCAATCAAAATTTCGAAAGCTCTTCGAGGACCTTCACGCTTTCGTTAAAAGGTCTTATTTCTGATAGAAGAACGTATGCGTATTAACTGAAGACGATACACATCTCGCTCCTATACAAATAAGCGAGCACAGCCGATGCAGTCTCTCATGTGTCACAGTTTCGGCGCCCAGATGCTTATTTTTTCTCTCTTTTTTTTTTCAAGTGAGATACTTGTATTGGCTGGAAATCAGTTTTCTCTTTGACGCATCCTGGCCTGCCGTTGATGTGCCCACCGAAGCTGGCAGCGCACAAAGGACCTCCGCCCCCCACATCATACATCACTTCTGCTTTCAGGATAAAACCTGCCCTGTTAATGGAACAGCGTTTCTGGTGTGCAAGAGTTTTCCTGTGAGTCCTTTGAGAACAGTAACATGTTCACCGAATAGGTGTTGATTCGAGAGAGCAAAAAAACGTGTAACAAAATTTTTCGTAGCCATTTATGTAGTCCTAATAAAGTAGGTGTTAAAGACACTATTATGAAATTTATCGGCTGTAGCAACACATGATATCTCTTTTGTGTTCTAAACTGAATTTTTACACGTTAAAAGTTGGTTTTGAAGTAAGATAACATACACTTTTGACTACAACATAACATGAAAATGTGTTCTGTATTGTAACATAAATAATTTTACATATTTTTAGTTCACCAATTGTCATAACATGCTTCAAGTTTTCCATTTTTGAGTGCTTTTTAAAAACATTCCTAGCTCTGCTAACGTGTAAGTCAGCCAGGACAATTTCTTATTCACAAATTCAAGTATTCCTTTCTTGTGCGCTTTTTAAAAAATATTCCAAGCGCTGCTAACGTATTATTTCAGTCAGGACGGTCCTTTATTCCCAGTGAGAGAATAGGTTTGATGTGGGGACAACTTCCGTGAGGTAACACCACCAAACGTGGTATGAAATGACTGCAACATTTGGATTTTGCCGCTTTTTAGAAACAGCTTACTGAAGCAATTCAGTTGCCTCGATCAATGCCGGAAGCCATACATTCCTAATGAAACTACTCAGTCCTTTCATCTACAAAGTCTAGACGAGCGGGATTAGCCGAGCGGTCTCGGCGTTGAAGTCATGGACTGTGCGGCTGGTCCCGACGGAGGTTCGAGTCCTCCCTCGGGCATGAATGTGTGTATTTGTCCTTAGGATAATTTAGGTTAACTAGCGTGTAAGCTTAGGGACTGATGACCTTAGCAGTCAAGTTCCAGAAGATTTCGCACACATTTTCTACAAAGTCCTTTCTAGTCAATACATTATCTTGCGTAGAAACTCAATATCTAAGCCGAGGTTCCATCCTCATATCAACGTAACTGAATGATTATCTTGTAAGAATGTTTAGCATACATGTATAGCAAGCTCTCTCTGAAGAACTTCATTTTTGTTTTGAATCGTAGTTGCTCTAGTTAATTATCTTTCGGTTACAAAGTAACTACGAAAAATACTTAAATTATAAAGGATTCATGTCGTAATTATGACTTACTGTTAGCTTGGCTCAACAAATAACATCAAGTGCCGCATAAAACAGTAACTACTTCAGCTGTAGGTAGACAGTGTGTCAAGACAAGTGCTTCAGGTCGAAATATATTGTGTGCCACATATAGGTATTATCTGGGTTGCTGTACGTACGATTAAGAAACAATTGTATGTTGGCAATACTGATTTCAGCCAAATACAGGTTACGATAGAATGTTAATGCGACGGTATGCACTTGTTTGACTGTGATAAATCGACAAATACGCAGTATTCAAATTACTCGTTAGCAGTAATAACCAAAAACCTCGTAACCTAACGATTCGGATACACTTACACAAATATTAAGAAATATTAAAACTAAATGGTTAATCGCACTGCGAGACGGTTAGTAAATGTTAGTAGACTTACTAAGCTCTGTGATTTTAGGGACTATAGTTTTCTCATTCTTTCTGGTGCAGTCGTTAATCTGAAAACTTTGTTGGATGCGGCACTCCACGTTGCGCAATCCTGTGCAAGCATCCTCATCTCCGCCAGCCGAAATGTATGTCCATTTGAACATGCTTACTGTATTCAAACCTTGGATTCTCTTTACAATATTTACCCCCTACTCTTACTTCCATAACCAAATTAACGGTTCCTTGATGCCTCAAGATGTGTCCTATCTACCGAGCCCTTCTTTTTGTCGAGATTTGCCTCAATTTTCTACTTTTGTCATTTCGATTAAGTACCTCCCCATTATTTATTCGATCTATCCATCTAATTTTCAATATTGTTCTGCAGCACCATAATTTTGAAGCTTTTATTTTCTTTCTGTATGAGCCACTTATCGTCCACGTTTCACTTCCGCACGAGGCTACACTCAGCAGAAATATCTTCGCAGAAAACTTCCTAACACGGGCATTTATATTCGATACTGACAATTTCTCTTTTTCAAAAATGCTTCTCTTGCTTTTGCCGGTCTGTACTTATATTCTTTTTTCTTTGGCCATCATTAGTTATTTTGCTTTGCAAACACGAAATCTGTTCGACTACTTTTGGCGTTTAATTTCCTAACCTAATTTCATCAGTATCACCTGATATAATTCGACTATATTCTATTTGTTCTGTTTTATATTTATTGCTATTCATCTTATAATCTTCTTTCAAGATACTGCCCATTCCTTGCATGTCCTTAGACATCTCTGACCGAATTACGATGTTGTCATCAAATTGTTTTTTATTTCTTTTTCCCTGAACTGCAATTTCCTTTCAGAACTTCTCCTTGATTGCTTTCACAGTTTACTCAATGTACAAATTCAATAACATTGGAGATATTCCATAGCCCTGTCTCATCACCTTCTCAACTACGCCTGCCCTTTCATGTTTTTCGGCTCTTGTAACGGCAGTCTGCTTTCTGCACAAGTTCTCTGTACTTTATCCATGCTTCTGCGCGGACTGGCCGCGCGGTTTAGGGCGCTATGTCAGGGATTCCGCGGCCCCTCCCACTGGCGGTTCGAGTCCTCCCTCGGACATGTGTGTGTGTGTGTGTGTGTGTGTGTGTGTGTGTGTGTGTGTGTGTGTTGTTCTAAAAATGGTTCAAATGGCTCTGAGCACTATGGGACTTAACGTCTGAGGCCATCAGTCCCTTCGATTCCCGGCGGGGTCAGGGATTTTCTCTGCCTCGTGATGACTGGGTGTTGTGTGATGTCCTTAGATTAGTTAGGTTTAAGTAGTTCTAAGTTCTAGGGGTCTGATGACCATAGCTGTTAAGTCCCATAGTGCTCAGAGCCATTTGAACCATTTGAACCATCAGTCCCCTAGAAGTTAGAACTACTTCAACCTAACTAACCTAAGGACATCACACACATCCATGCCCGAGGCAGGATTCGAACCTGCGACCGTAGTGGTCGCCCGGCTCCAGAGTGTAGCGTCTAGAACCGCTCGTCCACCGCGGCCGGCTGTATGTGTTGTTCTTAGCATAAGTTAATTTAAGGTAGGTTACGCAATGTGTAAGTCTAGGGACCGATGACCTCAGCAGTTTGGTCCCTTAGGAATTTACGCACACTTTTTCTCTGCTGCCTTCAAAATTTCAGTGACTTTAATCAAGACCACTCTGTCAAATGCTTTCTCTAAATGTGCAAAAGCTATAAATTTGGTTTCCATTTTCTTCAGTCTATCCTGTAAAAAAAGTCCTAGGGTCAGTTTGGCCCTACGTGTTCAAACACTTGTCCGGAGCTCAAATTGATTTCCTCCGAGGTCAGCTTCTACCAATTTTTCCATTCTTATTTAAATGACCGTTTTAGTACGAGGGGGAGCAAAAATTAAGGTTACAAGTCTGATATTTGTCCAGCTTCGTCCGTTATAAAGAAAAGTTGGATGCGGTCATTCTGATTTATGCGGTTGGCAACTGTGCAGAGTTCCAGCCAACCACCACCTACAGCGCTAGTTGCGGGTGAACACAAACGACTATTCGTTTGGAAAACCGCTCTCGTGAATTAATCCGGTCAGTTATTCGGTTTCTGTAGACGAAATATGTAACCGCGTCTGAAGCTTACCAGCAACTGTTGGACGTTTACGGAGAGACTGCAGTGTCTTCTCAGCATGTCGCAGAATGGTGTCGAAAGTTTGAGACCGGTAGAGAAAACGTCACTGATGAAAATAGTAGTGGCAGATCCAACACGCAACAGATTTGAATACAGCTCGCGTGCAGTAGCTGATTCAGGAGAAGAGGAGGATCACATTACTGCATATGAAGGTAGAATTGGGAATGTCGTTCTAAGACATTCGCCAGGTTGTTCACGATGTTCTGCAGTACCGGAAATTTTATTTCCTGTGGGTTCCCTGAAATCTGACCAACCAACACAAGAAGAAACGCATGGGGTTAAGTCTGCTAATTTTGCTAGGGTTCTACGCGGAAGGGAACCGTGTTCTTCCCCACACTGTCACAGGTGACAAACAATGGATCCACCACTACACTCCCAGTTGCGAGAGGTCGTCAGTCGTGTTGAAACACCCCCCCCCCCCCCTCTCCAAATACGAAGCAGTTTAAGGTGATACTACCTGCCGGAAAGGTGCTGGCCACAATGTTTTGATGCAGTATGAGTATCATTCTCCTGGAGTCTTTGGAAAGAGTGAAAACGGTGTTACAGTGATCGATACTGCGAGCCACGAGGAAACGGCCAGGACATATGAGCGTGGGCGTCATCTTCCTTCACGACAACATGAAGCATTATACAGCGAAGAAGACAACCACGCTGGTGAAGCAGTTCCGCTGCGACCACCCTCTCTGCAGCAGGCTTAGTAGCCTTAGCTTCTGATCAGCCCTCATATTTTTGCGACGTTTCGGTTAGTATTTCCATGTTCCATTTTTCGGTCGGCGCAACTCGCTGAGAAAAAATGGTTCAGATGGCTCTGAGCACTATGGGACTTAACTTCTAAGGTCATCAGTCCCCTAGAACTTAGAGCTACTTAAACCTAACCAACCTAAAGACATCACACACATCCATGATCGAGGCTTGATTCGAACCTGCGACCGTAGCGGTCGCGCGGTTCCAGACTGAAGCGCCTAGAACCGCTCGGCCACACCGGCCGGCTTGTCATGCATGTTTCGACCAGAAAATATAGTATGCAAATCCAATCCTAGAGGCCGTTGATGCATTCATAACGTACAGATAATGGTACAAAGTAATTAGAAGGTTCATTTAGAGGCGACTCTCTTCGATTCGGTAGAATCGTGATGACAGTGCTGTTTACCCTTTGCTATTCCTTTGTGGTATGAAGGACATTCACAGGTCCAGTGTCTTTTTCCACAAAAAGAGGAAGTCTAGCGATCTATCGTCGCAAGCATTTAAAAGTGAATGGGAATGACACAGGTGAGGGTGAGGATACTCAATATCTATTATGCAGTTGCATGATCAACAGGTACTGCAAATTTGCTATGGAACGACATTACAGTAAATGCAGAAAGAATTTGAAGATTAGTTGATGACGAAAGAACAAAAAATTAAAATTATCGACAAGAAGGATTCAGTGTCCTGTATATCAAGAAGCACTTTGTGCTAAACTTGCAGACACACAGCACGTCAAGGAATATGTGATATGAACAGTAAAATTTCTAAAATCGCACGCATAAATCCACTATCAATTGCAACACTTTTCGACGGAACTGAAACTATTTTTTGGTTTAGAACCCGTTATTGTAGAATTTATGAAGGAAAAAGGAGTTCAGAACGAAAACTAGAACATCCGGAATGGATTGCAGACCTCGCATTGTAAGTGGGCATGACTATACTCTGCCCACAATAAGACATTGCAAGCTGAGACACAACTTCCTTCCTTCTTGTTGGGGCTGTATTTAAAAAGAAGGTACATATTCAGACAAACACAGGCCAGTTCCCTACGCTCACGGCAGTAAAGAAAAACCGATGTTTGAAGAATTCATTATGGCTTTGAAATAACTACAAATTAGATTTCGAACGTTTTGAAGACACTGCAGTTTCTTACATCAGTTTTCTAGCTGTTTCCGAGACTGTTTCCTATTTCTGTTGAAAGAGCCCCTGTGATTAATCTGAAACGTAATTCCCATTTTAAATACAAACCCTTTCTTATTAATACTGTCTACGATATCTATATTGTGCTCCTCAGGTAGAGTTTTCACACCTACGTCATGAGGTGGAAAAGGTGCTACAATATTTCGATCAGCGTATGTATTGAAAGATTTCTTTTTTCGCTTAAGAAACTGAATAACTCATAAATACTTGGAAACATCGTGGGAAAATCTGTGAAATTACCTGCATCGTATTATGTCTTCATTGCTACAAGAATAATTAAATAATGTGGAAAATTTGTTTTGTTCGTGATGTACGTGCTTGAGAAATGTGAAATATAAAACCAATTCATAATAGTATGACTGCTTTACCAATTAAAAGCGGCGCGTTCGCAATTTTCCTCTCTTCCCCCTCCTCAGTTCCAGACAGCGTGTCATGGAGATGGGGGAAATGTGCTACCAGGCTGTACATTATGACACCCGTACCAGGGCGTGACTCACGAGTCGAGTTCTTGATCGCCCCTGGGATAGACCTTCAGTGTGTTCCTTTCATCTTACAGCTTTCCCTTCTGTATTTAGCACTGGCCTTCCATCTGAGTTTTTGATATTCGTACATCTGCTTCTCATTTCTCCACAGGTCTCCCTCAATCCCTGTATGCATTGTTGTATCTGTGGTATAGTCATTCCTGCTTTGCCTGTTTGCGCTTCCTGTCTCTCTCACTTTAGAACGTCTTTATTCGTTTGACTACTTCATTTGTTTAATTTTTGTGTTGTGTCATTTCATCTCTCTCTCTCTCTCTCTCTCTTTGTGTGTGTGTGTGTGTGTGTGTGTGTGTGCGTGTGTGTGTGTTTGTGTGCGTTTTCTTCCCGTTTCAAATATGGCTAGAGCGTGGGAAGCATAATTTCTGATACATCTCTGTGTTAGCTGTTATGCTGCTACATTTATCCGCACGATCTCTATGGCATCGGCCGGCCGGTATGGCCTAGCGGTTCTAGGCGCTTCAGTCTGGAAACGCGTGACCGCTACGGTCGCTGCTTCGAATCCTGCCTTGGGCATGGATGTGTGTGATGTCCTTAGGTTTGTTTGGTTGAAGTAATTCAAGGTTCTAGGGCACCGATGGCCTCAGATGTTAAGTCCCATAGGGCTCAGAGCCATTTGAACCATTTTTTTCTCTATGGCATCGAAGAATATTCGTATATTGTGCCCTCAGAACTGGATCTTCGAGTGTTATTGCAAGTATTGTACAACTCTAACTGTTCTTAGTGCAGTTCAGAGAGTCCAGTTTCGTAGATCTCTCTCAGTAAGTGTGCACCTTTCGTCACGAGCAGTTCTAAACTTTTCGAATAGTTCCCATTTCGTAGTTCTGCTTATATCATTTTGGCGTATATTTCGTACTTTCTTCCATTTATGGAGTCCATGTCATGATTTACAAAACAAATCTGACTTTGCACACTGCCTTGACTGTACATGATTTCCTTGGGTTGGGAAGGTACTGCAATTTTTTCAGGATTTTCGCTAGCACAACAATTATGAATCGAAACGTAATTCACAGAATTATCAAAATTATTTCCAATTTCATCTAATGTTTCCAACATTTCTAACGGAATGTCGACATCGTTCAAATGAATTTCCAAGAAATTAACTAATAAAAACACATATGTAGACTTTAAGGAGAACTAGGTGATTTCGACTGCATATCATGTTCCTCATATTTAATATTTGGAAGCTTCAAAATATTAATTAGCGTGCACAGTTCTGTGACACTCTGGAACCATCGCGAAGTCAGATGCCTTTAGCTAGAAATTACAAAGAAAATTAATTCTGTTTATCTTCATTTTTAACACTTAGCGGTATCGTAGAGGCAACTGCTAATTATAATGGATATTAAATGAGTTCCAATCAGAACGAATAGTAAATGTGAACAACTGTGTCGGAAAAACTTTCAAATTAAAATTAAATTCGTTTTGGAAATTACGATTGCGTTGTGCCATGTTCGCTGTTTACCAATGTGCCGTCTACCAAGGATACGTGGTTGCCGTATGGGGCATATACTGTACGCTACCTCCACTCGTCTTGTGAGCTACGTAATAGATTGTTATCAACATGTGCGTAAAATACTTGCATTGTGTCTTAGTAGAGAAACTTTTGACGTTGTCTTACTTTCGGTGTATTCCTCCCGTATACAAAATTTGAGGATTGGACCGTGCCCTTGTCAGCTGATCGGGGAGCCGAAAACTGTCGCAATTTAAGGACACAGTTCACGATTGTGTTCCAGTGTACTACAACAGACAGCTATTTATTAATATTAGTAATTTGTCGACAGGTTTCGTAATGTGCTTTTTAGTCAACACCTCGTCTGAGATGCCTTAGCATCTGCTGTTTTCTAATAAAACTACGTACACGTAAACCGAACCAGATAGTTATTCGAAAGCGTTGTGTAATACTGCCGCTTCTTACTCATTCGCAAACGGACACGGTTAGTTTGTTCGACGTATAAACGAGGACCGCATCATCAGCGCACATTTTGCCTGCTCCAGTCAGTAAAGACCGGTTAATGGGCCAGAATCTCTCCTTCATTAGTCGTTCACATCAAGCAAACTTGCAGCATCTCGTTTCAAAAGCTTCATTTCAGATACTAATAAGCATTGTTTCGTTTATTCCTTTGTTCTAGGAATTGCGGTAGCAGGTTTCATTTCAAGCTGGAACTAAGTAATCGTAGTATCTCGGTACATGACAAAGTAGCGGAATTTATAAATATAATACGATAACACGATACCCAACTATTTGTGGACTTCCTCGCAGAAACGATTCAAATGGCACTTCAGTCATATTCATGTGACTATGTACGGTGGCACTGTTTCTAGGACACTATCCTCTGATAAGGGAGAAATGGCGGTTCAATTTACCATCTCGCCATTTACTTTTAGGTCGCCGCGGTTTCCCTAAATCACTTAAGGCAAAATGCAGAGTTAGCTCTTTTAGAATGACCACTTCCGATATCCTTCCCCACGCTTTCTCAACACGAATATCTTCTCTGTCTTGAGCTACTCGTCGGCAAGATGTTAAAACCGGATATTACTTTATTCCTTTTTAGGAATTTGGCGAGTGAGGCCCTTTTCTTTGTTCGGCCATTCAAATGAGCGATTCTGTTGTTCCCTAAAGTAGACATTGTGAATGATCAGACAGTTCCCTTCAACCATCCCTCGTCTACCTATACCCAAAATCCGTCTCTAATTATCTCGTAGTCTCTGCGAAATGAAACTATAATCATGTTTTCTGTCGTCATATGTACTGTTTCTTATCAAAATTGTATCTTGAAATCTTGTACTGTCCACGAAACATTAGGGGTGTTGACGAAAGTCCTTCTTATTTCCGATTCGCGCGGATTAATAAATTGGTAGGTCTCATTTCGTACTCTAAACACAGCCGTAAATATTAACATATTATTTTAGAGGTCGGGCATTCGCAACCACAGTTCCACATGGCGAATAAAATCTTCCTTATTGGCTGTTAAAATACTTTTATTAAAAAGTCCTTTCCGGTTTCGCGTCAGTGGAGATGCATATTCAGGTGATCCGATTTTTAAACAGTCATAAGGTGGTAAAGTGATGGAGCGGCCACAGTTAATTTAATCATAGGAAACAGCTTTGAGCGCGCTATCTGCTTTTACCTTGACGATGTGACTAGGCTCTAAACAAAAAAATTGCCGAGATATGATTTTTTAACAAGCCTATCACCTGAAGATGTATCACTACGGATGCGAAACTGATAATAACTTGTAATGAAAGTATTTAACAACCAGTGCAGAAGATTTTATTCCCTACGTAAATTTAAAATAAGCAGGTATAATACAGTTTTACCCCACTATGTACTAAGGGTACAGTTTATTTTAACTCAGTAACTGTACATTACAGACTGCATCGTTTCATAATATATGCAAACAATGAACGTTGGATGCAGCGGTTGTGGTAAGTATAGTTAATTGTTTGTGGCTGGTGTTTTTGACGCGACAAGCAGCAAAATACAGCAGCAAGTGCAGGCGTACTCGCTCGCCGAACCCCCTCACCAGCACACCCTCAGAAGGAGCTTTTGTGGCGTCCGCGGTCGAGGAGGGCCTCGACCGAGGTCGCTGACGGGGTCGCCAGCGCTACCTACCCCTCACCCCTCATCACTCTCCTCACAAACCCTGAACCCTCACTCATGTTAATCAAACTTCTCGTGCTTTTCGTCGCTAGCTGCAGCCATTACTGGCGCGTGCAAATAACTAACGGTTGGCGCCCTTGCGCACGGGGCAGTAGAAAGCGAACACCAAATTCCGCGCACCTTCACTTCTGCCAGAGACATTTTCAGTGACTACAAGAAGCGTTGTTCATATACTCGTCCTTTGGGAATTCGAAAGGTGGGACTGAATTTGCAGATAACCCTTCTTTAGTAAAAATTAAATATCAAGAAGAAGCATAAATGATTTTAATTGAAGCTTCAGTACTGAGGAAAACTGTACTGGAATCATTTCATTAAGAGTCAAGTATCGCGAATGTTAAGCTGTGTCCCCATAAGATGGTCGCTGACTGATACCTCAATAATATCAGCTGCTGGAAACAGCTACAATTGAATGAAATCGGAAATAATGGTAAAGTGAACAACACCAGCTGCTAAAGATCTTCCATATTTCTATAAACACAACTAGCGAGGCTGCAAAGTACCTTCAAGTATCTTCGTCAGTATGTGCTAGCAAAACATGAAATGCGTGTAATAGTATCGTAGCGATTCCCATGCTACGGTATGAAACACCACAGTCTAGGGAAGCATGAGAGATCCTCAATAACACGTTATTACGGAAGGTAGGATTGATGGTAGAGTCTCATTTGTTGGTTAAATTTACGGAAAATCGTAGCCAGAATTTAACCTAAAGTAGAAAGAGTGTTATTAAAGGTATTTCAACCAACTTAAACTAGCAGCACAAGGCCATTAAATGTGCAACGCTACTGTAAAAATGCAAATTATATACAGGTTATCCCAAACCTTCAGGCTCAAAATGGTAGCTACAGGTGGCAGATAATAGCAAGGCTCAGGAATTAAAAGTAAGAAAACGATATTTCCTTGTTTTTACATATACAAGCAACACCTAATGGAACAACTTTAACTTACTGCACCTATTCTAGGTAACGTCCGTCATTCCCAACAAAGGCATTACAGCTGTATAATCAGTTGATAGAAAGTAACTCTCGGTTTAAAATCATTACATATGCACGTCGTATGTGATAGGGAAGTGTTAACCGCTGCTCCACTAGTATGTTCTGGAGGTATTCTTCGAAGTACTCATTTCGCGAGCAAGTTTATGACTATTTATTTAATGATAAATCTCTTCCCACTTGGTCCAATACCCTCTCTTCAAAACATACAGTGCAAAAAAAAAAAAAAAAAAAAAAAAAAAAATGTCGAAAACCCTATGGATTTCTCGTACTTTCTTCCAAATGGTATGAAGCCTGTTTCGAAAATGTTATTAACTGTAAACAGAGTTAAACTCTACTACGGATAAATCACAGACGAATGTGCATCGTTTCTTATCGTAGCGCCACCAACATCGGTACGGCAGACAGGTGTTTGCTGTAAAACATGAGCAGCGCTGCCTGAAATATTCATTTTCGACCATTCATCTCGTATGTCAAAGGACACAGTTTATGATCCTGTACCCTCTGTATAAATTTGATCCCAGAGAATTGGAGCCGCGCGGGGTATCCTAGCGGTCTGCGGCGCCTTGTCGCGGCCCAAGCGGCTCTCCCCGTCGGAGGTTCGAGTCCTTCCTCGGGCATGGGTGTGTGAGTTGTCCTTAGTTTAAGTTAGATTAAGTAATGTGTAAGCTTAGGGGCCGATGACCTCAGCAGTTTGGTCCCCTAAGACCTTACCACACATTTCCATTTCCAGAGAATTGGAATACGTTTATTACTTATGAGGGGCAGTAAAATGAAAAAGAGATACGTGGAAAAAATGTAAGTAAACTGTTCGTTATTTCAAATCTAAGTGTTAATACATTTATACCACTATAAAACAAGACGGTCAATACATTCATGGAAAAATGTTTGCGGTTAACTACGGAACCATAATAGTACCCAAACGTGTTCCTCTGTGTCCGAAGCTCATCGATGGCGACGAAAGACCTCCTTCAAGGTGCCAAAAAGAAAAGGATATCGCTTAAGGAGTGATCGGAAGTCTATAGAAGGTATGTAATCGCTTCCCGAAGAAACTTGGGTAGCGTAGTCTAAACAATCTTGGTATCATCTGGGCATGTCCACATGTTGGTAAAGTTGTGGTCTCTACGATGCAGAAGATTCACTGGGAAGCCCTTATTCATCCTCCAAACAGTTCAGATTTATTCTCATGCTACTTCCATATTTTTGGACCGCTGATGAAAGATATTCGTGGAAGTCGACGAGCTTCCGAGAAAGAGGTGTGTGCCTGGGTTCCATCATGGTTCCATAGGCCACCGCAAACGTTTTTTCATGAAGGCGTTGACCGTTTTGTCTCACAATGGGATAAATGTGTTAACATTTATGAGGATTCCTTTTGAAATAATAAACAGAGGTCGCAGGATTGTTTCTCCGTCGTACAATGGATTTTCTCAGTCTTCTTTTTAGTCTAGCCTTCACCTCTCAACGATATAGGAAGTCGCCAGAAACAACACTTGGTTTGGATTCTGCATGAAACTGTAAGTCACTTGCCGGCCGCAGTGGCCGTGCGGTTCTAGGCGCTACAGTCTGGAACCGGGCGACTGCTACGGTCGCAGATTCGAATCCTGCCTCGGGCATGGATGTGTGTGATGTCCTTAGGTTAGTTAGGTTTAATTAGTTCTAAGTTCTAGGCGACTGATGACCTCAGAATTTAAGTCGCATAGTGCTCAGAGCCGTTTGTGAGTCACTTAGGATTAAATAGATAGTGGGAGGCGCCCAAAAGCAAGACTCGTACCTGGTCATTGAGCCACATGAGTTTATTTTTATTATCGACATAATAATTACACTTATATGAAAGCCTCAGGTCTCGATCTTTGAGGCGCCATGTCACGGACTGCGCGGCCCCTCCCGCCGGAGTTTCGAGTCCTCCCTCGGGCATGGGTGTGTGTGTTGTTTTTAGCGTAAGTTAGCTTAAGTAGTGTGTAAGCCTAGGGACTGATGACGTCAGCATTTTGGTCCCTTAGGAATTCACACACATTTGAACATTTGAAGCCCTCGGAGCGCGAAACCTACTCGCACTTGTCTGGGTTTTTTTTTCCACCTGTCATTTGCATTTTACTGCACTTTTTGCATTACTAGTCATGCAAACGTGTCACAAATTACAGAACAATAATTTTCCGAATTTAATACTAATTTTTACGAATTGTCTATACATTTATCTTGTATCCCTCTCTCTCTCTCTCTCTCTCTCTCTCTCTCTCTCTATCTATCTATCTTTCTCTCTCTCTCTCTCTCTCTCTGCGACAAAACATTTCAAATACAGTCATTACGTTCCTTAACACTTTTTACCGTGTGTTACTTGGACGACTTAATTTATTTTATGTTCAGTATCGTTTCTCATCATCTTATCACTGAAGGTACAGTAGAAGGGAAAAATAAAAGAGGCAGATCGAGACTAGAATATATCAACATCATGGAGGATACCAGAAGCACCACCTACACAACTCTCAAGAGGAAAGCCGAAGTCAATAATGCTTTGCGAATTGCTGATAAGCAGCCTGATGGTTGGACCTAAGATGATCTTTTCTCAGTTCTCCCAATTAATGACTCGGACATCACGCTCCTGCAAAGTTCATTGTAGGTGTTTTCCAATAGGATTAGATCAGAGAACTGAGTGTATGTGTCATCTGTTTTTGCACCTTAGGGGGCCGGAATCTTCAGCAGCTCGTATTCATACAGTTCTTTTTTGAGACTAAATTTCTAAAGCTTTGACTATGTTATATGAAATCCAGAGAAGAAGAGGGGGAAAATGCACGGTCTTCAATCACTAAAAATGATCGTAAATATTGCTCCACAAACTTATATTGAACGATCTTTTTCGAATGTACATTTTATACTGAGATAACAAGAAACAGAACATAGTCTCACATTAACTTAGTTTTGTTTGCTCTTTCGTTGTAAGCGTACTGTAAACAGAGTTTGTATCCTTTTCTAGGATTGCTCAGACACAGGTTTATTCTGAGCTGCGCTGCATGGGCCGCAAAACGTCGCTTCAAGGTCCTCTCCATGTTTCTTAAACATATGAAATGTTTATAGCAAGTCTAGAGGATGTCAACCAAGAGCATCACCTCACAAGGATTGGATTTGGCTACAAATGAAGTTACCAAATCGAACGATTCCAGTAACAGAATTTCCGGCAAAGTGTACGGCGGATTTGGTATGTGAAATTTTTACAGAAAATTCGTACTGAATGCTGAGAGCAGCTTTTCTGTATGTCGAATCTCCTGCTTCCTTCCGTCTACATGAGACTGGTGAATCTGACGCTGTGCTGTAATAATGGACTCGGAGATATCCAGGATTTTTTTGTGTGTACAGACGATTTGCTGCCGTAAGCAAAAAAGTGTAGTGGTAATTTTTTGAAGTTTCGAAATTCAAAACTGGCCTGAAAAACTGTGACTCGCAAAAAGACAAACCCATCTCTGGAACAGTAAAGCCGGAAAACGTCTCAAGGTACCAATGGACACCTACGTTGTACGTGGTCGACTTCGCTATGGTGGAAAACCAAAATAATATTCCATATATAAATGTACAGGCTTTTAAGAGATACAGCTAATAATCTTGTTACAGCAGAAAGTATAATAGGCTCTTAGCAATTTAAGCCTCTCTAGCCGTCCCTAACTGAGAAAGTGTTGCCAGTGCAGGGTTTTGTGCAAGAACTAACCTCTCGATTACATCGAATAAATATTAGATATGATTGATGATGGGCAATCTGAGTGGACAAATCATTCGCTCGAATTGTTCAGAACTTTTTTCAAACAAATCGCTAGCTATTGTGGCCCGGTGACATGGCGGATTGTCACCCATACAAATTTTCTTAAATAAATCATCCAATTTTTCTGAAATTGTGAGGATTTGTTTCTCAGCACATCTACAGTCTTAGACAAAAAAACTAACCGCAGGCCGGCCGCCCCAGAGACTAAGTCCGAGTCGTTCACTTAAAGTGGCCAATAAAACTGACCGCCCCTGACAACTCTAAGTCCGGCCACACTGTAAGATGCGGAAGTGTTAAGAGGAAGTATTCTGTACTTCCGAGATGATACGGATGGAGTGAGCCCGTGGTCTTGCGGTAATCGTCGTGCATTCCAAACGTAGAGTCGCATGTTCGCGACCGCCTGTATATATATATATATATATATATATATATATATATATATATATATATATATATATTTTACCACATTTCGGTCTAAAGTTATGAGTATGATTGAACATCGAAGACAATTCGCTTAACATTCTACCCACCCGCAATAACAACTATTCCAGTAACAATTCCTCAGTACAGCTCGTGGCTGCGTCGCGAACATAACAGCTTACGCTCGAGCGATTCGCCGCGCTGCAGCGGCTACCGGCCACCGGCCAGGCGCCGCCCGCCGCCTGAAATCCGGCGCCGCTCAGGTGAACGGGGCGCGGCGCTGTCAGTGTATGTGTCAACTGTCATTTTCGAATCAGAAGTTCTAGTTATCATCTTGAAGTTAAGCACTGTATTTTGCATACTTGAAAATCATGAACTACAGTTAAGCATTGTAAAATTGAGTCGCAAGTGGAAAAAGGTTTAACATCTGCAACACAACGTTTACTTTTGGTATAACAGAGGGGTGAATGTAGAGGAGGCAGCTAGAAAGATTTGAACTGTGTGTGGAGCGAGTGCTTTTGGGAAAAATACGCCAGAAAACGATATTCTTGTTTCAACAAAGATCGTTCTGGAATGAATGATTTTCCACATTAAGAAGGTCTCGACTACTGATATATGTGACAGATTACCATTTTACCATCAAGGGGCCTTTTTCACTCAACAGGCAAAGTTTATAAGTCTGTTGTAGGAGTACTGCATGCTCTAATTTGAAACAACAAAAAGCAATGGAGTGACTATTATTGAATGTCATCAGGTCGCTCATTGAGCTTTTCTATGCAGTAGTGTTACCGGTGACGTGTTATGATGCCTTTATCGTTAACTTCCTAAGAAGAAATTAAAGGCTGAGCCCCACCAAAATACGTAAACTAGAGAAAAGAGTAGTGTGAACATAATATTTTAGATTTGATAGCTCCAAAAGAGTGTGTTTTGGATTACAAATTCTGCTCCAAGGGGTGCGTGCAACACAGATGGAATTTCTTGTCAACAACAGGGACACCTTTTGGTTGCAGTATAAGAAACTCGAGCAACAAAACTACATCACCTGTGCTACTGCATGATAACTCACTCTGTTGATTTGAGAAACAAAACTATTCAGGAGATTGATAGGAAAGTCGTCTCTCAGACACTTGTAATGTTAGGGAAGTCCTCTCTCAAGCTCTTGTCCCTCCCGTCATGTATTCGTAAAATATTACCTTTCCCGTTCTTGATCGATCAACCGTCAAGGCATTTCATTTCTAGTCGAAAATACTCTTAAAACTACTGTGGTTTAATGACATCGTTAAAACAAGTAGGGTTCTACGGGCGTAGAATTTGTAAACAACTGTAGCATTGTCAGATTGTTTTAGATATCGTGAAAGAAAATTCAGCTGCTGATTATTTTCTCTTTGATGATTACTGTTGCGTTTAGTAAGCTAATGGAAAATGCAAATACAATATTCACTTTACTAATACAAATTAAATTCAGTTTACTACAGAAACATCACGACGGCAGTCTATCTTAATAAAGCATTAAGTTCAAAAATGGTTCAAAGGGCTCTGAGCACTATGGGACTTAACTTCTGAGGTCATCGGTCCCCTAGAACTTAGAACTAGTTAAACCAAACTAACCTAAAGACATCACACACATCCATGCCCGAGGCAGGATTCGAACCTGCAACCGTAGTGGTCGCGCGGTTCCAGACTGTAGCGATGCATTAAGTGTCTGTAAGACGATTGATCCTATTTTAACACGAATTAGTAGGATACTATTGACTTTTGACTTCGAAAAGATGTGTATTTACTTCATTTCCTGTATCATTCGCAAGTATTATGAATATGTGGCATTTCATAGATAACATTACGTATTCACAACAACAAAATTATCTTGGCAGAAAACAAAAGTGGCATTATGAAATTGGCAGTGCCGTAAGGTTTTCGCTCTGACAGTAAGGGTTACTGAAAGTACCAAGACGAATTTTGATCGAGAGCTGTCCTACGATTCACTTATTGAGTTTGTATCTGCCTGCTTGTAGCTCTACTACAAAAGAATTAAAAATCTGGCTTTCAGCGAGTCTAGAAAGGCGAACGACAGCAGCTTTCACCTGGTAGTCAAGCATGTTACCTGAGAAATTGTATTTTCCTAAAGTGAGAAGACATCCTTTTGTGACTGAATTTTTGGCAAATATCAGTCAGACGTATGCCGTTGGCCTAAGGGTTTCGGTGTGTTGAATTTGTGCCAATGATTTTTCTACAGGTTTTTTCTGTTCCAAATAGAGAGTTGAAGTCCCCCATTAGTATTTTCACGTCATCTTGGTGAATTTTGCTCATAGTATTTTTGAGTGTGTTCCAGAATTTTTCGACATTTTTGGTGTTTTTCTTATTTTCGATGTTGGTGGGGCCATGTGCATTGATGAGTGTATATTTTTTACTGAGGCTCTGAATGAGCATAGTCATAAGTCGATTGTTGATGGGTGCGATTTCTCTGACAGAATTGATGGTCGATCTGTGTTCGAGAAATGCCATGCCTAAGATTGGTACCCCTTTCGCTACCTTTTGTTGCATTTTGCTCTCGAAGATGCAATGGTTTCCGTAACGCAAGGTTTCATTATCAGTTAGTCGTAGTTCTTGAAGAGCAATGATGAGAATTTTTCGTCAGTCGATTAATGATGTGAGATTATTTAGTTTTCGTATTTGGATCAATGTATCGATGTTTAATTATATTAAAAAAAGTTCTTATGTGTGTGACATCTTATGGGACATAACTGCTAAGGTCAACATCAGTCCCTAAGCTTACACACTACTTAACCTAAATTAACCTAAGGACAATGAAACACACACCCATACCCGAGGGAGGACTCGAACTCGGCTAATCCCGCGCGGCGTGTGGTTGTCAAATGCATGATTTCTGCTTGTAGGGAAATTTACAACAGATCTTCAATATTCTCTGCCGTGCTAACCTGGACTCCCCAGAATCCGAGATTCCAACTGCCGCCTGCCGACAGCCGGGTTGTGTACCATCTGCGGTAAAGTTGACTTTGCTTGCACAGTTCTTGTTTGCTTGTGTTTCGCTGGTTTTACCTGGGTGATTCCAGGACTGGACAGGACCAGAGGGTGTTGAAGCCTTAGGAAGCAAATAATTTCAACCGAGCTCATTGAGCTAACAGACGGTGACCAGAGTAGCGGTGATTTTCACTCAGACGTGCGTGGATTTTGGGTTCAACGGATTGAGTAGCCTTTCAGGATTGTGTTAGTATTTGGTTCACCCCAAGTATTTGATTTCCTCGGTACAACCCATATGGGGGAGGGTTTCCACTATCGGCCCCACGGGATTTTTATTATTATTGTTATTATTGTCATTATGTCATCAGCAAATCCGATATGGTGCATCTCCCCACCACTGAAATAGATGTGCATTGGTCGATTCAGTATTTCCATCTCATAAATATTGGATATAATTACGTTACATTGCTTAAAAACAATGGTTCTGAGCACTATGGGACTTGACATCTGTGGTCATCAGTCCCCTAGAACTTAGAACTACTTAAACCTAACAAACCTAAGGACATCACACACATCCATGCCCGAGGCAGGATTCGAACCTGCGACCGTAGCAGTCGCGCGGTTCTGGACTGAGCGCCTGAACCGCTAGACCACCGCGGCCGGCCGTTACATTGTTGCTAGTAGACATATTTCTCACTTTTTCTTAGGCAGTTGCTACCTGTTACTCTATCATAGGAATTTATGTGCGCAGCATTGTTGCAATACAGACGTTCAAATTATCCGATTTCTGTAATTTCATTTCGATACCAGATCGTCCTAATCGGATTCAGCCAGTCAGGCTTAATGTGGATATTCGAATACGACTCTCATCATTTGATAGACTGGGTAAACCACATTGTTAATCGGACGGTTGAATCTAGATCACTTATGTATGACAGGGCCTGAATTCTTAAACACTGTGGAAGATAATAAGACAATGTGCTTATTACTAGTATGTTATTTAAATATAAATATATGAACGAACGAGATAACAGTTTATTTACAGGAGCAGAGCCCCATCCATCATAGCAGAGCAGTGCGAGATTGGTTTCAGGGCCGAGACAGGATGAAGCTGTTGCCGTTTGTTCCACCATCACCGCACATCAACCAGATAGAGAATATGAGAATATGTGGGCAGAGGTAACAAGGTCATTGCCATGTGAACCTACAAATGCAAGCGACCTTTGGACGAATATAGAAAACGTGTGGTGGGAAGTAAACCATCACGCTACACTGCCGACGACTTAATGAAATCAATGCCTCTACGCCTTCGAGACATCTTACGTAATGATCGTGGGTGAGTTGGTTACTAAAAGTATACTCGTCCACAAAACCCATGTGGATAATTATCTGATAGTCGATCAAGCTTCGCTTTGTCGCAGCTCTTTAGATACAAGTCCATTTACTTTCAGTCTCCTTCTTACAATTCTTGCAATGCAAAGTAATTGAAAAATCTCATCCGCTCGACGCCAATTGAGGAATTGACTGGTGCATGTGTTGTTCAACACACAGTAGTTGTCACCCTCACTGGAATCAATGACTGTTTGTTTGTTTGTGTGTGTGTGTGTGTGTGTGTGTGTGTTTTCGTGTTAACGCACAATCTGAATCAGTACTATTAACATTAGAGAGACAACCAACAATAAATATTGCATCAAATACGACTGTAAAGTATTTTAATGCGATGGGAAGTTACAAACTGAATTTTTACCCAACCCACGACCTGCATATTACGTTAAGTAAGATGTACTAACTCCATAGTATCGTTAGCAGAGACAGTGCGCTCTTGTTGTCGAGGCTCGCGACAAGTGCAGCGATTAGCAGTGCCCAATGCCGCCGCGATTTGTTTATGTTGGCTGAGCGTGGACACTGCAGCAGACGCTTCGCCATAAACAGAAAGAAATCACCTTGGCTCTGACTGCAGTGAGCGGATATCACTGCCTGCGTGTTCTTATAGTAACCAACGTGAGACTCTTCTCACAGGTGCCATGGAGTAATTGCAACAGGTATCATGTCATTAGTCATCAGAATATTAACCAGTGATGAAATGTCCACTCTATTTGAATCCCAAGAAAATAAGAACCTTCTCACAAAGGGATGTGAGGTGATAATAAAATTTATCCAACATACAAAAAATAACTGCAGGGCTTTCATGTATGCAGTAGTAGCACACAAGGAAATATTATGTCTTGGAAGCGTATATTTCATTTCCTCTTCTCATATTAACGCCCTTGTTTTAGTATGAAGTGAGAAAATAAGCACGAAAAACTAAAGGTCCTGAGAAGCATATCAGTCATTTTCTCTTCTCATATCATAACTTTTTTTTAGTATGAAGTAAAAAAATAAACAGTTTAAGGTTGTGAAGCAAAAAATGACACCAGATTCTTATCGCAGGCGCTATCGGAAACGCAAAAAGCAGGGAGCTGTCCATTCTTTTGTCCAACAGTCTGTCTCCTTCCATGCATTACTCCCGCTAGAAGATTCTTATTTAATGACTGGTGGGCATCAAGTTCTTCAGCAGAACAAGCCTTATGTTATTGTGCTAATTACGGTATGCAAAAATTGCAACAAAGACGATTTCCCCCAAAGCAGTGGCGATATTGGCAAATGTCTGTATTCAGCAATGACTTCCAGCTGCCAAAACACATCACAGAATCCATGCGGCAGGCAACACAACTGTGCGTGCACTTCAAACTTCATTCAGTAAGACGTCAGGAGATGGATGGAAACGTCAAATTAATGTCGCTTTCCGAGTCGTATTCAATCCAGAATGAGGTGTTATTAAGGTAGTTGAGCGTTCTAGCAATTACACTTTTATAATTCCCATATGAGTATTCCGATAGCCAAAAGAACCCGTTAGTGTGAAACTATCGGGAACTGCATTAATATCAAACTGCAAGAACTTGAGACCTATTACTGTTATTTAGCATTCTCTCCGTCCTAGGCGTAATGCAAATGGAACTTCAGAGGCGCTTTCCGTTATTCTTGACAAGCATCAGCAACTTGTAATCACTGCGAGTTACAACTGCGTGATGATATGGCTCAGGTTGTCAGTAGTTGTGGTGGTGTTATGCTGTCAAACTGCTTACAGTAACGTTAATGGTGGCACGCATAATTTAGCGCTGACTACTTACTTAAGTAAATATAGTGTTGTGGCGTCGTCGCTTCTCTTTATTTGGCCGCAGCTTGAGTAATCCGATTTAACGAACACAGTACTGCATTTGCGGGCTGCTAATGATACAGTATGACTACAGAGATCGTCGTGGAGGTATTACATTAATTCTGCAATGACTTGCTTAACAAATATTACCCTCAGGTATGCAGCTGGAATGACTCATTTACACAGGTACTCTATGTTGCACTTGGTTAAGGGATCAGTTCGCTGCAATCCTGCTTCTACTGTTCGTAAATACTTGTATACTTCATAAATGGTTCAAATGGCTCTGAGCGAGCACTATGGGACTTAACTCCTGAGATCATCAGTCCACTAGAACTTAGAACTACTTAATACTAACTAACCTAATGACATCAAACACATCCATGCCTGAGACAGGATTCGAACCTGCGACCGTAGCGGTCGCGCGGTTCCAGACTGTAGCGCCTAGAACCGCTCGGCCACACCACTAAATATGAACTACAATCTGATTCGCATATGTATGACATGGGTTAGCGCCGGCGCAAAGCAGTCACAAACGGTTGGATGCCGTTGAAGTTCCGTTACACTGATGGCAAGACAAATGTTCGCAAACCACCTCTATTGCCTCAAAAAACACTTGCATCTTAAATATCGAAGGACCGACGTCCACACTGTCACAGCGCGTTGAACTACAGCTAACACGGCAGATGAATATTTGTGACACACCGGGCTTCGAACCTGGACCTCCTGCTTACTAGAGAGACATGCTGATCACTGCAATATTATTTTTTTTTTAAAGTTTGAGAAGACTTTCAGCACCAGGTAGGCGGAGGCAAAGAGGGCAGGGGTCGAAGATCCGAGGCCTGGCCTCAGTGCCTCCCCCGTACCTGTCAAAAATGGCTCTGAGCATTATGGGACTTAACATCTGTTGTCATCAGTCCACTAGAACGTAGAGCTACTTAAACCTAACTAACCTAAGGACATCACACACATCCATGCCCGAGGCAGGAATCGATCCTGCGACCGTAGCAGTCGCGCGGTTCCGGACTGAGCGCCTAGAACCGCTAGACCACCGCGGCCGGCAATAAATATATTGCTTCCTTACAGACCTCATATGCATCCAGCGCAATATAAATTATATTGTGAATATATTACTGAATGAATGTTTGTTATGTATTTTTCCGTCACCCTTTTCACTGTTATAAGTAATGTTCTACAAGGAACATACGCCATTTGAGGCGGCACTCTGTAATTCATTTTACCTTAATTACTACTTCAATTTTGTTCCACAATTTAAAGGTATATAAGGGTGCAAACATGGAATACATGGGAATAATGCAGCTGCTCAGTGACAGGTATGGGGGAGGCACTGAGGCCAGGCCTCGGATCTTCGACCCCTGCCCTCTTTGCCTCCGCCTACCTGGTGCTGAAAGTCTTCTCAAACTTTAAAAAAAAAATAATATTGCAGTGATCAGCATGTCTCTCTAGTAAGCAGGAGGTCCAGGTTCGAAGCCCGGTGTGTCACAAATATTCATCTGCCGTGTTAGCTGTAGTTCAACGCGCTGTGACAGTGTGGACGTCGGTCCTTCGATATTTAAGATGCAAGTGTTTTTTGAGGCAATAGAGGTGGTTTGCGAACATTTGTCTTGCCATCAGTGTAACGGAACTTCAACGGCATCCAACCGTTTGTGACTGCTTTGCGCCGGCGCTAACCCATGTCATACATATGCGAATCAGATTGTAGTTCATATTTAGTGGTGTGGCCGAGCGGTTCTAGGCGCTACAGTCTGGAACCGCGCGACCGCTACGGTCGCAGGTTCGAATCCTGTCTCAGGCATGGATGTGTTTGATGTCATTAGGTTAGTTAGTATTAAGTAGTTCTAAGTTCTAGTGGACTGATGATCTCAGGAGTTAAGTCCCATAGTGCTCGCTCAGAGCCATTTGAACCATTTATGAAGTATACAAGTATTTACGAACAGTAGAAGCAGGATTGCAGCGAACTGATCCCTTAACCAAGTGCAACATAGAGTACCTGTGTAAATGAGTCATTCCAGCTGCATACCTGAGGGTAATATTTGTTAAGCAAGTCATTGCAGAATTAATGTAATACCTCCACGACGATCTCTGTAGTCATACTGTATCATTAGCAGCCCGCAAATGCAGTACTGTGTTCGTTAAATCGGATTACTCAAGCTGCGGCCAAATAAAGAGAAGCGACGACGCCACAACATTATATTTACTTAAGTAAGTAGTCAGCGCTAAATTATGCGTGCCACCATTAACGTTACTGTAAGCAGTTTGACAGCATAACACCACCACAACTACTGACAACCTGAGCCATATCATCACGCAGTTGTAACTCGCAGTGATTACAAGTTGCTGATGCTTGTCAAGAATAACGGAAAGCGCCTCTGTAGTTCCATTTGCATTACGCCTAGGACGGAGAGAATACTAAATAACAGTAATAGGTCTCAAGTTCTTGCAGTTTGAAATTAATGCAGTTCCCGATAGTTTCACACTAACGGGTTCTTTTGGCTATCGGAATACTCATATGGGAATTATAAAAGTGTAATTGCTAGAACGCTCAACTACCTTAATAACACCTCATTCTGGATTGAATACGACTCGGAAAGCGACATTAATTTGACGTTTCCATCCATCTCCTGACGTCTTACTGAATGAAGTTTGAAGTGCACGCACAGTTGTGTTGCCTGCCGCATGGATTCTGTTTATGTGTTTTGGCAGCTGGCAGTCATTGATGAATACAGACATTTGCCAATATCGCCACTGCTTTAGGGGAAATCGTCTTTGTTGCACTTTTTGCATACCGTAATTAGCACAATAACATAAGGCTTGTTCTGCTGAAGAACTTGATGCCCACAAGTCCTTAAATAAGATTCTTCTAGCGGGAGTAATGCATGGAAGGAGACAGACTGTTGGACAAAAGAATGGACAGCTCCCTGCTTTTTGCGTTTCCGATAGCGCCTGCGATAAGAATCTGGTGTCAATTTTTGCTTCACAACCTTAAACTGTTTATTTTTTTACTTCATACTAAAAAAAAGTTATGATATGAGAAGAGAAAATGACTGATATGCTTCTCAGGACCTTTAGTTTTTCGTGCTTATTTTCTCACTTCCTACTAAAACAAGGGCGTTAATATGAGAAGAGGAAATGAAATATACGCTTCCAAGACATAATATTTCCTTGTGTGCTACTACTGCATACATGAAAGCCCTGCAGTTATTTTTTGTATGTTGGATAAATTTTATTATCACCTCACATCCCTTTATGAGAAGGTTCCTATTTTCTTGGGATTCAAATAGAGTGGACATTTCATCACTGGTTAATATTCTGATGACTAATGACATGATACCTGTTGCAATTACTCCATGGCACCTGTGAGAAGAGTCTCACGTTGGTTACTATAAGAACACGCAGGCAGTGATATCCGCTCACTGCAGTCAGAGCCAAGGTGATTTCTTTCTGTTTATGGCGAAGCGTCTGCTGCAGTGTCCACGCTCAGCCAACATAAACAAATCGCGGCGGCATTGGGCACTGCTAATCGCTGCACTTGTCGCGAGCCTCGACAACAAGAGCGCACTGTCTCTGCTAACGATACTATGGAGTTAGTACATCTTACTTAACGTAATATGCAGGTCGTGGGTTGGGTAAAAATTCAGTTTGTAACTTCCCATCGCATTAAAATACTTTACAGTCGTATTTGATGCAATATTTATTGTTGGTTGTCTCTCTAATGTTAATAGTACTGATTCAGATTGTGCGTTAACACGAAAACACACACACACACACACACACACACACAAACAAACAAACAGTCATTGATTCCAGTGAGGGTGACAACTACTGTGTGTTGAACAACACATGCACCAGTCAATTCCTCAATTGGCGTCGAGCGGATGAGATTTTTCAATTACTTTGCATTGCAAGAATTGTAAGAAGGAGACTGAAAGTAAATGGACTTGTATCTAAAGAGCTGCGACAAAGCGAAGCTTGATCGACTATCAGATAATTATCCACATGGGTTTTGTGGACGAGTATACTTTTAGTAACCAACTCACCCACGATCATTACGTAAGATGTCTCGAAGGTGTAGGGGCATTGATTTCATTAAGTCGTCGGCAGTGTAGCGTGATGGTTTACTTCCCACCACACGTTTTCTATATTCGTCCAAAGGTCGCTTGCATTTGTAGGTTCACATGGCAATGACCTTGTTACCTCTGCCCACATATTCTCATATTCTCTATCTGGTTGATGTGCGGTGATGGTGGAACAAACGGCAACAGCTTCATCCTGTCTCGGCCCTGAAACCAATCTCGCACTGCTCTGCTATGATGGATGGGGCTCTGCTCCTGTAAATAAACTGTTATCTCGTTCGTTCATATATTTATATTTAAATAACATACTAGTAATAAGCACATTGTCTTATTATTTTCCACAGTGTTTAAGAATTCAGGCCCTGTCATACATAAGTGATCTAGATTCAACCGTCCGATTAACAATGTGGTTTACCCAGTCTATCAAATGATGAGAGTCGTATTCGAATATCCACATTAAGCCTGACTGGCTGAATCCGATTAGAACGATCTGGTATCGAAATGAAATTACAGAAAACGGATAATTTGAACGTCTGTATTGCAACAATGCTGCGCACATAAATTCCTATGATAGAGTAACAGGTAGCAACTGCCTAAGAAAAAGTGAGAAATATGTCTACTAGCAGCAATTTAACGTAATTATATCCAATATTTATGTGATGGAAATACTTAATCAAGCAATGCACATCTATTTCAGTGGTGGGGAGATGCACCATATCGGATTTGCTGATGACATGATGACAATAATAATAATAATAATAAAAATCCCGTGGGGCCGATAGTGGAAACCCTCCCCCATATGGGTGGTATCGAGGAAATCAAATACTTGGGCTGAACCAAATACTAACACAATCCTGAACGGCTACTTAATCCGTTGAACCCAAAATCCAAGCACGTCTGAGTGAAAATCACCGCTACTCTGGTCACCGTCTGTTAGCTCAATGAGCTCGGCTGAAATTATTTGCTTCCAAAGGCTTCAACACCCTCTGGTCCTGTCCAGTCCTGGAATCACCCAGGCAATACCAATGAAACACAAGCAAACATGAACTGTGCAAGCAAAGTCGACTTTACCGCAGGTGGTACACAACCCGGCTGTCGACAGGCGGCAGTTGGATTTTCGGATTCTGGGGAGTCCAGGTTAGCACGGCAGAGAATATTGAAGATCTGTTGTAAATTTCCCTACAAGCAAAAAACATGCATTTGATAACTACACGCCGCGCGGGATTAGCCGAGTGGTCTAAGGCGCGGCAGTCACGGACTGTTCGGCTGGTCCCGGCGGAGGTTCGAGTCCTCCCTCGGGCATGGGTGTGTGTTTCTCTGTCCTTAGGTTTATTTAGGTTAAGTAGTGTGTAAGCTTAGGGACTGATGTGACCTTAGCAGTTATGTCCCATAAGATTTCACACACATAAGAACTTTTTTTTAATATAATTAAACATCGATACATTGATCCAAACACGAAAACTAAATAATCTCACATCATAAATCGACCGACGAAAAATTCTCATCATTGCTCTTCAAGAACCACGACTAACTGACAATGAAACCTTGCGTTACGGAAACCATTGCATCTTCGAGAGCAAAATGCAACAAAAGGTAGCGAAAGCGGTACCAATCTTGGGCATGGCATTTCTCGAACACAGATCTACCATCAATTCTGTCAAAGAAATCACACCCATCAACAATCGACTTATGACTATGCTCATTCAGAGCCCCAGTAAAAAATATACACTCATCAATGCACATGGCCCCACCAACATCGAAAATAAGAAAAACACCAAAAATGTCGAAAAATTCTGGAACACACTCAAAAATACTGTGAGCAAAATTCACCAAGATGACGTGAAAATACTAATGGGAGACTTCAACTCTCTATTTGGGACAGAAAAAACCTGTAGAAAAATCATTGGCACAAATTCAACACACCGAAACCCTTAGGCCAACGGCACATGTCTGACTGATATTTGCCAACAATTCAACCACAAAAGGATGTCTTCTCACTTTAGGAAAATACAATTTCTCAGGTAACATGCTTGACTACCAGGTGAAAGCTGCTGTCGTTCGCCTTTCTAGACTCGCTGAAAGCCAGATTTTTAATTCTTTTGTAGTAGAGCTACAAGCAGGCAGATACAAACTCAATAAGTGAATCGTAAGACAGCGCTCTATCAAAATTCGTCTTGGTACTTTCAGTAACCTTTACTGTCAGAGCGAAAACCTTACGGTACTGCCAATTTCATAATGCCACTTTTGTTTTCTGCCGAGATAATTTTTGTTGTTGTGAATACGTAATTTTATCTATGAAATTCCACATATTCATAATACTTGCGAATGATACAGGAAATGAAGTAAATACACATCTTTTCGAAGTCAAAAGTCAATTGTAGCCTACTAATTCGTGTTAAAATAGAATCAATCGTCTTACAGACACTTAATGCATCGCTACAGTCTGGAACCGCGCGACCACTACGGTTGCAGGTTCGAATCCTGCCTCGGGCATGGATGTGTGTGATGCAGTAGCACAGGTGATGTAGTTTTGTTGCTCGAGTTTCTTATACTGCGACCAAAATGTGTCTGTGTTGTTGACAACAAATTCCAGCTGTGTTGCACACACCCCTTGGAGCAGAATTCGTAGCCCAAAACACACTCCTTTGGAGCTATCAAATCTAAAATATTATGTTCACACTACTCTTTGCTCTAGTTTACGTCTTTTGGTGGGGCTCAGCCTATAATTTCTTCTTAGGAAGTTAACGATAAAGGCATCATAACACGTCACCGGTAACACTACTGCATAGAAATGCTCAATGAGCGACCTGATGACATTCAATAATAGTCACTCCATTGCTTTTTGTTGTTTCGAATTAAAGCATGCAGTACTCCTACAACGGACTTTAAACTTTGCCTATTGAATGAAAAAGGCCCCTTGATGGTAAAATGGTAATCTGTCACATATATCAGTAGTCGAGACTTCCTTAATGTGGAAAATCATTCATGCCAGAACGATCTTTGTTGAAATAAGAATATCTTTTTCTGGCGTATTTTTCCCAAAAGCACTCGCTCCACACACAGTTCAAATCTTTCTAGCTGCCTCCTCTACATTCACCCCTCTGTTATACCAAAAGTAAACGTTGTGTTGCAGATGTTAAACCTTTTTCCACTTGCGACTCAATTTTACAATGCTTAACTGTAGTTCATGATTTTCAAGTATGCAAAATCCAGTGCTTAACTTCAAGATGATAACTTGAACTTCAGATTCGAAAATGACAGTTGACACATACACTGGCAGCGCCGCGCCCCGTTCACCTGAGCGGCGCCGGATTTCAATCGGCGGGTGGCGCCTGGCCGGTGGCCGGTAGCCGCTGCAGCGCGGCGAATCGCTCGAGCGTAAGCTGTTATGTTCGCGACGCAGCCACGAGATGTACTGCGGAATTGTAACTGGAATAGTTGTTATTGCGGGTGGGTAGAATGTTAAGCGAATTGTCTTCGATGTTCAATCATACTCATAACTTTAGACCGAAATGTGGTAAAAAAAATATACAGGGCTATTACAAATGATTGAAGCGATTTCATAAATTCACTGTAGCTCCATTCATTGACATATGGTCGCGACACACTACAGATACGTAGAAAAACTCATAAAGTTTTATTCGGCTGAAGCCGCACTTCAGGTTTCTGCTGTCAGAGCGCTCGAGAGCGCAGTGAGGCAAAATGGCGACAGGAGCCGAGAAAGGGTATGTCGTGCTTGAAATGCACTCACATCAGTCAGTCATAACAGTGCAACGACACTTCAGGACGAAGTTCAATGAAGATCCACCAACTGCTAACTCCATTCGGCGATGGCATGCGCAGTTTAAAGCTTCTGCATGCCTCTGTAAGGGGAAATCAACGGGTCGGCCTGCAGTGAGCGAAGAAACGGTTGAACGCGTGCGGGCAAGTTTCACGCGTAGCCCGCGGAAAATTGGCTCATGCTAGAACTGGAGACCGACAGCGCCGACTTCATCTTTCAACAGGATGGTGCTCCACCGCACTTCCATCTTGATGTTCGGCATTTCTTAAAAGAGGAGATTGGAAAACCGATGGATCGGTCGTGGTGGAGATCATGATCAGCAATTCATGTCATGGCCTCCACACTCTCCCGGCTTAACCCCATGTGATTTCTTTCTGTGGGGTTATGTGAAAGATTCAGTGTTTAAACCTCCTCTACCGAGAAATGTGCCAGAACTGCGAGGTTGCATCAACGATGCTTTCGAATTCATTGATGGGGACATGCTGCGCCGAGTGTGGGAGGAACTTGATTATCGGGTTGATGTCTGTCGAATCACTGAAGGGGCACATATCGAACATTTGTGAGTGCCTAAAAAAACTTTCTGAGTTTTTGTATGTGTGTTGAATGCATTGTGAAAATATCTCAAATAATAAAGTTATTGTAGAGCTGTGAAATCGCTTCAATCATTTTTAATAACCCTGTATATACAGTCGGTCGCGAAGATGCGACTCTATGTTTAGAATGCACGACGATTACCGCAAGACCACGGGCTCACTCCGTCCATATCATCTCGGAAGTAGAGAACACTTCCTCCTAACACTTCCGCATCTTACAGTGTTGCCAGATTGTGCAGATGGCCGGACTTAGAGTTGCCAGGGGCGGTCAGTTTTATTGGCCACCTTAAGTGAACGACTCAGACTTAGTTGGCTTGGTTCAAATGGCTCTGAGCACTATGGGACTGAACATCTATGGTCATCAGTGCGTAGTGCGTAGTAGACTAGCCTCCATGTGGTGCACCCCGGGCAACGTGATTATATCGCGGCTAAATAGTCTACAAACTTGGCTACCAGACTATCCTTTGGGATCTCCTGGTAATTCAAACATGCATCGAAGTGACCAAACGAACGATTCCTTTGGGAACCATCCGACTAGAAGATTGGGACCCTCAGTCCGGATCTGCCAGCTAAATATTGAGGGAATTAGTCGGTCCAAATCTGAATATCTTTCAAAGTTTCTGTTGGACAATAGCATCGATGTGGTACTCCTTCAGGAAACACGTACCGACTCGCAGTAAGACTTACAAAGAAGAGGACGTATTCAAGGCTTCCAACAAATAGGCGCAACATATCATCACGCCTATGGCACCGCCACATATGCCCGATCCGATATTGAACATGCACACTTGCTGTCCACAAGCACAGAAAACAACATCCATGTTGTTGATATAAAAGTAGACAACATAAGACTTATAAATGTCTACAAACCACCAAACCAAATCTGGCGAAGTATTGTACTACCCATACATTAACACCCAACGATATATGCCGGTGATTTTAATAGCCATCATGAAATGTGGCGATACACCCAAAATAATGAACATGGAGAAGCGCTGGTGGAACGGGCCGACGAGAACAATCTACATCTTATATTCGATGCCAAGGAGAGGGGCACATTCCACTCGGCCGCCTGGCGCAGGGACTACAATCCGGACCTCTGCTTTGTAACTACCGATAACGAGGGAAAACCAGTGCCTATACATAGAAGGGTTGCCACAGATTTTCCACACAGCCAGCATAGGCCTGTTATTTTAGACATCGGTGTCTCTATACCCCTGATACGGTCCTTCCCTCGACCTAGATGGAATTCCCAAAAAGCTGACTGAGAGAAGTATTCAGCGGATCTTGATAAATGCATCCGGTTTATACCGTCACTACCTGAATGCTACGATCGTTTCAGGAAAGCTATAATTACCACAGCTAAAAAACACATCCCTAGGGGGTTTCGAAAAGAATACATCCCAGGATGGGATGCAGAATGCCATCAGCTATATGAGGATTTTACTAGTAGTGGTGACCAAGAAATAGCTGATGACCTCCTCCACAATCTAGATTCCGCAAGAAGACAACGATGGACTGAAGCAACTGAAAGAATGAATTTCACTCAATCAAGTAGGAAGGCATGGAGTTTGTTACGTAAACTCGGAGGCACGACAAGACCAGCCCAGAAAAATCCAACCATAACACCAGAGAAAATTGCAAATAGCACTGTCGAAATGTCAAGAGCTCCGAGAGACAAACCACATACCAGGATGATTAAGCGTGAACTCAGAACACTAAAAAAGAATACTCCAAATATATCAGAGCTTTCCAGACCATTCACTGAGGATGATGCCATTACTGCCCTCAAGGATATGAAACCGGGCAAAGCCCCAGGTTTTGACAACATACATCCAGAATTTCTAGCCTACGCTGGAAAGAACGTAGTCAAATGGCTGGCAAATTTCTTTTCGAACATTTTGACTACAAACCATCTCCCTAGAGATTTCAAAAAGGTAAGAATAATAGCTTTGCTGAAACCAGGGAAACCAGCAGACCAACCGCTAAGCTACAGACCAATAGCACTTCTTAGCTGTACGTACAAACTTCTCGAACGACTTGTCCATAATCGAATTAGCGGCATTATTATGGAGAACTTACCTATAGAACAGGCAGGCTTCAGACCGTAGTTGCTGTGACCAAGTTCTGGCATTAACATCCTACATAGAGGCTGGCTTTCAACAGAAATTGAATACAAGTGCTGTATTTCTAGACTTAAAATCTGCATATGATACTGTTTGGAGAGATGGAATAATTTACAAACTCTTAAGAGTGATTCCTTGCCAGATTCTAACATCCTTAATACATAATATGCTGAGTAACAGAACCTTCCAGGTCACCCAAAACGGAAAGACAAGCAAAACAAAACTTATTAACAACGGGCTTCCGCAAGGCTCCGTATTGGTCCCTCTTCTGTTTAACCTCTATATAGCAGATCTCCCAAACACAAAGTCAAGAAAATTTTGCTATGCGGATGACATAGCACTGGCTACCAGAGACAAGTATCTCTTCAATACAGAGGAAGTCCTTAATAATGACGTTGAAATACTATACAATTATTTCAAGAAATGGAGACTCAAGCCAAACCCTAACAAAACTGAAGTATCTACATTCCATCTTAATAACAAAATGGCAAATGAAATTATTAACATAAAACTCGGAAACACCAACCTCAAACATAATAAGTTTCCAAAGTACTTAGGTAGAACATTGGATCGCACTCTTTCTTACCGAAAACATCTGGTGAACACCACTGCAAAAATTGGAACACGGAATAACGTCATCCAAAAACTTAGCGGTAGTACTTGGGGAGCTAACGCAAAAACATTACGCACCTCATCTATCGCCTTAGTGTTCTCTGTGGCTGAGTACTGCGCTCCAGTCTGGATTAATAGCTGTCACACCAAACTTATTGACAGGCAATTAAATAACACAATGAGGTTGATTTCTGGAACTGTTAAATCAACGCCCACGTACTGGTTACCGGTGCTATGTAATATCCTGCCCCCGACCTGCGTAGAAAAGCAGCCCTACTGCACGAATTCAGAAAGACTGAGACAAAACCAGAACTACCAATTAAAGAAGAATTCTCACAACTGCGACACACTCGATTGATATCAAGAAAGCCACCCATACGCACAGCTGAGCAGCTTCAAAATAATAACTATGACAACATGAAACAATGGAGACTAGATTGGAACCAAAAGACAAATGACCAACTACAGACCTGGTTTGAGAGCTGTAACTGCAACATCTCTGGAATGACACTAACACGGAAAACATGGTCCGCATTAAATCGAATACGTACTGGACATGGCAGGTGTGCAGATTCACTACAAAAATGGGGAAGAGCAATGTCACCAGAACGCGACTTCGGTGCCCCTAGACAGACGATCCAACACATCCATGGTGAATGCTCCTTGCGAGCATATGCAGGGAACTGGTCCGACTTCCTGGAGGCATCCCCATTGGCGCTAGAATGGATCTCAAACCTCGATATAACCTTTTAACTGACCAATATAAACATAAATTATATTTATGATTGTTATAAGATTGTAATGTCCACCACTTGATGTATTAATGTTGCATGTATAGCCATACGCTAAATAAATGAAGTCCCCTAGAACTTAGAACTACTTAAACCTAACTAACCTAAGGACGTCACACAACACCCAGTCATCACGAAGCAAAGACAATTCCTGACCCCGCCGGGAATCGAACCAGGGAACCCGCGCGCGGGAAGCGAGAACGCTACCACACGACCACAACCTGCGGACGCAGACGGTAATGCCTAAATGCAATAGTTTATTAGTAAGTGTGATGACAGTGAAACACTATAGTAATAAAATGCATTCACATGAAAAATGTTATGTTGCCCGAAGAAGTAGTAGGACACCGTGACAGTAATGAAGTTGTTACAGTATCACTACAAATGAATGTTATTTTGAGCTAAATTTTGGCACATGAAATGAAACTGTAGGAGAACTTTGAACTGTCAATATATTGTGAACAGTATTAGATTCAGGAAGAACTAAGCACACAGATTCTGGACTTCAATTTAC
The DNA here is from genome assembly GCF_021461385.2 of Schistocerca piceifrons. Taxonomy (NCBI): domain Eukaryota; kingdom Metazoa; phylum Arthropoda; class Insecta; order Orthoptera; family Acrididae; genus Schistocerca; species Schistocerca piceifrons. The sequence goes on from NC_060149.1 coordinate 565,039,940, forward strand.
GAACGTTTGTAGCATCTATGTCTCTAAATCCTACTGTGCTGGAGTAAGCTGTCGCCAGTACACCGGTCGGCAAAGACGTTGCAAGTTATGACCAAGTAATCGCTGCATTAACCAAGTACTATGACCAACAAATCCAAGTAGCGGCAACCAGATATCAGTTTTTTTACCTCCAGGAAAAGACGGAACAGACGTACCGTCCGTCGTTGGTACACAGATTTAACGGGGACGACTAGGAAGTGTGAATTTAACTGTAGTTCTATCTTCTTGCAACCTCTTTGCCGACCAGTGTGCTGGTGACAGATTACACCAGCACATTCCTTCCCCCCTTCCCTTCCCCCCCCCCCTCAGAAATACCTCACCTTTGTGGCTGCGAATGACAAAGGGGAGGGAGGCAAGACGCCGGACTTGGAGAAGAACCGGGAGCCGTAGCTGTGGAGGACGGCGTACTGCCGACCGTACTCCGCCATAAGGTTTGCAAGGCCACAGGAACGTCGCCGGCCGAAGTGGCCGTGCGGTTAAAGTCGCTACAGTGTGGAACCGCAAGACTGCTACGGTCGCAGGTTCGAAACCTGCCTCGGGCATGGATGTTTGTGATGTCCTTAGGTTAGTTAGGTTTAAATATTTCTAAGTTCTAGGGGACTAATGACCTCAGCAGTTGAGTCCCATAGTGCTCAGAGCCATTTGAACTATTTTGAACAGGAACATCCTCCAGGAAACTGCTGCCAGGGCACACGTCCAGGCCTGAGGGCGTGTCCTGGGGCGGTGACGGCAACGGCGATGACGATGGTGGGTCCAGGTCCATGGGTTTGGCGGGTGGGGGCGGCGGGGGCGAGGGCGCATCGTGCATCCGCTCCTTCTGGGGTGCCCTGGTGGCATCAGCGGGCGGCTGCGAATGCTGTGCAGTCCCGCGAATCCGTGAATCTGGGAGAAGACAGGAAGCAGGATCACGGGGCAAATAAAAAGCGCGAATTTGGTTTTAGTGGCTACGAGGATAATTCAGTGCAGAAGAAGATTTTTGTTTGTTTCTCTTGTGTTTCAGCTTGCAGGGGTGATCATTTCGTTAATTTGTTGTTGTGATCTTGCACGTATTCCAGGAGGGGTACCGCGTAACTGATCGAATTTCTCTTTTCAGAGGCTTTGCTTGCTCTTTTGCTATGACGTATTTGTGTAAACCCTGGCTATCCCGCCCCCTCTACCCCCTTCCCCCACACCTCAGCCGCAGACGGCGAATGTGCTGCATCGACCGTCCGCAGCTCGTGGTCGTGCGATAGCGTTTTCGTTTCTCGCGCGCGGGTTCCCGGGTTCGATTCCCGGCGGGGCAAGGATTTTCTCTGCCTCGTGATGACTGGGTGTAGTGTGCTGTCCTTAGGTTAGTTAGGTTTAACTAGTTCTAAGTTCTAGGGGACTGATGACCACAGCAGTTGAGTCCCATAGTGCTCAGAGCCATTTGAACCATTTTTGAACTTAATGCTTTGAACTCAGTTGTGACCAAGTAATCGCTGCTTTAACGATGTACTGTGACCAGCAAATCCAAGTAGCTGCAGCCAGATATCAATTTTTCTCTTGCAGGAAGATGGAAGAGCCGGAACAGACGTACCGTCAGTGGTACACACAATTTACGGTCACGACTAGAAAGTGTAAATTTAACTTTAGTTGTGACAACTTTTACAGTGATTTAACGATTAGGAATGCAACAACATTCAGTGTCGAATACAGCAGAATACGGGGAACACATATTAAAGTACTCTGATCCATAACTTCCTCAAGTATTGCAAATCTTAGAGCAATATTATTCGGATGCCACAGCGGCCGACGAGTCTGACCAGGCCCCGATTTGTCTGGTTGAGTCGCCCCTTGTTCACGAGCGTCCCAAGCAGCCATAGCAGCGTACAAAGCCGCTTACACAGCCACGTAGACATGTATACAGGCCTGTGAATTTAGTGATGTCATGCCCTAGATGTTAAGCCATGTTAAAGCGGTTCCCGTTTGCCCGTTCCCAGAAAAAACAGGCCAGTGCACATGTAGTGAATGTTGTGTTTTCCATACCAACTACAGGTTCTCACAAAAGTAAGACTAAGGTTGTGCCTCCTTCTCATCCTAGTGCTGTGCTAGGACGTTCTAACAAACTATTGGTGTCATTACGCATTGCTGGACGTCGTGTGAACTATCAGTTAGACGCAAAACCTACGACGTATCCATTGGGGACGCCCGAGGTTATTCCATGTATGCTACACTGGTGACAAAAAATTGAACAATTCGGCAGGCCGCTGATGTGTGACCAAGTTGTAGAGGTACTCACTTGACTCTATCCACGTACAATAATTTATCTCCTCTCAAAACCAGTTGATACGATGGAGGATACAGAAACACGCATTCAAACGACCAATTGTATAAAATAAAGAGCTCCAATACCCACCAGCTGCCGTTGCAAAACCTTCAATAACTTATTATAAGTAACTTATTATAATACTCTATTACTCTGGTAGAAAAATTTTCTGCTTTTGTATATGTGCATATGTATAGGCTGGCCCCTGACACAACGAGCGGGAGCTGGCTAAGAAAATAACAATTACATTGATTGAATATTATGGCTTGGATCACCATAAATGTGAACATTCCAGTGAAACATGTGTTTAGGTATATTTATTTTTTTAATCAAACGTTAACGCTTTTAGGACGCCTTTAGGACAGCATTAGAACAATACCGGTATTAGAACTTCAGCACGTTGAACATGGTGCCGTTAACAACATATGTCTAACAATATGGCTACGCACATGTATATCTTAACTGTAGCTGAAGTATAAAAGGAATTTAACGTTTGGAGGCAGAACCGAGTTGCACGAAGCGAACTAGATAGCATGCCACTCCAGCTATAGATCTCATCTGCAGTCTACCAAGCCTACAGCAGTAGAGAGCACCACCAGTCCTACACGATACGTGTGCTTTACCACATACCTACTGTAAGTGCGAACGAATCATAGGCAAACAGAAAGTTCTGCTAAGTAAACACTTCTTGAAAAGCGCCAGCCCGATTTGGTTATTTCAAATTCTTGTTTTCTTAGGTCAGTCAGTCCTGTCTCGAACTTGAGCTACTATTTCTCTCCTGTAAAGTTTTATTGCAATGTTAGCTATATGCTTCTAAATATCTTTGTTTCTTGATTTATGGGGTCATAGTTTAGCTAACAGTCTAGCGTAATGGCATCGACAGTGCTAGGCTGAGTCGTTTGTGTAGCAATCCTGGAGGCTTGGGAGGCCTGGGGTAAATTTATAAGGGCGGCCAGTACGATACACAAACCAGAAGTGTGTGGGTTCCGTAGTGAGTGTAGGATCAGATACAATCACAGTCAGGTTATTCTAGTTGGTTTCTCTCTTTGGCTGTGTTGGCGACAAGCTGTACCAGGTGCTTTATGCAATCAGTGTGGTTATGTCAGCGGTGGCTTGTGATTATCAGTGTCGCTACATTCTATACCTCTTTGTAGAATTCAAACCCTAAATTCCATGCTGCTGCCGAAGCTGTAACTGCGATATATAGTGTGCTGTATCCTCGCCTGCGACCATCATAGGTCTGTGCAGCCCAGAAGCGGAGCGACCTTTTGAGGTGAACATTCCTAAGAGGCCGGCGGAGCTATTAGGTTCTGGCGTCGTGGACAGGCACACCTACCCCTCACGCAGGGTGTGTTTGACTGCCTGCCTCACCAGCGGCGGATGACGAAAGTAATGGAATCTGGGGAGCAACTCCAGATCCCCAACGTCTGCCTGGCTGCTCTTGGAGGTGGTAGAAGTTAAGCACGTTGGTGGTGGCTGGAAGAGCCCTAATTCGATCGTCGGTCAATCGAAGCTGATGCTGGTCCGAGCCTTGGGTGGACCCGAAGGATGGTGGATGATTATGACTGCACCCGCGGACGCCAGTAGAGTGATGATTGATTCTATGGGCCACACGGCATTATCTCACTCCCGCCGATTCGATACATTTTACTGGCTAAGTGTCCAGTATATACATGTGCCAGTGACAGGAATACTGACATGCCAAGGCATCACAATGCTGTAGGATCGTCCTGGACTTTGATAACGCTGCTGGCTACCAACCAAGTGGTTCTACCGACGTATCGAGATCGGCTGTGTTGGAGAAAAGCTGCACCAGATGCTTTATGCAATCAGTGCGGCTATGTCAGCGGTGGCTTGTGCCTGTCAGCGTCGCTACTTTCTTTACCTCTTGCAGAACTCGACCTCTAAATTCATGTAGCTGTCAAAGCTGTAACTGTCTGCACTGTGACTGCTCGTTCTAGACTCAGTTTCGCTTTTTATCGAGTCTCCAGCAACCTATATGCGCTGAATACTGCTTCACGTCATGGTCTGTATAGATAGGCTAGCCTCATGAGCTTGCGAGTACTGGCGATTTAGCTACTAAATACGCACAGGTCAAACTGTTAACCAGAAGCCCTGCTACGCTATCAATCCCCTGGAGACTCGTAAACTGTCCTTCCCGCTCCCAGACGCCCATCGATGCTAATATCCAATCCTCCTGGGGGCGACTTCCGAGAATATGAGCAGGGCTTTGACGCGTTAGCGGTATAGCTGCCTCACGACTCCTCCTTAACCTGCATACACAGAACACATGACACAAAACCCAAGTCTCTGACATCTTTAACATATTCTAATAGAAGCACGGGAGGCTTGTATTGCTACACTACGCGTGACAGCACATTGACGATTTCTGTACAAGAGACACTTGAACCGTTAGTAACACTAGCGTAATCACGTGACCACCAGCTGAAGATTAAACTCTCTGTTGATTTTGTCAGACGTCCATGGTGCATAAAATCTTTTACATGCTTTATACTTTAAGAAAACGTCGTCAGCTGAAAACATTGCCCACGTATTTCAGAGCTTCTACTTTAAAAGAGGTAGCAACATGATTCATGACCAAACTGACCAGAGAATATTTTCCCTTTAAGTAACGAATCAGACATCTTTATTCAGACAGAAATTTCATTACAATATTTTTAACTCTGTTATGAAACAGAGAATATTATCCATACTGAACATAGGTGATAAGCCAAAGGATACCACTGCACACGGACACTAAAATCAAATCAGCCACTGTAGCGGCGTGCTGCCATTCGTTATGTAGTATACGCAGAAAAGACAGGAAAGTGTAACTGTAACCGAGTTTGTGACGGCTATCACGTATGGAGGTAAGTTACCGGGAAAGGTATGCGCTGTGTGTGTCGCCAATCGTAGTACAAGCTCGGTTTTATTTACGGGGTTTAACTTCAAGCGACCTGGCAGAGGGTTCATCGAACCATCTTCACAATTCTCTATTACTCCAATGTCGTATAGCGCGCGGAAAGAAGGAACACCTATTTCTTTCCGCACGAGCTCTGATTTCCCTTATTTTATCGTGGTGATCGTTTCTCCCTATGTAGGTCGATGTCAACAAAATATTTTCGCATTCGGAGGAGAAAGTTGGTGATTGGAATTTCATGAGAGGATTCCGCAGCAACGAAAAACGCCTTTCTTTTAATGATTGCAGCCCAAATCCTGCATCATTTCTGTGAGACTCTCTCCCATATTTCGCAATTATACAAAACGTGCTGCCTTTCCTTGAACTTTTTAGATGTACTCCGCCAGTCCTATCTGGTAAGGATCCCCCACCACGCAGCAGTATTCTAAAAGAGGACGGACAAGCGTAGTGTAGGCAGTCTCCTTAGTAGGTCTGTTACATTTTCCAAGTATCCTGCCAATAAAACGCAGCCTTTGGTTGACCTTCCCCACAACATTTTCTATGTGTTCTTCCCGGTTTAAGTTATTCGTAATTGTAATACCTAGGTATTTAGTTGAATTTACGGCTTTTAGATTAAACTGATTTATCGTGTAACAGAAGTTTAACGAGTTCCTTTTAGCAATCATGTGGATCACCTCACACTTTTCGTTATTTAGGGTCAACTGCCACATTGCGCACCCTTCATATATTTTTTTCTAAATCGTTTTGGAGTTTGTTTTGATCTTCTGATGAATTTATTAGTCGATAAACGACAGCGTCATCTGCAAACAACCGAAGACGGCTGCTCAGATTGTCTCCAAAATCGTTTGTATAGATAAGGAACAGCAAAGGGCCTATAGCACTACCTTGGGGAAAGCCTGAAATCACTTCTGTTTTACTAGATGACTTTCCATCAGTTAATACGAACTGTGACCGTCCTGACAGGAAATCGCAAATCCAGTCACATAACTGAGACGATATTCCATAAGCACGCAGTTTCACTACGAGCCGCTTGTGTGGTTCCGGAAATCCAGGAATACGCAATCGATCTGAAATCCGTTGTCAATAGCACTCAGCACTTCACGTGAATAAAGAGCTAGTTGTGTTTCACAGGAACGATGTTTTCTAAACCCATGTTGACTGTGTGTCAATAGACCGCTTCCTTAGAGATAATTCATAATGTTCGAACACAATATATGTTCTAAAATCCTGCTGCATATGGACGTTAAAGATATGGGCCTGTAATTTTGTGGATTACTCCTACTACCTTTCTTGAATATTGGTGTGACCTGTACAACTCTCCAGTCTTTGGGTACGGATCTTTCGTCGGGCGAACGGTTGTATATGATTGTTAAGTATGGAGCTAATGCATCAGCATACTCGGAAAAGAACCCAGTTGGTATACAGTGTGGACCAGAAGACTTGCTTTTATTAAGTGATTTGAGTTGCTTCACTACTTCGAGGATATTTACTTCTACGTTACTCATGTTGGCAGCTGTTCTCGATTCGAATTATGAAATATTTACTTCGTCTTCTTTTGTTATGGCATCTCGGAAGGCTGTGTTTAGTAACTCTGCTTTGGCAGCACTGTCTTCGATAGTGTCTCCATTGCTATCGTGCAGAGAAGGCGTTGATTGTTTCTTACCGCTAACATACTTCACATACGACCAGAATCTCTTTGGAGTTTCTGCCAGGTTTCGAGACAAAGTTTCGTTGTGGAAACTGTTATAAGCATCTCGCATTGCACTCCGCGCTAAATTTCGAGCTTCTGTAAAGGATCGCCATTCTAGGGGATTTTGCGTCTGTTTAAATTTGGCACGTTTGTTTCGTTGTTTCTGCAACAGTGCTCTAACCCGTTTTGTGTCCATATTGGCTTAAAAATCTCAATCTGGCAGCAAATAGTCCCTTTCTTCAAAGTGCTTAGTTACACGCTGGTGTGCCAAACTTTAGGGCGAAACTAACTTTTACACGATTACGAAGTAATATAACTCGATGAAACGTGGACCAATTTTATGGTAACAATAACAGCTGCACTATAGTGGAGAAGGTAGCTATGAGACGAATAGATATGACACTTTTATTCAAAATCAGTAATTATACTGAAGTCATTGCGATTCATAATGGTCTACAGGACATTTCAAAAGTCAGGTCATGGTTCTTAATATTATGTGTGATCATCATGGACGGTAATGATTGCTCTGCTACGTGCTCCCATGTTGACCACAAAGATGATAAGGAGTTGTGGTACAGCGTTCCATTCCTCCACCAGAGCGGTTGACAATTGCTGAATGGTCGTTAGTGCATGTGGATGTGCTTCAATACATGTCCCCAACGCATCACCCACGTCATCATCATCATCATCAGTTATCTGCTATATTAGCAGGTCCTTTGCCTCTCAATTTTCTGCGATCCATTGCTTCCTTCTTAAGGCTGCTGTATGTTGTACCGTCCATCATGTCATCCAGTATCTGGAATCTCTTCCTTCCTTTTCCCTTCTACATAACCTTCTAAAACTGTTTTTATCAGTCCGTCATTCTTTCTTAATATATGCCCAATCCCATTTCTTTTTCTTCTCTTTATTACATCTAGTAACTGTCTTTTCTCTCCCACTCTTCTCAGTACCTCTTCATTTTTTACTCTGTCCATCCAACTTATTCTTTCCATCTTCCGCCATGTCCAGATCTCAAAAGCCTCCAGCCTTTCTCTGTCTTTTTTCCTCATAGTCCATGTTTCAGCGCCATATAGAAGAACACTCCATACAAGACATTTTATGAATCTCTTTCTGAGTTCTCTGTCCAGACCACTGCAGAAGATTCTCCTTTTCTTATAAAACGCCTCTTTTGCCATTGCTATCCTTGTTTTAATTTCTGTGGTGCACTTCCAGTCGGTGTCTATCCTGCTTCCAGGATACTTAAAATTTTGCACCTGTTCTAGTGTTTCTCCATTCAGCACAATTTTTATTTCCTTATTTCCTCCTATTGCTAATACTTTTGTTTTATTTGTGTTAATTTTCATTCCATATTTTTTTTCCGTTAGTTGCAATGGTTTCCACCAAATCCTATAATTATTTTTCCCCTGTGGCTAGAAGGACCATGTCATCTGCAAATCTCAAGCACCCTACTCTTCTTCCTCCAATTTCTACTCCTTTGTCATCTAATGAGCATTGGTCAATCATATTTTCCAAGTACAGGTTGAAAAGAGTAGGTGATAAACAGCAACCTTGTCTTACTCCTTTCCCTAGTATGATCCAGTTTGTACTTTCTCTTCTCACTTTAACTGAAACTTTTTGATTACGGTATAATGAGTTTATAAGTCTTCTGGTTTTCCAGTCCACTCTCTTTTCCCTCATAATAGTCGCCAGCTTGTCCCAAACCACATTGTAAAATGCCTTTTCTAAATCGATGAAGCACATATATAGGTCTCTTCCTTTTTCAATAAACCTTTCTCCCAAGATTCGTAGGGGCCCTATTGCATCTCTGGTGCCCGTATTCCGTCAAAAACCAAACTGCTCCTCGCCGAGATTCTCCTCTATTACTTTTTCAAGTCTTTTATTTATTATTCTTAACATCACTTTGGCTGCATGTGAAATGAGGCTGATTGTCCTGTGCTCGCTGTATTTCTTGGTTCCTTGTTTTTTCGGTAATGGAATCATTACTATTGTCAAAAAGTCCTCAGGCCATTCACCACTGTCATATATTTTATTACATAACCTCAATATTTCTCTTATTCCATTGTGGTTCAAGCATTTTAGTGTTTCTCCCGGTATTGTATCTGTACCTACTGCTTTGCCATTTTTCATTGCAGCAATGGCAGACTTTACTTCTTCCATTATGATGGTCGGTCCTTTCTCTTCTTCACTTACACTGTTGTGTGATTCAAGTTCCAGAGTTTCTAGTTTGCTATTTGTACGTACTCGATGGTATTTTATTTAAGCTTGAGGAGCGGGCAGCCCAGTTCGCTAACAGACTCTTCTCTAGTTCCATGGGGTCCTCCATCTGCGCTGTTTGATGCGGTCGTGCGTCCATAAAAATGAAATCAGGGGCGAACGCACGCCTGGAAAGGCGCACATTATAAAAGAGTAGAGTGTCACAATAACGTTGACTGGTCAGTGTACCATGCTCAAAGGTGAGGAGTTCGGGTACGACCATGGAATACTACGCCTTCCCCCACAGCAAAATCAGGACCATCAAAAGGATCACCGGACGAGGACATGCACTTTTATTCACTTCGGTAGTTGAAGCCATCCGTTGCTAACGGTGACAAGTGGAATGGCACAAGTGGAAGACAGTTTGTCTTCGCCTTCTGACATCATTACAGTTGGCTCCAAGAGAGTCAGAGGACGCCATCACCATTAGAACAGGAGACGGAGTGTCAATAGGTTTACAGTTGTCCAGATTACTTAGCCGAAACGTGGAGCCGAAAGCAGCGACTCCAGCGAAGTCGTTAAGAGTAAGTGGGAACACGTGCCCACTTCATACGCTCATGGAATCCTTGTTTCTGATGTTCTTGATTATTTACATACCCTTTTTCCTAATTACTTGTATAGATACACCACGGGCAATATGTTATGAATAAAGACAGGTGTATGTTGAGGAAGTGCAGGCGAGTGTAAATAGTAGACATACAAGTTTTAAATTTGAGTCCTTCGGAAATCTCCGTTAGCAGATATGTGGCTCCACGTCCAGAGAGCCTGGGTCGTGTGCCGAGCTCTTCCTTCTCGTTTCTGTGCCGCACCCTTTCTGCTTCTGTTTGCGATTTTTTGCCCTAGTTTTCGAGGTGAAAGACGCGATACAACGTAGATCAGTGCCCCAATACCGCAGAGTTGCACCATTGGCGGAACCTGTGTAGGGCTGATGTACAATAGAAAAAAGTTGTCGTTGTAGCAGAACTTAGTTAATTCCAAGGGAAACAATTAATGAGGAGAATGTGATATGTGTGAAATAGTAGTTAAAACTAGGTAGCTCAATTGAACCTGGTAGAGCTCCTGTGCATAACGAAGTACGTCAGTGACCGCTCATTCGCAGAGTTCACGAAGCTTGATGTGCTGAACGATTCTCTCTTTGAAGTAAGGTGAATTTGTAAGGTTTTGACAGTTCTTCTCCAAACGATATGATCGGTAATGCATTTTTAGTTCTTTTCCATTCTTCCCGTAAATAGCCTATATTTAAGTCCTTTCGCAATAATTCTTGTATTTTAAGTAGGAGATTCTACTACTTAATAAGGCGTAATGGGTGAATGAGGTGATGTATAAAACGGGATATGCGCTGAATGTTGGCGAAGAGTGATATGTTGATGAAGATCGGCATAAATTAAAATTGAATGAGTATAGGTTTTCCAATTTTAAATAGGTTATACGGGTACGGTGCTAAAATGGTGTGACTAAAAACCTACCGGGTCATCAAAATTGTTCTACATACTAGTGTTAACTATTGATGTCGCAACGAGTATAAATAGTTTAAATGGCTGTGAGTGATGTGGATAACTATAAAAACTGGTGTGCAAGTGTCTGGGTCAGCTAATCTAGTTTCTTTTTCTAGTATATTTTATAGTATCCGGAACCAGCCACTGAATAGGACTCTAAGAACTCTGGAGAAAGTTTTGCGACTGAGTGTAATGTGTATGAGTGTCCGTTCTAGCTAGCCTCTTCTGAGTGGCACCATGCTAAATTCGAGGGAAGGTATGCGGCGTTGTGGACGGAATACCACGACCCAGTCGCATTTCGGGGCCTAGTGATCTACTTTCCGGCCTAAAAACAGCCCCATGTGCTACTTCGGCGTGTGGGAACACTTGAGTAATGACGCGTCAACCGGCTGGGCATGCTAACACCACCTGCAAAACTCCGTGCGAGGAGCCTACAAATAGAGAGGCTCGACGGACTGCAAACGGTGAAGATCACAGCGAAAGAAGCTGCAGAGTGCTCGGTAACGGAGTGCAGAGGACCGATGTGACGGGTAAGACAGCCTCCTGCAGCCAGCCGCCAGCCACGCTCCTCGAAGACCGAGGTTCGACTGTGCCGTGTGGCCCTATGGAATTTAGTAATTCCTTTGCGCAGCCACTGCTGGCTGTGCTAATCGCAGTCTCTCCGGCCCGCAAGAACGCTGCTCTGTCACTGCTGCCAACACCTACCGCAAATGCGTAGTATAGCACCGTACTCTATTGTATTCAGTCACCTCCACATTTGGATAGTGTTTGATCTGTTTTCTATACATCTGTGTATATGCATGTGTTGTGGACGTATCCCAGGCCCCATTCCCCCCACTGGTGGATCAAACTTCGATAGTAGAATATGTGTTTAGACGTAACGCATGGGTGCTCCACATGCGAACCCTACCCCAGATGTGACGTGTGGTGGATCCACCACCGGATATATAGTTCGTGACAGATCCACACTTGAACGCTAACTCGGATATGGTACATTGTGGGTCTGTATCCCTACACTAATTCGTACATCGTGCGTGGTGGATTCACCTTCATACCCTAATCTGTGAGTGGCATATTGTGGATCCACATTCCAGCATCACTCCGGATATAACGTGCAGCGGATCCACACTTGAATGCTAACTTGTGTCTACCACGGGTCCTGGGAGCTTTCCTTACACCTAAGTTGACCTTGTAAATTATAGGGATGATTTGGAATCTGTTATGTCACCGACATCAGTATTCGTGACTAGAAATATCATTTTCCTCTATTTCCTTCGAGTTCTCATGTAAAGGTCTTAGCAGAAGGGGGAGAATTTTCTAGTTAGTCAGTGGTCTAGAGCATGATCCATCTCGCTAAGGTTCGGGGTTTGTAGACACATTATTTCCAGCCTACATTCTGGGAATTATGTTGCGCGAGAGATTGGTAGGATGCAGCCGTGTGCTTGATATCGAGAAGTAGCGCAGAAATAGTAAACTATTATATCAAACCATGTGAGAATACATGTGTTCTTGTAATCCTTGAGTCTGGAGATGGGTGTAGGAAAGCAAACAAGCAAGCAGGTCCAGACCATAAACAGTAAAGCGTTTACGCCAAGGGGAAATGAGCCCGAGTTTGTAGAACAGTTCTGACAGTGACTTCGGTCTGCTGGGGGCGTTCTAGTCACCCGTCAGAGGTGGACGACCGCTATCCTCACATGGAAATATCTAATGCTGTGATGAGTATATACAGTGCCGTCAGTTTTCGCGGCATATGTACAAATGATGTAAAAGGGTTGATTTTGTATGGTGCAGGATAGGAAATGTATGTTTACTACATTGTCATGGTACACGGTGATATATTGCTGGGCTGGAGATCAGTTTCATGCTCCAATAATCAATCTCCTGTCCTCAGTGGGAGAGCAGTGTAATTGAGAAAGATTTTTTCTGTATTTGACGATATGAAAGGGCACATTGCAGAGTTTAATTGTCTGTGGAATATGGCGATCTGTATAAAACAGTTTTTTTGCCACAAAAAGTCTCATTTGCAGAAAGAAAGAAAAATCGGAGGGTGTTTTCACACCAGAGGCATCAGTAATTCGGAGGGTAAATTCGATAAGAGCCAATCATAATGCTCGATTCATTCATATGACATACTTTGTGCAGGGATATAGGAGTCTGTACATAGCGGTGAGAACGTTTGCATTTGTTGAACTCAGGAAGGGTAACATGTGATGGATGTGGTGCTACATTATGACCAGTAGGAAGAATACATTCGAGGTATTTTCGTAAACAGGTTCTGTTAAGGCAAGAATTTTCGTGCATACAAGCTGAGACATCAAGAAAGAGAGTGTTAACTATTTCTGGATAGGTATACAATTTCTGGAGTTCGACTTGGCTCTTATTTTACATAACCAAGTGACGTCAGAATACATTGATAATGTTTTAGATGGTAAGTCGCCATGCTGACGTTTTGTGGCGAGGTGTCAGTCACGCTGCGGCAGGGACGCACAGCGGGACACAGTCATCGTGGTTTATGTCATGGAACAGACGACAGTGAACGCTGGTGACAGTACTGTGTCCTAGGTCCAGACCTTGTGATGACCACACTGTTTCCCACCAGGTGGTGGTCAGGTGAGTTAGGTTTTTGGAGGTAGCCCAATTGACCTACTTTACTGCCACTAATTGTTTAAATAAAATAGTACATGCAAAATAATAAATACTTTTGTCTAGCACAGGCTGAGTCCTTTTCCCACCAATCCCTGGAAAGAGGTGGTGGTCAGGTGACTTAGGTTAGTGGAGGTAGGCCAAGCGCCATTTCTTTTCCGCCATTTTCTTAGGTTAGTAGAGATAGCCCAAGTGACATTTCTTTACTGCCAAAATTCAAATTTCCTCTCCATTTCCTAGGAGGAGGTGGCGGTCAGATGATTTAGGTTAGTGCAGGTAGTCCAAATCCCACTTCTTTCCTGCCATTTTCTTAGGTTAGTAGAGAGAGCCTGATGACCTATCTTCCCTCCAAAATTCAAACTTTGCACCTGTCCTTTGGAAGTGTTGGCTGTTGGGTGACTTGGGTTAGTGGAGATAGCCCAACTGCCCTTTCTTTCATGCCATTTTCTTAGGTTAGTAGAGATAGCCCAATTGACCTATCTTCCTGCCAAAATTCAAACTTGGCGCCAGTTCCTAGGAAGAGGTGGCGGTCTGATGACTTTTAGATAACCCAAGTGGCCTTTCTTTCCCACCATTTTCTTAGGTTAGTAGAGGTGTGTTGCATTATCCTGATGGGATTTAAACTTCCCACAATTTTCTGGTGGAGGGGGTTAGGTTAGTGGAGGTTGCCCAATTGACCTATCTTCCCTCCAAAATTCAAATTTCCCACCAAAATTCTAACTTCCCACCAAAATCAGCCATCTTGAATGACATCATTGCCGCCATCTTGGATGACGTCAAACACTGTTGCCAAGTCTACACGCCGCCATATTTGATGACGTCATCACCTTCTTCTTGGATACATCTGGCAACAGTGCAGAGTGGGGAAGTGCTGTCTCTGGCCCAATACTAACGGTGGGAGCTCCATGATGATGTTCGCATTTTACAGAGAAGTCTCTGCTCTATAAAATTATAATGAAATGCAGAGATAAATAGAGAAGAACGACTCTTGATGCAGAGATTGGTAGCAGTTGCCCCTCAACATAGCAAATATGACGTACTGTACATAAATAAGCGAAAACTTCGTAGTTCTTTGATTACACTAGTTCCGAACAATTACTAGGAACGGTCATAGTCATCGAATATCTGGGAGAGTGCGTGTGAAATGATTTATAGCCCAACAATCGCATAAAAGAAATCGGAGGAAAGGGATATGCCAGACAGATTCGTTGCAGAAGTCTTCACTATGTGTGGTCCACCCACGAAAGAGACAGCTTACAAAACAATCTTTGGCGGATTCTTAAGTCTTATGTCTCTATCTGGGACCGCTACCGGTAGTACTGACAAAAGAATGAAGAAACATCAAAGAAGATCAGCATGTTTTGTGATGAATTGGTTTAATAAGAGCGAATGCATCTCGGAGAAGCTTATCCAACTCCAGTAGCAGCCGCTACAAGAGATGTATTCTACACAAGTCTGTGGTTTACGGCGACGGCAGCCGCTCGCAGATGAATCCTACAGTTGCTTCCCCCTACATATATCACTTGGAAACAACACGAAAGTGAAGTCAGAGAGATTAGATCTTACATGGAGGCTTACCAACAGTAGTTTTGAAAACGAGACAATGTCGACCGGTACAGGAAAGAGGGCGCGTAACAGTACTACATCAAATACCCTTCGGTATGCACCGTAAGGAGGCTTACATAACATAGGTGTAAATGCACTACACGTCATATCAGACATTCTATATTCAAGGAACAACTGGACCATGTGCATAGGATATCAGAAGAGAATTATGTCATAAGACAGTGCTGAGTCAGTATACGACACTACTCCATTATAAGAAGCATTAAAAACCATAAAGCATGGCTGTAGATGTACAAGGAAAGCACGTACCTTCAGCACTCTAAAGATGAAACAAAGATTGATAAATTTAGTAAGACTATAATAAAATCTTTAAGAAATAATGGAGGCAGATGAGATCCAAAAGTTGTTTCAGCTCTAAAACGGGGACAAATGCAAAAGAAAAGAAGAAAAATGCATCCAAACTCTGTTTAATATACCTTTTATACAGAGAGATACACCTAATCTCTTCACCTCAGATATTTACGGAACCATTTGTGATATCATAGTTTTGATTTCCTTCAGATGAAATGTGAGTCCCAAAATGACGCATAGTCTCCTATCATGACTATATAAGGTACAAAGATACTGGTATCAAGTGCTCCATTCCGAATGACACTACAGCTATTTCTCAAAGGGAAGAATTCAGCCGCGTTTTACTGTCCGAAATTCCAATACGCAAAGCTTAAAATATATCTGCTGTGAATATGACATCAGTTTCTGCAAATGTGTAAGTCTGTTACACAAACTGTGGAGTCCAGCTGATCGTGTGCTCTAGCTTTACACAGATAAGATAATCTAATTAGAAATTCGAAATTGTTTAGAAAAGTTTAATTTAGAATTGAAGCAAATCACACAGACCTATATGTGTCTTGCCCGACACACCAATTGGAAGGCAAAGTACATGACATCTAACGATGATACACAAGTCAAACTACGACCATAGTTCTGCTCTGGATTCTGCCCAAGCTTTGAAGAAATGTAAACGTCATAAATTGAATGTATTTGCAAAACGTTATAACGATATATAAATATTGTTAATAATTTCTTTACATGAACAAAAAGATATGATTTTAATTCGGACTTAGATCTTAAAATTAAAACACCAGCATAGCGATAAAACGGGAATTTCAAAAGAAAGTTGTCACAAAAGCTTCCATTGTAATATTCAAGTTGTTCCATTAATTGTTTTTAATGTCAACGGTCTGTTACAACACACGTTTTCAATCACTGGTCCAATGAGTTCCGAACAGATGAACAATTTGCCTTCGTAATTTCTCCAGACCGTACAGCACTGCGTTTCTTGAAGCAGTGCAGGTCACAGCAGCTTCTACGTGGACTTCAACGTCGACACTAACGCAGAAAAAAAGGTCCAGCACCCTCAGATCAGAAAATCGTGCAGAGCACGGGGAAACGCCTTTGCATGTTGTCCAGCGACCAGAATAGCGCATGCCACATGTCTATAAAGATCCAGGCTGGTGATACATACATCTACAAAATTCAAGTAGTACTTCCTCTGGGGGAGGTGGTGGCAATTAGTTAAGAAATTGTGCATATCTGTATCCCTTTAACGTTCCTTCAATCAAGTAAGGACCAACTATTTGGTCTACGGTACTTCAACATAAAATTCACACTTCACCGAAGCTAACATTTGGATTACACGATACAACTGCCAGAACACATATTTCGTTCACTTCGCTCGTTGCATACTTGGTCGTCACCCTGTTTCTGGCATTCCAGCCCAGTCCCAATAACGTTTGTACGTTCAGTGAATTTTATTCTTGTTCGATACCGTCTCTCGGTATATTTTTTGCATGAATCTCCACTTTTCTTTTCGTATTCCTTCCGCATTATCCATCAACATGTGAAATACCTAATTTCTATCATACTGTGAAAGACAATTTTTATAGTAATCAGAGCTCTGAGCACTATGGGACTTAACATCTATGGTCATCAGTCCCCTAGAACTTAGAACTACTTAAACCTAACCAACCTAAGGACAGCACACAACACCCAGTCATCACGAGGCAGAGAAAATCCCTGACCCCGCCGGGAATCGAACCCGGGAATCCGGGCGTGGGAAGCGAGAACGCTACCTCACGACCACGAGCTGCGGACTCCTGAGTTAGGGCTTCGCTGCTCCCGCACCGTGCTCGGTGGTGGGAAGTGCGACTGCTGTGGTGGATACGAGGGTCTCAATTGTCTTTTGCATGCCGTACCTGTCGTATATCGTGTCTGGATATCGTGTCCTTAGATGGAGCTTTGAATTGGCTCCCATGTCTTCCTGAGTTGGAAGCAACAGGGTCAGGGGCTTCCAGCAGAGCAAGACATGGAAGCCAGTACTATGAAAGTGGAACGCGACATGCGATCGTGAGAGGGACGGTGGACGGAACGCGACCCTTCGCGGCCGCCCCATCCGCACACCCACCCCACCACGGAGTTCGGCGAGGGGGCGGAGAGCCGTCAACTCTGGACCAGCAGGTATAACTAACAAACACCGCCAGCAGCAGACACACTAATCTATCAGACTCACATGACGAAGGCGAAACGGTTATTCGCCGAAATATCGTGGAGCTTCGCCGGCCGAAGTGGCCGAGCGGTTCTAGGTGCTTCAGTCCGGAACCCCGCTGCTGCTACGGTCGCAGGTTCGAATCCTGCCTCGAGCATGGATGTGTGTGATGTATGTTTAAGTAGTTCTAAGTTCTATGGGCCTGATGACCTCCGATGTTAAGTCCCATAGTGCTCAGAGCCATTTGAACTATTTTTATCGTGGAGTTCCGACGATTGGACCCGGCATTATCCCCGAGAGCCTTGGAAGCAATTTATCTATGCATTTAGACATGTCGAACAGTCGACGTCTGCGATGGAAGAAAGTTGGTAGAACCACCGACCTCTCTGGAAAGTAAGAAGCTCTAGCCTCTCAGCATAGGATGCCCACTTCCATGAACCATTAAGGCCAGGAGCGCAATAACGCGGGCTCCATGTTGAAGAAACAAGACAGATTATGATAGTATGGCAGCTTACCTGGCCTGTGAACACTTGTGCTTCTGACACACGTACTACATATGTTCTTACATGTCCTCGATTGTATTTTGGTTTCCCTTTTCGTTATTTTTATTTTGTCAAACAATGGGTTCTAATGAAAAAATATCTGAATGAGCACATAGAAACCGCATGATATATAATACCAGTGATTCTCAGTACCTGAGATGTAAAGAAAAGAAAAAAATTATTACCAAAACTGCACAGAATTTAATTTAACGAACGGTAATTACATTCAAACTTCACTTCCAAATTAAATCAAAGTAATATGCAAACAATAACTAACGTGATACACTTTTTTACTACTAGTGTATGTTATTCAGTAATTAAAAGTGTTATCAAGAAGCGTTCTATTCTTCTCATACTGTATTTCCGACTCAATTAAGTTACTCAGTGAATTTCCGTCACACTCATAAAACAGTCTGTACAGTCCTATTATAATTTAATATTATGAAATTAATTACTTCATTGCTGTTTTTCAAGTTTGGATTAGAAGTCTGCTCTGGTGACCTATCGGACTTGACTTTCGTAGTAGCCCTCGTATAAATTTTGCCAGCGATTACGATAGTACGGAACTACTGGCGAACAAAACGAGCTTTTGGAATCTGGAATTCAACATTATGATGATGACCGCATACAAGAGGCAAATTGTGAAGATTTGAGAGTATGAACACGGGAGCCCTAAAGAAGATGATTCGCCTAACATGACTGAAAGAGACGACCATCCTGACTTTCCCTATCCACCAGTAATGTTTACGCTATTTCTCTATGTTTCAGAGGTTTTATTATATGATGATTTTTGAAAAAATACAAATGCACCTAAAAACATAGCCATTATTTTTCTTTTCCAGTAGTTGGTGGAGCAGTCTTTAAAACTCCGCTCTGTTCACACGCAAATAGATCAAAAATCGTTAGTTCTAGAATTTCCTCTTCAGTGTAAATTATCCATAAACTCATCTTTCATTTCATACAATCGTTTTCCCACAGCCTTGCGACCTTGATCACAGACAGAACTGTGTCAATGTCCCTAACTCGGCATTCCATTTCTGTCTCATAGCTCCAATATAATTACTCCTCCAACATATTTGCCTCAAATACGTGTCTCCATTTGTTAGACTGCATCATGAAACTGTCGTCTACTGTACGTAGACGACTCTGCCACACCGTTTTATGACTTTCTTTGCGCTGCTCTGTGGCTACTGTGTGGTGTAATTCTATGTGAGTCTTATCACTGGGTATAACCGTTTTCCCCGCGAACGTTGTTATGATAACATTGCCTTTGTATTTGTGAGATTTCCAGTATGTTGATGAATTAGATATGTCCCTTGTCTCTTAAAACGCAGTTCCATTCTTGTTTGTGAGGCAACGCTCTGAAAATGTCAATATGCCGAGATGGCAGTGATTAATGTGGCATCGGTGTTTTGCACAACACTCCAACATTGTGTTAGTGGACAGACCAATCTAATAGCTGCCACCCTAAATGAATATTATAAATATCAGGAACCCAGAGAGCGACATTGACCTTTATCAGTCATATCATATGTTTTACATTCTTCATTGATTGATAAATATCTTTTCTGCCAAAAAGTTAAAGTGATAAGAGAACAGAAGGGATTTTCGTCACATATGTCACTGGACTGACGACTTCCCAGACAACATGGCTAAGTAAGTTGTTCTTAATGGAAACGCATCGTCAGGATTACTAGAGTAGAATTAGAATAGGACCGTTACTGCCCACGATATTGATTTCTAATATGACAACGTCTGTAGCTCACCGAGACAGCCTGCAGACCACGTAGTTGTATGTAGCGAAGTAACGTTCGTCAAACTCAAGTGTTGAGGGGCGCTGACAAAAATGCAGGGGATTAGCGACAGGTGAAAATGTCGGCAACTGGCCCTAAACCGAAAAAAAATGTACTGAAATTTGAGTGAATAGACCACAATACTCTATATACGCTACTCGTCATTAAATCTGCAACAGCATAATGAATAGCAAATAATGAAAGGTTATTTATTGTGCATATACAATATTTTGGGATGAATACATATATGAATTTGTAGGAAATTTGGGAGTGTACAGTGTGTGAAACTAAGTACGCAGATTTGCCGTCGCAGGCAGCAACACTGGCCTTAACCTGACTATCGATCGATTCGGAGTGAACTAGGACCATAGTTATGGGTAGGTGATGCCATGTTGCTTGATGTCGGTGCCTGAGTTCATCACTCGTAGTGGCTAGCGAGTGTTTGCCTGCCAGTCTCATAGCAACTCATGACCAGATACCTTATTGGCTGAGAGATATGGAGAATGTCCTGACCAGGACAACGGTCGAATACCCTCTGTGTCAGAGTAGATCTGGAAAGCGCTGGCAACATGTTGTTTTGCGTTGACCTTGTTAAAATATGACGTCGCAGAGACTTATAAGATAGGACAGAGACTCCGTCCCTAACATGCAAGAAATTCAAGAACTGTTGTCCAAATTATTGGGTTGGTCTAGCGTTGAATGCCAAGGAACAAGCGGGTGCCGACATAGAGAGCAAAATAATAAGTAAACGTAATATGTTCTTAATTTTGTTTTACTTAACTTCAGTTCAGTAAGTTAAATTGTATCCAAACAGCCGTCTGACACTAGGGATGGCGTCATAAATGCATTCTAAGACAAAAGAGGAAAGCGACGAACCGCGAAGGAATTATCCAAATAGTACGGAAATTGGTAGATATGATGTATACGTACTGACAAACAAATGATTATGATTTTGGAACAACTGAATAATTTATTCAAGAAAAGGAGCTTCACTACGTTGCTTCACCTATGACCTTCATGTAAGCTGTTACTGGGCTTCGTGTTGACTGATGTTGATGGATGTCCTCCTTAGGGAAGTCGTGCCAAATTCTGTCCAAATGGAGTGTTAGACTGCCAAAATCACGTAATGATCGGAGGGCCCCCATAATGCTCCATACGTTCTCAATTGGAGAGATACTGGCGACCTTGCTGGTCAAGGTAAGTTTAGGTAAGGACTAAGACAAGCGGTCGGAACTCTCGGATGTGTGGGTGGCATTATCTTGCTGAAATGTAATCCCACAAGAGCTTGCCATGAGTCCAACAAAACGGAGTGTAGAATATCGCCGATGTAACAATGTGCCGTAAGGTGGTTGCGGATGACAACCAAAGGGGTCCTGCTATGAAAGAAAATGATATCCCAGCCGGCCGGTTGTGGCCGTGCGGTTCTAGGCGCTGCAGTCTGGGGCCGAGCGACCGCTACGGTCGCAGGTTCGAATCCTGCCTCGGGCATGGATGTGTGTGATGTCCTTAGGTTAGTTAGGTTTAATTAGTTCTAAGTTCTTGGTGACTGATGACCTCAGATGTTAAGTCGCATAGTGCTCAGAGCCATTTGAACCATTTGATACCCCAGGCCGCTACCCATGGTTGCAGGGCCGTATGATGGGCGGCAATCAGGCTGATGTCCTACCATTGTCTAGGGTGTCTCCAGAAACATCTTAGACCTGGAATTTCATTGACTGAAGTAGAATTTTCTTCAATGATATGAGCCCTGATCATCTGCGAAGATGATGTTGACTGCCGGGCGTTGTGTCAATAGTGTACGACGCCACACAAATACCCGCCATTTGAGTCACAGGTGATAGAGTTATGTATCCAACCGCACCTCTTACCATTCTGCCAAGTATTGGGATATTGTTGCGAATGCAGTCTGACAACGTTATTTCTCCTCAGAGTTCCACGCACGGATACGGCCATCGTGATGCTGTACACACAGCTGGAACTCGTCTGGATGGGCATGGTGCCACTATGTGGCCAGTGTTGTCTTTGGGACAACCACTGTCGGCACACTTCTCACTGCGCCGTGTCAAGCAACAAGAGCTGTTGCAGTACTGACACTCCGTGGAGCTTCAGAAGCCGCCCCAAGGTCCACGAGAACTATTATTTTACAGCTAATAGGCCCATTTTCTGACTCAAGGTAGGCTACATCGTTGTACTTCTCTACACTGCCGACGGAATAATTAATTGTTCTCCAGAGCGCTAGACGGGTGTGACCATTAAGGCCCTGCGTAACATTGAGCACGGCCGCCCAGAACTCATATTGGAATGAGAGTCGTGCGATCCCAACCAGTGCGAGTAACAGTGTCATAGGAGGATAAACAATAGTCGCAAGAGTTCATGGTCTCGCCGCAATCTAATTCCGGCACGTGCCTTCTTACACGGAACACATACGAGGGCGTGCTTAAAAGTAATGCCTCCGAATTCTTTAATGTGAAAAATTTTAAAACTATCTAAATAAAACCAACATTAATAACATTCAATGTCCTTATTCATCATACCTACATATTTATTTCTTAACGTGATCACGTGTTTGACGAACACATTTCTTGCAACAAGAGACCAGTTTTTTGAAGCCGTCACTGTAAAATGTTCGAATGTGTTGACGGAGCCACAACGTCACCTCTACCTGCATCGCATCATCACTATCAAACTGAAATCCTCGAAGATGTTCTTTAAGTTCTGAAAACAGATGAAAATCGGTTTGTGCCAAGTCCGGACCGTATGGAGGAGGATCGATAACAATAAACCCAAGGCACGGGTTGTTGCATATTTCGTACCGCTCGTGTGTAGTCTGGCATTATCATTCTGAAGGGCAGGGTGCCCCATGTGTGGACCAGCTCTTCGAATTCGAAACTCTACAACAGCACACAGCGGCTCACTCACTGACACAGTTGCGTTAAACACCGCCATGTTACACGCTACAGTTCGAAGGCCTCTAGCAGCGGGTGACTGCAAATATGAAGACATAAAGAATAAAGACGAGAATCTTAAGAACGTTAGTTCTATTTAAAAAGTTTTAACAGTTTTCACAGAAAAAATTTGGAGGCGTTACTCTTCAGCATGGCTTAGTGCATTTCGCAAAGAAACAACATTTATATACAATCTCTCAATGAGCAAACCTCTGTGTAATCTTATACACACAGTGTAGATTGCGTTACTCCAACCTACAGTGCACTGTGGAGTGGAACACTACACGCCAATTTGACGTTTGTTGCATGCCGCCTTCATAGTGTTCCATTTTTAATTGCCGACGTTGAAGTTTGATCAATGCTCAGTTATTCGACTAGACCAAATTGTCTAATATCAAGGAATATCTGTAGGAAGCGACTTAAGAAGAACATCCAACTACACCAAGTTGAGTGATAAGCGTATAATAGACTTGACAGAAGAATTCCAAGGAACTGAAATTCCCAAGCTGAGGAGGTCGCATACATCTGCACTCTATCGCGATCAAATTTTGAGTTCATACTATTTCGATCGAGTTTTGTATGATGATCATCAGCCTTTGCTCATACTATGAAGTAGTGACAAAAGTACGCTCATGTTTATAAAAAAAAGATCACCTTGAACGACTAGAGATATGATTTTCATATTCACAGGAAATGTACATTAGTATGTTCTACAGATCTGTGGTGGTTGGCATAGGATCACAGCTCTGCACTCGTCTGGGATGTTGTGCAGGTCACACTGGTCACAGTGCCCTGGACACGCATCACTGTGATTTGTGTTTGTACCCAGTGGCACCCCACCCCATAAGGCCTTGAGGTGGCACTGTCTGATTTGGCCAATGCAGTCACTAAGATGCTGCTCCCCCTGTCAGCGGCGAACGAAAATGTGAAAATTATTTTCAAACAAACTGAACCTGGATTCGTCCGAAAACACTGTCTGATGCCTTTCCTGTCCCCTGCAATGTCGTCTAAAATGTTTCTGCACATTCGTCAAAAGTAGGTGGACAAGTGGAACAATCTCACGTAACCCATGCCGTAATAAACGGCAATAGACTTTCAGGCCTGATAGTGCACGATGTGGTATGCTGTTTCACTGTTGCGAAAGAGCCGAGGAGAACGCAGATCTGCCCCGCGATGCTATTCGGATGAGGTGTCGATCTTCTCAGGGGCTGGTGTGGGTGGTGCGACCCGATCTATCTCGTCGTGTTCTGCGGCCTTCCGTGAATCATTCTGCACACACCCGTTGCCCTGCCGAAACACTTCGTCGCATACACATTTCCCGGATGGATGAAGCACATTCTCTCATGCCAATAATGCGCCCTCTTTGAGACTTACTGATTTGACAGTACGATTTTCGAATACGTCTGCGAGGCATCCTGCACGTCTGCTCAACTCACAATGCTCCATTACTTTTCCGGTTTATAGCGATAACGAGAGCCGTAGGCACATTTTAGCGGTAGGTGGTGTTGCGCCGCGATATCGATGTTGACCTTTAACCCAGGGCCGATATGATTCAAACGCTAATAATTTGTGCAGAAAATATTGATGTACATGTCCTGTTAATATGAACGTTCTATCTCTAGTCGTTCTAGATGTCCTATTTTATCTTAACATCAGTGTAATAGACAAGGTTAAACAAGAGCTTAGCGTTTCGTCACGAACCTGTTTCACTGAAATGCTGAAAAAACTCGTGTTGTGGAAACTACAAGTAAGGCACTCTACATTATCCCGAGCCTTGGTCTAAGAAAAGAATCCACCTTCCAATACCACTGAAGAAGCGTGATAACTCCTCCTTCATCTCACTGATTAATCATGACAGTGAATTTAGTGACTTTTTAACTTCTTCAGAGGGGTACCGATAATGTTTCTTCCCGTTAATCTTCCTCGACTACAATAGAAAGTTTGAAGACGTTTCTGATACGCTATGTACCTCTGACACACATCGTGAAGTGGCTTGTGAAGTACAACTGTTGTTGTAAATCTGTCTTTGTAAATGTATTTATACTGATGATTTATTAAGGTATGTAACTAATAAAAAAAACTCGACAGTATGAAAGTTGTGTATATCAATACGTACAGTGAAGCAAAACATCCCGAAGAGGTAGTTTCATTCCAATATCAGTTGTAACCATCATGACATTTTTTAGATTTCATTAGAAAATAGTGTAGTCGATGATATACTTTGTAGCATACCTCGCAAACATACGTGTAACCCATATCAACGAGGAACGTTTATGTGTAATTAAAAGAAATTTACCTTCTTCGATAGTCTACCCAGAAACAAATCAGACATGTTGGCATATTGATGTTTTGTGTAACATAGTCTGGTCAAGTTAGTAGCCCAGTTTCTGCAGTGACAGTAGTCGAAACTAAGGTATATTCTAGTAACTCGACAATTTTCTGCTTTGTCTCTTGTAAAAAAGATACATGATATAAAAAATTTTAAAAGATACACTAACCTGTCCTGGTACTACTCGAATCAAATTCTCAACCAGGCGTATGAAATACCACAGAAACACGACACAGTTTCCTGAAAAAGTGAAAGAAATATTGCGGTAAGATTCCTTACAAATATATTTCACGGTGACCCGAGTGTGCTTCAGGAGTTTGCTGTGGCGCGGACGTGAAGCGCAAAGTTGCCAAAAAAAATCTCCATTTCGCTTAGGCAGCGCCTTAGAAATGCGACTGTGAGTTGAAAACGTCGTCGGCAGGCGCGGTACAGGCAGCTACTGCCGGTAGCGGCGCTACTCGAACAAGTGGCCAACTGGACGGGCAGCCAGCTTTCAATCCGCAACCTTGCAGCCTCTCGAGGAGACCAGCGCATTTCCATTTCTCCCGTAAGCTGCTCTTACGGTTCTCAGGTCTGGCCTTCCACTTCACATGGAATAACTCCTATTATTCGTTTGCGGTTCCCGCTTAACAGGTTTCTCCATGCGTGCAGGACAAAAGCTTGTCTATTTCGCTTAACTTCACCTCCAACGAAAATGCATATTTTATAGAGTCAAGATCCTTAATCAGTTTTATACGCAGGTCGGAGGAAATGCCAAATTCTACCACTGATATCAAATGGAATTCCCTGTACCTGTTGTGCGTGGCAGAAAGTGCAGCTGTCTCCATGGCCAACTGATTAGTTCATCTTGCCACGAAAACAATAAGTCATCTGACCTTTTACGCGAAGTCAGCACGTCATTCGAATGCAGGATGGGCAATAGGCAATACGTGTGATACCAATGCATTCGATAGGATCGAGAATATGGGCGACCAATGTATTGGACACTTTCTCTTTCAGGTCAGGCAGCACCGTGACAAGGGTGCACAGTGACCAGCACGGTTCGAAGAGAAACCGTTGCCGCCAGAGTCAAATGCCTTAGTCAACAACTTATTGACGACAGGATTCGCCATCGACTACTATGGACTGTACAGAGAGAAATGATCCACAGTACAGCAAATCACGCACCACTTCAAGGTCTGAGAATAACATCTGGTGAGCATTGCAGCACGAAGAATCACCTTTCAAAAATTGACTGCGGAAGCCACTGAGCCATACAAGTACTTATGCTCTTCTGCTTTCAGCCTGCGACTACTTACAAACTACATGAGTACATACATCCTCCTGTAAGCCGCGATCCAGAGAGCGAGACAATGTGCTCGCTCCCACAACCGGTACGGACAAATACAGCAGGCCGCTGTTCACAGCTATAGGCCACAGCCGCCTTCCGCCAACACGTAATGTCATGTGGCTTGATACCGTTATTTCCGAAGCGGACTAAGCTGCGCATACATCGACAACATCTCAGTCTAGTATTCATCCCTGCATGCTTGCCAGGCACCCGCCGGCTATCACTGTGATGACAGAATAAACTGCGAACTCTGTTTATGTTTGATGCTTGCCGCTGGCTGGATTTCTCACAGCTTTACGACAGACTTGGGGTTTAAACAAGACCTTTCAGTACTTCAGACTGCTTATCATTTGCGTAACCACAGTCTGACGGAAGTTTTTGTCGTGTACTGAACTCTTAACCTGTACAGCACTGGTAATTAGTGTTTGTGGTCAAATAAAGCGAAAGCAAACACCATTCCAACACAACAGTCTGTCAGTAGGATTCCGTTCATGTATATAATCGAGATGTTCTTGTGTGGATATTTACATAAAACTTATTGGGGAGCTTGAATTGGCCTGCCACCGTCTATCACCGGCAAACGATACAGCGACGAAATGTCAGATAATATGTGCTAGCTTGTCGCCTCTAGTACCTTCAGGAAGTCAATGCCCTAACAAAGCCATCCATAAATGGTATAAGCAATATTCCCAAATTGTGAGGACGACGAGATATTACAAAAACTTTAACTCAGCTATATACCTATGCATTATCTTCGTATTGTTGATGACATCGTGCGGTTGCCTCTACTGCAGATAAACTTCAACAACGAGAGAAGAACATAACACAGCAAGTTTACTCTTAAACGTGAAAAACAGTTATGAGAGAATTGATGCGATGTACTCTGAAGAGACAAAGAAACTGGTACATCTGCCTAATATCGTGTAGGGCCCAGTGGGCACGCAGAAGTCTCGCAACACGACGCGACAAGGACTCGACTAATTTCTGAATAGGTGCCGGAAGGAACTGTTACCATGAATCCTGCGGGGCTGTACATAAATCCGTAAGAGCAAGAGTGGGTGGAAATCTCTTCTGAACAGCACGTTGCAAGGCATCCCAGATATGTTCAATAATGTTCATGTCTGAGGAGTTGGGTGACCAGTGGAAGTGTTTAAACTCGGAAGTCTCCCTGGTGCCACACTGTAGAAATTCTGGATGTGTGGGTTGTCGCATTGTCCTGCTGGAATTCCCCATGTCCGTCGCAATGCACGATGGACATAAATGGATGCATGTGATCAGACAGGATGCTTACTACGTGTCACCTGTCAGAGTCGTATCTAGACGTATCAGGGGTCCCATATCACTCCAACTACACACGCCACACTCCATTACACAGCCTCCACCGGCTTGAGCAGTCTCTTGCTGATATGCAGTGTCCATTGAATCATGAGGTTGTCTCCATACCCGTACACGTTCATTAGCTCGATACAATTTGGAACGAAACTCGTCTGACCAAGCAACAGGTTCCCGTCGTCAACAGTCCATTGTCGGTGTTGACGGACCCAGGCGAGGCGTAAACCTTTGTGTCTTGCAATCGTCAAGGGTAAATGAGTGGGCCTTCGGCTCCGAAAGCCCATATCGATGGTTGAATGGTTCGCCCGCTGACACCTGTTGACGGCCGAGCATTGGAATCTGCAGCAATTTGCGGAAGGGTTACACTTCTGTCACCCTGAACGATTATCTTCAGTCGTCGTTGGTCCCGTTCTTGCAGGATCTTTTTCCGGCCGCAGCGATGTCGGAGATTTGATGTTTTACCGGATTCCTGTTTCTCACGGTATACTCGTGAAATGGTCGTACGGGAAAATCCCCACTTCGTCGCTACCTCGGAGATGGTGTGTCAAATCGCTAGTGCGCCGAGTCTAACACCACTTTCAGACTCACTTAAATCTGGATAACCTTCCATTGTAACTGAAGTAACCGATCTGACAACTGGGCTAGACACACGATATGTTATATAGGCGTTGCCGACCACAGCACCGTGTTATGCCTGTTTACATACCTCTGTATTTGAATACGTATGCCTATAGAAGTTTCTTTGGGGTGTCAGCGTATAATCACCAAACTGAAAAGAAAATTATATGCCTAAAATATCGAGTCATATGGGCATTAGATGAGTTTTATAGGGCAGTATAAGGCAATGACAAGGGCGGCAAAAAAATAAATTAAACGTAAAATTGGCTTCGAGTGGTTTCGATAACCGAAACACTCTCCCTAACTTAGCTTATGATGTTTGTGAAAAGAAAAATTCACAATCAGTGTAAATTACTAGATATGACTAATGGTAATAATGCATTAACCGTTCATAACATTTCAAAAACCGATTGTTACTCAGCAAATAGTGTTGAAGCATATGTTGCGATTTAGTGAAAGCGTCAGGAAACCAACGAATGGATCAGGGAATAAACTACGGAGGAATACGTGAATAAGCACAATGATTACAAATTAACAGCCCCAGGAAACAACACGCTGATACAGACTAAGACCGAATTTTATCTAGATATTGGCCTTAATTCGTCGAGGAAGAGAGTCTACAAGTTTTCCCATGTACTCTATACCCACCTTAAGCCATTCATTGATGCTTAGACCAGTAAATTGTCATAATCCATAGCTGTTGTTTGTTGCGTTCCAGTTGATATTTCAAATAGTCTTAGATTCTAAACTGAATTAATACCGGCTGATTTAGCGGGATAGTTGAGACGCGATATGGTGTCTGAGTATTCGGTAAACCAGGAATGTACGCGTGCATGTCTGTGTAGATGACTGTTTTCATCTTGGTAGACCGGAGGGTCAGTTGCACACCTATCATAAAGATGTCAATGAATATTCCATGCTTGGTCGCCGAGAATGTTGAAATAAGTCATCTGACCTTTTACGCGAAGTCAGCACGTCATTCGAATGCAGGATGGGCAATAGGCAATACGTGTGATACCAATGCATTCGATAGGATCGAGAATATGGGTGACCAATGTATTGGACACTTTCTCTTTCAGGTCAGGCAGCACCGTGACAAGGGTGCACAGTGACCAGCACGGTTCGAAGAGAAACCGTTGCCGCCAGAGTCAAATGCCTTAGTCAACAACTTATTGACGACAGGATTCGCCATCGACTACTATGGACTGTACAGAGAGAAATGATCCACAGTACAGCAAATCACGCACCACTTCAAGGTCTGAGAATAACATCTGGTGAGCATTGCAGCACGAAGAATCACCTTTCAAAAATTGACTGCGGAAGCCACTGAGCCATACAAGTACTTATGCTCTTCTGCTTTCAGCCTGCGACTACTTACAAACTACATGAGTACATACATCCTCCTGTAAGCCGCGATCCAGAGAGCGAGACAATGTGCTCGCTCCCACAACCGGTACGGACAAATACAGCAGGCCGCTGTTCACAGCTATAGGCCACAGCCGCCTTCCGCCAACACGTAATGTCATGTGGCTTGATACCGTTATTTCCGAAGCGGACTAAGCTGCGCATACATCGACAACATCTCAGTCTAGTATTCATCCCTGCATGCTTGCCAGGCACCCGCCGGCTATCACTGTGATGACAGAATAAACTGCGAACTCTGTTTATGTTTGATGCTTGCCGCTGGCTGGATTTCTCACAGCTTTACGACAGACTTGGGGTTTAAACAAGACCTTTCAGTACTTCAGACTGCTTATCATTTGCGTAACCACAGTCTGACGGAAGTTTTTGTCGTGTACTGAACTCTTAACCTGTACAGCACTGGTAATTAGTGTTTGTGGTCAAATAAAGCGAAAGCAAACACCATTCCAACACAACAGTCTGTCAGTAGGATTCCGTTCATGTATATAATCGAGATGTTCTTGTGTGGATATTTACATAAAACTTATTGGGGAGCTTGAATTGGCCTGCCACCGTCTATCACCGGCAAACGATACAGCGACGAAATGTCAGATAATATGTGCTAGCTTGTCGCCTCTAGTACCTTCAGGAAGTCAATGCCCTAACAAAGCCATCCATAAATGGTATAAGCAATATTCCCAAATTGTGAGGACGACGAGATATTACAAAAACTTTAACTCAGCTATATACCTATGCATTATCTTCGTATTGTTGATGACATCGTGCGGTTGCCTCTACTGCAGATAAACTTCAACAACGAGAGAAGAACATAACACAGCAAGTTTACTCTTAAACGTGAAAAACAGTTATGAGAGAATTGATGCGATGTACTCTGAAGAGACAAAGAAACTGGTACATCTGCCTAATATCGTGTAGGGCCCAGTGGGCACGCAGAAGTCCCGCAACACGACGCGACAAGGACTCGACTAATTTCTGAATAGGTGCCGGAAGGAACTGTTACCATGAATCCTGCGGGGCTGTACATAAATCCGTAAGAGCAAGAGTGGGTGGAAATCTCTTCTGAACAGCACGTTGCAAGGCATCCCAGATATGTTCAATAATGTTCATGTCTGAGGAGTTGGGTGACCAGTGGAAGTGTTTAAACTCGGAAGTCTCCCTGGTGCCACACTGTAGAAATTCTGGATGTGTGGGTTGTCGCATTGTCCTGCTGGAATTCCCCATGTCCGTCGCAATGCACGATGGACATAAATGGATGCATGTGATCAGACAGGATGCTTACTACGTGTCACCTGTCAGAGTCGTATCTAGACGTATCAGGGGTCCCATATCACTCCAACTACACACGCCACACTCCATTACACAGCCTCCACCAGCTTGAGCAGTCTCTTGCTGATATGCAGTGTCCATTGAATCATGAGGTTGTCTCCATACCCGTACACGTTCATTAGCTCGATACAATTTGGAACGAAACTCGTCTGACCAAGCAACAGGTTCCCGTCGTCAACAGTCCATTGTCGGTGTTGACGGACCCAGGCGAGGCGTAAACCTTTGTGTCTTGCAATCGTCAAGGGTAAATGAGTGGGCCTTCGGCTCCGAAAGCCCATATCGATGGTTGAATGGTTCGCCCGCTGACACCTGTTGACGGCCGAGCATTGGAATCTGCAGCAATTTGCGGAAGGGTTACACTTCTGTCACCCTGAACGATTATCTTCAGTCGTCGTTGGTCCCGTTCTTGCAGGATCTTTTTCCGGCCGCAGCGATGTCGGAGATTTGATGTTTTACCGGATTCCTGTTTCTCACGGTATACTCGTGAAATGGTCGTACGGGAAAATCCCCACTTCGTCGCTACCTCGGAGATGGTGTGTCAAATCGCTAGTGCGCCGAGTCTAACACCACTTTCAGACTCACTTAAATCTGGATAACCTTCCATTGTAACTGAAGTAACCGATCTGACAACTGGGCTAGACACACGATATGTTATATAGGCGTTGCCGACCACAGCACCGTGTTATGCCTGTTGACATACCTCTGTATTTGAATACGTATGCCTATAGAAGTTTCTTTGGGGTGTCAGCGTATAATCAACAAACTGAAAAGAAAATTATATGCCTAAAATATCGAGTCATATGGGCATTAGATGAGTTTTATAGGGCAGTATAAGGCAATGACTAGGGCGGCAAAAAAATAAATTAAACGTAAAATTGGCTTCGAGTGGTTTCGATAACCGAAACACTCTCCCAAACGTAGCTTATGATGTTTGTGAAAAGAAAAATTCACAATCAGTGTAAATTACTAGATATGACTAATGGTAATAATGCATTAACCGTTCATAACATTTCAAAAATCGATTGTTACTCAGCAAATAGTGTTGAAGCATATGTTGCGATTTAGTGAAAGCGTCAGGAAACCAACGAATGGATCAGGGAATAAACTACGGAGGAATACGTGAATAAGCACAATGATTACAAATTAACAGCCCCAGGAAACAACACGCTGATACAGACTAAGACCGAATTTTATCTAGATATTGGCCTTAATTCGTCGAGGAAGAGAGTCTACAAGTTTTCCCATGTACTCTATACCCACCTTAAGCCATTCATTGATGCTTAGACCAGTAAATTGTCATAATCCATAGCTGTTGTTTGTTGCGTTCCAGTTGATATTTCAAATAGTCTTAGATTCTAAACTGAATTAATACCGGCTGATTTAGCGGGATAGTTGAGACGCGATATGGTGTCTGAGTATTCGGTAAACCAGGAATGTACGCGTGCATGTCTGTGTAGATGACTGTTTTCATCTTGGTAGACCGGAGGGTCAGTTGCACACCTATCATAAAGATGTCAATGAATATTCCATGCTTGGTCGCCGAGAATGTTGAAATAAACAACCTGTTTCGTGTTCACGGTAAAATGAATGAGTGAGCCACATTGGTACGAAGAACACCCTCTAGATGTCTAAGTGGTACCGCTGTCTTCAACTACGCACTCCTCACTCTGTTACTTAAGCTATTTGGTCTTCGGTGCGCTCGACGTCTTGAATCATTTGAATACAGGCAAAATAGCGATTCGTCGGACCACACTACACGCCTACAATTAACTACTATTCAGTCGTTTGGTCCAATGAAGACGTGTAGCTTAACGTGTTACTGTGACCTTTAAAGAGATATCTGACTCCTAGGATCCACTTTATGCAAGTGCGTTCGCAGTGTTCAGATTGATTGAGAGGATCCTGCATTCACTTACAGGAGATGTTCACATGCTATTTGAAACCGATGTTATTCATATGGTCTGACAATCATCTCTGGTTATGTTGGTTAGGATATTTTTACTACCACTGGTCTTACCCCGTGTTACCTGGCTGCGAGTGGTACACCATTCCTTGTAGACACGTAGGACAGTCCTCGTTAATATACTAAAAATCGCGCTACATCATTATCGGTTTCGTCATGGGCACGTCCAATCACAATAGGTCCCGTCTGTCAAACCGCCACGTTTCCATGTCGACACTGCTCTGAATCCGTATAACTAATTGGTACGTACACAAGACACAAGTGCCAAGACGCTCGTTGCATGATCACTTTAAATCAGTTCTACTGTATCTACAGCGGTCTAGAATGACCATTTTGATCTTTTCAGGGGAAAGTAATACTTTTCTCGCCAAGTGTACTTGTTAAGATGGGATAGAGATGGATGTGACGCTGTACTAGGCGAATGCAAGAGACATGGATCGGCGAGATTTTTGACAGGATTCTAAGAGGTAAGTAAAGACTGAGAAGACGACTTAATGGGAGATGGATAGACGATTTGAACATCTATGGTCATCAGTCCCCTAGAACTTAGAACTACTTAAACCTAACTAACCTAAGGACATCACACAACACCCAGTCATCTCGAGGCAGAGAATCTCGTCTCTCTCTCTGTCAATCTCTCTCTCCAACCTTGTGCCTTCTTGCCTTTTTTATTTATTTAATTATGTTTTAATAATCACAAATGAATGTTTCAGAACGGCCAACAAAACGTGAAATAATGAAGCCTTTAAGTATCACAAAAAGAAAATGAAATGATCGTATGGCATTGTTGGCCGGGAGGCCACTTTCGGGGGAGTTCGGCCGCCATATTGCAAGTCCTTTTTAGGTGACGCCACGAAGGCGACTTGCGAGTCAATGATGATGAAGGACATACAACACCCAGTCCCCTGCCGGGAATCGAACCTGGGCCCCCTGCGTGTTAGGCGATAACGTTACCGCGGCGTTAAGGAGGCGTAATAAGTATCCCATAAAATTCATCACATGGTCAGGTACTGCAACGAACGGCTCAATCATGTTTTTTAAGGGAAATGCATATTTTACCACGCGGTTTCATTACCGGGGATGTTCATTTGGAGAACGTATGGCTTAAACTGTTATATTAAATCAATTATTTATGCAAGCGCTAAATG
This sequence comes from Schistocerca piceifrons, assembly GCF_021461385.2. NCBI lineage: Eukaryota > Metazoa > Arthropoda > Insecta > Orthoptera > Acrididae > Schistocerca > Schistocerca piceifrons. The sequence goes on from NC_060149.1 coordinate 565,074,127, forward strand.
TAATCTGTATGCCTATAAATTCTGTAAGTACGATAAGTAATTGCTGTTGACACGTGAAGTAATGACTCTGTGACGTACATCCGCAGATCTAAATGAATAATGTGGCCATCTGTTTACTCACGTAGAAACAACATTTCGTGCTAATATTATAGGGTATCTAAGGGAATATTTCTATGCAGTATTCACGCATGCACCGAAATATTTAGGATCCGTATGAAATAACAGATTTACACACAACACAAAGCCTAGCGTAAACCGCTCAATTTCGTGAACCTAGTACATTCTCTTTCGTAGATTCGCACCATGACAGCCGTTTAGCCTAGAACAAAATATATATTAACTGTGGGGCATATAGTTCTTGCTGTCTGTCGTAAGTCACAACGTAAAAAATATATATTAAGGGGACGATGAAATATATCAAACCCCGTAAAAATAATAGTTTACGTGAGTTGTATTCATGCGATGAAAATGCGAAAGATATACAACAAGAATACAGTAACTAAAGGAGGCCTGATCAGCAAAAACAATAAGGTTACATATTGTGATGAGATTCTATTTCTGTATTATAATAAAGTTCCTTAACGTGTGAGCAACATATCGAAAAGAAAATAATACAAACACTGAAATCACAGAACCAATTGTGCACCTCTTGAATAAAGCGCTGTTACGGTATCATGCACATACACACACACACACACACACACACACACACACACACACACACACGTTCCACTTAAGTAGGTCTCGATGGTGAAAGATATTGAACGCATGATTTGAGTTGTACTTTCGTTTTTACCATGTAGGAATTTCTACAGTCGCTGTAGACTGCTGACGGGGAAAGAACCGTGAAAGGCGTCGATACACACAGCACAAGATGTTAACTTAAGTATCTCGGTCTGATGATGGCTCTTGACCCTTCCATCCATCACAGACCCATTTTCTATGTTACAGAGATCAGTATGGCCTGTTTGCACCAATAGCTCATAACTAAGATAGAAACACACCCCGTTCACACTTACGTGATTGTTTCGCATTTCACCCTCTGTCCACACATAAAGTGTTCGTTCTCAGCCTTGGTACTAAATCACAAATCTCCGTGGAATAAAAGCTTATTTTGTTGTGTCACCATCCACGATGTTCTTTCGTCCAGTGTCTCCACGAACAGTCATTTAGTAATACTAATGTTACACGCAATCTGAGTTTCATTCTACAATCTGATGCTGTTTGTCAGGCTCACGCTGATACGTGACATTCTGCTGCCTCATCCATCGGGATGGGAGAAATAGATGACGATGACTTCCAATGTCTGAATTAGACTCCTGAAACGCCACTTTAGGATATGGCAACGGTGTTAGATGCCTCACGCTTTCATTGGCCAGTGTTTCATCACACATAGAATGTTAATATTACCGTCCAGCAACAGTAACTTCAGTATATTCATTTCTTTAGAAGTGTGTCACTTATCAATAATGTGTCTATGTGACATACCTTTTCCCTCATCCTATAGTAATGCCGAATAGTTGTACTGGAACCCTTAATATTGTACCCAAGATATAACAGGTTACATTGATACAACCTGATATTTTTCACCTATGTGTAACATTTATCAGCTGGAGCTATTGTTAGAGGACTCTATTACTCAGTTCACCAGAATGTAATAGCCCTAACTACAACACGCTTCACAGAGAACGCATATGTTGTAGAAATCGAAAAAAAGAATCCATGTTAAAAGTCTAGTAAAAAAGTAGATAAAAGTCCACTCTCTTAAGACATTAGCTCGAATGGAACCCTTGAACAGTAGGGGCTTTTTCCCTATTAGCACCAAATGATCCAATTAGGTGAACTAAACATATCTTTTAAGTAGAAGTTGCAACAAAAATGTCGCATAGTTTATTGACTATCCTGTCGGAAAAGTGGCCTTGCTAACAAGTCGTGATGCGAAATGATGCGCTGTACACAGATGCAGTGACATGTAGCCCGATGAAGCCAGTATTTCAGTTGTTGGAGGAGATGTTGATGGAATGGCTTTATCCCTATTGAAGGAATAGTGACACAGTTCGCCAAGCGTAATTGAGCGAGACACTGTTGAAATTAATTTAGGATGGCATAATCGGCTTATTAAACTGAGTTCTCTGGAATATAAGTTCTTGTCATTAACATTGCGCTACCTCATTCGTTTTTGTTGAGCTAGCGCTGACCACTCAGCGATCTGTCTAGAGGAGAAACTTTCTCGACGTTTCAGTAGGAGTCTCAGTGTCCCGACCGTGGGCTTGGCGACCCGTGACGTCATTGTGATGTTTCCGACCATAAAAATTTTAGGCGTGTGTTTTCCGACTATTACAAGAAGCCGCAACAATGAGAGAGACACTGCCGACCGTTTTCTAATACGAACATGCCTGCACATGTTATCCTGGCTTATGACCTGTTGCGCACGTAGTACACAGGCAAGTTTGAATGAATTTTTTTTATTTTTCCATTTATTTTTACCATATTTCCTTCCTAAAATATTACTGTAGAAAATAATCAAACTTCTAATTTCTCACTCAAGTTTTTTGTAAGAAAGTCAGAGACTTCAAACATATTCTTAAATCCCTCCAATCGTTATGATTCTTATTCTGCCTTTCAACCTTTTGTCAAGGTCTATGTCTTTTTCTAATTTTTTAATTTAGAACAAAGAATTTTCTGCTTTCTCCTCCAGATTATTTAACGTGGAGTATACGTTAGGATGTTTTAGATTTATTGAGGATTTTAGTTTCCTATGACAAACTTCGACAGCATTCATGGTTCTGTGCTGCTGGTTAAGAACATTTCACCTTTTAGCTGGTATAATAGTAGTTCCCATCCACTGATTGATCATATAGTATGATAATTTCATAAACTTTTCTCCATTTCGTATTTCCTCCATTATTACCATCCATGCTTCATCAACACTGTTTCGTGGAAGATGTGCCACTGCAGCAGACATGCGGTAAAAGAACTGGACCTCTTCTCCGTCCCTGAATTTCTCCGTTACTCACAGTTCTGCCACAGATATTGATTAAAGTGAAAACTGCAACCGGAAATGGATGCTACGGGGAACACTGTTTCCATAGTTATAACTGTAGCCATTTCAGTATCTAGAAATGGAATTTTCGATTATCAACCAGGCATCTTGATTTTTCAATCCAGAAAAATTTCTGCCATATTTATTTCGACTGTTGTCTGGGGCAGAGCAAATAGGATAGGAGATACATTTGTACTATTTCTTTGCTTCCGACGCCAACTTTTTTCGTGTCCAACTATTTGAACTGTTTCCAGCAACTATCAAAGGCCCCTCCATAACAATAGTTCCAATTTCATATAAGATACTTTCTGCTTCTTTAAACCGAACACCAGGTTTCTTTTTTCACGAATAGACTCATCGTCAGTATTCCAAAAACTGTTACTTTCAATTAATTTCTAAATATTTTTGTTCAGTTGAATCTCCTAACGAGCGCCAGTGTTCTGGGTCGTCCCAAGAGGTTGCCTTATTGCTTTACACATTACTGTCTTGGAGTTCTCGTAATTTCACATATCTGCGACGAAATCTAAAGCTTTATCGTACATATCTTGAAACTCGCCGCTAATATTTTGGAAAACAGGCACTGTCTTTTCTTTTTTGACTCTTTTCTACTGCAGTTACACATAGTTTTCTAATTTGCACAACTGATTCTTCAGATGTGGAAGAATGTTGCAGTTCAGTCATAATTCTGAGCCGGCCGCGGTGGTCTAGCGGTTCTAGGCGCGCAGTCCGGATCCGCGCGACTGCTACGGTCGCAGGTTCGAATCCTGCCTCGGGCATGCATGTGTGTGATGTCCTTAGGTTAGTTAGGTTTAAGTAGTTCTAAGTTCTAGGGGACTGATGACCATAGATGTTAAGTCCCATAGTGCTCAGAGCCATTTGAACTATTTGAACCATAATTCTGAGAATTGAAATTTATAAATGCCTCGACACAAGCTCGGTTCAGAATTCACGCACAACTAGTTCGCGTACTTACCACATTTTCTATGCACCCTGTAGCGCTGAGCATGTGAAGACAAGGCTTCCCTACCATAGATGTAATTATTTCCATTACGCTCAGCATGTAGATCATAAGAAGCGTTCGACCTACGAAACTACAAGGCTGTCAGAGGGAGCATTGCCTGACTGACGGTGACAATCCATCCGCTGCCGCTGGACGACTGGCGTAAATCAGCAGTGGGAGAGGTTCTGGTCGAAAATCCCACGATGCAAAAGTTCTTGATCGGAAGTCCCACGGTACATGTGGCACCTACAATTGGATCAGACACATCACGGTTGGAATGCCTATCTAGCCGGAGCCTACAGGCTGCCGCAGCTGAACGGTGAGCTAGGGAATTCTCAACAGCAGGCCTCTGCGTCCTGTGGTAACGACGTTCCCTCCAATACCCCACTTAGGGTGAGGGAATTTCCAGCAGCGGGCCTCCGGGGTTGGGATAACGACACTTCCTCGAATCCCACACATGGAGTGCGGCGTCACTTTCACTGTAGCTACTTGGATATCAGTAATCTCTGTTACTTTGACAGATAGACACGATGACACCATAAACTACCGAACGGCGTGTTATCTTAATCTTATTGGACTATGAGATGCAGGATGAAATTATTTCTTTCAAATGAAACTATGTGGTTTGTCAGTTCCAGAACAGCAATTGTAGATAAATCCGCAACTCGTTGTGCATTCTCTGTGAGTTAGTACGTTGTCACCTATTTCTTCATTAATGAAAATCATTCTAGACCGGAAAAATATTTACAAATTAATAACGCTGCAACACTAAAGATTTTTGCGAGCAGTAGAAGTTACATACTCTTCGTTTGACCCAATGTACCTGATCTACGTAGGTCTTTATTCCGCAATATTTCTTTCATGTCTTCAGATGGGCAATATGCAATTAATATAGTACCTCCTATTAGAGCAAAGCAATTTATGGTGGGGAGAAGCTCAAATTTCGGAGCGGAATTCAACTCACCAAGTGAACATTTGAATTTTAAATACATTTTTCTGTATAATTTCTTTCCAGACCTACGAAACACACACACACACACACACACACACACACACACACACACACACTAATATATATGCCCTCTGTTGCCATATGAGAGTATCAATGCAACGTCATATAATTAAAATCTAAAGTTTTCATGTTTCATGTATATGCTTTCCATTTCATATTTCAAGCGCCACTTATTGCTTGGCCGCTCATCCTTATAACAATTTTTTGTGACATCTTCTTAAATTATTGTGGAGTTTAGACTTTCCTCCACTTGTGTCAAGTGACAGACGAAAAATAACTTGATTTCTTCCTCCATTCTTTCACAAAACAGCCATAAATCCCATCAGATTACAATTTTTAATATTATAAGATAAATTACTTTTTCAAGAAGACACAGTGAATGTATATAAACTTATACGTGGCTGCTTCTATGTATGCGTCATGTAAATCGTCTTCGCCTCCTGTGATAGGTCAGTAGTTAACTGACCACAGCTGCGATTTACATATTAACCGGATCCGCTACATAGACATACTCCGGTCATATGACTACCACCTCTGTCAGCTCCAACTGCTCGTAGCGCCTATTTTAATAGTTTAGATAAGCGAAGGCAGCACACTACTAAAAAGTCTGAGTAATTCGCTGTCCATCCAGAGCAACTGTCTTTAACGCAAGGTGTTACCATAGTCTTCCAAATTATGGTGTAAGTCACTTAGTCATCTGGCAACAAAAGTGAATACGACTTGCAGAAATTAACAGCAACGAAAGGCAATCTGGTACCAAAAGAAATTGCCTGGTGTAAGGAAATTCTCATTGGAACTGATTATAATGCAAAACAAAAAAGAAAAAAGAAACATGTATTTAGGGAAGTAGTCAAGTTGTAAAACATGAATCTTAAAACGTTTATTTACATCACAACTGGTAATGATTGTAATAAATTTTCTGCTTCCCATCTATTACTAGAGCGTATCGTAGTTTCGTTTCTACAGCAGTACTTTCATTTAATAAGGTCATTGCGTGTACCGATTTCTGTGAGTTACTTGTATTGACATGGTAAAATTCATAAATTTTTGAGCTATAAGACTTTTGCGAAGCGTGAATCATAGTTCCATCAAAGGAAGCGTCACTTCTTTCCACACTTCGATTTACCAGAACTGTGATAACGTTCCATTTGTAGGACGTGACTGTCGAAGAGATGTTAAATACACCACACGAAAGAACATTTATCGAACAACAAAAGCAGAATGTCAGTGTGTAGCACAAATGTTAACAAAGCGATAATACCGTTAGCACACGAGCAAGGTGGTTCAAAACCAGGAAACAGCCAATATAGATTCCGAATATTAGATTTATTTGCATTCTGAACTTACAGTCCGTTTAATTTAACGATATAACTTCACATCCGAGGCGCTTAATGTTTCTGAAAAAACAGTAAATTTAGCAGGTTATCAGTCACAGTAACCAGAACTGTGGGTATTTAAAAATAGGCAGTTTAACATTCCACAGAATTCTGAGGAATAAAAAATACAAATGGAGGTGTAGACTGCATAAAACAATTTTCCCAGTAAACAGCAGCAAAATTTTAATTTTCTTTATATTGTAAATTCTGAAAGAATACGTGCAAAAACATAGCTGCCAATATTTTCATTATTTTATGCATTTCAAATAGATACTTTATAAATTGTATGAGACATCTTTGGATACATAGTTCAGGACGTTGGAATACTTTTGAGCATAGCCCAGATGAGGCAACATTGTAATTGGATCTTTCATGTTAATGGTTATTAAAGTACTGGGCTCTGGTTGGAGGAGAGGAGAGGGAAGGTGGTACACAATACAGTGTGTGTGTGTGTGTGTGTGTGTGTGTGTGTGTGAGCGAGAGGGAGATTTCAATTCCCCGCCAATTCTCGAAAATGCTTAAAAGTATTCCGGACAAGATGAGAAATTCTGTGAATTTCCTGTACTGGCATCATCTAAAAGTCAATGACCTATCTCACGTGACGTCACAAATACAAGAAAATTAAAAATTTTTGACTAGGTGATCCAAAATCGCTGTTACTATACTGCCCCTAGGCTAATGGATTGCGCCTAATCTATCAGAGGAAGAAGCCTTCGTGTCACACATTAACAAAATGGAAATGTCTCACCAACTAACTTAAGACATCTAAATTAAGAGTTCAGTATTCTAAAACTCGAAAAAGAGACACTACAGCACTATTATTTGACCAGAGTCTCTACATGTAGCAGATGCTCTTACGAAGAGCAAGAATGTCCAATGCAGAAATCTGAAGCTTAATAAATAAATATTTTGAGTAAATTCCTGGATCCCATCAAAGAAACTAACGAGTACAGATGGCGTCACAATCACGAACTAGGTAAGAAGGTGGAGAAAATAAGTGACATGAAAAGGAAAAGGATTGCCTTTTGTTGCCACATGACAGGAATGTGCCCAAGAAGGATATCTAAAAGGGTAATAATCTATTTTTAAGATAAGAAAACCAAAGAGGTACAACGTAACTAAAAAAACTAAGGGTATATGTAAATAATTATCAACGTGGGAGTCATGTATAAGATACCTGGACTTTTTCAAATGGTGGGTCCTGATCTGAAACATTTAATGTCCATGTACAACGGAAATTTTTGCACATGTTTATATTTTATCATCTCACAGCATTTTTGTATGAAATCTGACAACTCTTTTGAACTAAATTTATTTGCACACGAAAGCAAAATACCTGATTCCACCATTCTCGTTTTTCGTTAGTCAAAAGTGCACGTGTCCGCACCACTAAAAACACACGCCGTTTCTGTATTACTGTTTTCCTGTACCATCGTTCCTCAACCAATTAACCATCGTTAATCCACCTCAAGCTCTATCCATCTTTATCTGTCGACGTCTGCCTCGGTTCGCCTCCTGCCGCCGACCGTCAGCGTCTTCCCTACTTGGAGTGACATCTCGGTGTGTGTATGTTTTCTGGGACGCTTCTAGTGGAGTCCTGAGGCTACTCACGCCGCTAATGACATATTGTAAATTTTTATCCACTTTATACATCAGTACCATCAATGTTTATTGCTAGTAATCGTCTTTTTGGGTTAGTACATGATTTTATAGCACCTTCTATGTCATGTGGGCTTTGAGTTGGCGTTTGTATTATATCCTGCTTTGCATACACAGAGTTCTATAGTTTTCCCACGAATAAAACATATAACGTAACGAGACATCAGACTCTTGCGAGATACAGTCTCGTTACACGAGCAAGGATAATAGAAGTTGAAAAAAATGTACGAGAACTGGAAACTTCTCCTAAAGATACCCATGAGCGTGATTCGATTAAAGAAAAACTACGAACTTGTAAAGATTTCCAAGGAGAGCTGAAGCCGAGGACACGGAAGACATGTACCCAAGAGAGAAAAGACTAAACCGGAAATGAATGCAGGAGCATTGGTCAGCCGCTAAAAGTTGAACTGACGTGGTCCCCCGTTAGCCTAAACGAGAAAAGAAGAATACAGGAAACTGCTTGATCCACTCCATAATATCATTTATCGAACATGTTTCGATACACAGACCGTTCTGAAGATCTTCTCTGCAATCACGCCGTGAAGACGTAAAGCAATCACAATTCGGTAAATCGTATAGAGGAGAAACGTGACTCCTTTGTTGGAACTATACTCGCGGTTCACAAAAGTTACATGGCTCTTCACACATATATGTGTGAAGAATCTTGACATAGTCAGAAATTTCGTGGTATTAATTTCAGTAAGCCTGGACGACTGAGGATTTGAATTACGTTTAATAAGACATAAACGAGGCAATTTAATTAACTTCTTGGTTGTCCATTCGAGGCAAAAGTGATTTCAACCAAAACTTATTTCCTGACGTTTGAGTTCCCATTCTCAAGTGTCATCGTGTGTTGTCGAATGCTTGCGGAGGTCAGCAGTGCCGCCGGCATCTTCAGCTCTGAGTGTATCCACAGCACACCGGGAAGCGCGCTGTTCCTGCAAGAACCTTCGCTACACTGAACACCACAACAAGAACTGTAAGCAAGATAAACCGACATGGCATTGCGAGTAGCCTGCTTCATCTAGCGACAACCACTACTCTTCATTATCCAACCTCTATGAATTACGTAACCTCTTTTTTTTTTTTTGTTGCTCTGTTTTACCCTTTTCTCTCATATCACGCTCGGTTTGATTTCCGTTTCCATTTGTATCAATTATTTTTCTAACCATAATATAGATTGGAAGGTGTTCTGTCTTCTCTCTTTATTCATACTAATTTGAATTTCATCAGAATTTATTGGTTTTTAGCATGATTTCTACAATCAGATTTCACTTTTTGAACAATTTATTAATAGTTCTTTAAATGACAAAAGGAAAAAGCTTTTATTCTTACTTCAATAAGACTGAGAATAGTTTTAACTGTATCTCTAAATGAACCCTTTAATTACTTTGTACCATTGTCTGTACGTTATGAATGCATCAACGGCCTCTAGGACTGGATTTGCATACCATATTTTCTGGTTGAAGCATGTATGACAACTTCAAAAAAATAGTTCAAATGGCTCTGAGCTCTATGGGACTTAACTTCTAAGGGCATCAGTACCCTAGAACTTAAAACTACTTAAACCTAACTAACCTAAAGACATCACACACATCCATGCCCGAGGCAGGATTCGAACGTGCGATCGTAGTGGTCGCGCGGTTCCAGACTGTAGCGCCTAGAACCGCTCGGCCACCCCGGCCGGCTATGACAACTTCGATTAGTGTTATTTTTCATGTTTATAACTTCTTACATTGTATCAGACTGAGAGATATATTATATTTATTGCTGCCGGTAAAACTTTCGGAGCACAGGGTCATGATCTACGAAACTATTATGTTAGTAACGTTTCGTCCAGAACTGTGCTGGAACTCTTCAAGGGCGTTGCTGCTCCATTGAGTCTTGCCAACTTACGGGTCGCTGCTGCTATTGCATGACAGTGACGTATGGGCCCCTGTCGTTCGATGGAATATAAGCGGGAGAGCTATTCCTCCAAGCTGGCGAGTGTATGGGTGTTAACCTGGCGTCATGATGCTGTCCTTTCAGTCGGTTGGGACGGTGTCGTCCTGGCGTACGGAGTCATTACAGGGGATGGGAGTTGGTGTTACGGGTATGACACAGAAACCAAGCAAGCCTCAAGCCAGTGGAGGACTCCAAACTCTCCCAGACCAAAAAAAAAGCAAGGCAAGTGAGGTCAAATGTGAAGACGAGGATCATGGTCTTTTTTGATGTTCGTGGAATTGTGCATCGGGAATTCGTACCCCCTGGCCAGACTGTTAAATAGCACTTTTACTTGGATATTTTAAGGAGTCTGCGAGAGGATGTGAGGAGTAAACGCCCGGAACTTTGGCGATCAGGTGACTGGTTTCGGCATCATGACAACGCTCCAGCACACACGGCCCTACGAGTGACCCACTATTTGTCATCTCAGAGGCGGTCTGTCGTTCCCAACGATCCGTATTCGCCGGACCTAGCCCCGTGCGACTTTTTCCTATTTCCAAGAATGAAAAAAACGCTAAAAGGGGAGCGTTATGACGATGTGGAGACGGTAAAAACAGCTTCGCAAAGGGCACTGGACAATATCAAACTTGAAGAGTTCCAAACATGCTTCCAACAGTGGGAAAAGAGACTTGACAAGTGCATCGCATGTAATGGATAGTATTTTGAAGGCGACTGAAGTAATTTTGTATAAAGGTTCATCAATAAATTTTTTTAGACAACTATCCGGTTTCTTTTGGGTCCCCTCTCGTACATGTCGTAAATGTTATATTGGAACAACTAGGAGAAACGTGAATACAAAGCTGAAGGAACACAAAAGTCTTTGTCGACTGGGAACAATACACGAATCGGCTGTAACAGAGGATGCTCTTCAGCCAGGAAGTCACGAAGTCATGTTTTCAGAAACAAAAATTTTATTTACGAGGACGAACTATTATCTACGGCTATGTAGAGAATCCACTGAAATATATAAACAATGTGATAATTGGAATAGGAAGGAAGATACCACCAAACTTAGCGAAGTATGGACAGTAGCTCTGCAGAATGGCAAAACAGTTTAATATCTTGACAAGACGATAGTCGATAGCTAAATTTTATCTTTGATAAGAATCATCTATGCTTATCACGTGTACCTCCGACCATGCCCCCTTTTTCCACCGTATATATGTTGCTCTCAGACGTCCAACACGTCAAGTGGCAAGACTCAACGGAGCAGCAACGCCTCTGAAGATGTCTACCGCAGTTCTGGACGAAACGTTAGGAACAGAAGAGTTTCGTGCACCACGACCTTGTACCCCGAAAAGTTTGCCGGCGGCAGTGTCATCCTGTGGTGAAAGCCTTTATTCTAATATCGTGTTTATATTGTAATTTTTGTTGTTTTCTTTTTAGCTTCTCAATCTTTTTGGCAATAATTCTTTTTTCTTTCACTTCCAGCGTAGTTTCGGATAATGGCTGTTGCATAGCCGAAACCGGTAATCTTGTTCAAAAGACGTTTCGATCAAAACAGATAATTAAGAGATTATGTAAATGTAATTTATCATCATCAGGCGCTTTGAAGAAACTTTTTCTTCCTAAATTTTAAATATACTCTTACTATAATTGGTCAAGAACGTTGATCAATTAATCTAGTTATGCCGCTGGTGGTTCTGCTTGAATACCGAAGCTACGCCATTGGTATTCATGCGCTGGGTGCAGTACTGATGCACTGATTACATGTCACCCTTCAGTTGCCTTCGGACAGACGTCCTGCCATCCTAATAGGAATATGGAACCAGGTACGCACAGTAACAGTTGTGATGGTGATATATAAAATTATTTGTTGCTACGTTCTTTTCTATCCTTATCATTATGTAAATAAAAAAATATCATCATTTATCGATATAATGAGGGAGTAACGATGTGGAAAGAGACTGGGCAACTACTTAAGAACAGGTGCCTTCAAATTCTTCTTTGTCTAAGGATTTCATAGATGTTCTAAGTCATTCACGTGAGAGCTAGGATCTTATATTTCAACATCTTTACCGTCATCCTATTTCATCTTTCATTACATGTTTTGGAATGTATCGACAAACACTAACACTAGGGTAATACGAATTCACAGTGGCTTCATTTGTTTAATGCACATAGTGAACGATATACATTGATTTTCTAGTTTTCTGTTCGAAAACGTTGCATGTGTGCTCCTTCGGGTCAGTGGTGGCATAGGCAATTTTTTTATCATTATATTGTAACTCATTCCAGGGTCCTGGTCGGTGTTGATCCAGGGTCGTTATAGTTAGCCGTTCTTCAGCCAAAAGCAATTAATGAAATAGTGACGATAGTGAAATATTAACTAAAAGAAGTATTTACAGGCATTTTTAAATGGTTGAATGGACAATTAGAAGTGTATGTTATTAAGAAACATTTGTTGCAGTATAAAATGTAGAAAACTGAGCTGAAGCTAATTAAATATAGCGCTTTGTTACACTGGAAGCAAAAGATCTGCGCAGGGAGAGAAATGCTTAGTCAAAGGTAGGTTGAATTGTTACATAGTGGTGTAAGACTTGGGGTAGCGTTAGTATTTCACAGAAAGCATAATGTAGAACGGTTTGTAGTAAGAAAGCATTGGAACTGAGGCCTGTCAGGATGGGCACTGGAACATGATGATGGTGATGAATGAAGAAGATAACGCTAATATGCGGTGGCAGCGGGGCAGAGTGGATAACTTAGAGAAATTTCAAATAGTAGGATGAGATTTTTTGGCTCGGACTAGGAATCCCTTGAACTTCTGTCCGTAGGAGACGTGGAGATTATGTAGGTGTAAAACTGGGAGATTTGTTGGAGTTGATGAGGCCAGGAATAGACATTAGGACTTAACGATGGAATTTTTGGAGTCGAGTTTATGTGATGTATAGGATAAGTGATGAACACGAGAGAGAAGCGACCAGCATGTGATGAAATTACAAATGATTTATGTAGCTAATGAAACACGATGATGTGATTCCACGTTTCTTCCAGCTGTTAAGGCTAATGAATAGCTGAACTATAGCATAGATACATTCACATTTGAAGGCTGACCAATTGGAACACTAGAGATGGACTGAGAGTTACTAACATCGCCAATCTTGTGATGACCGGCTGCGTCTGCTTTTTTTCATACTGTGGCCCAAGATTCTATAACTACATCTATACTCTTTTCTATTACTCCAGCCTGATAAGGGTCGGAGACTGATGATCAGTACTCATGAACCGGTTGAACAAGTGTCTTGTAAGCCGCTTCTTTCATGGATAAATTACCAGCCATCGATCCTCCGCAGAGCCTTCTGCAAAGCGCTGAAGTCTTGTATCATTGCTGCATACTTATAGGCGAAGTGATCATAAAACTAAAATAGGATTATGAAGACTAATTACAGCTGTAAATAATGCGTGACTGATGTTCAGAACGTTTTCTGTTTATTTGTTGTTGCGTTACCTCTTTAGTTTCAGAAAAAGTGAAATAACACTGTCGAATTTATTTCACTATCGAAATTAAAATGAGGCCAATGATAGCTACAAATAAAAAAAGATTTAATAATGTAGTAATGAGCTATTTTGCTATTCGTCCGCAAATGAATTTCTTCACAACGCTTCTGTGTGCTTCCAGAAACATTTCTCATGGAAGCTGTGCAATGTTATCGAATTTATTAACTAAGTGTTCAGATTTGGAAGAGTACACCAACACTCAAGGAAAATGAAGTTGAAATACGTACAGTGAAATGCAAAAGATATGTAGAGTTTCGTATCACATTATTGTTACGATATACTAAGGGAGGGCAGCGGCATCATACAGTCCGTAGATCGGGATGATAACACAAACACAGCGCTTCTTTACTTCTTGCACTGCCGCAAGATCTTTCCTCGTGTATCATATATAAGAAAAAACATTAGAAAAGAAGAAAGTAATTTAGTTGAAACGGAGTGCAATGCAACATTTAGCTACAGTAGGCATTTTGCTTATACTTCATTTACTTATTTATTAACTTTTTGTTCCAGTAAACATGTGAGTGAATGATACACGGTCATCGAATATGGCCGTCTATGCGCATGACACGTTTAAAGAAAAGATTTATCTTTCGCCACAGGAGTACTGAATGTCACTATCGCAACGAACGAAAAACCATTCGTTCACAATAAACACGCACTGAATACTTAATTCTCATAGCCTGCATATTGAACTTCGTTTCGCAGTGAAGAGGCACAGGAGTACTGAAAATTTAGAAATTATCGATTCCAAATTGTCATATAACGTATAGTAAATAACATGTGCACATTTTAACATACCGTTCGCTAAAACACACAGTTTTTAAATAGCAAATGAGATAGTTTAAATATGCACATTATAACGTGATTTGTCAAATGAAGACACAGATTTTATTTTTTTCAAGTTTTTTTTAAATATTTTTGTCCATTCGAACCTGGGAGGACATTGCCACAAAACTAAAACTAGCTTTATAATATATAGTTATTAAAAGCGACAGGATGTTGGATATTTATACATTAAACTAACGCTGATGTAAATACCTAATAAACTTCCATTCTGCGTAGCAAATCCAGAAACTTTTTAGTCTTTCGTTTTCTGGCATTCAAATGAAATGTGGAACTATAAAATGAATATGGAGTTTCTATGTACAATGCTTCCGTTATTGCAGTTAGGTCATGTAAATTATGACAAAAAATTTGAAGTATTATGTAAATTACATAATTACATATTATTTCTATTTAAGATGGTATATATATATATATATATATATATATATATATATATATATATATATATATACACAGTAACTTTTTGTGGTTTGTAAGTGCTACCATGCTTGTACGAGATATTCTGAGCAGAGCCGGTTCTGTTCATAGCAAACTCAACGAGCGGATTTCTCAATAAAATAACGGTTTGACTAGATGTGATACAGTGAGCTTGTGAGTAAACAAGAAAGTTTTTTATATATTGGAGATGACCGATTTTAAAAATCTGCCCACTGAAAAAATTAACTGCTTTAGCTAAGACATTTGGGAACTATTGCAAAAAAAATAAATCTAAAGAAGTAATGGTTAAAATGTTGAAATTTAGTATAACAGACTTTCTTTTGTTTTTCACAGGATTTCATTACTGTCCCTCACTGCCCAAGATTTAATAGAATGTTTGAGATGTGGAGGAAACGAAGGAGCTCAAAAGAAGTTGATATCGGCTAACGCTCTCCCATGTCAGAGAAAACAAGTCTGAAAAGACTCTCGAGTACTTTCCTGACAAATCTCACAGACTCGAACCATCAACACCCAGAATATCCAATTATGTGTTAGTCTCCAGAGTTTGCTAGTCACCCCAACAGAGTTCTGGGTTCTGGGTATTTTGTCACCCAGTTTTTAGTTTGTTTTTGATGTGTGTAGCGATTATCGTTTACTATACATATCTTATCGACGATTGGTAACATACATCCTTCTGAAACATGATTTTACAGCTTCGCATTCGTCCTTGATAAAACTTCAACCATCTCACTATGACTGCAGTAAGGCAACCCCAAACAGCCAAGCTTACCCTTCCATTTGATACTGTGGCAACAATGGGATTTGGTGAGTTGAGAGTTTATCGATTCCCCATAAATACAGTCCGCGATGACCTCCCGAACAAAAACGGTTTTCCTTGGGTCATAACACGAAGTCCCAAAAATCTTTGTCAGATATGAGATATTACAGACAGAACGCTATGCTTGTTTTCTTGCAACCTTGTAGTAATAGAATCCGTCACCATGGATGCGCTGGAGAGTAGTAATCGCACACATTCTGCCCACTTCTGTAACTGACATTAGCACCTGAGAGGCGAAGTCATTGTTACTAGCACTAGCCTTAGGCACAGCATTGTTTTTGCAATATGATTGGTCGATCATTCATATTCCCATATTCCGACTCGTAGAGATAGGTTGACGCCTGTGACACCCAAATTTCTCTCACAGATTTACTTAAATATATTACAGGGTGGTTTAGAAAGACTCTCTCCATGTCACCAGACCGTATCTACTACATGAATGGAGATAGAAAGTTAAGAAAAAAATTAACATACGCACAGGATCACAAAGCTTTCATTTCTTTTAAAGAAGAACCGTAGTGTTGTATAAGGATATATCATTTTCATGTATGCACGTAGAACGTAGTGGTACTTCATCCTATTATGTCTGAGATCAAAGTTTTGATTTACCTTTTATAAATTTTCAATGTGGCCTCCACATAGCGCATGATAAACATCCAGACGGTAGTCAAACTCGTGCCCTAGATTAGCCAGCATCTCAAGAGCTACTGTAATCATTGCAGTTGCTATTCGGCCTCACAGTTCCCTCACAGATGTAGGAAGGGGAGGCGCACAGACAGGGACTTTCACACAAGTATAAAAATACCACATACTGTGTCATCAGACGACTTCGGTAATGGTTCACTGCGAGATCCATAGGTACGATCCATCTTCGACACGGCTCCTTGTTAATTATGTTCTCAGCTGCAGCTGCCAGTATGTTGATGAATGACCCATCTTGCTGTAAAATTTCGTCATGTTCTTGTAATTGTGGAAAAACTCAAATTTCTAACATATCCAGATACATGATTCCTGTAACTGTCTTTTCCGCAATAAAGAACCATTGGCAAGTGGGCTGCAATCGTAAGTAGATCCAAGCGGCAGCCCAAGTTCACACACAGTTCGAGTGCGATATATGAGCGCCTATCCAATACCAAACTTTTATTCATTATCCACGCAGAAGCCCGTAGCGCGGCTTCTGTGGACACTGGACCTAAGTCTGTGTAGCCATACATGACCTTAACATTACCGTTACCGTTCCCCACACCTTCCCACACCACCTGGCCTCAGGCCGCGTTGTTTGGAGTGGTAGAGCGACACCATCGTCCAATGCTGGACGCGTTCTTCGGCCCTCAGTACTTCTATCGCCCTGTCGGGCACGGTAGTTGCTCACGGCCAAGTATTGCGACTTCAGATGGCTGAACGGTGGGTCCCATCATGCCGTCGGCCGCGCGAATTTCAATAGCATCTCTCAGAACACAGTCCGCTTGCTACGCTGAGTGGGCGGGCACGGTAGCTCAGCATGTTCGGTGAGAGGGTT
Organism: Schistocerca piceifrons; assembly: GCF_021461385.2. Classification (NCBI taxonomy): domain Eukaryota; kingdom Metazoa; phylum Arthropoda; class Insecta; order Orthoptera; family Acrididae; genus Schistocerca; species Schistocerca piceifrons. Next base: position 565,091,318 of record NC_060149.1, read on the forward strand.
AGATGCTCTCTGTAATAAATAATTGAGTGACTGGATCAACGATGAACTTCAACGGGTGTCAGGGGACGTCCTCCCCCAACAAATACAACGACCGATCACAAACAACATGAGTTAAAAAAAGAAGTGGTAACGTGTTTGCCCCCCATACAGCGGGCTGGGTTGGGTTGTTTGGGGAAGGAGACCAGACACCGATGTCATAGGTCTCATCGGATTAGAGAAGGACGGGGATGGAAGTCGGCCGTGCCCTTTCAAAGAAACCATCCCGGCATTTGCCTGGAGCGATTTAGGGAAATCACGGAAAACCTAAATCAGGATGGCCGGAGGCGGAATTGAACCGTCGTCCTCCCGAATGCGAGTCCAGTGTGCTAGCCACTGCGCCACAGCGGGCTGGTGTTCTTTTCCAGGTCGGGTTACATATTTTCTCCGCGCGTGGACTGGGTGATATGTTGTCTTCATCGCCATTTCGGCCTCTTCACCGGCACGCAAGTCACCCCTGTGATGTTGACTTAAGTATGACTTGCACTCGGCGGTCGAACATCCCCGGATGGGGCCTCGCGGCCAACAGTACCATACGATCATTTAATTTTTTTTCCTTAGAACACAGTCTCAAAACAATAAAATCTGCGTTACCGCTTCTGTTTATATATATTTCATTGAGCCCACTGTAACTATTCAGTATTCTGCTACCAGAGATTTTGTGGGTTGGTTGAGTTCGTTTAGTTTCATGCGCTCCTTGTCCTACCTTCGACTGTCCGCACAGTCTGACCGTTGTATGCCTTACTATATTTCCATGCAATATGGTAGGGAAACGATTTTCGGAGCCTCAAGTCATCGTTGATCGTACTTAATAGTTCACGCGTTTTCGAACATTGTGGATAAAATCATTTAATATTACGCAGAACGAAGGGTCTGCCGATTTTGTTCGATACATTGCGGTTGCACGGCAGATACGCCTTTGTCTTATCCGTCTCGTCGTTTTCTGCATTCTGGGCGTGTACGTTTCGCCTGAAGATACGTCGGTTTTGCCTCTCCCCAGACTCGATCTTCTTAAATACGTCATTAAGGTGGTTGCGCTCCCTTAGTAGGTTTTCTTTTTCCGATACTGAATGAGACCCTTGGACCAGTGTCTTGCATGGTGTCACTCTGAGGTGTATGACGGCAGCTGGACGCTGAATTTGTGAGGAAATGAATCGAATCAGTCTTATTTATCTGGTAATTTGGAGAAAAGGGTCGATCGCTTGATGGGATACATCGTGAGACACCTAGGGATCATCAGTTGGAAAACGGGGGGAGTAAGGGGAGAAGCAAGGGAAGGAAGATTGGGTGATAAAAACTGTAGAGATAGAGAGGGACCAAGGATTTTCTGCAAGTAGCAGGTCAAAAGACTCTAGGTGGCGACTGCTATGCAGGAGTGAAAAGACTTACACAGCACATATTAGCATACAGAGGCGTATCCAATCGGTCTTCGGACTGAAGACTGCAATAACTACAACTACCTAAGATTTGTTTAATGATATATTGTGGAGCTAGGATAGGTGTAACGCACAAGAGGTAGAACACCAAAAACAGTACACTGTTTCTCTATGTGAGACGATTTGTAACCGTCTCTAGTACACTACAGGAAGTCCGTGGTCAGAATCAAAGCACTGCATCCGTATGTACGAAACCATGTATGAAATATAGCTTAATTGTATTCTGATTCCAACTTATTTCACAATATAAATTTCTCAGTATACGACAGATTGTGATGCTGTTTCTGAAACACAATTTAGAACCCCGAAGTCAGAATTTACGAAGACGCCCTTATAAATTGCAGCTTCGCGACTACGATTGCAAATAACGAAACAGTAATGTCGGTTGTACTGTAGACAAAAATGTTTCACACACTCGTAGCACACAGGCAAAACGGAATGGGTTGGAGGAAGCAGGACTGCGTGCTGTCTATCGGTGCCGAGATGATGACAGGGCGGCGAACGCAGACCAAGGCCCCGATTGATCCTGCCGCCGCCGCTGCCTCTTCCCAGTTCCCACTCAGCACACAACACCCGCCCTCTTCCGGCCAGAATGGCAGTTAATGCATTTCACAGCGTGACGCCGGCTAGCGACAATGCCAACTTTACAAGTAATCTGAGAAGGTTTTCTTGACGAAAATAGAAACGTTCCCCTCACACCTTTCCCTCCCTAGGGGACGTATTTCCCGTTCTTTTTTCATCACAGAGGCAACAGGAGCGTCGCTCGCCGCTGAGTTACGGTGTCATATTGCGACCAGAGCCACGCGCAGTGTAATATTTCATATTTTGCAAGTCGGCATTGGATCGAAAGAAAAATTAAGAATAACACTTTAAAGGAAATAAAGACAAAGTTGATATTAAGTTACCCTAAAACTCCAATAAAATTTTTATAAAGTCGTATACTAAAGAAGAATGCGATAGTATAAATTCGCGTCTTATAAAAGCAATTCACTTCATTGTCAGTAGTCACCTCGTCATTGGTAAATGACTGTTATAGCAGGAGAGCCTTCTATGTCCTTGCTGTTTCCTTTTTTTAATTATTTTTTTTATCAGTATCTCAGTCGATAAAAACGGAACCCTTATAGGGTCAATCTGTTGACGATCTGTTTGTCTGTTAAGACCGCTTTTCCTCAAGAACAGGAAGAGGTATCAGGTTGAAATTTATGTCAAGTACTATAGTCTACGGTCCCTTAGCAGTGAACAATATATTTCACATGTTTTGAGGCCCTCAGATTCACTCATCAAAACTTACTGGGCACTTTCCGGTGACCTAGAATCATACAGTTTGGCCAGAAGCAAGCTTTCACAGTACAAGTAATGTAAAAATCATACAACTGGCAATTAGTAATTGTATCACACAAACACACTTTTTTGCTATTTGTTGCCCGTCTGTCTGTCCATCTGTTAATATCCCCTTTTCTAAGGGACTGGTGCAGATAACAAGCTGAAATTTATGTCAAATACCAAGGTCTACGCTTCCTTGGCGGTGTGAATAAATTAAGCTTCTACGTTAGTGCAGTCAGAAGACATGGACATCTGTTAAGAACCCTTTTTCTCAAGTACGGGTAGAGTTACGAAGTTAAAAAGTTATGTAAAATAATGAGGTCTTCGACGCCTAGGCGATGTAAGAAAATTTAAGCATCCACGTCAATGATATTAAAAAATACAGGCATTTGCGACACGTATTGTAATACACGCAAAAACTCGCCCCTTCAAAACCTATAAATGGTCTGTCTATAAACATTTTAAGTTGGTATGGAACACGCAGAGTTCGAGTGCTACTCACATTTGTCCGTTTTTTTCTCTTGTTGTTCTGTAAATTGTTTAAGCTGCTCCGTCGACGAATATAGAATACATGCATGAATTATTCAGTCTTCCTAACAACATATCGTAAGCGTTAAAAAAAAAAATTCTTGGCATGCTTGCTTGCCGTATCAAAGCCCATCTTTCGGCCGAAGCGTTCGTCTTCTTCCTCTAGAACTACCGTCGCACTACAGGTTATCATGTCGATGTCTGATATACTAGTGGAGCCCGTTTCACACCAAATAAGTACGCTAAATTCACTGCAGTATCTCAACCTCGAGAGCACTGTAGCAGTCAGTGGTCCCTGACGAAGATAATGAAGGTTATCTTCGAAAGCTAGAGTAATTCTTTATAATATGACTCGGTAAGGATACCGAGAATTTCTTATACAAGGATGTCGCGAAAAATTCGTTCCCAAAGTGCTTGTAGGTACAACTCTGCTCTTTAGCTAGTCCTCATGACGAGAACAGTGTATTACGCTGCTTTACCGAACGAGATCTGTAAGGAGCAGCAGTGACTCTCTCCTGTTTGTTCTGTGTCAGTATAGATGGCTATAAGCATTGTTCTGACAATCAATAGCAGTATGAAACTTTTAATAACAGTACTGCAGAATACTACGGAATCAGTGCAAATATTAAGTTCAGTAGCTCTTATCGCAGACTGTCATACATTTCTTTGAAAGGATATTTTTTTTCGCTTCACGAATAATAATTCCTTTTTTACTAACACAATTACAATTAAGATATCTGTCTTTATTAAGAACGGTTACCGCGGCAAGCAATACACAATGTATTCAGTGCCATGGCACTATGTACATACTCAGTATACAGTACTCCACTATGTTCGCAAGGCAAATGGGAACTGTTCGACCCGAATAGTAGCTAACAACAACGCTAACTACATCAGTGCGCTCTCCACCAATTTTATTGAGATCATGATATAGCTGACTGCAGTTTATGTCTTGTTTTAATTCAACAACACAGTCTCATGTAACCGCTTTAGCTGAATTATTTGGTTTCTTTCTACAGCTTCACACAGAAGCAACCCTGCAGTCGTTTGCCGTATACCAATCTGCATCATAGTTACGCAGTTTAGGTGCATAGGATATCACAGAAACCATCTGGAAAGATGTTGTAAGGAAACAATCTGTTTCCTTTTATTCACATAAATATGGTTAAAATGGCTCTGAGCACTATGGGACTTAACATCTGAGGTCATCAGTCCCCTAGAACTTAGAACGACATCACACATATCCATGCCCGAGGCAGGATTCGAACCTGCGACCGTAGTGGTCGCACAGTTCCAGACTGAAGCGCCCAGAACCGCTCGCCCACACCGGCCGGCTCACATAAATATTTCACTTGCGGTGGGTAAGACAATGGACTTGGATACAAGAGAATTGGGTTTCAAATCTTCAGTATGAGGTCACTGTGATTATATTTGGGAGTGTTCGCCTTGAAATACTAGTTTAGTGTTTCTGATTCCATTTCCTCGCAGATTTCCAAAACCTCTTTAGTCAAAAAATACCTAATCAAAATGTGAACAGTGTCCTCTCCAACCGGAGTTCGTACAATGTTTCTAATGAATTGGATAGGATAATAAATTTCCTGTATTTCATGTAGTCTTCAACGGGTATGAATAAGAACTGCAGATCCCTTTCACAGCTTAAATAACTGATACCTACAAACTTAAGATGTAGTAGCCACACTCTGAGAAACTGGTATTTAATTTACCACTTATTGGAGACACTGTTGGAGTTACTATACTTCTTATTGACTAGCATGAAATTCATGAGTAATATTCTACATCTGCATATACATCTACATCTACATGGATACTCTGCAAATCACATTTAAGTGTCTGTCAGAGGGTTCATCGAACCACCTTCACAATTTTCCATTAGTCCAATCTCGCATGGCGCGCGGAAAGGAAGAACCCCTTTATCTTCCCGTATGAGCTCTGATTTCCCTTATTTTATCGTGGTGATCGTTTCTCCCCATGTAGGTCGGTGTCAACAAAATATTTTCACATTCAGGGAAGGAAGTTAGTGATTGGAATTTCGTGAGAAAATTCCACCGCAACGAAGAACGACTTTGTTTTAATGATGTGCACTTCTAATCCTGTATCATTTTAGTGACTCTCACCCCTATTTCACGATAAAACAAAACGTGCTGTCCTTCTTTGAACCTTCTCGATGTACTCGGTCAATCCCATCTGGTACGGAGCCCACACCGCACAACAGTATTCTAATTATTCAAAATATGATTTTTGGGAAAAGTTACTTGGAAGATGAAACATCCAAATGGTGTGAGAATGCATACATACTGAGAAATTAGCTACCAAAATAAAGCATTTGTAGTCATCACCATAAGAAAATCCTGAAGAAGACAACCAGCCATAGCCTATGAACTGAAAGGTCGAGGCCAGGAATATTTGCATTTTATGCGAAGACTAAAGACTGGGCGTGGCTTACGGTGATACAGGAAATGACGGAAGAACAAAAGGACAACAAAATGGTATTCCGAATAGGCAGGAAAAAGAGAAGGACTGACAATAGGGCGACAGTGGACAGGTTGAAGTGCGAAAAAGGCAGAAAACGTTTATGAAATGGATCGCGTGAGAACGATGTACATAGCAGTACGCTTGCGTAGCTGAGTGCTAACGTGTTTGCCTACCATGCAGCGGGCCCTGGTTCGATTCCCGGTGGCGTTGGGAATTTACTCCGTTCGTGGAATGTGTGTTGTGTGGTCTTCATCATCACCGACACACAATTCGCCCAGTGAGGTGTTACGTTAAATAAGATTTGCAACTCGGCGGCCGAACATCCCCGGAATATGCTCTCCAGCTGTCAATGCCACACGCTTTAATGTTCCCTCACTGCTCGTATGTGTCTTCGACAGAGTGAGAGTATTTCGCTCATAATGCGCTTTGGCTTTGGATATTCAGATTCGTCAAGCAGTTGTTAAGGCAAGTAGATCGATAAAACTGTAATTAATGAGAATTCACAGAAAAGTTTGCGTAAGTCCAGTGTATCTGCAGTCTTCTGGGTTGATGGCATAACAACGAGAATGTATTTAATGTCAGTTTGTCAAGAATCAACCGGCTGTTCTACACTGGAATGCGTAAACCTAACTCCTAGGAATAAAAATTAAACTAGTATGTGCATAGTATATGAAACAGTTACAGTCTGTTTGAGTGTGACATCTGCTTAATATCCAGCACAGGTAAAAAGTAAATAATTCATTCGTTTATTTACCCTTATAAAATAGGAGGTTTAAGCTTCGACCTTTCTCTTCCGCCGGGCGTTGAATTATGCGAGTTAGATTTCTACAAAAATATTATGCAGACACCAGCTCCACACACACACCCAGATCTCATGCTAACTTTTGTAGTGCTTGAATTAAGGTGCTGATGGTTGCCATGGCGTTCACAAGTTTCTTTCGCAAGAGGTTAGTAGGCAACATTGGCCGTCCGGCTCGTGGGTTCTCCGAACGTGATGCTTCCAACTCTTTTGCATGTGCTGCAGGTACCATGAGACTTCTGACCGAGTAATTTTGCACCGTGGTTTTTCTGACTATAACTTCCCCCACTGCTGATAAACGCCAGTCGTACCACAGCAGCGGACGTGTCATCACCGCCAGTTAGGCAGTGTCCTTGCCAACAGCCTTTATTTCCGTATATTCTGATACACCTGAGAGACTTCTGTACGCAGTGCGTAATGGAAATAATTACAACAAGGAAAGGAAAGCTGTGTCTTATAGATGACGGTCATCGCTGCAGGCTGCAGCGATAATATGACGAATATACAAACTGGTTGTGAATGATCCGAACGGAGTAAGTACCGAGGTCACTTGAGTTGCAATAGGCAGAATAATAGCAGAACAGCAACATACTTGGCCACCTTACGAAGCAATTGTGCAGATTAACAAACGAATTCAGTACCTGCAGGAAAAAGAGTCGAAGAAGAAAAGAAAGTGCCTGTTTCCTAAATTTTCTAAGATGAATTTCAGAACATGATTGGTAAAGGTTTAGATTTCGTTGCAGATATGCAAAATAGTGACAACTCCAAGACTGTATGTAAAGCAAGAACGGATGTGTTGAGACAATCCAGATCCCAGTTCGGGCATGCAACTGTTGGAAGTAGTTTTGAAATTAACTAAAGTAATAGTTTCTCTGCAAACTGACGGAGAGTGTATTCCTGAGAAAAAAATTATTGTGTTCGGTTGTGAAGAAGCGGAGAAAAACCCGTGTGAAAATGGAACTGTTGTTATGGACGGAACAATTGAGAGTTGTTAGAAACATTTCAAACAACTATACACCATACACATTGACATCAGAAGTGCAAAAAAAGAAGTGAAGGTATTTCCTGTTTTATTTTACCTTCCCCAGGCAAAACTCAAAATACAAATGAAATACTTTTCTATGGACTGAAAAATGAGATGCCTGGATGGCCACCAAAACCTGCAGTGCTAGACCTAGAAATGGCTACATTTAAAGCTATGAAAAGAGTATCCACCGAAACTTCTCTTTCGGTTGCAGTTTTCGCTTCAACCAATATCACTGGAAGAAAATATAAGAAGTGGGATTAACGAAGGAATAAAGACATAGAGAAAAAGTCCGATTATCCAGTCGCATTGGCACATCCTCCACTAAACAGTGTTGATGAAGCCTGGATGGCCGGCCGCTGTGACCGAACGGTTCTAGGCGCTTCAGTCCGGAACGGCGCTGCTGCTACGGTCGCAGGTTCGGATCCTGCCTCTGGCATGGATGTGTGTGATGTCCTTAGGTTAGTTAGGCTTAAGTAGTTCTAAGTTTAGGGGACTGATGACCTCAGATGTTAAGTCTCATAGTGCTTGGAGCCATTTGAACCATTTGGAGCCTGGATGGTATTAATGGGGGAAATGCCCAGTGGAGAAATGGTCATGAAATTCGTAAACACTATTGTCAGCGAATAGATGGAAAATTCTAGTATACCAGTTGTAATGTGAAATGTTTATATCCAGAGGCACAGAGCCACAACAGCCATCGAAGTCTGACAGCGGAAAGTGAACTCCTCTAAAAGCAGAGACATCCGAACGTATACTCTCTGATAGATAAGCTGAAGGAGCGAGCAATAAACGGTACATTTAAATTTAAAAAAATGTTTCATTGGCCTGCCTCTTCATAAAAGAAGATATAGATGTTTTGAAAAAAGTTTATACGACATTATAATGACATACAAAACTATGGGTATTTAAGAATATGTTTAAATCTATGACTGTCTTACAAAAAAGTGAACGAGAAACTGAAATTCATAAGGTATGACAAGAAATTAATCATCAGATGCAGTAAGTATGTGGAAAGAAAAAAAAGGTAACACTAAAAATCAATAAAGCTAAAAATGAAAATTAAAAATTTAAGAAAATATTTAAACATGCCTATATACTCTGTGCATAATTAGTTCTAACCCTACAAAAATTTTCAAATGGCTCCAAGCACTATGGGACTTAACATGTGAGGTCATCAGTCGTCTAGACTTAGACTCACACACATCTATGCCCGAGGATTCGAACGTGCGACCATAGTAGCAACGTTGTTCCGAACTGAAGTGACTAGAACCGCTCGGCCACAGTGGCCGGCTGGAAAAATGTCAGGAGATTTTCTTACTACAAAACTGTGGGCAGAGCCTCCTCAAATGTTGTGGCTTTCTTTGACGGTCGAGAAACCCAAGGGTAAAACATCTGTGGTCGAAAATACTACGTTGAAGTCAAGGGTCGCAAAGACGATACTCGTAAATCCTACGACACACATCATTCATCCTATAGAAATCACTACCCCTTGAAGCAGCATTTATTTACCCGGGTTAAGGGAAGACGGGCCCACTATCTCCCTGCTGAACAACAGATCTTGTTCCCCAGGAACAGGAAAACCGGCGATGGCGTTCTCAATAGCGACCAGGTCTAACTGATGGGTGCGGCCAGTAAATGATAAGCAACCATGGTAGTCCTTACGCTTGGCCGGAAGTAACAGAGATAAATGTAACTAGCATTGTGACATGTGAACGAAATAAAGAAAATCATAAGTTTACGGCAACCATGCGCTCATCATTAGCTGCAGCTGCCGTGACGTTTTCTGTACGAGTCTCCCGTAATTTTAGGCAGCTCCACAAAGTGTACATATTTATTTTTGAGAATCAAAGGGAAGAGATTTTAATGCTTTTGCCGTGTGCGTAGAGTGTGCTGACAGATACCTATGTTTCCAGCGTAATTTTAAATTTCGTAGAGTATTACACCCAGGTTCTCCGTCGTGCAACAAATTATTTGAGTACCACTTAGGGCTAAAGGTATAAGGTACTCCCAATATTGAGGAGAAATTTGCCGGCTGGTGTGGCCGAGCGGTTCTAGGCGCTTCAGTCTGGAACCACGCGACGGCTACGGTCGCAGGTTCAAATCCTGCCTCGGCCATGGATGTGTGTGATGTCCTTAGGTTAGTTAGGTTTAAGTAGTTCTAAGTTGTAGGGGACTGATGACCTCAGATGTTAAGTCCCATAGTGCTCAGAGTCATTTTTTTTTATCAGAAATTTCGGGTGTAAACTAGAATGATCCATGTGTTACAAAGTTTAACAGTATTACTTACTATATAGGTACATTTCTCAAAAGTTTGCACATCGGCTATGACGTATTTTACAGTTACCTCTACGCTCACCGATCCCCCGTTATGTATAACTTATTAGCTTACGGTCGTCATTCCATAACTGAATTCCACTGTTAGCCAGAACTATTGTCACATACGGAGAAGAATACCGAAACTAATATTGATCACTAGTGCACATCTGCTACTCTATCTTCTGATTTTTTCCGGACTTCATTTACAAGTGCAGTCGATGGAATGTAGCCTACAAACGGCCAGTGTAAATATGTTATACTACTCAAAGAGACAATAATTTTATTAGAAGATGATCTTCAGATCAAGTGTATTTAATTCCTTGTTGGAACCTAATATGCATAAAATAACTGGCTTCAATGAGGTTGGATCTTTGTCGTCTGTCACATTTTATAAACCAAGTAGCTGAGCACATGGCTCTGCCCCAGTATGTATTTATTCCAGTTCCATTAGTCCACTTCTTCCCACCCCCACTCTCTGCCCATCTCTCTCTCTCTCTCTCTCTCTCTCTCTCTCTCTCTCTGCCCATATCCTGATCATTGCTTGCTCTGTCAGTCCCCTCGTCCCCCTCCCCCTGTTTATCTCCTCTTCCATTTCTCTGTCCATATCGTCTATCTCTCCGTCTCCTCCTGCCCAGTTCTCTCTGTCCGACTCCTCCTCTCCCCTTTCTCTGTCCATTTCCCCTACCCCTCTCTCTGTCTCTCCTCTTCCCACATACTTGTATCCATTCCTCTTTCCCCCTCTCTGTCTCTCCATCTCTTCCTCCCCCCTCTCTCCAAGTTATCTCCACACCACAATAGGAGACTGCTGGTCCTTACACCACAGTAATTTCTTCCAGATGCTAAGTAATGTATATGATAAGATTGGTTGAAACTGATACAGCGGTTAAGGAGGAGCGTTTTACCCGCAGCTCTGGCACCATACCCCCATGTCACATACATTTCACTTATATTCAACATATTTCACACATATTTGTGCACATATTTCACCAGTTTTTATAGCGAATTTAGCCCTGCAGTTCCGTTTTTACGCAGCTCAATGTTTAAGACGTTATATCTCGTGAAATTTGTGTCGTAAATTGATATAATTTCTATGTACATTAAGTGGTATATGTGGACATTTGCTTCGAAATGTGTTGCAAATAGATATATTAGTACAGAAGTAATAAATTAAGAGGTTTTACCTGAGGTGGCAGTTTTTCAGCGAAAATGTAGTAAGCGGGAGTGAGGGTGAAAAAGTCTCATAATGGTTTAAAATTATGTGTAAAGTTAGTAACAAGTGATTCAGTCCACTCATTCTCATGAATGAATATAGTCTGGCTATTAGCGCGTCGTGAGGGACGCTTCTTTTTCACGCTCACCCTCAACCCTTTGATAGGTAGGTGGTTCTTACCCTTACAGTGGCTCTTTCCAGACGGTAAGTGATACAAGCACGTGTGCAAAGCTTGGTCGAAATACATCCAGTGATGTAGGAGGACATGTGGAGCATACATACATACATCCACTTTTATGACATATATAGATAACCACTTTGTAGTGGTTTCAGAAGCAAGACCGATTTGCCTAGAACCGCGTATCTCTTTCTGTTTTCCTTCGAGGCACTCCACAGCATGTTGAAAAGTTTCGTGACTCCCCTACATGGGATTTTTTTCCTAGATACAAAAAAGCAACCACGTGAAGTACCTGAATGCAATACATTTTTATTGTTATTATGCTTATAATCATGTGTAATAATGGGCTATTTCTTGCAAACTGGGCCTCTCCAAGAAACGATTAGACGATAAATTATTTACGTTCTAGATATCTCATCTGCGGAAGCTTATAAGACATTAAAAATCTCGCGACACACGTGACATGCATTCTCGACACATCATGTGTAACTGTATGGCGGTTGAGAAACGCTGGTCTAGAATGTTGTTTCTACTAAGCAGCCAGTCAGCTGATCGTAAGCTTCACATTGGACAGCTATGAATGCGTTTGAAAGAATATAAATCGGTTGCTAGCCGAGCGGTTTACGGCGCGGCAGTCATGGACAGTGCGGCTGATCCAGGAGGAGGTTCGAGTCCTCCCTCGGGCATGGGTGTGTGTGTTTGTCCTTAGGATAATTTAGGTTAAGTAGTGTGTAAGCTTCGGGACTGATGACGTTAGCAGTTAAGTCCCATAAGATTTCACACACATTTGAACATTTTTTGGTTGCTAGCCAGAGTGTACATCGGAAGATCCTTCCTTCGCAGTGATTTAATAATCCAGTGTTTGTAAGTAGAAACGCTTGCATCGACAGACTAGCTAAGATTTTTTTTCATTACGGATCGTTGCTTACTGTAGTAGAGAAATATAGGGCTTACTATCGTCTTTCATGTGTCGTATCGTTATTTATTGTAAAACACAAAGATAGTTATTTAAATACCTCATTCAACTCTTAGAAAATAAACATTTTCTAGTATCTGCACAGGCAGGTTGCAATGCCTTCAATAACTGGAAACGACTACGGACACGATGGCCACACCAACAAAGAAATATAGGCCTTAATGCTGTCTTTCTTAAATTTAAAATGAATAGAGAGAATACTGTGAATAAAATGTGGGAAAATAACGGCAGAACACGCTGTCTAGACGCGTCTGAACGAATTGTTTACTTCCAAAGTAGGTTCACTGAGCACGATTACCGACGGTGTATCCCTTACTCCTTTGTTCTCCGACGTGTAGACAAAATATGGCATATATTGCATATTTAATCCTCACCATCGTACAGTCTTTAAAAGATTGTCCTAAACGTATTGTAAAGGCTGCAAAAGGGCTTGGGATGGATCACAATTTAGTAAATTTTTATACTGCATTGCGTCATACACAAGCAAAATAAACTCCGTGATGTATTAAATAATATTTTCACGATAAATTTACTGACCGTAGAACGACGCAATGACTGAAACGTACCACGTTTGTAAATAATAAAATATTCCGAATTGAGTTGAAATTAATGAAACCAGGGCAGCAGTTAACTAAATTTATTTCGCCCAGAGGAAACGTGTGGTAGAAAATGCGTGAAGTTCTGCAACACATATTAATAGTGCGTCAGGTGACGGGTTTTGGTGGTTAGACACGTAATTGACCGTCTGCATGACGCTAATTGTTGCGAGGGATGCGCCTGTAATTTACTCTGTTTGGCGTGCGTTTCCCGTAGTTGAAACTGTGATGCGGATTCCCTGCCGTGTTGCTTAGCATATAGAGCAGAAAAATGTGGTTGAGGACCGTCTGCTATCAGACGTTACTATGACGTGCGTTATAGCCTGTGTTCGTAAGTGTTACACTTGCTGTATGGGCCAAGTACATTTCTGTTCCAAAAGCAATTGAGTTATATAAATGTTTTAGGTATATATGTGATTACCCAACAACAATTAGCTGCATGCGTACATTGTAAGCTAGTACAGGTCACATTGTAGCAGAATACAGTGGACACTGCATTTGTGAATGAACGTTGTACATCGACAATGGCCTAAATTAAAAGCAAAGCGCTACGGCTTATGTAATCACGAAAACTATTGATGAACTACATACGAGAACAGCAGATATTAATATATATTCATTAAACCAGTACGTTTGCAAGAAGGCTAGTCAGGGATGTATGCAATATTCTAGGTTTTCATCACTGACATCTGTTTGTTGGACTTACATGCTTGCGAATTATGTTTTTGGAGACCAACAATCTTCTGTGTAGAAATTAACTTGAAGTTTACAAATGGTGATCTTGAAAAACTCACTTCACTCTGTTCATGCATGAGATTCTGAACATAGTAAATGGTGACACTCATGCTAATGGCGTGTTCATTGATCTCCATGGCTTTTGCTATAGTGAATACCGAACTGTCTATCACATGTTACGATGATCTGCATTATAGCCTGTGTGTAATGAAGTTTGCTATACGCCTGCTGTTTCGGCCGAGTATGTTTCTGCTTCAAAACTAATCGAGCTATTTGAATGTTTTAGGTGTACATATGATATCTCAGCCCTGTAATAGCAGAACGGAACTCAGCATGGAAATCAGATTTTAAAGTAAACTACGCTAAGGTAAGGTTATACATCCGTTGTTGCTGTCGTTTGATAGGTAACTAAGGTAGTTTCGTGAAGCTGTTCACAGATGATGTTGTTCTATATACGGAAAGCTCATTCCCAGAAAATTGTAGCGAAATGCGAAGGACCAGCAGTGGTTCGTCGCTTGGTGCACAGATTTGTTCTTAACTCTTAACGTAAACAATATTACGTTATTGCACTGCAGGCGATATGTAACTTGAAAAAACCAAAACCATAAGATTTGTATGCGAATGTATCCGGTATGATTTGTAGTGGAACAACAACATGAAACTAGATTTAGGAAAAACAGATACCAGACTGAGATTCAGTCAGACGGTGACTGCAGGAAGCCTAAGGAAATGTAACTCACCCACAGCACTTCTGCTAAAGGTCCAGAATTGTCTCAGTTTAGCCAGTGAATCCGTAGAGGATGGTATTAGAGGCGTAAAGTATGACTGGCTGTACTTTTGCAACCTGCGGAGATTATCTTCAAAAGGGATGCCATTATGATGTATTTAATTAATAAACACGATAAAATGATAATATCGACACAATTAATAATGATTAACTGAAAATTAACAATTTCGTGAGAGCATTCTCTTACAGCAGAACTAGATCCGATGACAACCTACCGGCGGCTGGGGACCAAGGTATGCAGTCTGTATTTCGTACTTATTCTCGTCGTATTTCATAGCCGTTAGTATATTTTCGTTGGCTTAAACATTATTCATTTGTTTATTAAGACGATCGACTTCTGGCGTTGTAATACTGTTGTAAGAGAGTGCTTTACGTCCAGTACGTTTGTCCTAGTATCTGTATGAGAGAAAGCGACTTTTATTAGCCCACATTTATCAAGCAAGCTTACTTGCTTCGCACCAGAATAACTGCCTTCCCTTAGTACCTCGCTGCTGGCAGAACTGGCGTTCTCATGTGTAGCCACAGCATCTCACATCACCGTCCACTAAAGTGCGCGTCATTTATGTTGGCGGCCGAGTTTAGGTTCGTTCTGCGCATCTGACGTCACAAAACACAGTCAGCCAATGAACAGAGAACGACGTTGCCAGATCTCGACTGCAGTGCAGAGCATGGACGAGTGTCTTCAGTTTTAGAAACGTTCAGTCTTAAATAAAGTAATAGAACAAAAGTAATGTCTTGATGGCAGACTTTCTTTTATAGAAAGTTTGGAAAAAGCATTCTTTATACCAACTGCTTCATATTCTATTAATTAATTAAACAAAACAAGCAATAAGACTCCTAATTCAGGCGATAGCAAGGAAAGGTGTTTGTATCAATCTCACGAACTACTTTTTCACAATAAAGAACAGCGGTAATTGTTTATTTCCTATTGTACTTTGACGAAGCGTGAATATTCATAGTCATACAAATGGTGTTTGTCAGTATTTTGCGTGACGTGTTATATGTCTCAAGGAGAACTGAACACTGATGAGCTGCATTAGCGTAATGGTGAAGGTGTCGGGCTTTCTATGTGAAAGGTTACGAGTTCAATCCTCGTGAGGTGCATAATATTTTCCTTATTTAAAAACAATATTGAAGTGCCATACTTAACGAATTTTATTCGTTTGAATGCAATTTTTCAAAATTTCTAGTGCTTTGTCTCTTCATTAACCCTTTCGCTGCTGCAGACACGTGCTCCCCGCATTCCGCACTGTGCGCGATTTTGTCATCGCTGCACTGCTCGCCTGTGCAGACACATGGTGTTCACACTGCTTTGACACACTTATCATTCGAATTTCACAAAAACTATTTGGCCCAAAAATTTGATTTTTACACGTCTTCTTGACTGATACCTTTTCCCCATAAATGACTTAATTTTGTTTCGATGTTCAACGCAGTTACTATGCAGCATTAAATGTAGTAAACCATTGCAGGAAATTTTGAAGAGTTTGCAGAGGTAAAAGTCCATAGTGTATACTTTCCGTATGGTCGATTTTAGTTGCCACAATGTTGAGAATGAAATGTGGACAAGATACCTAAATTTCATATAAAGTTTACTGTATAACAACATCTCATTTAATTTAAGTACCACATAGGTGTCATATGTAATATTGAGAAACATTCCGTCTTTGGCTTTATTTTAAAGCACTTCAATCAATGAAAGGTATGGCACATACACAATGGTACTCATGTTCTCTTTCTTGTTTTTGTTCCACAGTCGCAGTTTTACCAATGGTATTGAAATATATTCCTCTTCTGCAACTGTAATAAGCGACTTATTTAGACCAGACGCGTATCTCTCTTTTGAAGCATTTTCAGTGGACGGTATTTTGTCTCCTCCATTGCCAAGTCACCTTTCGTAGTTTTGTGCTGCAGTAACACAATATTCAGCGTTTGTGTTGGCTGATCAGTGTTTTAGCAAATAAATGTTGTTTGTGCATGCCGTACACAAAAATTATATTTGACATAGCTCAGAGGACTTCACTGATAGACGGTATTCAAGTCCTAATGTTTTTGTAAGTCCACAGTTTTGTTTAATGTATTTTGTGTACTGCATTTGATTGATTGAAGTGCTTTAAAATAAAGCCAAACCTGCCCGGTGTGAATAAAACTTTTGTTACAGTCGCGATAGACGGAATATTTCTCAATATTACACACGACACCTATGTGGTACTTGAATTAAATGAGATATTGTTATACAGTAAATTGTATATGAAATTTAGGTATCTTGTCCTCATTTCATTCTCAACATTGTGGCAACTAAAATCGACCTTACGGAAACTATACCCTATGAACTTTTACCTCTGCAAACTCTTCAAAATTTCGTGCAATGGTTAACTATATTTAATGCTGCATAATAACTGCGTTGAACATCGAAACAAAATTAAGTCATTTGTGGGGGGAAGGTATCAGTCAAGAAGATGTGTAAAAATCTAATTTTTGGGCCAAATAGTTTTTGTGGAATCGAATGATAAGAGTGTCAAAGCAGTCGGAACACAATGTGTCTGCACAGGCGAGCAGTGCAGTGAAAAAATCGCGCACAGCGCGGAATGCAGGGAGCACGTCTTTGTAGCAGCGAAAGGGTTAATGCGGCCGTGGTGGCTTTACTTCATGTACTGCGCGCTCCCCCCTAAACGTAAGTTTGCGAACTATGCTGTACTATGGCGCTGCTTCTCGTGGCGCGTGCGTCGTGTGCAACTGGCAACGCAGCAATCTGCCGCGTCTGGGCGGGCATGCGCGAGGAGCCAAGATAAAAGAATTCAACTATAGCAACGCCATATGGCCCACCGGCTTCTTCAGCCAGTGCGGGATCTGAAATCTTACTCCCGACTCTGTACGTTCTGCAGTACAGATTGCTCACTGAATACTACATGATATCTGCAGACACGATACAAAACTGCTACGAGAAATAAGGAAATGAAGTGTGGCTTGAACAGAAGTGTTACCTCACAAGGTAGGATATAAAACACTCGTTCGACCGATTCTCGAGTACTGACCATCAGCCTATGAATGGGTTCTACATCTGCATCTGCATAGGCATCCCACAAGCCACCGTACGTTTGGGCTTTAGGAGTAGATAAGAACGATTGAAAGAAGAGCAGTACATTTTTTCACATGTTCATTTGGGAAGTACAAGAGAGCCACAAAGGCGACCATCGAAGTCCATTGGCAGACTCTAGAAGAGAGCCGTTGTACGCCACTGATGGGTTTCACTCGTCTTTTAAGTAGAGTCAAGTAAATTACTAGTTCTTCCAGCATAGCTCTGGTGCAGTGGTCATGTCATTAATTCCAGGAAAGAGGAGCTCGCCCAGGACCAAAGCAACAGTTGTTCTTTCAGCACACCATAAGAAAATAAAAAAGAAACGGGCTAAATGACACTAGTACCCCCGCCGCACGCCGTAATGTGGTTTCCGGAATACAGTTGTGGATGTAGACGTAGATGAAATGCCCATTATACACTGCGCAAGCAGTTTTACGTTATTTTATTTTGGAACTAGCGTGACTACTTGCGAATCGTCGTTGCGTTTCACCGTTCCACTGAATCAATATTGAATAAATCCTTGCCGCAATCTCACAGCTGAAGTCAGCCAATACGGAAATCAGATTTTTTCAAAGAGCGTGTAAAAATGAATTAGAGATTGTTAGTTTGTGTAAGGACTGCTGATCAACATAGAGAGCATGGCATTCGAGTTCCAAATGTAGTGCTGTTAGTGCTTTGCTGTCTACAATCTGTATAGGGTAAACCCGAACTTCACTGAGAAAATTTCAGAGTTTGATCATGGTTCAAATGGTTCTGAGCACTATGGGCTTCGAACCTGCGACCGTAGCAGCAGCGCGGTTCCGGACTGAAGCGCCTAGAACTGCTCGGTCACAACGGCCGGCACTTAGTTCATGAATATTTTTTCATAATTTAAGAGTTAGGTACCCTTAGTGGTTCAACACAGACCAATTGTATTTCGTTTGATTTATTTCTCCCATTTATTTTGGTTTCTATGTTGCACTGAAAATACGTGCACAACGGTGTAAACGTCGACGCAATGTCCTGTGTGTGTTGTCCACTTTAATCTTCGCATTCAAGTAGTGTACCTCATACTGTCAGGTTTCTTTTTCCGGTAAGGTCTGGTGTACGTCAACAGTGATAGAAAGCAGAATAGAAATGTCTACTGATGGAAAGTTAGCCTATATGCACCACTGATATCGGGTTACAGGAATTCAACGGAAGAGCGGAACGACGACGTTACGTTGAGCTGTTCCGTCAATTACAGATCGCAGTTATTTGCCGTCAGGGGGCTGTTGTATTGCTTAGTGTTTTATTTTGTGGGTTTTGATGGTTGCATAACACACGTATTTTCACAGAAGCAAAGGTTACTTAGTTGACAAACAGAATAAACTCAATCGCATGATATGACATGCTGTAGTGGCCTGATATTGGTATGGCCTTTAAATCATACGACGAGCGAGATCGTAAGTGGGGGCTTCACTTATACGAGTGCATTTAGTTCAGTTTCTGGCTAATATGTGGGGCTTAAATGTACTCTGAAAAGATGCATAGGCTATTTATGTTATGTAGTAGCAGATATTAGTTAACATCTTACATGACGAAGAGAGTAGTTTGTGGTGACGAGGAGGTTTCACAGCAACTGCTCAAAACTGCTAAATTACCTGAATATTCTATTCGCAGGCGGCCAACACAGAGTACTATCTCTATGAGACTTCTGGCAAAACCATGAGCTCATTTCACAATGCACATACCCCCAACTGAGAAGAAATAGAACGTCACAAAAGAGTGTGTTATATGCTACTCAAGAGGAAAAGGTAGTGAATGTGCATACCAGACTGGTGTTTCTGTAGGCTTAGAAGCCTGTCATGATGTCTAACAAACGCAACAATCATACTAACTAATATGTAAAACAATTGTATTAGCTAATATACACTGAAGAGCGAAAGAAATTGGTACACCTGCCTAATATCATGTAGGGCCCCGGCGAGCACGCAGAAATGCAGCAACACGGCGTGGCATGGACTCCACTAATGTCTGAAGTAGTGCTGGAGGACACTGTCACCATGAATCCTGTACATAAATCCGTAAGAGTACGATGGAGTGGAGATCTCTTCCGAACATCACATTGCAAGACATCCCAGATATGCTCAACAACGTTCATGTCTCCGGCGTTTGGTGACCAGCGGAAGTGTTTAAACTCAGACGTCTTCCTAGTACCACGCTGTAGCAATGCTGGGTGCGTGGGGTGTCGGATTTTTTTTGTCCTGTTGGAATTGCCCAAGTCCGTCGGAATGCACAATGGACATGAATGGATGCAGGTGATCAGACAGGATGCTTATGTACGTGTCACTTGTCAGAGTCGTATCAAGACGTATCATGGGTCTCATGTATCACTCCAACTGCATACGCCCCATACCATTACAGAGCCTCCACCACCTCCACAGGTTCCTCGCTGACCTGCAGGGTCCATGGATTCATAAGGTTGTCTCCATATGCATACACGTCCATCCGCTCGATACAATTTGAAACGAGACTCGTCCCACCAGGCAATAAATTTCCAGTCATCAACAGTCCATTGGCGGTGTTGACTGGCCTAGACGAGGTGTAAAGCATTGTGTCGTGCAGTCATCAGGGCCATACGAGTGGGCCTTCGACTCCGAAAGCCCATATCGATTATGCTTGGTTGAATGGTTCTCACGATGACACTTGATGGCCCAGCACTGAAATCAGTAGCAATTTGCGGAAGGGTTACACTTCTGTCACGCAGAACGATTCTCTTCAGTCGTCATTGGTCCCGTTCTCACAGGATATTTTTCCTTCCGCAGCGACGTCCTAGGATTTTATGTTTTACCGGATTCCTGATACTGACGGTACACTCTTGAAATGGTAATACGGGAAAATCCCCACTTCATCGCAAACTCAGAGATGCTGTGTCCCATCATTCGTGCACCGACTATAACACCACGTTTAAACTCTCTTAAATCGTGATAACCTTCAATTGTAGCAACAGTAACCGATGTGACAACTGCGCCAGACACTTGTTGTCTTATACAGTCGCTGACGACCGCAGCGCCGTATTGTGCCAGTTTTCATATCTCTGTATTTGAATACGCATGCTTATTCCCTCGGACAAGTCCAAAAGAACAGACACCACGCATACATAGCATTCATATAAATACCTAACGATTACAGATACGAACTCCTTAAAATGAAGCTACCAGATGGAAAATTTTGTGCAGAAGGTGAAGCAAAGACAGCGCTTTATTGACAAGACGATGCTAAAAGTTGCCTTGTTTGTTCTCTTGTTGAGTTTGGCTATGCGATATGGCGCCTGTACCGGATATATCTGACGGAGGACACCGAATAATTCTATGAGGGCAGCTAGGTTAGTTGGCTTGTGGGATTGAAGGGACCAGACTACAAGGGCCATCGGTCCCATTTTCTACGATCATGAAACACCCACAAAGAATAAAAACAAACAACGGAGATGACAAGGGACGACACAGAAAAATAAAGACATAGACAAGTAACAGAAAAGAGGAATTAAAAGCACACAGAAGGTTACAGTGGTTGGCTGACCACGGAAACAAGAAAAAAGGAAAAGCCAACCACCAAGAGACACACTAAAGACCCCAATCTAAAACCGTAGGCCAAAGGCCAGAAGCGTCACAAAAAAAGAGACAAGTTCTCAGATCGAGCGAGAAAAGCCACCCGCACGAATAAAACTCAAAACTAAGCCTGCCATGGCAGAGTCATCTGTTAAAAGCGCAGGGAGTGTATAAGGCAGAGCAAACGTCTGCCTGAGCGCAGTTAAAAGCGGATAGTCCAAAAAAATGTGGACCACCGTCAATCCTGACCCGCAGCGACATAGAGGTGGGTCCTCGTGGCGCAATAGATAACTGTGCATCATCCAGGTGTGGCCAATGCGCAGCCGGCAGAGTACAACAGATTCCTTGCGGGAGGACCGCAAGGACGAGCGCCACACACCGGTTAGTCTCCTTGACGACGCGAAGTTTGTAGGGTGAAGGCAGGGTGCACCATTCATCACCATAGGCACCAAGTACCTTCAGCCACAAAACTCACCTAAGATCACACTCCGAAAGGCCAATCTCCAAGCCAGGGCACTCACAGCCTGTTTGACCAGCGTGTCAACCCGTTCCTTACCCAGGATGCCGACATGACTCAGGGTCCTCACAAAGACCACGGAGCTGCCACATTGGGCAAGAGTATGGAGGCACTCCTGGATAGTCATCATCAGATCAGAGCGAGGAAAACAAAGGATATACCGTAGGACGCGAGAAATGGCTACCAGCTTGGCAGTGAAAACACTGGAGCCAGCCGTCAATGAGCGTTGTGCAGAATGATCCTATAAAGTAATAGCATAACCGACTCGACCAGCAACCATCGAACCGTCGGTATAGACCACGTCAGAGCCTTGAAACGCGACAAGGATTGAAAGAAAGTGGCGGCGGAAGGCCTCAGGTGGGACTGAGTCCTTCGGGCCCTGTGCCAAATCGAGCCGAAGGCACGGGCGGGGCACACACCACGGGCGTATACGTAGAGGTGCCCGGAAAAGACGTGGAAGAGGGAGAAACCTAAGCCCAGAGAGAAGAGCCCGGACGCAAACCGATATCATACACCCTGACCAGGGCCGACGTCTTGGAAGATGGACGAATGAGTTGGGGAACAGGAGACGGTAATTGGGATGCCCAGGCAAGCTACAAACATGTGCAGCATAAGCGGCCAGTAGATTTAGGTGCTGGATCCGCAATAGAGGTGCACCGGCCTCCACAACTACACTGCTGACAGGGCTTGTGTGGAAAGCTCCAGTTGCGAGTCAGAGTCCGCAGTGAAGGATGGGGTCAAGCAACCGCAACATGGAAGGCGATGCCGAACCGTGAGCGAGGCTCCCATAGTTTAAACAGGACAGAATCAACACTTGATATAGTCGTAGAAGGGTAGACCGATCGGCACCCTAACTGGTGTGACTCAAGCAACTAAGAGCATTAAGATGCTGCCAGCACGTTTGTTGTAACTGCCGAATATGATGGAGCCTAGTCAACTGTGTATCCAAAAAGCAATCCCAAAAACTGATGCGTCTCCTCCACGACAAGAGGCTGGCCGTCAAGATAAAGCCGTGGCTCAGGGTGAACAGTGTGATGTCGGCAGAAATGCATAACACAGGTCTTGGCGGCCGAAAAATGGAAGCCATGTGCTATAGCCCAAGACAGCACCTTGCGGATAGCACCCTGCAGCTGCCGTTCGGCAACTGCAATGCCAGTGGAGCTATAGTAGAGGCAGAAGTCATCAGCATACAGGGAAGCTGATACAGACGTTCCCACCACTGCAGCGAACTCATTAACAGCAACTAAAAAGAGGCAGACACTCAAGATAGATCCTTGCAGGACCCCATTCTCCTGTACTCAGGAGGAACTATGGGAGGGCCCGACTTGCACGCAGGAGGAACGAAGCGTCAGAAAATTTTTAATAAAAATCGAGAGCAGGCCCCTAAGACCCCACCCATGAAGCGTGGTGAAGATGTGATGTCGCCATGTCGTATCATATGTCTTCTGCATGTCAAAAAAGATTGCAACCAGATGCTGACGGCGGGCAATGGCCATACGGAATGGAGACTCCATGCAGACCATATTATCGGTGGCAGAGCGGCCCTTACGGAACCCACCCTGAGTCGGAGCCAGAAGGCCCCCAGACTGAAGTAGCCAACTCAGCCTCTGGCTCACCATGCATTCGAGCAACTTGTAAAGAACGTTGGTGAGGCTAATGGGGCGGTAGCTCTCCACCTCCAGTGGGTTCTTGCAGGTTTCAAAGTGGGGATTACAATGCTTTCTCGTCATTGTGATGGGAACTCATCCTCAACCCAGATACGGTTGAAAAGGTCTAGGAGGCGTCTCTGGCAGGTCACTGAGAGGTGTTTGAGCATCTGATAGTGGATGCGATCCGACGCGGGAGCCATATCAGGGAAAGCAGCTAGGGCACTTTGGAATTCCCACTCACTCAACGGAGCATTGTACGATTCAGCGTGGAACGTGTGGAATGAAAGGCTCTGACGTTCCAACCGCTCTTTCATGGAGCAGAAGGCCAAAGGGTAGTTTTCAGAAGCGGAACTCTGAGCACAATGCTCTGCTAAGCTGTTTGCAATTGTGTCGTAATCAGTACAGACTGTTTCATTCAGGGAAAGTCTAGATACGCTGACAGGGGTCCGATAGCCATAGAGTCGCCTAATCTTGGCCCATACCTGCGATGGAGAGGTATGGAGGCCAATGGTGGAGACATACCTATCCCAGCACTTCAACTTGCGTTGGGGAGTGAGGCAGCAGGCCTGGGCACGGAGCCATTTAAAGGCAATAAGGTGTTCCAACAAATCCTGCCTTGGGCATGGATGTGTGTGATGTCCTTAGGTTAGTTAGGCTTAAGTAGTTCTAAGTTCTAGGGAAGTGATGACCTCAGCAGTTAAGTCCCATAGTGCTCAGAGCCATTTTTTCCAATGATGGGTGCTGCTTATGACGCTGGAGGGCCTGCCTGCGACCTCTAATCGCCTCAGCGATCTCGGGTGACCACCAAGGCACAGTCTAGGGGTCCCAGAAGAACAGGGAATTGCAGACTCTGCAACAGAAACGATGCCAGTGGTGATTGTGTGAACCACCACATTAACATGAACAAGTACCAGGCTGCCTTATCCATAGTGCATCTGTAGGGGTGCCCAGGAGAGGGACGTGTGGCAGTGACAGAAAGATTGGAGAGTGGTCTCTACCCGACAAGTCGTCATGCACACGCCATTGGACAGATGGTAGAAGTCTAGGGCTGCAGATCGATAGGTCGGTGGCTGAGTACGTACCATGCGCCACACTGAAATGTGTGGAAGACCATTATTTAAGGGGGAAAGGTTGAGCTCTGCCAACACTTGTTCAGCGACAGTTCCTCAGTCTGTTGCCTCTGATCCACCCCACAGAGAGTTACAGGCGTTAAAGTCGCCCAGTAACAGAAAAGGTGGCAGCAGTTGGGCTGTCAGCACAGCCAATACATGCTGTTGGACATCACCATCCAGTGGAAGATAGAGACTGCAGCCAGTAACAGCCTGAGGCATCCACACCTGAACAGCGACAGCCTCTAAATGTGTTTGAAGAGGGACACACTCGCTGTGAAGAGAGTTAAGGACGCAGAAGCAGACACCACATGATACCCACTCGTAAGCTGCCCGGTTCTTATAATAACCCCGATAGCCACGGAGGGTGGGGCCTCACATCGCCGGAAACCAAGTTTACTGGAGAGCATTGCAGAAGAGAGGGTGAAAGCTGATAAGTTGACAGAGCTCAGCATGGTGGTGGGAAAAACCGCTCAATTCCACTGGAGAATGACATTGTCTGTGGCCGAAAATGGCGTGAGGGACCGAGGAGGCAGATTACTCCACTGGGCCACCTGCTAAAACCGATTGAGTACGTGTGTGTTCGACATCCATTGTGTCTGAGGGTCCGGCTAGAACTAGTTCCTCAGTGGACACCAGAATTTCCACCTCATCCTCAGACACAGAGCTTGTAAGGAGCGGTGGGGTGGGTGCCACTGTAGTGTCTGGATTCTTGGGTGCCTTCTGTTTTTTTTTTCCTCGCTGTTCCTTCGGTGGTTTTGTCTGGGAGGACTTCACTGGGTCAGTCCCAGGCACGGAGGAGGACCATCAAGCCCTACAACCAGCTACCTGTGGTTGCTTCAACCACTGGCGGGTGTCTGATTTTCCACTGGTCAGGATCTGGGAAGGGAGGGACCAAAGGGACCCCTTCCTGGCAAGAGCAGCAAAGGAAAACTTACGGTTCTCTGTCTGGGAAGTGGGGACTAATGTCCCTGATGGTTGGGCAGTGTTGCTCCTGAAGTAGGTGGTGCAGGACCAACAGGGAGGTAAGTACCCCTCCCACCATCAAGGGGGCAGGTGTAGACTTATGGCTCTGAGTGCTGCCTGGAATTGTTGCAACGGATGGGGTGACAGCTTTTCTCATAGCAGCGGCGTATGAGGTCATAGCCACAGGATGTTGCTGCTCATATTTTCTCTTAGCCTCAGTGTAGGTCAGTTGGTCTAGGGTTTTATATTCCATGATTTTCCTCTCCTTCTCTAAAATGCTGCACTCTCGCGACCAGGGTGAATGATGCTCTCGGCAGTTGACACAGGTGGGAGGCGGGGCACATGGAGTATTGGGATGTGATGGGCGTCTGCAACATCGATATGTGAGGCTGGATGTACAGCAGGACGACATAAGGCCGAACTTCCAGCACTTGAAGCACCACATCGAGGGAGAGATATAGGGCTTCACATCACAGTGGTAGACCGTAACCTTGACTTTTTCGGGTAATGTGTCACCCTCGAATGCCAAGATGAAGGCAACGATGGCAACCTGATTATCCCTCGGACCCTGGTGGTCAGGCCAGACGAAGTGAACACCTAGTTGTTCTATGTTGGCACACAGTTCGTCATCAGACTGCAAAAGAAGATCCCTGTGGAATATAAGACCCTGAACCATATTCAAGCTCTTATGAGGCGTAACGGCGCACAAAAATCCCCAACTTGTCACAGACAAGGAGCGCCTGTTACTGGGCAGAGGATGCTGTTTTGATCAAGACTCTCCCAGAGCGCATCTTGGACATGCCCTCCACCACCCCAGACTTGTCCTCTAAATGCTCCACAAAAAACTGAGACTTTGTTGACATGACGCTTTCGCCATCAACTCGTGTATGGACGAGGTACCGGGGCGAATAAGTGTCGCTGCCATCCTTATCCTTGCGCTACTCCCATGGTGTGGGCAAAGAGGGGAACGATTTGGGGTCCTACTGCTGTATATTTAAATGGGCCCTCGAACGCTTACAGACTGCAGACCAGCAAGAGAAGATGTGCCACGCTTCATTGCGTGTCATGTGCCCTGATGCCACCTAATCCGACCAAGAGCCCTCCCCATGGGCACCACCCAGCTGCAGCAAGGGCCACCTGGCAGGATGGCCATTGCCGGGAGCCCCGATACCCCAGGTAAATAGGCATCTACTCCTTGGCATGCGTCGGGACTTAACGACGCAGGCATCAGCAGAGCGATCCCTGTGTTGTCAGGGGCTACAACCAACAGGTGCATGGCGGCCCCACCACAATGGACTGGCTACTGTGCTCGATATCAGGTGCAAATAAGTCCATGGTCGTCGTCGGCGCAGTAAGCTACGCTGCATAGTGCATGGCGGAAACCGCACCCAGGAGTGTGTCCTCGCCCAAGAGATGGAGAATGAGCGGGACAGTAGTGCGACGACGAGATAGAGGGCTAAAGATCTCAATGCACTATGCACACAATGCACCATGTAAGGCCCCCTTCCCCAGTTGGCTCGCTCTTCGAAAAAATTTTGAAGAATGGAGGTCAGACCCTACAGGGGACCATCACATAAAAGCCAAAACGTGTGAGACTCCTGTGAGTCGTTTCTTACGACAGGCAGGAATACCGCGGAACTGTTCTTATCACGAACCTGGAGGGGGTAGGGGCAGCTAGTTTTGTAATGTAGGGACATAGGGGGAGTGAGTGCTACGAAAATGATCAGATAGTTCGGATGGAAATAATTAAAACAAAAGTGTTTGTCGTTGCGACCTGAACTCTTCACCAAATTTCAATCATCAACGTTTATCTTGGAATGCAGAAGTAGTTTGTCTTCTTCCACCTACATAGGGAGAAATGAACATCGTAATGAAAAAAAGAGAAATCATAGCTTACTCGGTGATATGTAAGTTTTCATGTTTCCCAAGAGTTATTCGGGAGGATAAAGGCCGACTAATAGTCTGATAGTGGTTATCGAAATATTTGAACCATCCTGTGTAAATGGTTCTGGAGTAAATTATGACGACCCGTCCGGATCATCAGTCACTGAGTAAGGTGCATAATGCAGACCTCAGTCACACGTTGAACACTCGATGGCATATCTCAGTTGTAGAGCTATATCAGATAGCTAAAGTACTCTCATCTAGTGGAGGTTCACAGTGATGAAATTTACGAATGATAACAATAAATCTCAAACAGGTGCACATAACTCTGTCTACGAAATGTCACACTTCAGTGCAACAAGACGGCCTCGCTAGATGCATTATTGTATGTTATGTAGCATAGTTATAGATTTCATTTCCAAATAAACGTGAAGGATAAATGCGAAATACGGCTCATTAGGTAGCCATTGAATGTACGACGGGCTGCCCCGCAGGCTCAACGCTCTCTAAACCTCAGGGACAAAACAGCACTCTGAGTAACTGTTTTCAGTATCTGTGGATGGATCTGTTAATCCTGTCTACATATTCCACTTTTGAAATGGAACATGAGTCGAGAGAAGCGCCACAAGCAACGTGGAAATAGAATGCATCGAGAGGTGTTTTATCGTGCACGTATCTTACACTAATGGCCATTAAAATTGCTACACCAAGAATTAATGCAGATGATAAACGGGTATTCGTTGGACAAATATATTACACTAGAACTGACATGCGATTACATTTTCACGCAATTTGGGTGCATAGATCATGAGAAACCAGTGCCCAGAACAACCACCTCTTGCCGTAATAACGGCCTTGATACGCCTGGGCATTGAATCAAACAGAGCTTGGATGGCGTGTACATGTACAGCAGCCCATGCAACTTCAACACGATACCACAGATCATGAAGAGTAGTGACTGGCGTGTTGTGACGAGCCAGTTGCTCGGCCACCATTGACCAGACGTTTTCAATTGGTGAGAAATCTGGAGAATGTGCGGGCCAGGGCAGCAGTCTAACATTTTCTGTATCCAGAAAGGCCCGTACAGGAACCGCAACATGCGGTCTTGCATTATCCTGCTGAAATGTAGGGTTTCGCAGGTATCGAATGAAGGGTAGAGCCACGGGTCGTAACGTATCTGAAATGTAACGTCCACTGTTCAAAGTGCCGTCAATGCGAACAAGAGATGACCGAGAGGTGTAACCAATGGCACCCCATACCATCACACCGGGTGATACGGCAGTATGGCAATGACAAATACACGCTTCCAATGTGCGTTCACTGCGATGTCGCCAAATACACATGCAACCATCATGATGCTGTAAACAGAACCTGGATTCATCCGAAAAAATGACGTTTTGCCATTCGTACACCCAGGTTCGCCGTTGAGTACACCATCGCAGGCGCTCCTGCCTGTGATGCAGCGTCAAGGGTAACCCCACCCATGGTTTCCGAGCTGATAGTCCATGCTGCTGCAAACGCCGTCGAACTGTTCGTGCAGATGGTTGTTGTCTTGCAAACGTCCCCATCTGTTGACTCAGGGATCGAGACGTGGCTGCACGATCCGTTACAGCAATGCGGATAAGATGCCTGTCATCTCGACTGCTAGCGATACGAGGCCGTTGGGATCCAGCACGGCGTTCCGTATTACCCTCCTGAACCCACCGATTCCATATTCTGCTAACAGGCATTGGATCTCGATCAACGCGAGCAGTAATGTCGCGATACGATAAACCGCAGTCGCGATAGGCTACAATCCGACCTTTATCAAAATCGGAAAAGTGATGGTACGCATTTCTCCTCCTTACACGAGGCATCACAACAACGTTTCACCAGGCAACGCCGGTCAACTGCTGTTTGTGTGTGACAAATCCGTTGGAAACTTTCCTCATGTCAGCACGTTGTAGGTGTCACAACCGGCGGCAACCTTGTATGAATGCTCTGGAAAGCTAATCATTTGCATATCACAGCATCGTCTCCCTGTCGGTTAAATTTCGCATCTGTAGCACGTCATCTTCGTGGTGTATCAATTTTAATGGCCAGTAGTATATTACAGAACATTATGGGGAGAGGGGGGGACGGGGTTCCAGTTGATAGTAAAGCTACCGTTGCTCTCGGTTTCAGATATACACGGCTCAGTTGCATTCAGAATCAGTCCACCGAGATTCAGCAGCAACATCGTTCATGACGAGAGATTATGCTTAATAGCATTTACGACTCCCACATTTTTCCAACAATATTATACTAATTTTGTCGTAACAGGTAAGTATGGACATGTACATTTGTCCTTGTTGGTATCAAGGACGAAAACGACTGTCTGATATTTGCTCCTCGCTAAAAATTATTACTGTTATTAGCATAGCTACCACATGGCCATCATTCAGGCAAATCAGAATAGAACATACAGGGCATTAAATACATAATTAAATACGTTGACGGCAAGGGAATACATTTATGTAGGAACTTATTCAGATGACTAATATTGCAATATAACAGGTTAATGTAAACGTGTGATAAGCCATTGAAAATGTGAAACGCTGGTTCCTTAATAACTGGTATCCGCTAGAATGTTGAATGCATGCGTTGTGTTTCATAGGTACCAGATATCAGTTTGTGGGATAGAGTTTTATGCCTGTTGCACTTGGTCGGTCAGTAACAGAAAATGTGAAACGCTGGTTCCTTAATAACTGGTAACCGCTAGAATGTTGAATGCATGCGTTGTATTTCATAGGTACCAGAAATCAATTTCTGGGATAGAGTTTTATGCCTATTGCACTTGGTCTGTCAATAACAGATACTGTTAATGCTATCAGTACAGGTCAATACAGGGACGATTAATGCTGTTTATGGATGACGATGTAACTGTTGTCGGATGATTTCCCATATGTGCTCGAGAGCAGACATATCTGGTGATTGAGCTGGCCAAGGCAACATGTCGACACTCTGAAGAGCATGTTGGGTTAGAACAGCGGTATGTGGGCGAGCTGGACGAGCGTTATCCTGTTGGAAAACAGCGCCTGTAACGATGTTCATGAATGGCAGCACAACAGGTCGATTCACCAGATTGACGGACGAATTTACACAGAGCGTGCGTGGGATAACCACGTGAGTGCTCCTATTGTCATACGAAATCATACCCCAGACCACAGCTCCAGGTGTTGTTCCAGTGACTACCACGCAAACATATTGGTTGCAGGCTGTCAACTAGCCTTCTTCTAAGCAACACTTGGCCATCACTGGCACCAAGGCAGAACCAGCTTTCATCAGGAAACACAACAGAGCTTCACCCTACTCTTCAATGATATCTTCGTTGACACCATTGCAGTTGCAAATGGAGGTGGAACGCACGCTACAGGGATCAGGGTCGGAGCTATTCTTGAAGTAACCGATTTGTTACAGCTCGTTCTGTCACAGTGGAGCTAACTGCTGCACAAATTGCGGCTGCAGTGCAGTACGATGCGCCAGAACCATACACCGAACACTGAACATTATGGTCTTGCCTCTCAGTAGCGCCGTCCGCTGTGGCTGAGCGGTTCTAGGCGCTTCAGTCCGGAACCGCGCTGCTGCTACGGTCGCAGGTTCGAATTCTGCTTCGGGCATGGATGTGTGTGATATCCTTAGGTTAGTTAGGTTTAAGTAGTTCTAAGTCTAGGGGACTGATAACCTCAGACCTTAAGTCCCATAGTGTTTAGAGCCATATGACCCATTTGACCTCTCGGTTGCGCTACATGGCCGTCCGGAGCTCGGTCTTCTGTCGACCGTACATTTTCGCACCACTGCCAGCAATCATCTACAGTAGCTACATTTCTGGCAAGTCTTTCAGCAGTATCGCAGAAGGGACATCTAGCTTCTTGTAGCCTATTACGCGATCTCGTTCAGAATAAATGAGCTGTTGACAATGGCTTCTTCGTCGCCTTAAAGTCATTCCTGACGAGCATCTACTCATCACGGTCAGTCTCGAAGGTAACGAACACTCACGACCGTTACGGCTTGCATTTAAAGGAAACTTGAACTGCATCCTCATAGTGGCGCTACTAGCGCTAGTCATAAGCGACCGCCGCGAAATTTTAATAGACATCATGTTTCAGATGTAGGAACACTCCTACCAACTTTCGTTTATGTCGCACAAGACGCTCTTGGGTGTCGCGAGTTTTTTCTTTTTCCGGCGGTGTATGTATGCAAGTTTCAAAGATGCGCTTTCAAACATATCGTGAAATGATTTTTAGTACATAATATATCCGCTCTTCCTTTCGTTAAAATGTGTAACTGACTGATAAAGTGGCTAGTAGTTGTCTGATAAACATAATTCTCTAAGGGTGCTACCAAAGACACAATCTGCATCACCGTAGCTCAATTACAGTCTGAAATTACTGTGTGTTTCAAAAGAGAAACAGTGATTACATTTACTACACTAGGAAGCATTGATGTTAAATATCTGTAGCTTTACTTTTGTGGAGAAGGAAATGAAACGTTACAACACTGAGG
Organism: Schistocerca piceifrons; assembly: GCF_021461385.2. Taxonomy (NCBI): domain Eukaryota; kingdom Metazoa; phylum Arthropoda; class Insecta; order Orthoptera; family Acrididae; genus Schistocerca; species Schistocerca piceifrons. The sequence goes on from NC_060149.1 coordinate 565,123,055, forward strand.
ATATTTCCGAAGTTAAAACGAATAGTAAAATTACAGTTACAACTTTTATTATGAGGCAAACGCATAAGGACACAAACCGCAGATTTATAATGCGCGTTTCTTTCTATTTCTTCTGGAAACATCCAGGGCTCTTTCGCAAACATTTTTTTCTCGCAAGCGACTTTTCATTTGGCACCTCCTTCCTTCTTTTCGCTGGTATATTTTCACCCCCTGCCAGTTTACGGTACTAATTACGATACGCACTGTATACAGATCTTGCACTTGGGCACCCGTAACACCCCTCTCAGCTTGGAGCCACAAGCGGCCGCTACTAACTGTGATACGTTCTATATAGAAGTTCTGGCGCCTTTGGCGCTGCTCTCAGTTTGGCGTCCCAAGTGACGACTTCCTTCGCTTTGCTCCTTAAACCGGATCCCGACAGTACCAAACTAACACGCTTATAATCGTTAACGGTTTCGATCGTACAACACATGTAGTGTATCACACTTCGTTCACCGTAAGCCGCTTAAAACTTATGCTGTCTGAATATGGGTTTTGTATGTTCAAAACCGATCAGGATTAAAACAGTCGGAGAGAACTCAGTTCAACGAAAATGCTGTCACAGACAGGCTGTGCTTTGTGTCACATATGAATTACACATGAGAGTTAGAATGTATATTCTGAAACCTACTGCACTTGTGACCTTAAGCTAAAAGTGCGCTCTACTCCGGAGTCTGGATAATTGATGTTTCCTCGTGTACCGGCAAATAGACTGCAGTCTTCTTTATTGCACAGCTACACTCACTGCTGCTGCGCTAATGAGGACAACCCGCAGGTAAATTTTTCAAGTGTTGTTGTTGCCAGCTCTACGTTTCTACTACTTCTGTGGCGGAAATAAGAACTTTGCTTGAACAGAGGGAACATTTCGTAAAGGCTCGTTTTACTTCACATGCACTGTATGGAGCAGAAATTTAATTCGTAATGAAAACAGCTGAAATACAGATGAAAAACGATTAGGAAAATATTCCAACTGAGATACAGGGGCAGTCAAATGAAAAGGAGGTAGATAGAAAAGAAAGAAGTAAATAAACTGTTTATGGTTTCATAAGTAATTACCACATCTCTTAATACATTTATGCAACTGAGATACAATATATTCAACGCCTTCACGGAAAAGGAGTTGCCTGAGGAACCATGATTCTACCGAGACATGCACACTTCGTCCGAAGCAAATCGACGGTTCTAAAAACATCTAAATCGCGTGGGGAGGGATCAGAAAGGTACGGGGGATGTGAAAGGTCTTCCCAACAGAACTTGTGTTGCGAAGTCGAAATAACCTTGGCAATATGTGGGCAGGTTCATGTGTTGGCAAGTTTGTTTCGACTAGGCTGCAGAAGCTTCGCTGGGAATCCCTTACACATCCTTAATACGGTCCCGATCTCTCCACATGTGATATCCATATTTTTGCAGCCCTGAAGGAAGGTATTCCTAGCTATCGATTTGCTTCGGACGAAGAGGTGCACGGCTGGGTACAATCGTGGTTCTGTAGGCAACCGCAAACCTTTTTCCATGAAAGCATTGAGCGCATTGTCTCACAGTGGGATGAACGTATTAACAGTTATGGTGGTTATTTTTGAAATAATATATATCTTACTTAATCCTTTTCCATGTGTCTCGTTTTCATTTGACTGCCCCTTGTAGAATATAGAGTTGCACTTGGTAGAATAGCTGTATATCGTATTGTGTCGTTTGTGAAAAGAGAGCGATAAAATGAAATATTGTAACAGCATGCCCAGGAGGAGGACAACAATGATGTAGACAGTTGCCGGTGTTGTCATATGAAATCATTGCGTCAGGAAAAACAATGAACGTAGGACCATTTTAGTGCAAGCGATCAAAATAGAAAATGAAGTAAAACTAAAAATACGAAAGCCGTTCGTGAATAGGTGGTTTTACTTTCAAGTATGCTACGTGAAATTAGTTCGGAAATCTCATATAGGACATCACGCCGTCAGCTGTTAATCGAAGACAAGTTAGTCTGCTCTATGCACATCAAAGAATAAACTGCCTAGAGGAAAATGGTCCTGCCGTACGTTCGCTTGCGTCTCCAGTGAAATGATTAGGTTCGTCTGCGAGATTTAGAACTGCTAATGACACTTCGCGTCAAGTCTCGCAGCCTGGCTTTCTTCCTCAGACAAGGACCCACGTTCAACCCCTCGATTTTTTTAGATCAGAGCAGCTCTCAGATTGACTAAACATTCTTAGACAATCAGCGCTGTACCTTCAGGGTCCTTGGACTGTTTCTCGCCGACGATCATTCTCATTTATTCATCCTCTGCCAAAGCTAATAACCCTCTCTCATAACCAACTTAGGAACAATAAAGATCAGAAAAGTTACCAGGATTTCACGCTAGTGAAAGGTTTCGCGACAGCCAGATTCTGATTTGAGAATCTTCACCCATCCGCTAAGGCTGATCGCAAAAGCAGTATAATGCCCAGTAGCAAATGTCTAAAGTAAATCGCAGAAGAATTTTGGTTTTAACACACGACTGTTTCTATCCCTCACCACATAAAAGTACACTTCGAATTCAAATTCGCGTCGTATATTACTCTTGCTACAATCCAACGCTGCTGGCTTGAGATAGTGTGTCTTCATAACGAAGGCATAAACTTATTCCACCTTAGCTGCCCAACCAGTTTCTTCAAATGTACCTAGACAGAAATACAAAAGTTTAAGGTCAGGCAACAAAAAACCTGGTTTCAATTTTTTATGCTCTGCAGTGTGTCGGGTGAATTCTCCGAACACAAACTCACATTTTCAATTTACTCCCCCCTTAATGTTTTATATTACACTGATAACTTTTGGTATATAATATTAATCATAATTTTTTGCTATGAAAGGTTTTTGGAACTTTATTAACCCTCGCATTTTATGCCCACCCTTGGAAAACATTGCTATCTAGTTATGTACTTTATATTTCCAAAAACTGAAAAAATATTTATTGGTTTTAATAATTTTTTATACCACATCGCGTAACTGCCTTGGAATTTTCAATGAAACGTCACCAATAAACTTATGTCTTAGTAGTGAACGTGGCTATTCATGACAAAAGTCATATTCATATTTTCAAGTGCAGGTCCCTACGTACGCGTCTATCTATCTTTGAAAAGTATGTTGTGAATAAAACTTAACGACAATTAACGAAATCTGTATTTTTTTATTTTTTTGTAAGGCTCATAAAGTACACGTCTTCTATGTGCACATGTTACTGAAAATGCAGTGGTATTGTTAAGATTGTGTTAAAGTATGTTTGCAGGTTCTGGACCCTACTTGTACATCAGTGCCCATTTAAAAAGGATGTTATTAATAAAATTTAACAACAATTAACGAAAATCTTTTTTTTTATTTTTTGTAGTGGGCACAAAGTACCCCCCCCCCCCATCTTGGTAGTATATGTTATGGAAAAAGCATTGGTATTGCAAGGGTTAACTATTACTAACATATCTATGATCGATGGTATATGATTCAAGCAAGTTCCATAGACTTTCAATCTCAGGAATATAAAATACTGTATGTACATCACTTATGGTGCCAGTGGTACTACGATATTCCAAACGGAATTGGTCGAGTGTCTGAGGTCGTTCCTTTATCTTATGTGTCCTGGTCGTTTCCTAGTGCGGATACCATCATGCGAAACGGATCTCCTAACCCCGATGTGACAGCTCACTTTAAATTGCTCCACCGGAAAGCATTACGCCGGGGAAATTAACATCCTGAGCACTAAGAGGTAGTCCAGTGCGTGTAATCGCCAGCGAAGTAAGGGGTAATAACAGGTGGCCGAGCACGTATCGCAGGCATCAGTAACGCACGGGGCAAAGCTGTCGCTATTACGGCAGAATAACACTGAGCGGACCTCTGATTGGCGGCCGATTACCGCACCTGTGTCGGCGCTCCCCACTTTCCGCAGAAACGACGCTGGCGCAAAACACGGGGAATTCTATTAGCTACAACGACAATCCTAAGAATACCTCGTTTCGGCTTCTTCTTCTTCTCGTTACTCGAACGAGTCCTTTGCCCGAGCGCTAGACTCGTATTTTGATTACATTAGCTCCGGTCTCGAATGCTGATTACCTCAGGCACTGAAACACTATTATACAAAAGCTTTAATCTACAACATTAAAGGACCTGTGGATCGGCGTTTGAGATGTGGGGAAGATAACATGTCTCGATGATATCCAATCTTCTTTAGTGCTTCAATTACCGGATCTTTGGAACGGGGAGTACGGTTGGTAATATTGAAACAAGTAGCCAGCGTAAGAGTCAATTTTCTTGCTTCGCGTTTATTATCACATTCTTTAAATTCACTGGACCAAAAAAAAGGGAGAGAGCAAAACTATGATAATCGCTAGTGTGTACTGCTGCATCATGACGACGGAGTTGGCACATCTCACATGCTGAAGCGTGACCTTTGCTAGAACTATTACTTTGTACAAGAGTGCCCATTACATTCGAAAGTAGACGGAATGGTGAGATTTCTCATTTTTGTACTTTGGTGTAAAGTTCCCAAACTCATAAACTGATACAGTATTAAAATTTTGGAAATTTGTAGTAAGTTCCTATGGGACCAAACTGCTGAGGTCATCAGTCCCTAAGCTTACACACTACTTAATCTAACTTAAACTAACTTATGCTACGGACGCCACACACACCCATGCCCGAAGGAGGACTCGAACCTTCGACGGGAGGAGTCGCGCGGACCGTGACAAGACACCTAAGACCACGCGGCTACCCGGCACTGCTACTGTTTTCAGCTACAAGGCTGCTATATCTACAACTGTAACTCTAAAGTTATTTAATGGGTGTGACGGAAGATTCGTACGAGGAAAAGGTGAAAATTTCACGGCCCGGAAACGAACGACTTTTTCTTCATTATTAAATCAACTTTTTCAAAACTTTCCCATGGTCTAGGACAATGATGAACAACTTGTTCATCTCATGAAAGCTAAAGATAACTTGTATTTATGATTCATCACAAACAATGACCGCAAGGTTTTCCAATAAATTGTATTATAACGTGAATTACATTGTAGAAATAAATATTTATTTATTATTAATGTACGCCTTATCTGCACAAACCCCTCCTCTGTGTTATCAAAATTAGTTGAATGTAGAACATATACTTGTTTGTTTCAAATTCTTTGTAATATTATTTTATATCTGTATATTCCATATAGAAACATATCTTTTAAGGAACTATTTTAGTTTTTCTTGATTAGTAGGGACGGCCGGTGTGGCCGTGCGGTTCTAGGCGCTTCAGTCTGGAATCCTGCCTCGGGCATGGATGTGTGTGATGTCCTTAGGTTAGTTAGGTTTAAGTAGTTCTAAGTTCTAGGGGACTGATGACCACAGATGTTAAGTTCCATAGTGCTCAGAGCCATTTGAACCATTTGATTAGTATGAATTGTGCTGGGTCCTTGTTGCATAATCACAGATACAGCAGTTAGTTATATGTGGTCATGTTGAGGGTCAGGTGCCAGTCTTCGACGAAACGTTGATTACTAATACACCTTGCTGCAGGTCGGAAGAATTTTCTGACAGTGTCACTACTATGTATATCAGAACTCTTTCCGCGACGCCTCCAGAGCACGACCTCTGATTAGGACACCAGAGATACGGTCGTCGAATTCAAGATCAGTGGTTTTCGTATCTCGTGTGTCCATCGTGGTTGAGACTTCCCATGGTTATACTAAACTAGGTCATGGGATTGACGAAATAGTTCATTTGAACAGCTCACAGTAATTTTCCTTCTACAAACTTACCTTGTCTAATGTGAGCGTAAACTCCGTCTTTAAAGTCCATGTGCTCTACTAGTCATTCCATTCCAACTACCGTCAGAGAGGTGCTGGCGTTGATAACCATGCCCTTTATGGATGTCGTGAATAGTAACTAAGCTATCACAATCCCTTACACCCGAAGTAGCTTTCGCGTCTGAGAGTATATCTACAATGCGAACAACAGAACGAATTA